>NC_080575.1:63700117-64996992 GCF_029962835.1 Magnolia sinica | reverse complement strand
TTGAGTCGAGTCAGCGATTTTTGAACTATCGTCTGTCCAAGTGTTTTAGAACTACTGTCTGTACACATGTGCGTGTAGGCGTCCATAATGCACTCAACAGTATATTGGAGCTATAAAGATACAAATGTTCCATACTATCAGCTGGACGTGCTGCATAACAACTGCACCGGCACAACCGCTCACTTGTGATGGTAACTGGTGCCCGCCACCACTTGATTAACTCTGGACCTGATTGAGCAGGCCCCACACCACCTTACCTAGTTGCCCATACCATTTTTACCACTACCACGTGATCTTACATATATGGCATCCTTGTTTGGAAATATAACGAAAGTGCCCCTTTAGAGCGGGGAATCTGATGCGTAGAACATGGGGCCCACCAAAATCAGGATGATGGTGATCCGCTATGCGAATGGACCCTTTTTTTTTTTTTCTTTTTAACACACGCACACACACCCCACACACTCACGCTGGTGGAATTTCACCACCTATGGGTACTCGAACCCTTACCGATAGTTGAAACTCCCGAGAATCTACCACCCGAGCAAGAGTAAGGGCCCACTATGCGAATGGACCTAAGATGTAGTAAAGGCTAATTTTGGATTTGATCATGTTGTTGCTGTTGTAGAATATTGAAAGCGCTCGGTGCACCCCGGAGTGCACGAGTGTACATGGCAGGAGGTGAGCCATTTGGTGGGCTGCAAGCTCTGCAGCCTCTCAAGGCAGAATTTCCAAATCTGGTCAAGAAAGAGATGTTGGCATTCAATGGAGAATTGGAGCACTTCGCAAACCGGTCATCAGTACTCGCTGCCATCGACTACATTGTGTCCCTAAACAGCGACGTTTTCATGCCCTCCCATGGTGGAAACATGGGGAGTGCCTTGCAGGTAAGAGTGTATTGTTGTTATTGTTAGACCTGTCAATGGGCTTGGCCCCGGCCAATTAAGAAACAATATTTTGAAGAGGCCCACTCTGCACGGTTAAAACCTGGGCCAAGCCCCATGACAACCCTACTCATCTTTGTCGTCGCAGTTCCAGGTTGTTTAAGTACTGTAGCAGTTGTCATTGTTGTGACAGGGAATCGTCGACCACACCTGTTTTATATGAAATCCATTCCGTTCATCAACTGATGACCCTTATCTCCATCATACATACAAAAGTCCCGTAAGATTAAAAATAAAAAATAAAAAAAATAAAAATAAAAATAAAAAATAAAAAAACTTGGATGGCTCGTACTGAAGTGAACAATGTATCTCTAAGTTCATTCATTGTAGCCTTCCTGAGTTTTTGATCCCTTCATCTTAGTGAGTAGCACGTGATGAACAGGTTTGATGGAAAGATGCATAGCACGGTGGCCCCACACAGTTAGCGTCCCATCCTCATTGTTCACTGTGGTGTGGCTCACATGAGATGTGGATGTGGCTGGTTTTTGGTCCCAGGACCTAGCATCGAGGACTAGCAGCACACGTCTTGAATGGAGCAGGTTTCCATAAGGGCTGGGTGTTTTACACTGCAGAAAATAGATCTTTGTAGAGTATTATAGATCACTGCTGAGAAAAGTACTCAGCCCAAGTGTGCTGCTCCTGACAATTGCGAGATATCGAAATTGCTTATCAGATGGGATGGCCGAAAAAATCAAGCATGCCTGCTCATAGCCAAAACAAAAAGAAGAAAAAAAAGAAAAATAGAATACAAAAGAAATGAAACCCACAGTTGTTAGTGAATGCACATCAGTCGGACGCGTTGCATGCTAATCTGCAGTGTTCTAAAACAACTACTATCTAAAAATAAAAAGGAAAATGTTTATGCATGGTCAGTTTAGTCAGTGTCCACGTCTCCCTTCATCCAACAATCGTGAGTGAGAATCTTAACAATAATTTCAAATGAATTTATGAAAATTCAAAATCTGAAATGCTAGTAGATTCCTGCCAGCTTCGTTCAAACAGTGGGAGATAATGTGGGTGCCAACTCTCGGTACTCTTTGGCGCATTGAAATCGTGATTAAATAAAAAAGAGCTTCTCACGCATGCATACGATACCCTCTTTGTGGTTGGATGTATAACAAAGAGAAATTCCCATCTCTTATTTCTACATGTTTATTATTATTATTATTATTATTATTATTATTATTTAAGTAATCTTTTCTGGGAAATTTGTAGGGACACCGAGCTTATGTGGGCCATAGGAAATACATAAAGCCCAACAAACGTGTGATTTTGCAGTTGTTGATGGAGACATCGCTCTCGAACGCCGAATTCAGTGTTGCCATGAAGCGATTGCATAGAGGATTGCTTGGGCAGCCAGAGATCAGGACTAAGAAAGGTGAGCGCGATGTGATTGCATATCCAGTGCCGGAGTGCATGTGCAAGCGACGCACTGTCCTCTTTTGAACTGTGAAGAATCTAGTTCACTCATCTAATAGCTCAACGAGGATCACATTTTCAGAGATTTAAGTTTGGTTTTGTGGGAAATTGAAATGCATGGCAGGCTTAGATTTTCTCGTATTTTTCTTTTTCCTTAATTTGCGTAGTACTCGGGGTGGTAATGAGCGACTAGAATCAACCAACTCAATCAACTCATTGAGTCTCGGACAACTCAGTCAACCAACTCAATCAACTCATTGAATGAATGAATAAGTAAGCAACTCTTGCTCAATAAGTCTACATATCAGTATTGTACATCTCTGGGATCATCACTGCGGTCTAGTACACTCTAAACCGGATTGCTAACCCATCGCGAGCAACCAACTGAGTGGAAGAGACCTCACTATTCGCCTAGCCAATACCTACCCGACACGTCGATAGCGGACCTATTTATGAGCTAGTTAAACTTAGCCTAGTTTTGCCCACCACAAATCAAGTGGATAAGGCCACACCCCCTTCGACACAGTGGGAGATGCGACCTACTGGTATTCGGCACTTGGGCGCTCATACAATTCGCTCAGTCTAGACATTGGAGTATCTCCTAGCCTCAGAGGTTTAGAGATTTTCACCTAGGGCCATCTATGGTAGCCCGATGCTAGTCACAGATTTTTAGTGTCTCATCTGGTCATCCACGACATGCCTGTGGAGGCTACGACCCTGATGTCGCTAGGGTGTATAGTAATCACTACACACAATGCGAGATGTATGAGTGTAACGCCCCGTGTTTTCAGGACCCGAGTACAAGACTCATTTCTCAAAAACCCGAGTGTTAACCTTAAAGGATGGTCAAATTCACGTATTTTTTTCTCTTTATCAGAGTAAGCAGATGATCGTAGAATGGACAAGTAAGCTAAAAGGGAAGTTTCAATTTTCATTTAGAATATACTAGTGGTAGCCCATAATGACTTATACAAACCAATGTCTACATTCTTACAAATACAAAATCACATAATATTACATGTGAAACAAGGTAAACTGCAAAAATCTTGAACTGTGAAATCCTATAACAACCCTTAGCAAATAGAATCATGCACCCTTGTCAACCATTGCCTGCTCCTCAACAATATACGTGGCCACATACACTACCTGTACGGTTGTATATTTGATGGATGAGTGGTCAGCTCAGTGTGAATTCCCCTCAAGATTACACACTGCCGCATTAGGTAAGCATAGTTATAAAATAACAAGGCAATCAAAATAATACATGATGCAGTCTTTTTAAATGCATGGATGCGTGAATGCACATCGACCTGGGGATGCACATCCAGTCGGACTTGAGCTTGTCACCCATGCAAATCATCGACCTGGGAAAATCATCTAGTCGGAACAGGGGTCGATAGTCGGTGGTCTGGGAGCTAGTGAAACGATACCCCTACAACTATAGGGCATGTGCTACAGCATCCAGAATAGCCACCCGTCATCGCCAATATGCTATGAATGCATGATTAGTCCAGTTACAATCAGCCAATTTAAATAAGCTCAAGGTCACTACGGGGAGCGTATAGCCCAGCGTAGGCCGACGGCTTGGGCATAGTGTCCCATTACCACCATCCTCGACCAATGAGACTACCACCTTAAGATGTTTAATGCAACACCGTCGACTTGTGGTCAATCATATTACAACATATGGGGCTTGCCATCGCATGGTTACACAGTATAAAACATCGAGCCCATATAGGGAAAATATCAAAACAAAACCACATAGTGCGAGTATCAAAACGAGCCACATAGGGCGAATATCAAAATCATGCGATAAAAAACGATCCTTAAAAACCATTGGACACAACAACCTTGGAAGGTAGGCCCACATCAATGATCCATCTAGACCACCACTCAATAACCATGAAGTCGTAGGTCCATTATGATCACAACTAGTCAAGTTACATCCCAAGTATGGGTGTACATTCATATGTAGGAATTTCTCACTAATGTACTAGTTTAAGTTCCATAAGCAATCCACAAAAAGGAATCCACAAGCATGAGTAATTATACAAGATAATCATAAAGCATGTAATGCAGCAATTCAATTTCCACCAGCTAACACATGTGATTATAAAGGGAGATATCAATTAAGAATAAAAACTATAACTTAAGCTAATGAGAAGATGGAAAGCTCAAGGGTAAGAATCATCACCTTATATTTTGAACCGCCTACCCGTGTTGCTAGAGAATGCATGTTTTCCTCAGAGTCAAACCCTATCATGAATTGTAAAGTTATACCATTAGATTCAAGCTTTACACACTATTTTAGGTCAAGGTCTTATCCTAGGGTTTAGATTACCTTAGTTTTAGGGTTTTAATGTAGAACTAGGTTTTCGTCCTAGAATTTAGGTGTATGATAGGTTTTTAGGATTTGGATTGTAGTTAGCGTATGATAATTTTAATAATTGAAGAGTAATTGTTAACATTAGTGTTATAATTAACGTTAGCCAATTTATTTATAATAATCATTATATGCTAGTGATGGTATGATCTACTATTAATGATTGTACCAAAGAATGATAATTAAATTACTAATATGTAATAATGATAGTTTTGTTTGTAAGCACTAGTATTAACATGAATTTGTTTGTAAGCACCACTATTAGCATGAATAATCTGCTAATGGTTAGTTGTGTTTAATAACCGTAATTATTGTCGTAATACTAATGATAATAACAATAGCTAGCAAGTATCAATAGTGGATTCAATCATGATAATATATACTATAATCGGCCATTACAGTATTTATAATCATTTATTTGGCTCACCAAGTTGTGGTTCATAAATCCAACCCATTCATTAAGTGTGTCCCGCTAGTTTAAGGGGTCAAACCAAGTTTCAGGTGCATCCAAATCTCAGCTGGACCCCAGCAAGTGCTTTTATATGGTTTAACGTGTCTTCACAAGATTGTAAATGGTGTGGGCCACCTAAGCTCTGTGCATGGCTGATTTTTGGGGCCACCCCATACATAAAGGGGACCCATCAAATGGATAGTGTTGATGTTCAACACACATCATGGTAGAGCCTGTGGTGGGGCCATGGCTCTAGCCAAAATCAAGCACTGGGAGGCAACGTCTTCTGGACGTTTACGTGCATGTTCCTTATATATTTATTATTATTATTATTTTGATTGTTTTTTATAGGTGGGGCTCACCTCAGGAGGATCTACTCCGTTGGTTGGTTTCCAGGCTCAGGACAGGTCCAATGAGTCCAATATCGATATGTCTTGACGCACCGAAATATCACGACCGGCCCTAATGATTTACCACTATTAAATTAGTCTTTCTGCTGGTGTGGCCTACCAGAGAGTTGGGCTGGCTTCATTGTTCGGTCAACGCTTAAAATGAGGGGGGAAATGGGATAAACGGTGGAGACATAACATACATCTAGGTGGGGTGCCACTTTAAGCAAAATCGATGGGAAGTGTTGAATAACACATGCCACAGTCAGACCCACGTAACTTGGTAACGTCAATACAACAGTTATATAGTTGGTGTACACATGCACTAGCAATCACTTCTTAGGTGGGTCCCAAGTGGGGCCCACCACCCACATATATAGTACTATGTGTATATATATACCACCTTATATGTTTTTATTATATTAATTTTATATGTGCATATATGTAGATACATATAAGTACCAACCGTCCAGCACTGGACGTCCATTGATGGACGGTCCAGATAAAATATGTAAGTCATGGTGGACCAGGGCTGGTATGATGGACGGTCAGGGTACAAGCATCTTGGTGAGGCCCACGGTCAGCCCACCTGTATTTTGGTGAGGCCCACAGTCAGCCCATCTACATTTTGGTGAAGCCCGCGGTCAGAGCGGCCCGTCAGCTGGCAATGGTGAAGAACGGCCCCTATTGCAGGCTGTTTTGGGAACCATTTCTGGCCCTGATTTTCAGGTTAAATGTGGCTCATCCCGGGGCCATTTTTCGACCCATTTCAGACCTCAACCATTGGCACAATGGCTGTCATTTTCTCAACCAAAGAACGGCCCGAACAGAGCTTATTTTCGGACTGTTTTCTGGGCTGTTTTTAGCCAGATTTTGGGGCATGTTGCAACTCAAACGGAGGTCGTTTGCATGCCATTTCTGGACTGTGTTTCAGCCTCAAGCTGGGACCATATAGATGCCATGGTTCGGCCCCAAGCAGGGCTTGAAACTCAGGCCAAGTTCAACTTTAAAACAGCGCCTGAACACAGGCTATTTCCCGTTTCAAAGCAGAGTCTGAGTCTGCCTGTGCAGTCCCTGTTGACGGTTGTCATTCAGCTATGGACGCGTGTGGTTGAGGTGTGGTGGGGTCTTAGTTTGGGTTTTTATTCTGGAGTTCTAAAAAAAATGGAGGGAAAGGTTTGACCTCCCACGGTTGGGTACGACCCGATCTTGGGCTGGCGTGTAAACGCCCACCGCTCCTACTCCTTTCTTTTATCTCTCTTTCCACAGGAGTGGTGTGGCTGCAGACTTACACTGACTCGGCTCGGTCCGTTCTCACAGACTGAGTTCGGGCAGTGTGCTCCAGGCTCACCAAAACAGCCCTTTGTTTTACTCTCTCTCTCTCTCTGTTTTCTCTTTTTCTTCTCTCTCCGACTCTTTCCTCCCTCAACTCTCTTTCTGTGTGAAGTCTAAGGGGCTGAGCTCCCCATTTATAGGCAAAGGGATGGAGATTCAAAGGCTGGGATTGGTTCTGCCCATCCCTAAGCAACGGCCATTGGTGGTTGCCTCTATTTTTCTCAAAACGGATAAATGCAGCTTGTAATTCCTCCCATTTTGGCTATTTTTGGCTTGAGAGAGAGAGAGAGCTGGCGTTTGCACGTTAGAAATCCAACCGACACGGCTCTCCCCGTAACTTCAGCAGTCCGTTCGCCTTCTGTTTATTCATGATAGAACAGACGATCAGGGATTGATTCCCTTTTTTTATTTTCAGGGGGCCCACTAGTATGTTTTTTAGAAAATCCATTCCTTCCATCAATTTTGTAAGGTGATGTCAGGCTAGCAGCCACAATATGGGGTGGATCCGAGATTTGGATGAGCCACACCACTAGTCAATGTGTGGTGCTAATTCCGTGAATTTCAATTTGCGTCTTGTAACGATGAGGGTCCACCTGTGATGATCTTCCGGAAGATCCACTCCATTCACCATCTTTCGCACGCCGTGCTAACCCATGGTCCAAAATTTGAAGTAGATTCGAACTTCAGGTGGGCCGCATGATCTGCTAATGTATCAAATGGTATTCACCGTTAAACCACATGCACATAACTAAAATTTAAATGAATTGAGTTATTTTGTGTGAAGTCCACTTTGCTACTTGTAGTTGTACGATCCGCCCTGTTCATCGTGTTTAACATGCCCTGCTAGGATTAAGGTCTAAAAATGGGGCAGATCTGTTGATCGGGTGGGCCATACTATCCGATCAAGCATCAATGGTGGCATGTAGTGGCGAACTTACCATCCATTTCTCAACCGGCATCCGACGCCCGTTATGTCAAAATGTGTCGTCCGAATGTCTTGAAATTTGGCGAACATGCATTATTTTTCGTGCTCTTTCCTGTGATCCAGTTTGGGTCCCGATCTCTCGAGGATGAATAAGATGTTCTTTTAATGGCTAATATACTTCAAAATTTCAAAATAATATTTATACACCTCTAATCAACAAGTCATCAGGCAGTTTGGACTTAGAACCTAAGATCTTCATGATATCGGTTTACCGTGATGTTCATGTGGCCCGTTTGGCAGATCCGATCAGGATGGGTGGTTAGATGACTTGTTAAAAATATGAAAACTTGATGGTATGCACTCCGACCATGTATGTGGGTTGATGTATGGTTAGTTTTGTAAACAGATGGGCATAAAATAGGTTTCTGGAGTGATTAGGGGTATAGGTTAATGGTGTTTTTGTAATTAATGTTGATCTGTGAGTTTTGGAAAATCTAATGGCCCCACATGGTTATAGGTATGTTTCTAAGCAATTCTTACAAAGAACATATATCTAAATCATTATGGATAGAGAGTTTCTTCGTTATTCCGTTCAAGAGAAAATTCTTACGTCAAATCACGTGAAGAATGACCTTATTTTGAAATTCAATGGTCAGATGGCTTAATCTATAAATGGAGATCATTCTCAGTGGATAGATTCATGTTGGGGAATGAATGCAAGGTTAGGATAGCTAGGTTGGTCTCGTACACATGTACGTATCAAGTTAAACTTCATGGTAACACCCGAGGACTTTCAATACTCGGGTATTGAAAAGTTCGGGGTGTTACAATCTACCCCCCTTAAAGAGAATCTCGTCCTCGAGATTCAGCACGATCTATCTTACGGTGTCCGTATGCATCCACTGGTTTTCTGCATTAAGGTTATTTGTATAAGTGCTCATAACTCGCCACTAGAACTAGAGTCATTACAAGCTACCCCCCTTAAAAATTTCAATTTTCCAATGTTCAAGCTAACACGAATAGATGGTCATGGTAGGTTTGAGCCCGATACATCGATCATCTGTCTGCGCAGGACAGAGGATTTTGGTATCCATTCATAATCCTGTTAAATCTCGATCCTTTAGTTGATCAGAGCATTGGAGTCATTGAGATTTGCTAGGACATAGAATTTGAGTCAAACCATGTAAACTTCGTGTAAATATGGTTCCATCAATCCGTGATCCTGATTATTCTGGACTCTTGGAAAATATCATGTAATCTTATATCCTCAAGTTTATGTGGCTCATTACGCTTCCACTACGTGCTCTGATCACCTAATGCACTACTTGAAAATTTCAAGATCAGGATTTCTATATAGAACCTGAGTTTGAAATTTTGGTAATTTATCTAGGATTTTAAATCTAATTCTAATATGCTTAGTCTCAAGTTGAAAATTTACTCAGAATTTTATGACTTCGTCACAAATTAATCTTAAGTGTTGAGATCCATGAAAACTCTTGTCTCTAATTAACAGGATGTATTAGGGAATTTAAATTATAATCCCTACTATGATTCTTCAAGTTTAGGGAACATTCACGACTGACCTAATGTACGATGTGGTGAGTAATGGGATTTCCTTACAATGCCTAAGATTATTTCATTCCCTGGAGACGGCAACAACATGATTTCTAACTACAAAATCTTTAAAGAAGTTCAAATTTCGAGATTTATAAAATTTGTTCACCAAGGGTTAAGTCCAAGGAATGTTCTCGTTGGATCTCCAATATGTCATGGTCAGTATTTGTTCTTCCACAGTACTTAAGTTTAACTCCTAGTTCAATAGACCAAACATGAGTTTTCTAAGGGAATCTAAGTTCCATTCCTAAGTCCTAAGATTATCCAACAATGTGTTAGGGGCTTAAGATCTGGAATTTCTATATTATCAATTTCTCTTAACTATAGGGGAAGTTCAAATGAGTTCAAATGGTTATTCTAATAATTTCTAAGGGGGACCTAAGTTTGGGTTTCTATATTCACAATCATTCTTCTAAATCTAAGGGAAGTTCACATAAGTTCAAATTTCTAATTTCAAACATCCTAACTTGAGACATTTAAAGTTTGTATAAGATCATTTCCCAAGGCTAAGTTTGTCTAAACTATGCTCTGATACCAATTGTAACGCCCCATATTTTCAGGACCCGAGTATACGACTTGTTTCCCAAAAACTTGAGTGTTAACCTTAAAGGATGGTCAAATTCACGTATTTTTTTCTCTTTATCAGAGTAAGCAGATGAGCGTAGAATGGACAAGTAAGCTAAAAGAGAAGTTTCAATTTTCATTTAGAATATACAAGTGGTTGCCCATAATGACTTATATAAACCAATGTCTACATTCTTAGGAATACAAAATCATATAATATTACATGTGAAACAAGGTAAACTGCAAAAATCTTGAACTGTGAAATCCTGTAGCAACCCTTAGCAAATAGAATCATGCACCCTTGTCAACCATAGCCTGCTCCTCACCAATATATGGGGCCACCTGCACTACCTATATGGTTGTATATTTGATGGATGAGTGGCCAGCTCAATATGAATTCCCCTCAAGATTACACACCGCCGCATTAGGTAAGCATAGTTATAAAATAATAAGGCAATCAAAACAATAATTGATGCAGTCTTTTTAAATGCATGGATGCGTGAATGCACATTGACCTGGGGATGCACATCCAGTCGAACTTGGGCTCGTCACCCATGCAAATCATTGACCTGGGAAAATCATCCAGTCGGAATAGGGGTCGATAGTCGGTGGTCTGAGAGCCAGCGAAACGATACCCCGACAACTCTAGGGCACGTGCTACAGCATCCAGAATAGCCACCCGTCATCTCTAATATGCTATAAATGCATGATTAGTCAAACCATTATTAGTCCAGTTACAATCAGCCAATTTAAATAAGCTCAAGGTCACTACGGGGAGCGTATAGCCCAGCGTAGGCCGACGGCTCGGGTATATTGTCCCATTACCGCCATCCCCAGCCCATGAGATTACCACCTTAGGATATTTAATGCAACACCATCGACTTGTGGTCAATCATATTACAACATATGGGGCTTACCATCGCATGGTTACACAGTATAAAACATCGAGCCCATTTAGGAAAAATATCAAACCAAAACCACGCAGTGCGAGTATCAAAACAAGCCACATAGGGCGAATATCAAAATCATGAGATAAAAGACCATCCTTAAAAACCATTGGACATAACAACCTTGGATGGTAAGCCCACATCAATGATCCATCTAGGCCACCACTCAATAACCATGAAGTCGAAGGTCCATTACGATCACAACTAGTCAAGTTACATCCCAAGTATGGGTGTACATTCATATGTGGGAATTTCCCACTAATGTACCAGTTTAAGTTCCATAAGCAATCCACAAAAAGGAATCCACAAGCATGAGCAATTACATAAGATAATCATAAAGCATGTAATACAACAATTCAATTTCCACCAGCTAATACATGTGATTATAAAGGGAGATATCAATTATGAATAAAAACTATAACTTAAGCTAATGAGAAGATGGAAAGCTCAAGGGGAAGAATCATCACCTTATATTTTGAACCGCCTACCCGTGTTGCTAGAGAATGCATGTTTTCCTTAGAATCAAACCCTATCAAGAATTGTAAAGTTATACCGTTAGATTCAAGCTTTACACGCTATTTTAGGTCAAGGTCTATCCTAGGGTTTGGATTACCTTAGTTTTAGGGTTTAAATGTAGAACTAGGTTTTCGTCCTAGAATTTAGGTGTATGATAGGTTTTTAGGATTTGGATTGTAGTTGGCGTATGATAATTTTAATAATTGAAGAGTAATTGTTAACATTAGTGTTATAATTAACGTTAGCCAATTTATTTATAATAATCATTATATGCTAGTAATGGTATGATCTACTATTAATGATTGTACCAAAGTATGATAATTAAATTACTAATATGTAATAATGATAGTTTTGTTTGTAAGCATTAGTGTTAACATGAATTTGTTTGTAAGCACTAATATTTGCATGAATAATCTGCTAATGGTTAGTTGTGTTTAATAACCATAATTATTGTCGTAATACTAATGATAATAACAATAGCTATCAAGTGTCAATAGTGGATTTAGTCATGATAATATATACTATAATCGGCCATTACAGTATTTATAATCATTTGTTTGGCTCACCAAGTTGTGGTTCACAAATCCAACCCATTCATTAAGTGTGTCCCGCTAGTTTAAGGGGTCAAACCAAGTTTCAGGTGCATCCAAATCTCAGTTGGACCCCAGCAAGTGCTTTTATATGGTTTAACGTGTCTTCACAAGATTGTAAATGGTGTGGGCCACCTGAGCTCTGTGTATGGCTGATGTTTGGGGCCACCCTATATATAAAGGGGACCCATCAAATGGATGGTGTTGATGTTCAACACACATCATGGTAGAGCCTGTGGTGGGGCCATGGCTCTAGCCAAAATCAAGCACAGGGAGGCAGCGTCTTCTGGACGTTTACATGCATGTTCCTTATATATTTATTATTACTATTTTTTTATTATTTTTGATAGGTGGGGCTCACCTCAGGAGGATCTACTCCGTTAGTTGGTTTCCAGGCTCAGGACAGGTCCAATGAGTCCAATATCGATATGTCTTGACGCACCGAAATATCACGATGGGCCCTAATGATTTACCATTATTAAATTAGTCTTTTTGCTGGTGTGGCTTACCAGAGAGTTGGGTTAGCTTCATTGTTTGGGTCAACGCCTAAAATGAGGTGGGAAATGGGATGAACGGTGGAGACATAACATACATCTAGGTGGGGTCCCACTTTAAGCAAAATCAATGGGCAGTGTTGAATAACACATGCCACAGTCAGACCCACGTAACTTGGTAACATCAATACAACAGTTATATAGCTGGTGTACACGTGCACTAGCAATCACTTCTTAGGTGGGTCCTAGGTGGGGCCTACCACCCACATATACAGTACTATGTGTATATATATACCACCTTATATGTTTTTATTATATTATTTTTAATATGCATATATGTAGATACATATAAGTACCAACCGTCCAGCACTGGACGTCCATTAATGGACGGCCAGGATAAAATATGTAAGTCATGGTGGACCAGGGCTGATAGGATGGACGGTTAGGGTACAAGCATCTTGGTGAGGCCCACGGTCAGCCCACCTGTATTTTGGTGAGGCCCACAGTCAGCTCACCTACATTTTGATGAAGCCCGCGGTCAAAGCGGCCCGTCAGCTGCAAATGGTGAAGAACGGCCCCTGTTGTAGGCTGTTTTGGGAACCATTTCTGGCCTTGGTTTTCAGCTTAAACGTGGCTCATCCTGGGGCCATTTTTCGACCCATTTCAGAGCTCAACCATTGGCACAATGGTTGCCATTTTCTCGGCCAAAGAACGGCCCAAACAGAGCTTATTTCCGGACTGTTTTTCGGGCTGTTTTTAGCCAGATTTTGGGGCATGTTGCAACTCAAACGGAGCTCGTTTGCATGCCATTTCTGGACTGTGTTTCTGTCTCAAGCTGGGACCATATAGATGCCATGGTTCGGCCCCAAGCAGGGCCTGAAACTCAGGCCACGTTCAACCTTAAAACAGCTCCCGAACGCAGGCTATTTCCCATTTCAAAATAGAGTCTGCCTGTGCAGTCCCTGTTGACGGTTGTCATTCAGCTATGAACGCATGTGGTTGAGGTGTGGTGGGGTTTTAGTTTGGGTTTTTATTCTGGAGTTCTAAAAAAATGGAGGGAAGGGTTTTACCTCCCACGGTTGGGTCCGACCCGATCTTGGGCTGGCGTGTAAACACCCACCGCTCCTACTCCTTTCTTTTATATCTCTTTCCACAGGAGTGCTGTGGCTATAGACATACACTGACTCGGCTCAGTCTGTTCTCACAGATTGAGTTGGGGCAGTGTGCTCCAGGCTCACTAAAACAGGCCTCTGTTTTACTCTCTCTCTCTCTATTTTCTCTTTTTCTTCTCTCTCCGACTCTTTCCTCCCTCAACTCTCTTTCTGTGTGAAGTCTAAGGGGCTGAGCTCCCCATTTATAGGCAAAGGGATGGAGATTCAAAGGCTGGGATTGGTTCTGCCCATCCCCAAGCAACGACCGTCGGTGGTTGCCTCTATTTTTCTCAAAACGGATAAATGCAGCTTGTAATTCCTCCCGTTTTGGCTATTTTTGGCTTGAGAGAGAGAGAGAGAGAGCTGGCGTTTGCACGTTGGAAATCCAACCGACACGACTCTCCTCGTAACTTCAGCAGTCCGTTTGCCTTCTGTTTATTCATGATAGAACGGACGGTCAGGGATTGATTCCCTTTTTTTGTTTTCAGGGGACCCACTAGTATGGTTTTCAGAAAATCCATTCCTTCCATCAGTTTTGTAAGGTGATGTCAGGCTAGCAGCCACAATATGGGGTGGATCCGAGATTTGGATGAGCCACACCACTAGTCAATGTGTGGTGCTAATTCCGTGAATTCCAATTTGCGTCCACTATTACAAGATGCAGATTTCTATCTGGTTGTTTAAAATAGATGAGGGTCCACCTGTGATGATCTTCTGGAAGATCCACTCCATTCACCATATTTGGCACGCTGTGCTAACCCATGGTCCGAAATTTGAAGTAGATTCGAACTTCAGGTGGGCCGCAGATCTGCTAATGTATCAAATGGTATTCACCATTAAACCACATGCACGTAACTAAAATTTAAATGAATTGAGTTATTTTGTGTGAAGTCCACTTTACTACTTGTAGTTGTACGATCCACTCTGTTCATCGTGTTTAACATGCTCTACTAGGATTAAGCTCTAAAAATGGGGCAGATCTGTTGATCGGGTGGGCCATACTATCTGATCAAGCATCAATGGTGGCATGTAGTGGCATTCACTATTTACGAACTCGCCATCCATTTCTCAACCGGCATTCGACACCCGTTATGTCGAAATGTGCCGTCCGAATGTCTTGAAATTTGGCGAACATGCTTTATTTTTCTTGCTCTTTCCTGTGATCCAGTTTGGGTCCCGATCTCCCGAGGATGAATAAGATGTTCTTTTAATGGCTAATATACTTCAAAATTTCAAAATAATATTTGTACACCTCTAATCAACAAGTCACCAGGCAATTTGGACTTAAAACCTAAGATCTTCATGATGAACGGTTTACCGTGATGTTCTTGTGGCCCGTTTAGCAGATCCGATCAGGATGGGTGGTTAGATGACTCATTAAAAATATGAAACCTTGATGGTATGCACTCCGACCATGTATGGGGGTTGATATACGGTTAGTTTTGTAAACAGATGAACATAAAATAGATTTTTGGAGTGGTTAGGGGTATAGGTTAATGTCATTTTCGTAATTATTGTTGATCTGTGAGTTTTGGAAAATCTAATGGTCCCACATGGTTATAGGTATGTTTCTAAGCAATTCTTACAAAAGAACATATATCTAAATCATTTTGGATAAGAGTTTCTTTGTTATTCCGTTCAAGGGAAAGTTCTTACGTCAAATCACATGACGAATGACCTTGTTTTGAAATTCAATAGTCAGATGACTTGATCTATAATTGGAGATCATTCCCAGTGGATAGATTCGTGTCAGGGAATGAATGAATGGTCAGGATAGCTAGGTTGCTGTCGTACACATGTACGTATCAAGTTAAACTTCATGGTAACACCAGAGGACTTTCAATACTTGGGTATTGAAAAGTTCAGGGTGTTACAATGAGTCATACAATCCAGTCATGCATCAATCCTACACATGCCTTGCGCTCATGTGAGACAATCTCCACCTATTAGGGAGTCTCATAACAACTTACCCAATGACATATGCAATGGTCATCCACATCTCATAACAAACATGAAGATGATGCGTATGGGCATGTATCATGTTGCTATGTTGTTACATACTCATAATCAGTATCGATAATCGGCCCCGATATCACATACTTATAATCGGTATCGATAACCAACATTGATAATCGACCTCAACAATCGGCCTCGATAATCGGAATAGCCTCGACAATCGGAATCGGCCTCGATAATCAGAATCGGCCTCAACAATTGGAATCGACCTCGATAATTGGAACCGGCTTCGACAATCAGAATCGGCCTCGACAATCGACCTTAATAATTGGAATCGGCCTCGACAATTGACCTTAGTAATTGGAATCGGCCTATCAATGGGCCTAAGGGAAGGTCACAATGTGGACATTTAACCATCATTGCTTATCAATGTGGACATTTAACCAACATTTCTCCCAAGGAGTGGCCCACATAAAACTAAACATATAGTGGGCCCATGGCCTCACACAAAGGCCTAATATACATCGCGATGGGCCTCATCACATCACAATGGGCTTAATCCTATGGGCTAGAAATATATTACAATGGGCCACGACATATGGGCTGAAAATATATCACAATGGGCCACAACATATGGGCTGAAAGTACATCTCATTGGGCCTTACCAAATGAGATGAAAATACATCACAATGGGCCTCATCCTATGGGCCGAAAATATATCACAATGGGCCACAACATATGGGCTAGAAATACATCATAATGGGCCACAACTCATAGGCTTCAAATACGCAACAGGTGGGCCCCATCACATGGGCTATAAATACAGTACATCAGGCCTTGCCCATGGGCCTCAAATACATCACAATGGGCCACAACCCATGGGCTTTAAATACACAATAGGTGGGCCCTACTCATGGGCCTAATATACATCACAAGTGGGCCCTGCACATGGGCCTCATACACATCAAGTGGGATGCATCAATGGGCCGCACTAATGGGCCTTATACACATCAAGTAGACTGCCTTAATGGGCCGCACTAATCGAACTCATAGATGGGCTACAAATATATCAAGGTGAGCCTCAGGGATGGGCCACAAATATATCAAGGTGGGCCAAAAAACATCATATTAGGCCTCATTAAAGGCCATAAATACATAACAGGTGGGCCCTGCATATGGGCCCTCAAATACACCGCATGGGCCTCATCCATGGACATCTCAGATCAAACATGTACATCACGTGAGGGCCACATGGAAGTGTGGATAACATATATATCGCAGTGGGTCCCACTATAATGTGGGTGAGGGCTTAGATTACATCTAAAATCATTTCAATAGAGGCAGGTGCAACATGTGTATCACTATGCACTATCATTCTATGGGGCACATGGCTCACTAATGATGATCAACACTGCCAATCATTGTTCAACACTGTCCAAACATTTTCCAGCACCGTCCAGCACAATCTGGACGGTGTGGATGGAATAAATACATCATGGTGGTGTCCACGGTCGAAATGGGACCCACAGAACTTTTGATGTCTAGTCATAGATGGATGGCTGAGATATAAAATACATACAACAGTTTAGGTTGCCACCGTCCAGCAGCTGGATGGTGGGGATGAAATCCATGGTAGAATCCCACTACACGAATGGATGGTTGAGATATATGGGCCCACACGTGTGATTTTCACTCACAGAAATACTGACGTTAATACAGCAGCTATATAGCTGCTGTAAACGTACAACAACCATACTTCTCAGTAGGTGGGTCCCATGTGGGGCCCACCTCATATCCATATATATAGATATTATATATATATATATCATATATACCTAATTATTTATATTGTTATTTATTTTATTATTTTATTTATTTATTTATTATTATTATTATTATTATTATTATTATTATTATTATTATTTTAATCCAACGTCCATGGCCTTGGACGGCAGGGATGTTAATACATAAATCAAGGTAGCCCCACCGTCCAGGGCTTGGACAGTGTGGTAAAATACATACATCAGGGTGGTGCCACGTGGTGGCCCACCCGAACAAGCTTATTTTTGTTTTCCTTTATACATGCCCGTCTAGGTGGGACGGCCAGGATATATAATGCATGCATGGTGGTGGGTCCCACGTGTGGCCCACCAATTATTTTGAATTAAACCGATATTTATATTTTCCGTTCATTAGGGTCTATCCAACGGGTAACAAGGGTTGGCCCCAGTTGGACAGCAGGGACGGCCCACTAAATGGATGGTCCAGATATATCATTCATCAAGGTGGCCCACAACAAGGAAAGGAGAGAGAGAGAGAGAGAGAGAGAGAGAATAGTGGAGGGACCCCGCCACTATGGGCCCCTCATTGATACAAATCATACATCAAGATGGGTCCCACCACAAGTGGGCCCTCAAATCATCAAATCCAAGCAAAAAAAATTACAAATCTAATCCTAGAAAATACCCACCTTTGATCTCATCTTCCTTCTTCTGCCTATAGCCTCTAGAGCTCTAAGGGAACAATTTCAACAGTTGAGATGATCTTTGAATGGTGGAGATGGGAGGTAGGAAGGTGGGCCACACCAAGCTTCTCCTCACTTTGGGAAGCCATGGACGATTCTCTCCTTTGGGGTTGCTTGAAAATGGAGAGAAAGAATGAGAGAGGGAGAGGTGATGGGAGAGAAGTGATGGGAGAGAGGGATGGTGAGTGATGGATGGGTGTACTTGATGGGTGGAGAGAGAGAGAGAGAGAGTTGACTTTAGGGGTTGCTTGGGGATGGGTGGTGTACTTGACATGATGGGATGGAATACTTGATATTTGATGTGATTGATGGAACATTCTCTTGGGATTGCAACGCACGGCGTTTTTCTAGAGCTAAATGCAGGCCCCATCTCCTAGCCTGGGTATCGCCTTAGTGTGCAAGACACAGCGTCGGAACCGCGGCGATAGCATAGTCGCAAGGATACAAGTCTTAGGCCGAGCTGACTCTGGAATACGGGATATGACTCAGGATTTCCCGTAAATGCCAGTTGCAGATCGCGGGTCATCAGAATTCTGCCGAGAGGACCGCAGAAGCCTACAGAATGGTATGGGCTAGGATACGAGTCTCACATTTTGGGACTTGAACGCATGTAGTTTCATAATTCAAGGCATAGTTTTGTGATCCAATCCACAAAACATATCCAACATAATTAAAACCATAACTTAAGCATAATTCCAACATGAATTAACAATTCATAAAAATCAAACAAGTTACTGTATGAAAATCTTAGTAAAAATCAAACTATACACAATTTTAACATGAAAAATAAGAGAACTATGTATGAATTCAATGTAAATTAGTGTAAGCTTAAAAGAATCTCTCAACTTAGCCTTAGATACAAACTTTAGATAGATAGCATTGTATGAGGAATTTTACATGAATCACGACATCACTTACACAAGAGGGATACACCTTTATGTGGGAAGGAAGAGAAGAGACGAGCGTCTAGGCTTGGATCTCTCTCTCTCTCTCTCTCTCTCTCTCTCTCTCTCTCTCTTCCTCGGACATGGGAAATTGGTTGTGCATGAGTTTTTGAGTGGAGAAGGGTCACGCACACCCTTTTGTAAAGTAATAGGTGTGAGAGGGGGCGTGTCACATCCTACTTGAATTAGGTTTCTCAAATATCTATAAATCAGAAATATTTCTTCAAATCTAACTCATTCACAGTGTCGGGGTCGTCGAATAGTGGGTTCATAATTTTTCTAGTGATTGGAAATTTAAATTGGTCTATCTTAACAATTCTCCTAGCGGATGCCAAAATGGAGTTAATCTCAATTAATAGTACACACGTAATGATCAAGGCCCAATTTTAGGAGAAATGTGTAGTTAAGATAATCAAACGATTAAGAAAAATTCGATGGTTGAAAAAGCCTAAATATGAAATTTCACTT
Organism: Magnolia sinica; assembly: GCF_029962835.1. Classification (NCBI taxonomy): domain Eukaryota; kingdom Viridiplantae; phylum Streptophyta; class Magnoliopsida; order Magnoliales; family Magnoliaceae; genus Magnolia; species Magnolia sinica. The sequence goes on along the minus strand of NC_080575.1, from coordinate 64,977,378 downwards.
GTTATGCCAATAGGAAGGAATTGGCTTTAAGGTAGCCATCATTCAATGGTGTAGGATCATAGGTCGATGTCTAAATTTTGTATGATTTAGTAGTTGTATAAGGCCAAAGTATGGTCCAAATTTGAGTTACGATTGATGGTGTAAATTGTTTCAATTGGAAGGTCCAGATTTAGAAAGAATTGGTAGCCTTCGTGCTTAAAGAAAGGCATATCAAGGTAGGGTTCTCACATTTTACACTCGGTCCATATGATGAGCAATACAAGTCGTTCGTATGAAAGGAAATATCTAACTACGACTACCCACAAGCTTTCCTCACTCAATGGATACTAAAATCAACGGTTAAGGGGCTGATTTGTCAATTAGGCCACTTTTACAATGCTCCATGAGGTAAAATTTGACATTTACGGTTAATTGATGCTACATATACATGTTATAAAATTTTTTATCAAACAGATCATGAGAACAATGTGATTTAGAATTCAAAGGTCTAGGTAATTGCATTTTCGTAATTATTGCTGATATGAGAGTTTTGGGAAATCTAATGATTCTACATGGTTATATGCATATTTCCAAGCACTTCTTAAAAAAGAACTTATATATAAGTCATTATAGATAAATATTTATTCACCAAATAATTTAAAATTCACATTAATTAAGGATAAATACATATATCAAACAATAAGATTGACCTAGTGTAAAATGGTAACATCTAGGACGTTGCAATAGCTCAGATTCAGATTAGAGAATAGATGTAAGGTTAGGATAGGCTAAATTGGTGACATACACATCTATATACTAAATTAAATTTTATGGTAACACTCGAGAACATTCAATACTCGAGTATTGAAAAGTTCGGGGTGTTACATGCTGTTAGGGAGAAAGGGATGCTTCCATCCTAACCTCTACCTAACCCAAAACTGCAATGCGAGATAAGTAACCCAAGCTCTTCGAATCAGTATATGGTGCGAGTGAAGTCCATCACCACTCTTAGAAGTGGAGAAACAATTGACAAGAACATCCTGAGGAGGGCAAAGAAGCCAAAGGACTCGGGAGAACTTGAGAGGAATGATGGGCCTAACAATGCTAAATGGAAAAGGAATACAAGTCGGTCGCTTCGTTCCTACAAAGGTTAATCTTACCAAAGCCTCTACCAAATACTCAGGATATCTTAGAGGTTCTAAAACAAGTGAAAATCAACATCACTCTGTTGGATGCCATTAAAAAAATCCATTCATATGTCAAGTTACTGAAAGATCTAAATATGCTCAAGCGACAACAAAATATCCAGAAAAATATTTTTGACAGAGAAAGTAACTCAAACAGATGTTCCCTAAAAATACAAACATCCCAGTATTCTAACCATCTCTTATGTGATTGAGGACCACCGGATTGAACACACATTACTTAATTTGGGGGTGAGTTTGAATTTAATCCCATATTCTGTCTACGAACAACTTAGCTTAAGTGAATTAAAACCTACCAAGATTATTATGACAACCCCAAGTGTAGAGATGTAATGTAGTAATAACTCGTTGAGACCAAAGTCATACCCAAACAGACTTGCTATTATGAGATTTCTAGAATATGTTAGAAATAGAATTAGAATCTAAACTTACTATAAAATCTGGTTTAGAGAGTAATTGTGAAAGAAACTATCAGAGATAAAATATTAAAGTGCCAAGGATCCACTTATAGCTTCCTTAATATTTATCATACCCCAAACTCAGAAACCGGGCTCACTAAATTCCCGATCGCTGAATCCGGCACCGACAACCTCCGTAGTACCCCATTCTCTGCTCCTAGTACCCATATACCAGGTTCCGATCCTGGGATCCTACAAGGAGGATTTTGAATATGAATTTGATTCGTAATAAGCTAACCCACGAACAATAACCAAGGCACCATCACAAAATCCACTATGATAAAAAAACTTTTAAGGTACAATGCATAAAAGGAATTACAATAACAAAATTGGAAGCTCCAAAAGTCCATTGCATGCTCCAATCTCAAGGCTGTTGCAACGTCCTAACGTCACCTGTATGCAACGGTCATGTAGAAGCTTATAGAAAGCTTAGAGGGTGGTGAAAGTGTGTGCGCAAGGAAAGTGTCAAGTATGCAATATCAGAGTAATGTAGAAATGTGCTAGTAAGTCCATGAATACTATCAGTCGTACCAAGGCTATGCGATGCAAGGCATGAATGCTATGGACCATATTAAGGCCATGCGATGCAAGGCATGAATGATGTCAATCATACTAAGGCCATGTGATGCAAGGCTTATGTAGCCGAATGTCATATGCGAGATGCAATGCACGCATGCCAATCCTCATCTGAATCCACATAACTATACAACTCATCATTAGAGCATCAAATATCAGTACAGATCTCACTTTAGACAATCACAGGGTCTAGTACACTCTATGTCAGCTTGCCGCCCTTATTCGAGCGCACAACTGGGTAAGTGGAAGAGACCTCACGATCTACCTGCTAATATTAGGCCCGGCTCGTCGATAATGGACCCATTCCTCAAGCTGGTTAAAATCAACCTAAATATTGCCCCCTCACTCAATCGGGTAAGGTCACACCCCCTTTCTAAATGACTATGACATAGTGGGTGACGCGGCCTACTGGTATATGGCCCTCGTGCGCTCATGTACCCACTCAGTCTCGACGTTGGAGTAATCCTCTGCTACCATTAGATTTAGAGATTTTAACCCATGGATATCTATGGTGCCCTGATGCTAATAACGGTATTTCCAGTATCCAATCCCGCCATCCACAATGTGCCTGTGGAGGCTATGGCCCTGATGTATTAGTGTGTACAGAAATCATATCACACAAATGTGAGATGCATGAATTACACTATCCGGTCATGCAGCAATCCTTCGCGCACCGCGCGCTCATGTGGGCAACTCCTCCTATCAGGGAGTCCCATAATAATCTGCTAAATGACATATGCTATGATTAATTACTCCTCATATCAAGCATACATATGATGTGCATGGGTATGGATCGTGAAGCTTTACTAAGCATGTTATATACTGATGATGTACTCTCCTCATATCAAGGATGGGCCTAGATAGCCCCCTCATTTCAAGAATGGGCCTAACGATCATGGGGGCCCAACGATTGGAGTTAACCCACTAAGGTGAGGTGAGAATGGGCCTAACAATGAGCCCTAGGGAGAGTTACAATATGGACATTTAACCATTATTGCTCTTTCCAAGTGGACATCAAATCATCATTGCTCCTAAGGCATGGTCAATCATAAACATCATTACAGACATCATGGTGGAATCACACACATCACATTGGTCCTCATATACATCGCTTTGGGCCTCACATACATCGCATTGGGCCACACTCACGGGCCTCACATGCATCACATTGGGCCTCATACATGGGCCTTATATACATCGCATTGGGCCACATCTCATGAGCCTCTAATATATTACAATGGGCCTCATATCTGGGCCTCAAATACATCACGATGGGACACGTCCCATGGGCCTCAAATACATTACAATGGGCCACAACCCATGTGCCTCAAACACATCACAATGGGCCTCATATCTAGGCTTTAAATGCATCACAATGGGCCTCTCATACGGGCCCAATATACATCACATCAAGGTGGGACCCACACACTATATTTTTATTTTATTATATCTACACCATACATCTATTTTTAGAAATTATTATAGAGCATTACCCAAAAAAAGAATCATATCGAAAGATGATCTGGACAATACCACAAATAGCAGTGGAGATAATGATTTTCACTGTTAATAATTCACTGAGCCCACTATAACATTTATTTTCCATCGAATCTGTTCATAAGGACACAAAGACCTAAATTAAGAGGAAAACAAATTTCACGTTGATCCAAAACTTTAGTGAACCAGATTTTTATAGTGTGGTCCACCTGATAGGCAGATCTATCTTATTTTTAGTCTCAAGCCTTAAAATAAGCTTAAGAAGTGGATGGACAGTTTGGATAAAACAGATACATCAGAGGTGGGTCCCACCATCTAGCAGCTACTGGATGGTGCAAGATAAGACCCATACATCAAGGTAGGCCCCATATGGCACCGTCCAGATGGACGGTGCTGATATACAACACATGCATTAAAGGTGGGTCCCACCTGTCCAGTGAATGGACAGAGGGGATGAGACCCACAGAACTTTTGATGCCAATACCCCAACCATATGGCTGGGCTGCTGGCCCACCAGTAGGTCGACGGTCTGGATTCAACACGTACCTCATGATTAGACCCATTGTTGCATTCCCAAATGAATGATCTCGGTGCAACACATGCCTCTCGGTGGGCCCCACAGAACTTGCTGACATCAACTGTAGCAGCAAGTTGCTAAGGCCCCCATTGTCCAGATGGATGGTTGGGATTAAACCATACCTCATGATCAGGCCTGTTGTAGGCTGACGTCAAGTCCAGCAGCTATATGGCTGTTTCAGGTACACCAGCCAATCCGTTCCCACAGCTTGGTGGGTCCCATGTGGGGTCCCCCATATAATATAATATATTATAATAATTCTTTTTTGAATTATCTCAGAGTGCAACGTCCTAGACGAACGGCCTAGACGCAAAGTGGGTCACATCATCCAAGAAGCTGGATAGTAGGATAAGACCCATACATTGTGGTAGGGTCCACACATCCACGTGGATGGTGTGGATCTTGACATGAACATCATGGTGGGTCACGGATAGCTAGGATAAAAACACATACCTCATGGCTGGTCCTACCGTACAGGGGTCTGGACGGTGGACAACATGGATGAAACACAGGCATTATGGTGGGCTCCCATGTCTATCATATTTGGACGGTGTGGATTTAATCCACTCATTAAGGTGTGCCACAAAGGAAAAAAGAGAGAGAGATAGATAGAGAGAGACAACGTAGTGGAGGGACCTCTCGAGTATGGGCCCCACCTTGTTTACAACACATCTATCAAAATGGGTCCCATCATAAGTGGGCCCTCAAATGAAAATGAATGGTGGATACCTAAAATCACCCACCTATATCACACCTTCTTAATCCCTTGGTTTCCTTAGCTACTTGACTTTAATTTTGATAGAGGATGATGAAGTATGGATGGCTAGGATGGGAGATTGGGTGGTAGGGAGTGGGCCACACTTGGGGTTCTCTCTTAGAACACATGGACGGTCACCTCCCTTGGTTTCTTGGGAGTGAAGAGAGAAATGAGAGAGGAGAGGGTGTTGTAAGAGAGATGGGATTGGAGGGATGGATGTTGTAAGAAGAATGACATGGAGGGTATGGGCTTAGTTGAATTTTGGATGAGAGAGGGATGGGTGGAGAGAGAGAGAGAGAGAGAGTTGACTTTGGGTAAGGCTTGTGTAAGAGAGGGATGGGTTGTGTACTTTACTTGTGATTGATTGATTGACGTGATGGATGGTAGAGATTCTCTTGGAATTTGCAACACACAGTGTTTCTTCAAAATATACCTGGGTCCACAACTCTTGGCTTGGGTATCCCATCGGCGTGTAAGACGTGACATTGGAACCGGGGTGACGATGCTGTCGTTAGGGTACAAGTTTCGAGTCAAGCCGATTTGGGTTGATAGGGTGCGACTCAAGGTCATGCATAAATATTGTCTACGTCTTGTGGGTTACCGAAATTCCACTGGGAGGACCGTGGGATCTTAAAGAATGGTACAGACTATGATACGGGCCTTACAGCTCTCCCCTTCTAATAAAAATTTTATCCTCGAAATTTATACTATCGTGCAACTAGACATAACTTATAAGGAAAGAGGAAACAAAGCATCATCACATAAAATTGGAGACAACATGCATGATATAATATATAATCAATCATCAAAGAGATGGGGATAGCAATCTCGAATCTCAGCCTCGCGCCCCCAAGACGCCTCATCAATAGAATGTTGACCCCATTGAACCTTCACCAAGGGAATGACCTTGGTCCGGAGGACTTGATCCTTTTGATCAAGGATATGAATTGGCTGCTCAATGTAAGAAGCGTCCTTACAAACTTCTAACGGCTGCCAATCAATAAAAGGAACGATGTCTGACCCACACTTCCTCAACATAAAGACATGCAAAATGTTGTGGACACCAGACAATTGAGATGGGAAGGCAAGCCGATATGCCACAACACTAACGTGCCCAGTGATCTTGAAAGGTCCTATGAATCTCGGGGCAAGCTTTCCCTTTGCTCTGAAATAAACCACACCCTTCATGGGCGAGACCTTGAGATATACTCTGTCCCCTACTGCAAATTCTAAGGGATGACGCTGATGATCAGCAAAACTCTTCTGTCGGCTCTGAGCTATGTGCATCCTCTGCCTGATGATATCAATAGCCTCTGACGTTTGCTGCACAAGCTCGGGACCTAAGAGATGTCGATCTCCAACCTTGGTCCAACAACTCAGAGATCTGCATGGTCTGCCCATCAGTTTGGAGATGATACGTAGTACTGAGCTGTAAAATTGACCTCATCGCTCTTTGAAAGATCCCCCAAAACTGAGACATGAACCTCGGGTCTCGGTTAGAAATGGTCGAAACTGGAACGCCGTGCAGTCTCACAATCTCCTTGATGAATAATCTGGCATGCCGGTCTAAAGGCCTAATCGCACGAATCGTGAGAAAATGTGACGACTTTGTCAAGTATTCAATGACGACCCAGATGGCGTCATGACCGCACTGAGTCCTTAGCAAGCCCATAATGAAGTCTGTCGACACGTGCTCCGACTTCTACGTTGGGACACTCAACAGCTGCAATGGACTAGGGGGTCTCTGATGATCGACCTTGACACACTGACAAATATCACACTCAGCCACAAAACTAGCTATCTGGCGCTTCATCCCTACCCAAAAATACTGATGCCTCATATCTCTATACATCTTCGTCAAGCCAGGGTGGATAGAAAATCGTGATCGATGTGCCTCGGTCATAAGATCTCTACGCAACTCAGGAATATTTGGGACACATAATCGACCTCTAAAATGAAGTCCAGCATTTGAACCAATCTGCTAATTTGCCTACTCCTCGGATACGGCCTCTGCTTGGTAACCATGTAATGACTCATCTATCTGCTAAGCATTGATCACCCTTACGATAAGAGAGGGTTGAGTCGATAGGCTCGGTAACTGAGTGATAGAAGACTGCAGACCAAACCCGAAGTCATACTCTATTATATCATCGAGCATCTTCCACTCTTGAATTATCATGTACGCCACCAGGCCTCATGGTTGATGGCTAAGGGTATCTGCCACCACATTTGCCTTGCCTGGGTGGTACTGGAGATCAAAATCATAATCCTTTAGGAGCTCCATCCAACGTCTCTACCTCATGTTTAGCTCAGACTGAGAGGATAGATACTTCAAGCTCTTATGGTCGGAGAAGAGCTCGAACCTAACCCCATAGAGATAGTGCCTCCACACCCTCAGTGCGAAAACAACTGCTGCTAGCTCCAAATCATGTGTAGGGTAGTTCAGCTCATGGACCTTGAGCTGGCGAGACACATAAGCAACTGGCTTCCCGTGCTACCTCAAGACAACACCCAAACCAATATGCGAGGCAATAGTAAAAACCATGAATCCATCACTCCCAGAGGGAGAGTGAGGACAGGTGCGGACGTCAAATGGTCCTTTAACTCTGTAAATGCCTGCTCACATGCATCGCTGCAATACGGGAGAAGCCCTCAATGAAACGCCAGTTGTAGCCTGCCAAACTAAGGAAACTGTGGATCTTAGATGCGTTCGTGGGTTGACCCCACTGATGCATTGCATCTATCTTCAAGGGGGTCCACTGCAACACCCTCCCTCATCACCACGTGACTGAGGAACTTCACCTCCTCCTTTTAAAACTTGCACTTCTTCAACTTTGCATACAGCTGGTGGGTGTCTGCAAGGTAATCTCCATATGCTACACATGCTCCTCATAGGTCCTCGAATATATCAAAATGTTATCGATGAATACCACAACAAACTGATCGAGATACGGACAGAAGACCTCGTTCATCAACTGCATGAATATTGTAGGCACATTGGTTAGTCTGAAGGACATAACCTGAAACTCAAAATGACCATAACGCATCTTGAAAGTTGTCTTCGGAATGTCCTCCTCTGGGACTCAAATGATAACCAGAATGTAGGTCAATCTTTGAAAAGAACTGTGCACCATGCACTAATCAAACAAATCATCTATCATTGGGAGCGGATACTTATTCTTGATCGTGACCCGGTTGAGCTCACGGCAATCCACGTAGAGCGTCAATGAGTCATCCTTCTTCTTGACGAATAGTACCTGTGCTCCCCATGGTGAACTTCTCGGATGAATGAAACCCAACTCATGCAACTCGTCCAACTACCTCTGTAGCTCCTGCAACTCCATTAGTGTCATGCGATACAAGGCCTTCGAAATAGGGGTGGTACTGGGCATGAGATCAATTTGAAACTCAATATGCTAGGGGAGCGGCAATCCCAGAATCTCCTGGAATATGTCGGGGAAATCACAAACAACTAGCAACTGATCAACACTCACTGCTACGGGCCCTTCTATTGCACATGACATCAAACAAGACAGCGGCTCTCTTTTGGGGTCAACAATAATTGGAACCACGGTAAGCTAGGTATATAAAATATGACAGTCCTCGCGGAGCAGTCTAAGATGGTGTGGTACTCGGCAAGACAATCTATGCCCAGGATAACGTCAAAATCTGACATCGGCAGCACAAACAAGTCGGCAAGTAAGAAAATCTCTCCCACCAACACAGGGCAAGATGAACAGAAGTGACCTAACATTGTAGTCTTCCCTAAGGGCGTTAATACTGTCAACCCCTCTCTAGCGGACTCTGTCGGTAATCTAGTCAATTGGCAGAAATCCTCAGCGACAAAGGAATGCGATGCACCAGAATCAAACAATACATGTCCAATGCATGCAGAGACGGGAAGAATACCCTCAACCACTCCTCCAGATGACTGTGGGTCCTATTGAGCCATATAAAACCTAGCCTGAGCTGGCAGGGGAGGTGCCTGTCCCCTCTGAGGGTGCTGATGTTACTGTTATCATTGAGGCAGTCGAAACTGCTGAGGTCTCAGAGGCTAGTGCTGATGCTGTTACTAAGGGGGCCTCGGTGGTGGGAGCTGTTGTCGCAATTACTGCGGAGGCTGCTGTGGTGCTCTCAACTGCTGTTGTGGAGGCTGTTACAGTGCTCTCGACTGTTCTACTACGGTTGGGAACACTCCCACATACGGTGTCCTATCCCATCACATCCAAAATAGGCACCAGAAAGCTACCTTTGGGGTGTTGCCGGAGGTGTCACTAGTGCTATTGGTGCTTTGGCAGATGGGTAGCTCTTGTGCCTCTACAGCCGTTGATACTACTAGGAGCTACCGGAGGGGGCCTGCCTCTTCCGATCTCTCCTCTGATCATGGTCGCTCTGGTGTCGGCCCACTTAGCCTCATAAATCTGAGCCCTCTGTACTACCACCTCAAAAGTTAGGAGCTCATGCCCAACAACACGGCCTCAGAGACCGTAACGTAAGCTTTTCTTGAAATGGCAGGCATTCCACTCCTCATCATTAACCACATACTACGTAAATCTCGACAGTGCTACAAAACGAGCTGCATACTGAGCCTCCATCATATCCACTTGCATCAAGTCTCAAACTCCAATGCTCGCTGCCGATGAATGTGGTTAGGGAAGTACTGTTGGTCGAATCGGTTTATGAAATCCTCCCATATCTAGACAAAATTAGGCCCTACAGCATGGGTAATGGAGGTCTACCAGTGCTCAGCCTCACCCTGGAGAAGAAATATAGCTAACCGCACCCGCTACTGGGTCCTACATCCCATCGTATAAAAAATCTTCTCCACCTCAAAGTGCCATCTCTCGGTTGCTGTTGGGTCTGACTCGACCTAGAAGTACAGGGGATCGAGTTATTGAAAGTCTCGAAGGAGAGCGCTTGTGCGCTCCTGATCTTCCTAAGCTGGCATAATAGAGGGGTGCCTCCCCTGCCCTTAGAGGGGGGTTGTCATAGCCTGCAACATTTGCTGTAACTGGGAGGCACTAACGGGTACGGTCGGATCCACACTAGTCTTGGGTAAAGGAGTGGCATCCTTAGGCTGGGGAGTAGGAATCTTCGGTGGTGAAGTGGGAGTCGTAGGTGGTAGAGCGGGAGTTGCAGGTGTTGGAGCGGAAGTTGCTCAGGTCGCTCTCCTGGGTGGCATGTCTTATAGGGAAGAACAAAGGCGCCTATCAACCTTAAGAACTCTTGAAGGCACACACGTTAAGGGTTTATAACAGAAGGTTTCTAAGTTATTCAAACTTGGGACCTAATTGTCGAAAGCTCATTGAAGACATATGATGTTGTTCTCAGTTATTCACAAGTTATGCTCTAATACCAACTTTTGTCATGCCTCAAACTTAGAAACCAGGCTCACAAAATTTCCAATCTCCAAATCCAGCACTGACAGCCCCGTAGTACCCCATTCTCAGCTCCTGGCACCCATATACTAGGTTCCAATCATGGGATCCTACAAGAAGGATTTTGAACATAAATTTGATTCGTAATAAGCATAACCCACGACCAATAACAAAGACACCATCACAAAATCAACTATGATAAAAAAATTTAAGGTACAATGCATAAAAGGAATTACAATAACAAAATCTAAAGCTCTAGAAGTCCACTGCACACTCTAATCTCAAGGCTACTGCGGTGTCTTAGCGTCACTTGCACGCAACAGTTATGCATAAGCTTATAGAAAGCTTAAAGGGTAGTGAAAGTGTGTGCACAAGGTTAGTGTCAAGTATACAATATCAGAGTAATGCCGAAATATGCTAGTAAGTCCATAAATACTATTAGTCGTACCAAGGCTATGCGATGCAAGGCATGAATGCTATGGACCATATTAAGGCCATGCGATGCCAAGCATGAATAATGTCAGCCATACCAAGGCCATGAGATGCGAGGCCTATGTAGCCAAATGTCATATGTGAGATGCAACCCACGCATGTCAGTCCTCATCTGAATCCACCTAACCATACAGCTCATCGTTAGAGTATTAAATATCAGTACAGATCTCACTCTGGATAATCACTGGGGTCTAGTACACTTTATGCCAGCTCGTCGCCCCTGTCGAAGTGCACAACTGGGTAAGTGGAAGAGACCTCACTATATGCTTGCCAATATCAAGCCCAACTCGTTGATAGCGGACCCATTCCTTAAGCTGGTCAAACTTGACCTAGATTTTACCCCCTCACTCAGGCGGGTAAGGTCACACATCCTTTCCAACTGACCATGACACAATGGGAGACGTAACCTACTGGTATATAGCCCTCATGCGCTCGTGTACCTACTTGGTCTCGATGTTGGAGTCATCCTCTGGTGTCATTGGGTTTAGAAATTTTTACCTAGATACATCTATGGTGCCCCGATGCTAATAAAAGTATTTCTGGTGTCCAATCTTATCATCCACGATGTGCTTGTAGAGGCTATGGCCTTGATGTCGCTAGGGTGTGCAGAAATCATATCACATAAATGCGAGATGCATGAATCATATTATCTAGTCATGTAGTAATCCTGTGCATACCCCGCGCCCATGTGGGTAACTCCTCCTATCAGGGAGTCCCATAATAATTTGTCAAATGACATGTGCTATGATCAATCACTCCTCATATCAAGCATACATATGATGCACATGGGTATGGATCGTAAAGTTATACTAAGCATGTTATATGATGATGATATACTCTCCTCATATCAAGGATGGGCCTAGCCGACCTACTCATATCAAGAATGGGCCTAACGATCATGGGGGCCCAACGGTTTGGGTTAGCCCACTATAGGGAGGTGAGATTGGGCCTAACAATGGGCCCTAGGGAGAGTTACAACGTGGACATTTAGCCATCATTACTCTTACAATGTGGACATCAAACCATCATTGTTCCCAAGGCATGGCCCATCGTAAACATCATTACATACATCATGGTGAAATCACACACATCACATCGGTCCTCATATACATCACTTTGGGCCTCACATACATCGCATTGGGCCACATCCCATGGGCCTCAAATATATCACAATGGGCCATGTCCCATGGGCCTCGAATACATCACAATGGGCCACAACCCATGAGCCTCAGACAGATCACAATGGGCCACGTCCCATGGGCCCCAAATACATCACAATGGGCCACAACACATGGACCTCAAACAAATCACAATCGGCCTCATATATGGGCCTCAAATACATCACAATGGGTCTCTCATACGAGCCTAACATACATCACATCAAGGTGGGACCCAGACACTATATTTTCATTTTATTATATCTACACCATACATCTATTTTTAGAGATTATTATAGAGCATTACCCAAAAAAATGTATCATATCGAAAGATCATCTGGACTATACCACAAATAGCAATGGAGATAATGATTTTCACTATTAACAATTCATCGGGCCCACCATAACGTTTATTTTCCATCCAATCTATTTATAAGGACACAAAGGCCTGAATTAAGAGGAAAAAAATTTCATATTGATCCAAAACCTCAGCTAACCCAAACGGTTTCAATGGTAGACGATCAATCCTTCACTGATTTTTGTAGTGTGGTCCACCTGAGAGGCAGATTTATCTTATTTTTAGTCTCTAGCCTTAAAATGAGCTCAAGAAATGGCTAGATGGTTTAGATAAAATAGATATATCAGAGGTGGGTCCCACCGTCCAACAACTATTGGACGGTGCAAGATAAGACCCATACATCAAGGTAGGCACCACATGGCACCATCTAAATGGACGGTGCTGATATACAACACATGCATTAAAGGTGGGTCCCACCCATCTAGTGAATGGATAGAGGGGATGAGACCCATAGAACTTCTGACGTCAATACCCCAGCCATATGGCCGGGCTACTGGCCCACCAGCAGGTGGACTGTCTGGATTCAACACATACCTCATGATCAGACTTGTTGCTGCGTCCCTAGATGGACGATCTGGATACAACACATGCCTCTCAGTGGGGCCCACAGAACTTGCCAACATCAGCTGTAGCAGCAAGCTACTGCGATCCCCAACCTCCATATGGATGGTTGGGATAAAACCATACCTCATGATTAGGCCTGCTATAGGCTGACGTCAAGTGTAATAGCTATATGGCTATTTCAGGTACACCAGCCAATCTGTTCCCACAGTTTGGTGGGTCCCACGTGGGGTCCACCATATAATATAATATATTATAATAATTTTTTTAATAAATTATCTCAGCGTCTAGCGTCGTGGACGGACGGCCTAAACGCAAAGTGGGTCACACTGTCCAGTAAGTTGAATGGTAGGATAAGACCCATACATCGTGGTGGGGTCTACACGTCCACGTGGACAGTGTGGATCTTCACACGAACATCATGGTGGGCCATGGATGGCTAGGATAAAAACACATACCTCATGGCTAGTCCTACCATCCAGGGGAATGGGTGGTGAACATCATGGATGAAACGCATGCATCATGGTGGGCTCCCACGTCCAGCATATTTGGATGGTGTAGATTTAATCCACTCATCAAGGTGGGCCGCAAAGGAAAGAGAGAGAGAGAGAGAGAGACAGAGAGAGAGGGATAGAGAGAGATGACGTAGTGGAGGGACCCCACCACTATGGGTCCCTCTTTGTTTACAACACATACATCAAAATGGGTCCCATCACGAGTGGGCCCTCAAATGAAATCCAATGGTGGATATCTTAAAATCACCCACCTATATCAATCTTCTTGGTCCCTTGACTTCCTTAGCTCCTTAGCTTTGATTTTGATGGAGGATGATGCAGGATGGATGGCTAGGATGAGAGATTGGGTGGTAGGGAGTGGGCCACACTTGGGGTTCTCTCTTAGAAAGCTTGGATGGTCACCTCCCTTGGTTGCTTGTGAGTGAAGAGTGAAATGAGAGAGGAGAGGGTGTTGTAAGAGAGATAAGATAGGAGGGATGGATGTTGTAAGAAGAATGACATGAAGGGTATGGGCTTAGTAGAATTTTGGATGAGAGAGGGATGGGTGGAGAGAGAGAGAGTTGACTTTAGGTAAGGCTTGTGTAAGAGAGGAATGGGTTGTGTACTTAACTTGTGATTGATTGATTGATTGATGTGATGGATAGTAGAGATTCTCTCAGAATTCGTAATGCATAACGTTTCTTCAGAATATACGCGGGCCCACAACTCCAAACCTGGGTATCGCGTCAGTGTGCGAGACGCGGCGATTACGTGGTTTCTAGGGTACAAGTTTTGAGTCGAGCTAATTCGGGTTAATAGTGTGCGACTCAGGGTCATGCGCAAATACTATCTACGTGTCACGGATCACCGAAATTCGACTAGGAGGACTGCGGGATCCTAAGGAATAGTACAGACTATGATACGGGCATTACAATATTAATTTACCTGATTTAATTGGATCACATAACTGGAATCAAAGTCCCATCCTATCCAACCAGATAATGGAGCAGTTAAATCATCATTTATTTACTTAAATATAGATTTGAACTTCATTGAATTGGTTCCCTCATAAAGCATCAACGTATTGATCGCATGGAATTCAAAGCATCCACCATGCTCGAAGTCAATGATAGATAAATGGATTTCGTAGATCAAACTATTGTAAAACATGTAAGAGAATATCAATAGTCTTCCTAAGCATCTAATGTGCCCAAAGTCAACAATGGATCAAAGTAAACTAATAATACTTCTTCATTCAAATAAAAAATTAATGAATTATTGAACATGAAAACTAAATAACTTGAATTAAAGTAAAATAAACATTAAGAATAACTATAAGCATCACCTCTTAGCGCTAAGTAAGAGATTAGCCAACCATAGACATGATTAAACTAAAACTCCAATAGAAAAATATAAAAACTAAATAGAATCAAAGGATTACAGAGGAGGAAGTAATTCTTGAAGCATTGCAACTCCTTGCTCTACTCCTACCATAATTCGTGTTTAAAAACTCTTAAAACATCCGTTTATATAGGCTTGATTCACACTGACTTCAAAACCGACTTGATTTTACGCAGCTATTGCAACTTCGATGGCACCTTCAATGGCATCGAGCTCCCATCGAAGAGTCCTAGTGAAATCAAGAAACTATACAACAAAGAACTTTCAAATTTGCGTATTTTTCTTGATCTCATTGATCCTCTGATGAGATTGAATTTGGCTTCGATGGCATTGAACATTCTTTCGATGGAATCAAAGAATGTATAAATATGAATTTTTATGATGGGATCGAAGTGGCTTCGATGACATCGACACTTTAATGGCATCGAAGGTGTCATCGATGGCATCAAACTATTGATTTATGCACTTCCAATTTTTTACACTTTGACTCCTCGATTTTCTTCTTTCCTCATTTAGTTTCCTTAGATCATAGATTCTTGAATTCTCCAATCTTGACCTCCATAAATCCAATCCTTTACTTGATAATTCTTTCAACAATAAATCTATATTTTAAGTGTCTTTTCTCCTTAGCTCTCAAAATCATATTATAAGAGAAACATGTGTAATTAGATTAATTAAGCACATTCATGTCCATAAAACTAATACATAATAAGGGAAAAATATACAATATTTCAATCTTAATAAAGATCACACTTCAACTCGTTAATCATTCAGTTCGTATACTAAGAGGGATGATAGAGGAAGTGCTTATCTAAGTCGATAAATCCTACTACTTAAAAGATTTTATTATTTTGGATACATAGCCTATCATCGATGCTAACACTTAAATTTCTATCATTCTTGATCGACCATTCCTCGCCACATAAAATGCCATAATCAATTATACGAATGCGATTATGAAACTATACTTTGAGAACATGAAACTGGAGCTGAATGTGTTTAATATGTGAAAATAACAGGAGGATAGTGATGATGTCCACAAAATAAATTTGATCGACTCATTCGTGAAAGATAAGTCATTTTTTACTTTATAATCTGACACTCTAGATATGTGCTTAGGCCACTCCACTGATTTAGATGATGACATGATTAGGGAGATGGATGTCTTGCTTGATGCTACACCAGTACTTAAAACTAGCCAGTGGAAGCCTGAATTTTAAAAATTGCCTCAAACTGATGAAAAACCTCCACCATCTAGCATCAAGGCACCGAAGCTTGAGCTAAAATCATTACTATCTGATCTTAAATATGTCTATTTGGGTCAAGATGAAACGTATCTAGTGGTGATTTCTTCCCACTTGGATGAGGAACAAGATAATATGCTAATTTCTACCCTTAAAGAACATAAAGGAGACCTTGGATAGAAGATTGCAGATCTCAAGGAAATCAACCCTCTGATTTGTACTCGTTACATTCACCTTGAAGATAATGTAAAAATGTCTAGACAACCGCAACACAGTTTAAATCCAAATATAAGAGAAGCGGTTAAGGCAAAGGTATTAAAGCTATTGGATGTAGGTATCATATACCCTATATCTAATAGGTAATGGGTGAGCCCAACTCAAGTGGTACCTAAAAAGTCCAGGATCACCATTTTAGCCAATGTGGATAATGAACTTATGCCAACTAGAGTGACTACTAGTTGGAGAATGTGCATTGACTATTAAAAATTGAATATTGTCACAAGGATGGACCATTTTTCTTTGACTTTTTTTAATCAGATCTTAGAATGGTTAGCAGGTCATTCCTATTACTGCTTCCTTAATGGGTATTCAGGCTACAAACAAATAGAGATAACCCTTGAGGACCAAGAAAAGACCATATTTATATATCCTTTTGACACTTTCACCTATTAAAGAATGCCATTCAGATTATGTAATGCCCCCGCCAGATTCCAGCGATGCATGCTGAGTATTTTTTTGACATGGTAGGGGAATTTTTAGAAGTCTTCATGGAAGACTTCTCTATTTTCATTTCATTCTTCAGCGAGTGCCTTAAACACTTAAAATTAGTGCTGAAGAGATGTGAATAAAAGAACTTTATGCTGAATTGAGAGAACTATCATTTCATAGTTTAGAAAGGGATAATCCTTGGACATATTATACCATCCAATGTAATTGAGGTAGAAAAAGGTAAAATAAACTTAATCTCTAACCTACCTTCACCGAAGAGCATACACAACATGTAATCATTCTTAGGACACATGGATTTTATCGAAGGTTTATAAAGAACTTCAGTCTCATCTCTCGTCCGTTTTGTAATCTTCTTCAAAAGGAAACCCTGTTTAAGTGAAGCAAATAATGCCAAAAAGCTTTCACCAACCTCAAAGGCATGTTGACTAGTTCTCCATCATGCAACCACCCAAAAGGAGTTTACCTTTCCAAATCATATGCAATGCAAGTGATTATATAATTGGGGCAGTGCTATCCTAGAGAAAAGAGAAGAAATCCTATGTCATATACTATGCAAGTAGAACTCTAAACCCTGGCCAAGTGAACTACTCCGCTATGGAAAAAGAACTCATAGCCTTAGTGTTCACTTTGGACAAGTTTAGACCCTACTTGTTAGGATCCAAGATCATTATCTTTTACGGACCATGCAGTGTTCACAACCCCAAGTGCAGGGTCACGATGTAGTAATAACTCATTGAGACCGAGGTCGAATCCACAGGGACTAGTTCACATTCTAAAAGTAAGAATTACAACTAGAATTGAAAATAAATCAAAGTATAAAATAGTTGAGAATAATTGTGAATAAACTATTAATAAAAAAAAGGAACTAGAGTGTCAAGGATCCACTTGTAGCTATTAAGATGATACCTTACTTGATTTAACAAATACAACTGGAATCGGAGTCCCATCTTATCCAGTTGGAAGATAAAATAATTAAAGCACAATCTGAACTTCTTATTGAAATAGTTCATATATGAAGCACTATTGTGATCATTGAAAGGGAATTTAACCATCGACCATGCCCAGGAGACGATGGTGAATCACGAATTTTACCAATCATAACAACATCAAAACAGATAAGAAGATATTCAAAGCTATCACAACATTTATTGTAATTTGACTCACAATAAAATATAGAAAACTGAAAATATTTCTTAATTCAAACTAGAAATCAATAAAATTCAATATAAACATGAATCAAAGCAAGATAAACATCCCAACAAACTACAAGCTTCACCTCTTCGCCTTATCTAAGAGGTCTAGTTAACCATAGACATGATTAAAACTAAAACCCTTAAATAAAACACAAAAAATAAATTAAGGAAGAAGAAAAACTCTTGGAAGGCTACTCCACCCTTTTGCTCTGCTCCTTGAACCCTAATTCGTGTTTTGAACTCCTTAAAGAACTCATATTTATACCCTTTCTCCGGTTGTCATTAAAAACCGCCTTAAATTTATGCACTCTGTGTAACGCCTTCGATGTCATTAAACAGCCTTCGATGTCATCGAACATGAATTGAATTCGAAAGTCGCACCTTTTCGCACTGTGTAACGCCTTTCGCACTATGTAACTCTTAATGCCATCGAACATACCTTTAATGTCATCGAATAGACCATCGATGTCATCGATGGGTGTTCGAGTGATCAAAAAGTGTCCAGAGTATTCCAACGAGTTGTTCTAGAAATCTCTAAAAATATCGATGTCATCGAATTGGACTTCAAGCAATCGAACAAGTTGTCGATGTCATTGAGAAATGCACCTAATTTGTCCAGCAACCAAACTCGATTTTCAAATAATTCTCGATGTCATCGAACTGCCTTCAATGTCATTGAACACTTACTTCAATGTAATCAAACGGTGTTCGATGGCATCGACAGTGAAGTTCAGTTTTTCTGCACTTTGCACTTTCGACTTCCTTCCTTTTCCACTTAGTTTCCTTGAATCTTAAGGTCTTAAAATCTTCAATCTTGGTCTTTTAAGATCCATCCTTTGCCTTGGTGAATCTTGAGCATCAAATCCATGCTTTTAACATTCTTTCACAATTCAAGCTCTCAAACTCACCTCGTAATACAAACATGTATAAAATATACCCATTAAGTATTATCATGTTTATAAAACCATGATATAAACAGGGAGAAATATGTACAATTTGACACTCAACACTCTCCCCAACTAGCATTTTACTAGTCTTGAGCAAAACATGCGTGAAGAAGTTTTCAATTCTCAATGTTTAAATCACGTTCAGAAAACAATCTTTTGTACAATCAAGTTCTCATTAATGACTGAGTTTATTTTCAAAAATTTCGCAAAGTGTGTAAATTTGAGGCACTTTAAACTTCGAGCATATTTTGGGAAACTACACAGAGTGCATAAATTTGAGGCGGTTTCTAGATTTTTCCAACTTGGTGTAAAAGTTGGAGTTCCACAACTATAAAAAGGACTCCCTGGATGCTCTAAAGCATCTTCTAAGGTTTGGAAAAGTCTCAAGGAGCATACACAAGGGTAGAGAAGCCACTAAAGAGTTTTTCTTCTTCTTTAGTTTATTTTTCATGATTTATTTAAGAGATTTGGTTTCAAACATGTCTATGGTTGGCTAAACCTAAGAGGTGAAGCTTGTAGCATGTTTGGATGTTTATTTTACTTTGATTCTTATTCTTATTGAACTTCATTGATTTCTAGTATGATATTAAGGAAATATTTTCAGTTTTTTTTGATCTATTATGACTCAAATTACAATAAATGTTGTGATAGCTTTGGATATCTTCTTTTCCTGTCTTGAGACAGTGAGAGTGGTAAATCTCATTGTTCACTATCATCTCCTGGGCATGGTAAGGTGATGGAATCCCTTCCAATCATCACAATTCTCCTCCATTGAGAATTAGGTTAATGAAAAGTTTAGATTTGATTTAAATTACTTTATCTTCCAATTGGATTGGATAGGACTCCAATTCCAATTATGTTCCTTGAATCAAGTAAGGTAGCATCTTGATAGCTACAAGTGGATCGTTGACACCCTAGTTCTCACCATTAAATTTATAAGTTTTAATCAACATTACTCATCATTACTCTCAATTATTCATATTTCAATTTAGATTTTTTTTCTAGTTCTAGTTCTAGTTATTTCCAGAATACGAGTAAGTTTAGTCCATGTGGATTCGACCTCGTCCTTACGAGTTATTACTACATCGCGACCCTACACTTGGGGTTGTGAACAAGTTTTTGGCATTGTTGCTGGGGACTGCAGCTACGTTTTTATGGAATTAATTAGTATTAGAATTAGGTTAAGATTAGGGTTAACTTTTTTGCTTTTTTTAAGATATTATTTTTTCTGAAATTGTTTTTAGAAACTAACATTGTTTTCTGTTTTGTAGGATCTTAACATAGTAATTCTAATCCAGTAACCTCTTTCCAATTCTCTTTTTCTTTTCTAGATTTCTTATTTGTTTTATTTTTCTTTCTTCTAGGTTTTAGTTGTTTGGTGCTTGAGGGTTGTGCATGTTTCATGCCCAAGTGGGTTCGTGAAAACACTTAACGTCTGTTTAGTGAAGGAGGATTAGTCGAAGGGTTACCTATCCATTAAAAGATTAGACACTACTTGAGATCCTCTCAGTTAATTGAAGTAATGTCTGCAAATCAACCTCAACCACCAGTTGAGGAAGCTCAAGTTGAAAATGAGGTGCATAATGCACCCCTGCCTCGTACTCTATGAGATTATTTACAACCGGCGGGGGTGAGTACACCTTCTTGCATGATATTTCCAATGAATGCAGGAAATATAGATATTAAACTAGGGGTAATTCAACTCCTCCCTAAGTTTTATCGACTAGAATCTGAAAGTCCATACTTCCATATGAAAGAGTTCGATGAAATCCTATCTACATTACACTTCCCAAACATGTTTGAGGACACAGTTAGACTTAAATTGTTTATTTTCTCTTTGAAAGAAAAGGCTAAGTCATGGTTACATTCCTTAAGACCAAGGTCCATTGGCACGTGGATTGAGATAACAAGGGGGTTCCTTAAAAAGTTTTTCCTCTATCATAAAACAAATACCTTAAGAAAAATAATCATGAATTTTGTGCAAAAAGAGGATGAGACCTTCCAATGTTGGGAGCGATTTAAGGATCTCATAATTTCATATCCACAACATGCCTATGAAACATGGTGTATAACAAGCCTTGTCTATGAGGGAATGACCTCACCCATTGTAACGTACCGAAAAAATTCGTACAAAGACCCGAGTATAACCTGAGGCGGAACAACCCAAGGACCGAACCCAGTTGTATAATTTAGATGAGATTTAGTTAAATGCTAAGAAATTGGTGGATTAAGCTTGGGCCATCATTTTCACTAATGGGGAGACCTAAAACCATGAGTACCACTGACCCAATGCCATCTTAAGACCTAAGAGAAATCCCAAGGGCCTGTTGCTCTCGGGAGTACACTGAAACTCTGTAATGGATATAGACCGCACGTCGGAGGTCTGATGACCTTGACAACGATGTCCATCCTATTGGGCTTGACAACCATCACGGGAATTAAGCCCAGATAGTGTCCAGAAACGCCCCAACTGGAGTCGTGAGTTAAGAGCATGAGAAATGTGAATATCCTTAGAAAATGAACTGAAACTTGAGTGAATTGGGCCGTTCTCTCTTTCGCAAAGTTGAGGATTTCAACCGTTACTTTATGACCAAACGTCACCCATGGAGAAAGGAAATTTCCCTGCATCTATCCATATAATCGTGGCTCCGATTGGATACGTATGACCGTTGATCTGACACAGGCTCTCCATGGTTGATCGGCTTATCCGATCACACCGAAATCATGTCCTAGCATGGATCCATTGTCAGGGATCATACCCTATGACGTAGATGAGCCATGGGCCTCCTTAAGAGCCTTGTTCGTCAGAAACGGCAACCCACAGGGTATAAAATAGTATAAGGTGGCCCTGGGCCATTTGCACCCCATCTGGGGCTGTAAATATCTCCCAACTCACCCCCTCTCTCCCATATACGAATTTCATAAACCCTAATAGAGAGAGAGAAGCGTAAAGAGAAAATAGAGAAGAGGAAATTTGGGAGATCGCTGTAACTGTGGGAAATCTTCTCCCATGGATCTGCATGCCTAATCACCACTACTTTTTGCTACCCAAAACTCTTCTGGCCACAACTTAGGGTAAGGAATACCAACCCTAATAGTGATGTAGATCTCCTGGATGGCTCTTCTCTAACCTGGCTAACCCGTTTAATTGTTTAGGTGCCCAACATTTTGTTTTTGGAAACGTAATCTTAGGACCGAGTTTGAATTGGGCGTGTTACCGAAAGGTGTAGACTATAAATGCTTAGGTTATGGTTTATCAATGCTTTCATTATAGCTAATGATTTCTACTTTATTGTCTTAAACAAGTCAATTTCTATGAGATACACCTATCAACTGTGATAAGTAAATGATGTAACCCATGTATTTGATGAAATGTATAAATGAGAAATAGAAAATGACTAGTTCTTGCCATGATTGTTAATTTAAGATTCATCATTGTCATATGCATATAGACTTCTCTGTGTAATGAATTGATAAAACGTATGTTGTAACTAAAGTAGTCTATGTGTTTAATAAATTATCTAAATGAGAAATCGTTGATGGTTTGTACGTACTATGAGTATTAAGGTAGGATTCTTTATTGTCTTATGTATACATATATTTTTCTCTATGTAACTAATTGATAAAGTGTGAGTTGTAGTTAACATGGACTATGTGTTTGATGAAATGCCCAGATGAGAAATTCACTAGGATGGTTTGTTAAATATTGATATGAATTACACGTGGGTGTTAGTAGCATGTGGATAGGAATGGGACTGCATTCATAGTCCAGGCAATCAGTAAACGCCCATGTTTGGGGTGGCTGAACTAGTTTGCCATCTTGAGTAACCCGAGATATACGAGTCGTACGTTAACTGCCGACAGTGGCTAGGTCACGAGGGGTGCTTATGTGCTCCATGTCGATTAGGACAGCATACGCTCGTACCAATCGAGTTTGCCTAATGAACCGGTTTAGCAATTGTGTGTTCGCCATGTATGGATGCGACTATTTGAATCTAAGGTACCGCTCACTAATGTAGAGATCCACCTTTAACGATGTTACCACAATCCTCAAGACTCATGAGCCGAGAATGGTGGTATGGGACACCGTGTTCATGCTGTCGGCTTACACTGGGTGACGAGCCGACCCGTAGTGACCACGAGCACCACTACTTGCAACTTACCTATCGTATGTGTTTCTCTAGGAGTGACGAACCTAGATGGATCCAAAATGTAGGAGTAGGACCACTGTAGTTGTCCGATACCTAATGTTCAAATTGGGTCCATATTAAAAAGGGTGATACCCTAGCTTCCCAAACTTACTGTATGAATGAGCATAATTAATTGCTTGGTTAACATGACCATGCATTACACTGCATTAGTTAGCATGTGGCAAAAAGGTGTTGGAGTTGCACATTTGAGGAAGTGTTGTCATATGCAAAATAGGCGGTCGGGGTCATGTGTTGAGGGAGCGTTGATGGGTGAGGGCATGCATTATTACTTGCACTCCATTCCTGCATTAAAGAGATAGTTAGGAAGTGATTGTTTATGATTGCCTTATCATTACTACTTTGATTGACTTGATAACATGTGTAACTTTTACCTTATAAAACCACTGAGTTGATCACTCACTTCCACTCTGGGATGGTGTTTTAAAACACCAACTAGACATTGATGTAGATGCAGGTGCGGACGACATTGATGCAGTGGAACAGGACTTCTTGGATGAGGAGGAGGAATTCTCTTACTTCCAACTCTCGAGCGGGTTGATGTAGGCTATGTGCCGTTACGCAGGGAACGTTGGGAATCTGGGCTTAGTTGAATACAATTGCGTTATCACATTTTGTTCATGTTGAATTTCACTTGTACATATTGAACCCGGTCGCGGACTCATACTCTGGAAAGAATTTTGTGAAACATGTACATAATTACATAGATATGTTTTGGATTTATGCATCCACTTAACTTCATTAAATTTGGAGTATGATATGTCGTTTAGTAAAATTCTATGCATGCTTAATCAATCAACATGGAAGAAATCAGTAAACAATCTTCCACAAGATATAAGTGATGTTCAGAATCTCTGGAGTCGAGCCTTGCTTGACCCTCGAAATTCAAGGCGTTACAAGTTGGTATCAGAGCATGAATTGGATAAAACTGGACCTAGGGTAATAGGTTATCATGATGTACTCTGACGGACTTTGACTTAGGAAGGGGGCAATGGAATGTAGAGATGATATTAGAGTCCCAAGGTTCCGCTGATAAACGACACCAGGCACTGTAGTTTCGTCAACAACTTCTAACTGAGGGACTTAGATCAAGAGTTGTGACCTGAGTCGCCTCTGGGTCGTTAGTTGACAAATGTCGAATTTATGACGGATCTAGAAAATGGGAATAAACGGCCGTTGGACCGCGATAACTGGACCCGACCAACCCAAGGCCCAAACCAATGGATTCTTAGGGCCCAGGGGGTCCCACAGAGTGAGGACGACGACCCAAGTGGAGTGGCCACTGCCAAGTGACGGAGCCACCGCCGGAAGCTCTAGGGGAGCGTGGCGGCAAACTATCAGACCCTCCATGGGAGCGCGATGGCCCTGCTAGCTCCTTAGTGCACCGCCATACCCTCCAAGGGAGCCGGCGGCACCACAGATCAACGGCCCGCTGCCGCCGGCCTGATCATATGTGCCCCTCCTAAGTGTGGGGGTCCACTTATATGGCCCTACCACTCCCCCTTTGCCCATTTTCACCCCTTTCCAAACCCCAACCCTTCCTAAACCTCTTCAAACCCCATTTTCACCCTCAAATCCACATTCCCAAACTCTTGAATCTCATCTCATCATTGTATTCCCCGTTTCCTATACCCCTTCACCTCAAATCTCTCATAATCTTCCTTTGTAGTTCTTCTCTCTTGCTCATTTGAGCACAAAATCCATCACCTAGGGCTCCCAAAACACTCATCTTCTTAAAATCCCTCCTTTTCATACTCCTTTCCACCTCCATGGTACTTTTTGATATACTGGCCACCATTTTCTCCATTTCTACGCTCCTGTCCCTTTTGGGGAAGAAGCAAGCAACCTTGGACGAGTCTAGGCCAAGTCGTCTGAGCCGTTCTAAGAAGAAGACAAGTGTCGGGGCAAGTTCAGTGCCAAATGGAGTTAAAGGGGGACCTTGACCCCTAAATCCCAATAGAGAGGTCGCCACCGACAGGCATCGAACTCGGTAAGTTCCACCATCGTAAAGTTATTTTTAAAACTCACGCGGATGAGAAATTATTTGGGATGTACCCGGCGATCGACCACCTTCGGGAGAATGGATGGGGTCTTATGTTTGAAGGTAAGACAAACGCTAGTGAGGGCTCC
The DNA here is from genome assembly GCF_029962835.1 of Magnolia sinica. NCBI lineage: Eukaryota > Viridiplantae > Streptophyta > Magnoliopsida > Magnoliales > Magnoliaceae > Magnolia > Magnolia sinica. The sequence goes on along the minus strand of NC_080575.1, from coordinate 64,952,037 downwards.
GTGCGGGCCTTCTATGCGCACATAAAGGACCCAACTTTTGATCCTCTCCAGTTTACTATTCCTTTAGGAAGAACGAAAACTAGAGTTGATGTGGAAATGATAGCTCGCATTATGGGAGTTGAGCGCAACATTGTGCATGCTAGTAAGACTAATCTCATTGACGGGTGGGAGAGAGATTGCCACACTCGCTTCCTGTGTGGCTAACTCATTAATTGGAGGTGAGAGAACAACCTCAAAATAACGTGCATGACAGATGATTACTGCCTACTCCATCATATATGCACATACAACGTGTATCCCAAATCGAGCAACGCCATGGAATGCACGAGATTCATGGTGGACTTCCTATACTGAGTAGGATAGGGAGATAAGGTGTGCCTGCCCACTCTTGCCTTGACCCAGATAGTGAAAGTGGCGCAATCTGCTCAGGGGGATTCGTCCCTCCCATTCGGCCAACTGGTTTGCAAGATTGCTCATAACTTTGGGTTCAGGCTCCACATGGACAATCTCGCTCCTATCCAGTACATCAACGAGAAGACCCTCAATAACATGATTATAGGTCCCAGACAACACTAGGCCCGACTTGAAGAATTCAGGGATGAGATAGAGGAGGAGACAAGAAGAGGAAGAAGGTGAGGAAGAGGAACAGGATGAAGAAGGGGAGGATCAGGACTCCGACTGGGAACCTCCCATTGCTCATGACGACCTCTAAGATCAGGCTCCCCATGACGGCCGTTTAGCCAATATCAAGAAAAATCAAGAATATTTGAAGAAGAAATTCAAGAGGATGCCCCGCACGCTAAAGGCCCTCCTGTGCTGCATGTAGGATAAGGGAGCACCTTCGCCTTCGCTAGAATTGGAGGATTAGTAGTGTAGTTTATAGTTGCTTTTTATAATAGGCTTAGTCCGGATATTGGGATTGTAAATGCTAGAATCTTTTATTTTAGTCAGCCATCATGCATTCTTTGCTATAGTACATGTAATGCCATACCATATGTATCTCTGACAAATTTTATTTAATGAAATGCATGGAGCTCCTTTTGTTTCAGCAATGTGTGGAATGCTTCGAAAAGTTGATGATACATGTATATATCACTCTAATTTTATGAATATTGTACCCTATGTTGTATATATGGAATGCCTCCTAAAACCAGTTGGAACATGACATGTCTCCCACCTGGCAGGTTGGTTGATGGAGCCCCTCTCCCGAATGATAGCCAACCGGGCCCTAGTTTGGGTCCAGGTAGTGAGACAATGCAGACTCACAACCGGCCACCGGCCCTATAGATGGGCCAATGCCAAGTGTGCCACCGGTTCTAGGTCGAAACTACACCTCTTCATCAGCACCACCTATACCTCAGGCAGCCCCTCCCCCAGATAAATTGGAACAGATGTTCCTTTCGATGCAACAACAACAATAGGTCCTAACAACTATAGCGGGGCCATCGCATAGAATATGAATGTGGCCTCACCAATGCAACACATGCAGGCCACCAGGGCAATGGTTGCATGTGGACTTTTTGAGCATTTTCAACACCTCCGTCCTCCCACTCTCGTGGGTACCCATAGAACCGAGGAGGCCGAGTATTGGTTGGACCGAATATCCAAGATGATAAAGCTGTTACACTGCTCTGAGGTGGAACAAGTCGAGCTTATTACATACATGTTCGAGAAGGTGGCTAGCTTATGGTGGGATAGTATTCTACAAACCGTTCCTACAGGGTTTGTGTGGATGTGGAAGGGGTTCGAGACACATTTCTATGAGAAATACTTCCCCCTCACTTATCATAATGAAAAAGAGGACGAATTCCTCTGCCTCAAGCAGGGAGGAATGACTGTGGCGGAATATGAGAACCGCTTCACGGAGGTAGCTAGATATGCTCCCTTGATTTTGGCTAATGAGCCGATGAGAATGCGACAATTCTCAGAAGGGTTGTAAGCTGACATCCGCACCAAGATGTGTTGTGCCAGCATCCACACGTATGCTGAATTAGTGAACATGTCCCTGCGAGCTAAGCAGGATGGTGAGTGAGTGTCTCGAGCATGTTTGCCAATGGGGTCGAGGCCTAGGCTTGAATTGCAGGCCCAGCCTCTTCTCGCAAGAGGCCACGTGTGAACTCACCTCCCAGGCTGATGGTTCCACCAGCCAAGCAAAGGCATTTTGATCGCATGTGCTCTGACTACAGCCGAGCTGGACATATAGACCTTTTCTGCTTTACCAAGATGAGAGATAATGGCTACACGCTACCTCAAAGGGTCAAAGGTCAGCCCCCACAAGCTATTTCAGCCCCTCCTTTGTGAACCGTGGCACCGGTACAACCATAAAATCGAATTCCTGAATCCTGAAGTAGGCTGCCTCAACGGCCTATGACAACGCCGCCTAATCGCTCACAACAAGCTCGCTTAAATGTGCTTGACACCAAAGTAGCTGAATCAGCGGTTGCAGTACCCCTAGCATTTGAAGTCACTGCCCACGTTTAAGGTACGACTGTATTCCTTTTAGTGGACACCAGGTCTACTATTTCTATGGCAGCATGCTCTGCAGTCAACCAACTAGGGTTGGAGACTACTCCTATGATAGGGTTGAGGGTCATCATCGTGGCAAGGACCTTCTCTAATGCCACTAAACTCTGTAAGGGTTACCCTATCGATTTAGGGAGCAGAGTGGTACGCATTGACCTGATTTTAACTAAGATTGGATTGACTCACCAAAATGAAAGTAGAAATCGACTGTGAGACTAGATTTGTGATCGCTCATGGGCCTGAGGGCACACCCTTCACCTTCCCAGTTCAAGTCATCCCTTCCGGATTCATTGTTATGCTTCCCTATTAGAAGGTTATGATAGTCCGTCAATTAGGGCCACGTTTGTGGTCTAAGATTTCATGGATGTGTTCAGGACGATCCCTGGACTACCTCCTCAGAACAAGATTGACTTTACCATCGACCTCGTATCGGGTGCAACACCAATTTTTTAACCAACGTACCGCATGCCTCCGTTTGAGATGGAGGGATTAAGGAAACAGATTGATGATTTATTAGACTCGAGTTTTATACCGCCGAGCATATCTCCTTGGGGAGCTCCCGTATTATTTGTGAAAAAGAAGGATGGATCGCTACAATTGTGTATAGACTATCGCAAGCTGAACCAGGTTACCATAAAGAATAAGTATCCTCTGTCCAGGATAAATGACTTGCTTGACCAATTGAAGGGGGCCCAGTATTTCTCTAAGATAGACTTATAGTCCGGGTATCATTAGTTGTGCGTTAGGAATGAAGACGTGCAGAAAACAACTTTCAAGACTAGCTTCGGGCACGATGAATTCCTCGTGATGCCGTTTGGACTTAAAAATGCACCGGCCGTATTCATGGATCTCATGAACCAGGTGTTTCGGCCGTATCTTTACCAATTTGTCATCATATTCATAGACAATATTTTGATATACTCAAAGAGTCGGAAAGATCATGAAGAACACCTACGAGCAGTCCTTAACACTCTCAGGTAGAATCAGTTGTTTACACTGTACCGAAATGCGACTTTTAGAAGGAAGAAATCAAGTTTTTGAGACACATAATTTCCAAGGAGGGAATCACCGTGGACCTTGCCAAGGTGATCGTGGTACAGGACTGGGAGTAGCCCGACTTAGTTACAGAAGTGAGGAGTTTCCTCAGACTTGCTGGCTATTATTGCTGATTCATTAAAAAGATTTCTCCAAAATAGCCCGACCATTGTCCCAACTTACTCGGAAAGATCTTAAATTTTCTTGGAATGAGAAAGCAGAGGCATCTTTTCAAGAATTAAAGGACAAGTTAACGTCTGCGCCTGTACTAGTGCTCCAGAGCAAGGGGTCAAATATACTATTTACACCGATGCCTCTCGAGTCTGTTTGGGGTGTGTGCTTATGCAGAAGGATAAGGTGATTGCCTATGCCTCTCAACAATTGAGAAAACATGAAGAAAATTACCCCACTCATGATCTAGAGTTGGCGGCAGTTATTTTCGCATTAAAGCTTTAGAGACATTACTTATACGGCGAGAAGTTCAAACTCTTTTGCGATCACAAGAGCCTTAAGTACATCTTTACAGAGGGAGACCTGAACATGAGGCAGCGCGTAGTCTCCTACCATCCTGGCAAGGCCAACCTTGTGGCCGATGCATTGATCCATGAGAAAATCATGGAATTTGCAGCCCCACTAATGGTAAGAGAGTGGAATATGGTGGAGTTTGTGTGAGACTTCGAATAGAGGCTAATAGTGGAAGAGCCATTCGAGAGCGTTGCACACCTCCATGTATAACCACTTATTGATGATTGAATCATTGTGACTTAGAAAGAAGATGAGCTATTGTCGAGGATGAGAGAGCATGCAAGTGATGGGGAAGAATCAGAATAAAGAATCGGCCTGGATGGAGGTTTGCAGTATTGTGGCCGCCTATGCGTCCCAGACCTTTACAATCTAAGGAGAGAAGTTCTAAAAGTCGCTCACAGTTCAAAGTTAGCAATGCATCCGGGTAGTATGAATATATATTGAGATGTGAAGCATTCATACTGGTGAGACAACATGAAGGCCCAAATAATAAATTTTGTATCCCGATGCCTCATGTGTCAACAAGTCAAGGCTGAGCATCGCTGACTCCCGGGTTTACTTCAGCTCATGCCCATAGTTAAGTGGAAATGGGATTTCATATCTATGGATTTCATTTCTAGTTTACCAAAGATGATAAAAGGGCATGATTCCATTTGGGTGATTGTGGACTGATTAACAAAGTCGGCCTATTTCCTCCCGATTCAGGTTTCTAATTCGGCGGACGACCTGGCCAAGCTGTACATTAAGGAAATAGTATGACTATATGGAGTTCTTCTAGAGATTGTGTCGGACTAAGACACAATTCACATCTATTTTCTAGACTCGAATCCAAGAGGTAATGGGGGTGAAACTGAAATTCAGTACCGCGTTCTACCCTCAGATCGAAGGGCAGATGGAGTGGGTGAATCAGATACTGGAGGACATGTTACGAGCATGCGTACTTGAATTTAAGGACAGCTGGGATGACTGTCTCCCTTATGCCAAAATTTTCTATAATAATAGTTTCCAAGCAAGCATTGGCATGGCTCCTTACGAAGCCTTGTATGGATGCCCATGTCGGGCTTCGCATTATTAGGCAGAAGTTGGTGAAAAGAGCTTGGTTGGCCCATATCTGGTTTAGGTGACTTCAGAAAAGATCGACATTATTAGGCATCGACTCCTTACGACCCAGAGTAGGCAGAAGAGCCACGCTGATATAAGACGGAGGCAGTTGGAATTCCAAGTTGGGGACCATATATTCCTTGAAGTTTTCCCAATGAAGGGAGTACTCTGTTTTTCCAGAAAAGGGAAACTCACACCGAGGTTCATTGGGCCTTTTCATATTTTAGAACGAGTGAGTGTGGTGGCGTACCGTCTCACCTTGCCCACACCACTCATAGGTGTGCACAATGTGTTTCATGTATCAATGCTAAAAAAGTATGTTCCCGACCCTACTCATATCATCAGGTGGGAGCAAGTGCAGCTAAGGGAAGACATTGCTTATATATTGCAACCCAAGTGTGTTCTAGATAGGAAAGAACAAGTGTTGTGCAGCAAGGTCATCCCACTCGTGAAAGTGTTATGGACACACCACACCGAAGAGGCCACTTGGGAGACAAAAGCTGAGGTCCGTAAGAATTACCTATAAATTCTCAAGGAGCACAAAAAGGTATAAATTTTGAGGATGAAATTTTCTTTAAGGGGGGTAAATTGTAATGTCTTGGAAAAATCCGTACAAAGACCCGAGTATAACGTCAGGCGGAACAACCCAAGGACTACACCTGGTTGTATAATTTAGACGGGATTTAGTTAAATGCTAAGTAATCGGTGGATTAAGCTTGGGCCACCATTTTCACTAATGGGGAGGCCTAAAACCATAAGTACCACTGACCCAATGCCATCTTAAGACCTAGGAGAAATCCTAAGGGCCTGTTGCTTTCAGGAGTACACTAAAACTCTGTAACGGACCTAGACTACACGTCGGAGGTCCGATGACCTTGAGATTATAGGACGATGTCCGTCCTACTGGGCTTGACAACCATCGTGGGAATCAAGCCCAGATAGTGTCTAGAAATGCCCCAACTTAAGCCATGAGTTAAGAGTGAGAGAAATGTAAATATCCTTAGAAAATGAATTGAAACTTAAGTGAATTGGACCGTTCGCTCTTACGCAAACTTCAGGATTTTGAACCGTTAGTTTGTGACCAAACATCACCCATGGAGAAAGAAAATTTCTCTGCACCTATCCGTATAACCATGGCCCTGATTAGACAGGTATGACCGTTGATCTGACACAAGCTCTCCATGGTCGATCGGCTTATCTGATCGCACTAAAATCGTGTCCTGACATTGATCCATTGTTAGGGAGTGTACCCTATGACGTAGATGAGCCATGAGCCTCCCTAAAAGCCCTGTTCATTAGAAACGGCCGCCCACAGGGTATAAGCGTAGTATAAGGTGGCCCTGCGGCCATTTGCACCCCATCCGAGGCTATAAATAGCTCCCAACTCACCCCATCTCTCCCATATACGAATTTCATAAACCCTAGAGAGAGGGAGAGAAGAGAAAATAGAAAATAGAGAAGAGAAAGTTTGGAAGATCGCTGCAACTGTGGGAAATCTTCTCCCATGGATCCATGTGCCTAATCACCGCTACTTTTTGCTACCTAAAACTCCTCTGGCTACAACTTAAGGTAAGGAATACTAAACCTTAATAGTGATGTAGATCTCCCGGATGACTCTTCTCCAACCTGGCTAACCCGTTTAATCGTTTAGGTGCCCGACGTTTTATTTTTGGAAATGTAATCCTAGGACTGAGTCTGAATCAGGCATGTTACCAAAAGGTGCAAACTATAAATGCTTAGGTTAATGGTTTATCAATGCTTTCATTACAACTAATGATTTATACTTGCCGTGATTACTACTGTATTGTCTTAAACACATCAATTTTTATATGAGATAACCTATGAATTGTGATAAGTAAATGATCATGTAACCCATGTATTTGATGAAATGTCTAAATGAGAAATAGAAAATGACTAGTTCTTGCCATGATTGTTAATTTAAGATTCATCGTTGTCATATGCATACAGACTTCTCTGTGTAATGAATTGATAAAACATATGTTGTAATTAATGTAGTCTATGTGTTTAATAAATTGTCTAAATGAGAAATCGTTGATGATTTGTACGTACTATGAGTATTAAGGTAGGATTCTTTATTGTCTTATGCATATGTATATTTTTCTCGATGTAACTAATTGATAAAGTGCGAGTTATAATTAACATGGACTATGTGTTTCATGAAATGCCCAAATGAGAAATTCACTAGGATAGCTGCCAAATACTGATATGAATTACATGTGGGTGTTAGTAGCATGTGGATAGGAATGGGGCTACAATCATAGTCCAGGCAATCAGTAAACGCCCATGTTTGGGGTGGCCGAACTAGTCTACCATCTTGGGTAAACCCGAGAGTTACGAGTCATACGTTGACTACCGACAGTGGCTAGGCCACGAGGGGTGCTTATGCGCTCCATGTCAATTAGGACGCAATATGCCCGTACCAATCGAGTTTGCCTAATAAACCGGTTGACCAATTGTGTGTTCGCTTTGTATGGACGTGACTGTTTGAATCTAAGGTGCCCCTCACCAGTGTAAAGATCCACCTTTAACTATGGTACCACGATCCTCAAGACTCGTGAGTCAGGCATGGTGGTATGGGACATCGTGTTCTTACTGTTGGCCTACACTGGGGTGACGAGCCTCCCCGTAGTGACCGCGAGCACCACTTCTTACTACTTACTTATCGTATGTGTTTCTCTATAAGTGACGAACCTAAATGGATCTAGAACATAGGAGTAAGACCACTGCGGTTGTCCGATGCCTAATGTTCAATTTAGGTCCATATTAAAAAGGGAGGTAATCTAGCTTCCCAAACTTACTGTATGAATGAGCATAATTAATCGCTTGGTTAACATGACCATGCATTAAACTACATTAGTTAGCATGTGGCAAAAAGGTATTAGAGATGCACATTTGAGGAAGTGTTGTCATATACGAAACAGGTGGTCGGAGTCACGTGTTGAGAGAGCATTGATGGGTGAGGGCATGCATAATTACTTGTACTCCATTCCTGCATTAAAGAGAATAGTTAGGAAGCTATTATTTATTATTGCCTTATTATTACTTCTTTGATTGACTTGATAACATGTGTAACTTTTATCTTATAGAACCATTGAGTTGATCATTTACTCCCACTTTGGGACGGTGTTTTAAAACACCAACCAGACACTGATGTAAATGCAGGTGCGGATGACATCGATGTAGTGGAACATGACTACATGGATGAGGAGGAGGAATTCTCCTACTTCCAACTCTCAGGCTGGCTGATGTAAGCGACGTATCGTTACGCAGGGAACACTGGGCATTTAGGATTAGTTGAATACAATTTCATTATCACATTTGTTCATTTTAAATTTCACATGTATATATTGAACTCGGTTACAAACTAATACTCTGGAAAGAATTTTGTGAAACATGTACATAATTTCACATGTTTTGGATTTATGCATCTACTTAACTTCATTAAATTTGGAGTATTATACACCATTTAGTAAAATTTTATGCATGCTTAATCAATCAACATGGAAGGAATCAGTTAACTATCTTACACAAGACGTAAGTGATGTTCAGATTCTCTGGAGTCGAGCCTTGCTTAACCCTCGAAATTCTGGGTGTTACACCCATGCGCTAATTTATTGAGATGATGTGTAATGGGGAATTCATGAATAAGGAAGCAGATGATGAGTGAGATTATTTTGATAAACTTGCCGAATACGCGTAAGTATTGGATACCACTTCAAGAATTACCACTTCTAAGCCTACTCAATCAAAGGAAAGGGGCAGGATTTATGTTATAAAAGAGGACGATGATATAAATGTAAGAGTGGCCAAACTCATAAGAAAAGTTAAGGCCATAGAACTTAAGAAGGTAGAACCCGAAAAGACTACAGAAGTTGTTTGTGGTATTTGTGCTTGTAACATACATACAACTAAGAATTGCCCAACAATTCTTACTTTTCAAGAGATATTACACGAGCAATCAAATGTCATAAACAACTATCAAAAACCTTTTCGTGGATGCACCTCAAATACAAATAACTCAAGCTGGAGGAACCATCCGAACTTCAGTTGGAGGAATAGGCAAACAGCTACTCCTCAAGGGGTCCTTAACCAATTTCTGAATCAAAGGAAACCTCAAGAGGATCCGATCTTAAAACATATACAAGACTAAGAGTTTTTTAATCTGGGTATGCTGCAAGCCTTTCAAGACCTTACAAACACCATACAAGGTCATGAAATAAAAAATTCGATTGGGGAGAAAGGGATCCTTCCAGCTTAGCCTCTCCCGAACCCCAAACATAAATATGAAATCAGTGACCCAAGCTCTTTAAAACATATGGAGCAAGCTAAGTCTATCACCACTCTTAGGAGTGGGAACACAATTGGCAAATCTATTCCAGTGAGGGTTGAAAAACCTAAGGAACCGGAAATAGATGAGAATGATAGACCTAACAATGCTCCACATGGGTTAGAACCGAAACCTCAAAGTAAGCCGATTGTGCCATTCCCTCAATGGTTGATTGCATCAAAACCTCTCTCTAACTCTCAGGATATTTTAGAGGTGCTTAAGCAAGTGAAGGTCAAGATCCCTATAATGGATGTCATTAAACAAATCCCTTTATATGCAAAATTCTTGAAAGATTTATGTACGACCAAAAGATAACAAAACATATAAAAGAAAATCTTTTTTGACAGAAAAAGTGAGTGTTATCCTTAAGAAAGATGTGCTATAAAAATACAAAGATCCTAGTATCCCAACCATCACTTGTGTAATTGGGAACCACCGGATTGAGCACACACTTCTCGACTTGGGGACAAGTGTAAATTTGATCCCTTACTCGGTTTACAAATAATTAGGTCTAGGTGAATTAAAACCCACCTGAACTACATTACAACTTGCAGATCACTCAGTTCGTGTACCGAGAGGGATGATCGAGGATGTGTTGGTCTAAGTTGATAAATTCTACTATCCAATAGATTTTATTGTCTTGGATACTCAACCCATCATAGATATGAGCACTCAAATACCCGTCATTCTTGGTCACCCATTCCTTGCTACATCAAATGCTATCATTAATTGTAGGAATGAAATTATGAATTTATCTTTCAGAAATATGACATTGGAGCTCAACATCTTTTTCAATATGAATAAACAGTTAGAGGATGATGATGATACCCATGACATTAACATGATCGATTTTTTCGTGGAAGATATAACACTTTTGACTCTATACTCTGACACTTTAGAGACATGCTTAGCCCATTCCTCTGATTTAGATGATGACATGATTAAGGAAATGAATGCCTTACTTGATACTACGCCGGTACTTGAAGTTAACCGATGGAAGATACAATTTGAGAAATTACCCCAAATCGAGTAGTGCCTCTACCATCCAGCCTCAAAGCACCGAAGCTTGGCATAAAATTTTTTTCCACTGATCTTAAATATGTCTATTTAGGTTAAGATGAGACATATTCAGTGGTGATCTCTTCCCACCTTGAGAAAGAACAAGAGAGTGTGCTCATTTCCATTCTCATTGAGTATAAAGGAGCTCTTGGATGGTCAATTGCAGTCCTCAAGGGAATTGACCCTTTGATTTGTACTCACTGCATCCATCTTGAGGATAATGTGAAAACCTCCTAACAACCAGAATGTCAACTCAATCCAAATATGAAAGAAGTAGTAAAGGCTGAGGTAATTAAGTTGTTGGATGTGGGTATCATATACCCTATATTCGACAATCAATGGGTGAGTCCAACTCAGGTTGTTCCTTAGAAGCCTGGAATCACCATCATAGCTAATGCCGACAATGAACTCGTGCCAACTAGAGTTACTACTGGTTGGAGAATGTGCATTGACTATAGGAAGTTGAATACCATCACAAGAAAGGACCACTTTCCTTTGCCCTTCATTGATCAAATTTTAGAAAGGCTAGTTGGTCATTCTTACTATTGCTCCTTAATGGATATTTGGGTTACAATCAGATAGAGATAACTCTTGAAGATCAAGAGAAGGCGACATTCACATGTCCCTTTTTTACCTTTGCTTACCAAAGGATGCCATTTGGACTATGTAATGCCCACGTCACTTTTCAGCGATGCATGTTGAATATTTTTCTAAAATGGTGAGGCAATATTTAAATGTCTTCATAGATGACTTCTCTATCTTTGGTTCATCCTTCAGTGAGTGTTGGAAAAATTTTAAATGTGTGTTGAAGTGTTGTGAGGAAAAGAATTTGGTTCTGAATTGGGAGAAATGTCATTTCATGGTTCCTAAGTGAATTGTGCTTGGACACATAATTTCATCTAAGGGAATTGAGGTAGACAAGGTAAAAATTCATCTTATCTCTAAACTACCTCCACTCAAGAGCATACGCAATGTGCAATCTTTCCTAGGATATGCCAGATTCTATAGATAATTCGTAAAGGACTTTAGTCATCTCTCTCGTCCTTTATGCAATCTACTTAAAAAAGATGTACCATACGAGTGGACTAAACATTGCCAAGAAGCTTTCACTAAGTTGAAGAGCATGTTAACTACCACACTTATCATGCAACCACCCGATTGGAGCATCCCTTTTGAGAATTATGTTCGATGCATCTAACTATGCTATTGGGGCATTGTTAGGCCAGAGAAAAGAAAAGAAGCCCTGCATTATTCACTATGCAAGTAGAACTCCAAATTCTACCCAAGTGAACTTCTTTACTATAGAGAAGGAACTCTTAGCCGTAGACACTTCGCTTTAGACAAATTTAGGTCCTACCTGATCAGATCTAAGATCATCATCTACATGGACCATACAGTGTTAAAGTATCTTCTTTCTAAGAAGGATGTCAAGCCCCGCCTGATAAGATGGATCCTCTTATTCTAAGAATTTTATATTGAAATACGAGACAAAAAAGGAGTAAAAAACATAGTGGCCAACCACCTTTCTCGACTTGACCTCCTTGATTCCCTTGATCTAACATTGATAAATGATATATTCCACGATGAACAATTATTTAAACTCTCCCAACTACCTTGGTTTGCTGACATTGCAAATTATCTTGCTACAGGTTTCATGCCAACATATTAGACTACGCAAGATAAGAAAAAAATTCTTCGTCGAGGTGCGTAAGTTTTTCTGGGATGATCCTTATTTGTTTAAATATTGCCCAGACCAAATTCTAAGAAGATGTGTGTCAGACAATGAACATCAGAATATTATCTCCTTTTGTCATTCTCAAGCCTGTTGTGGTCACTTTTCTGTTAAAAAGACCATGGCCAAAATTCTACAGTGTGGCTTTTATTGGCCCATCATGTTCTGAGATACTCATGAGTTTTGCAAAGTTTGTAAGCGTTGTCAGAAATTGGGAGAGTGGCTTTTATTATCGCATCGAAATATAATGCCTCTGAACCCAATTCTTATCATTGAAGCATTTGATTGCTGGGGCATCGATTTCATGGGACCATTTCCCCAATCCTTTGAGAATATTTACATTTTGTTAGCAGTAGATTATGTCACTAAGTATGTCGAAGCGATCCTGTGCCACAATAATGATCATAAAATGGTCATTCGATTCTTAAAAGAAAATATCATTTCTCGATTCGAAACGCCTCAGGCTATCATTAGTGATGGAGGTTCACACTTTTGTAATAGGCCATTTAGAAATATGACATCTCTCATAAAGTGAACACTCCATACCACCCGCAGACAAGCGGGCAAGTCGAGATTTCCAAAAGGGAAATTAAACAAATTCTATAAAAAACGCTTAACATGACCATAAAGATTGGGCAATCCGATTGACAAATGCTTCATGGGTTTAACGTACAACTTTTAAAACCCTATTGGAATGTCTCCCTTTAAACTCATATATGGGAAAGCCTATCACTCTCAAAAATCTGAACTTTAACTTGGACAATGCTGGCTTGCTACACAAGCTCCAACTAAATGAACTTAAGGAAATCCAGAATGATGCTTAAGAGAACTCGAGAATTTACAAGGACAAGATGAAGGTGTTCCATGACGGGAACATCCTTCAAAAATCATTCCTAACTGTTAAAAAATCCTTCTGTACAATTCTCGGTTATATCTTTTTCTTTGGGGAAAACTTCAATCTCGTTGGATCAACCCTTTCACTATTACTAATATATATCCTCATAGGGCTGTCAAGATAAAGAATCTGATAAATGGCAATGTTTTTAAAGTGAATGGACATCGTCTCAAGCCATTTATTAAGAAGTTTGATTCAAAGGATATGTCCATGCCTTTGACTGATCCTGTGTACCAGGATTGACCTCTTAGTCTGATGGAGGTGTAGTTAGCTTTATTGATTTCATAGAATTTAGGATTAGGATAGTTTGATTTCAGTTTATTTAATCTTTGTGCTAACCCATTTACATGTTAAGAACTTTGGAAAAGCTTCAATTCTCCTTCTTCAGGTATTATCTTCCCATCACTTCCCATCTCTTTTTGTTGTCTCATGTGCATTGCATGCTCATATCTTTTACATTGAGGATAATGTAGGTTTTAGGTTGGGGGATGTGGTATATATAAACTAATCAGTGTTTTCTTAGTTTTGAGGAAAAATTATGAAAATTTTTAATTTTTCTAGCTAAAAACATGTTTGGAAAATGATAATTTGTGAAATTAAGATTGCTTTGAGTATGATGATAAGATGGATATTGAACTTTGAATTGTTGGAGTTTGATCAATCGAGTAGACTATCTTCTAAATTCTTGTATTTAATTGATTTAGAGGAAGTTTGAATATCACGTTAATCTAAGTCATAAGACACGTTCAATTTACTTTCTGTGAATAGTACTAGAATTTCTGATTGTTAGTATGTATATCATTGAAAGATATTTAGAATTAAGTTTGGACAATTTTATCCACCTTAAAAAGATGAAAAGAACCAGTTAAAAAATAAAGAGAATAATAAAAAGGTCATGTATGATGAAAAGACTGAAAATGAATGAAAAGTCTGAAATAATGAATAAATAAAAGGGACCGTTGATACAGATTCAAAAATTGTAAAAATAAAGAAAAGGTGATAAGTTTGGAATCAGTACTTGATTATTCAATAAAACTTAAGGTGATGAGCATGACTAACATTATGAAATAGTAGTATGTTATGAAAAGTAAATAGAATTCACTAAGCACATTAGAAAATTTGTTATATATAAACTTATGCTCTTAAATGATTGATAAAGAAATTTTTTGATTAATTGCTCATGTGATTCGTCTCTAGGTTTTCAAAATTGCATTCTCGCCTCTTTAGATTGTACTCATTCATATTTGATTGCACAAAAGATTTTTTTCTGAAAGTGATTTGAACATTGAAGATTGAAGATCACTTCATGCATGTTTTGCATGGGACTAGCAAAATGCTGGTTGGGGAGTGTGTTAAGTGTGAAATATTGCATATTTCTCCCTATTTCTACCTTAGTTTTATAAACATAATAGTGCTTAATCAATTTAATTATACATGTTTTCATGTGGGAGGTGATTTCAAGAGCTTAAAGGTGAAATTGATGTCAAAACGAAGATTTATGCTCAAAAGATTACTAAATAAAGATTTGGAGATTTGGAAGTCATTAATGAAGAATTTACATGCCAAAGATCCAAGAAAAATAAGTGAGGAACGAAGAGAATCAAAGATTTGAAGTGAAGAAAAGGAATCTTGAAATTGTCTTGAAAACAAACATATTCCTAAAATTGAACTGAAAAAGCATATTATGAAACTTTGAGTCTATTTTGGAAACCGCGCAGAGTGCGTAAATTTGAGGCGGTTTAAGCTTCAAGTATATTTTGGAAAACTGCACAGAGTGCATAAATTTAAGGCGATTTCTAGATTTTTCCAACTTAGTACGAAAGTTGGAGTTTCATAACTATAAATATGATTCCCTAGGATGCTCCAAAGCATCTTCTAGGGTTTAAAAATGTCTTAAGGAGCATACACAAGGGTGGAGAAGCCGTCAAAGAGTTTTTCTTCTTCCCTGGTTTATTTTTCATGCTTTATTTAAGAGATTTGGTTTCAATCAGGTCTATGGTTGTCTAAACCTGTTAGTTATGGCTAAGAGGTGAAGCTTGTAGTGTGTTTGAATGTTTATTTTACTTTGATTCTTGTTCATATTGAACTTCATTGATCTCTAGTATGATATTAAGGAAATATTTTTAGTTTTCTATGATTTATTATGACTCTAATTACAATAGGTGATATGATAGCTTTGGATATCTTCTTTCCTATTTTGAGATAGTAAGATTGGTAAATCTCATTGTTCACCATCGTCTCCTGGGCATGGTAGGGTGATGGAACCCCTTCCAATCATCACAATTCTCCTCCATTAAAAATTAGGTCAATGAAAAGTTCATATTTAATTTAAATTGCTTTATCTTCCAATTGGATAGGATAAGACTCCAATTCCAATTGTGTTTCTTGAATCAAGTAAGGTAGCATCTTAATATCTACAATTGGATCATGGCACCCTAGTTCCCACCTTTAAATTCATAAGTTTTAATTAACATTATTTACCATTATTCTCAATTATTCAGATTTAAATTTAGATCTTTTTCTAGTTCTAGTTCTAGTTATTTTCAGAATACGTACGAGTTTAGTCCATGTGGATTCGACCTCGTTCTCACGAATTATTACTACATCGCGACCCTACACTTGGGTTTGTGAACAAATGGAGTGCTCACCTTATGAGAGATTCCATATTTCTTCATTAAGTTCTCGAATAGCCTATTACAAAAGTGTAAACCTCCATCACTAGTGATGGCTCAAGGCATTCTGAATCAAGAAATAATATTTCTTTTAAGAATCTAATGACCGTTTGATAATCATTGTTCCAGCATGGGATCGCTTCGACCCACTTAGTGACATAGTTTACTACTAATAAAAATGTAAATATTTCTAAATGATTAGAGGAATTACCCCATGATATCGCTGCCTCAGCAATCAAATGCTTTAATGATAAGAATGGGGTTTAATGGCATCATATTTCGATAGGACAATCCTCCTAATTTCTAACAATGCTCACAAGCTTTGTAAAGCTCGTGAGTATCTTTGAACATAGTGGGCCAGTAAAAGCCATGCTATAGAATTTTGGTCATGGTCTTTTTAACAGAGAACTGACTAGAACGGGCCTAAGACTGACAAAAGGAGATAATACTCTAATTTTCAATATCTGGCACATATCTCCTTAGAATTTGGTTTGAGAAATATTTAAAAAGATAAGGATCATCCCAGAAAAACTTACATACCTTGGAAAATAATTTTTTCTTATCTTGCATGGTCTAATATGTTGGCATGAAACCTGTGACGAGATCATTCATAATGTCAGCAAACCAAGGTAATTGTGAGAGTTTAAACAATTGTTCGTCAGGGAATATATCATTTATTGATGTTGGCTCAAGGAAATTAGGTAGGTCAAGTTTAGAGAGGTGATCAACAACTACATTTTCTACTCCTTTTTAATCGCATATTTTTATGTTAAATTCTTAGAGTAGGATGATCCATCTTATCAAATGATGCTTGACATTCTTCTTAGAAAGAAGGTACTTCAGTGCCGCATAGTCAGTGTAGACGATGATCTTGGATCCTATGACCTAAATTTATTTAAAATGAACACTATGGCTAAGAGTTCCTTCTCCAAAGTAAAGTACTTTACTTGGGCAAAATTCAGAGTTCTACTTACATAGTGAATCACATAGGGTTTCTTTTCTTTTCTTTGGCCTAACACCGTCTCAATAGCATAGTCAGACGCATCGCTCATAATCTCAAAAGGGATGCTCCAATCGGATGACTGCATAATAAGAGTAGTTGTAGTTGTCTGAAGGTCTTCGTATTATCCTCGAGATGAATGTGGTGAGTATAAATCAAATGATTAATTCCCTTGAGGTCCACAATCGATTATCCAAGGGCTCCTTTATGCTCGATGAGATTAGAAATAAGCACACTCCCATCTTCTTTTTCAAGGCGGAAAGAAATCAGCACTAGGTCTATCTCATCTTGACCTAATTAGTCATATTTAAGATCAGGAGGTAAATGTTTTAGGTTAAGCTTCGGTGCTTTGAGGCAAGGTGGTAGAGGTACTTCATTAGTTTGGGGTAAAGTTTTAAATCGTGGCCTCCACCAGTTAACTTCAAGTATCGGCATAACATCAAGTAAGGCATCCATCTCCCTAAACATGTCATCATCTAAATCAGGGGAGTAGGCCAAGCATGCCTCTAGAGTGTCAGGGTATAGAGTCAAAAGTACTATATCTTCCATAAAAGAATTGATTATGTTAATGTTGTGGGTCTCATCATCATCCTCTTACTGTTTGCTCATATTGAAAAAGATGTTGAGCTTCAATGTTATTTTCTAAAAGATAAATTCATAATTCCATTCCTACAATTAATGATGACATTTAATATAGCAAGGAATGGGCGACCAAGAATGATGGGAATCTGAGTGCTCATATCCATGATGAGTTAAGTATCCAGAACAATGAAATCTATTGGATAGTAGAATTTATCAATCTGGACCAACACATCCTCAATCATCCCTCTTGGTACATGGACCGATTGATCGACAAGTTGTAAGTAGTCCAGGTGGGTTTAATTCATCTAGACCCAATTATTCATTAACTAAGATTTGGATCAGATTAACACTCGCCCCCAAGTCAAGAAGTGCATTCTTAATCCAGTGTTTCCCAATTATACAAGTGATGGTTGGGCTATCGGGATGTTTGTATTTTTATGGGACATCTTGCTTGAGGATGGCACTTCACTCTTTCTATCAAAAAGATTTTCTTTTGAATATTTTTCTACCTTTTGGTAGTGCATAGATCTTTTAGAAATTTGGCATATGAAGGGATTTGTTTAACACCATCCAATAGAGGGATGTTGAATTTCACTTACTTAAGCACCTCTAGAATATCCTGAGAGTTAGTTAGAAGTTTTGGTGCAATCAACCGCTAAGGGAATAGTGCAACCAGCTTACACACTTTTTTCAAATTTCCCCTTGTGGAGCAATGCTAGGTTTATCATTTGCATCTTGTTCCAGATCATTAGGCTATTCAACCCTCACCGAAATAGATTTGTCAATTGTCTTCCCACTCCTAAGAGTGGTGATAGACTTTGCTTGCTCCATTTAATTGAAAGAGCTTGGGTCACTAATTTCACATTGCGGTTTTGGATTTGGGAGGGATTGGGCTGGAAGTGTCCCTTTCTCCCCTATCGCTAAGTGTCACTCAATCATTTAAATTGAAGGTGCAAACATTTTCACTGTTGTTTTGAGATCTTGGAGTTCTTGCATTGTATTTTGGTTAAATAGCTCTTAATTTTGCATGAATTTTTGAACCATATCCTCTTGAGGCCTCTTTTGATTTAAGAATTGCGTAAGGGCCTCTTGTGGGTTAGCCATTTGTCCATTCCTCCAACTAAAATTTAGGTGATTCCTCCAACTGGATTTGTATGTATTTGATGTGGGTCCTCTGAAAGGTCTTTGGTTGTTGTTCACGGCATTTGATTGCTCGTTCAATATTTCTTGAAAAGTAGGAATAGTAAGAAAATTTTCAGTTGTATGTATGTTGCAAGCACAAATACCACAAACAACTTCCATAGTCTTATCGATTTTGATAGGTTCTGCCTTCTTAAGTTCCATGGCCTTGACTTTCCTTATGAGATTGGTCACCTTTGCACTTATATCGTCTTCCTCTTTCAAAACATAATTTCCTCCCATTTCCTTTAATCGAGTAGGCTTAAAAGTGGTGGGTCTTATGGAGGTATCCCATAATTGCGTGTTTTCTTCTAATTGATCAAGGTAATCCCAAGCATCATCAGCCTCCTTGTTCATGAATTCACCATTACACATCATCTTACGAACTGGTGCATGGGTTAAGTAAATCCATTATAGAAAAAGCTTATTGGTCACCATATTTCATAGCCATGATGTGGATAGGAATTCATGAGATCCTTGAACCTTTCCAGCATTGGAAGAAGGTCTCTTCCTCTTTCTGGGTGAAGTTCATGATTGCCTTCTTTAAAGTGTTAGTTTTATGAAATGGGAAAAACTTTTTAAGAAATTCTCAGGTCATCTCGGCCCATGTGCCGATGGATCTTGGCTTTAAGGAGTGCATTTGTCACATACTCCTGTCACGCCTTAAACTAGAAATTCCCGATTGCCGAATTCGACGCTAACAGCCTCCATAATATCCCATTCTCAACTCCCGACACTGATATGCCAGATTCCGATCTTAGAGTCCTACAAGGAGGATTTTCAGTGTGAATTTTTGTTTGAACGATTAATCTATTTAGGCGATTACACATTTTGTACATAGTATTAACGCATATCAAAGAGCCCAACCTGTTCGACATGACACATATAATATGGTGCACCATCTCAACGGTAAAGAAGGAAACAATAGCAAACTCCAACAACTCTTGTATGTATCATGAAAAAGGTGTAAGTCATACATATGAGCAAACCACATCTCGAGAGTCTACTGTGTGCTGGGAATAAAACACATCTTATCGGGGCGCTCCCGTAAAGACATCCAAAACAACCATATGCATGTTATCAACCAATCATGTTATCATAGGTGAGTAGGTTATCAATCAATCATGTCGTACAACTACACAGGTTATCATGAAGATGACATCAATAATAGGCATGTCACTCAACAAGCGACCATGAATCATTAAAATATCCAATCATCATGAACAAGATAATCAAATTCCATTTTCTACTATATGAATACGATGAAAAGGCAATGACAGAGCTAGCGTGTGTAGTCGGGATGATAGTATGTGGTATTGCAAGCTGTGGGGTTCATCATAAGGGACTTCTATCCAAACTAGTCTCATACCTAAATTTGGATAGCTATACTCAATGTTGTAAACTCCTAATCTCGGGTTGGTCGTGTACCCAATCGAAATCATGGCCATTGCAAAGGTACACATAATGATTTAGTTGCGCACCACCAGCCCGAGTGGATAGTGAATCAAAGAATGAATGAGTCCAATGCTGAGTACGCAACTCCTACTTAGTAAGTCCACATATAACCACCGCAACGCTTCCAATGTGGGACAAGGTTCCGTCCTATTATATGCAAAGTAGCCTACCAGCACAGTAACTTGCCAACCACTAGTATC
Organism: Magnolia sinica; assembly: GCF_029962835.1. Classification (NCBI taxonomy): domain Eukaryota; kingdom Viridiplantae; phylum Streptophyta; class Magnoliopsida; order Magnoliales; family Magnoliaceae; genus Magnolia; species Magnolia sinica. The sequence goes on along the minus strand of NC_080575.1, from coordinate 64,931,731 downwards.
TCGTCCAAGCCCTTAGGCCCCGCCCACATCAGCGTCTACCCACGTGTGCCCACCCACATGTGTATAGTGACAAGGCGTCACAATGTCAGTATCGTACATCTCTGTGATATCATCGGGGTCTAGTATAATGCTGTCAGCCATACTAAGGCTATGTAGTGCAAGGTCTACGTGGTTGATGTCATATGCAAGATATAATAAAAGCATGTTAATCCTTATCAAGAACCACATATCAGTACAGTTCATCTCGGGAATATCACCCAGGTCTAGTACACTCAACATCAGCTTGCCACCCCATCTAAGCACACAATTGGGTAAGTGGAAGAGTCCTCACTATCCGCTTACCAATATCGGGCTTGACTCGTCTATAACGGACCCATTCCTTAAGCTGGGTCAGACTCAGCCTAGTCATTACCCCCTCACTCTGGAGGGTAAGGCCACACCCCCTTCCAAGCAACAATGACACAGTGGGAGACGCGGTCAACTGGTATTCGGCCCTCATGCTCTCATGCATCCACTTGGTTTAGACATTGGAGCATCCTCTGGTACCATAAGGGTTTGGGGACTTTCACCCTAAGATATCTATGGTGCTCCCGTGCTAGAATTAAAATATTTTCGGTGTCTAATCTTGCCAACTACGATATACCTGTGGAGGTCACGGCCCTTATGTCGCTAGGGCGTACAGTAATCATGTCACACAAAATGCGAGATGCATGAGTCATACTATCCAGTCATGTATTAAACCTGCTCGTACCACGCGCTCATGTGGGGCAACTTCGTCTCACAAGGAGTCCCATAAACATCTCAGCCCAATGGCATATGCTATGATTAGTCATTCCACACAACAAGCATACAAATGATGTGTATGGGCATGTATCATGATGTTATACTAAGCATGTTCCCAGTGTGTCCTACTAGACTAAGTACACTAGTATGATTATCAGATATAAACAATAATCGACCTAAACACAAGAATAGCCAATGTGACATGAGGGTCCATATATTTACGTGTCTTCATAGCACACTAAGGTCCTATACCTCTTGTGAATACTTAACAAATGGCCACTGGGGCTCATATAACATGCACAGACATAAAGTGCATACGTTATGGTGGTACACAAGTTTTAACATGTATCATCATTATCATAGACATCATTCAACATCAAATTTATCCACATAACATGTATCATGCAATCATGTGCATAGAGTACATAGCATATAGGGATTCACATGTATCATCAATATCATGACCATTGTTTAATACTATCATTATACATGCCCTGGGCATTAGTTGTCTATCATGCATAAGGTTATCCTTACGTCCACCAACATCATTTATTTATCATTACCCATGCATCAAGTAAAATATGGTTATCATATCCACATTATCATTACTACAATCAATACGTGCATTACTATCACTTGGATATCAAGCATAGTAGTCAACTAGCATGTTTTGTCATTATGCATATATATATATATAATCATCATCATTACGATGAGGATAATTTTTGTCACGCCCCAGATTCAGTGACCGGAACTCACAAGAATCCCAATAGCTAATTCCGGCGCCGACAGCGTCCATAGTACCCCATTCTTAGCTCCTAGCACCCATTCACCAGGTTCTGATCTTGGGATCCCACAAGGAGGATTTTTATAACATAATTCTGATCTATAAAGAGCGTACCCAAGATCATAACATCGTAACCATAGATAAGAACTACAAGAACAATATTACAAAATCTACTCAGAATTTAAACTTTTACAAGATACAAGGTGCAAGGGAAATAAAAAGTCTATATAAAGGAAACTCCAAAAGGATCAGCGGCACGCTCTAGCTCTTGCTCCGCTCTCAGGCCTATAATCACCTACACGCATCAATCGTGCATAAGCTTATAGAAAGCTTAGAGGGTGATGTAAGTGTGTGTAATACCAGTGCTAGGAAAGCAATATCAGAGAATGCGAAAATGCAGCATGAACCATGAATACCATCAATGCCAACTGCCATACCAGGGCTATGCTATACCAAGTATGAATGCAGTAGCCGTACTAAGGTTATGCTATGCAACATATGAGTATTAGGTGCCATGCCAAGGTGATGTACAAGAGGCTTACATAGCCAATGCCATATGCAAGTGCAAATGCAATCATGTTAGTCCTCATATCCAGTCCACATATCAGTATAGTTCCACTATAGGGAATCCACCGGGGTCAAATACACTACTAGCCGACTGCCGCTCTCCTAGCCGCACAGTCTAATGAGTGTAAGAGACCTCATTACCTTCCCGTGGACAACAAATCACTAGTAAGGCTCGATGGTAGTGGACCCAATCACGAGATGGTCAAACTCAGTCTAGTTATTGCCTACTAACTCAGGTGGGTAAGGCCACACCCCATCTCAACCAACCACGCTCCAGTGAGAGTCGGGCCTAATGGTATAAGGCACTCGGGCACTCATGTTTTTCACTCGGTCTCGGAGTTGAGGTGTCTCCTGGTACCATGAAGGTTTAAGGGCTTTCACCCAAGGACATACTAAGTGCTCTAAATGCTTAAGTAACATTTCCGTTGTCTAAATCCAGCCATCCACGATATGCCTATGGAGGCTACGGCCCTGATGAAGCGAGGGCAAATGTCAATCATAATATACAATGTCAGATGCATGAATTACACAAACAGCCATGCATCAGTCCCAAACATCCAACGTGCTCAAGAGGGAAAACTCCATCCCTCACAATATCCTGCCCAATGGCATAAACATGACCAATCACATCTCAACCAAGCATGCATATGATGCGTATGGGAGTGGGTCATGAAGATGAATAAAGATGCCAATGCAATAAAGATGTTCTCCCTTCTTAACCAGTAAGGTCTAGGTACTTAGTTTTTCAAAAGGAATACAACCTCTAGTGGGGGCCCAATAGCCTAGGGTAGCTCACGAGACTAGATAGATAATGGCATGAGCCTAAATAATAAGAATAAGCCTAGTAATAGTGTATGGTGGACCTTTAACCGCCCATAGAAGCAAGAATGGGCCTAACAAGGGCCTTGAGGGGTACACCAATGTGGGCATTCAACCACTATTTTCCCCTAAAGGTGGCCCAATAATAATCTACCAAGGATTAAGGCCCATGGCCCGAGCATCACCATAAGAAAGAGATGAGCAACTATGTACATATAGATACATCACACGTTGGGCCTCAATAAAGTGGCCCAAGGCTACACACAATTCATGGGTCTAATAAGGGCAATATATAGCCCAATCCACATGCAATAATATGGGCCTATAAGGAAGGTTAGGGTCCAAACATAAGGGCACCAAGTTCATACATTGTGGTGGCCTAGTGGGAAGCCCATTACTCTAACACATGGGCGAGAATCATCTTCAAGATAAGTACGTTAGGCCTTATAACATAGCCCAAGAATTTAGTTGATTTGGTGGACAACCAGGGGCCCAACCATTCATACATTCTAGCCTACTAGCCTAACAAAATATCATGGAGAATACAGCCCAAGAATCCACTGGGCCTATCTAGAAAGTTCTAGCCCATTTGGGCCTACAAGGAGTCCAAAAATCTGGTTACATATAAGTACTCATATAGCTCAACCAAAGTGGGCCTCAATGGTGCATTAATTTAAGCCCAAAATTAAGGGAGTAAAGGCATGAATTATCCCTATAAAATCCTCATAATATGGTGGGTCCCACACCCTTAAACTCCATCTACAAACAATGTATATTTATAGATACCTTGCTGGATTTTTAGTCCACTAGCCATTCTAGGCCTGCTGGAGCCCAGTAAAAATAAACTCTGATTGGGACATAAGTCCAGATGATCAGCACCATGTACAAGGGGTCCCACGACATAGGGAGCATATATAAAACACATAAATTAGGTGGGTTATACTATTGGACCGGAAGTCCAGCAGCAACCCATCATTGGGCATCCCACATAGGGGGTGGGCGGTCCATGGGCCTGGACACCCAGCCCACTCCCAAGCTCAAAGTGGACCACACCTTGGACGTTCCACACCAAGGTGGGTCACACTTTAGTGGGCCACTAAATGGATGGACACATGGATGAAATACTACATCATGGTGGGCCTCACAAGGGTGGGATGACCAGCCTTGCTGGATGTCAACCACCTGGGACGTCTAGCAAGGTGGCTGGTCCAGCCACTTGCCCAGAAATTCCAATGGCCTAATTGGCCTAAATTCAAGCTAGGTGAGTCCCAGCAAGGGTTGGCCACCATAGAAATAAATTTTAAAATTTATAATACTAGTTAAACATTTTAAAAGAATATGGGCAGTAATACATCCAAAAATCTACTGGTGCAGAAAATACTGTTGTCCCCATGTTTGGCACCACCATGGGTGGGCCTAAACTTGTCCAAACCTCTAGAAAATAGGTGGGAAGGTTGGTCCCACATATGGACAGCAAGTGGGATCCACTGGGGTGGCCCACTTACTCCAAAAATCAAGGCGAAAGTGCTCATTTCTAACATGCAATGTTGCTAAACTGTCCAAAAATTTCTGGACAGTTAGCCTACTTTGGCCCATCCCATGGGCCTCTATCATGGGAGAAATGATATGGGCCCCATTCCACATCAAAGTGGGGTCCACACTCTAGAAAATCCCCAAAGAAATTTGGGAAAAAGAAGCATATAAACTGTCCAAAACATTAGCTCAAAATCATGTCCCAAATGGGCCTAAAATCTGGACAACAACATATGCTGTCCATATAAATTATCCAAAGGGTTTTATACCCTGATCCATCAAGTGGGGTCCACCTAGATGGGTCATCAACATTTCATATCTGTTAGTACACCAAGGGCCTCAAGAAAAACTATGTTTGGAGGCCACCTAAGCCATGCAAGTCATGGTGGGCCTGGATGTCCAATTAGGTGGGCCTGGACATCCCATCTCCCCAATGGATCTGAGATGTTGCTGACCATCTTAGTGGGCCACAATATCTCCAGCAACAATGGAAAGAAAATAGAGATAAAGGGAGAGAAAGGAAGAGAGATCCGACCATTAGTGGAAGGTTCCGCCACTAATGAACCTTCCACCTTCAATCCACACCATGTAATACATTTATAGCATACATGCAAGCTATGTTCAATTGAAAAGAGGTGCTGAGGTAGGGATACCATCACTAACATTGCATGAAAAGGTCTAAATGATCTATGATAGGTTAGATCTAAAAGAAATGACTCATGGTGGGTCCATGGAGTATGGCCCACCATGATAGATGAAATGCATGCATCTAAGCCCATGACCTTGATCCTAGGAGTCATGTAGGACCTCCACCATGGATTGGTGGGTCCTACATGCTTCCATTCATGTGAGAAAGAGAAGGAAAGAAGACGGAGGAGAGAAGGATCTTGATGGAGCACCCACCTCCAAGGAAAGCTTTAAAACTCCAAGACTATCACCTAGACTTTAAGGGAACATGTTTAGATGGTGGATATGGAGGTTAGAAGGTAGGATTGAGGGGAAGATAGGGAGAAAATTTGTTGGAATGAGAGAGAGGTTGGGATGTCTCTAGCACTAGAAGAGAGAAATGAGAGAATGGGAAGGAGAGAGAAGGGAGAGAGGGAGGTATATCAATGTAATCATGAGTTTTTGGCTAGGGAAGAGTAATGCAATGATAGCACGTAGAGGGTAGAACCCAAGGCCCATGATAGCTTTCTAGATAAGGCAGCCTACTACCTAGGCTAGGGGTAGGGCAGGCTTTCTAGGAAAGGGAGCTAGGTGGGGCCCATTCTAGAAAAAAATGTGCAAGGCTAGCTAAGTGGGTCCCACCACATGATGAAAGGCCAATAAAATCTTGGATGATAAATCAAGATGTACATGTCAGAATTATGCATGAGACGTGGTGTTGGAACTGCAGCGCCGATGCGGTCACGGTGGCATAGGTTTCAAGTCGATCCGGGTCGAATCTACATGACCAGACTTAAGGATGATCGTAAACGCATTCCACAACTCATGGGTCGCCGGGATTCGACCGGTAGGACCGCGGGACCTAAAGGAACGAAATGGATACTGGGGTAGGGTCTTACAATTTTTACTTCATGATTAATATAAACAATGTCATAAGTACTATAAATAATTACTCATCCATCATCAATGCATATGTTATAATTCACTACCATTAAATCATATCTATCATTTCAACTAACAACTCACAATCATCGTTATCATGTAACCATACATGTATCATCATATCACCCATCACTATGTGTGTCCTATCTTATGTGACTTCCACACTGCACTTGAACTACATGCAAGGCATGGGGTCGTATAGGTCAAGTGTGAGTCCCACTTAGTGAACTAATAGGCCAACCCAAGGACATAAATGTCCAACTACAATGCTTTCAATGGTGTGGATCTAATTCCACAACTAAGTGGGGCCCATACATTCCACCAACTAGAAATAACGCACAACCTCAAACATAAAGGATAACATGTTAACATCTTTCATGTCATATATCATATTGGGCCCACTAGCCACATACACCACAAACCAAGAAAAGCCCAATTATCTAGTCTATGCATTGTAAAATAGGTCTCTTTAAGCGTGGTCCAGTTAACTAGAGGTAGTATGAAAGGCACGCTACCCCAGTAGGTAATGGGCCTACCCAACAGGCTCAAGGAAGGTTACCATTATGGGTTTCTCATTCCCCAACAATTTCTCTTAGTGTTGGGCTCACTTGGGCCTTAGGGTTGCATCATTTAGATGGGCCCAAGGCCACCTATGTCTTAAGAGAACATTTAGATAACAAGATTTGTCTACTAAATATTTTATAAGTTATACAACACCCATTTATAAAACATACCAGGTGGACCTCATTACATGAAAGGTAAGGCCCATACAAGATAGCCCATACTAGATGGCCCACTTAAAGTTTTTAAGCCCAACAATATCTAAGAGTTATTTTTTAGAATGTAGATGTTACATTAAATTCTCTGGGAAGGTGGTGGACCCCACTGACGTGGCCCCACAAATTTTGCATCAAATAGATTTTGCACAAATGTTGGTTTCTGGCCATCTTCAATTCAAATTTATGATCATATGGGACCCACATCTAGTGAAAATAAGGATCCATCTGGTAGCTCTATGTATGGGATTTAAAAGGTATAAGGCGATCCTCATTGGTTTGGTGTATACAATTTACGGTGATGTCCCAAATACGAGTACTTGCAGGAAATGTGTAGGAAACACAGTGCATAATTAGTTTTGGCCCAATCTTGAGTATGTCCCATGATCACAGGGGACCACCTTTCAGTGTCCCATTAGGTGCCCTTGGTTGTACTATATATGTACTTTAAAAACTATAAGCTGGGACCAACTGGTTGTGCACATGTAATATTTGGTATAGGGACAAACATAGGTACTTTGATTTTCTACACAACCATGCCTGACCACATTTTGGGATCCACTCCCTGTTCATGTGGGGTCTGATTTATCCCAAGTAAAATATTATTTATCTAGTCATTGGTATAGGTTAAAGGTTCCAATTGTGGCCTACTCATATCTCCAGTGTGTGGTCCACTACAGAGGCCCGAAGTTGGTACAAAACACAAATAATCAGACAATTTTCAGCAATGGGGTCTGTCACGACTCAGGGCCCAATTTCCAAATACTTAGGGATCATTCCTGACAAAAAGGTGGGACATCCTAGCTCACTTATATAAGGATTAAACATCCCCCAAAGTGAGACCCTTAACTACAAAGGTGGGGCCCACTACAAGGTGTCAAAGAGGTCTACATGCAATACAGTCAAGTACTTAGAAAATTTCAGCAAATAGAAAGTGCAAAGGAAATGAAATAGAACCAATCGCAAGTGGGGGCCACATGCTAGCAAACCATAGATAAGAGACACATAAAAGTATACATGGGTTTCTAGATTGGATGAACTAATAAAATACATAAAGCACAAGTGATCCCACACCCAATTGGGTCAATAAGAGGATGAATGTTATGTACAACATATGTCCATCATACGCATCTAGTAGCACATGAAATATATTGATCAAATCTCTATGATCAGATTCTCTATTAGAAAATTTGATCCAATGGATGGTTTGGGAATACATCATTTAGGCTGTTTATAGGTTTCCAACCATATAGAGTCTTGGATCCATCTGGACCACACATAGAAATTCAAGATTTGTCCTTATGAAAATATCTAACGGTCTATAATTTCCTAAATTCTATCATGAAAGCATCTGACCATAGGGATTGTACATATGATCAATAACTACCTTAAGTAAGTTAAGAGTGAACATCGAATACATTTGACTATTGGAGTTATGGATATGGCCCACACAAGAATGGTCATAATAAGTTCCCAAATACATCTTTCGTATAAGGCCAAGATCTCAGCCGTCCAAACTCTGATTGTGGCTTATTATATACCGTTAGAAAGCTAGTTTGATTTTTTATGAATTCGACGGAACATATATTTTTAATACATTCATTAAAAGAGTTAAAAATGGGTCCATTTTAGACAAATTAGAATCTTACATGTGTTGCTGGACAGCAGCCAAGTAAACTTGATGTTATAGATGATTGGACTGTTGGATGGCTAAGAAATTTAGTCTAGAGTTATTCATATTGTGGTTCATATTATTCCCAAGTTTCAACTCTGATCTTAGCATGTCTGATTTATATGATTTTTAGAACTTGCTGTCTAAATACTAAAAAAACATGATTACATGTGAAGGGTGTGGATACAATGTTCATCATGGTGGACCATACTGACATGGGCTACTTTGCTCACCACCATAGTCATAAATACATGCACACAAGAACTCCACACCAGTGGGACCCACACATATCAAGAAAATAAAAAGAGAAAGAAAGAGGAGGATGAGGAGGATGGGAGGAGGGGTGTAGACTCACCTCAATGGATGGATGGTTGGATGATGATGTGTGGTCTACTCCCTCTTTGATTAATGGTGGGCCACACCTTAGGCCCACTCTCTTTCACTCTCTCTTAAATTCTTAGAATTTTCTAAGTATAGGAAAAGAATAAGTGCAAGAGAGCTCCTACTCGTATATAGGGAATTGGGGGTTGAGGTGGCAAGATGATGTGGCAAGTTTATGTGATCTTATTGGTGTTTAAAGTGAGGTGGAATGTGATGTATGGTATAGGTAGTGGATGGATGAGGTGGATGGTGCTAAGCATGTATTGACTAAGGTAGAAGAAATCTAGACATTCATTGGCTAATGGATGGATAAGGGTTATGAGTTGTAGGTGATGCATGGTGGATGATGAAGTGAAGTATTGCAATTGGTTGTTTGATGTGGCACAAATCAAGACATGCATTGGATGCATGTATATGATGAGGTGGACATGAGCCATGATTAGTTTCTAAGGCATGGGGAGAGAGCTAATAATGAGTTTTAGGATAAAATCCAATTTTGTCTTATAGTGCTTGTCGTATTTGTGTTAGCTTCTTATTTTGTCATGTAGCAATTGTCCTATTTGTGGTCATTTTCATGTTCTAAAAGTGGGCTTTAGGCCCACATGGGCTCAAGCCCAATGGGCCTAGCATAATAAAGGTCACTTGTGTTACTGGATACATAATTTGGGTCTTTCATTCGATGTGTCATATCTCACTAATGGAGCATTGGATTGATGCATAGCTTTCACCATTATGATTACAACGATGACGATGCCCACATGATAGTGGTCTCTAGATCATTTGGAACAAATCACTTGGGTGAGTTTTCTAGGTGCACTAGGGTGCAGTATATGGTCTATCAATAATGCTAGTTGGGACACGTGTGCATGCGGGCGATATTGCAAAAGACCAGGATCCCACAACATCCATGTCTTAGCCTTCTCCTTCAGTGAGGAGAGAAACAATTTGAGTTGCATTGTGTCTTCGGACATGTTTAGAAAGTGTAATTTGGCAATTATCTCATCAAACTCTTTAATGTTCAAGTATGGACTTTCATATTGTAGCCCATGAAACTTAGGAAGGAGTTGTATCACTCCCAGTTTAACATCAACATTTCTTGCATTCAATGGGAATATCATGCAAGAAGGTGTACTCACCCCTGCCGGTTGTAAATAACCTCGTAGAGTATGAGGCGGGGGTGCATGGTGCACCTCATTCTCATCTTGGACTTCCTCAACTGGGTATTGAGGTTGATGTACAGCTATAACTTTCATTAATTCAAAAACTCTCAAGTGGTGTCTAATCTGGTGATGGATAGGCAACCCTTCAACTAATCCTCCTTTACTCAAGAGACGAAGAGTGTTATCACGAACCCACTTGGGCATGAAACACACACAACCCTTAAGTTCTAAACAAATAAAACCTAAGAAAATGAAAACTAAAAACTACTGCAAATAAGAAATCTAAAATTAAAAGAGAGTTGGAGAGAAGTGTAATGCCCTGAATTTCGAGGGTCAAGCAAAGCTTTACTCCCAAGATCTAGAAATCACTTATGCAATATGGGTAATGATGTTTAGATTTCATCCATATTAATGAGTTAAGCATGAGTAGAATTATACTAAAATAATATATCATACTCCAGATATAATTAAATTTAAGCAAGCGGAAGTCTGAAACATATCAATTTAACCATGCAAGTGTTTCACAAACCTCCAAAGTATGAATAGGTAACCAGGCTCAATATATACATGTATTGCTTCAAAATAAACAAAATGTGAAAAAGTAGATGTGTCCAACTAAGCCAAATATCCCAGTGATCCCTGTGTATCAGCATGGGGTCTACATCGACCCGCCCGATAACTGAAAGTAGGAGAATTCCTCCAACTTATCCATAAAGTCCTGCTCCTTCGCATAGACTTCATCAGCACCTGCATCTAAATCAGAATCTCGTTGGTGTTTTAAAACACCATCCTAGAGTGAGAGTGAGTGGCCAACTCAGTGGTACTATAAGGCAAAAGTTAACATGTTATCAAGTCAATCAAGCAGTAATGATAAGGCAAGCATATCAATCAGTTCCTAACTACTCTTTTTAATGCAGGAATGAAGTGTAAGTAATGATGTATATCCTCGCATCGAAGCTCCCTCACAAGGGACTCCGACAACCTATTTCACATATGACATCACTCCCTCAAAACGGTGTAACTTCATCGCCGTTAAAGCACATCCTAACTAATGCAATGTGATGCATGGTCGTGTTAGCCGAGTATTTAATTAAGCTTATTCATACAGCAGGTTTGGGAAGCTTGGGTACCTCCCTTTATATCATTGACCTGAATCGAAGGATCCATCTAGGGTCGTCACTCCTAGTTAAGCACATACGATAGGTAAGTTGTAGGGTCATCACTCCTAATGAAAAGTAGTCAATAAGAAAATTCAAGAGTTTATACTCGCAGTCACTACGGGGAGGCTCGTCACCTTAGCGTAGGCCGACAGCACAAATAAGGTGTCCTATACCACCATGCCCAGCTCACTAGTCTGAGTTGCTCACTGGTCACTACGGGGAGGTTCGTCACCCCAGCATAAGCCGACAGCTCGAACACGGTGTCCCATACCACCATACCCGACTCATGAGTCTTAGCAGATTGTGGTACCATGGTTAAAGTGCGCCTTTTCATTGGTGAGGGGTACCTTAGATTCAAGCAGTAATGTCCATACATGGTAAACACACAATATGCCAATTGGTTTGTTTGGCAAGTTCGATTAGTACGGGCACATGCTGACTTAATCGACATGATCCGCATAAGCACCACTCGTGGCCTAACCACTGTCGACAATCGTCGTGCGACCCGTATTCATCGAGTATACCCAATGTAGCGAGACTAATTCAACCACCTGAACAGGGACTGTTACCGATTGCTTGGGCTACGTTTTAGTCCCAATCTTACTTAGATGCGGTAAATAAATATATGTGATAATCATTTCAGCATTTAACAAACTATCTAAGTAAATTCCTCATTTGAGCATTTCATCAAACCCATTGATCATGTTACCAAACACTTGGATTTTATCTATAAATTGCATAGAGGTAAATATGATTACATGAAAGAAACTATACATATGAATAAGGTAATTAAGAATCCTATCTTAATACTCATAATAAGTACAAATCATCAACAATTTCTCGTTCAGACAGTACATCAAACACTTGGACTACACTTCACCAAATATATAGACTAGGTTAGTTACAACATATATGATATTAATTCTTTATACAGAGAGATCAGCATGCATATGACGATGATGAATCCTGGATCAATAATCATGTGAGTACAAATCTTATTTAAATGGTCATTCAAACATTTCAACAAACACATGGGATGCATCTTTTGCTCAACACAGTTTATACATGTATATTATACCGAAATCGGCATATCTATGACAATACAACAGTAATCAAGTAAGGTATAAATCATTAGTTAACATTGAAAGCATTGATAACCGTAACCTAAGCGTTTATAGTCTACACCTTTCGTCGAAATACTCGATTCAGACTCGGTTGAAACTCTACGTTGTGAAAATAGAACGTCGAGCACCTAAATGACGAAATAGGTTAGTTAATTTGATGAACAATCAACCTGAATCTCTTCAACGACATTAGGGTTAGGTTTTCTTACCCAAAATTGTAACCAAAAGAGATTCGGTAGCTTGATGAGGAGGCGATTTGGTGCATGGAATCGTGGGAGAAGATTACTGCAGCAATCTCCCAAAATCCATCTTCTCTTTCCTCTTTTCTCTTCTTTTCTCTCCTCTCTCCCTTAGGGTTTGATGAAATTCGTATATGAGAGAGGTGGGGTGAAATAAGGGCTATTTATAAGCCCAAAAGTGATGCAAATGGCCCCAGGGCCACCACATACATGGTTTATACCTTTTGGGTGACTGTTTTTTGACAAATAGGGCTCATAGGGAGGCCCACTACCCACCTATGTCATAGGGTATGCTGTCTGACAATGGATCTATGCCAGGATATGATTTTGGTGTGATCGGATAGGCCGATCGTCCGTGGAGGACCTGTGTCAGATCAACAGTCATACTTACTCGATCGAGGGCACAGTTATATGGATCTGTAAAGGGAACTTTCCTTTTCTTATGGGCGACATTTGGTTAGAAACTGATGGTTCAAAATCCTCAATTTTGCGTGAGAGTGAACGGCCCAATTCAGTTAAGTTTCATTTCATTTTCTAAAGATATTCACATTTCTCACGCACTTCACTCAGCGTTCAAATTGGACATTTTTGGACATCATCTAGGCTTGATTCCTACGATGGTTGTCAAGCCCAGTAAGACATACATAATGCTATAGTTTCGCGGTCATCGGATGTAACGCCCTGAAAATCGGGGGTCGAGCAGAAGCTCGGCTCCCGAGTTCCAACCCATCACTTATGCAATATAGATAATGATGATTAAATGTTGTCTATATTTGTGCATTAAACATGAATAGGATTACACCAAATCAGCATATCATTCTCTAAAGACGATTTGATTATGCAAGCGGAAGACTGTGTTAAATATATAAATCACATAAGTGGTTGTAAGTCTCCAGAGTATGAACATGATACCAGGTTAATAATTACATGTATAGTTACAAAATATACAAAATGACAAGTGTGATGTTCAACTAATTCATATCCCAGTAGCCCCGTTGACGCAACTTCAGGTCTACATAGGCCCACCAGAGAGTTGCATGTAGGAGAACTCCTTATCATCATAAAAGTCAGGCTTTACCTCATAAGCATCACCATCACCTGAAGCTACAATAGAGTCGCGTTGATCTTTTAAAACACCATTTCAGAGTGGGAGGGAGTGATCAACTCAGTGGTACTATAAGGTAAAGGCTAACATGTTATCAATTCAATCAAGCCATAATGATAAAGCAATACAACACTCATATCCTGAGTACTCTTATTAATGAAGGAATGATATACTGTAATGATGCATGCCCTCACCTGCACTCCCTTAGTGTCATCATCTCACGATCGCGGCATGCACCACTCTGGACACGTGCACTTCCTCGTCAAAGCACTTGCAATGCGGTGCATGATCATGTTAGCCAATACTTAGTTAAGTTTATTCATACAGAAGATTCAAGAAGCTAAGGTACCTCACTTTATATCATTTACCCAAACAATGATCCATATAGGGTCGTCAATCCTAGTTAATCACATACGATAGGCAAGTTATAGGGCAACATCACCCATGATTTAAAAACGGTGGACAGGCAAGTTCAGGTCACTACGGGAGGCTCGTCACTATGGTGTAGGCCTAGTTTATACTTGAGGTCACTATGGAAAAGGCTCGTCACCTTAGCGTAGGCCGACAGCTCGAATACAGTGTCTCATTCCACCATATTTGGCTCACGAGTTTGGGTTGCTCAATAGACACTACGGGGAGGCTCATCACCCCAACGTAGGCCGACAGCTCGACCGCGGTGTCCCATACCACCATGCCCAGCTCATGAGTCTTAGCGGATCATGGTACCAAAGTTAAACGGGCTTTTCAGTGGTAAGTGATACCTAAGATTCAAGGAGTTATGTCCATACAGAGTAAACATACATTAGGCCAATCGAGTTACTTGACAAGCTCGATTGGTACGAGTGCACGTTGAATTAATCGACATGGAGTGCGTACGCAGTCCTCATGGCCTAACCACTATTAATAATCACTGTACGACTCAGATTCATCGAACGTATCCATTGTGGCGAAACTAATTCGATTACTCGATCGGAAATCGTTACCAATTGCCTGGACTATGTCGTAGTCCCAATCACACTCTAATGCAATAACATTCACATATGGTAGTCATAACAGTATTGAACAAACAATTCAATCATTGTAATTATTTGAACCTTTTATAAAATACATAGTGAACATAACATCATACATATGCATTTCATAACATAAATCACATAGCCGAATTTAAATTACACGAAGGATTCTATTCATATAGCTAAGGTAAGTGAGAATCTCATCTCAACACCTTTAATAAATACATTTCATCAAAAAATTGTTCATTTAGACATTTTATCAAACACTTAGACTACACATATCAACATACACGTAATAGATTAGTTATTACATATATTATGGCAATTCCTTTCGCAAAGGAGTTGTCACACCTATAACAATCATGTATCCTCAATCCATAACCATAGCAAGCACAAAACATAATTCCATATTCATTCAAACATTTCAATAAACACATTGAATGCATTATATTCAACATAGTTAATATATATGTGTAACACTCGGAAAATAAAGCATCCAAGTACATGTGATAGCAATCAAGTCAGTTATAAATCATTAACTGACATTGAAAGCCTTGAAAACCATAACCTAAACATTTATAGTCTGTACCTTTCGTCGGTATACTCATATCGAACTCAATTTGAATCCTATGTTTCCGAATATGGAATAACGGGTACCTATAGCATGAAATAGGTTAGCTATTTCACCAATTCCTCTATTGGAATCCCTAAAGCAGATTAGGGTTAGGATTTCTTACCTAAAAATGGAGTCGAAATTGCCGGTATAGTGATACAGGAGGGATGATTTGGCACGTGGAGCGGTGGGAATAAAGCCCAACAACCATCTCTCACACTCTCTCTTCTCCTCACTCTTTCCTTCTCTTTTCTCTCTTTTCTCTCTTCTCTCTCCTAGGGTTAGGAATTTTGTATGGAATGAGAGAGGGGTGGGTTATGGCCCTTATGTAGGCCCAGAAGTGGTGTCAATGGCCCCAAGGCCATGGTATACTTAGGTTATAGCCAACAGTCGTCTGTTTCGGGCCAATAGAGCTCATCGAGAGGTCCATTGCTCACATACGATTTGAAGAAAGTTCCCTCGCATTGGATCTATGCTAGGTTAATATTTTGGTCGGATCAGATTAGTGGATTGACTGTGAAGGACCAGTTTCAGTTCAACGGCTATCGTCACTCCATCAGGGGCTCAAGTACACTGACATGTGTAGGAAAATTTCCCTAATCCTAGGGTGTAGTTGGGTTAGATTCTAACGGTCTGAAACCTTAAATTTAGCCTGCAAGCGAATGGCCTAATTCACTTAAGTTTGAGTTCATTTTCTAAACATATTCACGTTTCTCACACACTTTGCTCAAGGCTCAAGTTGTGCGTTTCTGGATACCATTTGAACTTGCATCGCGAGATAGTTGTCAAGCCCAGTAAGGTGGTCATAACCGTATAGTTTTGCGGTAATTGGACTTTCGACGCGCCGTCTAGGTCCGATACGGAGTTTCAAGATGCTCCCGAGAGCAACTTGGTTTTGAGATTGATCCTAGGCTTTTAAGTAACGCAGAGCTAGCGATTCTACTGGTTCTGGGTCTTGTAGTTTGTATAGAAAGTAGTTCAAGCTAATCTACCGATTAATTCAGTTTAGTACTTAATTAATTTTCATCTAATTTCCAAAGCATTCGGTCCTTAGCGATTTCTGCTTGAGGTGGTACTCGGGTCGTTGTACGGATTTTTCCGAGACGTTACAATTTACCCCCCTTAAAGAAAAATTTTGTCCTCGAAATTAGTACCATTTCGTACTCCTCAAGAATCTGTGGGTAGTTCTTATGGACCTCGGCCTCTGTTTCCAAAGTAGCTTCTTCCTTAGTGTGATGCGTGCACAGTACCTTCACAAATGGGATAACTTTACTGCGCACCACCACTCCTTCCTGTCTAGAATATGTATCGATCATAGTACATAAGTAACATCTTCACTCAACTGTACCTGCTCCCATTTGATGATGTGGGAAGGATCAAGAACATATTTCTTCAACATCGATACATGAAATACGTTGTTCACGCCTGCAAATGGTGTGGACAAAGCAAGGCGGTATGCTGCCACACCCACTCGGTCTAAAATCTGGGATGGTCCAATAAATCGTGGTGTGAGCTTCCCATTCTTGCCAAATCGAATGACTCCCTTCATGGGGGAAACTTTAAGAAACACATGGTCCTCGACCTCAAACTCTAGCTATTGCCGTCTCATATCAGCGTAACTCTTCTCTCTGGTTTATGCAGCAAGAAGTCGACACCTGATAATGTCGATCTTCTTTGAGGTCACCTGCACCAGATCTGGGCCAATTAAACTCTTCTCGCCAACCTCTTCCCATCAATGTGGTGCTCTACATGGACGCCCATACAATGCTTCATAGGGATCCATGCTAATGCTCACCTGAAAGCTGTTGTTATAAGCGAACTCAGCATAGGGAAGACAATTATCCCAACTGTCCTTCAAATCAAGCACACAAGCACGCAACATATCCCCTAACACCTGATTTACCCGTTCCGTCTGCCCATCTGTCTATGGGTGGAACGCGGTACTGAACTTTAGTTTCACACTCATTGCTTCTTCGATACGAGTCCAGAAGATTGATGTGAATCATGTATCTCAATTTAACACAATCTCCATAGGCACTCCATGTAGACATACTATCTCCTTGATGTACAACCTGGCCAAATCGTCTGCTGAGTTTAAGATTCTAATCGGGAGGAAATGAGCCAATTTCGTTAATTGGTCCACAATCACCCAAATGGAGTCATGTCCTTTCCTCGTCTTCGGTAACCCTGAAATGAAATCCATAGAGATGAAATCCCATTTCCACTCAGGTATGGGCATGGGCTGTAGCAAACTAGGAAGTCGACGATGTTCGGCCTTGACCTCTTGGCACGTGAGGCAACGGGATACATAGTCCACTATGTGGGCCTTCATGTTGTCCCACCAGTATGAACACTTTATATCTCGATACATCTTTGTACTACCAGGATGCATCACCAGCTTCGAATTGTAACCAGATTCGAGAACTTCCCTTCTCAAGTCATGAAGATTTGGGATGCATAGGTGGCCACAATAACATAAAACCCCATTCGTACCAACTCTCTATTTAGAGTCTACATCGTCACTTGCTTGCTTCCTCAACTCTATTAACCATTTATCTCCCCCCTGAGCCACAATGATTCAGCCATCGATAAGTGGCTGCACACGAACATGTGCAACACTCTCGAATGGTTCCTCTACTGTAAGTTTCTGCTCAAAGTCTTGCATAAACTCTACCATGTTCCATTCATTGATCATCAGCAAAGCTACAAATGTTATCGTCTTCTTGCGGCTAAACGCATCTGCCACAAGGTTGGCCTTGCCGGGATGGTAGGAAACCTCAAACTTGAAGTCCTTCAAGGTTTTCATCCACTGTCGCTGCCTCATATTCAAGTCTCTCTGTGTGAATATGTATCTAAGGCACTTGTGGTCGTAAAAGAGCTCGAACTCCTCTCCATAGAGGAAATGTCTCCAAAGCTTTAATGCAAAGATAACGGCTGCCAACTCCAAGTCATGCTTAGGGTAGTTCTCCTCGTGTTTCCTCAACTGTCGCGATGCATAGGCAATCACTCTTTCCTTCTGCATCAAAACACAACCCAACCCAACACGAGAGATGTCGGTGTATATTGTGTATTTGACCCCTGCTCTGGCAATACTAGCACGGGTGCGGACGTCAACTTGTCCTTCAGTTCCTGAAAGGTTGCTTCTGCCTTCTCATTCCAAGCAAACTTAAGATCCTTCCGAGTGAGCTAAGACAATGGTCTGGTTATTTTGGAAAAGTCCCTAATGAATTGACGCTAGTAACCTGCTAGGCCAAGGAAGCTCTTCACTTCAATAACTAAACCAGGCTACTCCTAGTCCTGAACTGTGACCACCTTACCAAGGTCCATAACTATTCCTTCCTTGGACACCACATGTCCCAGGAACTTGACCTCTTCTTTACAGAAGTCACACTTCTTATCTTGAGCAAACAACTGGTTCTTCCTGAGCGTATTAAAGACTGCTCGCAGGTGCTCCTCATGATCTTCCCGACTCTTAGAGTATATCAGTATGTCATCTATAAATACAATGACGAATCGGTACAGATATGGCTGAAACACCCTGTTCATTAGATCCATGAACACGGCGGGTGCATTTGTGAGTCCAAATAACATCACAAGGAACTCGTAATGTCCAAAGCTGGTTCTGAATGTTGTCGTTTGCACGTCTTCATCCCTGACGCGCAACTGATGGTACCCTGACTATAAGTCTATATTTGAAAAATATTGTGCCCCTTTCAACTGATCGAATAGGTCATCTATCCTAGGCAAAAGATACTTGTTCTTTAATGTCACTTGGTTCAACCTACGATAATTAATACACAATCACAGCAAACCATCTTTA
The DNA here is from genome assembly GCF_029962835.1 of Magnolia sinica. NCBI lineage: Eukaryota > Viridiplantae > Streptophyta > Magnoliopsida > Magnoliales > Magnoliaceae > Magnolia > Magnolia sinica. Next base: position 64,912,571 of record NC_080575.1, on the reverse strand, counting down.
TTTTTCACAAACAACACGGGTGCTCCCCAAGGAGACACGCTAGGCCGTATAAAACCTGAATCCAACAGGTCATAAATCTCTCTCCTCAATTCCTTCATTTCACATAGAGGCATGCGATAAGTGAGTAAGGAAATGGGCTTCGCACCAGGCACAAGGTCGATAGTAAAGTCGATCTCGCATCGGGGAGGTAATCCAGGTATTGTCTTAAACACTTCCCAGAAGTCCTGGACCACGAGCGTGTTTCCAAGTGTTAGACCATTACGATCTTTCATTAGGGCAGAATAACAAAGAACGATGAAGGGGCAACTGACTTGAATGGGGAATGTGAAGGTCGTGTTTTTGGGTCCGTGTGCCTTCACCAGTCGAGTCTCACAGTTGATCCCGACCCTCATTTTAGTAAGTCAATCCATGCCGAGGATGACATCATAATGGTATATCGTGGTGACAATCAGGTCAATGCATATCATTCTGCTCCTTAAATCTATCAAGCATCCCTCACACAACTTAGTGGCATCTGTAAAAGTTCCTGCTGTTATGATAACTCTCATCCCAACCATATGGGTCATATTCAGCCCTAAGTGCTTGACCGTAGAACATGATATCATCAAAATAGTGAACCCAGTGTCCAATAACAGAAATACGGGTGTACCTTGGATGTGGACAGTGACCTCAAAGGCTAAAGGCACTGTAGTTACTAACTCAAATGCTTCAGCTGTAAGCGTATGTACTCACGCCTGTTGAGAATGATTCGGCTGCGGTGCCATAGGCCATTGAGGCGGCCTAAATTGAGTTGCAAGTGGTGCTGATCGTAGAGGTGGGGCTGAGATGGCCTGGGGTAACTGATGGTTGATCTTCTGCGGAGGCGCAAGTGTCGGTGTGGCCCGACCTGTTGTAGTAAGTGCACCACAAGTCTGCTTGCCTCAACTGAGTCAATGGAGCCGTAAGTCTGGGAGGTGAATCAGCACTTGGCCTCTTACCGAGGAACGGTTTGCTAGGAAAATCTGGTCGAGGCCTCGGACCCACGAGTATGTGTGAACGAGATAGTCTATCCTCGTCCTGCTCAGCTTGCAAAGACATGTTCACTAGCTTAGCATAGTTGAGAATGCTAACGCAACACATCTTGGTACGTATCTCAGCTCGCAGACCCTTAGAAAATCACCGCATTCACATCGGCTCGTGTGCCAATATCAAGGTAACATATCTAGCCAGCTCTGTAAATTTATTCTCATATTTGGTCACACTCATTCCTCCTTGATGGAGGTGAAGGAAGTCACTCTCCTTCTCATTACGGTAGGTGAGGGGGAAGTACTTCTCATGGAAGTGGGTCTTAAAAGCGTCCCACGTCCATACATGCCCTATGGGAACCGTCCACAAGATGCTATCCCACCACAAACTGGCCTCCTTCTTAAACATATACGTAACCAATACAACCTGCTTTACTTCAGTGCAGTGCAGTGGCTTCAGTATCTTGGAGATGCAGTCAAGCCAATATTCGGCCTGACCATATTCATATTCTAGGCAAGGGCCCCAGCGATGGTGGTCCAAATCTACTGCTGTTGCTGCGTAAGGAGCATCATCTACTCCAACCTATCAGGAGGAGGAGCCTGATGCATGTGGGGTGTCGATGAAGACGCATGGTTTTGCTCTATAACCGGTGGTGCAGTAAGTGTTAGCCTATTTGTAGGGCGAGTGGCAGGCTGAGGATCCGACATAGTGTCACTGTCAGGGCCCAAACTAGGGTCCATGTGTGTAACGCCCTGAAATTTGGGTGTCGAGCATAACTCAGCTCCCGAGTTCTAAAACATCACTTATGCAACATAATTAATGAGAGATGTATGTTGACTGTATTAGTGCATAAAACATAGAATAGATTAAGCCCAAACACAGATATGATTCAGGGACAAGTGAGTAAAGCAAGCGGAAGACTTATAGCAAAATATGTGTACAAGTGTAAATCCCTGAATTACATATACAAACCAGATCGTAGGAAAGTGTTATGTAACAAAATTCGAGTATAAATTACATCATTTCAGTTCCAAAAATATAATCCCAGAGATCCCGCGCAATAGACCGAGGCTCGCTAGAACTCGTCTGAAAACTGCATATAGGAGAAGGCAGCCTCGTCGTCATCCAGCTCCCGCTCTGCCTCAGACGTCGCATCCACATCTGCAACATCAGGGCCTAAGACAGAGTCTGGTGGGTGTGTAACACCGCCCCAGAAACGTGGGAGTGAGTGATGAACTCAGTGGAACAATAAGGCACTGGTTAACATGTTATCAGTTCAATCAAACAGTAATGATAAAGCAGGACAATTAAATAAATCCTAAGTACTCTTGTTAATGCAAGTATGAATGCGGTATGATGCGTGCCCTCATGCGTACACCCTCAGCGTCTTCATCTTACGTTACGCATGACATTGCCTCAAAGTGCGCCATGTCTACAAAGCACATGCAAATGCGGTGCATGGATATGATTACCAAGTTGTTATTAGGCCGTTTCACACAACAGGATTGGGAAGCTAAGATACCTTCCTCATATCACTATCCAAACAATGATCCATACTAGGGTCGTCAATCCTAGACATCTCATACGATCGTATATTTGAGGTCGTAGCAAAGGGCTCGTCACCAATCAATGCACGCCTTTCATGCCCTTACTACCACAGATCGGCTCGTCACCTCCTTGCGGTATCCAGGTATGCTCGAGGTCACTATAAAGGGCTCGTCACCAATCAATGTAGACCGACAGAATGAATATAGTGTCCCATACCACCATAATCAGCTCATGAGTTTAATTGCTCATTGGTTACTACGGGGAGGCTCGTCACCCCAGCGTAGGCCGACAGCTCGACCACGGTGTCCCATACTACCATGTCCGGCTCATGAGTCTTAGCGGATCAAGTACCATAGTTAAGAGGATTTCACTGGTAAGTTCGGTACCCTAGATTCAAGCAGTAGCGTCCATACATGGTTAACATACATCGGACAATCGGGTTACTTGACGAACTCGACTAGCACGAGCGCACGTTGAATTGAACGACATAGAGTGCGCAAACACTCCGCGTGGCCAAACCACTGCCGACAACTCTAATACGACTCGGGTTCGTCTAATACGTCCTACGTGGCGAAAGCAATCTCAACCACGAATATAGGGTCAATTACGGATTTCCTGGACTAAGGCATAGTCCCAAACACTTTACACTACTACAAATATTCATATGGAATGTAAAACAGTAATGGAACAACAGCTTAAATCATGGTACATAAGCACTTGAGGAATATCAACTTAACATAAATGTAAGCACAAGTAGTGCTTGAATTTAAATAACTTGGAATGTAACTGCATAAAGGAAATCATGCGCATCGATAGGAGTATTGAGAATCACTTCTCAATGCCCACAATTAGTGTAATTAGTTACACTTAGATCATTCATGCATTTCTACCAACACTTAGCATACAAGGAACAACATACATGGCGTATGTTGGAATACATGCACTTAGACAATTCCTTTTACCAAGGAGTCGTCATACATGCATCTAGCATACATACATGACAATTAATCATGACAAACACAAGTGCATATTTTATACGTATACGGTACTTTATAAATACACATAGAATACACAAATCTCAATATAGCACATGCATATCAGGAAAACAATGTAAACATAACATTTGGCATGTGAAATCTCATCCATAACAAGAATAAATCACTAACTGGGATTGAAAGCCTTGAAAACCATAACCTATACACTTAAAGTCCTCACCTTAAGCAAAGAATGAACCACCGAACTGATTTAGACGAGTTGTCTTCGTCAACGGCGCTAGAATACCCTAAAATAAGGATAGAAATGAGATTCAACAACACCAAGTCTAGTCTAAGCTCTAACACAGGTTAGGGTTAGGTTAACTTACCCCAAAAGAACTCAGAATCGTCAGAAGAACGATTCAAAGTGAAGGTTCGAAGATGAAGAAGAACAAGGAAGAAATCAAGATGATTCACCAACTTATCTCTCTCACTTCTCTCTCTTTTCCACTCTCTTTCCAAGCTAGGGTTAGAGAAAATCGTATGGAAAAGAGAGCTAGGGTTTAAGGACTATAAATAGGCCTAAACTTGACGAAAGTAACCCCAGGGTCAAGGTATACTTAGGTTATAACCAAAGTAAGCCTTTCTCGATCCAACGAAGCACTTCTGGTGGGCCTATAACCACGAAAGGTCGGACTTAAGCTCCTTGACCATGGATCTAGGTCAAGCTGAGTTTTCATACTGACCGACTCTTCAGATCAGCCGTGGAGGACCACACTCATTTCAACGGTCACGGAATCTCGATCAGGTCCACAAGCACTAGGATATGCCTGGGCCAACTATCCTGATTAGAGGGTGAAATTGGGTCAGAATCCAATGGTCAGAATGCTTAAAATCGTCGCGCAAGCGACACGACTCAGATTTCAATAAAAGCTTAATAAATTCCAACCGTTCTCACACTCTTCACTCCGAGCTCAAGCAAATCGACCCAGAACATCAGATCGACTTGATTTTCGAGGGGATGACCAAGCCCAACTCGGTGACCACAACAGCCTAAGATCATCGCCATCAGACTTTCGACGCGCGGTCCAGGTCCGATCCAGATCTTCCAAAAATTCTCCAGAACAACTGGATTTAGCGATGGATCCCAGATTTCAGAGTAACGTAGCGCTCATTAATCTACACGTTTAGAGCCATGCAGATACAATTTAAAGTGATTGATGCGGATTTCACAAGCAATCGAGTAAAGCGCTAATTACCCCAAAACAACTACTTAAGGAAAGATTAGCACAAAAATTCCAAGGTCGTTACAATCTACCCCCCTTAAAGAAAATTTCGTCCTCGAAATTCATACCTTCATATAAGCCTCAAGGATCAGAGGGTAGGTCTTCCTGACCTCAGCTTCAGATTCCCAAGTAGCCTCTTCCACACCATAATGCGTCCATAGCACCTTCACAAGAGGGATAACCTTGCTACGCAATACCTGCTCCTTCCTGTTTAGAATACGCGTCGGTCGCAGTACATAAGTGGCATCCTCACTCAATTGCACTTGCTCCCAACTGATAATATGCGAAGGCTCAAGAACGTACTTCTTCAGCATAGAAACATGAAATACGTTATGCACGCCCGCAAGAGGTGTGGGCAAAGCAAGGCGGTATGTTACCGCTCCCACTCGATCCAGAACTTGAAATGGACTAATAAATCTCGGCGTCAGCTTCCCCTTCTTACCGAACCGCAGAACTCCCTTCATAGGAGAGACCTTCAGAAAAACATGGTCTCCCACTACAAACTCAAGCGGTCGACGCCTCGTATCTGCATAACTCTTCTGTCTACTCTGCGCTGTCAAAAGTCGACGTCGAATGATGTCAACCTTCTCAGAAGTCACCTGCACCAACTCTAGGCCAAGCAAACTACGCTCACCAATTTCAGCCCAACAATGTGGTGCTCTGCACGGGCGACCATACAACGCCTCATAGGGAGCCATACCGATACTCGCCTGGAAACTATTATTATACGCGAACTCTGCATACTGAAGACAATCATCCCAACTGTCTTTGAAATCTAAAACACAAACTCGCAACATATCCTCTAGGACTTGATTCACGCGCTCCGTCTGCCCATCTGTTTGCGGATGAAATACGGTGCTGAACTTCATTTTCACACCCATTGCTTCCTGGATATGAGTCCAGAAGATAGATGTAAAACGCGTGTCTCTATCAACACAATCTCCAGGGGAACTCCATGCAGACGTACTATCTCCTTGATATACAACCTAGCCAACTCGTCTGCAGAATAAGTGACTCTGATCGGTAAGAAATGCGCTGACTTCGTTAATCGATCGACGATCACCCAGATAGAGTCAAATCCCTTTCTCGTCCTCGGCAACCCAGAAATAAAATCCATAGAGATGAAATCCCACTTCCATTCAGCTATGGGCATGGGCTGCAACAACCCAGGAGGTCGGCGATGCTCTGCCTTGACCTGCTGGCACGTGAGACAACGAGAAACAAATTCAGTAATCTGGACCTTCATATTGTCCCACCAATAAGACCTCTTCATATCCTGATACATCTTCGTGCTACCTGGATGCATCGCAAGCTTAGAATTATGGGCTAACTCGAGAACCTCACGTCTCAAGTCAGGGATGTCAGGAACACATAACCGGCCACGAAAACGTAGGCCCCCATCAGAACTAACACTCCAGTCGGAGCTCTCATCTGTACCAACCCGCTGCCTCATCTTCATCAAAAGCTCATCATCTGCCTGAGCTGCAACGATCCTCTCGTCGATACCGGGCTGTACACGAATGTGTGCGATAACCTCATATGGCTCAACCACCGTAACCTTCTGCTCAAAATCGCGCACGAACTCCAACATATCCCACTCTGCTATCATCAGCGGAGCCACAAACTCCAAAGCCTTCTTGCGACTCAACGCATCTGCCACAAGGTTCGCCTTACCAGGATGGTAAGAAACATCCAACTTGAAGTCCTTCAATGTTTCCATCCACCTGCGCTGCCTCATATTCAAATCACGCTGCGTGAAAATATACTTAAGGCTCTTGTGGTCGTAAAAGAGCTCGAACTCCTCACCATAGAGGTAATGTCTCCAAAGCTTTAATGCGAAGATGACATGTGTTTCCATGTCGTGCGTAGGGTAATTCTCTTCGTGTTTCCTTAATCGACGCGAAGCATAAGCAATCACCCGGTTCCTTCCGCATAAGGACACAACCTAGACCAACGCGAGAGGTGTCGTATATATAATATACTTAACCCCTTGCTCGGCAATACTAGCACAGGGGCGGACGTCAACTTGTCCTTCACTCTGAAAAGCTAACTCCGCCGCTCACTCCAAGCAAACTTCAAATCCTTCCGTGTCACCTACGACAACGGCCTGGCAATCTTCGAGAAGTCCCGAATAAAGCGTCGATAATAGCCTGCAAGACCGAAAACTCCTCACCTCAAGAATGTTTGTCGAGATCTCCTGCACTGCAGCTACCTTGGCAAGGTCGACGGCTATTCCTTCCTTGGACACCACATGTCCCAGGAACTTGACTTCCTCTTTCCAGAAATCACACTTCTTGAACTGTGCGAAGAGCTGATGCTTCCTAAGAGTATCCAAAACCGCTCTTAAGTGCTCCTCGTGCTCTGCCCGGCTCGCTGAATAAATCAAAATGTCATCAATAAAGACAATGACGAATCGAAACAGGAATGGCTGAAACACCCTGTTCATCAGATCCATGAACACGGCCGGTGCGTTCGTCAGACCAAACGACATCACAAGGAACTCATAATGACCGAAGCTGGTCCTAAAAGCGGTCTTCTGCACGTCTCCATCCTTGACGCGTAACTGATGATACCCTGACTGCAGATCAACCTTCGAGAAGTACTGTGCCCCCTTCAACTGATCAAACAGATCATCAATCCTGGGCAAAGGGTACTTATTCTTCACAGTTACCAGATTCAACCTGCGATAATCAATACACAATCGCAAGGAACCATCCTTCTTCTTCACAAACAGAATAGGTGCTCCCCAAGGAGACACACTAGGCCGAATAAAATCCAATTCCAGCAAACCATCTATCTGCTTCCTCAACTCCTCCATTTCACTCGGAGGCATCCGATAGGTGGGTAAGGAAATGGGCGTCGCACCAGGCATAAGATCGATAGCAAAATCAATCTCACGCTGAGGAGGTAATCCAGGAATCGACTCAAACACATCTTCAAACTCCTGAACTACCGGCGTACTAACTAACGCCAAATCGGCCAAACTCTCCAACAGAGAAGAATAAAAATCAATACGAAGAGGGTAACTGACCTGAATTGGGAAAGTAACAATCTCACCCTCAGGTCCATGGATCGTCACTGATCTAGCTTCACAATCAATCTCAGCTCGCATCCTCGTGAGCCAATCCATACCCATAATAATATCGTAGTGATAAAGCGGTGCGACTAGCAAATCAACACGGATCGATCCACTTCCCAGATCGACCAAACAATCCATACAACGCTTGCCGAAAGTAGAGGACATCCCTGTAGCGGTAGTAAGCGTCACTCCATGCATAGGAATAGATCTCAAACCCAAACGCCTAACTGCCGCATAAGAAATAAGAGAAGTAGTGGACCCTGTATCCACTAACACAGAAACGGGAATACCTTCAATATGCGCTGTCACCTCAAAGGACCTCGGCACCAAGTCAGACATAGGCGCTTCAGCTGAAAGCGTATGAACACGAGCCTGCTGCTGACGATTCGGCGGAGGAACCATGGGCCGCTGAGGTGGCCTGAAACCAGGAACTGCAGGTCTGAAGGATGGATGAGCTGGCGCTGATCGAAGAGGAGGAGGAGAAATAACCTGAGGCATCGGACGGCTAACCCTCTACGGTGGAGTAAAACCACCTGCTCGCATACGGGAAAAGCAGAAACGTTCCAAGTGCCCCACCTGATATAGGAAATCCACCATCAGGCGTGTACACTCGCTGCGGTTGCTCCACCTTGGATATACATTGAACGTAAAGATGTGGTGAAGCAAACGGAAGTCGTCCGTCATGAAGGAAGCCAGAAGACTCCTATTCAGCTGCTATTCAACCAGACGACTACACAAGAATCGGGTGCAACGATCCCTCTCACGCACACTGTCCACATTCTTCTCGCTGGCATGCACTTCCCCAAGTGGCACCTTTAAGAGTCGGGATATCAAAGCAACATTGACAATACCAACTCGACCGCTACCACAGGGAATCTTGAACTGCAGAGGATCCAGCGAAGGCTCCAGAATGTTGGCATAGAAGGCCCGAACAGTGCTAGCATTCGCGCGATACTCGCCTTCGAACAAGGGACCCCAACCAGCCCCTTCTAGGCGCTCCAACAAGAAGAACTCACCAAAGAGTCACGGATCAACATGAGCCTCAAAAAGGACTCTACGCCCTTCATAGACTCCATGCGACAATTTTGCCAACAATGTCCTACTAACAGGAGCTCGAGGATCGAGGTCACGCTTTGTCTGGAACTTGCGCGTGGCGGACGTGCTAGCGGCGGTACCTCTCGGCCTCCGTGCACGGGTTGGGCGGCTTGGCCCGGCTTCATCCACGGGCGCTCTCTTCTTCCCCATCAAGGAAAGAAGGGAAGAAATGGAAAAGATGGCCGTCACAATCTCAAAGAGGGCCATGAAGAATGAGAGAAAGAGAGAAATAGGAAGATGGTGAAGCTTCCACACAACTATTAGCCAAATAGGGAAAGCAAGGGCTCAAATGAGAAGGAAAGAAGGAGAAATCAGCAATGAAAAGGAAGATTGGAAAATGGGGTGATGGGTTTGCATGAAAATGGGAGGAAGATGAAGATTTGGGAGAGATTTGAGAGGATTTGGAGAGGTTTTTGAAGAAAGGAAGAGCTTGGGGGTGGGTTTTGTGAAGGAAATAGGTTAAAGAAAAAGATATAAAGGCAAAACCGTGGAGGGGTGGGCCACACAAGGCCTAGGGACGATCTGTCTGCGTCGGCCCGGCCCGCTGAGCCCGCTGACCGGCGATCCCTCGCCGAACCGGCGATGGCATCGCCGGTCTTTGGACATATCCGCGATGCCTCACCGATTTGGCGAGGCCCTCCTGGTCCCCTATGGTCCAAAACATGTGGTCCCCCCTGGGTCCCACTGGAAATGCCCCGATTGGCCCCTTGCGTAGTTTGACGCCTATCGGGTCATTCTGACAGAAATCTGATTCAAATAGCAATTTCTGGAAGGTTTAAAGATGAAAAAAGGGAGATGTGGGGCACAAGTAAAATGGTACATGTGGGGGTGCTTTGCACACATGGGGCACAAGTAAGATAAATGGTGGTATGTGTGGCACAATACAACATGTGAGTCACAAGAGAAGATGGATGGTGACACATGGTACATTAACACATTGGGGACTCTTTACACATGTGTGGCACAAGATAAGATAGATGGTAGCACATATGGTGTAACGCCCTGAAATTCGGGTGTCGAGCATAACTCAGCTCCCGAGTTCCAAAACATCACTTATGCAACATAATTAATGAGAGATGTATGTTGACTGTATTAGTGCATAAAACATGGAATAGATTAAGCCCAAACACAGATATGATTCAGGGACAAGTGAGTAAAGCAAGCGGAAGACTTATAGCAAAACATGTGTACAAGTGTAAATCCCTGAATTACATATACAAACCAGATCGTAGGAAAGTGTTATGTAACAAAATTCGAGTATAAATTACATCATTTCAGTTCCAAAAATATAATCCCAGAGATCCCGCGCAACAGACCGAGGCTCGCTAGAACCCGTCTGAAAACTGCATATAGGAGAAGGCAGCCTCGTCGTCATCCAGCTCCCGCTCTGCCTCAGACGTCGCATCCACATCTGCAACATCAGGGCCTAAGACGGAGTCTGGTGGGTGTGTAACACCGCCCCAGAAACGTGGGAGTGAGTGATGAACTCAGTGGAACAATAAGGCACTGGTTAACATGTTATCAGTTCAATCAAACAGTAATGATAAAGCAGGACAATTAAATAAATCCTAAGTACTCTTGTTAATGCAAGTATGAATGCGGTATGATGCGTCCCTCATGCGTACACCCTCAGCGTCTTCATCTTACGTTACGCATGACATTGCCTCAAAGTGCGCCACATCTACAAAGCACATGCAAATGCGGTGCATGGATATGATTACCAAGTTGTTATTAGGCCGTTTCACACAACAGGATTGGGAAGCTAAGATACCTTCCTCATATCACTATCCAAACAATGATCCATACTAGGGTCGTCAATCCTAGACATCTCATACGATCGTATATTTGAGGCCGTAGCAAAGGGCTCGTCATCAATCAATGCACGCCTTTCATGCCCTTGCTACCACAGATCGGCTCGTCACCTCCTTGCGTTATCCAGGTATGCTCGAGGTCACTACAAAGGGCTCGTCACCAATCAATGTAGACCGACAGCATGAATATAGTGTCTCATACCACCATATTCAGCTCACGAGTTTAATTGCTCATTGGTCACTACGGGGAGGCTCGTCACCCCAGCGTAGGCCGACAGCTCGACCACGGTGTCCCATACCACCATGTCCGGCTCATGAGTCTTAGCGGATCAAGTACCATAGTTAAGAGGATTTCACTGGTAAGTTCGGTACCCTAGATTCAAGCAGTAGCGTCCATACATGGTTAACATACATTGGACAATCGGGTTACTTGACGAACTCGACTAGCACGAGCACACGTTGAATTGAACGACATAGAGTGCGTAAACACTCCGCGTGGCCAAACCACTGCCGACAACTCTAATACGACTCGGGTTCATCTAATACGTCCTATGTGGCGAAAGCAATCTCAACCACGAATATAGGGTCAATTACCGATTTCCTGGACTAAGGCATAGTCCCAAACACTTTACACTACTACAAATATTCATATGGAATGTAAAACAGTAATGGAACAACAGCTTAAATCATGGTACATAAGCACTTGAGGAATATCAACTTAACATAAATGTAAGCACAAGTAGTGCTTGAATTTAAATAACTTGGAATGTAACTGCATAAAGGAAATCATGCGCATCGATAGGAGTATTGAGAATCACTTCTCAACGCCCACAATTAGTGTAATCAGTTACACTTAGATCATTCATGCATTTCTACCAACACTTAGCATACAAGGAACAACATACATGGCGTATGTTGGAATACATGCACTTAGACAATTCCTTTTACCAAGGAGTCGTCATACATGCATCTAGCATACATACATGACAATTAATCATGACAAACACAAGTGCATATTTTATACGTATACGGTACTTTATAAATACACAGAATACACAAATCTCAATATAGCACATGCATATCAGGAAAGCAATGTAAACATAACATTTGGCATGTGAAATCTCATCCATAACAAGAATAAATCACTAACTAGGATTGAAAGCCTTGAAAACCATAACCTATACACTTAAAGTCCTCACCTTAAGCAAAGAATGAACCACCGAACTGATTTAGACGAGTTGTCTTCGTCAACGGCGCTAGAATACCCTAAAATAAGGATAGAAATGAGATTCAACAACACCAAGTCTAGGCTAAGCTCTAACACAGGTTAGGGTTAGGTTAACTTACCCCAAAAGAACTCAGAATCGTCAGAAGAACGATTCAAAGTGAAGGTTCGAAGATGAAGAAGAACAAGGAAGAAATCAAGATGATTCACCAACTTATCTCTCTCACTTTCTCTCTCTTTTCCACTCTCTTTCCAAGCTAGGGTTAGAGAAAATCGTATGGAAAAGAGAGCTAGGGTTTAAGGACTATAAATAGGCCTAAACTTGACGAAAATAACCCCAGGGTTAAGGTATACTTAGTTTATAACCAAAGTAAGCCTTTCTCGATCCAACGAAGCACTTCTGGTGGGCCTATAACCACAAAAGGTTGGACTTAAGCTCCTTGACCATAGATCTAGGTCAAATTGAGTTTTCATACCGACCGGCTCTTCAGATCAGCCATGGCGGACCACACTCATTTCAACGGTCACGGAATCTCGATCAGGTCCACAAGCACTAGGATATGCCTCGGCCAACTATCCTGATCAGAGGGTGAAATTGGGTCAGAATCCAACGGTCAGAATGCTTAAAATCGTCGCGCAAGCGACACGACTTAGATTTCAATAAAAGCTTAATAAATTCCAACCGTTCTCACACTCATCACTCCGAGCTCAAGCAAATCGACCCAGAACATCAGCTCGAGTTGATTTTCGAGGGGATGACCAAGCCCAACTCGGTGACCGCAACAGCCTAAGATCATCGCCATCGGACTTTCAACGCGCTGTCCAGGTCCGATCCAGATCTTCCAAAAATTCTCCAGAACAACTGGATTTAGCGATGGATCCCAGATTTCAGAGTAACGTAGCGCTCATTAATCTACACGTTTAGAGCCATGCAGATACAATTTAAAGTGATTGATGCGGATTTCACAAGCAATCGAGTAAAGCGCTAATTACCCCAAAACAACTACTTAAGGAAAGATTAGCACAAAAATTCCAAGGTCGTTACAATGTGGCTATCTCTTAGGGGAGTTGCCCCGTCAAACGATCCGCCAAGTGCAAGATGTGATGTAGTCCGAGTGACTTTCGGAGGCATTCCCTATACACAACATAGGGTACAATACGTGTAAGATTTTTCATAAAAACACAATTTCTTAAGCATTCTACACGTTTCATAGCAAAAGGAGTTACATGCATTTCATTTAATAAAATTTGTCACAATACATGAGATATAGTTTTACATGAGTCATGACAGAGGATGCATATGAGCTAATCTAAACAAAGCTTTAAACACCAAATGCACCATCAAATATACCGTACTACTAAGCCTAACAAGGCTATAACATAGGAACAGGAAAGCAAAGAAAACCCAAAGACGACCACTACATAGGGCTAGTCATCAGAATCTAGTGATGGTGGAGGAGCACCCTTGTCCTGCATGTAGCACAGGAGAGCATTCAAGGTGCGAGACACTTTCTTGAATTTCTGTTTCATGAAGGTCCTATTCTCTTCAAGTTCGGCTCGGGTCTCTCTGACCTCCTGTCGCAGTGTGACCTGACCCTCCTTAATTTCAGCAAAGAGGGCTTCTAAAGTAGCCCAATCGCGGTGGTGCTCATGTGTAGTAGGTGGAGAGCCCTCATCAGAGTCTTGGGCCTCCTCTTCTTCCTCCTCCTACTCTTCCTCTTCTTCACTTCCTTCCTCTATTTCATCTTCGTTCTCTTCTTCATCATTCTACTTCTCTTCACTTCCCGTCTCATCCTCACTCTCATCGAGTCGGGCTCGACGTTGTCGTGGCCCAATACCCATGTTGTTGAGAGTAATGTCGTTGATGAAATGGATCTGCACAAGCTTTTCTGAGCTAAGTTTGTAACTGAATTCATGAGCAAGCTTGCATATAAGTCGGTTGAATGGGAGTGAAATGTCTGTCCTAGGAGGCATGCGGTCTGAACTATCTATAGTAGTACATACATGGGCAGGCACAACTTGTCTCCTTGCTCACATTGTATTGAAATCTACCATCAAATGCGTGTATTCGTTGCAATTACTCCACTTGGGATACACATTGTATGTGAAGATGTGGTGGAGCAAGCAAAAGTCAGAAGTCATCTTTGACGCCAGGAGGCAATTGCCTTGATTCCAGTGGACCAGTCTGCCACAAAGAAATTGCATGTGGTGATCTCTTTCATGCACGCTCCTGAGATTTCTCTCACTAGTATGTACCTCTTCACACAGTATCCCCATGATTCGGGATATCAATTCCACATTGATAATGGCTTCTCGCCTTTCCACAGGGATAGAGAATTGTAGAGGCTCTAGCAATGGCTCTTGTATATAAGCATAGAAGGCTCGGATAGTGATCTCATTCGCATGAGACCTGCCCTCAAATATGGGACCCCAACTGACAGCCAATAGGAGATCCATCACCTGATAAAGTCTAAATAGTTTCTCGTCCACTTGTGCTTCAAAGAGAACCCTACGACCTTAAAACCTTCCATGTGCCATATCCGCTATTAGAGCTCTTTCGAGAGGAATCTGGGGATAAAGATCCCACTTCGTCCTTAGCTCCCAATTGACACTTGTGCCAGCCTCGACGCCTTTCTGCCTCTTTGAATAGGTAGGGCTGCTAGGCTCGACTTCATTCATGGAAGCCCTCTTCTTTCCCATGAGGGAAAGAAGTGTGGAAAGTGAAAATATGGCCGTCACTAGCTCAAAAGGAGCCATGAGAGTGACACAAAATGGAGGGATATGATGGATTTGTGGACTTTGAGATTTTTGAGACACAAGAGAGGGTTTGTGTGCTCAAATGGGGGGAAATGAGAAAGATAGGAGATGGATTTGAAAGGAACGGTGAGAGGTGAGTATGTAGTGTTGAAGAAGAAGATGTGAGAATCGAGGGGTGGATTTGAGGGAGAAAAATGGGATTTTGGAGGATTTAGAAAGGTTGGAGGGGTGAAAATAAAGAAATGAAGCAAATGGGGAGGTATAAGAGGTCCCCACATGATTTCATGGGCCCCACATGCATGTACACCCATCGGCCCACACGACCGACTGCGGTCCGACAGGCCTGCTGAAGGTGGACCGCGAGGCCTCACCGTAGGCAGGATGCCATCGCGGTCCGATGGACCTAGGGTGATAGCATCACCCTAGGGGTGATGGCATCCTCCCCAGGGTTCTAGAAATGTGGGGGGGGGGGGGGGGGCCCCTTGGATCCTCTTGTTTTATGCGGTTTAGGCCCTCAAGTTTGTTTGGTGTGGTTTCGGGCTCCATCTCGTGTATATTCATACTTTTTAGGTTATTGAGTGTGGACTACACTGATTCATCGCTTAAACCTGTTGATGGACAGTCTGGAAAAGAATTGGGATCAACTTGCATGATCATAGATGCCTACGGGTCCAATTTCAATGGTTAGTTTCGCCTGTCGATGAAACTTGGAATCCTACAACTATTTTTACGTTTCATCACCCCCTCCTAAGTCAAAGTACGTAAGTGTGCATCATGTGTCCATAACCTAAGTCCAGTTTAATCCAAATCATGCTTTGATACCAATTTGTAATGCCCTGAAAATCTGGAGTCGTGCAAAAGCTCACCTCCCAAGTTCCAACGCATCACTTATGCAACATAGATAATAATAATTAAATGTTGTCTAATTAGTGCATTAAACATGAATGGGATTACACCAAATCAGCATATCATACTCTAGAGATGATTTGATTATGCAAGCGAAAGACTGTGTTAAATATATAAAGCACATAAGTGGTTGTAAGTCCCTAGAGTATGAACATGATACCGGTTAAATAATTACATGTATAGTTCCAAAATATACAAAATGACAAGTGTGATGTTCAACTAATTTCTATCTAGTAGCCCCGTCGATGCAACTTTAGATCTACATAGACCCGCTAGAGAGTTACATGTAGGAGAACTCCTCCTCGTCATTATAAAAGTCAGGCTCCAGCTCATAAGCATCACCATCACCTGAAGCTACAACAGATTCTTGTTGGTGTTTTAAAATACCATCCCAGAGTGGGAGTGAGTGATTAACTCAGTGGTACTATAAGGCAAAGGTTAACATGTTATCAATTTAATCAAGCAGTAATGATAAAGCAGTACAACACTCATATCCTAAGTACTCTTATTGATGCAGGAATGATATGCTGTGATGATGCATGACCTTGCCTGCACTTCCTCAACGACATCATCTCACGATCGCAGCATGCACCACTTGGGATACGTGAACTTCCTCCCCAAAGCACATGCAATGCGATACATGATCGTGTTAGCCAATACTTAGTTACGTTTATTCATACAGCAGGTTCGGGAAGCTAAGGTACCTCCCTTTATATCATTTACCCAAACAATGATCCATATAGGGTCGTCAATCCTAGTTAATCACATATGATAGGCAAGTTATAGGGGCAACGTCACCTCTGATTTAAAAACAGTGGACAGGCAAGTTCAGGTCACTATGGGAGGCTCGTCACCTCGGCGTGGGCCTAGTTTATACTCGAGGTCACTATGGGAAAGGCTCGTCACATTAGCGTGGGTTGACAGTTTGAATACAGTGTCCCATACCAACGTATTCGGCTCACGAGTTTGGGTTGCTCAATGGGCACTATAGGGAGGTTCATCACCCCAGCGTAGGCCGACAGCTCGACCACGGTGTCCCATACCACTATGCCCTGCTCATGAGTCTTAGTCGATCATGGTACTAAAGTTAAATGGGATTTTCAGTGGTAAGTGGTACCTTAGATTCAAGCAGTTGCATCCATACATGGTGAAATACATTAGGCCAATCGGGTTACTTGACATGCACGATTGGTATGAGCGCACGTTGAATTAATTGACATGGAGTGCGTACGCACTCCTCATGGCCAAACCACTGTCGATAATCACTATACGACTCGAATTCATCGAACGTATCTGTTGTGGTGAAACTGGTTCAGTCACTCGATCGGAGACTGTTATGATTACCTGGACTACGTCATAGTCCCAATCACACTCTAATGCAATAGCATTCACATATGGTAGTCATAATAGTATTGAACAAATAATTCAATCATTGCAATTATTTGAGCATTTTATAAAATACATAGTGAACATAACATCATACATATGCATTTCATAAGATAAATCACATAGCCGAATTTAAATTACATGAAGGATTTTTTTCACATGGCTAAGGTAATTGAGAATCTCATCTCAACACCTTTAATAAATACATTTAATCAAACAATTTTTCATTCAGACATTTTATCAAAAACTCATACTACACATATCAACATACACGTAATAGATAAGTTATAACATATATTATGGTAATTCCTTTCGCAAAGGAGTTGCCACACCTACAACAATCATGTATCCTCAATCCATAATCATAGCAAGCACAGTTCATAATTCCATATTCATTTAAACATTTCAATAAACACATGGAATGCATTATATTCAACATAGTTCATATATATGTGAAACACAGGAAAACAAAGCATCTAAGTACATGTCACAACAATTAAGTCAGTCATAAATCATTAACTGACATTAATAGCCTTGAAAATCATAATCTAAACATTTATAGACCACACCTTTTGTCGATATACTCGTATTGAACTCAGTTTGAATCCTATGTTCCCGAATACGGAATAACGGGTACCTATAACATGAAATAAGTTAGCTATTTCACCAATTCTTCTATTGAAATCCCTAAAGCAGATTAGGGTTAGGATTTCTTACCCAAAAATGGAGTCAAAATCGTCGGTATAGCCATCCAAGGGGGATGATTCGGCCCGTGGAGCAATGGAAATAAATCCCAACAACTATCTCTCTCACTCTCTCTCTCTCTCTTCACCTCACTCTTTCCTTCTCTTTTCTCTCTTCTCTCTCCTAGGGTTAGAGGGGTGGGTTAAGGCTTTAATATAGGCCCAGAAGTGGTGTCAATGGCCCCAAGGCCATGGTATACTTAGGTTATAGCCAACGGTCATCTGTTTTAGGCTAACGAAGCTCATCTGGAGGTCCATTGTTCACATACGGTTTAAAGAAAGTTCCCTGTCAATGGATCTATACTAGGTTAAGATTTTGGCCTGATCGGATTAGTGGATTGACCATGGAGGACCAGTTTTAGTTCAATGACAATCGCCGCTCGATCAGGGGCACAAGTACAGTGACCTATGTAGGGAAATTTCCCTGATCCAAGGGTGCAGTTGGGTCAGATTCTGACGGTCTGAAACCTTAAATTTGGCTTGTAAGCGAACGGTCCAATTCACTTAAGTTTGAGTTCATTTTTTAAAGATATTCACGTTTCTCACACACTTCGCTCAAGGCTCAAGTTGTGCGTTTCTGGATACCATGTGAAGTTGATTCCCGAGATGGTTATCAAGCCTAGTAAGGCGGTCATAACCATATAGTTTCGTGGTAATCGAACTTTCAATGCCTGGTCCAGGTCTGATATGGAGTTTCAAGATGCTCCTGAGAGCAACTAGGTTTTTAGATTAATCCGAGGTTTAAGTAACATAGAGCTAGCGATTCTACTGGTTTTGGATCTTGCAGTTCATATAGAAAGCGGTTCAAGCTAATCTACTAATTAATTCAGTTTATTACTTAATTAATTTTTATCTAATTTTCAAAGGATTCGGTCCTTAGTGATTTTTGCCTGATGTGGTACTCAGGGCATTGTACGGATTTTTTTGAGACGTTACATTGGACCCTCGACGTGCGGTCTAGGTCTAATACAAGGTTTCAATGTACTCCCGAGAGCGACAGGCTCTTAGGATTTCACCTAGGTCTTTAAGTGTGTTGAGCCCGTGGTATTAATGGTTTTAGGCCTTCTCGTTTGTGGAAATGGTGGCCTGAGCTTAATCCACCGATTATTTAGTTTAGTACTTAACTAGTTTTCACCTAAATTATTTGACAGGATGCGGTCCTTGGGTGGTCCTGCCTAGAGGTGGGCAACTTAGGCCCGATCCGGTGGATCCAACCCGACCAGACCCGACTCGGTACCGTTCCGAACAGAACCGACGGTCTGATCGAGCCTAATCGATTCTGATGGGCTAAATCCATAAGTATTTTGAATCGGGTACGGATATCACTGTATCCGAACAGATTCGGTCCGAATACTCGGACCGATTGGGTCCGAACAGACCCGAATAGACCCGACCCGGCTTTGACGTCGGGTATACTATAAATACCCCTTTTCACCCGAACGATTTACCCTAGCTCGTTTTTCCCCCAAATTTTTTACCCTAGCTCAATTTTTTCCCCAAATTTCTCCCGCTCGAACCATTCCAGGCCACCACTCCAGCCCGACGCTCGTCGCTCGATCGGCTCTTCCTCTCCTCTTCTTCTTCCTCTCTCCTCGTCTTCTTTCTCTCCTCTTCATTGTTGCCTGCCCGACGTCCAGCCATCGTGTCCATCCCTGTCTGCATCTAATTGGGTAAGGGTCGTGGTCCAGCAGTGGTTGGGGTCCGTCCGTCCATGGTCGCTGTCCGTCGGTGGCCCGCTGTCCGCTGGTGGTCCGCTGCCCGCTGGTGGCCCACTGCTCGCTGGTGGCCCCCTGTATTTCCGTTTGCATTTCATTTCTGTCTGTCAATCTTGGAATTTAAGTTGTTGGATTTTTAGGTTCATCGAGTTGAACCAGTTATTTGGAGATCTTCCTGCGGAGCTTGGGAATCTCACCAACGTAGAGAAATTGTAAGGCCTTTTTCCCTTATTTTAGAAATTCTACTTGATCTCTATTACAGAATGTCTCTAAAAAAATGATTAGTAGATTGTTTGGTATAAATTTGTATCATTCAATTTCAGTTTTGGGGTGGGTATATATTTGATTTATTTCTGTTATATTTTTCACGTCTGTATCATTCAGTTTCAGTTTTGGGGTGGGTATTTGTTTGATTTATTTCTGTTATATTTTTCATGTCTATATCATTCAGTTTCAGTTTTGGGGTGGGTGTTTGATTTATTTATTTCTGTTATGTTTTTCATGTTTTTATGGGATGCTTTTTCATGTCTGTATCATTCAATTCAATTCAAGATTTTGAATTGATGGGTTTTCAGAACTAGGATACTTGAAATCACAAAAGAACATTATTTCATAGGGGTGGCCACTTGAGTTGTGGATCACTACTGATAATTTATTTTTACTTTGGCCTCACAACTAAGACTCAATGGATGGAACCTCATGAATGGAGTGGATTTTATATATATAACTGGTGGGCCCCACAGCTCTTAGGTTTTTTATGGATTGTGTAGAACCAATGTTGAGGGTCCCATGTAAATGAAAAGCTATGGGGCCATGTAAAAACAAAGTTGTAGGGAGCCCATTCCTACAATTGCAGTTACATGGAGCCCATGTAAGCAAAAAGCTGTGGGGTCCACCGTGATATGCGTGTGATACATTGGCCAGCTCACCCAAAAATGTGACGAACCCTATACTGAAGTGGGTTATGCTACAGGAAAAAGTGATGATTGAACATTTATCATTGAAACCTTCTCTAGGGTCATTGAAGTTTTGTATCAAGATAATATTTGTGTTTTCTATTTATCCTTACAGTTATAATTGAAACTGTATGAACAGTTTGGATGCCATATAAATATCACCTTTGACCATTTGGTGGGCCCAAGGAAGTGTCAATGGTGAGTGTTTCCATCCCCACTGTTTTGTGGTGCATTAGGGCGTGTTTGGGCAGTGGGATTAGAAGGGATTAGGTGGGATGGAATTGCATATGGTCGTGTGCCAATTCCACTCTATGTTTGGGAAGAATGGAAAAGCTGTAGATGGAAATGCAGTGGGTCCGTTCCAATTTCACTCAATGTTAGCAAGTTATGTAGGTCCCACCATGATGTGTGGGCTATATCCACACCGTTCACCTATTTTTTGAGATTATTTTAGAACATGGGCCAAAAAATTAGGTAAATCTAAAGCTCAAGTGGACCCCACCATAGAAAGCAACGGGGATTGAAAACTTACCGTTGAAAACTTATTTGGGGCCACATAAGTTTTGGATCTACCTCATTTTTAGGCCCATGCCATAAAATGAGGTTACAACACAAATGAACGGTTTAGATATAACATGTGTGTTATTCGCAGTAATTTCAAATGATTGTGGGTATATCCATTCAATGTACCGCCATATTACCAACAAAGTATGGAATTAATCTCATCCCATGACAACAAGGGACAATCCCTACCATGGTAATAATTTTATTTTATAGGTTGGAATTACTTTCGTTGATTAATAACGGGTGGAAGTAATTACTTTCATTTCTATTTATAGTTTTATATGAACATGAACATGCAACTGTCTATTCAATCATTACTTTATTTTTTTCTTAAATTATTATTGTGACTTATTAGTTTATAGTTGTGACTTGTGAGTTGTGAATGTTACTTGTAAGTTAGATAATTAGTTACCCGTTTGAGGATTTCTATGTAGCCATACATAGATATGGTGTGTTTTTGGTGGCATAGAAATCGCTCAAATTGTCCCATTTTTGGACAGTTCAAGGTTAGATGGATAGTATGTTTTCATATAATCTGTTTAAATGTTCATGCCTGATCCACAGTCCATCTCCTTGTTTCTCTCTAGATATGTTTCTTCCGTTTCGTATCTAATGTCAAATATCTTTACATTGCTTTAGATATTTGGCATCGGAATATAACGTAAGATCAACTTATCTGGAGAGGCATGGGGAGATGCTGCCGAATTTTCGGCGTGAAGATTTAAATGGGAATATGAAAGTATTACAATCTATCCAACCTTGAATGGGTAACTAATTTAGGATTTACTATAACTCTGTTAGCCTTAGATTGTTAATGCTAATATGATTTAGTATATTTTAACTATCAGATGGAAAGTGAGGGTCTTTCCAATACCATGTCCCCGCCCCTGGTGGTCGGTCAATTACATCACCTATGATCCTTGAAGATGAAGGATTAGGTCTTGAACATGAAGAGGTGCATGTCGACGTCATTGATACTAGTACCACACAGTCACATGTTACGAGAAAATCGAAGAGGTCTACAGTGTGGGAAGATTTTGAAGAAGTAACCCTGAAGAACGGCCAAGTGAAGATACAATGCAAGCACTACAAGAATTATTACACTAAGTAAGCAGATGGTTCGACCACAACGTTAAAGAAACATATTTCAAGGTGTCATAAAAAAGTGAGAGGTATGACAAGGCAACAAACACTTTCATTTTCGCAATTTGCAGAGGGTCCATCAGTGTCTATCTACAAGTATGACAAAGGGTCGGTGAATGAATGGACGGCGAAGTTAATTATTATAGATAAAAGACCATTTCAGATGGTAGAGAGTCCTACTTTTGTTAGACTAGCCAGATGCCTTAACCCCAAATATGAGAAGGTCTCTCGTACAACAATTAAGAGGGTGTGTATGAAGATGTATGAAGAAGGGAAAGTCAAGTTGAAAGGAGAGTTGAAAACGATTTTTCAAATTATCCTGAAATCATATTTGTAGACGGCATCCAATCAACGAAAGGGGTATATGTCTGTAACTACTCACTACGTTGATGTTGAATGGAGGCTTTGCAAGAGAATAATAAACTTTCGTTATCTTGCACCTCCTCATAGTGGTTTGATGATTTCAGACTGCACACACAAATGTCTTATGGAGTGGGGAATTGAGAAGAAGATCTCCACAATTACTCTAGACAATGCCTCTGCAAATGATAGCGTGATAATTAATTTGCGCAACCAGTTTAAGGCCACCGGTGACCTGTATTTCGGTGGAAAGATATTTCATGTTAGGTGTTGTGCCCACATCCTAAACTTGATTGTACAAGATGGCCTTAAAACAATCGATCCAACGATTGAGAATATAAGAGAGAGTGTGAAGTATATACGAGGGTCACCTTCACGATTACATGCATGGAATAAGATCGTGAAGCGGTTGAATTTGTCAACTTAGAGAACAATGAAGTTGGACGTCATGACACGTTGGAATTCAACTTTTGAAATGTTGGATTCAGCAATAGATTTGAGACCTGCATTCCGTCACTTGCAGAGCGTGATAGTGCGTATGCTTGGCTGCCTTCTAAAGATGATTGGTCAAGAGCTAAATCAGTTCGTAAGTTCCTTTCTGTTTTTTTACAACTGCATGAAGAAATTTTTGGGTTTCAAATATCCAACAGCAAATATATTTTTGCCTAAACTTTAGAAGGTAAAAGATGCCTTGTGCAAAAGCAGTAGTGGACAAGACTTTTTACACTTTATGACTATGGGTATGCAGGTAAAGTTTGATAAGTATTGGTTTGAGTGTAGTCTGGTAATGGGTATTACGGTCGTTCTTGATCCCCGATACAAGATGTATATGATTGGCTTCATATGTAACAAGTTGTATGGTTTGATGGGTGTTGCTGAGGCCAAAAAGATTTTTGATGCAATTAGTGAATTGTACAATCTGTATGTTTGTGCCTCAAAAGAACAATCTCCTCATGTGGGTTCTAGTTGCGCCGTTAATGAATCGCAAGAAGACACGGCCGATGATTTCATGTCTTACTATACACAGCTGAAAGGGACTCAAGTACAGATTGCTAGATCAGAACTTGAAGACTATCTCAAGGAAGATCTTCTAGTCCTAAACAAAGGCGATGATTTTGATATTTTGGAGTGGTGGAGGGCGAGATCTGGTAAGTTATAGTACCCCGTGCTCTCATTAATGGCACGCGACATATTATCAATTCCAATTTCAATTGTCACTTCAGAATTTGCTTTTAGTACGGGGAGTAGGGTCATAAGCAAGTATAGAAGCTCCCTTACACCTGAATCGGTTAAAGCGCTCATTTGTACTCAGGATTGGCTATGTCCGATGTGGGAGAAAGAGAACTCTATTGATGAGGAGTTCGATGAAGAGGAGAGTGATAAGATTGATGAGACAGTATATGCAACTGCAATATGATTTTGATGCATTCTATTTCTGTTATATCATGTTATTTGTAATTTTGTTAAAACAGTTACATTGAAGTTTTATGATTATGTTTTATGGGTGGATTAACATATAATCTTTTTTCATTAGTACTATTCAATTAGATAATGTTGTTTAAATCTCTTATTATATTGTTAGGTAATTGCGTTCATTCATAACTTTATTATCATTTTTTTTGGGTTGTCCTAAGCTAACCAGATGTACACCAGATATGTCATTGGAAGATGATGCATCGACGGATATTTGGGATTATGGAGTCCAAACCTACTCCCAGGATGGAAAGATAAAGTTGAAATGTAAGTTGTGTGGAAAACAGTTTGTCAACAAAACAAATTGACTCAAATTATATTTGTCTTGTCGGGGAGGAGACGCCGCATCTTGTAGTAAAGCTTCTCAGGAGGTCCGAGATTTATTTGGAGCTATTCTCAATTCTAATACGAAGACTTCCCACACACCTCACCCTGCAATTACAACCAATACAACTAACCAAAGAATGTATAGAAGTAGGCCTGTTATAAATGAAGAAGGGTTTAACAGAGGAACTGCAACTGCCTCTAACTTTAGTACCAGGCCTTCTACAACCACAATTAGTAGAGAAGAGGAACAAGAGAGAATTTTAATGGAGCAAGAAGAACAGGATTATAAAGAGGCCGTCAAAGAAAGCATGCAAATGGCATACAGATCAAGAAGTACCAGATAACAACATCCACCTCCAAGACAACATGATGCTGAAGCAGACACAAGTAAACCATCAAAGTTTGTTAAAAGTCTTGCAGCATTTTATAGGCTATTGGGAATCCCGTACAAATCGGCTCATAAAAAGCGTCTGAAAAAAGTTCTTGCATCTGTGAATGAGGACAATGGGAAGGGATCACCACCATCCGATTCAGCAGAGGTGAACGACCATTTTTTGGACACATCCAGCTCGGAGTCACCCAAGAGTTCTCCTGCAATTGAATCAGTAAAAAGAGAACCGAAGGATGAATTTGGCAACGAAGGTGGAGGAGGGGGTTACTATTACGGACAAGGTTCATTTAGTTACATGCCACAAAGGCATTCATCATACAGAGGGTATTGAATGTATGTAAGTTTTACCTAATCTATATGTCAGTATGTGCATGTTTGGTTTTTTTACTTTTGATTTTGGACATGATGTTGGACATAGTTTATTTACTTTTGAAGTGAAGAATGTTCTTTCATTTGGATGATACTCTTCCTTTCTCTACTTTTCTGGCCTAATCTTTTTTTTTTCTTTTTTTCTTTCTTTCTTTATTATTTTTTAAAATTTAGCTTAAAGTGTGTTTGGTACCAAATTTCATGAAAATCTACACCAAATTAGACTGATTAGTCATGAAATTTCCTGGTATTTGCAGCAACCATAACTATTTTTTTTATACAACTTCTTAACATCTTGGTTGCACTAAATATCATGTCTAATGTGGCACTAAAAATCAGCACGTTGAATTGTGGGGTTCTGATGTATGGATGAAGTCGTGATCTATTGGGACTAAGGTTTGTTATTTCTTTTAATTATACATTTGTATAGAAGTGCTAATAGGTTTGTAAGTTATAGCAGTTTAACTACTGTAAGTTAAATGGAAGGTTACAATCAACAGCTCACGCTAAAAGAGAAAAACATGGGTCTAATTGATCTGTTAGGAATTAGAAACTTAGAATCATCCAACATTGGAGATTTTCCAATCCATAATGACTAATGATTATTATATGAATATGTTTACTAGATGTATGCTCATTAATATTGAAGAGCTCTTGCATGCATGCATATATACTATATTAGCTGCACACTCCGAAATAGGTCTAGCTCCCATATTTGAAACTTCAATTCTATGCATGAACACTGTGCTTGATGCTATAACCTCATGAAGAGGAAAACCTATTGGACAGGTTGGATAGGTTAGTGCATCGTCCATTTAAAAGCTCATATGAGAAAGTGAGGATGAGAGCACTAAGGTCTCTCACCTGGCCTCACAGACCTTTTAGAGAGAGAGATGTGGAGAATGATGCATGAGGCCTACAATTTTACCCTCTTTAATATGAATTGTCTTAATTTAAAAATGAAAAATGAAAACTAACAAAAACAAACGTTAGGCATTGGAAATACCGGATCCACTTAAATTTGGTAGGAAAATTGCAGCCGATGTCAAGCTTTTGGAGTCAATAGTTCAAGAATCTGAACCACTCAAAACTTTAGTCTCCAACCATTTAAAGCGCTCATCCAAGTCATCCATCATATGGATCATCAAGCCGTCCATCTATTGTCATTTTAAGCGTACAAATCGCAATGCATCAAACATGTCCTATGGCTTCAAGCAACAACGTGTAATGACATAAATAATAATATTATTTTCTTTTAAGAAAGTATTGAATATACCAATGCCTGAGTTAAAGTACAACATTTAACTGTTGTTGTTTTTTTTTTCCTTTCTTTCTTCCTTTCTTTCTTCTTTTTAAAAAGAATGGTGAATTTTAAACCATCCATTTCAAAACAATCCTCTTGACGAAGCCACAAATTAATTTAATCCATGCATTACCTAAATTGTCGAATCATAAACTAAAGATGCGGA
This sequence comes from Magnolia sinica, assembly GCF_029962835.1. NCBI lineage: Eukaryota > Viridiplantae > Streptophyta > Magnoliopsida > Magnoliales > Magnoliaceae > Magnolia > Magnolia sinica. The sequence continues at coordinate 64,885,989 of NC_080575.1, read as the reverse complement.
GTCAAATCTGACCAACTCGAGTACTGAATTTTAGGCATGACAATATGCTTATATATGTAACCAAGACGTGAGCCATTTAAAATGTCAAAATTGAGATAAAATATAATAAGGAAAATAATGTCATAGTTATGTTTTGGGCTGAAATAAAGAAAGCCACGTGAAAATAAGAAAAGTTGTATGTGATAATGCCAGCACATCCAACCTGTCCAATAGGTTTTCCTCTCCACATTTTTACACACACATCTCTTAGTTTACTTAAACAGTTTCACGATAAAAATGATTTGTTCAAACTCTATGGGCTGGTAAGTTGTGCAGCTGGTGCATCTTTTTATGTGGATTTGGTGGCTAAGGACCTGTTTCTTTCACCAGTTTCTGGTGTAATATAAAGGAAATGTTCAATGCTTATAAATTACTTTATATATCTCCTAACAACAAATGCATGTTGCAGCTCTTCCTTTTGGCTATAAATAAGCTACCACCAAAAGCCTTACATGTTGCAGAAATGACCAATAGCATTCCCTGTTGTGGAAAAGGAGGCAGACAATGAGCAGAAGCAAATTTCTCTTGTCCACTGGAAGAAGGTAAGCATCCTGAACTCATGTCCATCAAGGTCTCTGGGATAACTTTTGGACATGAGCCTAGCCATGAGACAAATCCAAAAGTCAAGTGGACCACACAATAGGAAAAGTCATGAGCCAGCAAAACTAATGGACAGGACAGTGTGAATGTCACAAGTATCAGGCCCATATAGCTACCATCTTCTGGAACATCCAGCAGGCAGGGTATGCTGGCAATTCACATTTATTCTTGTCCAAAATTCAAAGGAACTTAAAAAGAAAGAAAACAAAAAAGAAGTTGAATAACATGGTTGAAACTTTCTCGAGAGCACAAAGGTTTTGCAACAGGACCCTATTTGTTAAATTTCCTTGGAACATGTTAGATGGAATATAAGTATTAAGGTATGCTACAGGATGGTATTAACGATTTGTGTTTCCATCTCTACCATTTCATGTGATGTGGCCCACTTGAGCTTTGCATCTTCCTTATGATGTTTGGGTGACCCCATTCAATCCATGCCATCCTCTTTCCATTTGGGTCGACACGTGTAAAGGTGTAGAAGTCATCGCCACTAACTAATACTTTTCGTTCTAAAAGTTACAGGATTCAAAAGAAAAGAGTCAATGGCAGCAAAATTAGTATATAAACAAAGGTGCATTTGTTGTATAGAAACCAGTGTTACCCACTTACCCAGTTACCCTAATTGCGTGGGGCTCAAATTGATGTATTTGCTACATATCAGCACTGTCCATCTTTTTTTCCATATCATTTTAGGACAAGATACCAAAATTCAAGAAGATTCAAATATCAGGTGAACATTCCACTAAAAACAGTGATGAATGACCATTAAAAACCATTTGTAGGCCACAGGAAAACTACCGATCCGAACCTTGCAAAATTCGATCCGACTCGATTTTCCTGACCGAGTTGGACTCGGATCGGTTCAGACCAGCACATATTCGAGTCTATCCGAGTCAGCTGACTCAGACTCGGTCCCGGTTCTGTCCAAGTTCGGGTTGGGACATGTAAAATCTGGACCTGGTCGGGTTAGGCCAAATCCGAGTCAACTCGGTCCGATGCCCAGCTCTAGTCCTGCCTGAGGTGGTACTCGGGTCTTTGTATGATTTTTTCTGAGATGTTACAAGAAGTTACCAGATTAGAGTTTCTATGTTAGGATCCTATAAAACAAAAAACAAAGTTTCTAAAACAAATTAAAAAAATCCTAACCTAAAACTTAACCCTAATCCTAAACTAATTCTAGTACTAATTAATCTTAGAAAAACATAGTTGAAGTCCCCAGCAATAGCACCAAAAACTTGTTCACAACCCCAAGTGCAGGGTCGCGATGTAGTAATAACTCGGTGAGACCAAGGTCAAACCTACAGGGACTATGCTTATACGTATTCTGAAAGTAAGTACAACTAGAACTAGAATAAAAAATAAACAAAAGTCTGGAATAGTTAAGAATAATTGTGAATGAATTGTTAATTAAAAAAGAGAACTAGAGTACCAACGATTCACTTGTAAGTATTAAGATGCTACCTTACTTGATTCAACAAACACAACTGGAATCAGAGTCCCATCTTATCCAGTTGGAAGATAAAACAATTAAAGAACAATCTGAACTTCTCATTAAAATAGTTTACACATGAAGAACTATTGTGATGATTGGAAGGGAATTCAACCGTCCACCATGCCCAGGAGACGATGGTGAATCATGAATTTTACCAATCTCAACAAAATAAAGAAGAAGAAGAAGAAGATATTTAAAGCTATTATAACATCTATTGTAATTTAAGTCAAAACAAATCATAGAAAATTGAAAATATTCCTTAATTCAAATTAGAAATTAATGAAGTTTAATATAAACATGAATCAAAGTAAGATAAACATCCCAACAAATTACAAGCTTCACCTCTTAGCCCTAGCTAAGAGGTTTAGTTAACCATAGACATGATTAAAACTAAAACTCTTAAACAAAACATAAAAAATAAATTAAGGAAGAAGAAAAACTTTTTGGAGGCTACTCCAACCTTTTGTTTCGCTCCTTGAACCATAATTCGTGTTTTAAAGTCCTTAAATAACCCATATTTATAGCCTTTTTCCGGCCTTCTTTGGAAACCACCTCAAATTTACACACTCAACGTAACGCATTCGATGTCATCGAATATGAATTGAATCCGAAAGTCACACCTTCTCGAATTGCGTAACTCTTCATGCCATCGAATATACATTTGATTTCATCAAACAAACCTTTAATGTCATTGATGAGTGTTCGAGTGATCGAAAAGTGTCCAGAGTGTTCTAGCAATTTACTCAAGAAATCTCAATGTCATCAAATTGCCTCCGATGTCATTGAACTGGACTTCGAGCAATCGAACTAGTTACTGATGTCATCAAGAAATACATCCAATTTGTCCAACAACTAAACTCAATTTTCAGATAATTCTCAATGTCATCGAACTGCCTTCGATGTCATCGAATACTTACTTCGATGTCATTGAACAATGTTTAAAGGTGAAGTTCAGTTTTTTCTGTTTTTCTACACTATAGACTTTTGACTTTCTTCATTTTCTACTTGGTTTCCTTGAATCTTGTGGTATTGAAATCTTTAATCTTAGTCTCTTAAGATCCATCCTTTGCCTTAGTGATTCATGAGCATCAAATTCATGCTTTTAATTTTCTTTTCAATTCAAGCTCTCAGACTCACCTCGCAATACAAACATGTATAAAATATACCCATTAAGCATTATCATGTTTATAAAACCATGATATAAATAAGGGGAAATATGCACTATTTAACACTCAACATGCGACATTGAAGTGACTTCTTTCTAAAAAGGATGCTAAGCCCCATTTTCTAAGATGGAACCTTCTACTCCAAGAGTTTGATCTTGAAATATAAGATAAAAAAAGAGAGTTTAAAGCATAGTGGCTAACTATCTCTCGCAGCTTGTTCTATCTGATTACATGGTGATGACACCTATCAATGACATGTTCCATGATGAACAACTTTTTAAAGTCTCTCAATTACCTTGCTATGCTGATACTGCCAATTGTCTTGTTACATGTATAATTCGTACTTATTGGACTACACAAGATAAGAAGGAATTCTTTGTCGAGGTATGCAAGTTCTTCTACAATAATCCATATCATTATAAGTATTGCCTAGATGAAATCATTAAGAGATGTGTGCCTGATAATGAACAACGAAGTTCCATCTACTTCTATCATTCTTACGCATGTAGTGGCTAGTATTCGTTTAAGAAGACCACATCGAAAATTCTGTAGTGTGGCTTTTATTAGTCCACTATATTAAGGATACTAATGAACTCTACAAGGCGTGAGAGCGATGTTAGAAATTGGGAGGATTATTTCACCACAATATGATGCAGTTAAACTTCATCTCATCATAGAAGCATTCGATTGCTATAGCATCAATTTCATATGATCATTCTTCCAATCATTTAGAAATCTCTATATTTTACTCGTTGTTGATTATGCCTTTAAATGGGTTGAGGCAATTTCGTACTCGAATAATGACCATCATACAATTATTAAGTTTTTAAAGAAAAGTATTTTGTCTTGGTTCAAAACACCTCAAGTCATCATAAGTGATGGAGGATCTCACTTTTGTAATAGGCCATTTGAATCAATAATGAAGTAATATGGTATTACACACAACATAAGCACCTCTATCATCCTCAGATGAGTGATCAAGTTGAAATATCAAATAGGAGGATTAAATAAATTCTTAAGAAAATGGTTATGTAACATCTTGAACTTTTCAATACTCGAGCATTGAAAGTTCTCGAGTGTTACCATAAAAATTTAACTTAGTATGTACATGTGTACGATATCGATTTAGCCAATCCTAACCTTACATCTATTCTCTAATATGAATCTGACTGTTGAGAATGATCTTTATCCATAGAACAATCCATCTGACCGTTGATTTTAAGATAAGATCATTATATGTCCAAGTATTCCCACTTGTCCATCATAACCAACCGTTCAGTCAACTATCCACTGATAGGTAAACATATCTGACCGTCCACTATGAGTTTAGACCACCTGATCATAGTAAACTAACTACTTGATATCTGCATCCGCTTGTACACATATCAAATTGAGATTTTTATCTATTCATCTTGTTCACCACCCATGAATATGCTTAACCACCATCAAAACTACAATTTGAGAAACCGGCACATGTGAACAAGTCACTTGAATCTAATGGTATACATGTTTTACCTCTTGATCACTCTAACAACCCTCTTTTGATCATCCGTTTACAAAACTGACCGTACACCCATTCACATACATGATCAGAGTACTAACCATCAAGTTTTTCTATTTTTAACATATCTCTGACCATCCGTTATGTTGGTTGATATATCTATGTTCCCTTAGTTAATTTGGTGAATAATTCATTATTCATAATGATTTAGACATAAGTTTTTCTATAGGAATTACTTACAAACGTGCATGTAACCATGTAGAACTATTAAATTTTCCAAAATTCTTATATCAACAATAATTATGAAAATCTCATTAACCTAGACCCTTGAATTCTATATCACATGGTTCACACGATCCATTTGATGTAAAATTTTATACTATCCATATGTATCATAAATTAACTATACATGTCAAATTTCAACCCTTAGATCATTGTAAAAGTGACCAAATTGACAAATCAGCCTCTTAACTGTTGATTTTGGTGTCCATCAGTGAAGAAACCTCATGGGTAGTCGTAGTAGGATATTTTCTTCATATGAACAACTTGGATTCCCCATAATATAGAGCAAGTATGAAATATAAAGACCCCACTTTGGTATGCTTCGAAATTGCAGTTTATACCGCTAATACTGAAGAATGAATATGATGTAATATCATAGAGGGGGTGAATAGGACTTCTCAATTAATTTTACTATTTAAAGTCCTGATTGCCTAAGTTAAATAATCATTCAATTTTAACCAGGTTAGGCAAAATAACTTTAATGGCTTTCAAGCCCGTTAGAGGTTCCAATCACTAAGGTTATAAAGGATATGCAGAATATAACAATTAGCCTAGTGTTGTGCTTTTGTGTGTGGAATGTGCTTCCTATCAATGAATCACATTCATTCAATCATGTATACTAAATTAAACATTCAAGCATATATAAGCATAATTAAACATATGCGCAAATAACAATTCTAAATACAAGCATTTATAATGGTTCGGCTACGTGCCTACTCCACTCCTGGCATCCACACTCAATCCTAGAGTGCACTGGATTTCATTATCAACGGTTTTAAACAGGTTCACCAATAACCTTTACAGTCCTACACTAAGGACACAATTTATGCTCTCCCAAGAGTAAAGGTCCTACACCTAAAACCTACATTTAGGCCCACTGGCCAAGGTCTAACACTAGGCACCTCTTGTTTATGCTCACTGGTCAAGGTCCCACACAAGGCACCTACGTTCAGGCCAACTAGTCAAGGTCCCACATAAGGCACCTACTTTTAAGCCCACTAGCCAAGGTCCCAAACTAGAAACCTAATTGAGTTTATGGATAACAAACTCTTAGCCTCAATCCTACACGAAGAAAGGTACTAAACTTTTAAACTCTTAAATGATACTTGTCGAATTGAGTTCTCTCTCGTAGCTCATCTCGGGTTGCTAAATCTTTGTGCTCTCAAGCTTGAATCAATTTTTTGGTGCTCCCCCAATCATGTAGCTTGGATTTACCTATTGGCTCAGCTTGACGATAAAAAAACCTTACATAAGATGTACCTAAAAAGATGACCAAGTTTATGAGAGTTGGTTGAATCTTCTATTTAGGATAATGAGTGTATTTCCCAAGGGATTCAACCTATGAATGCTATAGAGTATTAAAGAACCAAGGATATTCCTATTAGTTCGGTCTTTGTACTCCAGAGAAGGCACGAGTTCATGTTCTTCATTAAATAAGAGCTTTGAATGCTTATAGAAGTGAAGGATCACAATGTAACACTCCAGATTTTTGCCAACCTAGAGTTAGACGTCCTAAGGCATGGGTTAACCATAACACTCTCAAAGCTCAATCCCAAAGTGTAAAGTCCCCTTTTTAACCTTTTTCCTTCAAAATTTCACCTTTCACTATCATATCCTTTAAATTTTTCTAAGAACATTCATAATACATACCAATCCTAGGGTATAAATGATGAAGAACAATACTAAAACTTAAACTTACCATAAATAGTAAATAAATGGACGAAATGGGTTTTTGACCATTACACTTTTAGAATCTAATAAAATAAATAGGTTAGTTGGATAGATTAGCATCTCCTACCCCAAAATCATATATTACATGTCCAATAAACTCATTCCATTTTGTAAATTGGACCCAAAAATGCCTCACACGGACTCGTGGGCCCAAACGACTTAATTCGGGGGGACTCGGGGTGGGTCCCACATGTTTCCGGCAACTTGGGGGGGGGGGGGAGGACATCGCCCCTAGGGCGAGCCCTCGCCCATATGTCCAGTGACTGGTGAGGGGCTCACCGTTTTGGTGAGGCCTTGTCCGTACAGCGGTTTGGGCAGCCCATTTTCTGCATTTCTCTACGCATTTTATCCAACTTTGAAAAATCATATCTCCTTCGTTATGACTCCGATTTATGTGATTCAAAAACTAGATTGAAGGTAAATGAATCTATTTTTATATAAAAATATGTGCAAAATATAATAAAATATTAATATAGTCTAAAGTAGGTTGTTGTGACAACTATCCGAAAATTACTTGTTGGACAGCTGCTGCTTCTGGAATTTTTAGAATTTTTATACAATATGAAATCTCATGAAATTAGGTGGAGACAAGGTAAACTTGATAATGAACTACACAAAAAATAATTAAAATAATATAATGACTAAAAGTGCCAAAGCGGGGCATAGAATGGCCCTAGGGTCATATTTTGCCATAATTAGGGTAGAATTTGGTTAAGTACTAAACTGAATACTCAGTAGAATTAACTTGAACCACTTTAAATATGAACTAAAAGACCCAAAATGAGTAGGACCACTAATGCTACGTTACTTAGAAACCTTGGATCAATCTCTAAACCCAGTTGCTCTTGGGAGCACCGTGAAACTTTGTTACGGACCTGAACCGCACATTGAAAGTTCGATAGCGATAAACTTAGACAATTATGACTGCCTAGTTGGACTTGACAATCACCTCGAAAATCAAGTCCAGATGATGTCCTGAGACGATTTCCTTGAGTCCGGAGTGAAGAGTGTGAGAAAGGTGAATCTATTTAGAAATTAAATATAATTTATGAAATCTGAGTCGTGTTGCTTGTGCACCAATTCTAAGCACTCTGACCGTTGGATTTTGACCCAATTTCACCCACAGATCAAGAAAGATGGCCTAGACATGTCCAAGTGCCGGTGGACCTGATCGAGTTTCGATGACCGTTGAATTGAGAGTGGTTCGCCACGGCTGATCTGTAAATTCGATCGGTACAAAAACTCAGCCTGACCTAGATCCATGGTTAGTGAACTTAAGTCCGACCGCACGCGGAGAAAGGACCACCGAAAGTGCTCCGTTGGATCGGAATAGGCCCGATTTGGTTATAACCTAAGTATACCTTGGCCCTGGGGCTATTTTCATCAATGTTAGGCATATATAAAGACCTTATATCCCTCACTCTCTATTCCATACGAATTTCCTAACCCTAGCTAAGAAAGAGAGAAGGAAAGAGAGAGAAAGTGAGAGAGAGTAGGCGCTTCTTCTCGGGATTCCATCCCATCGCTCCATGCACTTGTTTACCATGTCCGTATCGCAAATTTGGCATTTCTGACAACGTACTTGGGTAAGGAATCCTAACCCTAACCTATTGTAGCGAATCAAACAGAACAGATGATAGAATAGCTAACCTATTCCCTGTTATAGGTTATTCTGGTGCCGTAGATGAGGACTTAGTGTCTAAACTGAACCCGTTATGTGTCTAACGACGTAAGGTGTGGACTATAAACGTATAGGTTATGGTTTTCAAGGCTTTCAATGTCGGTTAATGATTTATAACTGACGTGGGTGCTATTTCACATGCAAAATGAGTCGTCTGTTTCGCTTTACAATCATATATGAACTAATGTTGAATATAGTATATTCTATGAATATGTTGAGATGTTTGAATATGTATGGAATTTGGATCTGTGCCTAACATGAGTATTTGTCGTGGATATATGCTTGTTATATATGTGACAACTCCTTAGCGAAAGGACTTGCCCTAAATCACATCACGGCCAATATACGTTATATATGTTAAAGTGTGTAGCCCAAGTGTTTGTGAAAATGATTAAATGAATATGGAACCCGGATTCATGCATGCCATGATTATCCACCGTGGGTACATGCGTGTGGTATATGGGGCAACTCCCTGGTGAAAGGATTTGGTCTAATACATGTGTAATCAACATACAACATATATGATGGCGTATGTAGTCTAAATGTCTGCAGAAACGTCTGAATGAGCTAGTTGTTACTAAGGAGTGCTTGTATGAGGATTGAGATACGAATCTCGATTACCTTAATTATGTATATGATTTCCTCCATGTACGTTACATTATGATGTTTATTTTATTTATGAAATGAATGTGTGTGAAATCATGTTTGTGTTGCACTTCACAACATGCTCATATGATTGTATGATTTGAATTATGAATCCATTAATACTTTGATTGTCTCATATGAATATTCATCATGATTGAATGTGGTTGGGACTATGATATAGTCCAGGCAATCGGTAACAGATCCCGATTTGGTGGCTAACGTTGTTTCGCCACACGGGACGTGCCTGACAAATCCGAGCCGTACTTTGGTTGTCAACAGTGTTTTGGCCACACAGTGTTTATGCATTTCATGTCGATCAACTTGACGTGCGCTCGTACTAGTCGAGCTTGTCAAGTAACCCGATTGGCCCTATTGTTTGTTCAACATGTTTGGACGCTACTGCTTGAACCTAAGGTACCAAACTTACCAGTGCAAATCTCGTTAACCATGGTACCTCGATCCTCTAAGATTCATGAGTTGGGCATAGTGGTATGGGACACCGTGGTCGAGCTGTCGACCTACACTGGGCTAACGAGCCTCCCGTAGTGACCAATGAGCAACCAAACTCATGAGCCGATTATGGTGGTATGGGACGCTATATTCGTGCTGTCGGTCTACATTGATTGGTAACGAGACCTTTGTAGTGACTTCGAGCATACCTGGATACTGCATTAGGGCGACGAGCCTTAGAGTAGTAACGAGGGTATGATAGGCGTGCATTGATTGGTGACGAGCCCTTTGCAGCGACCTAAAACCATATGATCGTCTGAGATTGTCTAGGACTGACGACCCTAGAATGGATCACGGTGTGGAAACTGATATGAGGAAGGTACCTTAGCTTCCCAATCCTACTTTATGAAAAGGACTAATAACAACTTGGTAATTATGGTCATGCACCGCATTGCATGTGCCTGGAAGAGGTGGAGCACTTGAGGTGATGTCATGCGTAACGTAAGATGAAGACGCTGAGGGTATACAGGTGAGGGCATGCATCATTTTACATACATCCTTGCATTAACAAGAGTAATTAGGACATGTTTGATTGTTCTGCTTTATCATTACTGCTTGACCGAATTGATAACATGTTAACCTTTGCCTTATTATTCCACTGAGTTGATCACTCACTCCCACGTTACGGGACGGTGTTATGCACACCAACTAGTCTCTGTCTTAGATGCAGATGATGATGCGACCCTCGAGGTAAAGCGGGAGTTTGGGGATGATGAGGAGGTGTTCTCCTTTATGCAGTTCTCAGGCGGGTTCATGTGAGCCGTGTCCTGAGCTATGGGGATTCAGGGTTATTGTTGTAGTGGTTTGATTCATTTTGATACTTGTAATTTGATATAAACACTTGTAAGTATGACCTGGCAGGTATACGTAATTCAGGGACTTGCACATGTACACATATGCTTCTTTTTAAGTCTTTCGCTTGCGTCTTCACTTATCCCTGAATTATGTTTGTTGTTTGGCTAAATCTACGTCATATTTTATGCACTAATGCAGACAACATACAGTCATCATTACATATGTTGCATAAGTGATGTTTTGAAACTCAGGAGTTGAGTTATGCTCAACCCTCAATTTTTAGGGCGTTACAAGTTAGTATCAGAGCATAATGTGGATTAAACCGGACCTGGGTTATGGTCACACAACGCACGCTGTCGCCACCTTAGTATAGGAGGGTGCGAGATTATTGTAGAATTTGTGTATGTTTTCTCGTTGCTTCTATCGGTGAAAGTTTACTGAAAACGATGAGATCGAGTCTGTGCTCACTCCTGATCACACACAGCGACCCAAAATCTCTTCTAGACTGTCCATTGACCAGTTTAGATGGTTTATCTTCTTATGTCAGCCATTCAAATGTCTGTAAACTTGCATTTATATCAGATTCTATTCCTAGTGGCCCGGTATGCATCGAATCGGACTAAGGGCCCAATCGGGGCAATTCTAGGGGGACCCACATCATTTTCCAGCTTAGGGGCCAGGAGGACCTCACCCAAATGGCGAGTCATTGCCGGAATGTCCAGAGACCGGTGATGACCTCGCCGGTTCAGCCAGCCCTCGCGGCCCAACGGGCCAGGCCGGGCGGGCTCGGGCCGACGCCTTTGGGGTGTTGTGTGGCCCACTCATCCAGGGTTGCACGATTAAAACCCCTCCTAACGCCCCCCCCCCCCCCTCCTTCACAAACTATCACTCCAAGCTCTCCTTTTCTTAAGCAAACCCAAACATCTTCACTCAAATCACCCCTCTAAGCACTTCTCTTTCCATTTTCGTGCACCACCCACACCACCCCTTCGAAACCTTCTTCCACGGCAGTGCTCTTCTTCTTTCCCTTTTGTTTGAGCACTTCCAACCCACATTTTTCTATCCCATAACCTTCGTAACCTCCGAATGATGGGACATTTAAGGCCCATTCGACCAACTGCATTAGGTGAGATTAGGGTGAATAGAATTGTAAAAAGTAACAATAAATGCATGTGTAAGGTATTGTCCTTAGATTGGGTGTATCCCATGGTTTCCAATGCCATGGTTGGAATGTATGCAATTAACAGTAAATCCTAGGGTTTCCTTTCAAATTATACTTGGAATTTTATCATCATGGGATTTGGAAATCCCATCTCACACTTCTAACACAAGGCTCACTTTCCAAAGCCTATGCAATTGATTTTAATCCCATCCCACCCTCCTTCCAAACATGCCATTTCCAAATCCCGAAGTGGGATTAGCAACGAAATCCATTTAATACAACTTAATATCATTGGCCAAACAGTCCCTTAGAGTTTTGGACCTAAAGTTGGTATCAAAGTTGGTACTCTTAGAATTCAAAAAAAAAAAAAAATCTGACAGTTTAGGAAATTCAATAAATTAAGAACGTGAACCCTAGAACCTTCTTAGCGAGTATGAGTAGGTGTGAAATGCTCGAGTGCAATTACATTTAAGTTCGGGCAACTCAATTCCAATCAGACGACCTTGACCCTAAGTGGTAAAACAATTCATTGTAGTAGAAATGATATGAAATCATCTAGCGCATAAACATAGACTTTAGATCACAACTATTGGATTACCGCTACTCCTAAATTAAGACTAGGCCGTTAGTTATACTAAGGAATGTAAAAGACTGATCAAGCTAGGATAGATGAATGATAGACTTAGTTAGTCGGCTTCATTAGGTTGGAGTGAGACCTCATTCTTTCGTTGAGTCCCCTTAGTACTCGTAGGCTTCTTTAGTAACTCTTAGGAAGCTTGTCTGACTTAGAAACTATTCACTCTCAGGGAAAACTTATATATCCTTAGATTTAATGTTAGGCCAAATCAATACACTCCTAGAATTGCCTTCTCAAGGACTTATTACAATCGGGAACACGGAGTAGAGTAACTATATAGGGGCGAAGTATTCACGGTTTGAATCGAATTCTCAATCCTGGTAGTTACCAATGAACTCAATGCTCTAATCAAGCAGAAGATCAGGATCGACTAGGATTAAGAAATGATATGACAAATTTTCTGTCCTAGCTAGGTAGAAGATCTATGTATCCAGCTTAGACCCACTACACACCTTTCCTTCCGTGTTGGCTTGACCACTTACAACTAAAAGTTTATTAAGTGTTAAGAACCTATAGCTAATAGAGATTAGGCTCATTTCTATAACCATAGGTATCAATGCCATAGTACACATTATCGATGAAAGGAAAGCCAATGTATTGGGAGATAGTATCCCATTTCATGTCAAGGATAGATTCCAAATTACACCTTGTCACGACAGACGAATTAGGACAGAGATTCTTGAGCCTTAAGAGTAGAAATAATTTTTTTAAGGGGGGTAGAACACTATAAGCCCGATCTAGTTAGGTCGGCTAATGCTTCCATTTAAATCAGAGTGATGTAGTGGAAGTGTGGTGGACTCCTATCCCACTGGCCCAGGACGAAGAAAATTGATTTAGGACACATGTAAGGTTAGGTCACTAAATCGGATCTAAATCTTCCTTAGAATGTCAATAGTGAAGTCATTAAAGTAAAGCAATTAGGGTTCAAATATTAACCCAATCCATACAAAGGAATAGGCCTAAAATAGGTACGAGCTGAATTACAATAGCCAAGGTCAGGGCATCCACTAATGTACTCATTGAATATGGACCCCATAGGAGCCTTAGCCAATTTCAGGGCGAGAATGTTTTAAGGAGGTTAGACTAAAGTGAGCTAGACGAGCATAAATAGTATACACCTTACCACGAATATAAACTTGAAATCAGTAAAGCTTAGGGGAAAGGAATAATAGAATCTTTACTCATTACCCTTAGTTAATTTCGAGGACGAAATTATTTTTAAGGGGGGTAGATTGTAACACCCCGGATTTTTTCCAACCTAGAGTTAGACGTCCTAAGGCATGGGTCTACCATAACACTCTCAAAGCTCAATCCCAAAGCGTAAAGTCCCCTTTTTAACCCCTTTCCTTCAAAATTTCACCTTTCACTATCCTATCCTTTAAATTTTTCTAAGAACATTCATAATACATACCAATACTAGGGTATAAATGATGAAGAACAATACTAAAACTAAAACTTACCATAAATAGTAAATAAATGGATGAAATGGGTTTTTGACCCTTAAACTTTTGGAATTTAAGAAAATAAATAGGTTAGTTGGATAGATTAGTATCTCCTACCCCAAAATCATATATTACATGTCTAATAAAATCATTCCAGTTTATAAATTGGACCCGAAAATGCCTCACACGGACTCGTGGGCCCAAACGACTTAATTCGGGGGGACCCAGGGTGGGTCCCACATGTTTCCAGTAACCCCGGGGGGGGGGAGGACATCACCCCTGGGTCAAGCCCTCACCTATATGTCCAGTGACTGGCGAGGGGCTCGCCGTTTTGGCAAGGCCTCAACTGTACAGCGGTTCGGGCAGCCCGTTTTCTGCATTTCTCTACGCGTTTTTATCCAACTTTGAAAAATCATATCTCCTTCGTTATGATATGATTTAGGTGATTCAAAAACCCGATTAAAGATAAATGAGTCTAGTTTTATATAAAAATATGTAAAAAATATAATAAAATATTTAATATAGTTTACATTAGGTTGTTGTGACAACTATCCGAAAATCACTTATTGGACAGCTGCTGCTTCTAGAATTTTTAAAATTTTTCTACAACATGAAATCTCATGAAATTTGGTGGAGACAGGGTAAACCTGATGATGAACTATACAAAAAATAATTAAAATAATATAATAACTAGAAGTGCCAAAGCGGGGCATAGAATGGCCCTAGGATCGTATTTTGCCATAATTAGGGTAGAATTTGGTTAAGTACTAAACTGAATACTCAGTAGAATTAGCTTGAACCACTTTAAATATGAAATAAAATATCCAAAATGAGTAGGACCACTAATGCTACGTTACCTAGAAACTTAGGATCAATCTCTAAACCCAGTTGCTCTTGGGAGCATCGTGAAACTTTGTTTCAGACCTGGACCGCACGTTGAAAGTCCGATAACGATAAACTTAGACGATTATGACCGCCTAGTTGGACTTGACAATCACCTCGAAAATCATGTCCAGATGATGTCCTTAGACGATTTCCTTGAGTCCGAAGTGAAGAGTGTGAGAAAGGTGAATCTATTTAGAAATTAAATATAATTTATGAAATCTGAGTTGTGTCCCTTGCGCGCCGATTCTAAGCACTCTGACCGATGGATTTTGACCCAATTTCACCCTCGGATCAGAAAAGATGGCCTAGACATGTCCAAGTGCCGATGGACCTGATCGAGTTTCGGTGACCGTTGAATTGAGAGTGGTCCACCACTGCTGATCTGTAAATTCGATCGGTATGAAAACTCAGCCTGACCTAGATCCATGGTCAGTGAGCTTAAGTCTGACCGCACGCGGAGAAAGGACCACCGAAAGTGCTCTGTTGGATCGGAATAGGCCCGATTTGGTTATAACCTAAGTATACCTTGGCCCTGGGACTATTTTCATCAATGTTAGGCCTATATAAAGACCTTATATCCCTCACTCTCTATTCCATACGAATTTCCTAACCCTTGCTAAGAAAGAGAGAAGGAAAGAGAGAGAAAGTGAGAGAGAGAGTAGGCGCTTCTTCTCGGGATTCCATCCCATCGCTCCACGCACTTGTTTACCATGTCCGTATCGCAAATCCGACATTTTTGACAATGTACTTGGGTAAGAAATCCTAACCCTAACCTATTGTAGTGAATCAAACAGAACAAATGATAGAATAGCTAACCTATTCCCTGTTATGGGTTATTCTGGTGCCGTAGATGAGGACTTAGTGTCTAAACTGAATCCGTTACGTGTCTAACGGCGTAAGGTGCGGACTATAAATGTATAGGTTATGGTTTTTACGGATTTCAATGTCGGTTAATGATTTATAACTGACGTGGGTGCTATTTCACATGCAAAATGAGTCGTCTGTTTCGCTTTACAATCATATATGAACTAATGTTGAATCGAGTATATTCTATGAATATGTTGAGATGTTCGAATATGTATGGAATTTGGATTTGTGCCTAACATGAGTATTTGTCATGGATATATGCTTGTTATATATGTGATAACTCCTTAGAGAAAGGACTTGCCCTAAATCACATCACAGCCAATATACGTTATATATGTTAAAGTGTGTAGCCCAAGTGTTTATGAAAATGATTAAATGAATATGGAACCCGGATTCATGCATGCCATGATTATCCGCCGTGGGTACATGCGTGTGGTATAGGGGAAAACTCCCTAGTGAAAGGATTTGGTCTAATACATGTGTAATCAACATACAACATATATGATGGCGTATGTAGTCTAAGTGTTTGTAGAAACGTCTGAATGAGCTAGTTGTTACTAAGGAGTGCTTGTATGAGGATTGAGATACGAATCTCAGTTACCTTAATTATGTGTATGATTTCCTCCATGTACGTTACATTATGATGTTTGTTTTATTTATGAAATGAATGTGTGTGAAATCATTTTTGTGTTGCACTTCACAACATGCTCATATGATTGTATGATTTGAATTATGGATCCATTACTGCTTTGATTGTCTCATATGAATATTCATCATGATTGAATGTGGTTGGGACTATGATATAGTCCAGGCAATCGGTAACAGATCCCGATTTGGTGGCTGACGTTGTTTCGCCACACGGGACGTGCCTGACAAATCTGAGCCGTACTTCGGTTGTCGACAGTGGTTTGGCCACACGGAGTATTTATGCAGTTCATGTCAATCAACTTGACGTGCACTTGTACTAGTCGAGCTCGTCAAGTAACCCGATTGGCCCTATTGTATGTTCACCATGTTTGGACGCTACTGCTTGAACCTAAGGTACCAAACTTACCAGTGCAAATTCCGTTAACCATGGTACCTCGATCCACTAAGACTCATGAGCTGGGCATGGTGGTATGGGACACCCTGGTCTAGCTGTCGACCTACGTTAGGGTGACGAGCCTCCCTATAGTGACCAGTGAGCAACCAAACTCGTGAGCCGATTATGGTGGTATGGGACACTATATTCGTGCTGTCGGCCCACATTGATTGGTGACGAGCCCTTTGTAGTGACCTCGAGAATACCTGGATACTGCATTAGGGCGACGAGCCTTAGAGTAGTAACGAGGGTATGATAGGCGTGTATTGATTGGTGACGAGCCCTTTGCAGCGACCTAAAACCATATGATCGTCTGAGATTGTCTAGGACTGACGACCCTAGAATGGATGAGGAAGGTACCTTAGCTTCCCAATCCTGCTGTATGAAAAGGACTAATAATAACTTGGTAATCATGTTCATGCACCGCATTGCATGTGCCTGGAAGAGGTGGAGCACTTGAGGTGATGTCATGCGAACGTAAGATGAAGGCACTGAGGGTATACAGGCGAGGGCATGCATCATTCTACATACATCCTTGCATTAACAAGAGTAATTAGGACATGTTTGATTGTTCTGCTTTATCATTACTGCTTAACCAAATTGATAACATGTTAACCTTTGCCTTATTATTCCACTAAGTTGATCACTCACTCCCACGTTAAGGGACGGTGTTGTGCACACCAACCAGTCTCTGTCTTAGATGCAGATGATGATGCGACCCTCAAGGCAGAGCGGGAGTTTGGGGATGATGAGGAGGTGTTTCCTCTATGCAGTTCTCAGGAGGGTTCATGTGAGCCGTGTCCTGAGCTACGGGGATTCAGGGTTATTGTTGTAATGGTTTGATTCATTTTGATACTTGTAATTTGAGATAAACACTTGTAAGTATGACCTGGCATGTATAAGTAATTCAGGGACTTGCACATGTACACATATGCTTCTTTAAGTCTTCCGCTTGCGTCTTCCACTTATCTCTGAATTATGTTTACAGTTTGGCTAAATCTACCTCATGTTTTATGCACTAATGCAGACAACATACATTCATCATTACATATGTTGCATAAGTGATGTTTCGAAACTCGGGAGCTGAGTTATGCTCGACCCCTGATTTTCAGAGCGTTACACACAATGAAGAGAATATGAACTCATATGGATATAGTCTAAATGGGCTAGGATAAGCTTGGGACACACTAAAGACTATATGGTGCCTATTTTCACTAATTTGACAAGCTTCTACAAGCCACAGTTATAGACAAAGACTTCCAACTGATAGAAAATGGCTATAAAATGGCTAGTTTATAGTGCTATATACCGAAGAGACTTTCAGTATGACCGAACTTACTTTGGTGGTACCAAATTGTCTATCAGTAATACCGAATTAAATTTCCAAGTTAATAGTTGAAAACAATCTCTTTCGGTGGCACCGAACTTTGTTCGTCGGCAGCAGTCGGTGTCACCAAATTAACGTTGTTAGCTTGTTAGAATGTTTTGAGCCCCTTCGGTGACACCGAAGATATCTTTGGTGGTACCTTTGTCCTACCAACAATGGATAAATTTTCTTGTTTTGTCTAATAAATCATTCAACAACTTGAGATATGCAAAAGCTAAGACTATAGGATATAAAATATGAACTTGGGATTGGCTTAGAATAGATGACCTAAGTAGATATTTCTATTTGGATCGAGATAATTGTAACGACCTTGGAATTTTTGTGCTAATCTTTCCTTAAGTAGTTGTTTTTGGGGTAATTAGCGCTTTACTTGATTGCTTGTGAAATTCGCATCAATCACTTTAAATCGTATCTGCATGGCTCTAAACGTGCAGATTAGTGAGCGCTACGTTACTCTGAAATCTGGGATCCATCGCTAAATCCAGTTGCTCTGGGGAATTTTTGGAAGACCTGGATCGGACCTAGACCGCGCGTCGAAAGTCCGATGGCGATGATCTTAGGCTGTTGCGGTCACTGTGTTGGGCTTGGTCTTCTCCTCAAAAATCAAGTCGATCTGATGTTCTGGGTCGATTTGGTTGAGTTCGGAGTGAAGAGTGTGAGAACGGTTGGAATTTAATAAGCTTTTTATGGAATCTGAGTCGTTGCTTGTGCGACGATTTTAAGCATTCTCACCGTTGGATTTCGACCCAATTTCACCCTCGAATCAGGAAGTTGGCCCCGGCATATCCTAGTGCTTGTGGACTCGATCGAGTTTCCGTGACCGTTGAATTGAGTGTGGTCGCCACGGCTGATCTGAAGCCGATCAGAGCGAAAACTCAGCCTGACCTAGATCCATGGTCAGTGAGCTTAAGTCCGACCTTTCGTGGTTATAGGCCCACCAGAAGTGCTTCGTTGGATCGAGAAAGGCGTACTTTGGTTATAACCTAAGTATACCTTGACCCTGGGGTTATTTCCATCATTTTAAGGCCTATATATAGTCCTTAAACCCTAGTTCTCATTTCCATACGAATTTTCTCTAACCCTAGCTTGGAAAGAGAGTGGAAAAGAGAGAGTTAGTGAGAGAGATTGGTTGGTGAATCATCTTGATTCTTCCTTGTTCTTCTTCACCTTTGAACCTTTACTTTGAATCATCCCTCTGACGATTCTGAGTTCTTTTGGGGTAAGTTAACCTAACCCTAACCTGTGTTAGAGCTTAGATTAGACTTGGTGTTGTTGTATCTCATTTCTATCCTTATTTTAGGGTATTCTTGCGCCATTGACGAAGACAACTCGTCTAAATCAGTTCGGCTATTCTTTCCTCGCTTAAGGTGCGGACTTTAAGTGTATAGGTTATGGTTTTCAAGGCTTTCAATCCCAGATAGTGATTTATTCTTGTTATGGATGAGATTTCACATGTCAAATGTTATGTTTACATTGCTTTCTTGATATGCATGTGCTATGTTGAGATTTGTGTATTCTAAGTGTATTTATAAAGTACCGTATACGTATAAAATACGCACCTATGTTTGCCATGATTTTTGGTCATGTATGTATGCTAGATGCATGTATGACAACTCCTTGGAAGAAGGAATTGTCTAAGTGCATGTATTTCAACATGCGTCATGTATGTTGTTCCATGGATGCTAAGTGTTTGTAGAGATGCATGAATGACCTACGTGTAACTGATTACACTAAATGCAGGCGTTGAGAAGTGATTCTCAATACTTCTATGGATGCGCATGATTTCCCTTATGCATTTACATTCCAAGTTATTTAAATTCAAGCATTCCTATGCTTACATTTATGTTAAATTGATATTCTTCAGATGTGTATGCACCATGATTTGAGTGGTTGTTCCATTACTGTTTTACATTCCATATGAATATTTGTCGCAGTGTAGGATGTTTGGGACTATGCCTTAGTCCAGGAAATCGGTAATTGACCCTTTGGTCGTGGTTGAGATTGCTTTCGCCACGTGAGACGCATTAGACGAACCCGAGTCGTATTAGAGTTGGCGGCAGTGGTTTGGCCACGCGGAGTGTTTGCGCACTCTATGTCGTTCAATTCAACGTGCGCTCGTGCTAGTCGAGTTCGTCAACTAACCCGATTGTCCAGTGTATGTTAACCATGTATGGACGCCATGCTTGAATCTAGGGTACCGAACTTACCAGTGAAATCCTAATAACCATGGTACCGATCCGCTAAGACTCATGAGCCGGACATGGTGGTATGGGACACCGTGGTCGAGCCGTCGGCCTACGCTGGGGTGACGAGCCTCCCCGTAGTGACCGGTGAGCAACTAAACTCGTGAGCCGATTATGGTGGTATGGGACACTATATTCGTTTTTGTCGGCCTACATTGATTGGTGACGAGCCCTTTGTAGTGACCTCGAGCATACCTGGATACCGCAAGGAGGTGACGAGCCGATCTGTGGTAGTAAGGGCATGAAAGGCGTGCATTGATTGGTGACGAGCCCTTTGCTACGACCTCAACTATATGATCGTATGAGATGTGTAGGATTGACGACCCTAGTATGGATCACTGTTGGATGGTGATATGAGGAAGGTATCTTAGCTTCCCAATCTCGCTGTATGAATTGGACTAATAACAACTTGGTAATCATATCCATGCACCGCATTTGCATGTGCTTTGTAGATGTGGCGCACTTTGAGGCGATGTCATGCGTAACGTAAGATGAAGACGCCGAGGGTGTACGCGTGAGGGCACGCATCATATTGCATTCATACCGCATTAACAAGAGTACTTAGGATTTATTTAATTGTCTTGCTTTATCATTACTGTTTGATTGAGCTGATAACATGTTAACCAGAGTGCCTTATTGTTCCACCGAGTTGATCACTCACTCCCACGTTTCGGGACGGTGTTTTAACCACCAGACTCTGTCTTAGGCCCCGATGTTGCAGATGTGGATGCGACGTCGAGGCAGAGCGGGAGCTGGATGACGACGAGGCCGCCTTCTCCTATATGCAGTTTTTCGACGGGTTCTAGCGAGCCTCGATCTGTTGCGCGGATCTATGGGATTACTATTTTGGGAACTGAAATGATATAACTTGTACTTATAATTTTGATAAATAACACTTTTACACGATCTGATTGTATATGTAATTCAGGGACTTACACTTGTACACATATTTTACTATAAGTCTTCCGCTTGCTTTATTCACTTATCCCTGAATCATATCTGCGTTTTGGCTTAATCTATCCCATGTTTATGTGCTAATACAGTCAACATACATCATTCATTAATTATGTTGCATAAGTGATGTTTTGGAACTCGGGAGCTGAGTTATGCTCGACCCCCGAATTTCAGGGCGTTACAAGTTGGTATCAGAGCATGATCTGGATTAAACCGGACCTGGGTTATGGTCACACACCGCACGTTGTCACCACTATAGTGTAATTGGGTGCGGGTCTATCATCGCTTTGTGTTTGTGCTCCGTAGTTTCTATCGGCGAAAGTTTCCTGAAAACCTTTGCCGAGATCGAGTCTGTACCCTTACCTGATCACACACAGCGACCCGAAACCTGTTCTAGACCCTCTATTAATGAGTGTAGATGGTCTACCCTCCCATTATTCATTTTTAAACCTTCCAGAAATCGCCGGTTGAACCAGATTTCTGTCAGAATGACCCGATAGGCTTCAAACTACACAAGGGGCCAATCGGGGCATTTTCCGTGGGACCCAGGGGGGGAACCACATCATTTGGACCAAGGAGGACCAGGAGGACCTCGCCAAATCGGCGAGGCATCGCCGATATGTCCAGAGACCGGCGATGCCATCGCCGGTTCGGCGAGGGATCGCCGGTCTCAGCGGGCCGACGCGGGCCGATCGTCCATGAGGCTTGTGTGGCCCACCCCTCCACGGGTTTCACTTTAAAACCACTCCTTTTACCTATTTCCTTTATAAAACCCTCTTCCAAGCTCTCCTTTTCTTCAACAACCTCTCCAAACTCTCTCCAATCTCTCCCAAATCTTCATCTTCCTTCCATTTTCGTGCAAACCCATCACCCCATTCTCAAATCTTCTATTCCATTGCTGATTTCTCCATTTTTCCCTCTCATTTGAGCCCTTTCATTCCCTTTTTGGCTCATAGTTGTGTGGAAGCTTCACCATCTTCCTATTTCTCTCTTTCTCTCATTTCTCATGGCCCTCTTTGAGATTGTGACGGCCATCTTTTCCATTTCTTCCCTTCTTTCCTTGATGGGGAAGAAGAGAGCGCCCGTGGATGAAGCCGGGTCGAGCCGCCCAACCCGTGCACGGAGGCCGAGAGGTGCCGCCGCTAGCACGTCCGCCACGCGCGAGTTCCAGACGAAGCGGGACCTCGATCCTCGAGCTCCTGTCAGTAGGACCTTGTTGGCGGAATTGTCGCATGGAGTCTATGAGGGGCGTAGAGTCCTTTTTGAGGCTCATGTTGATCCGCGGCTCTTTGGTGAGTTCTTTTTGTTGGAGCGCCTAGAAGGGGCTGGTTGGGGTCCCTTGTTCGAAGGCGAGTATCGCGCGAATGCTAGCACTTCGGGCCTTCTATGCCAACATTCTGGAGCCTTCACTGGATCCTCTGCAGTTCAAGATTTCCTGTGGTAGCGGTCGAGTTGGAATTGTCAATGTTGCTTTGATATCCCGACTCTTGAAGGTGCCACTTGGGGAAGTGCATGCCACGAGAAGAATGTGGACAGGTGCGCGAGAGGGATCGTCGCACCCGATCCTTGTGTGGTCGTATGGTCAAATGGCAGCCGAATAGGAGTCTTTGGCTTCTCACATGACGGACGACTTCCGCTTTGCTTCACCACATCTTTACGTTCAATGTGTATCCGAGGTGGAGCAACCGGTGAGTGTACGCGCCCGATGGTAGATTTTCTATATCGGGTGGGGCAGGAGCGGAGTTGTGTGTGCCGACGTACGTCTTGCGCCCGATTATTCTCATCGCTCGTTCGAGTAGACGGACCGAGTCTCTTCCCTTTGGCCGCCTCATTTGCAAGATCGCACATGAGTTTGGCTATAGGCTTGGAGCCGAGAAGCCGGTCCCTCTGTTCGCTATATCAACTTGAGGACCCTTAAGCCGATGGAGGTTGGTTCTAGTCGGCTTGCCTCCGAGGGTGAGGCCGGGTCTGAGAGTGATGATGAGAGTTATGCTGATGGTGCGGAGTCTGAGGAAGAAGCAGAGCAAGACGAGGAAGAGATTGGGGCACCAGGATTCGAGTGATCGCTCTCCTCCCGTGGTGCCAGAGCCAGAGCAGGTTGCCAGAGATGCCCGTCTTACACGGCTTGAAGAAGGGCAAGCTGCTTTACGCCAGGAGATGGTGGATCTTCGAGGCTTGGTTAAGCACAAGTTCAAGAAGATGTCCCGGACTTTGAAGTCTATCCTGTGTTGCTTGCAGGATAAGGGTGCTCCGCCTCCGTCTCCTGACTCCGACGAGTAGCATCGTCGTGGCCGTCTTTGCTTTGTTTGGTGTTTCTTTCTGTGTGTAGCCGTTGTTGGCTTGTAGTTGGAGTTGTTGTAGTGTGGTAGCTGTTAGTGGTTGTAGTAGTTGTGGTTGTTTGTAGTGTTAGATGTTGTTGTTTTCATGCTTTCCTAGTCGTGATTCATGTATTGCTGCACTACTTGTATTGCGACGATTTTGGTTAATGGAATGCATGTGGTTTGTTTTGGTGTTGTGCTGTGTTGTTGTTGTGTGGATGGATTATGTGACTTAGAATTTGTCAGGTTGCATCCTTTGATTTAATGTAGGGATGCCTCCTAAGGGTTCGAAGACTTCGGCCCGTCTTTCTCTGATTGAGTCGCTTGAGGGGGTTCCTCCCTTGAGCGATAGCCATTCAGATCCGCAGGCGGGTCCATCTCGTGCTGGTGTTGGGTCGACACCTATGGCTCCTCCAGTCACACCCTCGGTTCCTGAGCCGAGCCATACACCTTCTTCTGCTCCACCTGTTGATAGGTTTGAGCAGATGATGTTGTTGATGCGGCAGTAGAGCGGCAGCGGCGGCGGCAGCGGCAGCAGGAGTTCCTCTCCTCCATGGCTGGCATCTGTCAGTGTGGGCGACTCCACCTGTTTCACCTATGCCTCCATCGGGGAGTGCCAGTGCCAGTGTTAGCGCCAGCCGAGCGATTCCAGCGCTTGAGACCTCCTACTTTTGCGGGTTCTCACAGACGAGGAGGCCGAGTATTGGATTGACCGCATCTCTAAGATCCTAAAGCCGACTGCTCTGAGGTCGAGCAGTTGAGCTTGCCACCTTCATGTTTGAGAAGGAGGCCGGTTTGTGGTGGGACAGTGTGCTTCGCTTGTCGAAGAGGACTTCGTGTGGTCGGGCACGCGTTTGAGGCGCGCTTCCACGAGAAGTATTTCCGGTTACCTGCATGAGAAGGAGAGTGAGTTCCTTCGCCTCAGCCTAGGGAGGGTTGTCGATTACGGAGTATGAGAACCGTTTCGAGTTGGGGCGGTATGTTCCTTTGATCCTGGGTGATCCCGATGAGGATGCGGCGTTTTTCGAGGGGCGACACGAGATCCGATCGAAGATTTCTTGTGCGCATTTCTTCATATGCGGAGCTAGTGAGCATGTCCTTGCGAGCAGAGCGAGACGGAGATAGAGCGTCCCGCATGCGAGCACCGATGCCTCCTAGGCCGAGACCGGATTTCCATGGTGCACCTTTCCTTGGCAAGAGGCCGCGTGTTGATTCTCCTCCTAGGCGTTGCCCGCTCAGCAGATGAGAGCTGATCTGAGATGTTCTTATTGTGGAAAGGTTGGGCACTTGGACCGTTTCTGCTTTTCCTATGCGAGCGGGTGGTTTTACTCCACCGCAGAGGGTTAGCCGTCCGATGCCTCCGGTTATTTCTCCTCCTCCTCTTGGATCAGCGCCAGCTCATCAATCCTTCAGAACAGCAGATACTGCTTTCATACCACCTCAGCGGCCCATGGTTCCTCGAATCATCAGCAGCAGGCTCGTGTTCATGCGCTTTCAGCTGAAGCGCCTATGTCTGACTTGGTGCCGAGGTCCTTTGAGGTGACAGCGCATATAGAAGGTATTCCCATTTCTGTGCTAGTGGATACAGGGTCCACTACTTCTCTTATTTCTTATGCGGCAGTTAGGCGTTTGGGTTTGAGATCTGTTCCTATACCTGGAGTGACGCTTACTACCGCTACGGGGATGTCCTCTGCCTTGGGCAAGCGTTGTATGGATTGTTTGGTCGATCTGGGAAGTGGATCGATCCGTGTTGATTTGCTAGTCGCACCGCTTTATCACTACGATGTTATTATGGGTATGGATTGGCTCACGAGGATGCGAGCTGAGATTGATTGTGAAGCGAGATCAGTGACGATCCATGGACCTGAGGGCGAGATTGTTACTTTCCCAGTTCAGGTCAGTTACCCTATTCGTATTGATTTTTATTCTTCTCTGTTGGAGAGTTCGGCCGAGTCGGCGTTGGTTAGTACGCCGGTAGTTCAGGAGTTTGAAGATGTGTTTGAGTCGATTCCTGGATTACCTCCTCAGCGTGAGATTGATTTTGCTATCGATCTTATGCCTGGTGGGACAATATGAAGGTCCAGATTGCTGAATTTGTTTCTCGTTGTCTCACGTGCCAGCAGGTTAAGGCAGAGCATCGCCGACCTCCTGGGCTGTTGCAGCCCATGCCCATAGCTGAATGGAAGTGGGATTTCATCTCTATGGATTTTATTTCTGGGTTGCCGAGGACGAGAAAGGGATTTGACTCTATTTGGGTGATCGTCGATCGATTAACGAAGTCGGCGCATTTCTTACCGATCAGAGTCACTTACTCTGCAGACGAGTTGGCTAGGTTGTATATCAAGGAGATAGTGCGTCTGCATGGAGTTCCCCTGGAGATTGTGTCTGATAGAGACACGCGTTTTACATCTATCTTCTGGACTCGTATCCAGGAAGCGATGGGTGTGAAACTGAAGTTCAGCACCGCGTTTCATCCGCAAACAGATGGGCAGACGGAGCGCGTGAATCAAGTCCTGGAGGATATGTTGCGAGCTTGTGTTTTGGATTTCAAAGAGTGTTAGGATGATTGTCTTCAATGCCGAGTTCGCGTATAATAATAGTTTCCAGTAGTATCGGCATGGCTCCCTTCGAGGCGTTGTATGGTCGCCGTGCGAGCACCACATTGTTGGGCTGAAATTGGTGAGCGTAGTTTGCTTGGCCCGAAGTTGGTGCAGGTGACTTGAGAGAAGGTTGACATCATTCGACGTCGACTTCAGATAGCCCAGAGTAGGAGAAGAGTTATGCGGATCGAGGCGTCGACCGCTTGAGTTCGTAGTGGGAGATCATGTCTTTCGAAGGTCTCTCCTATGAAGGGAGTTTTGCGGTTCGGTAAGAAGGGAAGACGCCGAGATTTATTGGTCCATTTCAAGTTCGGATCGAGTGGGAGCGGGCATACGCCTTGCTTTGCCCACACCTCTTGCGGAGTGCATAACGTATTTCATATCTCTATCTGAAGAAGTACGTTCTGATCCTTCGCATATTATCGGTTGGGAGCAAGTGCAGTTAAGTGAGGATGCCACTTATGTACTGCAACCAACACGTATTCTGGATAGAAAGGAGCAGGTGCTGCGAGCAAGGTTATCCCTCTCGTGAAGGTGTTATGGTCGCATCATGGCGTAGAAGAGGCTACTTGGGAATCTAAAGCTGAGGTCAGGAAGACCTACCCTCCGATCCTCGAGGATTATATGAAGGTATGAATTTCGAGGACGAAATTTTCTTTTAAGGGGGTAGATTGTAACGACCTTGGAATTTTTGTGCTAATCTTTCCTTAAGTAGTTGTTTTTGGGGTAATTAGCGCTTTACTTGATTGCTTGTGAAATTCGCATCAATCACTTTAAATCGTATCTGCATGGCTCTAAACGCGTCGATTAGTGAGCGCTACGTTACTCGGAAATGGGATCCATCGCTAAATCCGGTTGTTCTGGAATTTTTGGAAGACCTGGATCGGACTGGACCCGCGTCGAAAGTCCGATGGCGATGATCTTAGGTTGCTGTCTGTGTTGGGCTTGGTCTTCTCCTCAAAAATCAAGTCGATCGGATTTCTAGGTCGATTTGGTTGAGTTCGGAGTGAAGAGTGTGAGAACGGTTGGAATTTAATAAGCTTTTATGGAATCTGAGTCGTTACTTGCGCGACGATTTTAAGCATTCGACCGTTGGATTCGACCCAATTTCACCCTCGAATCAGGATGGTTGGCCAGGCATATCCTAGTGCTTGTGGACTTGATGAGATTTAGTGACCGTTGAATTGAGTGTGGTCCGCCACTGCTGATCTGAAGAGCCGGTCGGCACGAACTCAGCCGACCTAGATCCATGGTCGGTGAGCTTAAGTCCGACCTTTCGTGGTTATAGGCCCACCGAAGTGCTTCGTTGGATCGAGAAAGGCGTACTTTGGTTATAACCTAAGTATAACTTGACCATGGGGTTATTTCCATCATTTTAAGGCCTATATATAGTCCTTAAACCCTAGTTCTCATTTCCATACGAATTTTCTCTAACCCTAGCTTGGAAAGAGAGTGGAAAAGAGAGAGTTAGTGAGAGAGATTGGTTGGTGAATCATCTTGATTCTTCCTTGTTCTTCTTCACCTTTGAACCTTTACTTTGAATCGTCCCTCTGACGATTCTGAGTTCTTTTGGGGTAAGTTAACCTAACCCTAACCTGTGTTAGAGCTTAGATTAGACTTGGTGTTGTTGTATCTCATTTCTATCCTTATTTTAGGGTATTCTTGCGCCATTGACGAAGACAACTCGTCTAAATCAGTTCGGCTATTCTTTCCTCGCTTAAGGTGCGGACTTTAAGTGTATAGGTTATGGTTTTCAAGGCTTTCAATCCCAGATAGTGATTTATTCTTGTTATGGATGAGATTTCACATGTCAAATGTTATGTTTACATTGCTTTCTTGATATGCATGTGCTATGTTGAGATTTGTGTATTCTAAGTGTATTTATAAAGTACCGTATACGTATAAAATACGCACCTATGTTTGCCATGATTTTTGGTCATGTATGTATGCTAGATGCATGTATGACAACTCCTTGGAAGAAGGAATTGTCTAAGTGCATGTATTTCAACATGCGTCATGTATGTTGTTCCATGGATGCTAAGTGTTTGTAGAGATGCATGAATGACCTACGTGTAACTGATTACACTAAATGCAGGCGTTGAGAAGTGATTCTCAATACTTCTATGGATGCGCATGATTTCCTTATGCATTTACATTCCAAGTTATTTAAATTCAAGCATTCCTATGCTTACATTTATGTTAAATTGATATTCTTCAGATGTGTATGCACCATGATTTGAGTGGTTGTTCCATTACTGTTTTACATTCCATATGAATATCTGTCGTAGTGTAGGATGTTTGGGACTATGCCTTAGTCCAGGAAATCGGTAATTGACCCTTTGGTCGTGGTTGAGATTGCTTTCGCCACGTGAGACGCATTAGACGAACCCGAGTCGTATTAGAGTTGGCGGCAGTGGTTTGGCCACGCGGAGTGTTTGCGCACTCTATGTCGTTCAATTCAACGTGCACTCGTGCTAGTCGAGTTCGTCAACTAACCCGATTGTCCAGTGTATGTTAACCATGTATGGACGCTACTGCTTGAATCTAGGGTACCGAACTTACCAGTGAAATCCTAATAACCATGGTACCGATCCGCTAAGACTCATGAGCCGGACATGGTGGTATGGGACACCGTGGTCGAGCCGTCGGCCTACGCTGGGGTGACGAGCCTCCCGTAGTGACCAAAGTGAGCAACTAAACTCGTGAGCCGATTATGGTGGTATGGGACACTATATTCGTCTTTGTCGGCCTACATTGATTGGTGACGAGCCCTTTGTAGTGACCTCGAGCATACCGGATACCGCAAGGAGGTGACGAGCCGATCTCGTGGTAGTAAGGGCATGAAAGGCGTGCATTGATTGGTGGCGAGCCCTTTGCTACGACCTCAACTATATGATCGTATGAGATGTCTAGGATTGACGACCCTAGTATGGATCACTGTTTGGATGGTGATATGAGGAAGGTATCTTAGCTTCCCAATCCTGCTGTACGAACTGGACTAATAACAACTTGGTAATCATATCCATGCACCGCATTTGCATGTGCTTTGTAGATGTGGCGCACTTTGAGGCGATTTCATGCGTAACGTAAGATGAAGATGCTGAGGGTGTACTCGTGAGGTCACGCATCATGTTGCTTTCATCCTTGCATTAAAAAGAGTAATTAGGATTTATTTAATTGTCTTGCTTTATCATTACTGTTTGATTGAATCGATAACATGTTAACCTTAGTGCCTTATTGTTCCACCGAGTTGATCACTCACTCCCACGTTTCAGGACGGTGTTTCACACCCACCAGACTCTGTCTTAGGCCCTGATGTTGCAGATGTGGATGCGACGTCTGAGGCAGAGCGGGAGCTGGATGACGACGAGGCTGCCTTCTCCTATATGCAGTTTTCTGACGGGTTCTAGCGAGCCTCGGTCTGTTGCGCGGGATCTATGGGATTACTATTTTGGGAACTGAAATGATATAACTTGTACTTATAATTTTGATAAATAACACTTTTACACGATCTGGTTGTATATGTAATTCAGGGACTTACACTTGTACACATATTTTACTATAAGTCTTCCGCTTGCTTTATTCACTTATCCCTGAATCATATCTGCGTTTTGGCTTAATCTATCCCATGTTTATGTGCTAATACAGTCAACATACATCATTCATTAATTATGTTGCATAAGTGATGTTTTGGAACTCGGGAGCTGAGTTATGCTCGACCCCCGAATTTCAGGGCGTTACAATAATCTATTTGTAAGGTTAAGATCGTAAAAGTAGTTCTTTGTCTTTAATATGGCTTTGATGCTTCTGATCCAGTTGTTTCGCTGGTCTTCACTTGCCAAGAACTCATCTGACTACAAGACAACTAGTCACGTAATTGATAAACATGGGTGCAAATATGTGCACTAACAGGCTTTTTCCTTAGGCACGAAGTTATCTTGTCAAAGCTTTTTCTTCCGTTCATCACAACTAAAATTTGGACTACACTTTTCTCTCATATGACTACAAGGTTATATAAAATTTAGACCCCAATCTATGATCATACACTGTTGAATGTTGAAACCAGTTCCTTTCTTTTGGTGCAAAAGGAAAATTTTAGATTTATGCCTTTTCCACCATTGATTAACTCTTGAGGGTCAAATATTGCATATTGGACCCCATTTATATCTTGGTTTTATGAACATGATACTGCTTAATATCATATTTTACTCATGTTTCTGTTGCAAGGTGAATTTAAGAGCTTGTATTGGAAAAGGTGTTAAAAGCATGGCTTTAACGATCAAGGATCACCAAGGCAAGGAATGGATCTTAGGAGATAGATTGAAGATTTTAAGGTCTCAAGATTCAAGAAAATCAAGTGGAGAAGGAATGAAGCCGAAAGAACACGTGCAGAATACACATAAACTATGTTATCGAGCACCATTTGATGACATCGAGGTCACATTCGATGACATCGAACATAGGTCGATGACATCTAATTTATGAAGAAAAATTAAGTTGGTCGCTGGACAAATAGAAGACGTTTTTTGATGACTTAAGAACTTGTTCGATAACTCGAAGCTTTACGTGATGACATTGAAGACCTGATCGATGACATCGAATTTTCGAGGGAATTTTGGCAAAACTCGTTGGATATATTAGGCACCATTTTCGATTACTCGAAGCACTCCTCGATGACATTGAAGATCTTCTCGATGACATCAAAGGTCTCTTCGATGACATCGAATTTATCGAAGAAATTGGAATAACTCTCTATACTATTTTGGACACATTATCGATTCCTCAAACAATGCTTGATGACATCGAAGGTTACAGAGTCCGGATGAAGTTACAAAAGCATAGAAAAAGTACGTATAAAAGACACCTTTGATGACATTAAAGCTTGTTCAATGTCAATAAATGAATCGCGCGAAGCTATGCAGAGTTACTCGAAGTGCATAAATTTGAGGTAGTTTCCAGATTTTTACAAAGAGGTGCGAAAGGAGGTGTTGTATAACTATAAATAAGAGTCCCCAGGGCATCCCTGCACACTATCTAGGGTTTGAGGAGTGGAGAAAAAGTGTGGAGAGCCATCGCCAAGCGTTCTTCTTCTCTCTTCCTCAGTTTTTTATGCTTTCTTCTAGGGTTTTAGTTCCAATCTTGACTATAGTTGGCTAAACCTCTTAGGTAGGGCTAAGAGGTGAAGCTTGTAGCATGATGGGATGTTTTCTATTGCTTTGATTCGTGTTATGTTGAATTATCTTTAATTCTAATTTGATTTTTAAGAAATACTTTTAGTATTTAATGGTTTATTGTGACTCAAATTACATTAGATCTACGATATCTTTAAGTATCTCTTTTCATGTATTGAGATTATGAAATTAGGAAATCTTATTGTTCACCATCATCCCTTGGGCATGGTTGGGTGACAGAATCCCTTCTAATCTTCATAATTCTCTTATGTTTGGTTATGAGATTGGTATATTCTATTGTGAGCCATTGTCTCCTGGGCATGGTTTTGTGATGGAATCACGTTTAGTTCTCACAACTCTCATCCATTGAGAATTAGATCAAAGGAAGCTCAGATTTGGTTTTACTAAGATATCTTCCAATTGGATAAGATGGGACTCTGATTCCAGTTGTGCCCTTAAATCAAGTATAGATCTTCCTAATTACTATAAGTGGATCCCTGGAAACTCTAGTTCCCGCCTTTAAATTTCTTAAGTTTCTAATTAATCCTCTCACAATTACTCCCATTATTTCCAAATTTAGGTTTATATATTCTTCTAGTTCTACTTCTAGTTGTTTTCAGAATACTCACAAGATTAGTCCTAGTGGATTCGACCTCGGTCTCACCGAGTTATTACTACATGATGACCCTACACTTGGGGTTGTGAATATCAACCACCAAATTTTGTCTAACTGTTTGCCTATCCTGACTACACATTTTCGCTAAAATTGAGCCCTGATTATTGAGTGTGTTACCATTAATTGAGATCAAGTTTGTTTTGGTGCCTGTTAAGAGAATTTTCAAGATATGCCAATCTAAATTTTAGATCACCAAGAAAATCATATACCCCAACTCTATTCGATGACCCTGACATAATGGACGAATTATATTTAAAGAAAGATCGTTAGAAAAGGAAAAATTGGAGAAATCCAATCCAAATGGGACATGAAATACACCCCTCTCACATGCCCACTCCTTTTAAAAAGGGGTGTGCGTTCCCCTTTCCACTCATACGCCTAATCTCCTAATGCCCAAGGAAGAGAGAGAATGAGAAAGAGAAAGAGAAAGAGAAGGAGAGAAAAAGAGAGAAAGAGAGAGAGAGCGAGAAAGAGAAAGAAAAAGAAAAAGAAAAAGAAAGAAAGAGAAAGAGAAGCCTAGATGTCCATCATCAGCTTCCTTCTCCACATGGATGGTATCTCTCTCTTGCTCAAGTGATGTCGTGGTTCATGTAAAAACTTTCCTACATGGATATCTGCCTAGGGTTTAGATCTAAGGCTAAAGTGAGGGATTCCTTTAAGCTTACATTAATTTACGATGATATGGTTTATCTTGCCCTTTACATGCTTCCATGTTACTGTGAATCCTACCTGCAATTATTTGATTTACCATTATCAAATATTTATCCTTTTGGGAATTATAGCTAAGGTATGATTTTAATTATGTGTGATTTTTATGAATTTATGTGGGGTGATGAATACAAGCCTTGCCATTTGTCAATTTTGAGAGCGACGCGTGCCTCCACTATATATTAAAATGGCCTTTTGCTCCTCTCCCCTTATTTTTGTTAAGTTAGCCTATTTTTTACTCTTCTCTTTTATTGAGTTAGCTTATTGCTATTTTTTTCCCTTATTATGTTAGCCTTCCTTTACGCTTGAGCTTGTGTCTTGGAATTCTAAAACTCCGGTGTTTCAATTTATTTCCTTTTTCTACAAGTGATGTATTAGAAGTACCATAGCTAGTGATTCAAATATTTATTGTGGACGTAATATGCTCTAGGTAGTGACCCTCTTGGTTGACGCATAATTCCATGGGTTTAGATAGTAGTGCACAAATCGATGTAAGTAATTCACGATGCGTGTTACATCACTTCTAGAATTGGATGTCGCAAATAGTCACTCCCTGAACAAATCATGTCACGTAATTAATCCGACTCATGTGTTGTGCCACCTCGAGGTGTTCACACAAATCCACGGTAGCGTTGCACATGCAGGCGAATTTTCGCAGTTATGGGATGTGGAGAGAGCTGATTTTTTATGAATTATGTTTCACATTATGATGATCACGATGTATGATGAGTCACACACACTTTACCAGACATGCATTCATATATATATATATATTAGTTACCCATACTGATACCACTCGTAGTGGTGGAGTACAAGATGTATCAAAACCCTTACATTACTCTTATGAATCTCTTGAATTATTACTAATCTTAAA
Source organism: Magnolia sinica (assembly GCF_029962835.1). Taxonomy (NCBI): domain Eukaryota; kingdom Viridiplantae; phylum Streptophyta; class Magnoliopsida; order Magnoliales; family Magnoliaceae; genus Magnolia; species Magnolia sinica. Next base: position 64,852,542 of record NC_080575.1, on the reverse strand, counting down.
GGATAACTATCACTATGAGTCGGGCATTGACCATCTTCAACCATACAGATAATGCAGGTAACGTGCAGATTGAAGACACAGATGACAATCCCCTTATGGAAGATTATTTTGAATAAATAAAAAGATAGCTTATGTTTAGTTTTATTTATTTTCACTGCAAACTTTGATAATGTAATAAGCTCCCATTGAGAGGGTATTTAATAACTTGTTGAATTCTTTTAATCTAATGGAATAATAAATACAGTTGATTTTATTATCATGAATGTTTACCTTCGTGAATGTAACTGAATGTGATATAAATGAAGAAAAAAAAAAAAAACAAGGTGCGATTTTGAAGCTTCCAATTTTTACATTATTAACACTCGAAATTCTCGGGCACGAGTATATATTCTGGCCATGAAAATTCGAGATGTTACAGGTTAACCTATATCGCAAGGATTTGTCACATCAATTAACTAATGCGTTGTAAGCTTACCGTACAACATACAAAACTCCTATTGGTATCTCACTCAATAGAGTTATCTATGGGAAGGCTTGACATTTGCATGTAGAGTTGGAACATAAAGCATATTCGATTATAAGGAATTTTAACTTCAATCTTAATAAAGTCGGCTCGTTGCATAAGTTACAACTAAATGAACTTAAAGAAATCTGGAATGATGCTTACGAAAACTCTCAAATATATAAGGACATGATGAAAGTGTTTCATAACAAGAACATTCTTCCAAAATTTTTTGAACCAAACTAGAAAATCCTCCTTTATAACTCGAAAATTCATCTTTTTCCCAATAAATTGAGATCTCGTTGGACCGTCCCCCTTTAAAGTTAAAGCAGTTTATCCTCATGGGGCTGTCGAGATAAAAAATCCAATAAATGATAACGTTTTCAAAATGATCAGTCATCACCTTAAATCATTTGTTGAGAAATTTGATTCAGAGGATATGTCCATCCCTTTGAATGATCCTATCTATCAGGACTGACCTTCTAGTCTAATGGAGGTCCATCTATCCAATTATTGCTTTCTTAGGATTAGATTAGAATATGTTAGGTTTATTTTTGTTTTTAATTTAGTGTCAACCCCTTTAGATGGTGGAGAATTCATGTCATTATGTTGATCTTCTTCAGGTACTCTCTCTTACTCATTCTTCTTTTATTTTCATTGTCTCATGTTATAATGAATTGTATATCTTTTTACATTAAGGACAATATAGATTTTAAGTTAGGGGTGAGATTAAATGTAATTAATCTATATTTTTTTCTTAGTTTTTTAACAAATATTTATGAATTTTGAATTTTGAAATTTCAGATTTTAAAACTCTTTTTGCAAATCAATATTCTGTGTATTTGAATATATTTGTGTGTATGATAATAAGATACAAGATCTAATTGATTATAGATTTTTTAACAAAGTTCTTTTTAATGAATTAATTGATAGAAAATATAAACATCAATTGAGCCTAGTTCACATTTCACATCTGAATCTTATTCTTTTAAAAGTTAACTTGAACTTTTATTTTTTAATTTGATGATTACTCAAAACTGTTAGGAACCAAGTCCAGAGATCTTTAACTACTTTGATATAAAAAAGAAGAAAAGAACTAGCTAAAAAATAGTTGTAATAAAAAAGGCTACCTATTGTATGTACTTAAATAAGAAAAAACAATGAAAAAGAAAAAAGAAAAAAAAAAGGAAAAGGAAATAGTGTGAAAGGGAACTTAGTTTAAAAGTTTACTAGTGAATTAAACTAAGTTCTCTTTCATTTAGATACGTTATTGTTAATTAATAAATGAAAGGAAACTTAGTTTAATAGTTCACTGGTGATATTATGTTCTAGATCGACATATTTCATCCTTATATCTTTAAATTATACTTACATATGTATAAGGTTACATAGAATATTGTTTCTCTGAGAAATGTTTAAAATTTAGGTTTTGAAGATTTTTTTGTTTTTGTTTTTTTATTTTTTGTTTTGCTTTTTTGTTTTTGTTTTTGTTTTTGTTTTGTTTTGTTTTTTGTTTGTTTTTGTTTTATGTTTTTTTTTTTTTTTTTTTTTTTTTTTGCATGTTTTGCTCAAGACTAGCAAAATGTTGGTTGGGGGTGTGTGGAGTGTGAAATATTATATATTTCTCCCTTATTATGCATTGGTTTTATAAGCATAGATAGGGCTTAATCAATCTAATTACATATGTTTTTTTATGTGAGGTGATTTGGAGAGCTAAGATGAAAAGAATGATTAAAGAAAAGATATAATGCTCAAAGAATAACTAAAAGAAGATTAAAAGATTTAAAAATGTTTAATGAAGATTTCAAGTGCCAAAGATCTAAAAAAACCAAGTGCAAAGGAGAGCGAAAAGACTAGCTAAATCACAAAGTATAATAACAGAAACGACGGACTGTTCAGTCCCACTTAAGGTTGGTTCAGTCTGACTGAATATGCACAAAACAGTCCAACAAAATTTTGATTTTCAGACATAACTCAACTCGACATTCGGTGCAACCGAAGTCATGTTCGGTGCTACCAAAGACAGGTTTGATGCGACCTAAGGAAGACAACGACTTCTTATGTAAATTAGAGAAATTTGACTACAACCGAAAAGTAAGTTCAGTGCGACCGAAGGCCATAGTCACCTGCAGCTGAAGTGTAACATAAGTTCAGAAATTGAATTCAGTTTCAAGTCGATACGAACTTTTCCTATTTAAATGGGTAATTCTAGCTTTCTTAAGGAAAAATTATGCTAGAAGGGATAAAGCAATTAGTTATGGAGTTTCTTTAGAGTCCTCATTCTACTTTAATCCTTCGGTTTTTATGTTTTTCTTTTTGAGTTTTACTTCAATCATGTATTTGGTTGGCTAACCTTTTAGAAAAGGCTAAGAGGTGAAGCTTCTAAGTATTCTTAATGTTTTAGTATATTTCGATTCAAGTATTTGATTTGATATTGAATAATTCATGAATATTTGGTTTGAATGAAGATTTATTTCTAATTTACTTTAATCCATTGTGGACTATAAGCACATTGGATGCTTAGGAAAGATAGGATTAATTTTTTATCTATTTTACAAGGGATTGATTTGTAAAATTCATTGATTTATCGTAAACTCTGGATACTATAAATGCTTTGAATATCATGCAATCAATATTATGGTGCATGATGTGAGAACCAATTCAATTGAAGTTCAAATATATTTTAGATTTATGAGTAATGATATGACCACTCCATTATCTGGCTGGATAGGATATGACTTCCATTCCAGTTGAGTTATATGATTGAATCAAGTAAATTAAACACTAAGGATGACTATAAGTGAATCCTTGGCCCTCTAGTGTTTCAATTCTATTAAATTAATTCTCAATTACAGCATTACTCTTTAATCAGATTTTATAAGTAATTATAATTCTAAAATGTTCCAGAAATCACTCAATTATAACTCATTGTGGGCATGACCTCGGTCTCACCAAGTTATAACTACAACGCAGCCCTGCACTTTGAGTTTTCTTTCAACAGGTATGAGCACATTGGGAAGGTTGCATGGTTTCACACTTTATGAGTTTATTTATGCGATTAAGATGAGTTCACGGCCGGACAACGTGTCCTTCAACACGTTCGATCTCATAGATGTGAACAAGTATTGGAAATTCACTTGAGTTGAGAGTATCCTCTAGAGGTTGGCATATATCCAGTCCGATGTAACTAAGATGAGTATGCGGTAGGTTAGTGTTGTGGAAATTGAGAATTATTATGCTAGTTAATGGAAAATTGGTATAATTACTCTCTTTTGAGGCTATGCACTTCACTGGTCACATACTGCATTTTGTGGTATGAAAATTTCTTTAACTACTTGTAATATGGTCAACAATTAGGTTGGTGCCTGACTTGTTCGAGTAAGAGATGAATGGTGTAATTTCTTAGCGGGCCCTACCTATGTTTCGACTGGGATTGAATGGAAATTCAATGGTTGGTAACTCCAGTCCACTTTAAAGTACATGTGAAAACGGCCATTATTCATCTCTATATTAACAAGAAAGCTTGAGAGAGTTTAACGAGATAGAATAGTATTCACACGATTTGCTGTGTGGAATTTAAATTGGAGAGGAGGGCTTCTAGTAAATCTATCATTTGGTTATGAAGCAAGCAAACCTATTTTTCCAGAGACACGTGACACATCCAACAAAATCTGATAGATTTTGCACCATCTTTTGCTGATGATGTGTTATATATCCACATTGTCCATCTATTTCTATAGACCATTTTAGGATGTCAAAGAAAAAATTATGCACATCCAAATATCAAGTGGACCACACTACAAGAAATAATGGTGATTGAGTGAATCACCATTAAAATTTTCAAAGGCCCATCATAAGGATTTCGTAATGTTTATTTGCAATTCAACCTTCTGATAATGTCAAGAAGATCTAGATGAAGGGAAAATCCAAACATCAGACTGATCCAAAACTTTATGGCCCACAAAACTCTTTTTATTGGTTATTCATCACTATTTCTATTGTTATGGTCAGCCGTAGATTTGGAGCTTCTTATGATTTGGGATAGCATCACAAAATGAGATTGACAAATAGATGGACGGTGTGGATATAAAAAAAAATAAAAAATACATAAAGGTGGGCTCCACATGACTCACTAAGTTGTTAGCTAGGTATGGCGAATGAACCAAAATACTTTTCATTTTTCTACATTTCAAACGATTTAAAACCGAATGACTTTACGCCGTTCCTAAACCATAGAAGCGGCCATTCCAAATTCACAATTTTAGTGCATTGCTAACATATCTCAAACACCAAATCATGAAATCTTGTCGTTGTGTGGGGATCTGCTTTATTTTTTCTTTTTCTTTTTTTATCCTCTTTATTTTTCTTATTCACTTTTCCACTTTTGTTGTCCAATTGTTCTTCTTCTTCTTTTTATATATATATATATATATATATATATATATATATATATATATATATATCCTTTTTCAATCAAAGGTTTTATAAAGCAGCTCCAAAACCTTTTCCCTTTGTCGAATTGGGTTAAATTTTGATGTCACTTACGGGCAACTAGCAAGTTGCGTGTCAAAGTCAGGCAACCCTCGTGCGGTTTACTAGCAAGCGAAGAAGAATTCTCGTGCAATCGGGTGTATGGTATTGTTAGAAATCAAATGGTCTAAATTTGATTGAATCGCAACCATATAGAAGCAGTCCACGTTAGCCGAATGATCCATTCCATTGATCCCAATTGGCCCATCCTGGATAGGAGATGCCCCAAAAAATAATCCATGCTCCATGAATGTAGCTTTTGCACCTAGTGGCCTGTAAATAAAAGGTCAAAAAAATCCACGATCATGTATGGTGTGAAACTTGCAATCAGGATTACGTTTGGAAAGCGTTATACAATAAGAGTCAATCAGATGAAACGTACTGACCGCCAAACTCACGGGCCCCACTTGCAGGAATGACGCATGAAGATACCACACACTTCTTGTCATGACCCAACAATTCGTCGTCCCTATCCCTTTTTGGGATCCAGCCGTCTACATGGACCAAAGAAAATGAGAAGTAGACTTCTGAGAGCCCGTTTGGACGAAACTTTTCTGCACCCATCAACCCATGCTCCCTGACTCCCTGGTCCTATATTATTTTGCAGAAAAATGTTCACCTACAGAACGTTGTATGGGAACTTTAGCATACATTACTTCCTCTCCTACCAACCTCTTAGTTCTAGAGAAAATCCATGCAGTGCAAAAGTTGGAACACATTGTAAAGATCACCTGGGGAGAAAAACCCAGATGGGTCATTCATCAATTGGACAACAACACCGAAAATCAATGGACAGAGGTTGGAGGTCGGACTTAAGCCAGCCTAATGGGTTGATTGTTCCGCGGTTTGCCACAGGTAATTTTCATGCTATCGCTGCTATTGCCTCAGCTTAACAAAATGACCCATCATTAGAAAACGGAAACGCTGTATATTAGTTTCCTGGACAGCGTTGTATGAACTTCTCTCCAACGTCCTCTTTTGGTCCAGCATAGAAGATTGGAGCGGCAATTGATGTGACACTCAATGACATGTGGCCATGACATATTCGACCATTGAAATGAGTTGTCACAGATGCTAGCCTGGTGATGTACTCTCCCAATTTTAAGGTGGGCCACACCGTGAATATAGGCAGTTGTTGTTCTCTGTGAGTCGATTTTCTTCGTATAGCTGTCACCTGCCTGCCGAGTGGATTGGCCTAATTCACGGGGAAGATGATATTAATTATGATCAGCCAAGCTTAATGATTGGTCCAGATTTCACACACGTATACCATGTTAGCAAGTGTGCTGCAATCTAATAATTCACGGTCTCAACGCCCGATGCGCATATGACGTTAGCGTTCTTCTTCCAATTTTTCCAGAATTACTCAAAGACTGTGATGAATAATAAATTGACATCGACATCGACATTGGCATCGTACGCGAGCTTTAATCTTTAGGTTTCTTTTCTCTTTCCTCTCCTACCCGATGAGAAACGTATGAAGCCAGGTTTAACTCGGGCTTTCGCAAGTGCCCTATCAGGGGTGTTTGTTAATGAGAGTGAAATATACGTGGAGAAGACACTTTCACCATGTTTGTGATTATTTTGTTTTGTACTGATTGAGGTTAAAATCTGGACTACCCTTCACTTAATGCCACGAATTTTGAACGAACTCTTTTTTGTGCACAAAAAAGTGAGTAAAGGAGACTCGGACTCAAATAGGGGACCCTCCGATGCCTAAGTCGAGATAGGGAATCTGAGTCTAAGTTGCGTAATGTAGAGAGAAGGTGTGAGATATTGCATACATCTTGCAATGAGGTTCCCTGGTATTTATACCCGTGGGTCGTGCGGATTGTGTCTGTCAATCTCAGCGTGATCTACTTAATTAAGCGGATATTGCAATCATAGAGATACTGCACAATCTTTGGATTGTATAACGCATTATGTCTTAATGGAGCATATCTCCAGGCGTGATCTTTGGCCACGTCCACATTCAGACTGGTTTCCCAGCTTGGTGCTCGAAGTATCTTCATCCAGGCTCGGACTTCGCTCTATCCGAGTCTGCGGTTGAGCACTAGTAGTTGGGATTCATAGCCGAGTCATTGGGGCTGGAGTCTATTGAATGAAGACGAGGATGAGGATGAGAGCTCGACTCGCCAACATTCTTCGGATGAGGACGAGGACAAGGACGAGATCTCATCTTGACCGGCCTAGGGTCGTAGTTCAGAGGTTCGCTTGCGCCCAACGTAATGTGCCCCTTCCGAGGCCTTCCTTCCAACTTCCAAGCCTTCACTAATTAGTCTGACTTGTATGGGTCGGATTTCTCCATAACAGAAGCCCCTTATTCTCTTGGTCCGAGCCCGGACTTAGAGAGTAAATTCCTGGGAAAATGAAGCACCACCTCCACTCACGATGACGGGTCGTGGTAATTGAAGCGCAATCGTTGCGATGATTACGCTTCAAGATACGTGCGTGGTACAGCGGCTGCAGTCCTTTAACTTTTGACCTCTGGATGAGGGACGCATGGCAGGTAATTACGAATTGCAATTAATGGAGCAGGCGGAATGATGCCGTGTGCTCATGGGGGGAGGCAAGAGGTCGTCTACGCCGCAATGACATTTAATGCTGAAGGTACTCAGACCAGGGCACATAGGTTCAGACGTATAGCTTCCTTCCACGTGTCCCGTTAGGCTCGGGTCCGAGCTGTTTCAACTTTGGAGACAACTGTCTGTAATGATGGCGTTCAGCTGGCGAAGGCTATAAAAATCCATCCGTGCTTTCACTTGACCTCTCCTATATTTGAACCTTTACTCTCCTACTCTCCATTCTCTTTGCACTTTTCAAATCGCCTTCTGCCAGGAAAGGGTTTTTTCTGCCGGATAAGGGATTCCGTCAGTCGGAGAAGGGATCTTGCTTGGAAGAAGTCGCCGGAGTAAAGAGAATCTCTGCCGGAGTAAATCGCCTAAAGCGTTGTGAGTCCTCCACTACTTTAGCCTTTTCTTCCAATATGTCGAGTAATTCTGACAAAGTCTAAGAGGCCCGAGGAGCGGGAGTGGACTCCGAGCCGGAGACTACCGACTCGGAGCTTAGAGACTCCGAAGGCCCTTTGGAGGCCATACCATTACATCCACCGGCCAAGAAGATTACAGGTTCGAAGGCCAAGAGTCGAGGCGTGGAACTGAAGAGTGCGCCTCGTGACCCAGCGGGAAGGTCCAAGGCCGGTCCTTAAGGGGGCAGGTCCCGAATGGCAGTTCCTGGAAGCTCGGTTCTGCTCGAGTCTCAGATGGCCCAGTTTTGGGCCGATTACCTGATTCCCGACTTGGTGCATATCCAAGTCCCCTCACCTCAGGATCAAGCAGGTAATCCCGCTGAGGGGGACATCGCGATATTCCACTGTGCCCTCCAATGTGGGCTTTAATTCCCCATCCACCCGTTTGTGCGTCTAGTACTAACGCATATGCAGCTGGCTCTAGGTCAGTTGTTTCTAAACGCGTGGCAGATTCTGGTCCCCAGTTTCATCCTCTGGCATCAGGTGAAAAACCAACACTTAACACCAGACGAGTTCCTATATTTGTACATGGCCAAGTTTGATGGGTCCGACCCAGCCTGGTACTATTTCTCAGCCCGGCCCCAATGTACCCTGGGTCTGATAACTTGACTCCCCACCTCCAACAAAGATTGGAAGGGAAAGTGGTTTTGGGCCTCGGGAGAGTGGGAAGCTCCCGCCGTTGAGCTCGGCAATTTGCGGGTCCGAATTCTCACCAGATTTTCTAATCCAGGTGGAACATATTTTATTCCTCATTGTGTTTATTAGAGCTGACCCATCTTATTCCATTTTGACCTGTCTTCTGCTTCTACCTGTAGTCCAACTGAAAGGACAGCCTGATCTCTCTTCTTAATACCAAGCCCAGGTTGCTCGGGCTCGTATGCTTAGTGAGGATCAACACATTTGGCACGACCTCATCAGTAGGGATAATCTTGAGTCTTCAGGCTTCTGCCGACTTTCACCTCATGTTTTGCTCTGGGTAAGAAGGGTGGTTGTTATGATTGGCTGAGGATTCCTCTATAAGCTTTGCTTCGACTAACTCCCTTCTTATTCGGGTAGGAATGAAGGCAGGTGGCTGGAAAAGGAGGAGGCTAGTGATGCCGCTCCCTCCAATGAGCATGGTCCTCGCTAATGTGCCAAGGACTAAGGTGATGGGGAAGAAGAGGAAGACTTCCAAAGCCGAGCCTACCCCGGTTGAAGTTGCGCCCACCCCATCCGAAGCTGTACCCGTCCCAACCCGACCCCTGCCCCTAAAGTGCAAGCCCCAGAGGCCCCCGTTGGAGCCGATCCTATCACCCCCACTCCCTACTGCCCCCCCCCCGCGCGGGGTAGGGGGAGAAGTTGTTGGGGAGACCCCTGATGCTGACACCCCCGCCTGTTCCACAGCCCACCTCACCGCTGCCGAGATCGACTTCCTGGTCGGCAGAACCAACGCCCTGGTTAGATACACTGTCACGCCCGAGGCTGCGGCTCAAGCCTCTGAGGCCAGTGGAGTCAGACGAGTTGCCGAGCCCACTCGTCTAGAGATCTTCCTTCCTAGTTACCATATGGCTTTGTTGAATGATTGGGCACGAAGTAGGTACCAGAGTTGAGCATAGCTAGCACCTTCTCCTGCAACTACATCAAGTTCATGAACGACTACGCAGCTGTTTGTTACCAGTCGTTGCTGATGATGGTGGAGGTTAAGGAAAGGTTGAAGGAGATGGACCGACTCGAGACGGAGAAGGCTGAGTTCGATGCAGAGAAGGCTAAGCTCGGAAGGCTTCTAGAGGCTTTAGCTACTGAACAGGAGGAGTTGAAGAGGGCCGAGGATGAGGGTCGAGCGAGGGAGCTGGTGCTCCAGGGTGAGGTCAATCAACTCCAAGCTCGCTTGGATCTGACCGATCCCGAAGTCATGCACCTGAGGGAGGTCATTGAGCACCTGGAGGCCTCCGTTGAACACATAGAGGGGGAGAGCGCGCAACTTGTGGAAGACCTCAAGAGGGAGGAGCGTAAAGTTGTCGATGAGCTGATTTAGTAGAGGGTTGTCCTCAAGGCTTGGGCTATTTCGGAGCTGGAGAAGTAGCGAGGGGCGCTCGAGACTCAAGCAGCCTCATAAGCTGCCGCGACAGTGGCGGCTTACAAGGAGTCCTTGGAGAGGGCTAGAGAGTTAGACAAACTGTATCACTTCGGCTACAACATCGGCTACGAGACTTGCCTTGCTAAGGTCCGAAAGCTCCACCCAGTCATTGACCTCGACGCTCTTGCTGCTGACGAGGCCGAGGATGCTGAACTAGCCGTAGTTGAGGAGCCCGAGAATGCCCCCTGTCGTCGAAGCCACCCCTGATGCTCTACCCCCCAGCTCGGCGGCTAGTCCCTCTGCTCGGAGGGAATGAAAATTTTATATGTTTTGTACATGAGATGTTTATGGATGATAATTTTTTAGGTGAATGATGATTTTTTAACCCTTAGTTGAGGGAACAATTTCATGTGTTGATTGCTACATGATGATTTGTTGATGTTGAGAGCTGAGCCTTTGAGGAGTTAACTCTCCACGAATGGTGTGCGACACTTAGTCATTTTGTAGATTTTTAACATATGATGAGCTGACCCCTCCTTTAAGGGATCAATTCACCGACAGGTTTCATCTCTGCATATGAGAGGTGATCTTTTTGTAGTTTTTCATGAAATAACGAGTCGACCCCTTCTTTAAGGGATCAATCGATTGAGTTCACCTCTGCTTACGAGAGGTGACTCTTTTATTGTAGATAAACTGCACGGGCAGACCATGTAAAAGGAAAGATGCTTTTATTCAGAGCCTTAATAGGCTAGTAGCTCTGAGCCGTACATTCATTGAGGGCCTTAAATGGCTAATAGTTTTTCATGGATAGTAGATCTTCAAGTGCTCGACATTCCAGGGGTGAGGGAGCTGACACCCTTTGAGATCTTCCAAGTGGTAGGAGCCTAGCTTCATTGACATAACCACGTGATAAGGCCCTTCCCAGTTCGGCATGAGCGTCCTAAACCTTGATTCTACTGTATTCTGAATGACGTGATAGAGAACCAGGTCCCCTGGCCGAAATCACCTCATCTTGACCCTGGAATGGTAAAATCGTGTCACTTGCTGATGTCAAGCTACGACTCGGAGTCTGGCGACATCTCTGGCCTCATCGAGTAAGTTAAGGCTTGCTGCAATTTGCTTGACATTCTTGCCCTCCTGGTAGTTTTTGATCCGAGTTGTGGGGAGGCCGATCTCAATTGGAACGATTGCCTCTGAGCTGTAAGATAGTGAAAATGGGGTCTCCCTGGTAGATGACTATGCTGTAGTTATGTAGGTCCAAAGGACAAACAGGAGTCCTCAGCCCAGTTACCTTTGGGTTTTTCTAACTTCGTCTTGAGGTGGTGCTTGATGACCTTGTTCACGACTTCTACCTGCCCATTGGACTGCGGGTGATGAGGTGAGGAGTATCCATTTGAAATGCCGAGCCCCCTACACATGCCTCGGAATCTGTCATTATCGAACTGCTTCCCATTGTCATAGACAATGGTGTGCGGGATTTCAAACTGACAGATAATATTTTTCTAGACGAAGTTGGTCACCTTCTACTCTGTAATCTTTGCCATAGGCTTGGCCTTAGCCCCTTGGTGAAGTAGTCGACTACCACGATAGCAAATTTGACTCATCCCTTACTTGTATGCAGAGGCCCGATGATGTCGATCCCCCACTGAGCAAACAGCCACAGCCCGCTCATAGGGGTCATTTCCTCCATAAGCTGCCTCGGCACGGTAGGGAACCTCTAACATTTATCACACCTCCGGATATAGTTCTTGGAGTCTTCTCGAATGGTTAGCCAGAAGTACCCCAGACGGAGTATCTTAAGAGCTAAGGCACGGCTACCAGAGTTATTTTCACAGATTCCCTCATGAGTCTCTCGGATCACGTAATCTGCTTCATCGGGTCGGAGACACCTGAGGTAGGGCTGTGAATGCCCCTTCTTGTATAGGAACCCGTCTAAGACTATGCATTGTGTACCTCTGACCTTCAGACGTCGGGCCTCTAGTCTGTCTTGGGGGACCTCACCAGCTGTGAGGTACTTGTGGATCAGATCCATCTAACTCAGAGTGGTCTCCACTGGATTGATCATTTCTTGATTAGCCCAGTCGATGCTTGGACCATTTAAAAATTCCACAGGAATGACCCTAGGAATCTTTCCTTCCGCGGTCGAGGCTAGCTTTGTGAGGGCGTCGACCTAAGAGTTCTCCATCCTCAGAATCTGATTGATGATGCAGCTCCAGACCTTCTCCATCAGCTTTCAAGCTTCTCAAGATAAGCCACCATTCTAGTTTCCTTGGCCTCGTACTCGGTGGAGATGTGGTTCACAACGAGTTGAGAATCTCATCATACTTCAAGAGACTGAACTCCCAGACTAGCTGTCAATCTGAGTCCAACCAACAAGGCCTCGTATTTTGCTTCATTGTTGGAGGCCTTGAAGCTGAGCCTGAAAGCATATTGGATATTGGATGGAAGTGGAATCGGGCGCGACTAGGACAATCCCTTCCCCGACACGCTTGGAATTGGATGATCTGTCTGCATAAAGAATCCATCTGTGCACTCTGTCTGATTCCGTGTCCTAGATAAGCGAGAGAGCTGGTGGGGCCGCGGTAACTGCCTCAGCGCCCATGTCTGTCACCTCTATTATGAAATTGGCCACAGCTTGGCCCTTGATTGTAGTTCTCAGACGATATTAGATGTTGAACTCCCCCAGTTTTATCGCTCACTTGGTCAATCGACCTAACACCTTAGGCTTTTGAAGGACTTGCCCGATGGGGGAGTGAGTCAGGACAACAATAGTATGTGCCTGGAAGTATGGATGCAGCTTCTGCGCCAAGAAGACTAAGTTGAGTGCCAGCTTCTCCATACTCAGGTAACTGGTCTCGGCGGGTACCATTGCTTTACTCACTTAGTAGACGAGGTGCTGCCTACCCCCCACCTCTCTGATGAGCGCAGAACTGACAGCCGAAGTTGAGACTGCCAAATATAGGAACAGGGGTTCATCCTCTTCCGGCTTGGAAAGTAGGGGTGGTGAGCCTAGATACTATTTTAGCTGCTTGAACTCCTGTTCACACTTCGGGGTCCACTTGACATTCTTATGACCCTTCGACCGTTAGAAGACGGGGCGACACTTATCAATGGCGCAGGATATGAATCGACTGAATGCCGCCACCTGACCGGTGAGGCATTGGATTTCCTTTGTGGTTGGAGGTAAGCTCATGTCAAGCATCGCCATGATCTTCTCAGGATTTACCTAGATACCCCTCTGGCTGACTTGAAACCTAAGGAATTTTCCGGAGCTGACTCCAAAGGCGTACTTGGCGGGGTTCAACTTCATACGGTACTCCTGAAGAATCAAGAAAGTTTTACCAAGGTCCGCAATGTGGTCGGACGCCTTGACACTCTTCACCAGCATGTCGTCAACATAAACTTCCATGGTCTGACTGATTTTCTTAGCAAACATCTGGTTCACTAGCCTCTGATATGTTACCCTGGCATTCTTCAGGCCAAAGAGTATGACTTTTTAATAGTGGAGACCTTTATTTGTAACAAAGGTTGTCTTCTGCCTATCTGGAGGATGCATTGCGATCTGATTGTACCCGGAGTACGTGTCCAGGAAGGATAGCAGTTTGTGTCTGGCTGTGCTGTTCACTAGCTGATCGATCCGAGGTAAAGGGAAGTTGTCCTTAGGGCAGACCTTGTTTAGGTCTGAGTAGTCTACACAGACCCGCTGCTTCCCGTTGGCTTTCTTCACAAGGACCACATATGCAATCCAGTCTGGATAATGCACTTCCTCCATGAATCTAATGCTGAGGAGCTTCGACACTTCATCTGTTATGGTCGAGTACCTTTCGGGGTCAAACGCCCTCCTTTTCTGTTCCACCGGTCTGTGATCTGGGTCCACGTTTAGCATGTGGACTATAATATTGGGAAAATCGTCGGTTTCGTCCCTTGAAATAAGCCCTGCGTAACAGGACTTACGCTGTTCTGATGGTGAGGCCCACTTCACTTTCATTTTGAGAAATCCATGCCGTCCACTAAATTCTACTCAAAATTTATGTTAGGAAAGGGTATTTTTGGACATCCTTTTGTCTGGCCCACGTAATCTATCAAGCCATTATCCGTCTTCCGTTTGGATGATAAAAAACCGATCTCCGATTGTATTGTGAAATTTCTCCACTTAGGCTTGAGTGATAGGGGCCATATGAATCTCATGGACGGTCTGGATCGGACCTTTTATGTACGATGGTGGCCCACCAATGTTTAACCACAAGCTCTATTTGAAATAGAGAACAGCAACTGCCATTTTTGAATTGTACTCAGTCAACACCATGTTGACCGACTTCACTTGCTTGGTGCACAGCAAGTGTACAGTCTCTGTGCAATCCACTTATGTAAAGCGGATCCCACCCTGATGGATATGCAAAATCCACACCATTCATCTTATTTCCCTTCTAATTTAAGGGGTTGAGACCAAAATTGAAGCATATCCAAAGATCATGTGGGCCCTAGATTAATGATTTGTGGGCTGATTTGTCCGTTGGGTCATTTCCACAAAGATCCAATGGCTAATTTTCGGCATGTACAGTTAATTTATGGTTCTCAGGCCATATATATAGTTTCAAGCCAATCAGATGGCGGGAACCCTATGATCTTGAATTCTGGATGACTTTCAGGCCACTTGAACTTCAGTTTCTTGATTTTCTCAGATCTCTGACATGTAAATTCATCGATCTTGTTCCCCTAAAGTCCATCCCTTGCCTTGGTTACTTCAGAGCATCAAATCCATGCTTTTAGTACCCTTTTTTAGTCCACGCTCGTAAATACACCTTACATAATAAACACGATTAAAATAGGGCATTAAACAGTATCATGTTCATAAAAGTAGATAATAATTAGGGTCTAATATGCAATAGTCAATCCTCAACAACCACCCTCATTGCATTAAGGAAAGGTCAGCCCAATATAACATTGTGCACTGATGGCATGTTCACAATGAGGAAGTCGACCAGAAGTATGACTTGATGCTGCCCTTCCCCTACTATTACGGGGAGGTAGATGGCTCCCTCAGAGATCACCTTATCTCCTGCAAACCTGTGTAGGGTGGTCTTCACACGTCGGAGGTGCGACCTGTCGATCCCCATTCTCTTGAACGCCTTAGAATAGATGATGTTAGCCGGGCTTCTGGTATCGACCAGGATGCGGTAAACCTTATGGTTGGCTATGGTCATAACTACTACCAGGGCATTATCATGTGGATGCTGAATTCCTCGTGCATCATTTTCTTTGAAGGTCAAACTGCAGGGGCTCACTTGGAGTTCTTTCGTCGGCCTTTTGGTCAAGTGGACATCATGCATTGCGAGCCCTATTCGAGTCACCTCCACCAGATGAACCGCCATATATGGTGCGGATCTCGGCAGGCTCTTCTGCAGTCTTTCTTAGCTGTTCTTCTCTCCGAGTCGACTCTCTTCCTTGGTGTATTATCGCAGATGACCCTTACAGATGACGGTCTTGATCTCATCCTTGAGATCCACATAGTTGCTCGTATTGTGACCATGGTCACGATGGAAACGGTAGTACTTACGCTTGTCTCACTATCTTGCATCGACCTTCATACAAACTAGCCACTGCAGGAGTTTCTGATCCTTAATGTCTAACAGGATCTATTCTGGAGATGTGTTGAGGGGGGTGTGGGAGCGGAACTTGCTCTCAGGCCTCCTGCTCAGTCGGCGATCGTGAGAGGCTAGATGGTCTGGCTTCTTGCTGGATGACTGAGGCTCTTTGTTCCTCAGTCTCTTCTCCTTGGACGACTGCTCGACAACTTGGACATTCTTGCGAGAGTTGGAGAACTCCTCGGCAGTGGTGTATTTCTGAGCTCGATTGATGAGCTCAGATAAAGTAGTCAGCAGATTCTTCCTAATTGAGAAGAACTTCCCCTCCTCGAGTTTGCTGAACATGGCAGAAAGTGTCATCTTGTCATCATAGTCGTCCACTAATAGTGCCTCTTCATTGAAGCAGGTGATGAAGTCCTTCAATGACTCCTTATTCCCCTTCTTGAGGGTGAACAGATGAGTAATCGGCTTTCGACTCTTCTTATTAGAGATGAACTGGGTAAGGAATAATCTGTTGAGCTCCACAAAGGAGCCAATCGACTCTATGTTAAGCTAGCGATACCAACTCCGAGTAAACATGGAGAGGGTTATGGAGAAAGCCCTACACATCATTGCGGCTGTGGCTGACTCGATCTGCATCCACGAACAGTAGGACTCCATATGTTCTGATGGGTCTTCAGACCCAGAGTATTGGATGACTGGAGGCATCTTGAACTTCTGCGGCATTACCTCATCCATGATTTATGAGGTGAAGGGAGGCTCGGTCTCTTCTATCATTACATGGACTGCAGTCGGGATGGACGTGGGCTGCTGGATCTTCTGCAATGTCTTGATCTGGTTGCGAAGTTCCATAAGCTGAGCCTCCCAAGGATTCTGATTCTTGGCTACTGCCTCTTGGGGGGCCTCCGCCACCTCGGGCTCTCTGTCCTGTCTTCTCCTCTTCAGCCGATGGCCGAGGTCGGTGGGGGTCAGAGCCAAAGTTGCGTACACATAAGGTGGTTCTGCATCCCGAACAAGTTCAGGGACTCAGGCAGATCAGTTCTGGGACACTACATTCAGTGTTAGGTTGGGAGCTCGTGCGGACTGTGCCTGAGACCCCCAGACCCAAGAACTGACTTACTATAGTTGTTCCTCGGGTGTTGAGGTGGCTTCCACCATGTTAAGAGATGGCTGTTGGTTTTGTTGCTCTTTCATTCAGCTGATTTTGTCCCTCAGCATCTGGACTTTATTTTGTAACGCCTTGTACTTTCCTCCTCAACTTCGAGTTTGCAAGGATGGCCCTATTGGAGCTGATTCGGTATATAATAGCGTAGAAGACTGATGTTGTCCATTAGGTTCGGGCTCCACTATTGTAACCTTCTTCTTTCCTCTCACCGTTTCTGATAAAACCTTCTAGCTTTTTATTTGAATTCCCACAGACGGGGCCAAAAAAATGTCGAGGTCAAAATCTGGACCACCCTCCACTCAATGTCGCGAACCTTGAACGGACCCTGTTCCTGCACAAAAAGGTGGGCAAAGGAGACCTTGACTTAAATGGGGGACCCTTCAATGCCTAAGTCAAGCTAGGGAATCTGGGTCTAAGTTGCGTAATGTAGAGAGAGGGTGGGAGATATTGTGTACATGTTGCAATGAGGTCCCTTGGTATTTATACCTGTCGGTCGGGTGGATCGTGTTCGTCAATCTCGGCATGATCTACTCAATTAAGTGGATATTACAATCGTGGAGATACTCCACAATCTTTGGATCGTGTAGCGCATCGTGTCTTAATGGAGAGTATCTCCATGAGTGATCTTCAGCCACGTCCACATTTGGATTGGTTTCCCAGCTCGGTACTTGGAGTATCTTCATTCAGGCTTGGACTTCGTTCAATCTGAGTCCGCAGCTGACCACTAGTAGTCGAGATTCTTATCCGAGTCATTGGGGTTGGAGTTTGTTGAATGAAGACGAGCATGAGGACGAGAGCTCGACTCGGCCAACGTTCTTTGGATGAGGATGAGGACGAGGACAAGAGCTCGTCTTAACCAGCCTAAGGTCGTAGTTCAGAGGTCCGCTCGCGCTCGACGTGATGTTTTCCTTCCGAGGCCTTCCTTCCAACCTCCAAGCCTTCACTAATTGGTCTGACTTATATGGGTCGGATTTCCCCATTACATGTACAATTAAAGAGTGGGAGAGAGAGGTAGCAATATGCACTTGATTTCTTTTGTTTCTAATGTAAAATGGGTTATGAATTCGTTTATGGTTAGTATCGATTGAAGAAAAGAAGCTAAGAAGGATTGAAAACATTCTAAAATAGTTGGACCAGCCAACTAATTAAGTTGACTAGTTGAAATTCCGCTAGAAATTTAAGAATTGTTGTTGGATAATTTCTGTCAATTTTGATAGGTCGACAAATCTTGTCTACAAGTCAAAATTCTACAAAAAAATTCAGAATTGTTACTATATAATTCCTGCCAGTTTCGATAGGTTAACAGGTTTGATAAAGAAGTCAAAATCCCCATTCGATAGGTCGACAAGCGGTTCGACAAGTCGAAATTCACTGAACTTCCAGTTTTAGTTTTTGGGACGTATTAAAGCCATTTCAACCAATTGACTCGACTTGTTAATGATAGGTCTATGGGTGCGAGAATTTGTATATTTTTTCAGAATTTGTTTTCTTATTGAATTAGTACTCTTTGATTACATTTTCAGGGTTTGTTTAAGCTTATTTAAGCATGCAAAGATTCATTTTTATTCATTTAATCAATTAAAATTCTCATATTTATATTATTTCTCTAATAGATTCAAGAAAATTCTCCTCTTGTGAATTCAAGGCATTTATCAATCGAGGAAGATAGTGATTGACCTCATCACATCATTCCCTTTATCAGATAATATTAGAGTGAGGCTTTCCCTCGGATCAATGGCTTCTAATGATAGGTTCGGCTATAATGTCACGCCCCAAACTCGAAACCGAGCTCACAAAATTCCCAATTGCCGAATCTGGAGCTAATAACCTCCGTAGTACCCCATTCTCGGCTCTCGGCACCCATACTCCAGGTTCCGATCCTGGGATGCTACAAGGAGGATTTCAAATCATTAGTTTAACTGTAATGAGCATAACAAAAAGCATAACCCACAAACATTAACCACAAGAACACCACAAAATCCACTATGATAAAAAACTTTTGAATACAATGCGTGTAAAAGGAAAATATAAGGTGATTATAATAACAGGAACTCCAAAAGCTCGACTGCACGCTCTAACTCTGACGAGGCTACGGCTGCATCCTGGCGTCACCTGCACGCATCAATCATGCATAAGCTTATAGAAAGCTTAGAGGGTGGTGTAAGTGTGTGCGCAATATGAGCGTGCTCAGGATGCAAGGTTAAAGGAATGCGGGATCATGCTGATGAACACATGTATGGAATCAGCTATACCAAGGCCATGCGGTGTGAAACATGAATGCGATCGGCCACATCAAGGCCATGCAATGCAGAATGCAAGTAAAGCATGTCAATCCTCATCCACATATCAATGCAGCTCCTCACTAAAGCATCAAATCAGTGCAGTTCTCAGTATGGATAATCACCGGGGTTAAGTACACTCTACGCCAGCTTGCCGCCCCTATCTGGATGCACAACTAGGAGGGTGGAAGAGACCTCACTATCTACCCGCCAATATCGGGCCCGGGTCATCGATAGCAGACCGATTCCTCAAGCTGGTCAAACTCAACCTAGAAATTGCCCCCTCACTCAGGCGGGTAAGGTCACACCTCTTTCCAACCGACCATGACATAGTGGGAGACGTAGCCTACTGGTATACGGCCCTCACGAGCTCGTGTATCCACTCGGTCTCGACGTTGGAGTCATCCTCTGGTACCATCGGGTTTAGGGATTTTCACCCAGGGACATCTATGGTGCCTGTATGCTAGAACCAAATATTTTCAGTATCCAATCCTGCCATCCACGATGTGTCTGTGGAGGCTATGGCCCTGATATCACTAGGGCATACAGTAACTACAATCACACAAATGCAAGTGCATGAGTCACACTATCAGTCATGCAACAGTCCTGTGTGTACCATGCACTTATATGGGGCAACTCCACCTATCAAGGAGCCCATAAACCATCTACCCGAAGGCATGTGCAATGATCAATCAATCCTTACATCAGGCATACATATGATGCGTATGATCATGAATCATGAATCTATACTAAGCATGTTATGTGGTGATGGGCTCTAATCAAAACGAATATGGGCCTAGACGGACTATATGCTACAGGTATGGGCTTATTGATGGGCCTTAGGGGGAGTGATAATGCGGACATCTAACCAACATCATCCTTACAATGTGGACGTCAAACCAACATTGTTCCTAAGGCATAGCCCACTACAATAGTCAACAGATGAACCATGGTAGAATCACGTTGTAATGGGCCTTATATAGATCTTGTTGGGCCTCGACCCAAGGGCCCAAATACACCAAATGGGCCTCAAACCATGGGCTCATATATCTCAAGTGGGCCTTAGTGGGCAGGCCACAAACACATCAAGCTGGGCCTAATCACACGAGCCTTACATACTTCACAATGGGCCTCATAATATGGGCCTTATACAAGTTAAGGTGGGCCTCAACAATGGGCCTTAAATTATCTCCAAAATGGTTGGACAGTTGGATGAAACACATGCATCATGATGGAGCCCACTCTAATGGAGGGTATGGTTTACAATACATACATAAGTGGGTCCCATGTGGGGCCTACTATAATGTTTATTTCCCATCCAACCCATTGATAAGGTCATTCAGACCGAGGCCCACAGTAATGTTTATTTTCCAAGAAACCTAGGGCCCAACATCATGTTTATTTTCCAACCAACTGTTCATAAGGTCATGTGGACCAGGGTAGGGCTCACTGTAATATTTATTTATCATCCAATCTATTCATAAGGTCACGTGGACCAGAGGAGGGCCCACTGGACTGGGGTCCACTGCACTGTTTATTTACCATCCAACTGTTCATAAGGTCACGTGGACCAGGGGGGGTAGGGCCCACCATAATGTTTATTTGTATCCAGACTTGGTCCAGTCACTTGGACCAGGGGCATCCACTGGCATGTTTATTTATCACTTAAACCATTCATAAGGTCACGGTTAGGGGGCCCACATTGATGTGGTCCACAGATCTAGCCCACCCATTATGTGTGTCCTACTGGACTGACGGTCCAGACCAAATTTCAGCAACATCCAAAACTCAGGTAGGCCCCACCAAGTGATTTTATATGTTTTGGCATATCTTCACATGATATTAAATGGTGTGGCCCACCTGAGTTCCGTATAAGGCTGATTTTTGGGGTGGACACGTGGTCTGAGGGGACCCATCAAATGCATGGTGTTAATGGTTGAAACGCATCAAGGTGGGGCCCACGGCTGGGGCCCTGAGGCCTGCCTCGTCCGCCCGTTCACCAGCGCCGTAAGCAGCGCCTGCGCGTGCTTCTGACAGCAGCAGCAACTGCTGTCTATTGTTTTTTTTTTTATGTTTTTCTGTGGTTTTTAGTAGATGGGGCCCACATCAACAAGATCCACTCCAGCCATTGGATTCCTTGGTCCAAGACCGACCAAAAGAGTCCAATATACAGCCCGTTTTTGGGCGAATAGAAGGGTCAGGGTGGATTTTAATGGTAACACCGCTAGTTCTTATGGTATGGCCCGCTAGAAAATGGGATCAGCTCCATTTTTCGGTTCAATGCCTAAAATGAGTTGAAGAATGGAATGGACAGCGTGGATCGGCCCCATACATCAAGATGGAGCCTACATGGGTAGGTTATTCCAAAACAACCCTTTTTCTGTTAGCTTTATTAGTACACACCCATGTCAGTACATACACACTCCACTTTAGCTTTGCCCATCCAGCGTCCAGTGATGCTGGACGGCATGGATGAACACATGCATTGTGGTGGGTCCCGCATGGATGTGGCCCACCAACTATATATATATATATGTATATTTATATGTATTCGCATAATATATATCATATATATATATATATTCCCACCGGATGATGGATTTTGCCTAAAATGTGGTGGGCCTCACCATTGATGAATGGAGTGGATTTAACATGATTTGGTGGGGCCCACTTCATTCTAGGTAGGGGAAAGAAAGAGAGAGAGGGAGGGAGAGAGAGAGAGATATACGGTGATAGAGAGGAGGGACCCCGCCACTATGGGCCCTCCATTGATACAACTCATACATCAAGTGGGTCCCACAACAAGTGGCCCTTAAAATTGAAAACAACAGTAGATCACCCACCTTATCTTCCTTCTTCTTGGTCCCTTAGACTCCAATGCTCCTTACCTTACCTTTTGATGGAGGTTGATGGAAGATTGATGGCGTGGATGAAAGATGAGAGGGTGGGCCACACTTGTTATTTGGGAGAGAGTTTGGATATTGGAGCTCTCATGAGATTTTGGAAAATTGCTAGAGAATGAGAGGGAGAGATAGAAATAATAGATGAAGGGATGGGTGGAGTGGTGGTTGTAAGAAAAGGATGATGAGAGGTATGGCCTAGTTTGAAATTGGTGGGAAAGAGAGATGGTTGTGGTTGAAAATAGGAAAAAGAGGAATGGTGAGGTGGAAAGAGAGTGGACTTTTGAAAAAAGTAGGGATGGGTTGTTGTACTTGAGGTATGGTTGTACTTGACATTGATTGATGTGACATATCGTAGAGATTCCCTCGATAATCGCAATGCGCGGCGTTTCTCCGGAATGAACGCAGGTTCACATCTTCTAGCCTGGGTATCGGCTCGGTGTGCAAGTTATGGCGTTGGAACCGCGGCGACCGCGCAGTCACTATGATACAAGTTTTGGTTCTAGCCGACTTCGGTAAGAGGGACCTAGTTTAGGATCGCGCGCAATCGTCGGATACAGTGCGAAGGTTACCGAAATTTGACCGAAAGGACTGCGGAAGCTAACAGAACGGTACGGACTAGGATACAGGTCTTACATATAATCCCATGGACCTTTCTTTAAGGAATTATCCATTAACAGTGGTGGCTTTCGAAGTGTCATAGCGAGAGAATCGATAAGTCATGCAAGGACTACAGGTTGTCATTGATCGCATGATGGAGGCTATAGGGAAACTCCATGTTTGCGCACAATGACCTGCCTCTAGTAGGGCCTAGAATTTGCAACCGTGATGATTGTAGGTCGATACTAGTAGTGGATTACAAAATTACACCTAAGAGGTGGAATTAAGTGATGAGGAGATCAAGGACATGATCCTTTAACATCCTAGACGAGGTGGCGATCGGGTGGATCAGACGAATGGAGAATTCAAAATGAAAGTTGTGTAAATATATAAGTTTGTCAATTAACAAATGTCAAGTCTAGATGAGCCCTATGGAGAACGAAGACTTGAAGAGAACCAAAGTGCAATAGGCCAAAGAAATGTAAAGATAGGTGTGTCATGGTGTTAACCCTAAAAAATCGAAGAAGCCCCAAAACCCTATAAAAAAAACCTTAGGAAACTATCTCCCAAAGACTAAGGAAGAAATGAATGTAAGGAATGCATTTCAGGGGTATTCAATCACACTGAACATAACTTTGGCGCCACTGAAGTATGCTTGAACTAGACAATAAGCAAAGCACAAAATTCGGCTGTAACAAAATGGGAAATTTGGTCCCACCGAGAGCACCTTTGGTGCCACTGTAGGCAACACTCGGTGACACTGAACTAAGCCTCAAAGAGACATAAGAAATATTCATAATTCAGCTGTAACTAAATGTTAAATTTGGTGCCACTAAAGGTGACACTCGGTGACACTAAACTTTGCAAAAATAGAACAATGTGAAAATATCATATTCAAATGCAACCGAACCTTAATTCGATCTGACTAAAAAGGCACCTTCAGTGCGACCAAAGGTGCCAAAAATTGTCCAGCGGCAAAAGTCAATTTTTAAATTTATTTCGGTGCCACTGACAACTAGCCATTTAAAAATAATCATTTTTCACTTGTTTTAGTCATTCAATAAATCTGATTCTTAGGTTTCCTTTCAAACATGTGAGAAATAGAGATAAGCTTATGAGTATGTGATTCTATAGCTAAAAATCTCTCTCCCAAGCTCTTTTCCTCATGGAGTTCATTATTAAATCATTGTGATAAAGCACATTTATTAAGTATTCAAAGCTCAGATTTAAATATGAATTGTAAAATTTATTAATTCCCTAGAACTTATCTTTAATGGAAAATCCCTTTGCTAAAAGTCATTGAATGCTTGTCCTTAGGATTCCTAGCCCTATCCTTGAAGACCAATCATCGTGAGTTAAAATTCACCTACCCTTTACCCATACCTCGACGCTAGCAAAGGCACATCCATGTTAAGGTTGTGGTTCAAGGGAGCTGAAGATGCCTTCGTGATTAAGGAAGATCTTCAATAAAGGCGCTCCGAGGGGGCTCATACACTTTACGTATGAAAGTTATTTAGAGACTATTTTCTAAAAATCAATGCTTGTGTAGGATTGGATTTCAGAGTTTGAACAACCAAACTCGCCAAGTCCTTATGTAGGCCTTAGATAGGAGAATATGTTTGTCATCCTTGTGTAAGGGCGTCTTATTTGAGATTGAGATCCAAACTCACTAGGACCTTGTGTATGCCATCGATGGATGCCAAACATGTAAACCTTGTGTAGGTTATAAAGGTTTATCGTAAACCTGATTTATAACCATTTGGATAGTGAAATCCGATACACTTTAGAAGAGAGTGAGACAACCAAGAGTGAAATAAAAATGTAGTCGAACCACTATACATCATGGGTAATGGGCTGGATGATTTCTCATTTTAATTGCTCTATTTTGTTGAATGATACGAGTGACCATCTTTACTATAACAAACATGTTTGATTGAATGCCTATATGATGTTTCACTATTATAGATTTGATATATCAACTACTTATTTTTATAAGTTTGTATGAGTAATTAGAAGTGAGTGATTGTTGCTTATTTAGTTAAAATTTTAAAAGACCTATTTGAAATTGTGATCTTACTGTTATAAGCAAAGCTTGAATATATGACTAATATCTTAGAGGAAGTGAATAGGACTTTTTAAACTTTAACTAGATGGGCAATAATCACTTACTTCTAATTACTCATATAAATCAATAAAAATAAGAAGTAGATCTATCAATTCTAATATAGTGAAAATATCATTCAGGGATTCTATTAAACATGTTTGTTGTATTAAACAAAGTCATTTGGATTATCCAACAAAATAGAACAGATAAATGGATAAACCATTCAACCCATTGCACACGATATATAGTGATTCGAGTACGTGCCTACTCCACTCCCGGCTAACTCACTCTCTCTAGAGTGTGCCAGATTTCACTATTCAAATAGTTTAAAATCAGGTTGCCATAAACGTTTACAACCTACAAAAGGTCTATACGATTTACATATGTCGATGGCCTACACAACGTTTTAGTGAGTTTAGATCTCAAACTCAAACAAGAAGTCTTACACAATGGAAAAAATGTACTCTCTCGTCGAAGGCCTACACAAGGACTTGACGAGTTTGGTATTTGAAACTCTGAAAGCCAATACTATAAAAGGATTGGTTTCTAAAACAATGAACTTAAATTAACTTTCTTAACTAAAGTAGATGAGCCCCATTGAAGCGACTTTGTTGAAGATATTCCTAAATCATGGAAGCATCTTCAATTCCCTTGAACTACAACTTTGATGATGATAAGCCTTTGAAGATGCTGATGTGTGGGTCAAGGGTAGGTGAATCCTAACTTTTAATTATGAGTCTTTATTGTTAAGGTTAGGATTCCTAAGGTGAAGCATTCAATGCTTTCTAGTACAAAGGATTTGCCATTAAATATGGGTGCTAGAGCATTAATGAATGCTGGAGTTCATTCTTCAATCTGAGCTTTGAATGCTCAATGAATATCCTTAACATAGCCATTGAATGATGAACTTCATAAGGGAAGAGAGCTTGGGAGAAGGGTTTTTAACTTGGGTTTCACACACTCATAAGGCTCTCTCTATTACTCACCCATTTGCAAAGAAACACCTCCTTCGTTTAAGTAAAGGAGTTTGCAACGTTGAAAAAATGGGCAAAAATTTGTTAGGTTCGATGGCATTGAAGTTCTCTTTGATGGCATCGAGAAAATTTAAAATGACTAGCTATATATGCCTTAGAGGGGGTGTGAATAGGACAATACCAAATATTTTGATACAGTGCAGAATAATAAAACAATTAAACTCAATTGCTTAGAGTATTGAATTCTTGATATCAAGTAGTTTGCAGGACAACCTTCACGTAAAAGATTTAGGCAGGACAACCTTATTTCACAACTTCTTTAAAATCAAAATATCAAACTTAGCAAGACCTAATCAATCACAAGAAAGGGATACAAATAATAAAAACAATCACCACAATGCACAAAGGAATTATAGTGGCTCGGTGCTTAAATCCACACCTACTCCACTCTTAAAATTACTATCCTCATAATTTTGGCTTTTACTATTTTAAGATTTTTATAGGGTCACTTTAATAACTTATATAGTTCTTGTGATCTTCACGGGCTATCAGAATAAAACCCTTGTTGTGATTTTCACAGGATCACCACAAACTAACCTATTGAGATTTCCGGGCTATCTCAGAAAAACCCAAAATGAAATAAATATAAATACAATTCTTATCTTCCAATGGTGAGCGAAGACGTTACTTTAGCCTGATTGCAACGATCTTCTTTCTTGGGATATTGATAAAGTCGTGTATGAGTTCAACCCAAAATGAATATAGGGATCTAATGTATTTTCAATAAACAAAAACCTTAATAGTTGTAAATTCTATTCTCTTGAATCTCAAGTAAAGTATGGATTACTCTATTAAATAAATGATTAAAACTATCTTGAGAAAGAGAATAAAATAAGCTAAACAAATGTTAGAATTACCGTACAAATAGCTTAAGAAGAGCCTAACTTTCTCTGTTGCTTTGAAGAATTTTCTCAATGAATTTCGTATGTTATATGAGTGAGAGAATGCCCTATTTATATCCAAAGGATTTGGAAATTCGGTTACCCTGATTTTAGGTTCGGCTGGCCGAATTCCAACGATTGCGTTCCAACAGATCTTTGAATTTTACGGGATAAGATCTTTCAAAAATTCAGCTGGCCTAGGCTAGGATTCGGCTGGCCAAATCTCTTTGAGATCCAAAGAAATTGCGCATTGGAAACTTAACCGAACATAATTAGGCTGACCGAGCAGACATGTTCGGCTAGCCAAACCCAATGTTGGGCTAGCCGAACCTACTACGTATAATCAATGCCAATCTGTAAACTTGTCCGAATTATGTTGGGTTAGTTGAAGGTAATTAGGTTGGCCGAACCAAATATCGGGCTGGCCTAACTTGAGTGTACTTTTACTTAAATGATGTTCATTATGATGTTATGTTAAATACACCTAACCTAAGGTCAATCTTGAAAGTACCCTGGTTTGTCAAATTAAGTGAGTGTTGAGTCAATCTTATAAGTGATCCACAAGCTAAAGTTTACAATATCAATATCTCAACCAAGAAGAGGTTCAAGCACTCTACACAGGCAAACAAAGCCTCACTTCTCTAACCAAACCCTTGAGATATATGACCCCATTTAAATTAGTCTTACCCACAACAATTCTTAAATCATCCTTGGTAAGCTTAAGTTTTAATCACTTAGAGTTTTGGAGGAGTAAACATGAAGTATACAGGAAAGATCGATTCACCTAACCTAAGGTCAATATAAGGTTATACCACCTGATGGTTGACTCATATGGAATGTTCCGATCTTCGAACCATGTACTTTTAAGCTTGAAGATATTAACTCTTCCTTAAGATGCTTGATCGAGTCGTTTCACAGATCTTCATTAGTTGTCAAAGAATATCTTTATGAGTGCTTGGTCTCTTCACAGGACTACGAATTATGACAATCCTAGTTGTGCCTAAGCCTAAGCATTAATAATCTCCTCTTTTGTCAATTTCGTGACAAAACACACTCATATAAACATACAACTTATCACAACATATTACATCATCTCAATTGACTCATCATGTTCATATGATCTATGGTTCAAAGGAACAACTATACACCACCAGTGATATCATATCTTGGATCTTGATACTTCCCCTCAGAACAAGCATTCATAACTTCCCCCTAAGCACTTACCACATAGAGTATATATCCATACAATCCAATCACATGCTAAAAATATAATCATAAGATTCATGCATGTGGGTGCATGTGCTGAAAATCAAAGTGTGAGAGTTGTGCTTGTGCTTATGCTCATATTATCCATAGTTTTTCTCCCCCTTTTTGTCAGAAGTTGACAAAGGAATAAACAAATAAATGAAGTATTCAACCCAATAATCAGCGATAATAGCATACAACATAAGGATAAAAAGTCATTTAAATGTTATATATAAAATCATCTAAATGTACGTAAGGGAAAGCCATCCAAGTAGTGCAAGTAATCCAAAGAGAGAATAATAGTTATTACAAACCATAATAGATAAAATATCTAAGCAATATCAAGAAAACATGTTAAAACTTAAATTATTACAAATTATTTAGATGGAGTAGACATCTTAGGATAATTGGTTTTTAGGCTCTTGCTTCTCCAAAGTCCAACTTTCATCAGCTAGTGATTCAATTATGTTGGCTGGTTCTATTTGGGAAGTAAAACAAATATAATTGTAAATATTTTCCAATTGTCTTCTGGTTTGAACACCAGAAAGAGGGATACCAAGTATTTAATTCATTGGATGGTCTTTTACCAACCTTGACTCAGTAGGATCTGATTTGAATGATGTCCACTTTGATTAATCATAATAATATCATCATCATCATCATCTTGGCGATGACTGGGATTGATCGGTTGATCATCAATTACAACATTTATGGATTCTTATATCAACCTAGTTCTTTTATTTAGGACACGATATGCTTAACTGTTTAGAGTGTATCTTAAAAATATTCCATCATCACTTTTCGCTTTAAATTTTCTCAAATGTTCCCAATCTCATTAAATAAAGCATTTGCTTCCAAAAGTATGAAAATATTTTACAGAAGGTTTTTTTTTTTTTTTTATTAAAGTAAAATTAATAAGCCATTTTATTTTTACCTACTCGTATATAAACTTGATTAATAATATAGCATGTGGTATTAACAACTTCAGCCCATAGATTTTTTACTAATTTTTTACTGTTAACCATAACACTCCCCATTTCTTATAGAACTCTATTTTTCCTCTTGGCAACACCACTTTGCTGAGGAGTTTTAGGTGCAGAAAATTCATGTAATATTTCATGGTCATTACAGAACTTCTCAAAATTGTTATTTTTAAATTTAGTGCCATGGTCACTTCTTATTTTGTTCACAGATAGTTCTTTTTTAGTCTGATTGCATTTAAATAACTTTTTGACTTCGTTAAAAGTATCCGACTTTTCTCTTAAGAAGGCTACCCAAGAATATCTAGTGTAGTCATCAACTACAACTAAAAAGTATTTCCTACCGCCTCTACTCTTCGTTCGAGTTGGTCCAACTAAGTCCATATGGAGTAGTTCAAGAGGTCTTGTTGTAGCTAAGGAGTTCACCTTTTTGTGACTACTCTTGATTTGTTTACCTATTTGCAGGCACCACATACTTTCTTCTCTAATTTTTTTGTTTGGGTAAACCTCGAAGATGATCTCTCTTATTTAATTTATATAGATCTCTATAGTTTACATGTCCAAGATGTTGGTGCCACAATTCAGTTTCACCTGTTTGGACCATGTAGTAAGAGTGAGTTGAAGAACAAGAGTCAACAATGATATAGCAATTTTCATTGGTTCTTCAACCATTTAATATTATATGGCCTTGATTATTAGTTATCTCACATCTGTGATCTAAAAATTTAACACTATGATTATTATCACAGATTTGAAAGATGCTTAACAAATTATGTTTTAAACCTTCAACATATAAGATGTTTTTAAAGATAGGTAGGTTTGGAAGTTTTAAATTACTTCTTTTGATGATCTTGCAATTGGTACCATCTCCGAATGTCGTTGAACTGCCATCAATTTGATTGATGTCTGATAGAATCACCTCATATGTTTAGAGCATCCACTATCCAGTTACCATCTTGAATGACTAATTAATTTGAAAGTTGTGTGGATAACAAGACACTTATCTTTTGGAACCCATTTCATTATAGTTTTGGGTTTAGGGGGATCATTTACTATTCGTTGTGTTTGGGAGTAAGAGTTTTTCTTGTTTTTACTTAATCTATTATTTCTAGAGTTGGATTTTAAAAGCTCTCTAAGTAAGTGCACTATCTTATCTACTAGGAGAGGATTATTGTTTCTCTTCTCATGATAGTTGGCCTTAATTTTTGGATTAAAAGTTTTTTGAAAATGTTTTCCATTCTTCTTTACTTCCGTTATAGTTTCTACTTTTGACTTTGAAGATTCACCTTTTACAAATATGGAGCAGACTTTTTATATTTTCTGTAAAATTCTTGATATATCCCAAGCCAAATTTGTCATTATTTCATGGAGGTGCAGTTAATAATTTTTTCAAGTCACTGGTCACCTTGGGTGTATATCCAAGTATTTTTTGAAGTCTTAAGAGAAGCAACTTCTAATTTGAAATTCTCATTTTCATTTTGAGATTTTGAATTTAAAAAATTTTCAAACTTAAATCTAGTTTGGTTTTCTCAAAACAATCAGAAAAATGAGATTTTTCCAAAACTAATTTTTCAAGTTCTAATTTCATATTATCAAAGTTTTCTTTTTGAATTTTTATTTTAGCCGCAATCTTATAACTTTCTTTGTATAGAACATCGTAGGTGATTTGAAGATGTTCTTCATTTTCAGAATCACTTCCAAGGGTTTCTATTGAGTGTCAAATATTGCATATTTCTCCCTTTTTATATCTTGGCTTTGTGAACATGATAATGCTTAATGAGTATATTTTATACTTGTTTGTATTATGAGGTGAATCTGAGAGCTTGGATTGAAAAGAATGTTAAAAGCATAGATTTAGTGCTCAAGAATTACCAAGGCAAGAGATGGATCTTAGGAGACCAAGATTGAAGATTTCAAGACCTCAAGATTCAAGGAAACTAAGTGGAGAAGGAAGGAAGTTAAAAGTGTAAAGTGCAGAAATTCACAGAATCTGGACTTTACTATCTATGTCATTGACCACCAGTCGATGACATCGAAGCCATTGTTTGATGACATTGACCACAAGTCAATGAGATCGAAGAATTACAAAAAATCAATTTCGGTTGCTAGACAAATTGGATGTAGTTCTCGATGACATTGAAGCCCTGTTCGATTGCTCGAAGACCTGCTCGATGACATTGAAGTCAGTTCGATGACATTGAGATTTTTGGAGCAACTTACTAAAACACTCTAGACACATCTCAATTGATCGAACACCCTCCGATGAAATCGAAGGACTGTTCAGTGACATCGAATGTATGTTCGATGACATAAATAATTACACTGTGCGAAAGGCATTACACAATGTGAAAATATGCGACTTCCAGATTCAAGTTACGTTCGATGACATCGAAGGCATTACGCAGAGTGCATAAATTTGAGGCAGTTGTCAAAGATGGCTAGATAAAGGCTATAAATATGGGTTCTTTGAAGAGTTCTAAATATGAATTAGGTTTTAAGAAGTAGAGCCAAAGGGTGGAGCAGCCTCCTAAGAGTTTTCTTCCTTTCTTATTTTTAATGTTTTCTTTTAGGGTTTTAGATCTAATCATGTCTATGGTTGGCTAAACTTCTTAGCTAGGGCTAAGAGGTGAAAATAGTAGCGTGTTTGGATGATTGTCTTGCTTTGATTCTTATTCTTATTGAACCTCATAGATTTCTAGTTTGATATTAAAGGAATATTTTTAGTTTTCTATGATTTATTGTAACTCAAATTATAATAGATATTGTGATAGCTTTGGATATCTTCTTTTCCTGTTTTAAGATTGTGAGATTAGTAAATTCTATTGTTCATCATAGTCTCTTGGGCATGGTTGGTGTTGAGGGTCGAATATTACATATTATCCTCCATTTATATCTTGGTTTTATGAACATGATAATGCTTAATGTTTTGTTTTACTTATGTTTGTATTGCAAGGTTAATTTAAGAGCATGGATTGAAAAGGGTACTAAAAGCATGGATTTGATGCTCAAGAATCATCAAGGCAAGGGATGGATCTTATGAGACAAATATTGAAGAATTCACATGCCAAAGATCTAAGAAAACCAAGTGAGGAATGAAGAAATCAAAGATTTGAAATGAAGAAAAAGAATCCTGAAATCATCCTAAAAATGCATATTTTGAAACTCTGGGTCAGTTTTTAAAATTGAGCAGAGTGAAGTCTATTTTGGAAAACTGCACAGAGTGAAGTCTATTTTAGCAAACTGCGTAAATTGAGGCGGTTTCTAGAGTTTTCTAACTAGGTACAAAAGTTGGAGTTCTAAAACTATAAATAGGACTCCCTAGGATGTTCGTAGGCATCTTCTAGGGTTTAAGGAGTTGAACAAAATAGTAGAGAAGTCATCGCCAAGAGTTTTTCTTCTTCTTCCTTAGTTGTTTTCATGTTTTTCTTAAGAGGCTTTGGTCCAACATATCTATGGTTAGCTAAACCTCTTAGATCGGGCTAAGAGGTGAATCTTATTGCATGATGGGATGTTTCTATTGCTTTGATTCATGTTTTTGTTGAACTCCATGGATTCTAATTTGATATTTAAGGAATACTTTCAGTTTTTAATGGTTTATTGTGACTCAAATTACAGTAGATCTCCAGTAGCTTTGAGTATCTTCTTTCCTAATTTAAGATTGTGAAATTAGTAAGTCCTGTTGTTTACCATTGTCCCTTGGGCATGGTAGGGTGATGGAATCTTTACTAATCTTCAAAATTCTCCTGTTTTATGATTATGGGATTCGTAAATCATGTTGTTTACCATTGTCTCCTGGGCATGGTTTGGTGATGGAATCCGTGCCAATTATCATAGTTCTCCTTCATTGAGAATTATGTCAATGGAAGTTCAGATTTGGTTTTATTGATATATTTTCCAATTGGATAGGATAAGACTCCAATTCTAATTGTGTTTCTTGAATCAAGCAAGAGAGCTTCCTGATCACTACAAGTGGATCCTTGGCACCCTAGTTCCTACTTTTAAATTCTTAGTTTTAATTACTTAATTCATATTTACTCTCTCAATTACTTAAGAATTAGTTTTACATCTTCTTTTATCTCTACTTCTAGTTAATTTCAGAAACACACAAGATCAGTCCTTGTGGATTCGACCTCGATCTTACCGAGATTATTACTACATCGCAACCCTACACTTGGGGTTGTGAACAGTACGATGATAGAACCCTTCCAATCATAACAATACTCCTTCATTGAGGATTAAATCAACGAAAAGTCTAAAGATTTGATTTAATTTCTCTATCTTCTAATTGGATATAATATGACTCTAATTCCAATTGTGTTTCTTAAATCAAAGTAAGGTAACATTGTAAGGACCATAACCTAGTCCGTACCGTTCCTTAGGATCCTACGGTCCTCCCGGTCCAATTTCAGCGACCAGCGATCTGTAATCAGCATTTGCATGCAACCTTAAGTCGTATCCCGTAGATCTAAGTCGGCTCGACTTGAAACTTATAACCTAGCAACCGCGCCGTCGCCGCGGTTCTAACACTGCGTCTTGCTCTTTAATGCGATACCTAGGCCAGGAGTGTAGGCCCGCATTTATTTCAAGGAAAATGTCATGTGTTATGAATTCTAAGAGAATCTATACAACCCATCATATCAATCAATCAAGTCAAGTCAAGTACATATCCCATCTCACACCCATCCCTCTCTTACACAAACCATCCCTAAAGTCAACCCTTATGTCACTCACCCCATCACTCACACCCATCACTCACCCATCCCTTTTCATCTCATCACCTCTCTTTCTCTCTCTTTCTTAAGTCCATTTCCCAAGTGACTAAGAGAGAGCCAACGTCCAAGCTCTTCACAAAGAGAGCCATGTGTGGCCCACTTCCTACCTCCCAAATCTCCCATCTCCACCCTTCAATCCTCATCTTCCACCATCAAAGAAGAAGCTAAGAAGCTTAACTTTCGAAAGGACCAAGAAGAAGTGAAATCGGTGGGTGATTTGTAGGTTAGATTGTGTTTTTTATGATGGGCCAAGTGAGGCCTACCGATTGGTGGTATGGATCCTATTTGGGACCCATCTTGATGTATGCTTTGTATCATGTATTGAGGGACCCATAGTGGCGGGGCCCCTCCATTACACGATTCCCCCCCCCCCTCTCTCTCTCTTCCCTATTACGACCCACCTTGATGAATGGAATAGATCTACACCATCCATCAGTGGCAACCACCTTGCTGTCCACCTGTTGGACAGTTTTAGGTAGGCCTAGTTGAAGGGAAATCACAAATATCAGCAAGCTCTTCAAGTGGGGTGGCCCACCTTCGTGGACCCCACCTTGCTGCATGTGTGGTGTATCCACACCATCCATCTTTGAGTGATTATTCCGGGACATGAGACCATATTGGGGTAGTTCTAGCGGCACCGAGCAGAAATCAGACTGCCAGAAGACCCACTGGTTTGGGTGGATGTATAGGGTCAGCCCACCTCATGGGTGACCTACATCCAAGTGGGACCCACCTTGATGTACATATCTTGTGTCCACACCGTCCATCTGGACGGTGCTGGGTGAAGCACATTGTGATGCATGTGGTTTATATCCATGATGTCCTTGCTGCCTCTAGCACGTGGGGCTCACTTGATGATGTGTGTGTGAGGTCCACACCGTCCATGGATCCCATCATATGTAAGTTTTAGCCACACCGTCCAGTCCTTGGATGGTGGGGTTTACCATGATGGATGTGTTGTATCCTCACTGTCTACGGATTGGACGGTGAGAAGTAGATTGGCTGGTCTACCACACACCAGCTATAAAGCTACTGTAGTGACGTCAGTAAGTTTTGTGGGTCCCGTACTATGTATGTGCTTCATCTATACCGTCCAAATGGTGGGACCCACCTGCTGTGATGATTTCACCAAGTCCAATGGGTCCCACATAATGTATGTACATTATTCACGCCGTCCATCTATGTGGGCCACACCAGCTGAATAACTGATATATTGACGTCAGCAAGTGTGGGCCTAATCATGAGTCAGGTGTTAGATCCAAGCCATTCATCCACTGCGTGAGCTTGTCTTAAGGGTTGAGAGGAAAAATAATATAGATCTATCTATTAGATGGACCACACTACAAAAACTAGTGAAGGGTTAAACGCCTATTATTGAAACCCATTTGGGTTCTAGAAGTTTTGGATCAATATGAAATTTTTTTTCCTCTTAATTCAAGTCTTTGAGACCTTATGAGCAGTTTGAATGGAAAATCAACGTTATGGTGTGGTCCAAATGATCTTTCAATCATCATCTCCACTGTTATTTGTGGTACGGTCGAGATGATCTTTTGATGTGATTCATTTTTGGGTAATGTTCTAAAATGATCTCCTAAAATAGATGTATGGTGTAGATAGTTCACCTAGAACGGTGAGCCCGACTTGATGTATATGAGGCCCATTGTTGCGGCCCATGTGATGCGGCCCACTTAATGTATATGAAGCCCATGTGTTGTAGCCCATTTGATGTATATGAGGCCCAATATGATGAATATGAGGCACATATGATGAGGCCCAATGTGATGTATATGTGGCCAATGAGTGAGATACAATATGATGCATATGTGGCCCATGAGTGAGGTCCATCGTAATGCATATTAGGCCTTTGAGTGAGGCCCACTGTGAAGTAAATTTGGCCCTTATGTGAGGTCGTGGGCCCACTATACATTTAGCTCTATGTCGACCACTCTTTGGGAGTAATGTTGGTTAAATTTCCACATTAATGGGTAATGATGGTTAAACGTCCACATTGTGACCTTCCCTTAGGCCTTTGTTAGGCCCATTCGCATCTTCTCTAAGTGGGTGGCCCAAATCGTTGGGCCCCATTGATATTGCATGATACATTCCCATACGCAGCATCTGCATGCTTGTTATGAGACGTGGCTGATCATTACATATGCCATTGGGCAGGTTGTTTAAGGGACTCCCTGTTAGGCAGAGTTGTCCTACATGAGCGCACGGTACGCGCAGGATTGATGCATGACTGGATTGTGTGGCTCATGCATCTTCCATTGTGTGTTATATTTGTTGTACGCCCTAATGACATCAAGGCCATGGCCTCTGCAGGCATATCGTGGATTGCAGGATTGGACACCAGAAATACTGTTACTAGCATCGGGGCATCAT
Organism: Magnolia sinica; assembly: GCF_029962835.1. Classification (NCBI taxonomy): domain Eukaryota; kingdom Viridiplantae; phylum Streptophyta; class Magnoliopsida; order Magnoliales; family Magnoliaceae; genus Magnolia; species Magnolia sinica. Next base: position 64,816,496 of record NC_080575.1, on the reverse strand, counting down.
AGATGTCCTTGGGTGAAAATCCCTAAACTCGATGGTACCAGAGGATGACTCCAATGCTGAGACTGAGTGGATACATGAGCACACAAGGGCCGTATACCAGTAGGCCGCGTCTCCCACTGTATTGTGGTCGGTTGAAAAGGGGTGTGACCTTACCCACCTGAGTGAGGGGAGAATATCTAGGTTGAGTTTGACTAGCTTGAGGAATGGGTCTGCTATTGACGATATGGGCCCAATATTGGCAGGCGGATAGTGAAGTCTCTTCCACTTACCCAGTTGTGTGCTCAGATAGGGGCAGTAAGCTAGCGTAGAGTTATTAGACCCCGGTGATTGTCCAGCGTAAGAACTATACTGATATTTGATGCTTTAGTGATGAGTTGCATTGATATGTGGATTCGGATGAGGACTGGTATGCTTGAGTTACATTGCATGGCCTTGGTATGGCCAACATCATTCACGCCTTGCATCGCATGACCTTGATATGGCCGATAACATTCATGCCTTACATTTATAGCCTTGGTATGACCGATAGTATTTATGGATTCGCCAATATATTCTACATTACCCTGATATTGCATTCTGAGCACATTTATATTGCGCACACACTCTCCCTACACTATAAACTTTTCATAAGCTTATGCATGACCGTTGCGTGCAGGTGATGCTAGGACGCTGCACAGTATTGATATTGGAGCTTGCAGTAGACTTCTGGAGCTTCCGATTCTGTTATTGTATTTCTCTTTATGCGCATTGTACCTTAAAGTTTTTTATCATAGTGGATTTTGTGGTGGTGTCTTGGTTATTGTTCATGGGTTATGCTTATAGTTATACCTATTACAAAATAAAATTCATGTTAAAAAATCCTTCTTGTTGGATCCCATGATCGGAACCTGGTATATAGGTACCGAGAGCCGAGAAAGAGGCACTACAGAGGCTGTCAGTGCCGGATTCTGTGATCGAAAATTTTGTGAGCCCGGTTTCCGAGTTTGAGGCATGATAGGCATCCTGATAGCTACTTGTGGATCCTTGGCACCATAGTTCCCAACTTTCAATTGATAGTTTTAATCAACACCATTTACAATTACTCTCTTTTATTCCACATTTAGATTTAGAACTTTTTCTAATTCTAGTTCTAGCTATTTTCAGAATATGTACAAGTTTAGTCCCTGTGGATTCGACCTCGGTCTCACTAAGTTATTATGTAATGCCCTGAAATTCGGGGGTCGAGCATAACTCAGCTCCCAAGTTCCAAAACATCACTTATGCAACATATTTAATGATGGATGTATGTTGTCTGTATTAGTGCATAAAATATGAAATAGATTAAGCCAAAACACAGATATAATTCAGGGATAAGTGAAGAAAGCAAGCAGAAGACTTATAGAATCATATGTGTACAAGTGCAAATCCCTGAAGTACATATACATACCAGGTCATTCTGACAAGTGTTACTATCAAAATTACAAGTATTAGATTACATCATTTAATTTCCCAAAAGAAATCCCAGCATCCCGCGCATCAGAATAAGGCTCACTAGAACCCGTCTGAAAACTGCATAATAGAGAAAGCAGCCTCATCATCATCCATCTCCCACTCTGCCTCAGAGGTCGCCTCAACATCTGCAACATCAGCAACTAAGACAGAGTCTGGTGGGTGTTTAACACTACCCCAGAACGTGGGAGTGAGTGATCAACTCAGTGGAACAATAAAGCACAGGTTAACATGTTATCAGTTCAATCAAACAGTAATGATAAAGCAGAACAATTAAACATGTCCTAAGTACTCTTGTTAATGCAAGGATGTATGCAGAATGATGCGTGCCCTCACGCGTACACCCTCAGTGTTTTCATCTTACGTTATGCATGACATCGCCTCAAAGTGCGCCACGTCTACAAAGCACATGCAAATGCGGTGCATGAACATGATTACCAAATTGTTATTAGTCCTTTTCATACAGCAGGATTGGGAAGCTAAGATACCTTCCTCATGTCACCATCCAAACAGTGATCCATTCTAGGGTCGTCAGTCCAAGGCATCTCATACGATCATATGGTTTTAGGTCGTAGCAAAGGGCTCGTCACCAATCAATGCACGCCTATCATACCATCGTTACTACACTAAGGCTCGTCACCTCAATGCAGTATCCAGGCATGCTCGAGGTCACTACAGAGGGCTCGTCACCAATCAATGTAGGCCGACAGCACGAATATAGTGTCCCATACCACCATAATCGGTTCACGAGTTTGGTTGCTCACTGGTCACTACGAGGAGGCTCGTCACCCCAGCGTAGGCCGACAGCTCGACCACGGTGTCCCATACCACCATGTCTGGCTCATGAGTCTTAGCGGATCAAGGTACCATGGTTAATAAGATTTCATCGGTAAGTTGGGTACCCTAGATTCAAATAGTAGCCTCCATACATGGTGAACATACATCGGACAATCGGGTTACTTGACGAACTCGACTAGCACGAGCGCATGTTGGGTTAAACGACATAGAGTGCGCAAACACTCCGCGTGGCCAAACCACTGCCGACAACTCTAATACGACTCGGGTTCGTCTAATACGTCTTACGTGGCGAAAGCAACCTCAGCCACGATCTTAAGGCCGATTACCGATTTTCTAGACTAATCATAGTCCCACACACATTACACTATAACAGATATTCATATCTACAACTTAAAATAGTAATGGAACAACAACTCAAATCCTGTAATACGTAAGCATTTGAAGAAAATCAACTTAACATGGAATTTCACATAAGCAAGACTTGAAATTAAACAACAAGGAATGTAACTAGCATGAAGGAAATCATACACATCAATAGGAGTGTTGAGAATCACTTCTCAACGCCCATACTAGGTTGATATATCACACTTTAGATCATTCAGACATTTCTATAAACACTTAGAATACATAATACAACCTACATGACGTATGTTGAAATACACACATTTGGACAATTCCTTTTGCCAAGGAGTTGCCGCACATACCATTAGCATAAGTACACGACAATTAATCATGGCAATCACAGGTTCATATTTTATACGCATACGATACTTTATACATACACATAGAATACACAAATCTCAATATAACATATGCATATCCGGAACGCAAAGTAAACATAACATCTGGCATCTGAAATCTCATTCATAACAAGAATAAACCATTCACTGGCATTGAAAGCCTTGAAAACCATAACCTATACACTTAAAGTCCACACCTTAAGCCAGAAAAGAACACCGAACTGATTTCAGACGATATGTCTTCGTCAACGGCGACAGGATAACCTAAATCAAGAATAGAAATGAGATACAACAACACCAAGACTATTCTAAGCTCTAACACAGATTAGGGTTAGGTTAACTTACCCAAAGATGAACTCAGAATTGCCGGAATAACGATTCAAAAGCGAAGGTTCAAGGATGAAGAAGAGCAGGAAAGAATCTAAGATGATTCACCAACTTCTCTCTCACTTTCTCTCTCTTTGCTAGGGTTATAAAATTTGTATGGAAAAGAGAGCTAGGGTTTTAAGGACTATAAATAGGCCTAATATTGATGAAAATAACCCCTGGGCCAAGGTATACTTAGGGTATAACGAAAACCGGCCTCTCACGATCCAACAAAGCACTTCTGGTGGCCTATTACCATGAAAGGTCGGACTTAAGCTTACTGACCATGGATCTAGGTCAAGCTGAGTTTTCATACCGACCGGATCTTCAGATCAGCCATGGCGAACCACACTCAATTCAACGGTCACTGAATTTCGATCAGGTCCACAAGCCCAAGGACATGCCTGGGCCACCTTCCCTGATCAAAGGGTGAAATTGGGTTAGAATCCAACGGTCAGATTGCTTAAAATCATTGCGCAAGTGACACGACTCAGATTTCATAAAAGCTTATTAAATTTCCAACCGTTCTTACACTCTTCACTCCGAACTCAATCAAATCGACCAGAACATCACATGGACTTGATTTTTGAGGTGATGGTCAAGCCCAACATGGTGACTGTAACAACAAACTACGCTCACCAACTTCTCCCCAAAAATGCGGTGCTCTGCACGAGCGACCATACAACGCCTCATAGGGAGTCATGCCGATACTCGCCTGGAAACTGTTATTATACACGAACTCTGCATACTGAAGACAATCATCCCAACTGTCCTTGAAATCCAAAACACAAGCTCGCAACATGTCTTCCAGGACCTGATTCACGCGTTCTGTCTGCCCATCTGTTTGCGGATGAAATGCGGTGCTGAACTTCAGTTTCACACCCATCGTTTCCTGAATATGAGTCCAGAAGATAGATGTGAAATGTGTGTCTCTATCAGACACAATCTCCAGAGGAACTCCATGCAGACATACTATCTCCTTGATATACAACCCAGCCAACTCGTCTGCAGAGTTTGTGACTCTAATCGGTAAGAAATGCGCCGACTTCGTCAGTCGGTCCACGATCACCCAAATAGAGTCATATCCCTTCCTCGTTCTCGGCAACCCAGAGATAAAATCCATAGAGATGAAGTCCCACTTCCATTCTGCTATGGGCATGGGCTGCAGCAACCCAGGAGGTCGGCGATGCTCTGCCTTTACCTGCTGGCACATGAGACAACGAGAAACAAACTCAGCAATATGGACCTTCATATTGTCCCACTAATAAGATCTCCTCATATCCTGATACATCTTCGTGTTACCTGGTTGCATCGCAAGTTTAGAACTATGGACTAACTCGAGAACCTCCCGTCTCAAGTCAGGGATGTCAGGAACACATAACCGGCCACAAAATCGTAGGGCCCCATCAGAACTAACACTCCAGTCGGAGTTCTCATCTGTACCAACCCGCTTTCTCATCTTCACCAAAAGCTCATCATCTGCCTGAGCTGCAACGATCTTCTCGTCGATAAGGGGCTGTACACGAACGTGTGCGATAACCTCATACGGCTCAACCACCGTAAGCTTCTGCTTAAAATCTCACACGAACTCCAATATATCCCACTCTGCTATCATCAGCGGAGGCGCAAACTCAATAGCCTTCTTGTGACTCAACGCATCTGCTACAAGGTTCGCCTTGCCCGGATGGTAAGAAACATCGAACTTAAAGTCCTTCAATGTTTCCATCCATCGGCGCTGCCTCATATTCAAATCACGCTGCGTGAAAATATACTTAAGGCTCTTGTGGTCGCAAAAGAGCTCGAACTCCTCACCATAGAGGTAATGTCTCTAAAGCTTTAATGCGAAAATGACAGCTGCTAACTCCAGGTCGTGCGTAGGGTAATTCTCTTCGTGTTTCCTCAACTAACGCGAAGCATAAGCAATCACCCTATCCTTCTACATAAGGACACAACCCAGACCAACGCGAGAGGCGTCAGTATATATAATATACTTAACCCCTTGCTCTGAAAATACTAGCACAGGGGCGGACGTCAACTTGTCCTTCAGCTCCAAAAAAGCTAACTCCGCCTTCTCATTCCAAGTAAACTTCAAATCCTTCCGCGTTAACTGCGACAACGGTCTGGAAATCTTCAAGAAGTCTTGAATGAAGCGTCGATAATAGAATGCAAGACCCAGAAACCTCCTTACCTCAGTAACTGAACCAGGTTGCTTCCAGTCCTGCACTGCAGCTACCTTGGCAATATCGACAGCTATCCCTTCCTTGGACACCACATGCCTTAGGAACTTGACTTCCTCTTTCTAGAAATCACACTTCTTGAACTGCACAAAAAGCTGATTCTTCCTAAGAGTATCCAAAATCGCTCTTAAGTGCTCCTCATGTTCTTCCTGGCTCGCAGAATATATCAAGATGTCATCGATAAGGACAATGACGAATCGGAACAAGAATGGTCGAAACACCTTGCTCATTAGATCTATGAACACGGCCGGTGCGTTCGTAAGACTGAACGACATCAAAAGGAACTCATAATGACCGAAGCTAGTCCTGAAAGCGGTCTTCTGCATGTCCCCATCCTTGACGCACAAATGATGATACCCTGACTGCAGATCAACCTTCGAAAAGTACCGTGCCCCCTTCAATTGATCAAACAGATCATCAATCCTGGGTAAATGGTACTTATTCTTTACAGTTACCAAATTCAACCTGCAATAATCAATACACAATCGCAAGGAACCATCCTTTTTCTTCATAAACAAAACAGGTGCTCCCTAAGGAGACACACTAGGCTGAATAAAACCCAAATTCAGCAAATCATCTATCTGCTTCTTCAACTCCTCCATTTCACTCGGAGGCATACGATAGGTGGGTAATGAAATGGGCGCCGCACCAGGCATGAGGTCGATAGCAAAATCAATCTCACGCTGAGGAGGTAATCCAGGAATTGACTCAAACACATCTTCAAACTCCCGAACTACCGGCGTGCTAACTAACGTCGATTCAGCCATACTCTCCAACAGAGAAGTATAATAATCAATACGAAAAGGGTAACTAACCTGAACTGGGAAAGTAACTGTCTCGCCCTTAGGTCCATGGATGGTCACCAACCTTGCTTCACAATCAATCTCAGCTCGCATCCTCGTGAACCAATCCATACCCATAATAACATCGTAATGATAAAGAGGTGCGACAAAGAAATCAACACAGATCGATCAACTCGCTAGATCGACCAAACAATCCATACATCGCTTACTCATAGTAAAGGAAATCCCCGTAGCGGTAGTAAGCGTCACTCCTTGCATAGGAACAGTTCTCAAACCCAAACGCCTAACTGCCGCATAAGATATAAGAGAAGTAGTGGACCCTGTATCCACCAACATAGAAACGGGAATACCTTCAATGTGCGCTGTCACCTCGAAGGATCTCGGCACCAAGTCAGACATAGGCGCTTCAGCTGAGAGCGCATGAACTCGAACCTACTGCTGACGATTCGACAGAGGAACCATGGGCCGCAGAGGTGGCCTGAAGCTAGGCACTGTAGGTCTGAAGGATGGATGAGCTGGCGCTGATCGAAGAGGTGGAGGAGAAATAACCTGAGGCATCGGACGGCTAATCCTCTGCGGTGGAGTAAAACCACTGGCCCGCATACGAGAGAAGCAAAAACTGTCCAAGTGCCCTATCTTCCCACAATACAAACAGTGAAGATCAGCTCGCATCTTCTGAGCGGGTGGCGCTGAACGCCTAGGAGGAGAATCTGCTCGCGGCCTCTTGTCGAGAAAAGGTGCACCCTGAAAGTCCGGTCGCGGCCTAGGAGCCATCAGTGCTCGCATGCGGGACGACCTGTCCCCTTCCTGCTCTGCTCGCAAGGACATGCTCACCAACTCTGCATAAGAAGAAATGCTGGCACAACAAATCTTCGATCGGATCTCAGGCCTCAATCCCTCAGAAAAATGCCGCATCCTCATCGACTGATCGCCCAGAATCAAAGGCACATACCGACACAGCTTAGTGAACCGGTTCTCATACTCCGTCATCGACAGCCCTCCCTGGCGGAGGTGAAGGAACTCACTCTCCTTCTCATGTCGGTACATAATCGGGAAATACTTCTCGTGGAAGCGTGCCTCAAACGGTTGCCACGACCACACAAATCCTTCCTCGACAGTGTGAAGAACAGTCCCACCACAGACTGGCCTCCTTCTCAAACATGAAGGAGGCAAGCTCAACCTGCTCAACCTCAGAGCAGTGCAGCGGTCTCAGCATCTTAGAGATGCGATCGATCCAATACTCGGTCTCCTCGGGTCTATGAGAACCCGCAAATGTAGGAGGTCATAAGCGTTGGAATCGCTCAAAAGTGCCGCTCGCACTGGCGCTCCCAGATGGAGGCATAGGTGAAGTAGGTGAAGTTGCCCCACTGACTAAGCAAAGATGCCAGCCATGGAAGAGAGGAACTCCTGCTGCTGCTGCTGCTGCATCAACAACATCATTTGCTCAAACCTATCAGTAGGCGAAGCAGACGAAGGTGCACGGCTCGGCTCAGGAACTGAAGGCATGACTGGAGGAGCCATAGGTGTCAGCCCTACACAGGCATGTGACGGGCCCGCCTGTGGATCCATCTGGCTATCGCTCAAGGGAGGAACCCCAGCAAGTGACTCAAACAAGGAGAGACGGGTCGAAGTCTTCGAACCCTTAGGAGGCATCCCTACATTCAACAGAGGATGCAACCTATCAGATTCTACGTCCACATAATCCATTCACACAGCATTCATAGCACAACTCCAAAGACAAACAACATGCATTCCATTAAACAAAATTATCGTAATACAAGTAGTGTAGCATTACATGAATCACGAATAGGAAAGCATGTGAACTACAACATCTAACACTTCAAACAACCACTAACAACTACAAATAACTCCAACTACAAAGCCAATAACGGCTACACAGAAAGAAACAACAAACAAAGCAAAGGAATACTACAACGACAGTTACTCGTCAGAATCAAGAGATGGAGGCGGGGCACCCTTATCCTACAAGCAACACAGGATAGACTTTAGAGTTCGAGTCACCTTCTTAAACTTATGCTTCACAAGGCCTCGAAGATCCATGATATCCTGGCGTAGAACAACCTGCCCTTCTTCAAGCCGAGCAATACGGGCATCTCTGGCAGTCTGATCTGCGTTCTACTCTGGTGCCACAGGAGGAGAGCTCTCACTCGTATCATGTGCCTCTACCTCTTCCTCGTCCTGCTCTATTTCTTCCTCAATCTTAGCACCACCTTCAGCATAACTCTCTTCATCATCTCTCTCTGACTCATCCTCACTCTCTGAGGCTTGTCGACCAGAACCAATCTCCATCTGCTTAAGGGTCGTCAGGCTAATATGACGAACAGGAACCGGCTTCTCTGCTCCAAGCCTATAGCCAAACTCATGTGCAAGCTTACAAATGAGGCAGCCAAAAGGAAGCAATTCGCTCCTCTTAGTGGAACGAGCGATGAGAATAATCTGGCGCAGAATGTACGTCGGCACACACAACTTCGCTTCTTGCCCCACCTGATACAGGAAATCTACCATCAGGCGCGTACACTCGCTGCGGTTGCTCCACCTTGGGTATACATTGAACGTACACATGGTGAAGCAAACAGAAGTCATCCGTCATGTTGGTAGCCAGAAGACTCCTATTAGGCTGCCATTCGACCAGACGACCACACAAGGATTGGGTACGACGATCCCTCTCACGCATACTGTTCAAATTCTTCTCACTGGCATGCACCTCACCAAGTGACACATTCAGGAGTCGGGATATCAAAGCGACGTTGACTGTAGCTTCTCGACCACTACCACAAGGAATCTTGAACTGCAGAGGCTCCAGCGAAGGATCACGAATATTGGCATAAAAAGTTAGAAACAGTACTTGCATTCGCGCGATACTCGCCCTCAAACAAGGGACACCAACCAGCCCCTTTCAGGTGCTCCAACAACAGAAACTCGCCATACAGCCGCGGATCAACATGAGCCTCAAAAAGGACTCTACGGTCTTCACAGACTCCATGTGATAGCTCCGCCAACAAAGTTCTACTAATGGGAGCTCGAGGATCGAGGTCCCGCTTAGTCTGGAATTCACGAGTGGCGGATGTGCTCGTGGCGGCACCTCTCGGCCTCCGTGCACGGGTTGGGCGGCTAGGCCCGGCTTCATCCACGGGCGCTCTCTTCTTCCCCATCAAAGAAAGAAGGGAGGAAATGGAAAAGATGGCCATGATAAACTCAAAGAGGGCCATGAGAAATGAGAGAAAGAGAGAAATATGAAGAAATGGAAACTTCCACACACTTGAGAGCCCAAAGATGGATTTGAGCCCAAATGAGAAGGAAAGAAAGGATAAACAGCAATGGGGATGAGGGTTTTGAGATGGGGTGATGGGGTTTGCACGAAAATGGAAGAAAAAGAAGATTTGGAGAAGAACTTGAAAGAAAAGAGAGCTTAGGAGGGAGGTTTGTGAAGGAAGTAGGTCTTAGAAGGGGTTTTAATCACCGAACCATAGAAGGGTGGGCCACACTAGGCCAAACAAACGTCGGCCTGCGCCGGCCCGCCCTATCTGGCCCGCTGATCGGCGAGGCCTCGCCAAGCCGGCGATGACATCACCGGTCTCTGGACAATTTGGCGATGCCTCACCGTTTGGGCGAGGTCCTCCTGGTCCCTTAGCTCCCAAGTGATGTGGTTCCCCCCTGGGCCCCACTGAAAATGCCCCGATCGGCCCTTTGCTTAATTTGACGCCTATCGGGCCATTCGGGCAGAAACCTGATACAAACAGAGATTTCTTAAAGATTTAAGGGTTGAAATAGGATGATAAACCATCTAAACTCATTAATAGATGGTCTAGGAAAGGTTTCGGGTCGTTGTGTGTGATCAGGAGAGAGCACAGACTCGATTTCAGCGATCGTTTTCAGTAAACTTTCGCTGATAGAAGCTATAGAACACAAACACACAATCTACGATAAACTCGCACCCAAATATACTAAAGTGGTGACAGCGTGCGGTGTGTGACCATAACTCAGGTCCGGTTTAATCCAAATCATGTTCTGATACCAACTTGTAACGCCCTGAAATTCGGGGGTCGAGCATAACTCAGCTCCCGAGTTCCAAAACATCACTTATGCAACATATTTAATGATGGATGTATGTTGTCTGTATTAGTGCATAAAACATGGAATAGATTAAGCTAAAACATAGATATAATTTAGGGATAAGTGAAGAAAGCAAGCGGAAGACTTATAAAATCATATGTGTACAAGTGCAAATCCCTGAAGTACATATACATACCAGGTCGTTCTGACAAGTGTTACTATCAAAATTACAAGTATTAGATTACATCATTTAATTTCCCAAAAGAAATCCCAGCATCCCGCGCATCAGAACAAGGCTCACTAGAACCCATCTGAAAACTGCATAAAAGAGAAAGCAGCCTCATCATCATCCATCTCCCGCTCTGCCTCAGAGGTCGCCTCAATATCTGCAACATCAGCAACTAAGATAGAGTATGGTGGGTGTTTAACACCGCCCCAGAACGTGGGAGTGAGTGATCAACTCAGTGGAACAATAAAGCACAGGTTAACATGTTATCAGTTCAATCAAACAGTAATGATAAAGCAGAACAATTAAACATGTCCTAAGTACTCTTGTTAATGTAAGGATGTATGCAGAATGATGCGTGCCCTCACACGTACACCCTCAGCGTCTTCATCTTACGTTACTCATGACATCGCCTCAAAGTGCGCCACGTCTATAAAGCACATGTAAATGCGGTGCATGAACATGATTACGAAGTTGTTATTAGTCCTTTTCATACAGCAGGATTGGGAAGCTAAGATACCTTCCTCATGTCACCATCCAAACAGTGATCCATTCTAAGGTCGTCAGTCCTAGGCATCTCATACGATCATATGGTTTTAGGTCGCAGCAAAGGGCTCGTCACCAATCAATGCACGCCTATCATACCATCGTTACTACATTAAGGCTTGTCACCTCAATGCGGTATCCAGGCATGCTCGAGGTCACTACAGAGGGCTTATCACTAATTAATGTAGGCTGACAGCACGAATATAGTGTCCCATACCACCATAATCAGCTCACGAGTTTGGTTGCTCACTGGTCACTACGGGGAGGCTTGTCACCCCAGCGTAGGCCAACAGCTCGACCACGGTGTCCCATACCACCATGTCTGGCTCATGAGTCTTAGCGGATCAAGGTACCATGGTTAATAGGATTTCATCGGTAAGTTAGGTACCCTAGATTCAAACAGTAGTGTCCATACATAGTGAACATACATCGGACAATCGGGTTACCTGACGAACTCGACTAGCACGAGCGCATGTTAGGTTGAATGACATAGAGTGCGCAACCACCCCGCGTGGCCAAACCACTACCGACAACTCTAATACGACTCGGGTTCGTCTAATACGTCCTATGTGGTGAAAGTAACTTCAGTCATGATCTTAAGGCCGATTACCGATTTCCTGGACTAATCATAGTCCCACACACATTACACTACAACAGATATTCATATCTACAACTTAGAATAGTAATGGAACAACAACTCAAATCCTGTAATATGTAAGCATTTGAAGAAAATCAACTTAACATGGAATTTCACATAAGCAAGACTTGAAATTAAACAACAAGGAATGTAACTAGCATGAAGGAAATCATACACATCAATAGGAGTGTTGAGAATCACTTCTCAACGCCCATACTAGGTTGATATATCACACTTTAGATCATTCAGACATTTCTACAAACACTTAGAATACATAATACAGCCTACATGACGTATGTTGAAATACACACATTTGGACAATTCCTTTTACCAAGGAGTTGCCGTACATACCATTAGCATAAGTACATGACAATTAATCATGGCAATCACAGTTCATATTTTATACGCATACGGTACTTTATACATACACAGAATACACAAATCTCAATATAACATATGCATATCAGGAACACAAAGTAAACATAACATTTAGCATGTGAAATCTCATCCATAACAAGAATAAACCATTCACTGGCATTGAAAGCCTTGAAAACCATAACCTATACACTTAAAGTCCTCACCTTAAGCCAGAAAAGAACACCGAACTGATTTTAGATGATATGTCTTCGTCAACGGCGACAGGATAACCTAAATCAAGAATAGAAATGAGATACAACAACACCAAGACTATTCTAAGCTCTAACACATATTAGGGTTAGGTTAACTTACCCAAAGATGAACTCAGAATCGCTGGAATAACGATTCAAAAGCGAAGGTTCAAGGATGAAGAAGAGCAGGAAAGAATCTAAGATGATTCACCAACTTCTCTCTCACTTTCTCTCACTTTTCCTTTCTCTCTCTTTGCTAGGGTTAGGAAATTCGTATGGAAAAGAGAGCTAGGGTTTTAAGGACTCTAAATAGGCCTAATATTGATGAAAATAACCCCAAGGCCAAGGTATACTTAGGGTATAACCAAAACTAGCCTCTCACGATCCAACGAAACACTTCCGGTGGGCTTATTACCACGAAAGGTTGGACTTAAGCTCACTGACCATGGATCTAGGTCAAGCTGAGTTTTCATACCGACCGGATCTTCAGATTAGCCATGGCGGACCACACTCAATTCAACGGTCACTGAATCTCGATCAGGTCCACAAGCACAAGGACATGTCTGGGCCACCTTCCCTGATCAGTGGGTGAAATTAGGTCAGAATCCAACGGTCAGATTGCTTAAAATCATCGCGCAAGCGACACGACTCAGATTTCATAAAAGCTTATTAAATTTTCAACCGTTCTCACACTCTTCACTCCGAACTCAATCAAATCGACCAGAACATCACATGGACTTGATTTTTGAGGTGATGGTCAAGCCCAACATGGTGACAGCAACAGCCTAAGATCATCGCTATTGGAGTTTCGACGCGCAGTCCAGGTCTGATCCAGAACTTCTAAAAATTCCTAAGAGCAACTGGCTTTAGCGATGAATCCCAGATGTCAGAGTAACATAGCGCTAACCATTCTACAGGTTTTGAGTCATGCAGATCCAATTTAAAGTGATTGATGTAGATTTCACAAGCAATTGAGTATAACGCTAATTACCCCAAAAAACTACTAAGGAAAGAATATCACAAAATTTTTAGGGTCATTACATATTACTACATCGTGACCCTACACTTAGGTTGTGAACAAGTTTTTGGCACTGTTGCCGGGGACTACGGCCACATTTTTTAGATTAATTTGTATTAGAATTAGATCAAGATTAGGGTTAATTTCTACTATGTTTTTAGGTTACAATTTTCTATTTTTAGAAAATAACTCTGTTATCTCTTTTGTAGGATCTTAGCATAGCAATGCTAATCGGGTAAGTTCTCTCCAACTTTCTCTTATATTTTTAGATTTCTTATTTGCTGTAGTTTTTTTTTTTTTTTTGTTTTCCTTTTCAAGTTTAGTTGTTTAAGTTATTCAAGGGCTGTGAGTGTTTCATGCCTAAGTGGGTTTGTGACAACACTCCGTATTTTAAGTAAAGGAGGAATAGTTGAAGGGTTGCCTATTCATCATTGGATTAGACATCACTTGAGATCTTCTAAATTAATTAAAGTTATTACTGCAAATCAACCTCAACATTTAGCTGATGAAGTTGAAGATGAGAATGAGGTGCATCATGCACCCCCACCTCATACTCTATGAGATTATTTACAATCGGCGAGGGTGAGTACACCTTCCTGCATGATATTTCCACTGAATATAGGAACCCTGGATGTTAAACGTGGAATGATACAACTAATTCCTAAATTCTATGGACTAGAATATGAAAGTCTATACTTGCACATCAAAGAGTTTGATGAGATAGTCGCCACATTACACTTTCCAAACATATTTGAAGATATAGTGGCACTTAAATTATTTCCATTCTCATTGAAGGATAAAGGTAAGACATGGATGCACTCCTTAAAGCCACGATCTATCGACACATAGGCCAGGATGACTCGAAAATTTTTCAAAAAGTTTTTCTCATTTCATAAAACTGACACGTTAAGGAAGGAAATCATGAACTTCTCCTAGAAAGAGGAAGAGACGTTCCAATGCTGGGAAAGGTTCAAGGATCTCACAAATTCCTGTCCACACCATGGCTATGAAATATGGCAAAAATAAGCTTTTTCTATAATGGATTAACTTTACCAGTGTGCTAGTTTGTAGAGATGATGTGTAACGGTGAATTCATGAACAAGGAGGCCGATAATACGTGGGATTACCTTGATCAATTGGCAAAAAACATGCAATCATGGGACACCTCCCCAAGACCCACCACTTCTAAGCCTACTCAATCAAAAGAAAGGGAAGGAATTTATGTTTCAAAAGAGGAAGATGCCATGAGTGTAAGGGTGGCCAATCTCATAAGGAAATTTAATGCCATGAAACTTAAGAATGTAGAACCTATCAAACCCGATAAGGCTGTGGAAGTTGTTTGTGCTATTTGTGCTTGTAACATACATACAACTGAAAATTGTCCAACAATTCCTATTTTTCAAAAAATATTGAATGAGCAATCGAATGCTGTAAACAACTACCCAAGAGATTTCAGAGGACCCACCTCGAACACATACAACTCCAATTGGAGAAACCATCCAAATTTCAGTTGGAGGAATGGACAAACGGCTAACCCACATGGGGTCCTTACTCAATTTTAAAATCAAAGGAAACCTTAAGAAGATATGGTTTAAAAATTCATGCAAAACCAAGAGTTATTCAACCAGAATATGGTATAAGCATTACAGGATTTCAAAACAATAATGTGAATGTTTGCATCATCCATTCAAAGGATTGAGCCATACTTAACGAGTGGGGAGAAAGAGATGCTTCCAGTCTAACCTCTCCCCAATCTAAAGTGACAATGTGAAATTAGTGACCCAAGCTCTTCAAATCAAATAGAGAAAACCAAGTCTATCACCACTCATAGGAGTGGAAAGACAATTGCCAAATCTATTTCAGTGACGGCTGAAAAGCCTAAGGACCCGGAAGAAGATGAGAATGATAGACCTAGCATTGTTCTATAAGAGGAAGAACAAAAAAAATGTGTGAAACGATTGTGCCATTCCCTCAATAGTTAATTGCACCAAAACCTCTATTTAATTCTCAAGATATTATAGAGGTGCTTAAGCAAGTTTAGGTCAATATTCTTTTACTAGATATCGTTAAACAAATCCATTCATATGAAAAATTTTTGAAAGATCAATGCATTACCAAAAGATGGCAAAACATACAAAAGAAAATCTTTTTAACAAAAAAGGTGAGTGCCATCCTCTAGCAAGATGTGTCACAAAAATATAAAGATCCTAATAACCCAACTATCACTTGTATAATTAGGAATCACCATATTAAGCATGCACTTCTTGACTTGGGAACGAGCGTTAATTTGATTCCTTTCTCGATATATAACAATTGGGTTTAGGTGATTAAAACTCACCTGGACCACATTACAACTTGCTAATCACTCAGTTTGTGTACCGAGAGGGATGATTGAGGATGTGTTGGTCCAGGTTGATAAATTTTACTATCTAATAGGCTTTATTCTCTTGGATATTCAACACATTGTATATATGAGCACTCAAATTTCTGTAATTCTTGCTTGTCCATTCCTTGCTACATGAAATGCAATCATTAATTGTAAGAATGGAATTATGAATTTATCTTTCAGAAATATGACATTGGGGCTCAATATCTTTTTCAACATGAGCAAAAAGTCAAAGGATGTTGATGATATCCATGACATTAACTTAATAGATTCTTTTGTGGAATATATATCACTTTGACTCTATACTCTGACCCTATAGAAACGTGCTTAACCCACTTCCCTGATTTAGATGATGACATGATTAGGGAGATAAATTCCTTGATGCTACATTGATACTTGAAGTTAACCGGTGGAGGCCACAATTTGAGATATTGCCTTAAACTGATGTAGTGCCTCTACCGTTTAGCCTCAAAGCACTGAAGCTTGACCTAAAACCTCTACCCACTAATCTTAAATATGTCCGTTTAAGTCAAGATGAGACATATTCAATGGAGATTTCTTCCCACCATGAGAAAGAATAGGAGAGTGTGCTTATTTCCACTCTCATTGAGTATAAATGAGCCCTTGGATGGACGATCGTGGACCTCAAGGGAATTGACCCTTTGATTTGTACTCACTACATTCATCTTGAGGATAATGTGAAAACCTCTCGGCAACCATAATGTTGATTAAATCCAAACATGAAGGAAGTGGTTAAGGACGAGGTACTTAATTTGTTATATGTGGGTATCATATACCTTGTATCCGACTGTCAATGGGTGAGTCTAACTCAGGTGGTTCCTAAGAAGTCTGGAATCACCATCGTAGCCAATGCCGACAATGAACTCATGTCAACTAGAGTCACTATCGGTTGGAGAATGTTCATTGACCATATGAAATTTAATACCGTCACAAGAAAAGACCGCTTTCCTTTACCCTTCATCGATCAAACTTTGGAAAGGCTAGCTGGTCACTCTTACTACAGCTTTGACGAGTATTTAGGCTATAAGCAGATTGATATAGCTTTTGAAGATCAAGAAAAGACCATATTTACATGCCCCTTTGGCATGTTTGGTTATCGAAGGATGTCATTCTGACTATGTAATACTTCGCCACCTTTCAGTGATGCATGTTGAGTATATTTTATGACATGGTGGGGCAATATTTAGAGGTCTTCATGTACAACTTCTCTCTTTTTAGTCAATCCTTCAGTGAGTGTTTGGAAAATCTTTAAAATGTGCTGAAGTGATGTGAAGAAAAGAATTTGGTTCTGAATTAGGAGAAATGTCATTTCATAGTTCCCAAGGAAATTATTCTTGGACATATAATTTCGTCCAAGGGAATTGAGATAAACAAGGCTAAAATTGACCTTATCTCAACCTACCTCCACCTAAGAGCATAAGTGACGTGCGATCCTTCTTGGCACACGCCGGATTCTATAGACGATTCATAAGGGACTTTAGCCATCTCTCTCATCCTTTATATAATCTACTTTAAAAGAATGCACTATACGAGTGGACTGAACAATGCCAAGAAGCTTTCACTAAGCTCAAGGCTATGTTGACAACTGCACCTATCATACAGCCACCTGATTCGAGCATCCCTTTTGAGATCATGTGCAATGCATCTGACTATGCTATTGGGGTGGTGTTAGGCTAGATAAAAGAGAAGAAGCCTTGTGTGATTCAGTATGCAAGTAGAACTCTAAATTCTGCCCAAGTGAACTACTCTACTACTAGGAGTTCTTAACCGTAGTATTCACTTTGGAAAATTTAGGTCCTACTTGATTAGATCCAAGATCATCATTTACACTGATCATGCGGCGCTGAAGTACCTTCTTTCTAAGAATGATGCTAAGCCCTGCTTGATAAGATGGATCCTTCTACTCCAAGAGTTTGATATAGAAATACAAGACAAAAAGGGAGTAGAGAATGAAGTAGTTGACCATCTCTATAGGCTTGATCTTCCCGATTCCCTTGAACTGACACTGATAAACGACATGTTCCCTGACAAACAATTGTTTGAACTCTCCTAATTACCTTGGTTTGCTGACATTGTGAATTATCTTGCCACAGGTTTCAACCAACATATTGGACTGTGCAAGATAAGCAAGAAAATTCTTCGCCGAGGTACGTAGGTTTTTATGAGATGATCCTTATCTGTTTAAATATTGCCCACACCAAATTCTAAAGAGATGCATACCAGACAATGAACATCAGAGTGTTATATCCTTTTGTCACTCTCAGGTCTGTGGTGGTCACTTTTTTGCTAAAAAGACCATGACCAAAATTCTACAGTACAACTTTTATTGGCCCACAATGTTTAAAGACACTCATGAGTTTTGCAAAACTTGTGAGCATTGTCAGAGATTGGGAGGATTGTCCCATCAAAATATGATGCCACTGAACCTAATTCTTATCATTGAAGCATTCGATTGCTGAGGCATCGATTTCATGAGGCCATTCCCTCAATCCTTTGGAAATATTTATATTTTATTAGTAGTAGACTATGTCACTAAGTGGGTCGAAGCGATTCTGTGCCAGAATAATGATTATAAAATAGTCATTAGATTCTTAAAAGAAAATATCCTTTCTCAGTTTGGAACGCATCGGGCCACATTAGTGATGGAGGTTCACACTTTTGTAATAGCCCATTTGAGAACTTAATGAAGAAATATGATATCTCTCATAAGGTGATACTTCATACCACCTGCAAAGAAGCGGGCAAGCTGAGATTTCCAAAAGGGAAATTAAACACATTCTGGAAAAAACGATTAACCCTGACCATAAGAATTGGTCAATCCACTTGACTGACACTTAATGGGCTCACCACACAACTTTTAAGAGCTCCATTGGAATGTCTCCCTTTAGACTCATCTATGGGAAGACTTGCCACTTGCATGTAGAGTTGGAACATAGAGCCTACTGGGCTATCAAAAATCTAAAATTTAATTTGGATAACATTGGCTTGTTGCGCAAACTTAAATTAAATGAACTTGAGGAAATCCTGAATCATGATTATGAATACTCGAGAATTTACAAGGATGGGATGAAGGTGTTTCATGACCAGAACATCATTTGGAAATCATTCACAACTGGTCAAAAAGTCATTTTATAGAATTCTCGGTTAAATCTTTTTTTAGAAAAACTTTGATCTCATTGGACGGGTCCTTTCACTATTACTAATGTCTATTCTTATGGGGTCATCGAGATAAAGAATCTGACGAATGATAATGTTTTCAAGGTAAATGGATATCGTCTCAAGCCATTTGTTAAGAAGTTTGATTCAGGGGATATGTCCTTGCCTCTGATTGATCCTGTATATCAGGATTGACCTCCTAGTCTGATGGAGGTGTAGTTAGGTTTATTACTTTCAAATGAAATAAGATTAGGATATTTTATTTTCAATAAGTTTAGTCTTCAGGCTAACCCATTTTTATGTTGAGAACTTTGAAAAAGCTTTAAGTCTCCTTCTTCAGGTACTACTTTTCCATCACTTATCCTTTCTTTTCGTTCTCACATATGCATTGTGTTCACAACCCTAAGTGTAAGGTCGCGATGTAGTAATAATCTCAGTGAGACCGAGGTCGAATCCACATGGACTAATCTCATGAGTATTAATCTGAAAGCAGCTAGAGCTAGAACTAGAAAAAGATGAAAACCTAAATCGAAAATATTTGAGAGTAATCATGAGAGATTTAATGAAAAACTTAAGAAATTCAAAGGTGGGAAACTAGGGTTTTCAAGGATTCACTTGTAGAGATTAGGGAGATCTATGCTTGATTCAAGGACACAACTGGAATTAGAGTTCCATCATATCCAATTGGAAGATATCTTAGTAAAATTAAATTTGAACTTCCGTTGACCTAGTTCTCAATGGATGAGAGGTGTGAGAACTCGAAGTGATTCCATCACAAAACCACGCCCAGGAGACAAGGCAAACAATAGGATTTACCAATCTTAAAACCAATCTGAGAGATTTATGAAAGTTAGGGAGGATTCCATCATCCAGCCATGAACAAGGAACGATGGTAAACAACAGGATTTCCTAAATTCATAATATCAATACGTGAAAAGAACATACTCAAAGCTATCGCAGATCCATTGTAATTTGAGTCACAACAAACCATTAAAAACTGAAAGTATTCCTTATAATCAAACTAGAATCAAAGAGAGTTCAATATAAACATGAATTAAAGCAATAAAATCATCCCATCACACTAGAAGCTTCACCTTTTAGTCCTAGCTAAGAGGTTTAACCAACCATAAACATGATTGAACTAGAATCTCTTAATAAAAGCATAAAAATAACCAAGGAAAGGAAGAAAAACTCTTGGCGATGACTTCTCCATGCTTTTACTCCACTCCTCAAACCCTAGATATGCCTAGGGATGCCTTAGGGACCCCTATTTATAGTTTTAGGCCTTAGACTTTCACACCGAGTGGAAACCGTCTCAAATGTACACAGTCCACGCAAGTTTTACGTAATCCTCGACTGGTCATGGGTCGTCCTCAACCGGTCGTGGGACGTACTCGACCGATCAAGGGTCTCTTTCGACTGGTCGAACAGGATAAGGATTTTGAGGTTTTACTTACTGGAGTTCGAGTCGAGACACCTTTGACTCATCAAGTAAAGTCCAGGACTGGTCGAGCGTACGCAGGACTGGTCGAGCCGGAGCCAGGACTAGTTGAAGATGGCCGAATTTCACTTCATAACTCTGATTTTCTTCATTCTTGACTTAATTTCCTTGGATCTTTAGTATGTGCATTCTTCATTATTGGTTTCATCAGATCCAATCTTAGCTTTGGTGATTCTTGAGTGTTAAATTGATACTTTTAACATCCTTATCAATCCAAGCTCTTGAATTCACCTTCCAACACAAACATGTTTAAAATAGAACATTAAGCATTATTATGTTCATAAAACCAAGTAATAGATGGGGTCTAATAAGCAATATTTGACCTTCAACACAATCCCCAACCAACATTTTTCTAGTCCCGAGCAAAGTATGCGAAAAATGAACTTTAATGTGCAATGTTTAAACCTTTTTCTAAAAATGATCTTTTGTGTAATCCAATATGAATGAGTAGACTAAAGATGAGAATTTGAGATTTTGAAGACCTAGAGTTGAATCACATAAATAATCAATCAAATAAGTCCTTTTTCCATTAGGTCAAAGCGTAGTTCGCATATCAAGTTTTTCAAAGTGTTCAGTGAAAATACTATCTTTTCATAATGTTAGCTATGCTCATCACTTCAAGATTGGTTGAAAACACAAGTACTGATTCCGAACTTATCCCCTTTTCCTTTTTTTAGTTTTTTATTTTTATTTTATATCGATGGTCATTTGTATTTATTCTTCTTTTTTAGTCATTACATCTTTTTCAAAGACATTTTTTATTCCCCTCAAAGATGTTGTCATTTTTCATTCTTCATGACCGCTCTGTTGATCTCTTATTTTTTAACTAGTTCTTTTTCTTCTTTTAAGGTGCATAAAATTCTTCAGACTCAGTTCTTAATATCTTTCAATGATCATCATATTATTAATCAGAAAATCTAGTACTATTCATAGAAAGCAATTAGAATAACATAATATTCGAACTTACTCTTAATCAATTGAATATAAGAACCATAAGTGATAGGTCACTTAGTTGTTCCAACTCCAACAATTCAAAATTTTATTTCTATCTTATCATCATACTCAAAACAGTCATAAATGCACAACTTATCGCTTTCCAAATAAATAAACATTGAAAATTTTCAAAAAATTTACAATTTTTTTCAATACTGAGAAAATACTGATTAATTTACCTAATCTCCCATCCCCAACCTAAAATCTACATTGTCCTCAATGTAAAAAAGAAGAAGCATGATTTACAAAAGAGATAACATAATTGAAGGAGAAGTGATGGAAACATAGTACCTGATGAAGGAATTTTGAAGCTTTTTCCAAAGGATCTCAGCGTGAAGGTGGTTAGCACAAGAGTTTAACAATCGAAAAGCAAACTAGCCTAAAAGTGAAAGAAAACTATCCTAGAACGACAGAAAGAAAACTATCCTAAACAGCAAAAAACAATAAACCTAACTACACCTCTATCAGACTAGGAGATCAATCCTGATAAAAAGGATCATTCAAAGGTATGGACATGTCCTCTGAATCAAATTTCTCAACATATGGCTTTAATCAATGTCCATTCACTTTGAATTCTTTGCCATTATTCGGATCTTGTATCTCGATGACCCCATGAGGATAGACATTAGTAACAGTGAAAAGGCCGGTCCAACGAGATCGGAGTTTGCCTGTAAAGAGATGTAACCGAGAATTATACAAGAGGACCTTCTGACCTAGTGTGAATCATTTTCAAAGAATGTGTTGGTCATGAAACACCTTCATCCTATCCTTATAAATTCTCGAGTTCTTGTACGCATCATTCCTGATTTCTTCGAGTTCATTCAACTAAAGTTTGCGTAGTGAGCCAACGTTGTCTAGATTGAAGTTTAAATTTTGATCGCCCAATAGGCTCTATGTTCCAACTCTACAGGTAAGTGGCAAGCCTTTCCATAGACAAGTCTAAAGGGAGACATTCCAATAGGAGTTTTAAATGCAGTACGGTAAGCCCACAAAGCATCGGTCAATCGGATTGACCAATCCTTTCAATTAGTGTTAACCATTTTCTCCAAAATGTGTTTAATCTCCCTATTGGAAATCTCAACTTACCCACTTATTTGTGGGTGATATGGAGTGCTACCCACTTGTTTGTGGGTGGTATGGAGTGCTCACCTTGTGAGAGATGCCATATTTCTTCATTAAGTTCGAAAATGGCCTATCACAAAAAATGTGAGCCCCCATCACTAATGATGGCTCGAGGCATTCTGATTTGGGAAAGGATGTTTTCTTTTAAGAATTTAATGACCCTTTGATGATCATTGTTCCGGTATGGAATCGCTTCGACCCATTTAGTGACATAGTCTAGGAGCGAGCAAAATATATAAATTTTCAAAAGATTGGGGGAATGGTCCTATAAAATCAATGCCCCAGCAATTAAATGCTTCAATGATCAGAATGGTGTTGAGAGGCATCATATTTTAACAGGACACTGCTCTCAACTTCTGACAATGCTCACAAGCTTTACAAAATGCATGGGTGTCCCTAAACATAGTGGGTCAATAAAAACCATACTGCAGAATCTTGGAAGTGGTCTTTTTAGTAAAAAGGTGATCACCACAGGCATGAGTGTGATAGAAGGAGACGACACTTTGGTGTTCATTATCTAGCACACATCTCCTTAAGATTTGGTTTGGGAAATATTTAAATAAATATGGATCATCCCAGAAGAACTTACGAACCTCGGTGAAGAATTTTTTCTTATCTTCCGCAGTCCAATGTGTCGACGTGAAACCTGTGGTAAGATAATTAGCAATATCAGCAAACCAAGGTGAATGGGAGACTTTGAACAATTGTTCGTTAGGGAATATGTCATTTATATGTGTCGTCTCAAGGGAATCAGAGAGATCAAGGTGGGAAAGATGGTCAGCCACTATATTCTCTACTCCCTCTTTATCTTTTATTTCCAAATCAAATTTTTAGAGTAGGAGGATTCATCTAATCAGATGGGGCTTAACATCATTCTTAGAAAGAAAAAAGTTGAGTGCCGCATGATCTGTGTAAATGACGATCTTGAATCCAATCAAGTAGGACCTAAATTTATCCAAAGCGAACACCACGGCTAAGAGTT
Organism: Magnolia sinica; assembly: GCF_029962835.1. Taxonomy (NCBI): domain Eukaryota; kingdom Viridiplantae; phylum Streptophyta; class Magnoliopsida; order Magnoliales; family Magnoliaceae; genus Magnolia; species Magnolia sinica. Next base: position 64,792,794 of record NC_080575.1, on the reverse strand, counting down.
CCTTTTCCATAATAGAGTAGTTCACTTGGGCAGGATTTAGAGTTCTACTTGTGTAATGAATAACGTAGGGCTGCTTTTCTTTTCTCTGGCTTAAAATCACCCCAAGAGCATAGTCAAACGTATCACACATAAGTTCGAAAGGAAGGCTCCAGTCGGGTGGTTGCATGATAGGTGCTATGGATAACATGCCCTTAAGCTTAGTAAAAGCTTTCTGGCATTACTCAGTCTACTTGTATGGTGCATCCTTTTGAAGTAGATTGCACAAAGGATGAGAGAGGTGACTAAAGTCCTTTATGAATCTCCTGTAAAAACTGGCATGTCCTAAGAAGGATCACACGTCTCGTATGTTCTTGAGTGGAGGTAGCTTAGAGATAAGATCATTTTTAGCCTTATCTATCTCGATTCCCTTGGACAAGATGATGTGTCTAAGGATAATTTCCTTTCGAACAATGAAGTGGCACTTTTCCTAATTTAGTACCAAGTTCTTTTCCTCACATTGCTTTAGCACATTTTTTAAATTTTCTAAACATTCGCTGAAGGATGGACCAAAGACCGAGAAGTCGTCCATGAAGACCTCTAAATGTTACCCCACCATATCAGAAAAAATACTCATCATACATCGCTGAAAGGTGGCAGGGGCATTACATAATCCAAATGGCATCCTTTGGTAAGCAAAGGTGCCATAAGGACATGTAAATGTGGTTTTTTCTTGATCTTTAAGTGTTATCTCAATCTGATTGTAGCCCAAATACCCATCAAGGAAATAGTAATAGGAATGACCAACTAACCTTTTTAAAATTTGATCAATGAAGGGTAAAGAAAAGTGGTCCTTCCTCTTGACGGTATTCAACTTCCTACAGTCAATGCATATTCTCCAACCAATAGTAACTCTAGTTGGCACAAGTTCATTATTGACATTGGCTACGATGGTGATTCCGGACTTCTTAGGAACCACTTGAGTTGAACTCACCCATTAACTATCGGATATAGGGTATATGATACCCACATCCAATAGTTTAAGAACCTTGACCTTAACCACTTCCTTCATATTTGGATTTAGTCTACTTCATAGTTGTTGTGAGGTCTTCGCATTATCCTCTAGATGAATGCGGCGCATATAGACCAAAGGTTCAATTCCTTTGAGGTCCATAATCGACCATCCAAGGGCTCATTTGTGCTCAATAAGAGTAGAGATGAGCATACTCTCCTGTTCTTGCTCAAGGTGGGAAGAACTCACCACCGAGTATGTCTCATCTTGACCTAAATAGATATATTTTAAATTAGAGGGCAAATATTTTATGTCAAGCTTCGGTGCCTTGAGATTAGACGGTAGAGGCACTACATTAGTTTGGGCAATTTTTCAAATTGTAGCCTCCACCAATTAACTTTAAGTACCGACACGGTATCAAGCATGGCCCCCATCTCCTTAATCATGTCATCATCAAAATTATAAGAGTAGGCTAGGCACGTCTCTAGAGGGTCAGAGGAAAAGGTCAAAAGTATTATATCTTCCATAAAAGAGTCAATCATTTTAATGTTATGAAAATCGTCATCATCCTCTAACTGTTTGCCTGTGTTGAAAAAGATATTCAACTCCAATGTCATATCCCTGAAAGACATACTCATGACTCCATTCCTTCAATTAACGATTGTGTTTGAAGTGGCGAGGAATGGATGACCAAGGATCACGAGAAATCAAGTGCTCATGTTACTGATGGATTGCGTATCTAGGATGATAAAATCTATCAGGTAGTAGAATTTGTTAACTTGGACTAACACATCCTCAATTACCACCTCGGTACACGAACTGAGTGATCGACAAGTTGTAATGTGGTTAGGGTGGGTTTCAATTCACCCAAACCTATCTATTTATAGACCAAGTAAGGGATCAGATTTACGCTTGGTCCTAAGTCAAGAAGTGCATCTCAATTCGGTAGTTCCCAATTGCACAAGTGACGGTTGGGCTACCAGGATCTTTGTATTTCTGTTGGCACATCTTGCTTTAGGATGACACTCACTTTTTTAATTTAAAAGGTTTTCTTTTGAATATTTTGCTATCTTTTGGTCGTACACAAGTCTTTTAGAAATTTAGCAAATGAAGGTATTTGTTTAACCGCATCCAGTAGAGGGATGTTGACCTTCACTTGTTTTAACACCTCTAGAATGTCCAAGGAGTTAGAGAGAGATTATAGTGCAATCAATCGTTGGGGGAATGGTGCAATCGTCTTGCCCTGAAGTTCTGATTTTAATTCTTGTGGAGCAGTGTTAGGTCTATCATCATTGTCCTTTTTCGAGTCCTTAGGCTTTTTAGCCCTAACCAGAATAGTTTTGTCAATGGTCTTCCCACTCCTAAGAGTGATGATAGATTTAGCTTGCTACATCTGATTTGAAGAGCTGGGTTCACTTATCTCATATTACGGTGTGGGATTGGGGAGAGGTTGAGTAGGAAGCATCCCCTTTCCCCCAATTGCTAAGTGTGACTCTATCCTTTGAACATACGATGCAAGCGTTCGAATCACTAATTTGATATCTGGATTACTTGTGCCGAATTCTGATTAATTAGCTCTTGGTATTGAATATGTTTTAGAACTGGATCCTCTTGAGGTTTCCCTTAATTTGGAATTTGATTGAAGAAACCTTGAGGCGTAGCATTTTGTCCATTCCTCCAACTGAAGTTTGGATGATCTCTCTAACCAGGATTGTATTTATTAGAAGTAGGTCCATTGAAAGGTCTTTGGTAATTATTCACGGCATTGGATTGCTCATTCAACACCTCTTGAAAAGCAGCTAATGTTGGACAATTTTCAGTTGTGTGAACATTGCAAGCACAGATACTGCAAACTGTTTCCTTAACCTTATCCTTCTTTAGTTCTATGGCCTCGAATTTTCTTATGAGATTAGCCACTTTAACATTGATATCATCATCCTCTTTCAGAAGGTATAATCCACCCCTTTGATTAAGTGGGCCTAGAAGTGGTACTTGATTTTGGGTATGTGTCCCATGATTGTGCATTTTCAGCAAGTCTATCCAAATAATCCCACACATCATCGACATTTTTATTCATGAATTCTCCATTGCACATTGTCTCGACCAATTGGAGCATGGAAGATGTCAGACCATCATAGAAAAAGTGTGTAATGCACCACGTTTCGAAACCGTGATATGTGCATGAATTGACAAGATCCTTGAGCTGCTCCCAACATTGAAAGAATGTTTCATCCTCTTTTTGGGCAAAGTTCATGATTGACTTTCTAAGGGTATTCGTTTTATGATGCAGAAAAAATTTCTTTATGAACTCCCTTATCATGTCATCCATGTGCTAATAGATCAGGGACATAGTGAATGCAACTATGTCTTAGCCTTCTCTTTCAAAGAAAAGGGAAAGAGTTTCAGCCTGACTGTGTCCTCAGACATGTTAGGAAAGTATAAAGTGACTATAATCTCGTCAAACTCTTTCAAGTGTAGATATAGACTTTCAGATTCAAGTTCATGGAAATTTGAAAGGAGTTGGATTACCCCTGGCTTAATATCCATATGTCCCATATTTTCTTAAAAATCCATGCATAAGGGCGTGCTCACCCCCGCTGGTTGTAAATAGTCTTGTAAAGTACAAGGCGGGGGTGCTTGATGCACCTCATTCTCATCTTAAACTTCCTCAACCTGAGGTTAAAGTTGTCTTCCCAGTTAATTGACTAGTTGATTTGCAGTCATTACTTCAATTAACTCTGAGGATTTCAAGTGGTGTTTAATCCTATGATGGATAGATAATCCCTCAACCAATCCTCCTTCACTTAAAAGACGTTGAGTGTTGTCACGGACCCACTTGGGTATGAAACACTCTCAACCCTCAATTTTAGATTCTAACCTAAACCTAAAAGAGAAAAAGGAAATAAAAGTTTAGAAATAGAAAGAGAGAGGGAATTAGAAAGAAGTTACCTAATTAGAAATTCCTAATTAAAATCCTGCAAAATAAAACAAAACAAGTCAGTTTCTAAAAACATAAATTAGAAAATTAGAAAGTTCCTAAAAATAAAAATAGAAAGTAAAGTAGTTTCTAAAAATTAAAAAGAAAAGTTTCTAAAAATAGAAAATAGAAAGTTTTTAAAAATAGATTAGGAAAGTTCTAAACCTAGAATTAGAAAGTAAGTAAGTTAATTTCTAAAATAAAATAAAAAAACCCTAATCCTAAAAATATAAAATAGAAAAATCGAATCTTAACCTAATTCTAAAACTAGCTAATCTCAGAAAAACTCAACCGTCAATCCCCGGCAATGGCGCCAAAAACTTGTTCATAACCCTAAGTGTAATGTCGCGATGTAGTAATAATCTCAATGAGACCGAGGTCGAATCCACAGGGATTAATCTCGTGAGTATTCTAAAAGTAACTAGAACAAGAACTAGAAAAAGATGAAAACCTAAATCTGAAATATTTGAGAGTAATTGTGAGGGATTTAATGAAAAACTTAAGAAATTCAAATGTGGGAAACTAGGGTTTCTGAGGATCCACTTGTAGAGATCAGGGAGATCTATGCTTGATTCAAGGACACAACTGGAAAATGAGTCCTATCTTATCCAATTGGAAGACATCTCAGTAAAATCAACTTTGAACTTCCTTTGACCTAGTTCTCAATGAATGAGAGGTGTGAGAACTTGAATGATTCCGTCACAAAACCATGCCCGGGAGACAAGGCAAGCAACAGGATTTACCAATCCTAAAACCAATCTGAGAGATTTGTGACAATTAGGGAGGATTTCATCATTCAACCATGCCCAAGGGATGATGATGAACAACATGATTTCCTAAATTCACAATCTCAATACATGAAAAGAACATACTCAAAGCTATCGCAAATCTATTGTAATTTGAGTCACAACAAATCATTAAAAACTGAAAGTGTTCCTTATAATCAAACTAGAATCAAAGAGAGTTCAATATAAACATGAATCAAAGTAATAAAAACATCCAATCACGCTACAAGCTTCACCTCTTAGCCCTAGCTAAGAGGTTTTGCCAACCATAAACATGATTGAATTAGAATCTCTTAATAAAAGCATAAAAACAACTGAGGAAAGGAAGAAAAAATCTTGGTGATGGCTTCTCCACGCTTTTGCTCCACCCCTTAAACCCTAGATCATGCCTAGGGATGCCCTGGAGACCCCTATTTAATATTTTAAGCCTTAGACTTTCGCACTGAGTGGAAATTTTCAGAAACCGTCTCAAATTTATGCAGTCCGCGCAAGTTTTACGTAACCCTCGACTAGTCGTAGGTTGTCCTCGACCGGTTGTGGGATGTCCTCGACTAGTTGAGGGTCTCTTTCGACAGGTCAAGCAGGATGGGGATTTTGAGGTTTTACTCGCTGGAGTTCGAGTCGAGACACCTTTGATCGGGCAAGCTTCGACTAGTCGAGCAGAGTTTAGGACTAGTCGAGCATACGTAGGACTGGTTAAGCCGGAGTTAGGACTAGTCGAAGATGGCCGCATTTCATTTCAAAACTTCAATTTTCTTCATTCTTGACTTAATTTCCTAGATCTTCAGTATGTGCATTCTTCATTCTTGGTTTCATCAGATCCAATCTTAGATTTGGTGACTCTTGAGTGTTAAATTCATGCTTTTAATATCCTTTTCAATCTAAGCTCTTGAATTCACCATGTAACATAGATATGATTAAAATAGAACATTAAGCATTATCATGTTCATAAAATCAAGTAATAGATGGGGTCTAATATGCAATATTTGACCCTCAACACATTGCATGCTTAAATCTTTTACATTGAGGATAATGTAGATTTTAGGTTGGGGGTTTGGATTAAATAAACTAATCAGTGTTTTCGTAACTGTTGAGCAAAAATTTTAAAAAATTTTAATTTCTCAAATTAAAAATTGGATCAAAATATGATAGTTTGTGTAATTAAGAATGCGTGGAGTATGATGAGAAGATAAAGATTGAACTTTGAATTGTTGGAGTTTGATAAACTAAGTAGACTATCACTTAAGTTCTTTCATTTAATTGACTAAGAGGAAGTTTGAATATCATGTTGAACTAAATCACAGACACAATCAATTTATTTTCTGTGTATTGTGTTAGAATTTCTGATCGTTAGTATGTGAATCATTGATAGATGTTGAGAATTAAGTTTGAAGAATTTTATCCACCGTAAAAAGATGAAAAGAACCAGTTAAAAAATAGAGAGATCAACAAAAAGGTCATATATGATGAAATGACTGGAAAAGAATAAAAAGAATAGAAAGAATGGAAAGAATGAAGATGAAAAGACTAGAAAGGATGAATAAATAAAAGTGACCATTGATATAAAATAAAAAACTAGAAAAAGAAGAAAAAGGGTGTCATGCCCCAAACTCAGAAAACGGGTTCACAAAATTCCCAATAGCCGAATCTGGTGCCGACACCATTCTCGGATCCCGGCACTCATATGCCAGCTTCCGATCCTGGGATCCTACAGGAAGGATTTTCAATATGAATTTTTTTTTGTAATGGAGCATAACCACATCAAAAACAACATCACCACATATCTATTAAATCAAAAACTTTAATTACAATGTGGAAAGGGAAATAGAAGCATATCCTCAAGAAATCAATTACGCAACTACCCAAGAAATTAATCACGCAAGCCCGAAGCATATCCTCAAGGATCTGGTTGACCCTCTCGGTCTAGCCATCAGTCTGCGGATGATACGTGATGCTGAGCTACAAATCAGAACCCATCGCTCTCTGGAAGCTCCCCCAAAACTGAGATGTGAACCTCGGGTCTCGATCAGAAATGATCAAAACTAGAATGTCACGCAGTCTCACGATCTCATCAATAAATAACTTGGCGAGCCAGTCCACATGTCAAGTCTCACGAATTGTAAGAAAATGTGTCGACTTCGTCAGACGGTCCACGATAACCCAGATGGCATTATGACCGCGCTGAGTCCTCGACAAGTCCATAATGAAATCTGTCAACACGTGCTCCCACTTCCACATTAGGACACTCAATGGCTACAATAGACTAGGGGGTCTCTGATGATCGGCCTTAACACACTGACACGCATCACACTCGGCTACAAAACTGCCTATCTGGCACTTCATCTCCGCCCAAAAATACTGACGCCTCATATCGCGATACATCTTCATCGTGCCAGGGTGGATAGAGAAACGCGATTGATGTGCCTCGGTCATAAGATCTCTGTGCAACTCAGGTATATCCGGGACACATAATCGGCCTCTGAAGTGAAGTCCACCATTAGAACCAATCTGCCAATCTATCTAACTCTCAGATGCTGCCTCTGCTCGGTAATCCTGTAACGACTCGTCTGTCTGCCGAGCCTCGATCACCCTTGCAACTAGAGAGGGTTGAATCGACAGGCTCGATAACCGCATAATAGAAGACTACAGACCAAACTTGAAGTCATACTCTACTATATCCTCGAGCATCCTCCACTCATGAATCATCATGTGTGCCACCAGCCTCGTGGCTGACGGCTGAGGGCATTCGCCCCCACGTTCGCCTTGCCCGGGTGGTACTGAAGATCAAAATCATAGTCCTTCAGGAGATCTATCCAATGCCCCTACCTCATGTTCAGCTCGGACTGAGAGGACCAGTGTGAAGAAGAGCTCGAACCTCACCTTGTAAAAACAGTGCCTCCACACCTTCAGTGCGAAGACCGCTGCTGCCAGCTCCAAATCATGCGTGGGATAGTTTAGCTCATGGACTTTGAGTTGGCGAGATGCATAAGCCACCGACTTCCCATGCTACATCAGGATAGCACCCAAGCCAAGTCGCGAGGCATCAGTAAATATAACAAATCCATCACTCCCAGAGGGAAGAGTGAGGACATGAGCAGACGTAAGGTGGTCCTTCAGTTTCGTAAATGCCTGCTCACAAGTGGCGGTCCAAATGAACTCAGCACCCTTCCAGGTTAACTTGGTCAACAGGGCTGCAATACGAGAGAATCCCTCAATAAAACGTCGGTAGTAGCCCGCCAAACTAAGAAAACTATGGATCTCGGATGCATTCGTGGGCTAGCCCCACTGACGCACGGCATCAATCTTCGAGGGGTCCACTACGACACCCTGCCTCATCACCACATGAGTGAGGAACTTCACCTCCTCCCGCCAAAACTCTCACTTCTCTAGCGTCGCATAAAGCTGGTGTGCATGGAGGGTCTGCAAGGTAATCTCTAGATGCCGCTCATGCTCCTCACGGGTCCTCGAATATATCAGAATGTCGTCGATGAATACCACAACAAACTGGTCCAGATACGGATGAAAGACCTGATTCATCAACTGTATGAATACTGTGAGTGCATTAGTTAGTCCAAATGACATGACCTGGAACTCAAAATGACCATAGATCGTCTTGAAGGATGTCTTCAGGATATCCTCATCTCGAACCCGAACATGATGATAACCGGACCGCAAGTCTATCTTCGAAAAGAACAGTGCCTCTTGTAACTAATAAAAAAAATCATCGATCCTCGGGAGCGGGTACTTGTTCTTAATCGTGACCTTGTTGAGCTCGCGGTAATCTACGGAAAGCCTCAACGAGCCATCCTTCTTCTTCACGAAGAGTACCGATGCTCCCCATGGTGAACTGCTCGGACGGATAAAGCCTAACTCTCGCAACTCGTCCAACTGTTTCTGCAGTTCCCGCAACTCCAACAGTGTCATATGATATGGGGCCTTCAAAATACGTGCCGTACCGGGCATGAGATCAATCTGGAACTCGGTGTGCTGACGAGGTGGTAACCTTGGAATCTCCTGGAACACATCGGGAATACCACAAACACCGGTAGTTGGTCGATACTCAAAGCGACTGACTCCTCAACGGCACACAACAATAGGTAAGAAAGCTGCTCTCCTCTAGGCTCGGTAACAAACTGGAACTCTAGCACGCCAGGTATACAGAACGTGATTGTCCTCGTGGAGTAGTCCAATATGGCGTGGTACTCAACGAGCCAATCCATACCCAGGATGGCATCAAACTCAGACATCGGTAATACGAACAGATTAGTAGGTAAAAAGATATCCCTAGTCAGAGTGGGGCAAGGTGAGCAAAATTGGTCTATCACTGCAATCTTTCCCAAGGGCGTCGATACTGACAAACCCTCGCGGGCAGACTCCATCGGCAAACCAGTCGATCGGTAGAAATCATCAGCCACAAAGGAATGCGATGCACCAGAATTAAATAATACACGTCCAATGCATGTAGAAACATGGAGAGTACCCTTGACGACCCCTCCTGATGACTGAGGGTCCTGCTGGGTGGCATAAAATTTGCCCTGGGCCTGCTGGGGAGGTGAATGTCACCTCTAAGGCCTCTGATGTTGTTGCTGCCGCTGTGGTGACCTGATCTGCCGCCTCTACTGCTTTGGGGGAGGTACAGGAGGCTAATGTTGTGGTCACTACTGCTGCTGTGGGGGTTGTCGTGAAGGCTGATACCGTGCCCTTAGCTGCTGCTGTGGATGGGAACACTCGTGCCTACGATGTCCTGTCCTACCGCACCCAAAGCAAGTACCTGAAAATGGTCCCGGTGGTGGTGTTGGGGGTGCCCCTGGTGCACGGAATGCTGGGCGAGTCATGTGTTGCTGCTGTGGACGATGTTGTTGCTGATGGGAGCTATCGGAGGGCGCTTTCCTCTTCCGGTCTCTGCTCTGGTTGCGGGCCCTCTATAGACTGACCCAATCTGCCTCGTAGATCTGGGCCCTCCCCACAATCTGCTCAAACATCGGAAGCATGTGCCCGATCATACGACTCCTGAGGTGTAACACCTTGAAAATCGGGGGTCGAGCAGGAGTCTAAATCCCGAGTCCCAAAACATCACTTATGTAACATATATGATGATGATTGAATGTTGTCTGTATTAGTGCATTAAACATGAGGGGGATTATACCAAATCAGTATATCATACTCCAGAGGCAATTAAATAACGCAATTGAAGACTGAGAGATGTACCTAAGCATATATGGAACGTATAGACCATTGCCGGTCTCCAGAGTATGAATACATTTCCAGGTAAAATGATTACATCTATTAGTTCAAAATACAAAATATCAAAGATAGTCCAACTACAAATGATAAGCCCTGTAGCCCCCGTCGATCAGGACGGTCTAAGTAAACCCGCTTGATAACTGCATATTGGAGAACTCCTTATCGTTGTAGAAGTCAGGCTCTACCTCATACTTCGCGTCACCATCTGTAACTAAGACAGAGTTTGGTTAGTGTTTTAAACACCTTCCCAGAACGTGGGAGTGAGTGATCAACTCAATGGAGCTATAAGGCAAAGGTTAACATGTTATCAATTCAATCAAGTAGAAATGATAAAGTAATACAATAATCAAGCCCTAAATGCTATTGTTAACGCAAAGATCTATGATATGATGCATGCCCTCGCCTGCACTCCCTCTATGAACTTCATCTCATGGTCGCGGCATGTACCACTCCAGACAGATGCTACTTCCTCGCCAAAGCACCGTGCAATGCAATGTTATGATTGTGTTAACCAAGTTCTTACTTAGGTTTATTCATACAACAGGATTGGGAAGCTAAGGTACCTCCTTTATATCAATTCCCAAACAATGATCCATTCTAGGGTCGTCAGTCCTAGTAAATCTCATACGATGTCGCGGTTCTAGGTTACTACAAAGGGCTCGTCACCTAATCAGCGTAGGCCCAGTTTATACTCTAGTTACTATGGAAAGGCTCGTTGCTTCAACGCAGTCTCAGAGTATGCTCGAGGTCACTACAAAGGGCTCATCACCTGATCATTGTAGGCCGACAGCTCGAATAGTGTCCCATACCACCGTATTCAGCTCATGAGGCGGTGTTGCTCACTGGTTACTACGGGGAGGCTCATTGCCCCATCGTAGGCCGACAGCTCAACCACGGTGTCCCATACCATCAAGCCTAGCTCATGAGTCTTAGCGGATCGAGGTACCAAAGTTAAACGGGTTTTTCACTCATGAGTTTGGAACCTTAGATTCAAGCAGTAGGGTCCATACATGGTGAACATACATCAGGCCAATCGGGTTACTTGACATGGAGTGCGTGAGCACTCCGAGTGGCCTAACCACTGTCGACTAGCAGCGTATGACTCGGATTCCTCGAACGTGTCTGGTGTGGCGAAATAACCCCGGCCTTCAAACCAGGACCTGTTACCGATTGCCTGGACTATACCATAGTCCCAAACACACATCAAAATGATTCCATTCACATGTGATAGTCAAGTACAACATGTGACGACCAAACCACATAGAGATCTCATTTGAGCATTTCAACAACCATATGTGCACATGTTAACATACATAGGCATTTCATCCATAATTCACGCCATAATAAGATAGGTTGCATAAAGGAAATTATAACTATAGATAAGGGGATCGAGAATCCTATCTCAACACCCCTATATCATACATTTAAACAAGCATTTCCTCATTCAGACATTTTATCAAACACTTTGACTACACCTTTCATCATACATGTATTAGACTAGTTGTAACTTATATCCTAGCAAGCCCTTTTACAATGGAGTTGCCACATAAACAACATGCATATATCCATAGTTAATAATCATGGCAAACACAAATCCAAATTCCGTACTCATTCAATCATATCAACAAACACGTGGAATACACTATATTCAACATAGTTCATATATATGTGTAAAGTGCGGAAAACATCATATCTAAGCATGTGATAGCAATCAAGTTAGTCATAAATCATTAAATGACATTAAAAGCCTTGAAAACCATAACCTAAACATTTATAGTTCGCACCTCACATTGGTAGACTCATAACAAACTTAGTTTAAACACTAAGTCTTTATCTATGGCACAACTACAACATACAATATGAAATAGGTTAGCTATTTCATCTAATACACTATTTGGAAACCTAAAACAGATTAGGGTTAGGATTTCTTACCTAAGAACGAAACCAGATTGCCGATACAGCGACACGGTAGCGGTGTTTCAATACTCAGAGCGGCAAGGAGTGATCTCTGTAGCAAAACTCTAACTTCCCTCACACTTTCTCTCTCTCTCCTTCTCTTTCTTTTCTCTTCTCTCACCTAGGTTAGCAAATTCATATGGAGTGAGAGAGAGGGGGTTTTAAGCCTTTATATAGGCCCAAGACTGATGGAAATGGCCCCAGGGCCAAGGTATACTTAGGTTATATCTAAAGGGAGTCTATTTTAGTCTAACGGAGCACTTCTGGTGTCCTCTCTTCAGCATGTGGTTGCACTTAAGTTCTCTGACATTGGATCTAGGTCAAACTGAGTTTTCAGTCCGATCGGATTTACAGATCGACCGTGGCAGACCAGTTTCAGTTCAACGGTCACTGATACTCGATCAGGGCCACAAGTGCACTGACATGAGTTAGAAATTTTCTCTGATCTGAAGGTGTAATTGGGTTTGATTCTGATGGTCTGAATTCTTAAATTTGGCCTGCAAGTGAATGACTCAATTCACTTAAATCTGGGTTCATTTTCTAAAGATATTCGCGTTTCTCACAAACTTTGTTCTGGGCTCAAGTTGTACATTTCTGGACATTGTTAGGACTTGATTTCCGAGATGGATGTCAAGCCCAGTAAAGCGATCATAGTCATATAGTTTCGCATTCATCAGACTTTCAACGTGCGGTCCAAGTCCGATACAGAGTTTTAAGGTGCTCCCGAGAGCTACCGGGTCTGGAGATTGATTTTAGATTTCATGGTAAAGTAGCGCCAATGATTCTGCACGTTTTGGGTCTTGCAAATCATATTTAAAGTGATTAGTGCTAATTTTACAGGTACTCTAGTGTAACATTAGGTAATTCTTGTCTAATTCTAAAGGATTTCGTCCTAAGTGATCTCTGCCCGAGGTGATACTCAGGTCTTTGTACGGATTTTTTTGAGACGTTATAATCTACCCCCCTTAAAGAAAAATTTCATCCTCGAAATTAGTACATTCTCGTACTCCTCGAGGATCTATGGATAGTTCTTACGGACCTCGGCTTTAATTTCCCAAGTAGCCTCTTCCTCAATATGATGTGTTCACAGTACCTTCACAAGTGAGATAACCTTGTTACGTAATATCTGCTCCTTCCTGTCTAGGATCCGCGTCGGTGGTAGGACATATGTAGCATCCTCACTCAATTGTACCTGCTCTCATCTGATAATGTGGGAAGGATCGGGAACGTATTTCTTCAGCGCAGATACATGAAATACGTTGTGCATGCCCACAAGTGGTGTGGGCAGAGCAAGATAGTATGCCACCACACCCACTTGATCAAGTATCTGAAATGGGCCAATGAATCTCGGTGTAAGCTTCCCCTTTTTGCCAAACCGAAGGACTCCCTTCATAGGGGAAACTCTAAGGAACACATGGTCTCCAACCTCAAACTCAAGCGGTCGCCACCTCATATCGGTGTAGCTCTTCTGTCTACTATGTGCTGCTTGAAGTCGACGTCTGATGATATCAATCTTCTCTAAGGTCGCCAGTACTAACACTAGGCTAATCAGACTCTTCTCACCAACCTCTGCCCAGTAATGCAGTGCTCAACAAGGGTGCCCATACAAGGTCTTATAGGGAGCCATGCTAATACTTGCCTGGAAACTATTGTTATAAGCAAACTTTGCATACGGGAGACAGTCATCCCAACTGTTATTAAAATCAAGTACACAAGCTTACAACATATCTTCCAACACCTGATTCACCCATTCCGTTTGCCCGTCAGTCTGAGGGTGAAACACGGTACTAAACTTTAGTTTCACACCCATCGCTTCCTGGATATGAGTCCAGAAGATAGATGTGAATCGTGTCTCTCGGTTTGACACAATCTCCAGGGGAACTCTATGCAGACGCACAATCTCCTTCATGTACAACCTGGCCAACTTGTCTGCATAGTTTGAGATTTTAATTGGGAGGAAGTGGGCAGATTTCGTCAACCGGTCCACAATCACCCAAATAGAGTCATGTCCTTTCCTCATCTTCGGTAGCCCTGGATAAAATCCATAGAAATGAAATCCCACTTCCATTCAGCTATGGGCATGAGCTGAAGCAGTCGAGAGGTTGGTAGTGTTCAGCCATGACCTGCTGGCACGTGAGACAATGGGACACATAATCCGTTATATGGGCCTTCATATTGTCACACCAATATCTCGATACATTTTCATGCTTCCAAGATGCATCGCCAATTGCGAACTATGTGCAGCCTCGAGAACCTCCTGTCTCAAGTCATGAAGATTTGGAACCATAGGTGGCCATGATAACATAAGCCCCCATCCATACAAACTCTCCACTTGGCGTCCTCATCATCGCTAGCCTGCTCTCGAAGTTCAGACAATCGTCCATCGTCCTTCTAGGCCTCAATGATCCTATCATTAATAAGTGGTCGCATACGAACATGCGCGATGCTCTCGAATGGCTCCTCCACAATTAGCTTCTGCTCGAAGTCTCGTACAAACTCTACCATATCCCATTCTACCATCATCAGCGAAGCCGTAAACTCTATGGTCTTCTTGCAGCTCAATGCATCAGCCATAAGGTTAGCCTTGCCCGGATGGTAGGAAACCTCAAACTTGAAGTCCTTTAAGGTTTCCATCCATCGTCGCTGCCTCATATTCAGGTCCCGCTGAGTGAATATGTATCTAAGGCTCTTATGGTCGCAAAAGAGCTTGAACTCCTCTCCGTAGAGGTAATGTCTCCAAAGCTTCAGTGCAAAGATGACGGCTGCCAACTATAGGTTGTGTGTAGGGTAGTTCTCTTCATGTTTCCTCAACTGTCTCAAGGCATAAGTAATCACCCTGTCCTTCTGCATAAGGACACAATCCAAACCAACGCGAGACGTGTCTGTGTATATAGTATACTTAACCCCTTGCTCTGGCAATACTAGCACAGAGGCGGACGTTAGCTTGTCCTTCAGCTCCTGAAAAGCTGCTTCCGCCTTCTCATTCCAAGCGAACTTCAGATCCTTCCGTGTCAACTGAGATAGCGGTCTGGCAATCTTGGAGAAGTCCCTAATAAATCGATGATAGTACCCTGTCAGACCAAGAAAGCTCCTCACCTCAGTAACCGAACCGGGCTACTCCTAGTCCTGAACTGCGGCTACCTTAGCAAGGTCAACTGCTATCCTTTCCTTGGACACCCCATGTCCCAAGAACTTGACTTCCTCTTTCCAAAAGTCACACTTCTTGTACTGTGTGAACAATTGGTTCTTCTTCAGAGTACCTAAGACTACTCGCAGGTGTTCCTCATGCTCTTCCTGACTCTTAGAGTATATTAGAATGTCATCTATAAACACGATGACGAATCGAAACAGAAACGGCCGAAACACCCTGTTCATCAGGTCCATGAACACGGTCAGTGCGTTCGTAAGGTGGAACGACATCACGAGAAACTCATAGTGTCTAAAACTAGTCCTGAAGGCCGTCTTCTGCACATCCTCATCCTTAACGCGCAACTGATGATACCCTGACTGCAGATCAATCTTTGAGAAGTATCATGCCCCCTTCAACTGATCAAACAGTTCTTCTATCCTGGGCAAAGGATACTTGTTCTTCACCGTCACCTGGTTCAACCTGCAATAATCAATACATAATCGCAGTGAACCGTCTTTCTTCTTCACGAACAACACGGGCGTTGCCTAAGGGGACACACTTGATCATATGAAACCTGCCTCCAACAAGTCATCAATCTTCCTCCTCGATTTCTCAATCTTGCATGGAGGCATGCAATACGTCGGTAGCGAAATGGGTGTCGCACCGGACGCTAGGTCGATAGTAAAGTCGATCTCGTGCTGAGGAGGTAGTCTAGGTATCGCCCTGAACACGTCCATAAACTCATGTGCCACTAGCGTGTTCCCCAACATCGGGCCACCTCATGCTCTAACAAGGCAGCATAGCAATCAAATTGACAGGGCCAACTAACATGAACTGGGAAAGTAAAGACTGTGCCCTCAGGTCCATAGGCTGTCATGACCCTGGTCTCACAATCTATCTCTGCCCTCATCTCGGTAAGCCAATCCATACTGAGGATAATGTTGTAGTGCCATAGTGGGGTAACGATCAGGTCGACACGCACTGTCCTATTACCCAAGTCTAATGAATATGCCTCACACATCCTGGTAACATCCGACAAGGTCCCTATAGCGGTGAGGATCCTCACTCCCCTCGTAAGAGTAGTAACCATTCCCAGCCGCTTGACTGTGGTGCATGATATAATTGAAACAGTGGACCGGGTGTCCACCAATGAAAAGACAGGCGTAGCTTGAATCTGAGCAGTGACTTCAAAAGCAACAGGTGCTATGTCTGATGCCTCGGATGCCTCAACTATAAGTGAGTGCACCTAGGCCTGCTGTGAATGGTTCGATTGAGGCGCCACAGGCCATTGAGGTGGCCTAAAGCAAGGTGCCGACGGTCGAAAGGAGGGGTGTGCAGGTGCTGTCTATAAAGGTGGAGCAAAAATAGCCTAAGGCATCAGGCGGTTGATCATCTGAGGCAGTGAGAACCCACTATCCCTCATCCTAGTGAAATAATTCACCTCTGTGTGGCCCGACCCCTTGCAATAGCTACACCATAAATGTACCCATCACAGCTGAACCTATGGAGCCGCAAATCCAGGAGGTGAATCTGTACGTGGCCTCTTATCGAGGAATGACGTGCTCGGCATGTCTGGTCGCAGCTTAGGAACCATAGGCACGCTAGTGCGGGATAACCTATCCCCATCCTGCTCAACTCGCAAAGACATGTGTCATGCTCCAAACCCGGAAATCAGATTCACAGCAATCCCGATCGCCGAACTTGGTGCCGACAGCCTCCGTAGTATGCTATTCTTGACCCCTAGCGTACATACGCCAAGTTCCGATCCTGGGATCCTACAAGGAGGATTTTCTAACATACATTTGTCTCATGAGAAGCATAGCCACAAGTATACCCAAATCATAAAGGCAACATCATAATCACATATCCACTAATATAATCATTTGGATACAATGCAGAAAGGGAAATACATATATATCGAAATTAAAGCTCCAGAGGATAGCTGCAAGCTCTAAGCTCAACGCTGCTGCAACCGAACGCCACCTGCACGCATCTATCGTGCATAAGCTTACAAAAGCTTAGAGGGTGGTGAAAGTGTGTGCATAAGATAAGTGCCGAGTATTCCATAAAGCCCATAAATCATACATCATCGGAATAAGTGAAAATACTGACAAGACATGAATCATACGATATCAGAGTAAGCAGAAATATACTGATAAGTCTATGAGTGTTATCAATCGTACCAAGGCTATGCGATGCAAAACATAATAAGACAATAACAGATGCTGAGGATGCAATACAATATGCAAATCCTGACGAGCCATGAACACCATCAACCTCATGCAAAAACATAGTAACCCAAAATGCTAAGTACTGCGGATGTAATGTAATATGCGATGCGAATGAAATGGCCATGCTAGAATGTGAAGTCGGGATGATAGTACGTAGTATCGCAAGCTACGGGGTTTACCACAAGGGACTTCTATCCAAACTAGTCTCATACCTAAATTTGGATAGTCAAACTCAATACAGTAAACTCTTGATCTCAGGTTAGTCACGCGCCCAACCGAAATCCTGGCCATGCGATGGTACACGTAACAAATAGTTACGCATGACCGGCCCAAGTGGATAATGAATGAATGAATGAATGGTTATGCAATTCCTACTCAATAAGTCCACATATCAGTACGGTTGTTCTTTGGGGAAATCACTGGGGTCTACTACGTTCCACTCTGACTGCCTTCTCCCTAGTTGCACAGCCCAGTGAGTGGAAGAGACCTTACTATCCGCCTGCCAATATCAGGCCTACCTCGTCGATAGCGGACACATTTATGAGTTGGTCATACTCAGCCTAGCTTATAGCCCCCTCACTTGGGCGGATAAGGCCACACCCCCTTCCAACTGACCATGACACAGTGGAAGACACGACCTTATGGTATAGGCACCAGTGCTCATATTCCACTCGGTCTAGACTTTGGAGTATCTCCTGGTACCAAGGAGGTTCTAGGATTTTCACCCAAGGACATTCTACGTGCCCAGAGTGCTAGAACCAAGCATTTTTGGTGTCCCATCTGACTATCCATGATGTGTCTGTGGAGGCTACGACCCTGATGTCGCTAGGGCGTACAATGATCAAGTCACATATATGTGAGATGCATGAGTCACACTATCCAGTCATGTAGCAATCCTATCCATACGGCGTGATAATGTGGGCACCCCGTCTCATAAGGAGTCCCGTAAATAGTCTGCCCAATGGCGTATGCTATGATCAAACATTCCTCATATCAGGCACATATATGATGCGTATGGGCATGAATCATGGAGTTATACTAAGCATTTTATATGGTGATGAACTATCCTCACAATGAAGATGGGCCTTGATGGCCTACACACAACAAGTATGGGCCTATCAATGGGCCTTAGGGAGAGTTATAATGTGGACATTTAACCAACATTATTCTTACAATGTGGATGTCAAACCAACACTGCTCTCAAGGCATGGCCTGCCATAAATGTCATTACATAACCCATGGTGGAATCACACAATGCAATAGACCTTGTATACATCCCATTAGGCCTCAACCCATGGGCCTCAAATACATCAAATGGGCCTCAACTCAAGGGTCGTAATACATCACAATGGGCCTTAACCCATGGGCCCTAATACATCACAATGGGCCTTAACCCATGGGCTCTAAATACATCAAATGGGCCACATCATATGGGCCTCATATACATCAAGTGGGCGTCAACAACGGGCCATAAACATATCAAAGGTGGGCCTCATAGATGTGTCATAAACATATCAAAGGTGGGCCTTACAGATGGGTCTCATACATATCAAAGGTGGGCCCCAATGGATGGGCCATAACTACATCAAGATGGGCCTTATAATACGTCAAAATGGGTCTAATCACATGGGCCATATGCATATCATATGGGCCTCAATGGACGGCCACCAAAAAATTAAGATGGACCTCATACACATACCAAGCTGAGCCTTAATAGAAGGCCATAAATAAATCAAGATGGGCCCCATACATATACTAAGGTGGGGTCCACTTGAACTATAGATCTGTCTTATTTTTAGCCTCAAGCCCTAAGTCAAGCTTTCAAAATGGTTGGACAGATTGGATGCAACACATGCTTCATGGTGGGGGTCCACATGAAGGCCCACCATCATGTATATTATATACAATATAATATATAATCTATATATAATATATATAATATATATAATATTATATATAATATAATATAATATTATATCTAATATAATACACACACACACACACACACACACACACACACTGTCCCACACGTGGGGGTGGGTCCCACCGTCCAGTGTGGACGGTGTGGATAGAACACATAGATCAGGGTGGGTTCCACCGTCCACGGTCAGTGGACGATGTGAATGAAACAGATACATCACTGTGGGTCCCACCATAATGCTTATTTGCAATCCAACTGTTGATAAGGTTGCACGGACCTGGCTGAATAGGAAAAACAAATTTCATCTTGATCCAAAACTCTGTGGCCCAGAAAAGAGGTTTCAAAGGTAGCCATTCAATCTTACTATTTCCTATGATGTGGGCCACCTGAGCATCAGATAGGGCTGATTTTTGGGGATGGCCCACAGCCCTAAGGGGCCGAGAGAATGGCCGAAGTGGATATATAACAAACATCATGGTGGGGCCCAAGGCTGGGACTGTGGGTCCCTATCATCCACCCACCTGCTAGTGCTAGCGCTGCCTGCGCCTCTGATAGCAGCAGCGTCAGTTGCTGCTTGTTTTTTTTTTTGAAAACCTGTTTCTCTGTGGTTTTTCGTATGTGGGGCCTGCATCAGTGGAATCCACCCTATCCATTGGGTTCTACGGCTCAAGACCAACCAAATGAGTCCAATATTCAATGTATTTCGGGGTATGGAAACATCAGGGTGTAATTTAACAATGAAAACCACTATTTTCTATGCTATGGCCTGCCAAAAGGTCGGATTGGCCCCATTTTTCAGCTCAACGCCTAAAATGGTATGAGGAAAGGGATGGATAGCGCGGACTAAATTTATACATTAAGGTGGGGCCTACACACGCGGCCCACCCAAATAGCCTTGAACAAGGCTAATATTTATGTTTTCCTTTCAACGTCCAGCGTCCCTGGACGCTGGACAGTTTTGACATAGTACATAAATTTAAGGTGGGCCCCACCTATGGACGTGGGCCACCAAAAGAAAGGGTTGGATGGCATGGGAAATACATACATTAAAGTGGGGTCCATCCAAGTGGGCCACACAACTACATCATCACAAAAAAAGGAAAAGAGAGAGAGAGAGGGACGCTCGATGATGGAGGGACCCCGGCACTATGGGCCCTCCCTTGCATGATCTATAACGTACATCAAGTGGGTCCCATTTCACATGGGCCCATCGATCAAAATCAACGGTGGAGATCCTTTCTCCACCGAAATAAAAGGTCTAGATGACTCCTTTTCAAGTTAGAAAATAAACATCATGATGGGGTCCATGGAGAATGGCCCCATCATGGAATGATCATGAAGATCAAGGTGGGCCATCGGCCACATCTTAGGGTCCGAAGTGAGATCTATATCATTGATTAGTAGGCCTCACTTGGCCTATCATAAGAACATGAAAATCTAGCCTATAGAAGCACCCACCATTCAATCTCCTTAGTCCGATGGAATGCCGACATCCTTGTGTAATTCTTTGATGAAAGGTGATGAGAGATGAAGGGCTAGGATGATAGATTTAGAGATGAGAAGTGGGCCACACATAACACTCACTTTTTTCACTTGGGAAAGCTTGGACGTGCACCTCTCTTGCTTGGGAGAATGGGAGAGAGAGAGAGAGAGAGATGAGAGAGAGAGGATGTAAGAGAGAGGGATGGGTGTGATGGGTGATGTGTACTTTGACATGTGAGGGATGGGTTGCTTTAACTTTGGCGTTGCTTGGTGAAGGGGTTTTGTACTTGACATGAGAGGTGATTGATGGGATGGATTGATGGGATTGATTAGACATGTTGTAGAGATTCTCTTGAGTTTCACAAGCGCGGTGTTTTCCTCAAACTGAACGCGGGCCCACATCTCCTGGCCATAGTACCGCATCGGCGTGTAAGACGTGGCATCAAAACGGTGACGACGGCACAGTCGTACTGGTACAAGTCTCGAGTCGAGCCAACTCTGATATACGGGACATGACTCATGATCACGTGCAACTGCTGTCTACGTGTCGCAGGTCACCGGAATTCGACCGGGAGGACTGCGGAAGCCTGCAGAACAGTATGGGATAGGATACAGGTCTTACAACATGTGTACTAGCTCAGCATAAGTGGGTATGCTAGCACAACATATCTTCAAGTGAATCTCGGGTCGCAGACCCTTAAAAAATCATTGCACCCTCATCGGCTCATCGGCAAGTATTAAAGGAGCATACCTAGCCAGCTCCGTGAACCGGTTCTCATACTCTACTACTGTTATCCCTCCCTGTTGGAGGTGAAGGAACTCACTCTCCTTCTCATGGTGATAAGTGAGGGGATAATACTTCTTGTGAAAGCGGGTCTCAAAGGCTGCCCTTGTCCATACATGTTCGATCATGACAGTGCGGAGAATACTGTCCCACCATAAGCTGGCCTCCTTCTCAAACATGAAGGTGACCAACTCCACCTGCTCTGCCTCAATGCAGTGTAGCGGCTTAAGCATCTTAGAGATGCAGTCAAGCCAATACTCGGCCTCCTCAGGTCTATGAGTATCCGCAAAAGTAGGAGGTTATAAGCTTTGGAATCGCTCTAATGTGCCTCTAGCACTCGCGTTCCCAGTAGGGGGCACAAATGGAGCAAGCAGAGCCACACTTATGCTCTGAGCAAAGATTCCCCTAAGGGTAGCCAAGAGTTGCTGGTGCTACAGTTGCTGTTGTTGCATCAATAACATCATTTGCTCCAACCTATTTGGAGGAGGGGTCGCCTGAGGCATGTGCTACATCGAAGAAGATGCATGGTTCTACTCACGAACTGGCGGTGCAACAGGTGTCGGCCCATTAGTGGGGCTAGAGGCTAGCTGAGTATCCAGCATAGTCTCTCGAGGTGGGCCTGAACTGGGGTCCATATGACTATCGCTTAGGGGAGGAGCCCCGTCAATTGAGTTGCCAAGGGTGAGACGTGCCGAGGTCCGTGTGCTCTTAGGTGGCATTCCCTAAATACAACTTAGGGTGCAACCCATGTCAGATTCAACACATGATCATACACGCATCCACATATCACACGCATTCAAATTTAAGCAGCTTCATGCATTTCATTTACCAAAATTTGTCACAATACATGAGATGCAGTATTACATGAATCATGATAGAAGATGCATGAGAGCTAAGACAATCAAAGCTTCAAACACTAAAACATACTACCAAAATACCACACACTAAGCCTATCAAGACTACACATAGAAGCAAGCAAACAATGTGAAATAAAAGATGAGTACATGCACGACTAGTCGTCAGAATCCGGCGACGGTGGAGATGCACCCTTGTCCTGTACGTAACACAAGATAGCCCTCAAGGTGCGAGACACCTTCTTGAAATTTTGTTTCATGAAGGCCTCGTTCTCTCCAAGCTTGGCTTGGGTCCCTCTAAGCTCGGCCCGGACCTGACCGACCTCTCGTCGCAGGGCGGCTTGGGTCCCCTCGATTTGAGCCTAGCAGGATTTTGATGTAGCCCGATCACTATCATGCTCGTGTGTAGCAGGAGGAGAGGCCACATCAGGGCCTTGGGCCTCCACTTCTTCCTCTTCTGGCCCTTCCTCCTCACCTCCGCTGTCATCCCCATTGCCATCCTCACTACTCCCTTCTTCATTTCCACTTTCTTCCTCACCCTCACTCTCCTCGATATCCTCACTTTCCCCTTTAACATCAACACTCTCCTCTTTTGTATCGTCACTCTGGTCCCCAAGGCGGGTTCGGCGTTGCCTTTCACCAATACCCATGTAGTCAAGCGTGCCTGCATTAATAATGTGGATTGGGGCGACGTCATCCATATGAAGTCGGAAGCTATAGCGGCGGGGATCTTACAAATCAGTCAGCCGTATGGAAGCATAGTGCTTTCCCTATTGGACCTTACCGCCTTGATTATCTGTGTCAGGATGAGAGTGGGTAGACATACTTTGTCCCCCTTTCCAACTCGAAACAAGAAGTCTACCATGAACCTTGTGCACTCGGTGCGGTTACTTAATCGGGGATATACGTTATACTTGCATATGTTGTGGACTAAATAGAAGTCATTTGTTATCTTGGTGGAAGTGAGGCCAGTTCCCCACCTCCAGTGCTCGAGCTAGCCACAGAGAAATCGCGTGCGGAGTCTTTTCTCCCTCTTACTGGCGTAATTCTTCTCGATAGGATGCACCAATCCCTTCTTAACACCCATGACACGAGCAATATCATCCACACCAATCGTAATCTCCTACATACCTAGAGGAATGGTAAACTGGAGGGGCTTATACATCAAATTTTGAATGAGGGCATAGAAAGTGCGTATAGTGTTTATGCTTACAGGTTCCTTTCCCTCAAATATGGGCCCCCACCTATTTTCCATGAGAAAGTCAATGACTAGGTACGTCCCAAAAATCTTCGCATCGACGTGTGCTTCAAACATGACCTTGCGGTTGTGAAACTTACCTAGACCGATGTTTGGTAGTAAGGATCTCTCCAACGAAATCCAAGGATTGAGGTCCCGCTTGGACCTCCATTCTCGCCCGGCACTAGCACTTGCTTTGGCGTCCGCCCTCCTCGCAGGACGACGTGGTCGGCTTGGCTCGGCCTCATTTAGGGCCGCTCTTTTCCTCGCCATGAGAGACGAGAGTGCAGAGATAGAGAAGATAGCGGTGACCATTGCAAAGAAAGCTATAAAAAAAAGATGGGCTGGTGGGTATTAGAGTTTTGAGAAACACAAAGGGGTTTGTGTTCTCAAATGGGAAGGATGGAGGGAAATGATGAAAAAAATGGGAAAAAGAGGTGTTCTAGAGGTATGGAAGGAGATTTGAGAGGAGATTGAAAGAGGTAGTAGGGTTTGAAGCACTTGAAATGATAAATGGGAGAGTTGTGATGAAGGAGAAAGAGATTTGAAGCTTGGAAGGTGGGTTGGTGTAATGGATTAGAGAGGAAGAAGGATTTAGGAGGTTTGGAAGGGGAAATGGAATAAGGTGGTTGAATTTTTTTGCAAAAACAACCCAAATGAGAGTTTTTAGAGTGGGAAGGGAGGTCCCACACGTGCGTGGGGGTCCACGTGATCGGTCGGCTGGCGAGGCCCCACTGGGCGGGTGGAGGCTCCACCTGGGCGCTATGTGTCCAGGTGGGGCCACGCAGATCTGGCGGAGGCTCTGCCCGGGATCTGTGTCGTCAGTAGTACCTTTGTACTGGGGTGGTGTCCACCCCCCCTGGGTGTGCCGAAAATGCGTGAGACCCACCTTGGATCCCATCAGAAGTTGGTGCATGGCCCCCCCACTCGTTCGGTGTACATTTGAGCCTCAACTTGTGACTATTCACGCTTTTGGTGTCCTTTGCGTGTGGGGTCAACTGAATTTACATCTTTACTAGCCAATTGACGGACAAGAGGGTGATTAGGACCGTTCTAAACGGTCAAAGATGCCTACGGGGTGAACTATGACGATCAGTTTCGATCAAATTCAACGACCAATGAAACTGGGAATCCTATAACCGTTTATATATTTTATTGCACCCTCCTAAGTCAAAGTACATCAGTGGGCATCGTGGGACCATAACCCATGTTCAATTTAATCCATATCATGCTCTGATACCAACTTGTAACACCCTGAAAATTGGGGTCAAGCAGGAGCACAACTCCCGAGTCCCAAAACATCACTTATGCAACATATATGATGATGATTGAATGTTGTTTGTATTAGTGCTTTAAACATGAGGGGGATTATACCAAATCAGTATATCATACTCCAAAGGCAGTTAAATAGCGCAAGCGAAAGACTGAGAGATGTACATAAGCATATATGGAACGTATAGACCATTGCCGGTCTCCAGAGTATGAATACATTGCCAAGTCAAATAATTACATGTATTAGTTCAAAATACAAAATATCAAAGATAGTCCAACTACAAATGATAAGCCCTGTAGCCCCCGTCGATCAGGACGGTCTAAGTAAACCCACCTGATAACTGCATATTGGAGAACTCCTCTTCATCGTTGTAGAAGTTAGGCTCCACCTCATACGTCGCGTCGCCATCTGCAACTAAGACAGAGTCTGGTTGGTGTTTTAAACACCGTCCCAGAACGGTGGAGTGATGATCAACTCAGTGGAGCTATAAGGCAAATGTTAACATGTTATCAATTCAATTAAGCAGAAATGATAAAGCAGTACAACAATCAAGCTCTAAATACTCTTATTAATGTAAAGATGTATGATATGATGCATGCCCTCACCTGCACTCCCTCTGCAAACTTCATCTCACGGTCGCGGCATGCACCACTCCAGACATATGCTACTTCCTCGCCAAAGCACTGTGCAATGCAATGTTATGATTGTGTTAACCAAGTTCATACTTAGGTTTATTCATATAGCAGGATTGGGAAGCTAAGGTACCTCCCTTATATTAATTCCCAAACAATGATCCATTTTAGGGTCGTCAATCCTAGTAAATCTCATACGATGTTGTGGTTCTAGGTCACTATAAAGGGCTTATCACCTAATCAGTGTAGGCCTAGTTTATACTCTGGTTATTACGGAAAGGCTCGTCGCCTCAACGTAGTCTTAGAGTATGCTCGAGGTCACTACAAAGGGTTCGTCACCTGATTAGTGTAGGCCGACAGCTCGAATATAGCGTCCCATACCACCATATTCGACTCACAAGGCGGTGTTGCTCACTGGCCAATACGGGGAGGCTCGTCGCCCCAGCGTAGGCCGACAGCTCGACCACGGTGTCCCACACCACCATGCCTGGCTCATGAGTCTTAGCGGATCGAGGTACCAAAGTTAAACGGGTTTTCCACTGGTGAGTTTGGTACCTTAGATTCAAGCAGTAGCATCCATACATGGTGAACATACATCAGGCCAATCGGGTTACTTAACAAGCTTGACTAGTATGAGCATATGTCGAGCTGATCGACATGGAACGCATGAGCACTCCGCATGGCCTAACTATTGTCCATTAGAGTGTACGACTCGGATTCCTCGAACGTGTCTGGTGTGGCGAAACAACCCCGGCCGCCAAACCAGGATCTATTATCGATTGCTTGGATTATACCATAGTCCCAAACACACACTAAAATGATTCAATTCACATGCGATAGTCAAGTACAGCATGTGACGACCAAACCACATAGAGATCTCATTTGAGCATTTCAACAACCATATAGTGCACATGTTAACATACATAGGCATTTCATCCATAATTCATGCCATGGTAAGATAGGTTACGTAAAGGAAATCATAACTATAGATAAGGGGATTGAGAATCCTATCTCAACACCCCTATATCATACATTTAAACAAACATTTCCTCATTTAGACATTTTATCAAACACTTAGACTACACCTTTCATCATACATGTATTAGACTAGTTGTAACTTATATCCTGGCAAGCCCTTTTACAAAGGAGTTGCCACATACACAACAAGCATATATCCATAGTTAATAATCATGACATGCACAAATCCAAATTCTGTACTCATTTAATCATATTAACAAACAAGTGGAATACACTATATTCAACATAGTTCATATATATGTGTAAAGTGCAGGAAACATCGTATCTAAGCATGTGATAGTGATCAAGTTAGTCATAAATCATTAACTGACATTGAAAGCTTTGAAAACCATAACCTAAACATTTATAGTCCGCACCTCACGCCGGTAGACTCGTAACGAACTCAGTTTAAACACTAAGTCTTTGTCTAAGGCACAACTGCAACCTACAGTATGAAACAGGTTATCTATTTCATCTAATACACCGTTTGGAAACCTGAAACAGATTAGGGTTAGGATTTCTTACCTAAGAACGAAACCAGAATCGCCGATATAGCGACACGGTAGCGGTGTTTCAATACTTAGAGCGGCAGGGAGTGATCTCTGCAGCAAAACCCTAACTTCTCTCACACTTTCTCTCTCTTTCCTTCTCTTTATTTTCTCTTCTCTCACCTAGGTTAGCAAATTCGTATGGAGCGAGAGAGAGGGTTTTAAGCCTTTATATAGGCACAGGACTGATGGAAATGGCCCTAGGACCAAGGTATACTTAGGTTAGATCCAAAGGGCGTCTGTTTCAGTCTAACAGAGCACTTCTGGTGTCCTCCCTTCAGCATGTGAAAGGACTTAAGCTCCCTGACATTGGATCTAGGTCAAGCTAAGTTTTCGGTTCGATCGGATTTACAGATTGACTGTGGTGGACCAGTTTCAGTTTAACGGTCACTGATACTCGATCAGGGCCACAAGTGCACTGACATGAGTTGAAAATTTTCCCTGATCCAAGGCTGTAATTGGGTCAGATTCTGATGGTTTGAATTCTTAGATTTGGCCTTCAAGCTAACGACTCAATTCACTTAAATCTGGGTTCGTTTCTAAAGATATTCGCATTTCTTACACACTTCGCTCCGGGCTCAAGTTGTACGTGTCTAGACACTATTAGGACTTGATTTCCAAGATGGTTGTTAGGCCCAGTAAAGCGGTCGCATTCGTATAGTTTCAAGTTTTTCAATGTGCGGTTCAGGTTCAATACAGAGTTTCAAGGTGCTCCCATGAGCAACCGGGTCTATAGATTGATTCTAGATTTCAGGGTAAAGTTGCACCAATGATTCTGCACGTTTTGGGTCTTGCAGATCATATTTAAAGTGATTAGTGCTAATTTTACAAGTACTCTAGCATAGCACTAGGTAATTCTCGCCTAATTTCTAAAGGATTTGGTCCTGAGTGAACTCTGCCTGAGGTGATACTCGGGTCTTTGTATGGATTTTTCCAAGATGTTACATGAGGGCAGGACGCAAGCCGTTCTCAAAACGGTGGGCCTTCCGTCCCTCCTCATCAGCAAGGTACATAGCGAACCTCGATATCTCGACGAAACGTGCCTCATATTGGGACACAGTCATGTCTCCTTGGACCAAGGTCTCGAACTCTAGTGCGCACTGCTGTTGAACGTGCTCAGGAAAGAACTTCTGGTCAAACCTGTCTACAAAGTCCTCCTAGGTCTACTCAAAATCAGTCGTTGCTGCTTAGGTAATTGATACCCACTAGTGCTGGGTCTTGCCCTGGAGAAGAAATACGGCTAACGGGACCCGCTGCTGGGTCGTACATCTCATAGTGTCAAAAATTTTGTCCAACTTGGAGCGCCATATCTCTGCTGCAGTAGGGTCTGGCACACCCTGGAAGCGTAGGGGATCGTGTCGTTGGAAGTCTCTGAGAAGGGCACTCGCACGCTCCTTCTTTGCTTAGGCTGGCGTAACAACGGGCCACCTGCCCTGCCCCTGAAAGATAGCGGTCATCATCTGCATCATCTGTTGAAGCTGCTCTACAGTGACGGGTACTGACGGGGCTGCACTAGGCTCATACGAGGGAGCGGGAGTCGCTCGAGTCGCTCTCTTAGGCAGCATGTCCTACAAGGAGGAACAAGGGCCTATTCAGCCTTGAGAATTCTTGAAGGCATAAACGTTAAGGGTCTACGTTGGAAAATTATTAAGTTATTCAGACTCGGGACCTATTTATTCCAAATTCATAGCAGATATGTGATGGGATCTTAGGTATTCCCAAATTATGCTCTGATACCAACTTTTTTCACGCCCCAAACTCAGAAAACGGGCTCACAAAATTCTCAATCATCGAATCCGGCGCCGACAGCCTCCGTGGTGCCCCATTTTCGGATCTTGGCACTCATATGCCAGATTTTGATCCTGGGATCCTACAAGGAGGATTTTTAGTATGATTTTTTTTTAATGGAGCATAACCACAAGTATAACTAAGTCACAAAACAACATCACCACATATCCACTATAATAAAAACTTTAAGTACAAAGCGGAAAGGGAAATAAAAGGTGATCAAAATGCTCCAAAATGATCCGATACACGCTCTTGCCTCAGCGCTGTTGCGATCCAACGTCACCTATACACAACGGTCATGCATAAGCTTACAAAAGCTTAGAGGGTAGTGTAAGTGTGTATAGAAGGTAATTGCTAAGTGTACAATATCAGAGTAATGAGAAAATATGCGGGTAAGTCCATGAATGCTATCAACTGTACCAAAGCTATGTGATGCAAGGCATGAATGCTATTAGCCAAACCATGGCCATGCGATGTAAGGCGTATGTAGCCGAATGTCGTATGCAAGATGTAATACAAGCATGCCAGTCCTTATCAAATACATATATCAGTACAGTTTCTCTCTAGGATATTATCGAGGTCTAGTACACTCCACATTGACTGCCGCCTCCCTAACCGCACAGCCCAGTGAGTATAATAGACCTAACTATTCGCCTGACCAGTAGTCTACCAATACCTACCCGACTCATCTATAGCGGACACATTTATAAGCTGGTCAAACTCAGCCTAGCTTACTACCCCCCTCACTCAGGCGGATAATGCTACACCCCCTTCCAACTGACCACGATACAGTGGGAGACACGGCCTACTGGTATTCGGTACTTAGGCGCTCATGTATCCACTCGATCTAGACGTTGGAGCATCTCCTCGTACCAAAAAGGTTCCGGGACTTTCACCCAAGGACATCCTAAGTGCCCACAGTGCTAGAACCAAGTATTTTTGGTATCCGATACGGCCATCCATGATGTGACTGTGGAGGCCACGGCCTTGATGTCGCTAGGGCATACAATGATCATGTCACGCATATATGAGATGCATGAGTCACACCAACCAGTCATGTAGCAATCCTGTACTTACTGCGCGATTATGTGGGGCGCTCCATCTCATAAGGAGTCCCGTAAATGTCTCAACCCAACGGCTTATGCTATGATCCAACATTCCTCATATCAAGCATACATATGATGTGTATGAGCATGAATCATAGAGTTATACTAAGCATGTTATAAAGTGATGAACTATCCTCAAAACGAAAATGGGCCTAGACGGCCTACACATAACAAGTATGGGCCTATCAATGGGCCCTAGGGAGAGTCATAATGCGGACATTTAACCAACATTATAAGGTGGACATCAAACCATCATTGCTCCCAACGCATGGCCTGTTATAAACATCATTATATACACCATGGTGAAATTACACATTGCAATGGACATAACCCATGGGCCTTGAATACATCATAATGGGCCCTCATATGGCAAGTGGGCCACATCACATGGGCCATATGCATATCAAGTGGGCCACACCAATGGGTCCCATGTATATCAAATGGGCCACACCCGAATATAAGTGGTGATGATGATTTCCACCATTAAAATTCCCAAGGCCCACCATAATATATATTTCCCATCCAATCTGATCATAAGGTCACACAGACCTGAATTAAGAGGAAAATAAATTTCCTATTGATCCAAAACTTGTGTGACAACAAAAGAAGGTTTCAATGGCAGACTCTCAATCCCCACTGCTTTTTGTTGCATGGTCTACTTAATAGGTAGATCTACCTCATTTGCCTCAATCCTTAAGGCTAGCTTGCCACTGGATGGATGGTTTGGATGGAACCCATACATTAAGGGCGGGGTCCACTGACCGTCTAGCAGCCCAACAAATGGCTGGACGGCATAGATAAAACACATACGTCATGGCTGGGACCCACTTTGTGGACCAGCACATGCATCATGGTGGGGCTTGCCCGGCAGTGCACAGCACTGCAGTGACTACTGCACATCCTCTAAAAGTCAGTGGCAGCAGGTGCTGCTGCCTATATATTGTTTTTAAAAAAAATGGTCTTTTCATGGTTTTTCCCCAGTGGGGTGGGCATCGGGAGAATCCACTCCACCCATTGAATCCGATGGCTCAAAATAGACCAATCAAGCCCAATATTCAATGTATTTCATGGTATAGAAACATTAAAGTGGATTTTAATGGTAAAAGCAACTGTTTTCTATAAAATGGCCTGCCAGATAATCAGATTGGCCTCATTTTTCGGCTCAACGCCTAAAATAAGTAGGGGAATGGAATGGACGGCACAGATGGTGATTAGATTTCATCAAGGTGGGTCCCACATGGACGTGGCCTAATTGATTTGTATTAATCTAATATTTGTGTCTTCCCATTACCATAAGGTAGGGCCCACATGGTTTAGATGGTGCAGATCCAACACGTCCATCAAGTGGGTCCCATGAAGGCGGACAACATGGATATATTGCATACATCATGGGGCCAACAACAAGGGAAAAGAGAGAGAGCGAGGGAGAGAGAGAGAGAGAGATCAAGTGATGGAGGGACCCTGGCACTATGGGCCCTCCCTTCCATGATTTACAACATACATCAAGTGGGTCCCATTACATATGGGACGACCGATCAAAATCAATGGTGGAGATCCTTTTTCCACCGAAATGTAAGGTCTAAATGACCCTATACATGCAAGGAAAATAAACATCATGATGGGGTCCATGGAGAATGGCCCCATCATGGAATGATCATGAGAATCAAGGTGGGCCATCGGCCACACCCAGGGTCCAAATTGAGATCCATACCATTAATCGGTAGGCCTCACTTGGCCCGTCATAAAAAATGAAATGTAGGCCTATAGAAACACCTACCATCTTCTCCTTACTTCCCTGGCTTCATTTGTTCCTCATCTTCGATCCCGACAGAAGATAATGGAGTTTTTATGGTTCAGATGGGAGATGAGGGGGTTATGAAGTGGGCTACACACAAAATCTTCTCATGGAGGTTGGGAGAGCTTGGACATTAGAAATTTTGGTGTTTGTGTTACTTGGAAAAAAAGGGTGAAATAAGAGAGAGAGAGAGAGAGAGTAGCTTAGGTAGGCAATGATGACTTATAAGAGAGGTATGGGTGGCTATCAATAAGTGCTTGTAAGAAGGGCTAGGGGTAGAGTGGCTATAGCTAGGGTGATGTCATCACCCTCATGATTACCTAGGGATTGGTGCCACATGGGATAGGTGGGTCCCGCAATATGCGGTCCATGACCATTATAATGCATGGTCCACATCTTATGATCTAAGCGTCGGATTGGCGCACGAGATGCGTTGTTGGAACCGCCGCAACGGGACGGTCGCTAAGATACAAGTTTCGGGTCAAGCCAACTCAGATCTACGGGATACAACTTAGGGTCATATGAAAATGTCGATTATAGTTAGCAGATTGCAAGAATTCGATGGAAAGGATCGAGGGGGTCAACGAAACAGTATAGACTAGGATACGGGCCTTACAACTCTCCCCACCTAAAAAAATTTTCATCCTCGAAATTTACACAATCATCGTAATAAGACAAAACTCATGAGGAAGAAGAAATATAACATCATCATATAATCAAAACATAATACAACATCTAATCAAACAATAAAAAGATGGGGATAATGCTCTTAAATCTCAGCTTCTCGCTCCAAAGATGCCTCATCCACACTATGATGGCCTCACTACACCTTCACCAAGGGAATGACCTTGGTCTGGAGGACCTGCTCCTTCCGATTGAGGATACCAACTGGCTGCTCAATGTAAGAAGTGTCCTCACGAACCTCCAACGGGTACCAATTAATAACAGGAATGATGGTTGACCCACACTACCTCAACATAGAGACATGGAAAATGTTGTGGATGCCAGACAACTGAGATGGCAAGGTAAGTCGATAGGCCACATGCCAACGGGCCCGGTGATCTCGAAAGGTCTTATGAATCTCCGGGTAAGCTTGCCTTTCGCTCCAAAATGAACCACACCCTTCATGGGTGAGACCTTAAGATACACATGGTCCCTAACGGCAAACTCTAAGGGACGATGCCAACGATCAACAAAAATTTTCTTCCGGCACTGAGCTGTGCGCATTCTCTGCATGATGATATCGATAACCTCTGATGTCTGCTATACAAGCTCGGGACCTAAGAGATGCCGCTCTCCAACCTTGGTCTAACAACTCGGATATCTAAACGGTCTACCGTATAATGCCTCAAAAGGAGCCATGCCAGTAGTCACCTGATAGCTATTGTTGTACAAGAACTCAACCAATCCTTGGTGTTCGTCCCAACTACCCAAGAAATCAATCACATAAGCCCATAGCATATCCTCAAGGATCTGGTTGACCCTCTCAATCTGGCTATCATCTGCGGATGATACGCGGTGCTGAGCTGCAAATAAGAACACACCGCTCTCTGGAAGCTCCCCCAAAACTGAGACGTGAACCTCGGGTCTCGGTAAAAAATGATTGAGACCAAAACATCATGTAGTCTCACGATCTCATCAGCAAACAGCTTGGCGAGCTGGTCCACATGCCAAGTTTCACGAATCACAAGAAAATGTGAAGACTTCATTATACAGTCCATGATAATCCAGATGGCATCATGACCGCGATGAGTCCTCAGCAAGCCCATAATGAAATCTGTCGACATGTGCTCCCACTTCCCCATTGGGACACTCAACGGCTGTAATAGACTAGGGGGTCTCTGATGGTTGGCCTTAACACACTGGCACCTGTCATACTCACCCACAAAACTGGCTATCTAGTGCTTCATTCCCGCCCAAAAATACTAATGCCTCATATCGTGATATATCTTCGTCGAGCCAGGGTGGATAAAGAACAGCGATCGATGTGCCTCGGTCATAAGATCTCTACAACTCAGGTATATCCGGGACACATAATCAGCCTCTGAAGCGAAGTCCACCATCAGAACCAATCTGCTAATCTATCTAACTCTTAGATGCTGCCTCTGCTCGATAATCCTGTAACGACTCGTTTGTCTGCTGAGCCTCGTTCACCCTTGCGATAAGAGAGGGTTGAATCGACAGGCTCGATAACTGCACAATAGAAGACTGCAGACCAAACTCGAAGTCATAGTATACTATATCCTTGAGCATCCTCCACTCATGAATCATCATGTGCACTATCAGGCCTTGTGGCTAACGACTAAGGGCATTTTCCACCACATTCACCTGTCCAGGTGGTACTGGAGATCAAAATCATAGTCCTTTAGGAGCTCCATCCAACGCCTCTGCCTCATGTTTAGCTTAGACTGAGAGAACTAGTGTGAAGAAGAGGTCGAACCTCACCTTAAAAAGATAGTGCCTCCACACCTTTAGTGCGAAGACGTCTGCTGCCAGCTCCAAATCATGTTGGGATAATTCAGATCATGGACTTTGAGTTGGCAAGATGCATAAGCCACCGACTTCCCGTGCTGCATCAGGATAACACCCAAGCCAAGTTGCAAGGCATCAGTAAATACAATAAATCCATCACTACCAGAGGGAAGAGTGAGGACAGGAGCAGACGTAAGGTAGTCCTTCAGTTCCATAAATGCCTACTCACAAGTGTCGCTCCAAACGAACTCAGCACCCTTTCGGGTTACCTTGGTCAACGGGGATGCAATACGAGAGAATCCCTTAATGAAACGTCGGTAGTAGCCCGCTAAACTAAGTAAACTGCGGATCTTGGATGTGTTCATGGACTGGCCCCACTGACGTACAGCATTAATCTTCGAGGGGTCCACTGCGACACCCTACCTCATCACCATATGACCAAGGAACTTCACCTCTTCCTGCCAAAACTTGCACTTCTCCATTGTCACGTAAAGCTGGTGTGCACAAAGGGTCTACAAGGTAATCTCCAGATGCCGCTCATGCTCCTCACGGGTCCTCGAATATATCATAATGTCGTCGATGAATACCACAACAAACTGGTCGAGATACGGATGGAAGACCTCGTTCATCAATTGCATGAATACCACGGACGCATTGGTTAGTCTGAAGGACATGACCTGG
This sequence comes from Magnolia sinica, assembly GCF_029962835.1. NCBI lineage: Eukaryota > Viridiplantae > Streptophyta > Magnoliopsida > Magnoliales > Magnoliaceae > Magnolia > Magnolia sinica. The sequence continues at coordinate 64,757,893 of NC_080575.1, read as the reverse complement.
AACTCAAAATGACCATAGCACATCCTGAAGGCTGTCTTCAGGATATCCTCATCTCAGACCCGAACCTGATGATAACCGAACCGCAAGCCTATCTTTGAAAAGAACTGCACCTCTTGCGGCTGATCAAACAAATCATCGATCCTCAGGAGTGGGTACTTGTTCTTAATTGTGACCTTGTTAAGCTCGCGGTAATCTACGCAAAGACTCAACGAGCCATCCTTCTTCTTCACGAAGAGTACCGGCGCTCGCCACGGTGAACTGCTCAGATGGATAAAGACTAACTCACGTAACTCGTACAACTGCTTCTGCAGTTCCCACAACTCCAATAGTGTCATACGATATGGGGCCTTCGAAATACGCGTGGTATCAGGCATGAGATCAATCTGGAACTCGGTGGGCCGACGAGGTGGTAACCTTGGAATCTCCTGGAACACATTGAAAAAATCAAAAATGACCGGCAGCTGGTCGATACTCAAAGCGACTTACTCCTCAACGGCATACGACAATATGCAAGAAAGTTGCTCTCCTCTAGGCTCGGTAACAACCTAGAACTCTAGTATGCTAGGTATACAGAACGTGATTATCCTCAAAGAGCAGTTCAATATGGCGTAGTACTCGGCGAGCCAATCCATGCCTAGGATGACATCAAACTCGGACATCGGCAATACGAACAGATTAACAGGTAAAAAGATATCCTCAATCAGAATGGGGCAAGACGAGCAAAATTGGTCTATAACTATAATCTTCCCCAAGGGCGTCAATACTGATAAACCCTCACGGGTAGACTCCATCAGGAAACCGGTCGATCGGTAAAAATCATCGGCCACAAAGGAATGCGATGCACTAGAATCAAATAATACACATGCAATGCATGTAGAAACAGGGAGAGTACCCTCGACAACCCCTCATGATGATCGAGGGTCCTGCTAGGCGGTATAAAATCTACCCTGAGCCTACTAGGGAGGTGCATGTCCCCTCTAAGGTCTCTGTTGCTACTGCTGCCACTGTGGCGGCCTAATCTGCTGCCTCTGCTGCTACGGGGGAGGTACAGGAGGCTGATGCTATGGTCGCTGCTTCTGCTGTGGGGGCTATCGTGAAGGCTGATACGATGCCCTCTACTGCTGCTGTGGATGGGGACACTCGTGCCTACGATGTCCTCTCCTACCACACCCAAAGCAAGTACCTGAAAACGGACCAGGTCATGGTGCTGGGGGTTCCCTTGGTGGTCAGAATGCTGGGCGGGTCGTGCGTCTCTACTGTGGATAATACTATTGCTAATGGGAGCTACCGGAGGGTGCTTTCCTCTTCTAGTCTCCACTCTGGTCATGAGCCCTTTGCAAACTAACCCAATCTGCCTCGTAGATCTAGGCCCTCCCTACAATCTGCTTAAACGTCGGAAGCATGTGCCTGATCACACGGCTCTTGAGAGCAGGACGCAAACCATTCTCAAAACGGTGGGCCTTCCACCCCTCCTCATAAAAAAGGTACGTAGTGAACCTCGATAGCTCAACGAAATGTGCCCTATAATGGGACACAGTCATGTCTCCCTAGACCAAGGTCTCAAACTCTAGTGCGCGTTGCTGTCGAACGTGCTTAGGAAAGAACTTCCGGTCGAACTTATCTATAAAGTCCTCCAAGGTCCACTCGAAATCGGTCGCTGCCGCTCGGGTAATTGATGCCCACCAGTGCTGGGCCTCACCCTGGAGAAGAAATACAGCTAACGGGACCCGCTGCTGGGTCGTACATATCATAGTGTCAAAAATCTTCTACAACTCGGAGCGCCATATCTCTACTGTGGTAGGGTCCGGCATGCTCCTACTCTGCCTGGGCTGGCATAACAACGGGCCACCGGCCCTGCCCCTGAAAGATAGCGGTCATCGTCTGTATCATCGTCACCGGTGCTGATGGTGCTTCACCAAGCTCACACGAGAGAGCGGGAGTCGCTCGGGTCGCTCTCTTAGGCGAGATGTCCTATAAGGAGGAATAAGGGCCTAATCAGCCTTGAGAATTCTCGAAGGCATAAGCGCTAAGGGTCTACGTCAGAAAATTATTAAGTTATTCAGACTCGAGAACTACTTATTCCAAGTTCATAGCAGATATGTGATTCGATCTCAGGTATTCCCAAGTTATGCTCTGATCCCAACTTCTATCATGCCCCAAACTCAGAAAACGGGCTCACAAAATTTCCAATCACCGAATCCGATGGCGACAGCCTCCGTAGTGCCCCATTCTCGGATCTTGACACTCATATGCCAGATTTCAATCCTAGGATCCTACAAGGAGGATTTTTAGTATGATTTTTTTTGTAATGAAGCATAACCACAAGCATAACCAAGTCACAAAACAACATCACCACATATCCACTATATCAAAAACTTTAAGTACAATGCGGAAAGGGAAATACAAGGTGATCAAAAGCTCCAAAATGATCTGATGCACGCTCATGCCTCAATGCTGCTGCACTCCAATGTCACCTGCACGCAACGGTTGTACATAAGCTTACAAAAGCTTAGAGGGTGGTGTAAGTATGTGTACAAGCCAAGTGCCAAGTGAACAATATCAGAGTAATGCAGAAATATGCGGGTAAGTCCATGAATGTTATCAGTTGTACCAAAGCTATGTGATGCAAGGCATGAATGCTATCAGCCAAACCATGGTCATGCGATGCGAGGCTTATGTAGCCGAATGTCATATGCGAGATGCAATACAAGCATGTCAGTCCTCATCAAATACATATATCAGTACAGTTCTCTCTGGGATATCACCGAGATCTAGTTCACTCCACATTGACTGCCGCCTCCCTACCCACACAACCCAGCGAGTGGAATAGACCTCACTATCTACCTGACTAGTAGTCTGCCAATACCTACCCGGCTCATCGATAGTGGATACATTTGTGAGCTGGATAAACTCAGCCTAGCTTAGAACCCCCTCATTCGGGTGGATAAGGCCACACTCCCTTCCAATCAACCACGACACAGTGGGAGACGTAGCTTACTGGTATTCGGCACTCGGGCACTCGTGTATCCACTCGATCTAGACATTGGAGCATCTCCTGATACCAAAAAGGTTCTGCGACTTTCACCCAAGGACATCTTAAGTGCCTACAGTGCTAGAACCAAGTATTTTCGGTATTCGATACGGCCATCCACGATGTGCCTGTGGAGGCCACGACCCTGATATTGTTAGTGCATACAATGATTATGTCACACATATGTGAGATGCATGAGTCACATCGACCAGTCATGTAGCAATCCTGTGAGTACTGCACGATCATGTGGGGTGCTATGTCTCCTAAGGAGTCCTATAAATGTCTCAACCTAACGGCTTATGCTATGATCAAACATTCCTCATATCAAGCATACATATGATGCGTATGGGCATGAATCATGGAGTTATACTAAGCATGTTATAAAGTGATGAACTATCCTCACAACGAAGATGGGCCTAGACGGCCTACACATAACAAGTATGAGCCTATCAATGGGCCATGGGGAGAGTCATAATGCGGACATTTAACCAACATTATCCTTACAATGTGGACGTCAAACCATCATTGCTCCCAAGGCACATCCTGTTATAAACATCATTATATACACCATAGTGAAATTACACATTACAATGGGCCTATATACATCTCATTGGGCCTTAAATAGATCAAATGGGCCACATCACATGGGCCTTATATTCATCAAGTGGGTCGCATCAATGGGCCGCACCAATGGGCCATATGTACATGCAATGGGCCATAACCCATGGGCCTTGAATACATCATAATGGGCCCTCATATGGCAAGTGGGCCACATCACATAGGCCATATGCATATTAAGTGGGCCACACCAATGGGTCCCATGTATATCAAATGGGCCACACCCAAATATAAGTGGTGATGATGATTTCCACCATTAAAATTCCCAAGGCCCACCATAATATATATTTCCCATCCAATCTGATTATAAGGTCACACAGACCTGAATTAAGAGGAAAACAAATTTCCTACTGATCCAAAACTTCTGTGACAACAAAAGAAGGTTTCAATGGCAGACTCTCAATTCCCACTACTTGTTGCTATGTGGTCTACTTGATAGACAGATTTGCCTCATTTGCCTTAAGCCTTAAGGCTAGCTCACCACTAGATGGACGGTTTGGATGTAACCCATACATCAAGGGTGGGGTCCATTGACCTTCCAACAGCCCAAAAAATGGCTGGACGACATAGATAAAAAACATATGTCATGGCTGGGACCCACGATGTGGGCCAACACCTGCATCACGGTGGGGCATGCCCGACAGCACACAGCGTAGCAGCGACTACTGCACGTCCTCTAGACGTTAGCGGTAGCAGGTGCTGCTGCCTATATATATATATTTTTTTAAATGGTCTTTCCACGATTTTTCCCCGGTGGGGCCTGCATCGGGAGAATCCACTCCACCCATTGAATCCTATGGCTCAAAATAGACCAATCAAGCCCAATATTCAATGTATTTCGGGGTGTAGAAACATTAAAGTGGATTTTAACGATAAAAGCAACTGTTTTCTATGAAATGGCCTGCTAGATAATCGGATTGGCCTCATTTTTTGGCTCAACAACTAAAATAAGTAGGGGAATGGGATGGATGGCGCGGATTAGATCAATACATCAAGGTGGGGCCTGTATGAGCGGCCCACCCAAAAAGTATAAACCAAGCTTACTTTATTATTATTATTATTATTTTTATTGCTGTGAGTACAACCCACTGTTGTTCACACTTCACTCGACCCATGTCCAGTGTCCAGGGACACTGGACGGATGGTGAATACATTTCATCAAGGTGGGTCCCACATGGACGTGGCCCACTTGATTTGTATCAATCTAATATTTGTATCTTCCCATTGCCATAAGGTAGGGCCCACATGGTTTAGACGGTGTACATCCAACACGTCCATCAAGTGGGTCCCACGAAGGTAGACAACATGGATATATTGCATACATCATGGGGCCTACAACAAGGAAAAAGAGAGAGCGAAAGAGAGAGAGAGAGAGAGAGAGAGAGAGAGAGAGTGATGGAGGGACCCCGACACTATGGACCCTCCCTTCCATGATTCATAACATACATCAAGTGGGTCCCATTACATATGGGCCCACCGATCAAAATCAAGGTGGAGATCCTTTCTCCACCGAAATGCAAGGTCTAGTGACCCTATCCATGCAAGGAAAATAAACATCAAGATGGGGTATATGGAGAATGGCCCCATCATGGAATCATCATGAGAATCAAGGTGGGCCATCGACCACACCTAGGGTCTAAAGTGAGATCCATACCATCAATCGGTAGGCCTCACTTGGCCTGTCATCAAAAAAAAAATCTACGCCTATAGAAACACCCACTGTCTTCTCCTTGCTTCCTTGGCTTCCTTTGCTCCTTAGCTTCGATCCCAACGGAATATGATGGAGTTTTGATGGTTAAGATGGGAGATGAGGGGGTTAGGAAGTGGGCCACATACAAAATCTTCTCATGGAGGTTAGGAGAGCATGGACGTTGGAAATTTTGGTATTTGGGTTGCTTGGAAAAAAAGGGAGAAACAAGAGAGAGAGAGTAGCTTAGTTAGGCAATGATGACTTGTAAGAGAGGTATGGGTGGCTAGTAATAAGTACTTGTAATAGGGGCTAGGGGTAGGGTGGCTAGGAATAAGTGCTTGTAAGAAGGGTAGGGGTAGGGTGGCTATAGCTAAGGTAGGGTGGCTATAGGTAGGGTAGGGTGGCCACAGATAGGGTGATATTATCACCCTCATGATTACCTAGGGATTGGTGCCACATGGGATAGGTGGGTCCCACAATATGCGGTCTATGGCCATTATAATGCATGGTCCACATCTTATGATCTAAGCGTCGGATTGGCGCACGAGACGCGATGTTGGAACTGCGGCGATGGCGGGTCGCTAATATACAAGTTTTGAGTCAAGCCAACTCAGATCTACAGGATACGACTTAGGGTCATGTGCAAATGTCAATTATAGGTCACGGATTGTCAAAATTCGACGGGAAGGATCGCGAGGGTCGACGGAACAGTACAGACTAAGATACAAACCTTACAAAGGGAATAAGTTTGGAATCAACACTTGATTATTCAATCAATATTAAGGTGATGAGCATGGCTAACATTATAAAATGATAGTACTTTTATGGAAAGTAAGTTGAAATTCACTAAGCACGTTGGAAAAAATTGATATATGAATTTATGCTCCTAAGTAATTAATAAAGAACCTATTTGATTGATTACTCATATGATTCGAATCTAGGTTTTTAAAATTTCACTCTCTTCTTTGGATTCTACTAATTCATACTTGATAACACAAAAGATTATTTTCTGAAAGATGTTTGAACGTTGAGAATTGAAGATTATGTCATGCATGCTTTTGCTCGGGAATAACAAAATGTTGGTTATGGGGTGTGTTGAGTGTCAAATTTTACATATTTCCCCATGTTTATGTGTTGGTTTTATGAACATGATAATGCTTAGTGGGTATATTTTATATATGTTTGTATTACGAGGTGAATCTGAGAGCTTGGATTGAAAAGAATGTTAACAGCATGGATTTAGTGCTCAAGAATCACTAAGGACAGGGATGGATCTTAGGAGAATAAGATTGAAGATTTCAAGACCCCGAGATTCAAGGAAACCAAGTGGAGAAGGAAGGCGAAAGTGCAAAGTATAGAAATTCATAGAATCTGGACTTTACTATCTATGTTATCAACCGCCGGTCGATGACATCGAAGCCCGTGCTTGATGACGTCGACCATGGGTCGATGACATCGAAGAACTAAAGGAAATCAAGTTTGGTTGCTAAACAAATTAGATGCAGTTCTTGATGACATCGAAGCCATGTTAAATTGCTCAATGACATCGAGATTTTTGTGAATTTTTGGAGCAACTTGATGGAACACTTTGGACACATTCTCAATTGATCGAACACCCTGCGATGACATCGAAGGACTATTCGATGACTTCGAAGGTATGTTTGATGACATGAAGAGTTACGCAGTGCAAATGGCGTTATGCAGTGCAAAAATGCACGACTTTCGGATTCAAGTTACGTTCGATGACATTGAAGGTTGTTCGATAACATCGAAGGCGTTACGTAGAGTGTGTAAATTTGAGGCAATTTTCAAAGACGGCCAAATAAAGGCTATATAAATAAGGGTTCTTTAAGGAGTTCTAAACATGAATTAGTTTTTAAGAAGCCAAGCCAAAGGGTGGAGCAACCTCCCAAAAGTTTTTCTTCCTTGATTATTTTTAATGCTTTCTTTTAGGGTTTTACATCTAATCATGTCTATGGTTGACTAAGAGGTGAAGCTTGTAGTGTGTTTGGATGATTATCTAGCTTTGATTCTTATTCTTATTGAACCTTATAGATTTCTACTTTGATATTAAAGGAATATTTTCAGTGTTCTATGATTTATTGTGACTCAAATTATAATAGATGCTGTGATAGCTTTGTATATTTTCTTTTCCTATTTTGAGATTGTAAGATTGATAAATTCTATTGTTCACCATCGTCTCCTGGGCATGGTAGGATGATGGAACCCCTTCCAATCATAACAATACTCTTTCATTGAGGATTAGGTCAAGGAAAAGTTTAGAGATTTGATTTAATTGCTTTATCTTCCAATTGGATAAGATAGGACTCCAATTCCAATTGTGTTTCTTGAATCAAAGTAAGGTGCCATCTTGATAGCTACAAGTAGATCTTTCGCACCCTAGTTCTCACCTTTCAATTGATAGTTTTAATAACACCATTCACAATTACTCTCTATTATTCCAGATTTATATTAAGATTATTTTCTACTTCTAGTTCTAGTTATTTTCAGAATACGTACAAGTTTAGTCCGTGTGGATTCAACCTCGGTCTCACTGAGTTATTACTACATTGTGACCCTACACTTGGGATTGTGAAGAGTTTTATAGTTAGGAGTTTCACATTCATCTAAGTGATTCTAGCAAAATGGTCATGAAGTGTAAGTGCTATAGTTTCTATCCCTGTTTGTTGTCAAATTTGTGATGACAAAATCACTGTTATGTTATATATAACTTGCTTAAGTGAAGCTCTCTCAAGGATCAACATTCATGAACAAGCTAAGCTCACAACAAGCAAAGCTCTCAAGTACAAGACTCAAGATCTTGAATGAAAGAACTGATCTCAAGACAAGACACTTAAATGCAAGAACCGCTCACAAAACAAGACTCAAGCTGAAAAGAAAGTACAAGGCAAGACTCAAGCTGAAATCAAGACTCAAGCTGAAACTCAAGCTGAACTCAAGACTCAAGCTGAAACTCAAGCCACTTTCAAGATTGAGTTACATGAAGAGTTCAACTACATCAAGACTTCAAGGCTCATTCTTCATGGTCTCTTGTTTCAATGTCAATACTTCATGATTGAGGTTTGTTTGACCATAGGATGACCTTAGAAGTAGGTCATTTCGGATACATAAGCCGAATGTTATTTTACATGTGATTGGTCTGTTCTTCGACTAGTCCTAGGGTTTCTTCGACTAGTCCTAGACTTGCTTCGACCAGTCTAAGAAAATCCTCGACCAGTCGTAAGTTTGTTACAAATTCCGGATAAAATCTGTTAGCCTTCGACTAGTCCTGGAATCTGTTCGACCAGTCGTAGGAACAGTGTCGACTGATCTTCAACCAGTCGTACAATCTACGACTCAAAGTCCAGCGAACCTTTGCAGGACCTACGACCAGTCAAAGGAAACCTACGACCAGTCGTAGGAGGGCTACGACCAGTCGTAGAACGGTCTGAGCATATCCCGCCGAATTTTTCAAATATCTGTTAGAGCTTCGACTAGTCGAAGAGCACTCTAGACCAGTCGAAGACCCGATCTTCTCACCTATAAATAGAGCACGAATTTCAGAAGAAATCATTGATTTAATTAAAGTATTCAAGCCAATCTTCGTCGAACTTCTGAGAGATAATTCTGTGCTCCATCTAAGCTAAGTGTGCTTATTTAATATTCTCTTTCCTTAGCTTTATTTAATTGATTTTGTTTCTTATATTCCAATCTGATTTGATAAGAGGAATTATTATTCCCTTTCTTTGGAATCAAAATCAATTAAGGCAAGCCTAATTTGGTTTAATTTAAAATCTATTAGAACTAGAACCATTGTAATCGAGTACTGGACATTGAACTTGGACATTCAATCATCTACTTTGATTTGGTTCTACCGGGCTGCTACAACGAAGGAGATTTTTAGGTATTTTACATATTGTAAATTCCTTTCTATTATTTTGGTTTCTTTCAAGATTTGCCAGAAAAATCTTGTTATTTTGGTTATCTGAGGAAAGCCAGGAAAACTCAGAAGTGGGGTTTTTTTTAATTGTGTAAGCCCACATACAAAGACACAATTGTAAGGGTTTTGGGTGAACCTGGGAAAACCTATTTTTAGTGAACGCTAATATCCCCTGTGTGAGGATATTAGGAGTGGAGTAGCTTTTTGTGTGGCTGTTGTATAACAGTTGGTGAACACACAAGCGAACCACTATAAACCTTTGAGTTGTGGTTGATTGATTTATTCTTTTAATCTTTTAATTAATTTTTGTGGGATGTATGTATGGTGGTGAATGTTGTAATTATTTCAAGCTTTGTGAGAATGTTGTAATAGCTTAGAATTTACTTTCTGCTATTCCTTTATAAGCTTGTTTTTCAATTTCATTTGAAAGTTATTCCAGCAAGGTTGCCCTGCCATTTTTATGGTGTATGGCTGTCCCTAGAACAATACATTTTTAATTACAAGTTATTTCATTTCAGTTTATATTTAATTCTGTATTCCTCTTCAATTTGAGACTTGATACAAAGACCTTTCTAGAAATAAGGTTGTCCTACCATAAACTCTATTTTTTGTGTAAGGTTATCCTTAAAATAACGTTTGTATCAACCTCTCAAGATCTGAATTTTGAGGTTGTTTTACTTTCCTGCATTGTTATTTAATTTGGCTATCATTGTCTTTATTATTCCGCTGTTATAAGTTTTTATTTGGCATTGTCCTATTCACCCCTCCTCTAGGACATATAGCTTGGCCTTTTCAAGTGGTATCAGAGCCTAATAGCTCGTTTTTTTTTTAATTCCTGAGCTAACGATTTAAGCTATTTAAGATGTCAAATTTTGATAGCCTTTCAGTCACTAGGCCTCCACCCTTTGATGGCTCCAACTATGCTTATTGGAAAGCCAGAATGAGGATCTTCCTCAAATCAATGGATGAAAATGTGTGGCAAGCCACGGTGAACCGAATGGAATCCTCCTATCATGGAAGTTACTGGGGTTGATGGTTCAAAATCTATGAAAACCACACCATATTACCAATGGACCACCCTTCAGAAAAGTGAGAGTAGTGCAAATGCTAAAGCACTAAATGCAATTACTTGCGCACTATCACCGGATGAGTTCAAAAGAATCATTTCTTGTGATACTGCAAAGCAAGCTTGGGATGTATTAGAAATGACACACGAGGGTACTACAATTGTCAAAAAATCTAAAGTCCAACTCCTCATAACCAGGTTTGAAGAAATTCATATGGAGGAAAATGAAATGTTTATGGACTTCTACACTAGATTGAATGACATTGTAAACTCAATGTGGGGTCTTGGCGATAAAATCCCAGAAAGTAAAGTATGTGCAAAAATACTACGCTCACTTCCTGAACGGTTCAATTCTAAAGTAACCGCAATCCAGGAACTTCGTGATACGGATAATATGAGGGTTGAAGAACTAGTTGGTTCTCTACAAACCTACGAGTTAAACTTTAAAGCTCCTAAAGGTAAATCTATCGCTCTAAAATCATCTAAATGTAATTCAGAAGAAAATTCTGATTCAGAAGATGATATGGCTCTTTTAGCTAAAAAATTTTACAAAATTTTCAAAAGCAAGAAAAGAGTTGATTTTCAAAAATCAAATGACAAAAAGAAGTTTAGACCCAAATCTCGAAAATCTTTGAAAGATAGTCAATGTTACAACTGTCTAGAATATGGGCACTTAGCAAATAGATGTCCTAAAACGGACAAACCCAAGAAGAAGGGTATGTTGGCTACATGGGATGAATCATCTGATTCTGAAGGTACTTCTGAGTCAGAAGATTCTGAAACTGAGTCGGGCAATGAGGTCAAAGCTCTTATGACTCTAGCCAAATTCACATTTTCAGATAATGACTCTACAAGTGAAGAAAATCTAAATAGTGAATGTGAAAATGAAGATGATCTTCAAGACGCTTACAATGCCCTATATAAGGAAAGTTGTAAAATTGCTGTCAAACTTAAACTTCAAAAAGAAAAGTTTTCTAAACTCAAAAATTGTTTTGATTCACTTGTTTTAGAAAAATCACAAATTTCAGATTATTTTGAAAAATTGAAATGCAATTTGGAATTTAAAAACTCCCTAATTGTTGATTTAAAATCTGAAATTGAGAAACTTAAAACTGAAGTATCTTCTCTTCTGAGTTTAAAGGACACATGGAAATATGCCCAAGGTGATCTAAAATTAGAAAAACTTTTATCCAGATCAAGAAAATGTGGCGATCGATCCGGGTTGGGCTATGATAAAAATCTACCTCCCAAACAAAAGTATACTCCTCCTATATTTGTTAAAGGAGAGTCCTCAAACTCAAAAGGGAAAAGTACTTATCAAGATTTTTCTAAAAATTCAAAAACTTTTCAAAAACCTAGAAACAGCCATGTCAACTTTAATCAGAATCGAAATCCACTAGCTGAAAAGATAGTTGATTTACTTAAGGAGCTATTAAAATCTAACTCTATAGGCCATTCCTACAAGTATACACAAAAGAAGACCAACTATGTTCCTAAACCCAAAACAGTTATGAAATGGGTTCCTAAAGTCACCTGCTTGGTTGCTCACACTGCTTTCAAAGCAACAAGTCATTCAAAGTGGTACCTAGACAGTGGATGCTCCAGGCATATGACAGGTGACAAAGCCTTATTCACCGATCTGAAAGATATGACTGATGGTTCAGTCACATTTGGTGATGGTAGCAACTGCAAGATTATAGGCCAAGGTACGGTTTAACTTTTTAATCTTCCAGTGTTTAAAAATGTTTTATACGTTGAAGGCCTAAAGCACAACTTGCTTAGTATATCACAAATATGTGATGATAATCATAATGTTCGGTTTTCTAATCAAAGCTGTGAAATACTAAACAATAAGGGTTCTGTAATATTAACTGGACGTAGAACGTCTGAAAATTGCTATATTATTAGTGAATCCAGCTCATCTAATCAAACATGTTACATGGTCCATACAGACGAGACCGACTTATGGCACAAACGTCTTGGACATGTACATTATCAAAATTTATATCGATTGAGCAAACGAGAACTTGTAAGAGGTTTACCCAAACTTCAGAAATTAGATAAAATATGTGGTGAGTGCCAGATAGGCAAACAAACAAAGAACTCACACAAAAAAGTGAATTCAAATACCACATCTAGACCACTCGAACTTCTCCATATGGACCTGATAGGACCTACCAGAACGGAAAGTCGTGATGGTAAAAAGTACATCTTGGTAATAGTTGATGACTTTACCAGATTCACTTGGGTAGTCTTCTTAAGGGATAAATCTGAAACCCTTGAAGAAGTAAGAAAAGTTCTCAAAAGGATTCAAACTGAAAAATCTTCTCAAATCAGTAAAATTCGTAGTGATCATGGATCTGAATTTGAGAATAGCAATTTTGAGAAGTTCTGTACCGACCAAGGAATATTACATGAATTCTCTGCTCCCAAAACTCCACAACAAAATGGAATTGTAGAAAGAAAGAATAGGGTGCTTCAAGAAATGGCTAGTGTCATGTTGAATAGCATGAAGCTCTCTAAAAATCTTTGGGCTGAAGCAGTCAACACAGCTTGCTATATTATTAACCGAGTCTACACTAGAAAAGATAATAATAAAACGGCTTACGAATTGTGGTTCAATAAAAGGCCCCTTGTTAAATACTTTCGAGTTTTTGGCAGCATGTGCTATATTTTACGTGATCGTGAAAATTTGGGAAAGTTCAATACGAAGAGTGATGAAGGTATTTTTCTAGGATACTCTTTAAACAGTCGAGCTTATAGAGTTCTGAACAAAAGGACTGGTGTGATTTAAGAATCCATTAATGTTGTCATTGATGATCACTTAAACACACCAATCTCTAATTCAGATAATGATGAAGTACTAATCATTGATAAACCCGATACTTCATCGAATCAGACTGATTCTGAGTTAAGGACTGTTAAAGATCATCCAACCACACAAATTCTTGGAAACCCTCTCACCGGTGTTCACACCCGTAGACAACTTGAGGATATATGTAATTATGTATGTTTTACATCCCAAATTGAACCATCTAACGTAAAAGAAGCTCTGGCTGATGAAAACTGGATTGTTGCGATGCAAGATGAACTCAACCAATTCGTAAGAAATGATGTTTGGTATCTTGTACCAAGACCTAAAGATAAAGACATCATTGGAACAAAATGGATTTTCAAAAATAAGTCTGATGAATGTGAAAATATAATTAGAAACAAGGCGAGACTGGTGGTACAAGGTTATACTCAAATTGAAGGGATTGATTTCGATGAAACCTTTGCACCAGTAGCACATCTTGAATCTATTAGACTATTTATATCCATTGCATGTTTTAGAAAGATAAAGATCTATCAGATGGATGTGAAAAGTGCTTTTCTAAATGGCGATTTACATGAAGAAGTCTATGTTAAACAGCCAATGGGATTTGAAGATTCCAAAAATATTGATCATGTATATCGGCTTAAAAAGGCACTTTATGGATTAAAACAAGCACCTAGGGCATGGTATGAGAAACTAACAAAATTTCTTTTAAGTCATAATTTTCAAATGGGATCTGTTGATAAAACTCTGTTTGTTAAGAAACATAATGATCATATCTTAATGGTACAGATTTATGTTGATGATATCATTTATGGATCAACTTGTACTGACTTAACTACTGAGTTTGCAGATTTGATGAAATCACAGTTCGAAATGAGCATGGTTGGGGAATTGACTTATTTCCTTGGATTGCAAGTAAAGCAACAACCTAAAGGAATATTCATTTCTCAATCTAAGTATGCCTTAAACCTAATCAAGAGATTTGGATTTGAAAATGGCAAAAATTTTGATACTCCTATGAGTACTACCCTTAAACTATCAAAAGACTCTAATGGTAAAAATGTTAACTCAAAACTTTATCGGAGTATGATTGGTAGTTTGTTATATTTAACTGCTAGTAGACCTGATATTTCTCTAAGTGTTGGTATTTGCGCAAGATATCAATCTGATCCAAAAGAGTCTCACTTGATTGCTGTCAAGCGATTTATTAGATATGTCGCAAGTACTGTAAATCTTGGTCTCTGGTATCCTCATGAAACTAATGTCCAATTAGCTGGGTACTCGGATGCTGACTGGGCTGGCAATCTAGATGATAGAAAATCAACCAGTGGTGGTTATTTTTTCATTGGAAATTGTCTAGTTTCCTGGTTTAGTAAGAAACAAAATTCTATATCACTTTCAACAGCTGGTAATGCGCAGCTGGTAATGCGTGTACACAGCTTGTTTGGATGCAACGAATGCTAAGTGATTATGGAATTAAACAGGATTCTATGTTATTACATTGCGATAATTCCAGTGCGATAAATATTTTAAAAAATCCTATTCAGCATTCTCGTACTAAGCACATTGACATTAGATTTCATTATATAAGGGAATTAATAGAAGAAAATGTTATATCTCTAGAATATATTCCTACCGAAGATCAACGTGCTGATATTTTCACAAAACCTCTTGATAAAAGCAGGTTCAAAAAGATAAAATTTGATCTTGGCATGTGCATTTTAAATTGATAATTTATGCCTTTTTGTATAATATTGTATATATTTGCTAGATTGTATTTCAATTTTTGTAAAAATTGTAAGAAAATTGAATTTTTGGGGTTTGTACGACCAGTCGTGAGTATACACAACCAGTCGTACTACGACCGGTCGTAGATACCCACGACCAGTCGTGGAGCACGGGTTTCACTTCAAATTGGGGATTTTTTTCTTTCTTCCTCATTTCTTCTTTCTTCTCCTTGGAGCCGAACTTCGACTCGTCGAACCCATCCTTCAAGTTCTTCTAGGTTAGTGTTCCAAATCCGTTTTTCTTGCATATTTGTGTCAAGATTGCTTCCTTTTCTCTCTTGAAGCTTTCTATCTTGAAAATCATTGAGATTTGGGGTTTGGGTTGTGAAAAATCTATTTTGAGCAAACCCTCATCTCAATCCTTTGCAACTTCTTTATTCCTTTAATTCCTTGTTGCAAATGGCTTCTAGAGGAAGAAAAACTACTTCACGTGGTCCTTCTTCTTCCTCCAGATCTACCCCTATATCTAAACGTCATCTTCTTGTTCCCAATGATGATCCATCATTTGTTAGGGACATTAGATCTCGTAAGGTTATCGTTGAACATCCTGTTGATGTCAATCACATTGCTCCATTTGACATCCTTCCTATGCTTGAAGCTGTAGGTTGGACTAACTTATTGCATTGGGGTGGGCCTGCATACCGGTCCATTGCCCAATCCATGTTTTCATGTATTAGTGCATTTTCACAGGATAATTTAACTTTCCAAATTTCTACTAGAGAAGGGCCATTTGACGTTGATCGTCATTTAATTTCAGCCCTTATGGAAATTCCTGTGAATGATGAGGGTATTCCAATTCATAACTTGACTGATAAACCCTCAATGGCTGAAAAACGTATGCTAACTAAAGACTTGTGCAATATGGATGTTCAATGGACTCAAAAAGGGAATGCGCTCCCTGCAAGGTATTTATTACTCAAATACAGAATTCTCCACAGAATCTTTGTGTCTAATTTGTATCCTCGTTCGGGTAATAAATCTGACCTGACTTCATTTATGGTTCATATTATCCATGCTATCTCAAATGGTACTCAGATTTGTTTGCCTTCCTTAATCTGTCATTTTATTCTTCAGTTTCGACTCCATCCTGGTCATAGTGACATTCCATTTGCATACTTTATGACTGTATTGGCTACTCATATGTTAGTCGATATGCCTGTTGATGAAGCACCAATCCATCATCTGATCTTCAACAATACAAATATTAATAAGATGAAGTTGGATCTGCTTCCTGAACAAGGTGGTGGTGTTGGTGGTGGTCCTGAAGAAGCTGGTGTTGATATTAATATGGATGATATTTTTGAGGAACTGGATTCTGACTCTGCTAATGATCCAGATTTTGTACCATCTGATGTTGATGCACGTCTGAGTGCATTAGAAGGTAGAGTTGAGAATATTAATGTTAAGTTGGAGAACATGTCTGTTGCTCATGATTTGCAATTCAAATACATGCACAAATATCTAAGGCGCTTGAACAAAGGCATGCACCAACTTGATCCTTCTATTCCTGCTCCTTCATCAAGTTCTAGTTCTGACTAGTTTCTATGAGACTTTTTGTATGTAATAACTTTATTACTTATCTCTTGTTTGCTTGAGTTTGAGTTGGATTTTATGCTGGATATTTGTTCTTAATGTACTATTTATGCTGGATATATGTGATGCTATCTTGAGTATCTCTATGACTCTTTTGCTATACTCTCATTCCTTTATTTAGTTCTCCTTTGTCATATTGTGACAAAAGAGGGAGAATGGTTTGTTGTTAATGTGATTGTGAGAGGAGTAGCATTGGTTATGTTACTCAGGGGGAGTGGGGTGTCAAGGAGAATATATGTTTGATCTTGTTGAATGATAATGGTTGAATGTTGAATATTGAATATTGATTTGCAGGTATTAACCAGTTGTTTTACTTTTGTTTATTATGGTTATGTGTTTTGTCACTAATTTGACAAAGGGGGAGATTGTAAGTGCTATAGTTTCTATCCCTGTTTGTTGTCAAATTTGTGATGACAAAATCACTGTTATGTTATATATAACTTGCTTAAGTGAAGCTCTCTCAAGGATCAACATTCATGAACAAGCTAAGCTCACAACAAGCAAAGCTCTCAAGTACAAGACTTAAGATCTTGAATGAAAGAACTGATCTCAAGACAAGACTCTTGAATGCAAGAACTGCTCACAAAACAAGACTCAAGCTGAAAAGAAAGTACAAGGCAAGACTCAAGCTGAAACTTAAGCTGAACTCAAGACTCAAGCTGAAACTCAAGCCACTTTCAAGATTGAGTTACATGAAGAGTTCAACTACATCAAGACTTCAAGGCTCATTCTTCATGGTCTCCTATTTCAATGTCCATACTTCATGATTGAGGTTTGTTTGACCATAGGATGACCTTAAAAGCAGGTCATTTCGGATACATAAGCCGAATGTTATTTTACATGTGATTGGTCTGTTCTTCGACTAGTCCTAGGGTTTCTTCGACTAATCCTAGACTTGCTTCGACCAATCTAAGAAAATCCTCGACCAGTCGTAAGTTTGTTACAAATTCCGGATAAAATCTGTTAGCCTTCGACTAGTCCTGGAATCTGTTCGACCAGTCGTAGGAACAGTGTCGACTGATCTTCAACCAGTCGTACAATCTACGACTCAAAGTCCAGCGAACCTTTACAGGACCTACGACCAGTCAAAGGAAACCTACGACCAGTCGTAGAACGGTCTGAGCATATCCCGCCGAATTTTTCAAATATCTGTTAGAGCTTCGACTAGTCGAAGAGCACTCTAGACCAGTCGAAGACCCGATCTTCTCACCTATAAATAGAGCACGAATCTCAGAAGAAATCATTGATTTAATTAAAGTATTCAAGCCAATCTTCGTCGAACTTCTGAGAGATAATTCTGTGCTCCATCTAAGCTAAGTGTGCTTATTTAATATTCTCTTTCCTTAGCTTTATTTAATTGATTTTGTTTCTTATATTCCAATCTGATTTGATAAGAGGAATTATTATTCCCTTTCTTTGGAATCAAAATCAATTAAGGCAAGCCCTATTTGGTTTAATTTAAAATCTATTAGAACTAGAACCATTGTAATCGAGTACTGGACATTGAACTTGGACATTCAATCATCTACTTTGATTTGGTTCTGCCGGGCTGCTACAACGAAGGAGATTTTCAGGTATTTTACATATTGTAAATTCCTTTCTATTATTTTGGTTTCTTTCAAGATTTGCCAGAAAAATCTTGTTATTTTGGTTATCTAAGGAAAGCTAGGAAAACTCAGAAGTGGGGGTTTTTTTAATTGTGTAAGCCCACATATAAAGACACAATTGTAAGGGTTTTGGGTGAACCTGGGAAAACCTATTTTTAGTGAACGCTAATATCCCCTGTGTGAGGATATTAGGAGTGGAGTAGCTTTTTGTGTGGCTGTTGTATAACAGTGTGAACACACAGGCGAACCACTATAAACCTTTGAGTTGTGGTTGATTGATTTATTCTTTTAATCTTTTAATTAATTTTTGTGGGATGTATGTATGGTGGTGAATGTTGTAATTATTTCAAGCTTTGTGAGAATGTTGTAATAGCTTAGAATTTACTTTCTGCTATTCCTTTATAAGCTTGTTTTTCAATTTCATTTGAAAGTTGTTCCAGCAAGGTTGCCCTGCCATTTTTATGGTGTATGGCTGTCCCTAGAACAATACATTTTTAATTACAAGTTATTTCATTTCAGTTTATATTTAATTCTGTATTCCTCTTCGATTTGAGACTTGATACAAAGACCTTTCTAGAAATAAGGTTGTCCTACCATAAACTCTGTTTTTTGGTGTAAGGTTGTCCTTAGAATAATGTTTGTATCAACCTCTCAAGATCTGAATTTTGAGGTTGTTTTACTTTCCTGCATTGTTATTTAATTTGGCTATCATTGTCTTTATTATTCCGCTGTTATAAGTTTTTATTTGGCATTGTCCTATTCACCCCCCCTATAGGACATATAGCTTGGCCTTTTCATGAAGGCCTTTTGATCTTTCTCAGTTTGTTAGTCTGATTCGTTAGTTTCTAAATTGGATTCAGATTCTAATGATTCATCTCAAGTGGCAATCATGCCTTGTAATAACCCAAATTAATCTGGACCATCTAATTTTAACCTTTGATCAAAGTAACCAATTAGTCCAATATGACCGTTGATCTATAAGATCAACTGGTCCAATCTCAACCATTAATTTAGATATATCCAATCCAACTGTTCATTAACTAATAAATCCAGCCATACATTTAACCATCCATCGAACGATACAACCATCAAACCATCCATATAGTGAAATCATCGAAATACTTATCCATCCATCTAAATTGACCATACATGTCGCTTGTCATGTGACCATTTATAATTCTATCCATCCGTCTCACCACCATTCCACAGATACATCCCAAAGTCCATCCCCCGATCACACATGAACTCATCTAACTGTATATTTATCCATCCATCTATCTATCTATGTATACATCGATCCATCCATCCATCTACATTATCCATTTCTGCACCATCAAATACATCACAACCATAGGTTAATTCATACATCAAATATGTACACCCATTTCATGCATGCACACCTCTCAAATATGCTACATGCACACACACTTATCACACGTGTGGCATGCACACACATGTGGCATACGCATGCGGCACGCATGAGATGCATGGTGCACATGTGGCATGCACACACATGTGGCACACTCATGCGGCACACATGAGATGCATGGTGCACATGTAGCATGCACACACATATGGCACATGTGCATGAAAATTAAGAAACATGAAACATGTTTTAAATGAAGTGAAAATGAAAATAAAAGAAAGAGAAACAATAAGAGATTAAAAGCACTCTTTCACACATGCTACATGTGTGAAAGGAGCTTATAAAAGGGGAGCCATGAGAGAGAGATGAATGGTGAAAACGTGAAGTGGAGTGTGCTTTGACGTGAGAAGAGGAAAGAGAGAGAGAGAGAGAGAGAGAGAGAGAGAGAGAGAGAGAGAGAGAGAAGAGAAAAAAATAAAAAAAGAGAGGTTGTTGGTCATTCACATTGGAAAGAGAGGGGGAGAGAGAGAGAGAAGAGAGAGAAAAAGGAAGAAAGAAAAGGAGGAAAGAGAAAAAGGAAGAGAGAAAAAAATACATTTTGTTTTTATAAATAGGTGAGTATCTCTCAATTGATATATATATATATATATATATATATATATATATATATATATATATATATATATATATACACACATATATTTGTTTGTTGATTTGTGCTTATAATTAATCTTTGCCATCTTAAATATTTTTAATCTGATGTAATTACTTACCATGCTTCCTAAAAATGTTATTTATTTATTTTTATTACATCGGTAGTCATTATTTTAATATGCCTTAATTCAAGTTTTATATTTTCTTATTGTTAATCCTAAATTAAAATTTTATTTTTTGTATTTTGACTTTGTTGTTAGAATTATTACAAAAATCTTGAGTTTATATATAAATTTCCAAATTCTTAGATGTAATAAAGCACATTGCATGTTTATTATTATTATTTTACGTAGAACTTTAATCAAGATCTACTATATTATGTTACACGTTTATTTTTTCGTAGAACTTTAATCATGTATGAATAATTTACAATAATTGAAAATTTTATTTTTTGTTAGATAAATTATGTATATCAAGTATTAACGATTGATCGAAGAATAACGGTCATTGAAGATTTTTTAGTAATATTTGATTAGTACAATATTAAAATCATGCATCATTAAAATAGTTATGAAACACCAGAAAATAGGTGGGGCGATCAAGTCTTGTGGGTTGAAAATCCCTGAAACATAAATAGGTGGGGCGATCAAGACCCTTAGGTTAAAAGTCCCAGAAACCCAACTGGTACCTCTTAGAACCTCCACCGTACCCTTTGAGTGGGTGAGCCATCAAAGAGAGGAGGCCGAGAGACAGCTGGTCCCTCTTTACTCATTGTTCCAACTTTTATTTAGGATCTCCCTCCATGTTGTTAAGCCCTTAAAGAGGAACCCGCTTTAATACCAATTGAAATTACAGTTTGCACCGTACTAGTAGAAGTATGGAACTATCTTTATAGTCTTAGAGGGGGGCAAATAGGAATTTTCAAGTGATTATACCTAATAAAAACTTCTATTGCCTAATTTAAATGATTTGCAAACTAACTTAGCAAGGCAATATAACTCTAGTGGCTTCCAAGCCAGTTAGAGGGTTCAATCACATAGGCAGGTTAAGATATTTCAATAAAGCAACTAGCCTATATCGTAGTGAGTGTGTGTGTGGTAAGTACTTCCTATCAATCAAATAACATTCATTCAATCATGTATAAGAATTTAAACATTTAAGCATATTTAAGCATAATTAAATAGATGCGCAAATGACAATCCCAAACACAAGCATGTATAATGGTTCAGCTACATGCCTACTCAACTCTCAACATCCACACTCAATCCCAAAGTGCACCAGATTTCACTCTCAAAGGTTTTAAATAGGTTCACCTATAAACTTTATAGTCCCACACTTATGACACAAATTATACTCTCCGCAAGAGCAAAGGTCCTACACCTAGACCCACATTTAGGCCCATCGGCCAAAGTCCCACATAAGGCACCAACCATTTAGACCCACCGGCCAAGGTCGCACACAAGGCACCTAACTTTTAGGCCCATCGACCAAAGTCCCACGACCAAAGTCCCACACAAGGCACCTACTTTTAGACCCACCGACAAAGGTCCCACACAAGGAACCTAAACGAGTTTGTTGATAGCAAACTCTTAGCCTCAATCATACAAGAGGAAAGAGACTAAACTTTTAAACTCTTATAGTGACACTTACTTGTCGGATAAGTTCTCTTTTGTAGCTTCTTCTCGGGTTGCTTGATCTTTATGCTTTCATGCTTCAATCAGCTCCATGGTGTTCCCCTGATCTCGTCGCTTGGTTTTACCTGTTGGCTCAGCTTCATGATAAAAAAACCTTGCATAAGATGTATCTAGAAGTTGACTAAGGTCATGTGAGTTGGTTAAATCTCCTATCTAGGATAATGAGTGGATTTCCTAAAGGATTCAACATATGGACGCTCTAGATTATCAAAGAACCAATGATTTTTCTTTTGGTTTGTTCTTTGAACTCTAGAGAAGGCACAAGTTCATTTTCTTCATTAAATAGGAGCTTTGAATGCTCATATGAGTGAATGATCACAATAAAGAGAACATGAAACTCATATGGATAAAGTCTAAATGGGCTAGGATAAGCTTGTAATACATTGGAGACTCTATGGTGCCTATTTTCACTATTTTTCCAAGTTCTTACAAGCCATTTTTATAGGCAAGAGCTTCCAACGAATAGAAAATGGTTATAAAATGGCTAGTTCTTGGTGCTACCGAATTGACCTTCGATACCACTGAACTTACTTCGGTAGTACCGAATTATCTATCAGTTGTACCAAATTAAATTTCCCAAGTTGCTAACTGAAAGCAGTCTCTTTCGGAGGCACTGAACTTTATTCATCAGTGGCAGTCAGTGATACCAAATTAATGTTGTAAGCTTGCTATACTGTTTTGAGCCCCTTCAGTAACATCGAAGGTATCTTCGGTGGTACCAAATGTGCTATTCAGTGGTACCTTCGTCCTACCGACAGTGGACAAAATTTTCTATTTTTGTCCAATAGTTCAACAACTTAGGACTTGCTTAAGCCAAGACTATGGGATATAAAATATGGAGTTGGGTTTGGCTTAGAATAGATGACCTAGGAGGGTTTTTCTATTTGGGCTGGGATCATCTATTTGCAAGGTTTTAAGATCGCAGGAGCAGTTCTTCGCCTTCAATGTAGCTTTTCCTGCTTCAACTCTAGTTGTGTCGCCAGTCTTCTTTTGTCAAGAACTCATCTAACTAAAAGACACAACTTGTCACATGATTGACAAACATTAGTCCAAATAAGTGCACTAACAACCTCCCCCTTTGTCAATTACGTAACAAAAACAATCTAACATACAACCATGTCATGGTCCATACCAATGACATACCAAAACAATAAAGATTACATATCAAAAATAAATTTTACAACTCTAGACTTGACATGTAATACAAAGTCATCCTACTCCCCCTTAATGTTTAACAAGAAAAACCTACAATAAGGGAAACAAACAATTTCTACAAGAAACACACAATGTTTTGGTGGGTAGGTTTCTTTTCCCCATTTTTGTCAGTTATTGGCAAAGAGTTAGTCAAGAAATATTCCAATAACATTTGAGAATGGATAAAACAAAGGGTAAGAGAATAAATCTTATGATGAAATAAGCATTAAGAGCATCATCTAGGTAAGGAATACATCAACATAAGCCGACAACTCATATGTTAGATAGAAAAGATAGCAATATAGAGAGTATCTAACATGAGCAGAAAAGATAATACCAAAACTTTATCAAAATTACTACCCCAAGGATGGGTAGAATAAGCCATTATCTAACCCCACCCCCCCCCCCCCCTAAAAAAAAGAGCACTTAAGGGCATAAATATCCAAAAACAAATGTATTATGATTCAACAATAACACAATAAAGATCATCGGGACTATCCACCCTCATACGTAGGGATATAAGAACGGCGAGTTAGAAGCACTTTAGTAATGCGCTCCCAATTATGTTGAAGAGTGTCAAGAAGTAGTTCAATCCCAGAGAGTCAATGTTCACACTACTGTAGGCGAGCTTCTATATTTGACTGCCCTTCAAGAAGTTGATGAACTGGATCGTTCTGGCGAAGGAGGTGCCCAGTGCTGACAGATAATGGACTTGGTGCAGGTTTTAGGTTGCGACAAGGGTCCCAGCCAGTGGCCATGGGAGTGTCTTGAGTGTCTTTACCGCTACTCCATTCTTGTTGAGTTTTGACGATTTTAAGTAAATTTTTCTTGGTAAGATATACTATAGTGCAAGAAACTTGGAGAGTTTGCAGATGATACTGGGAAAGGGAAGACTTGTGTGGTGAATACCTTTGACAACTTGAATTAACTGTCTCACAATTAGAGTGGGTAAACGTATTTCGGTTCTCCGATAGATATCACATAGGGTATTCAGAACAGCTGGTGAGAGTATATCTCCAGAAACTTCATTAGTACTCAGTATTTCGTGAAGAAATTTTGTGGTAAAGACTAGATGCAATGAAGACAAGTAGTTTCTTTTGTTTCTGGACATTAGTGAGTCAACACATAGTGTTCTTGTCACTTCTTTCCAAACACATGGATCATTTAAACAACGATCAATTGGTGAGTTATGTGTGACTGGAAGATTCAAAATTTGTCCAAGTATCAAAGAAGTGATCTCCTTGGTTTGATTTATGTAATTAATGTTGATCGATAGAGGATCATCTTGAGTATTATGACAAATTTTTAAAAATTGATAAACAAGGTCATATTGTATTTCTCCTCCTAGATAAAGGATGTTGTCCCACCCCATTGATCTTAGGAAGATATCTATCTCGTATGACTCTATGAGACTAGGTCTGATAAATCGATCAAAGGTAAATTCCCTTGCCCTGGTATTAGAATGCGGATAAGGAGTATATGGTTCTAAATGAGGTTTCTCCTTTTGCATCTTCCTTTCCTTTGTTCTTGACCATGTTGTATTGAAATCATATTTCAAATATATTAAGCAACCATAAAGATATCCAATCAGGCCTTTAATATGAGCTTTCAAATAACAGTAAATGTACATGGAATATTTCAACAAAAAATTAAACCATTCATAGTCAGCTTTAACAGTTGACAAATATAGAGATTTTCAAAATACTATTATGAAGATAAGAGTCTAAAAGGTCAGATCACATATATACTTAAATCATTTGACCTGAAGAGTACCATCTCTAGAACTTCAATTTATATTAGTAAATGAAATGGTTTAAATCTTGGATTCACACAATGAAAAAGCCTCTGAAATAGTTATATCAAAAATATCTAAAAAGTATCTAGGAATCCCCAACACAACAAAATACAAAGAGGATATCAATTCTGTCACTTCTAGGGAAGGCCACTATTTGCATCATCTTGCGAACATGATGGATGTGTTGCAATTTGTTTCATCGACTATTGCAATGAATGTAGTTTTTCTTCCAACGAGTACATCATCTGCCCCTGTCTTGACTGGTCCTTCAAAATTTGCGCAAGAGCAACATTTTGAGCAGTTGTAGGAGTAGAGGTTGGAAAATGATCATCCGGTATTTCTGTTTCATCCCCATTGTCCTGAAACTCATCTTCTTCTTCTGGTGTTGGATTATCAGATTTTCTTGTAAAGGAGAGATTCATTATTTTGATGCTATGCACACTAATTTATTGGACAGACAGGAGTGTGCCTTCAAGCTCATTGAACCCACACTAACGAGCCAACTTGCACAACAAATGCCTGAAAGGTATTGCTATGAAATTCGACTCAATTGTTGAAACAATCTGATCATATATCAAGGTGGGCAGACATATGGGTTCTCCTTTTCCAATGTGGCAAAGGGTTTCCACCATAAATGGTGTGAGCTTGGTATGTTTACCGAATATGGGATATACATTAGAGATACAAATCAGGTGAAGTATCTGGTAATCATGGGACATACTTATAGCTCGTAAGGCATTCCCGTGATGACAAGGTACGTTCTCCCCATTACACAGGAATTTTGTCCAAACAACCCGTTTAGCTTCAGTGGGTAGTTATAATTCATTGGGTTGTTCGGAGCACCTAGATATCCCTATGAGAGTCGATATGCGATACAGAGCGATTTTCACTATTCATCCATCACAATTAGACTCAAGGCCCCTAGATAAAGTACAATGTGACAAGAATGTTCTGACCAAGTTTTAGCTTACCGGCCCCCTAAAGGACAGGACTGGTAGCCATCCTCGGTGAGAGAGGATTTCTTGGACTTTAAACTTTTCAATACACGTCACATCCACATCTCTTTCACATACAATTTTTCTCTCCAAAAACCTGGTAGCAATGTGCGTGGAAGGATTAGGGTTTGAAGGAGACAAGGGTCTTTGTGCTTGGCTCAAGGACCATTCTTTTTTTGAAACACAGGTTTTTTGCCTAGTTCCAAATGGTCCTGCAGAGTCATGCTTCCTCTTGGAGCGACTTTCACAGTGCTGAGATGTCTCCATTCTTGAAAATTAATAGTTATAAGGGAATCGTCTATGACTGTTTGAGATATGAGCATAGAAGATACCTTAGATTTGTTGACTTGTGTTTAGACAGTCCTCCAGCCATTTTTTGGAACGGAACAAGACAAATGATAGACTGAACAGAATTATACAGATAGGGATTTAAATATACTGACATGGCTAGATTTCGGTAGCACCGAAGTTAAGTTTTCAGTGTTACCGAAATGTTCCTGGAGTTCAAATGACTAACTTCACATTTCTAAAAATTCCAAAAGATTAGTTGAGAGAGAAAGCCTTTTATGGAATATTTAAAATGTTCATAGGCCAAGAATCTTCAGATGTTTCATTTTGAGCAATTATTAGACTTCCTCCTTTGGTTTAACTCTAAGGCTTACATAAGATGTATGATCCCCAGATTTCTTGACCAATCAATTTTTATTTTTTTATATGTATGTTTTATATTTTTTTTTGTTTGCTTTTACTCATCAACACCTCTATATTTATTTATTATTATTATTTTAATTTCCTGACCCATTACCAAATATATATCAAAAGATGCATCCAGGTAACTTGTTGATACACATGGACCAAGTGTTACAAGGACCTGAGTTGTTTCCAGGGCACTTGTATCTGTTTTGTGTTACCCATTTGGTAACCATTTTCTTTGAGCAAGAGGAGTATTTTTCTGAGTGACTTCCAAATGATTTAAATGTGACTTTGTGATTTATCTTGGAAGTAGCATCAGATTTCTTGACCATAGGACATTCCCATTTGTAATGTCCTACCTTTCCATAGTGATGGCAATCAATCGGATCTTTCCGATTTGGAGTAGTCAAATTTGTCATCAGTGATGAGGTAAAGGAGGGTTCCGATTCATATCCTAGCCTTATCATATTTTTGGATTTTCTTCCCATGCCTAGGAGTTTCTCAAATTTTTCATTGCTTTGAGTGAACTTTCGGGTTAGTTCAGTTGTTTGATCAAAATATTTTACTTCCATTTTTAGTTTCTTATTTTTTCTTTTTGAGAAGTTCAATTTTCTTGATCAGATTATCAAAAGTTATGCTTCTAACTCTAATTCCTCTCCCCTTTTTAATTTCCTAAGGATCAAGTTCTTCTTCCTCATCCGAATTTTTTAGACTGATAGTAGTGGTGGAGGCCATGAGAATTTTTAATGATTTTGTCTCCATCACTACTTGACTTATTTGAATTTGAATTTGAGTCATCAGTGTCACCCTAGGTAGCTACCATGGCTTTTCCTTTGGATTTCTTTATAGGGCATTCCATGGAAATGTGACTAAACTTTTTGCAATTGTAACATTGAAGCTCTTTGGACTTGTTGAACTTTCTAGTTTGGTGCTTGTGGTCCGGTTGACCTCCCTTGTTGTTGTATGGTCTTCCACGGTTCCTATTAAAGAATCTTTTGAATTTTTTAGCTAGGAGGGAAACTTCCTCATCTCCATCTTCATTCTCACCATCTTCTTCCTCTATTGTATTCATGTTATTAGAGGTTTTGAGAACAATATTTTTGGATTTTGTGGGTGGTTTGAAGTATATTTTAAAGGTCTGTAGGGAACCTACTAGTTCTTCTACTTTCATTTCTTCTATATTTTTACACTCTTCAATGGTGGTGACCTTGGAGTTAAAACGTTCTGGTAAGGATCTCAGAATATTTTTTTTATACATATTTTAGGTACCAAGATTCTTTCTCTAAGTCTATTCATGGAGTTGCATATACTATTTAATTTTGTGAAAAACTCCATGAATGTCTCATCTTCTTCTATCTTTATATGTTCGAATTTAGATGTAAGGAGTTGAAGCCTTAACATTTTTACCATATTGGTTCCTTCATGGGTAATTTCCAATAACTCTCATGCTACCTTAGAGTTTACACACATAATTATTTGATGAAATACTTCTTGCGAAACTCCACAATAGATTGCATTCATGGCTTTAACATCATGTAATTTCCTTTCTTTATCATATGTAGTCCATTACTCTTTTGGTTTTGGTTTTGGTTTGGACACAGTTGTATTGTTGTCTAGTACCACTTATTCAGTTAGAGGTACATATCCATTCTCAACAACTTGCCAAACTTTAGTATCTAAAGCTTGTAAAAAATATGACATCCTGGACTTCTAATAAGGGTAATTTGAGCCATCAAAGAGAGGAGGCCGATAGACAGCTGGTCCCTCTTTACTCATTGCTCCAACTTCTATTTAAGATCTCGCTCTAGGTTGTTAAGCCCTTGAAGAGGAACCTACTTTGATACCTATTGAAATTGTGGTTTGCACCACACTGGTAGAAGTATGGAACTGTCTTTGTAGTCCTAGAGGGGGGGTGAATAGGACTTTTCAAGTGATTATACCTAATAAAAACTTCTATTGCCTAACTTAATTGATTTACAAACTAACTTAGCAAGGCAATGTAACTCTAATGGCTTCCAAGCCAGTTAGAGGGTCCAATCACATAGGTATCTTAAGATATTTTAATAAAGCAACTAGCCGATATCGTAGTGAGCTTGTGTGTGGGAAGTGTTTCCTATCAATTAAATAACATTCATTCAATCATGTATAAGAATTTAAATATTTAAGCATATTTAAGCATGATTAAATAGTTGCGTAGATGACAATCCTAAACACAAGCATGGATAGTGGTTCGGCTACATGCCTACCAAACTCCTGGCATCTACACTCAATCCTAGAGTGCACTGGGTTTCACTATCAAAGGTTTTAAATAGGTTCACCTATAACCTTAATAGTCCTACACTAAGGACACAAATTTACGCTCTCCGCAATAGCAAAGGTCCTACACCTAGAACCCACGTTTAGGCCCACCGACCAAGGTCCCACACAAGGAACCTAAATGAGTTTGTTGATAGCAAACTCTTAGCCTTAATCCTACAAGAGGAAAGAGATTAAACTCTTAAACTCTTATAATGACACTTACTTGTCGGATGAGTTCTCTATTGTAGCTTCTTCTTGGGTTCCTTGATCTTCACGCTTTAGTGCTTGAATCAGCTCCCCAATGCTCCCCCGATCGCGTCGCTTGGATTTATTTATTGGCTCAGCTTCATGATTAAAAACCTTGAATAAGATGTACCTAGAAGGTGACCAAGGTTATGGGAGTTAGTTGAATCTCCTATCATGGATAATGAGTGGATTTCCTAAGGGATTCAACCTATGGACGCTCTAGAATATTAAAAACCAAGGATTTTTCTTTTGGTTTGGTCTTTGAACTTTAGAGAAGGCACGAGTTCATGTTCTTCATTAAATAAGAGCTTTGAATACTCATAAGAGTGAAGGATCACAATGAAGAGAACCTAAAACTCATATGGATAGAGTCTAAATGGGCTAGGATAAGCTTAGGATACATTAAAGACTCTATGGTGCCTATTTGCACTATTTTTCCAAGTTCTTACAAGCCATTTTTATTGGCAAAAGCTTCCAATGGATAGAAAATGACTATAAAATGGCTAGTTCTTGATGCTTACTGAAGTGACCTTCAGTACCATCGAACTTGCTTCAGTAGTACCGAATTATCTATTGGTAGTACCGAATTAAATTCCCCAAGTTGCTGACTAAAAATAGTCTCTTTCGGTGGCACCGAACTTTGTTCGTCGGTGACAGTTGGTGTCATCGAAGTACTTAGTCGGTGATACCGAATTAACATTGTAAGCTTGCTGGACGGTTTTGAGCCTCTTCGGTAACACCGAAGGTATCTTCGGTGGTACCGAAGGTGTTATTCGGTGGCACCTTCGTCCTACCAACAATGGACAAATTTTCCTATTTTTGCCCAATAGTTCAACAACTTAAGACTTGCTTAAGCCAAGACTATGGAATATAAAATATGGACTTGGGTTTGGCTTAGAATAGATGACCTAGGAGGGTTTTCCTATTTGGGTTGGGATCATCTATTTGAAAAGTTTTAAGATCGCAGAAGTGGCTCTTCATCTTCAATGTAGCTTTTCCTGCTTCAGCTCCAGTTGCATCGCTGGTCTTCATTTGCCAAGAACTCATCCGACTAGAAGACACAACTCATCAAGTGATTGACAAACTTGAGTGCAAATAATTGCACTAACAATTAAAACTTAATTTGGTTTAGAACACAACTCATCATGTGATGTTTAAGGCTTATTGTTTGATTTAGAACATGTTTGGCAGTCGGTGTGGAGATAGAGGTACAGGTAGAGCCAGTCCCGTGGAGTCCACACCGAGGTCCATCGAAAGCAGCCAGTCACTTGATGGGGTCTTCCGTGCTTTAGCGACATCGCGGTCATTCTTGGACAGCACATTCGCCACAATAATAACGGGGCTACCCCAGTTGTGCAGGATGGCATTGGGGGCTTAATAGAGAAATTTAAGAGATTGAAGCCTCCTACTTTTAAAGGTTTGTTGGAACCTATGGGGCTAGAAAAGTTTTAAAAGCAAATAGAGAAGATATTCACTATTTTAAGATGTGATGAGGAGTAGAAGGTCACACTTGTGGTTTTCATGTTAGAGGGTGAGGCCGACCACGGGTGGGAGACAATTGTTAGAACAAGTAAAGAAGATGCCGCATGGATGTGAGATATGTTCTTAAGAAGTTCAATGAGAAATACTTTCCTGAGTATGTATGGGAGTAGAAAGCAGAGGAATTCATAAGCTTAAGATAGGGGGTAGATAACCGTAGGCCAATATGATTCTAAATTTATTGAACTATACCATTTTGCCCCATATATGATTCAGGATGAAGTTCACAAAGCTACGAAGTTTGAGTAAGGTCTGAGAGGGTCAATTTGTAACAAGCTAACTCCATTTAAGCTTAGATTGTATGCTGATGTAGTACAATGGGCCCTAATGATAGAGAGAGATAATGAAGAATTCTGAAAAGGTCACAACCAGAAGAGAGAAGCGAAGAACAATGCTAGGGCAATACCAAATACATCTTAAGCACAGGGCGATGCTTCTAAGAAGCAGAAGATGACGGTAACAAACACCTTAGCTCCAGCTCAGCCAATGAACATATTTATAGGTAAATGTTATAACTATGGAATGGAGGGTCACTCTGCTCGTTTTTGTAAACGACCGCCTTAACAACCACATTACTAGGCGCTCCCATAAATGCACTTAAGATGTAAGGCCTGTGTCCTAGGACCATACTGTTACTTAGGATCCCACAATCCTCCCCGTCAAATTCTGGTGACCTGCGACTTATAGACAACGTTTACGAGCGAGCTTAAGTCACATCCTGTAGACTCGAGTCAACTCAACCCAAAACCTATACCATTACGACCGCGCCATTGCTGCGGTTCCAACGCTGCATCTCGTGCACCAATGCAACACCTAAACTAGGAGATATGGAGATATGACCCACGCATAATCCCGGCCATAGATTGCACGTTACAAGGCTAAAGATTCCAGAGAGAGTAGATTCTCTACCTAGAGCCATCATGAGGATGACATATCCTAGGCTACCTAGCCTAGGATGACATCACCCTAGCCCCCATGCTTGCTAGCAATAATGATTAGCATGTCATGCTCTCTTACACCCTCCATAATTGCCTTACAATGCAATGATGTCCTTACAAACTCATGATTACTTGCATATACCTCTCTCTCCCTCTCATCTTTTTCATTTTACAACAAAAGAAGCCTTGGGTGTCCATGAGAGACCCTCCATCCACTCCAGCCCCTTTCTAGTTAGATCCTCCCAATCCAACCCTTTAAATCCCATCTCCACTATTGAAGGAGCTCCATAGAAGCTTGAGCATACAAGGGAAGAAGTAGGAGAGGTGGGTGTATTCTAGGACTAGATCTTCTTATTTTTTAGCATAAGGCAAGTAGGACTCACCAAATTAATGGTGGCGGTCCTATCTTGACCTCTACGTGTGGCCAATGGCGCACCTTAGCTTGCATGTAAGTGTCATGATGGGGCCATTCTCCATGGACCCCATCATGATGGTTCTTTGATATTTAGCTTGATAGGGTCATCTAAACCCCTTAATTTTGTGGTGGGGGATGGCATCCCCACCTTTGATTGCTGATTTAAGGGCCCACACATGAATGAGACCCATCTTGATGTATGTTTGATCATCTTGAGGGGCTCATAGTGGCGGAGCCCCTCCACTAGCCGTTTCTCTCTCTCTCTCTCTCTCTCTCTCTCTCTCTCTCTCTCTCTCTTCCTGGTTTGATGGCCCACCATTGATGAATATATATGTGATATCCACATTGTCCAAAAGTGGGACAGCCTTGCTGGACCGCCTAGGGCCACCTTGCTGCCCATTTTTGGGCTGGCTTGGATTTGGGGGGTAGGGGGGAATAGCTATGTCGGCTTGATCCCCTGCTATGTGGCCCACCCCTATGGACCCTGTCATGATGTATGGGTTTTATCTCCATCGTCCAGTCCTTAAATGTCCAGACAATGGGCCAGATGGATGGCGTTCTATTGGACAGACTGATGTGTAGCAATAACCCCAACGTGTGAAAAACACTATTAGCGTTTTGATTAAAATGATGGTGAGCCACACTCAAGTGGACCCCACCTTGTTGTATGTGGTCTGCAACCACACTGTCCATCAGTTTCAGATCATTTTAGGGTTGGGCCCCATTCCTTGATCAGGCCCAACGCCCCAACTAGGCTATCATCTAGCAGGGCTGGCCGTCAGACCTACAGAGGCCACCTTAATGTTGTATGTTATCCACGCCGTTGTCCATTTTGATGGACCACCTCGATGGGGCCCACCCCCTGGTGGGACGTCTTCAGGTGGGTCCCACCTTATTTTAATGATACCCAGGCCATCTAGGCCCTTTAGATTGTCTAGCAGGGTTGGGACGCTGCTGGACTAGCTGTCCAGCAGTAGGCCCACCCTGATATATGTGTTGTATTCATGCCATTCATCTGGTCGGGCCCACTATAATATATATGGGCCACTGTGAGCTATGTATTCCATCCAAATTGACCACCTACTAGACCCCAATAGGCCAAAAAGTTAGGAGGGCTAGACATCCAACAAAGGCCCTATATTGTTGTATGTAGTTGTATATTATGAGGCTGTGAGGCCCACCAGGTTGAAGGTGTAATGCATACACACTAATCATCTATTTTCTAAGACCATGGACCCCATTACTGTCTTGTAAGGCCCACTAGTCTAGATTTCTAGATGTCTAGCAAGCCCAGATGGGCTAGACATCCAGCCTTAGAGCCCATCTTAATGCATGAGCAACCCATCTATTGTTTTGGACTTTGTGGGTTGTTTGTAAGCCCACTATGATATGTGTTATACACCTTGTCCAGCCATTTTATAGAGTATATGGGCTGCCCCATGAGGCCCACTAGGATGCATGTGTTGTATGTCTTCCCTGGCCATTTATTTTCTGGGCTATGAGCTGCCCCATGTAGACCATAGGCCATCCCTTAAACCCCACCATGATGTATGAGGTAATATGAATGCTGCCCATTTATTTTCTAGCTATTGTAAGGGCCATGGGCCCCATTATGAGATAGTTTCTATAGCGGGCTGCACTCTAGGAGGCAATGGTGGTTAAATGTCCACGTTGTGAACCTCCCTAGGGCCCATTATTAAGCCCACTCTCATCTTCTCTTAGTGGGCTAACCCAAACCGTTGGGCCCCCATTATTGATGGTGCTTCCACTATGTCATGTAGATTTGTCCAAGTCATAAAACTCATCTTTTACTTATTAGACCCTATAGGAAGCCCAGTCTACTACGTGATGGAGAGGGTGAGGAAACCAACTCTTTGTACTTAGGCCCATCCTCTTAACTTCCCTTGTTTTATACATTAGACTCACCTATGAGGCCTATCCTTGATATAAGCATTCCATTTAGGCCATTTATTGATTATAGGAGAGTACAACATCACCGTTCGATATACTTAGCAGAGCATCGTGATACATGCCCATACACATCATTTGTATGCCTGTTATGAGGAGTGATTAATCATAACATATGCCATTGGGATGGTTGTTTTTGGGACTCCCTGAGAGGCGGAGTTGCCCCACATAAGCGCGTAGGATTGATGCATGACTGGATAGTATGACTCATGCATCTCACATTTGTTTGACATGATCATTGTACGCCTTAGTGACATCAGGGCTATGACCTCCACAGGCATATCATGGATGGAAAGATTGGATACCAAAAATATTTGGTTCTAGCACTGGGGCACCATAGATGTCCCTGGGTGAAAGTCCCTAAACCCTTATAGTACGAAGCGGATGCTCCAATGTGGAGACCGAGTGGATACACGAATGCCCTTATGCCAAATACTAGTAGGCACTGTCTCCCACTGTGTCAGGGTCGGTTGGAAGGGGGTTTGACCTTACCCGCTTAGGTGAAGAGGATACAGATAGGTTGAGTTTGACCAACTCGAGGAATGGGTCCGCTACTGATGAGCCAGGTAGATATTGGCTGACTACTGGTCAGGCGGGTAGTGAGGTCTCTTACACTCACTTGGCTACATGCCTGTGAGAGGGGCAGTCATTGTGGAGTGCACTAGACCCTAGTGATATCCTAGAGAGGAACTGTACTAATATGTGGATCTAGCTGAGGACTAGTGTGCTTGTGTTGCACCTTGTATATGGCATTTAGGTATATCGGCCTTGCATCGCATAGCCTTGGTACAGCTAACAACATTCATGCCTTGTATCGCATAGCCTTGGTATGGCCGACAACATTCATGCCTTGCATCAAATAGCCTTGGTATGGCCGACATCATTCATGCCTTGCATTGAATAGCCTTAGTATGGCTGATAACATTCATGGACTTGCCAACATTTTCTGCATTACTTTGATATTTATATGTTTAGCACATGCCTTTCACACACTTACACCACCCTCTAAGCTTTCCATAAGCTTATGCATGACTGTTGTGTGCAGGGACGCTAGGACGCATCAACATTAAGGCAAGAGCGTGTGGCTGAGCTTATGTAATTTTGATATCTATCTTGTATTTTCCCTTTATGTAATGTACTCTAAAGTTTTTTTTTTAAAATTATAGTGGATACATGGTGATGTTATTACTTATGTCTGGGTTATGCTTATGGTTATGCTTCTTAAAGAAAAGTTCATGTTGAAAATCCTCTTTGTAGGATCCCAGGATCGAAATCTAGTATATGGGTACTGGGA
Source organism: Magnolia sinica (assembly GCF_029962835.1). NCBI lineage: Eukaryota > Viridiplantae > Streptophyta > Magnoliopsida > Magnoliales > Magnoliaceae > Magnolia > Magnolia sinica. The sequence continues at coordinate 64,722,654 of NC_080575.1, read as the reverse complement.
GTCGAGGATGGGGTACTATGGAGGCAGTCGGCGATGGATTCGGTGATCGCGAATTTTATGAGCCCGGTTCCTAAGTTTGGGGCATGACAAGAGTTAGTATCTGAGCATAACTTGGGAATAATTGAGAACAACATCACATATCTGCTATAAACTTTGAACAATTAAGTCCCCGGGATCGATAACTTAGCAACCCTTTAATTTAGTTCCCTAACGTAGCAACTCTTGATAAGCCATTTGTTCATTCCTGTAGAACATGGATACCAAAAGAGCGGCCCGAGTGACTCGCGCTCCCCCACCTGAGATTCCCATTCCCTTAATTGAGATTCCTGCTCCCCCACCTGAGACTATTACACCCCCATCTAAGACTAGCGTAGCATCGATCGTGTTTATGAGTGCTGACTAGCTACAGTAGATGTTGCAAGTTGTGACCACCTCCCTCTAAGGGCAGCGCTGGGCAGATGACCTACCGAGACGCTCGAGCAGGCAGAGCAGGAGCACGTGAGCACCCTTCTTTAAGACTTCACCCAACTCAATCTCCCGCGATTTTAGGGAGAGCCCGACCCAACCGCAGCAGAGAGATGACACTCCCAGGTGGAGAAAATTTTTAACACTATGAGATGTACGACCCAGCAGCGGGTCTCGCCGGTGGTATTTCTACTTCATGTTGAGGCCAAGCATTATTGGACATCGGTCTCCTAAGCTGTAGGGGCTAATTTTGTATGGACGTGGGAGGAGTTTGTAGACTGGTTCGACCAGAAGTTTTTCCCTTACCACATTTGACATCAGCACACACTTGAGTTCGAGACTCTGGTGTAGGAGGATATGACAGTATCTCAGTATGAGGCCCACTTCATCACGCTGTCGAGATTCACGATTTATCTGGTTGATGATGAGGGGTAGAAGGCCTGCCGTTTCAAGAATGTCATACGTTATGGTCTCCAGGGCTATGTTGTTGGGCATATGCTCCTGACTTTTGAGTAGGTGGTGCAGAGGGCCCATATTTATGAGGCAGAGTGGGCCAGTTCGCAGAGGGATCATGGATAGAGGGCAGATCGAAAGAGGAAGGCCCCCTCCGGTGGCTCCCAACAGAAACAGCACCGATCACAACAGAGGCATGCAGCCTGCCCAGCAGCCCGAGCACCAGCAACACCTCTAGCACCACCTTAGAGGCAGTTTATCGGTTCTTATCATGGATGCGCAGAGACAGGGCATCGTAGGTGGGACTGTCCTTACCCTTAGCAGCAGCAGAAAGTGCCACGATAGCCTCCAACATAGTAGCAGTGACAATAGTTCCTACCATCGAGGCCCCCACAGCAGTAGCACCAGCACCAGCATCTGAGACCGCAATAGTAAAGGCAGCAGTTTTGGCCTCCACAGTAGCAGCAGCAACAGTAGCGACCTCAGAGGGAACAAGCACCTCCCCAACTAGCTCAGGGAAAATTCTACGCGGCCCAACAAGACCCACAGTCATCAAGAGGAGTCTTTGAGGGTACCCTCCTTGTTTCTACATGCATAGCTTGAGTTTTGTTCGATTCTGGTGCATCTCATTCTTTTATGTCCGAGGACTTCTGCCGATCGATTGGATTACCAACAAAGTCTGCTCATGAGGGATTGACAGTGTTAATGCCCTTAGGGAAGACTACAGTACTAGGCTGATTTTATTTGTCTTATCCTGTTTTGCTAGGGGAGACCTTGCTTGTTGATTTGTTTGTATTGCCGATGTCAGAGTTTGACATCATCCTGGACATGGATTGGCTCACCGAGTATCACGCCCTATTGGACTGCTCCGCGAGGATAGTCACGTTCTTTATACCCTACTTGCCTTAGTTCCAGTTCATAGCTGAGCTCAGAGGAGAGCAATTATCTTGTCTAATGTAGTGTTTCATAGAGGAGCCTGTTGCCATAAGCATTGACATTGTCTGTATTTTCCCGACATGTTTCAGGGGATTCTAGGATTACTGCCTCACCGAAAAACTGAATTTTAGATTGATCTTGTGCCCAATACCGTGCTTATCTCTAAGGCCCTGTATCGTATGGCACTGTTGGAGTTAAGGGAACTATAGAAGTAGTTGGACGAGTTGTGCCAGTTAGGCTTTATCCGTTCGAGTGGTTCATCGTGGGAAGCACCGATACTCTTCGTTAGAAAGAAGGATGACTCGTTGAGGCTTTGCGTGGATTACCACGAGCTCAATAGGGTTACGATTAAGAACAAATACCAGCTTCTGAGGATCAATGATTTATTTGATCAATTGCAGGGTACACAGTTCTTTTCGAAGATAGACCTGCGGTCCGGTTATCATCAGATTTAGGTCCGAGAGGAGGATATCTCGAAGATAGCCTTCAAGATGCGCTATGGTCATTTTGAGTTTCAGGTCATGTCCTTTGGACTAACCAATGTGCCCGCCGTATTCATACAATTGATGAACGAGGTCTTCTATCCATATCTTAATTAATTTGTTGTATTATTCATTGACGACATTCTTATATATTTGAGGACCCGCGTGGATCATGAGCAACATTTAGAGATTACTTTGCAGACCCTTCATGTATAATAGCTTCATGTGAAGCTGGAGAAGTGAGAGTTTTGGCAGGAGGAGGTGAAGTTTCTCGGTCACGTAGTGACGAGGGAGGGTGTCGCAGTGGACCCCTCGAAGATAGATGCAATGCGTCAGTGGGATTAGCCCACGACGCGTCTAAGATTCGCAGTTTCTTTAGTTTGGTAAGTTATTAATGATGCTTTATTAAGGGATTCTCCCGTATCAGAGCACCGTTGGCCAGGTTAACCCAGAAGGGCGCTGAGTTTGTGTTGAGTGACTCTTGCGAGCGAGCATTTGCAGAGCTGAAGGACCACCTCATGTTCGCACTTGTCCTCACTCTTCCCTATGGGAGTGAAGGATTTGTGTTATTTACCAATGCTTTGCACGTTGGTTTGGGTGTTGTCTTAATGCAGCACGAGAAGCCAGTGGCTTATGCCATAAGCTGAACTACCCCCACATGATTTAGAGTTGGCCACAGTCATCTTCGCACTGAAGGTGTGGAGGCACTATCTTTTTGGGGTTAGGTTCGAGCTCTTCTCCGACCATAAGAGCTTGAAGTATCTCTTCTCTCAGTCCGAGTTGAATATAAGGTAGAGACGTTGGATGAAGGTCCTGAAGGACTACAATTTTTATCTTCAGTACCACCTGGGCAAGGCGAACGTGGTGGTGGATGCCCTTAACTATCAACCATGAGGCCCAGTGACACATGATAGTTTAGGAGTAAAAGATGTTCGAGGATATAACCGAGTATGACTTCGAGTTTGTTCTACAGTCTTCTATCGTTTAGTTGTCGAGCTTGTTGATTCAACCCTCTCTTATCGAAGGGTGATCGAGGCTCAGCAGACAGACGAGTCGTTATAGGATTATTGACCAGAGGTGGCATCTGAGAGTCAATTAGATTGGCAGATTGGTTTTGATGGTCGACTTCGTTTCAAAGGCTGATTATATGCCCCAGATGTTCAAGAGTTGCGCAGGGATCTTATAACCAAGGCACATCGATCAAGATTTTCAATTCACCCTAGCTTGACAAAGATGTTCAGTGACATGAGGAGGTAGTATTTCTGGGCAGGGATGAAGTGTCAGATCGCTAGTTTTGTGGCCGAGTGTGACACGTGCTAACATGTCAAGGCCGATCATCAGAGACCCTTAGGTCCGTTGCAGCCATTGAGCATCCCGTTTTGAAAGTGGGAGCATGTATCTATAAATTTTATCATAGGTTTGTCGAGGACTTAGCGCGGTCATGATGCCATCTGGGTTTTCGTGGATTGTCTGATGAAAATGGTGCACATTCTTGCGATTCGTGTGACCTGGCCTTTGGACCGGCTTGCCATATTACTCATTGATGAGATCATGAGACTGCACAGTGTTCTAATTTCGATTATTTCTGACTAAGGCCCGAGGTTCACATCTTAGTTTTGGAGGAGCTTTCGAAAGGCGATGGGGTCTTCCTCATAACTTAGCACTACGTATCATCCGTAGACCGATGGGCTGACCGAGAGGGTCAACCAGTTCCTTGAGGATATGGCCTGATTGAGTTCACATATAATAACAACTATCAGGCGACCATTGGCATGACTCCCTTTGAGGCATTGTATGACAGATCGTGTAGACCCCCCAGTTGTTGGACTAAGGTTGGAGAGCACTATCTCTTAGGCCCCGAGCTTGTGCAGCAGACATCAGAGGTCATCGATATCATCAGGTAGAGGATGCGCACAGTTCAGAGTCGGCAGAAGAGTTTTGCTGATCGTCGACATTGTCCCTTGGAGTTTGCAGTTGGGGACCATGTGTATCTTAAAGTCTCACCCATGAAGGGCGTGGTTCAATTTGGAGCGAAGGAGAAGCTGGCCCTGAGATTTATTAGACCTTTTGAGATCACTGGGCACGTTGGCGTTGTGGCCTATAGGCTCACCTTACCACCTCAGTGGTCTGGCATTTACAACATTTTCCATGTTTTTATAATATAGAAGTGTGGGTTAGATACCATTTATGTGATTGATTGACAGCCGCTAGAGGTCAGTGAGGATGCTTCCTCAATTGAGCAGTCATTTTACATCCTTGATCAGAAGGAGCAGGTCCTCCTGACAAGGTCATTCCCTTGATGAAGGTGTAGTGGGGTCACCGTAGTGTTGATGAGGCATCTTAGGAGCACGAGGCTGAGATTCAAGAGTGTTATCCCCATCTTTTTGTTGATTGATTAAACCTTGTATTGTATTTCTAATATACATATATATGATGCCATGTTTCCTCCTTCCTTTTGTTCTAGGTGATCGTGTAAATTGTGAGGAAGAAATTTTTATTAGGAGGAGAGAGCTGTAAGGCCTGTGTCCTAGTACCATATTGTTGCTTGGGATCCCGCGATCCTCCCTATCGAATTTCGGTGACCTGCGACCTGTAGACAGCATTTGCGAGTGACCTTAAGTCACATCTCGTAGACTCGAGTTGACTCAACCCAAAACCTATACCATTTTGACCGTCATCGCTGCAGTTCCAATGCCATGTCTCGTGCGCCAATGCGACACCTAGACTAAGAGATATGACCTGCATATAATCTTGGCCATGGACTGCACGTTGCAGGGCCAAAGATTCCAGAGAGAGTAGATTCTCTACCTAGAGCCATCATGAGGATGACATCATCCTACACTACATAGCCTAGGATGACATCACCTTATCCCCCATGCTTGCTAACAATAATAACTAACATGCCATGCTCTCTTACACCCTCCATAATTGCCTTACAATGCAATGATGACCTTACAAACTCTTGATTACTATCATATACCTCTCTCTCCCTCTCAACTTCCTCATTTTACAATAAGGGAAGCCTTAGACGCCCATGAGATACCCATCCACTCCAGCCACTTTTTAGCTAGATCCCTCCCAATCTAACCTTCTAAATCCCATCTCCACTATTGAAGGAGCTTCATAGAAGCTTCAGCATATAAGGGAAGAAGTAGGAGAGGTGGGTATATTCTAGGACAAGATCTTCTTATTTTCTAGCATGCGGCACGTAGGATCCACCAATCAATGGTGGGGATCCTATCTTAACCTATAGGTGTGGCCAATGGCGCACCTTAGCTTGCATGTAAGTGCTATGATGGGGCCATTCTCCATGGACCCCATCATGATGGTTCTTTGATATTTAGCTTGATAGGGTCATCTAGACCCCTTAATTTTGTGGTGGGGGATGGCATCCTTACTAATTTAAGGGCCCACACATGAATGAGACCCATCTTGATGTATGTTTGATCATCTTGACGGGCTCGTAGTGGCGGAGCCCCTCCATTAGCCCTCTCTCTCTCTCTCTCTCTCTCTCTCTATATATATATATATATATATCTTTTCCCTGGTTTGATGGCCCTCCATTGATGAATATATATGTGATATCCACACTGTCCATAAGTGGGATAGCTTTGCTGGACTGCCCATGGCCACCTTGCTACCCGTTTTTGGGTTGGTTTGGATTAGGGAGGATAGGGGGGAGGGTGTGTGGCCCATCCATATGAACCTATCATGATGTATGGGTTTTATCTCCACTGTCCAGTCCCTGAATGTCCCGACAATGGGCCAGATGGATGACGTTTTGCTGGACAGACTGCTGTCACGCAGTAACCCCAACATGTGAAAAATACTATTAGCGTTTTGATTCAAATGCTGGTGGGCCACACTCACGTGGACCCCACCTTATTGTATGTGGTCTGCAACCACACCGTCCATCATTTCAAGGCAGGGCCCCATTCCTGGATCCGGCCCAACGCCCCAACTGGGCTAGCGTCCAGCAGGGCTGGCTGTCAGACCTGCATGGGGCCACCTTGATGTTGTACGTTATCCACGATGTTCTCCATTTTTATGGCCCACCTAGACGGTGCCCACCCTTTGGTGGGACGTCTTCAGGTGGGGCCCACCTTGTTTATATGATACCCAGGCCGTCTAGGCCCTTTGGATCATCCATCAGGGCTGGGATGTTGCTAGACTAGTTGTCCAGTAGCAGGCCCACCCTGTATATGTGTTGTATTCATGCCATTCATCTGGTGGGGCCCACTGTGATATATATGGGCCATTGTGAGCTATGTATTCCATCTAAATTGACCACCTACTAGACCCTAGCAGGCTAGGAAGTTGTATCATGCCCCAAACTGGAACATGGGCTCACAAAATTCCTAATCATCAAATCCGGCGCTGATAACTTCCGTAGTACCCCATTCTCGGTTCCTAGCACCCATATACTAGGTTCCGATCCTGGGATCCGACAAGGAGGATTTTCAACATAAATTTGTTTCATAATAAGCATAACCATAAGCATAACATATGAATAACAACCAATAACATCACCACATATCCACTGTAATTAAAATCTTTTAAGTACAGGGCGTAAAGGGAAATACTATATAGAGATATCAAAAACACCAAACACTCAGCCGCACTCCTGCCTCAACTTGACTATGGTGTCCTAGTGTCACTTGCACACAATGATCGTGCATAAGCTTATAAAAGCTTAAAGGGTGGTGTAAGTATGTGCTAAGTATGCAATATCAGAGCAATGCAGAAATATACTGGTAAGTCCATGAATGCTATCAGTCGTACTAAGGCTATGCAATGTAAGGCATGAATGTTATCGGCCATACCAAGGCTATGCGATGCAAGGCATGAATGCTATCGGCTACAAGGCTTACATGGCCAATTTCATATGCAAGGTGTAATCACAAACATACCAATCCTCATTTGAATCCACATAATAATACATCTCATCTCTAGAATATCACCGGGGTCTAGTACACTCAACACCACCTTGCCGCCCCATCTAGGTGCCAAACTGGGTAAGTGGAAGAGACCTCACTATCCGCCTGCCAATATCGAGCTTAGCTCATCGATAGAGGACTCCTTCCTCAAGCTTGGTCAAACTCACCCTAGTCATTGCCCCCTCACTCGGGTGGGTATGGCCACACCCCCTTTCATTCGATCAGGACACATTGCGGATGCGGCCAACTAGTATTCGACTCTTATGCGCTCATGCATCCACTTGGTCTAGACATTAGAGCATTCTCTTGGTACCATAAGGGTTTGAAACTTTTACCTTGAGACATCTATGGTCCCTCCATGCTAGAACAAGTATTTTCAGTATCTAATCCTGCCATCCACTTTACGCCAGCGGAGGTCACAGCCCTGATATCACTAGGGCATACAGTAATCATATCACACAATGCAAGATGCATGAGTCACACCATCTAGTCATGCATCTATCCTGCGCATATCGCGCGCTCATGTGGGGCAACGCCGTCTATCAGGGAGTCCCATAAACAATCTGAAAGTGCCATGTTGATAAACCCTAAGTATTGTCAAATTTTGGTGTGACAAACCAATTCAAGTGTGTATCTTGATTTGTATCAAGCTTGTGGATCTGGTCACATTGAATCTTCGATGTTCGTTTTGTTCATGCTGAATCTATCCTGCCGATATCTACGACGAACTTACTAAGATTTTCAAACTGGAAGAAAGTGAAGACTTTCATATATTGAGTGAAGATAATGTTTTCGAGATCAATGCGGTTCAAGATCTGGAACCAGAAAAGTCCAAGAACTCAATACCTAGTTGAAGATTTTGTTTGGTATGTCGAGTTCAAGCTTTGAAGATCGCAAGAATTAAAGCTACTGAAGTGATCGATAGATTAAGTGTTCATATATTTTATCTCACAAGGTATGATTAACCTAGATTGACCTTAGGTCATGATTAGATCATTTCATACTTTCGGTCAGTCATTTTGGTCATTTTATAAGTGTAAAATTCTGTTCTTCCGACTAGCCCTATCACTGGCTTGACCTGCCCTAGTATTTCCTCAACTAGTCCAAGATTTGTTATGAATTTTTAAAAAAATTTTGTTGGTCTATGACCAGTCTTGGAAACTGTTCGACCGGTCATGTGAATAGTGCTCGACCAGTCGTGCAATGCCCGACTAGTTTTCTAGCGAGTAATCTGGACTCACACGACCAGTCATGTGGTGTCCATGACTAGTCGAGCAGGCCACTCGACCAGTCATGGGACCCATAAGGCCAGTCATGCAGCTGAAAAATCTTATCGTGCCAGAATTTTTAAAAATTCGTTTGCATAAGGCCAGTCGTAGCTAACCAAAGGCCAGTTGTGCGAACCGATTTTTCACCTATAAATAGTGCTCGATTTTCAGAGTTTTCTATTCAATTCTTATCATTCTTAAGCAATCACTCTGAGATTATTTTGAGTACATTCTAAGCTATTTTATGTATATTTAAGATTCTTTATAGTAGCTCTCGTAATTTGATTTTGATTCTCTACTCCATTGTCATTTTGAAAAGGGATATTTGATTTACCCTTTCTTGAGATCAAAATCAATACAAAGCACTTGCTGATTTAATTAAAAATCATCTAGTCTTAGAACCCTATACACTTGTGAGACTGAATGTGGAACTTCTACGTCGTCATCAAGTTGGTTCTACTGGGCTCCTTCAAAATCTTCATAGCGGGGGGTTTTTTGAATTTTGTAAGCCTATCTAAAGACATAATTGTGAAGGTTTTAGGTGAACCTTGAAAAACCCATTTTGATTAGTGAACGCTAATATCCCGAGGGAGTGGATATTAGGAGTGGAGTAGTTGTGTGGCTGTTGATTGATAGTTAGTGTACACACAAGCGAACCACTATAATTCTCTATGTTTGGTGGATGTGTGATTTATTTCTTTATCTTTTATGGTTTAAGATTGTGGGATGTATTTGTGGATGTGAATGTTGTAATCTTTATATTTCAACATTATGTAGTGAATGTTGTAATGATTAGTTTCTATTTCTTTTATCTCCTCTTGAGTTTGAGTTTTAGATACTCACCCAAGTTCTAGTAAGGTTGTCCTGCCATAAGCCATTAGTTTTTGGTGTCAGGTTGTCCTTAGAACCAAGTTTCTATCAACCTCTCAATACTTGTTATTTCCTTTTGTTATTTGCATTCCTTTTGGCTATCTGTTATTTATATTCCGCTTATCAATTTTTTATTTGGCATAGTCCTATTCACCCCCCCTCTAGGACATATAGCTCGCCCTTTTCAAGTAGTATTAGAGCCTAATAGCTTGTTTATTTGGATTTAATTCTTGAGCTAACCAATCTGACCTCTTAAGATGTAAAATTTTGATAGCCTTTCTATCACTAGGCCTCCACCTTTTGATGGCTCTAATTATGCTTATTGGAAAGCCAGAATGAGAATATTCTTGAGGTCTCTTTATGAGAATGTGTGGCAAGCCACAGTAACTAAATGGACTTCACCTCCTGTTGAAGTTCTAGGCCTTCATGGAACTAAATCTCTAAAAGTTGCTCCCTATAACACTTAGACCACTCTTCAGAGAACTGAGAGTAGTGCCAATGTCAAGGCTTTAAATGCAATTACTTGCGCAATATCACCAGATGGATTCAAAAGAATTATATCTTGTGATATTGTAGAACAAGCTTGGGATATCTTAGAAATGACACATGAGGGTACGACTACTATCAAGAAATCTAAACTACAAATCCTCATTACTAGGTTTGAGGAAATACATATGGAAGAAAGTGAAACATTCATGGACTTCTATACTAAGTTGAATGACATAGTCAACTCTATGTGGGGTCTTGGAGATAGCATCACAGAAAGCAAAGTCTGTGCAAAGATACTACGCTCACTATCTGAAAGGTTCAATTCAGAAGTCACGGCCATTTAGGAACTTTGTAATATAGACCATATGCAGGTTGAAGAACTGGATGGTTCTTTACAAACCTACGAGTTAAACTTTAAAGCTCCGAAAGGTAAATTTATCGCCCTTAAGTCTTCTAAAAGCATGTCTTATGAAAATAACAGTTCTGATTTAGAAAATTCTGAAGATGATATGACCCTTTTAGTTAAAAAGTTTTATAAGATTTTCAAAAGTAAAAAAGAGGGTTGATGTTCAAAAACCTATTGAAAAGAAAAGATCAAGATCAAAAAATTGGAAATCTTTAAAAGACAGCCAATGCTACAACTACCATGAATATGGGTATCTAGCGAACAAATGTCCTAAAAAGGATAAACCTAAAAAGAAAGGTATGTTGGCTACATGAGATGAATCTTCCTACTTTAAAGCCTCTCCTGAGTCAAAAGATTCTGAAACCGAGTTGGGTAATAATGTTAAAGCCCTAATGACTCTAGCCAAGTTCACTTTCTCAGGTAATGATACAACTAGTGAAGAAAATCTAGGAAGTGATCATGAGAATGAAGAAGATCTTCAGGATGCTTATGATGCTTATACAGGGAAAGTTGTAAAATAGATGTTAAATTAAAACTACATAAAGAAAAGTTTTTACATTTGAAAGAGAATTTTGATAATCTGGTTTTGGAAAAACCATACCTTTCAGATTACTTTGAAAAAACTAAGTGTAAGTTAGATTTCAAAGCATCCCAAGTTGAAAACTTAAAATCTGAAAATGAAAACCTAAAACTAGAAGTCTCTTAACTTTTGAGTTTGAAGGACACATGGAGGTATGCCCAAGGTGACCCTAAATTAGAAAAACTCCTATCTGGATCAAAAAAATGTGGTGATCGATATGGATTGGGCTATGATAAAAATATTCCTCCCAAATATAAGAATACTCCTCCTAAATTTATTAAAGAAGAGTCTTCTAACTCAAAAGGGAAAAGTCTAAATCAAAATATTTCTAAAACAACTAAAACTTTTCAGTCCTTAAATCCTAAAAAGAACCATATCAACTATAAAAATTAGAACCGTAATCATTTAGCTGAGAAAATTGTCGACTTGCTTAAGGAGCCCTTGAAATCTAATTCAGTGGGTAGGAAGTATAACAATTATAATCAGAAGCTTAACCCAAAACTATAATGAAATGGGTCCCTAAGGTTGCTTCTTTGGTTACCCACACCACATTCAAAGCCACGAGTCATTCAAAGTGGTACCTGGATAGTGGTTGCTCTAGACATATGATAGGTGACAAAAGTCTGTTCATTAGTCTTAAAGACATGACTGATGGTTCAATCACATTCGGTGATGGTAGCAATTGTAAAATTGTTGGCCAAAGTACGGTTCAACTCCCTAACCTCCCTCTATTTGAGAATGTTTTATATGTAGAAGGTTTAAAACATAATTTATTAAGCATTTCTCAAATTTGCGATAATAATCACAGTGTAAAATTTTCTAACCAAAAACATGAAATTTTAAATAAGAATGGTTCTGTAATATTAACTGGTCACAGAACTTCTGAGAACTGCTATATAGTTAGTGACTCAAGCTCATCTAAGCTATCGTGTTACATGGTCCATACCAATGAGACCGAACTATGGCATAAGCGCCTAGGACATGTACACTACGGCAACTTGTATAGATTGAGTAAAAGTGAATTGGTAAGAGGTCTACCCAAAATAAAGAAAGTGGATAAGATATGTGGCGAGTGCCAGATTAGTAAACAAACTAGGAGTGTTCACAAAAAGATAAACTCCAATGCCACATCTAAACCACTCAAACTTCTCCACATAGATCTCATTAGACCAATAAGAACGGAGCATCGAGGTGGCAAGAAGTATATTCTGGTCATTGTAGATGACTTTACCAGGTATACTTGGGTAGTCTTCTTAAGAGACAAATCTGAAACTCTCGATGAAGTAAAAAGGGTACTTAAACATATCTAAAATGAAAAAGAGTTACAAGTCAGTAAGATCCGTAGTGATCATGGTTTTGAGTTTGAAAATAGCAGTTTTGAGAAATTTTATAGTGACTAAGGAATATCACATGAATATTCTGCTCCCGAAACACCACAACAAAATGAGATAATGGAAAGGAAAAATAACGTACTTCAAGAAATGGTAAATGTAATGTTAAATAGTATGAAGCTTCCTAAAAATCTCTGGGCTAAAGCCGTAAATAGTGCTTGTTATATAATTAACCGTGTTTATATTAGAAAATCTACTAATAAAATGGCTTATGAGATGTGGTTTAATAAGAAGCCTTCTGTCAAATACTTTTGAGTTTTCGGCAGTAAATGTTATATCTTACGTGACCGAGAACATCTGGGTAAATTTGACACCAAAAGTTATAAAAGGATATTTTTAGGGTATGCTTTGAATAGTCAAGCATATCGGGAACTTAACAAGAGGACTGGTGTAATACACGAATCTATTAATATGGTCATTGATGATCATTTGAATACAGTTGTCTCGAGTTCAGAATATGATGAGGTTCATCTAAGTGATAAACCAGACTCTTCATCTAATCAAAATAACCCTTAACTACGAACAAATAAAGATCATCCTACTGATCAAATCCTTGGAAATCCCCTCACTAGTGTACACACTTGTAATTAATTAGAAGATATATGTATCGCTCTCCACTGCTAAGGCTGAATATATTGCTGTAGGTAATGCATGCACTCAGCTAGTATGGATGAAGAGAATGCTAAGCGATTAAGGAATTGTGCAAGGATCTATGATGTTATATTGTGATAACTGAAGCGCAATTGATATTTCTAAAAATCTTATTCAGCATTCACGAACCAAGCACATTGACATTAGGTATTATTATATTCATGAATTGGTGGAAGAAAATATTTTCAGACCGAGAATCAACTAGCTAACATATTCACAAAACTACTGGCAAAAATCGATTTGTAAAATTGAAATTTGATCTTGGTATGTGCAATATGAATTAATGATTTGTGCTCATTTGTATCATAACGTATGTATATATTTTTTTACATTTTTTAATTTAAATATATGCAAAATTGCACATTTTCAGTGTTACACGACTAGTCGTGTAATGCCCTGAAATTTGGGGGTCAAGCATAACTCAGCTCCCGAGTTTCAAAACATCACTTATGCAACATATATAATGATGGATATATGTTGTCTATATGAGTGCATAAAACATGGAATAGATTAAGCCAAACTACAAACATAATTCAGGGATAAGTGAAAGACGTAAGCGGAAGACTTAAAGAAATATATGTGGACATGTGCAAGTCCCTGTGATATGTATGTTCTGCCAGGTCGTAATTATAAGTGTTGTTTTCAAAATATGAGTATCAAAATGAAATCATTTATTACAAAGAAAACCCAGAATCCCCGTAGATCAGGACATGACCCACATGAACCCGCCTGAGAAATGCATAAAAGAAAACACGTCCTCATCATCCTCATACTCCTGCTCTGCCTCAGGGGTCACGTCATCATCTCCATCTAAGATAGAGTCTGGTTGGTGTTGAAACACCTTCCCAGAATGTGGGAGTGAGTGATCAACTCAGTGGAACTATATAGTAAAAGTTAACATGTTATCAAATCAATCAAGCAGTAATGATAAGGCAATACAATCAAACACGTCATAATGACTCTTATTAATGCAAGGATGTATGTAGAAATGATGCATGTCTTGCCTGCACTCCCTCAGCGTCTTCATCTTACGGTACGCATGACAACCTCTAGCAGTGCCAACGACGCCAAAGCACATGCAATGCGGTGCATGAACATGATTACCAAGTTGTTATTAGTCCTTTTTATGCAGCAGGATTGGGAAGCTAAGGTACCGTCCTCATATCAATTCCCAAACGGTGATCCATTCTAGGGTCATTAGTCCAAGACAATCTCATACGATCATATGGTTCTAGGTCGCTGCAAAGGGCTCATCACCAATCAATGCATGCCTATCATACCTTAGTTACTACCCTAAGGCTCGTTGCCTCCACGCAGTATCAAGGTATGATCGAGGTCACTAAAAAGGGCTCGTCACCAAACAATGTAGGCCGACAGCACAACTATAGTGTCTCATACCACCATAATCGGCTCACGAGTCTAGTGTGCTCACTGGTCACTACGGGAAGGCTCGTCACCCCAGCATAGGCCGACAGCTCGACCACGGTGTCCCATACCACCATGCTCGGCTCATGAGTCTTAGCAGATCGAGGTACAATGGTTAACGGGATTGCATTGGTAAGTTTGGTACCTTAGATTCAAGCAATAGTGTCCATACATGGTGTACATCCACCGGGACAATTGGGTTACTTGACGAACTCGACTAGCACGAGCGCACGTTAAGTTGAACGACATAGAGTGCGCAAACACTCTGTGTGGCCAAACCACTACCGACAACCCTAATACGACTCAGTTTCATCAAACACGTCCTACGTGGCGAAAACTACCTCGGCCATGAATTCAAGGTTTGTTACCGATTCCCTGGACTATTCATAGTTCCAAACATCTTCAATCATAACAGATATTCATATTAACAATTTAGAACAGTAATGGATCAACGATTCTAATCATACAGTATGTGAGCATTTGATGAATATCAACTTAACATGGATTAACACATAAGTAGTACTTAAAGTTAAATAACAAAGAATGTAAATTGCATGTAGGAAATCATACACACCAATAGGATAGTTGAGAATCTCTTCTCAACGCCCGTAAACAGAATAATATATTACACACTAGATCATTCAGACATTTCTACAAACACTTAGACTACATATTTCAACATACATGACGTATGTTGGTGATAACACACATTTGGACAATTCCTTTCGCCAAGGAGTTGACACACATACAATAGCACAAATACATGATAATTAATCATGGCAAACACATGTTCGTATTTCATACGTATACGATACTTTCTACCTATACAAGGAATACACAAATCTCAATATATCTCATATATATCAGGAACGCAATATAAATATCGCATTTGGCATGTAAAATTACACCCACAACAATAATAAACCATTAACTGACATTGAAAGCCTTGAAAACCATAACCTATATGAATATAGCCCACACCTTAAACCAGAAAAAGCGCACAGATCTGATTCAGACGATAAGTCTTCGTCAACGGCGACTAGATAACCTAAGGCATGAATAAAATGAACTACATCAACACTTAGACTATTCTAAGCTCTAAAAAAGGCTAGGGTTTGATTGACCTACCAAAGAATGAACTTAGAATCGCCGGAATAACGATTCAGAAGTGATGGTTTAGAAACACAGAATAACAAGGAAGAATCTCAAGATGATTCACCAACTTCTCTCTCACTTTCTCTCTCTTTTCCTCTCTCTCTCTCTCTTAGCTAGGGTTAGAAAATTCATATGAAATTGAGAGTGAGGGTTTTAAGGTCTTTATATAGGCCTAACATGGATGAAAATAGCCCCATGGCCATGGTATACTTCGGTTATAACCAAAACGGGTCTATTCCGATCCAACGGAGCACTTCTGGTGGTCCTTTCTCCACGTGTGGTCGGACTTAAGCTCACTGACTATGGATCTAGGTCAGGCTGAGTGTTTGTACCGATAGAATTTACAGATCAGCCATGGCGGACCAATCTCAATTCAACGGTCACTGAAAGTCGATCAGGGCCACAAGCACTATGACATGCCTGGGCCATCTTCCCTGATCCGAGGGTAAATTTGGGTCAAAATCCAACGGTCAGAAAGCTTAAAATCGGCACGTAAGCGACACGACTCAGATTTCATAAATACATATTTAATTTCTTAGCTTTCTCACACTCTTTACTCCGGACTCAAGTAAATCAACTCAAGACATCATCTGGACTTGATTTTTGAGGTGATGGTCAAGCCCAACAAGGTGATTAAAATTGTCTAAGATCATCGCTATTGAACTTTCGACGCTCGGTCCAGGTCTGGTGCAAAGTTTCCAAGTACTCCCCATAGCAACTGGATTTAGCGTTGAATCCTAGATTTCAGGGTAACATAGCGTTAACGATTCTACATGTTTTGAGTCCTGCAGATCAAATTTAAAGTGATTGGTGCTAATTTCACAAGCAATTGAGTTTAGCGCTAATTAACCCACACATAATTTCTAAGGAAATTTGAGGTAGTACTCAGGTCTTGGCACGAAAATTTTCGGGTCATTACAATCTACCCCCCTTAAAGAAAAATTTCATCCTCGAAATTTGTACCTTCTCATACTCCTCAAGGATCTGAGGGTAGCTCTTTCTGACCTCAGCTTCAGTCTCCTAAGTAGCCTCTTCTTCACTATGATGCATCCACAGTACTTTCACAAGAGGGATGACCTTGCTACGCAATACCTGCTCCTTCCTGTCAAGGATACGTGTCGGTCGCTATACATATGTGGCATCCTCGCTCAACTGCACCTTCTTCCAACTGATAATATGCGAAGGATCAGGAACGTACTTCTTCAGCATAGAAACATGAAATACGTTATGCATGCCCGCAAGTGGTGTGGGTAAAGCAAGGCGGTACGCTACCATTCCCACTCGATCCAGTATTTGAAATGGACCAATAAATCTCGGCGTGAGCTTCCCCTTCTTACCAAACCGCAGGACTCCCTTCATTGAGGAAACCTTAAGAAATACGTGGTCTCCAACCTCAAACTCAAGCGGTCACTGCCTCATATCAGCGTAACTCTTCTGCCTGCTCTGGGCTGTCAGCAGTCGATGTCGAATAATGTCAACTTTCTCTAAAGTCGCCTGTACCAACTCTAGGCCAATCAAACTTTGCTCACCAACTTCTGCCTAGCAATGCGGTGCTCTACACGGGCGGCCATACAATGCCTCGTAAGGAGCCATGCCGATACTCGCCTGGAAGCTGTTGTTATACGCAAACTCTGCATAAGGGATACAGTCATCCTAACTCTCCTCGAAATCCAAAACACAAGCTCGCAACATGTCTTCTAGAACCTGATTCACACATTCCGTCTACTCATCTGTTTGTGGATGAAACGCGGTGCTAAACTTCAATTTCACACCCATCGCTTCCTGGATATGAGTCCAGAAGAAAGATGTGAATCGCGTGTCTCTGTCAGACACAATCTCCAAGGGAACTCCGTGCAGACGTACAATCTTCTTGATGTACAACCTAGCCAACTCGTCTGTAGAGTTTGTGACTCTGATCGGTAAGAAATGAGCCGACTTCATCAATCTGTCGACGATCACCCAAATAGAGTCATGTCTCTTCCTCGTTCTCGGTAGCCCTGAAATAAAATCCATAGAGATGAAGTCCCACTTCCATTCTGCTATGGGCATGGGCTGAAGCAGTCCAGGAGGTTGGTGATGCTCTGCCTTGACCTGCTGGCACCTGAGACAACGAGATACGAACTCAACAATGTGAACCTTCATGTTGTCCCACCAATAGGATCTCCTCATATCTTGATACATCTTCATACTACCTGGATACATCATAAGCTTAGAATTATGGGCTTACTCGAGAACCTCCCGTCTCAAGTCAGGAATGTCTGTGACACATAGCCGGCCACGATATCATAGGCCCCTATCTAAACCAACACTCCACTCGGAGTCCTCATCTGTAATAACCCTCTCTCTCATCTTCACCAATAGCTCATCATCTGCCTGAGCTGCAATGATCCTCTCGTCAATGAGGGGTTGTACTCGAATGTGTGCGATAACCTCATACGACTCATCCACCGTGAGTTTCAGCACAAAGTCTCGCATAAACTCCATCATGTCCCATTCTGCTATCATTAGCGGAGCTGCAAACTCTATAGCCTTCTTGCGATTCAACGCGTCTGCCACAAGGTTTGCCTTGCCCGGATGGAAAGAAACATCGAACTTAAAGTCTTTCGATGTTTCCATCAATCTGTGTTGCCTCATATTTAAGTCACGCTGCTTGAAGATATACTTAAGGCTCTTGCGGTCGCAAAAGAGCTCGAACTCCTCTCCTTAGAGGTAATGTCTCCAGAGCTTTAATGCGAAAATGACACCTGCCAACTCCAAGTCGTGTGTAGGGTAATTCTCTTCGTGTTTCCTCAACTGTCTCGAGGCATATGCAATCACCTTGTCCTTCTGTATAAGGACACAACCCAAACCAATGCGAGAGGCATCAGTATATATCGCATACTTAACCCCTTACTCTAGCAATACTAGCACAAGGGCGGACGTCAACTTGTCCTTCAGCTCTTGAAAAGCTATTTCCGCCTTTTCATTCCAAGTAAACTTCAAGTCTTTCCGTGTTAACTGAGACAATGGTCTGGCTATCTTCGAGAAGTCTCGTATGAAGAGTCGATAATAGCCTGCTAGGCCCAGAAAGCTTCTCACCTCAGTAACTGAACCAAGCTGCTTCCAGTCCTGAATTGCAGCTACCTTAGTGAGATCGACAACTATCCCTTCCTTGGACACCACATGTCCTAGGAACTTGACTTCCTCTTTCCAGAAATCACATTTCTTGAACTGCGCAAAAAGTTGATTCGTCCTGAGAGTATCCAAGACCGCTCTTAAGTGCTCCTCGTGCTCTTCCCGACTCGTAGAGTATATTAAAATGTCATCGATAAAGACAATGATGAATTGGAATAAAAATGGTCGAAACACCCTGTTCATCAAATCCATGAACATGGCCGGTGCATTCGTAAGACCGAACGACATCATAAGGAACTCATAATGGCCGAAACTAGTCCTGAATGCGGTCTTTTGTACATCCTCATTCTTGACGCGCAACTGATGATACCTTGACTACAGATCAACCTTCGAAAAGTACCGTGCCCCCTTCAACTGATCAAATAGATCATGGATCCTGGGCAAGGGATACTTGTTCTTCACAGTCACCTGATTTAACCTGCGATAATCTATACATAATCGCAAGGAACCATCCTTCTTCTTGACAAACAGAACAGGTGCTCCCCAAGGGGACACACTAGGTCGAATGAAACCCAACTTCAACAAGCCTCTATCTGCTTCCTCGATTCCTCCATTTCACTCGGAGGCATGCAATAGGTGGGCAATGAAATAGGTGTCGCACCAGGCATGAGATCGATAGTAAAATTAATCTCGCACCAAGGGGGTAATCCAGGAATCGACTTGAATACATCTTCAAAATCCTGAACTACTGGTGTGCTTTCAAATGTCGAACTAGCAATACTCTCCAACATAAGTATAATAACTAAAATGGAAAGGGTAACTGACTTGAACAGGGAAAGTAAATGTCTCGCCCTCAGGTCCATGGACTGTCACCAGCCTAGCTTCACAATCAATCTCTACTCACATCTTCGTGAGCCAATCCATACCTAAAATGACATCGTAATGATATAGAGGTGCGACAAACAGGTCTACAAGAATCGATCTGCTTCCTAGATTAATCAAACAACCCATACATATCTTGGTAATATCAGAGGAGGTCCCTGTAGCGGTAGTGAGTGTCACTCCCTTCCTAGTAATAGTGCCCAAACACAGGCGCTTAACTGCCGTATACGATATAATAGAGGTAGTGGACCCTGTATCCACCAACAAGGAAATGGGAATACCTTGAATGTGAGTTGTAACCTCTAGAGATCTCGGTGCCAAGTCAGCCCCAGGCGCTTCAGCTGTAAGTGCGTGAACTCGAGCCTGCTGTGGACGATTCGGCGATGGAACTATGGGCCGTTGAGGTGGCCTGAAGCGAT
The DNA here is from genome assembly GCF_029962835.1 of Magnolia sinica. Lineage (NCBI taxonomy): Eukaryota > Viridiplantae > Streptophyta > Magnoliopsida > Magnoliales > Magnoliaceae > Magnolia > Magnolia sinica. The sequence continues at coordinate 64,702,731 of NC_080575.1, read as the reverse complement.
GTACAGAAGGTCTGAAGGATGGGTGAGTTGGCGCTGAATGAAGGGGTGGAGGTGATATGACCTGAGGCATCAGACGGCTGATCCTCTGCGGTGGAGTAAATCCACTGTCCCGCATTCGCGTAAAGAAATTACGATCTGAATGCCCAATCTTTTCACAGTATGAATAGCGCAAGTCAGAACGCATCAGCTGAGCGGGCGGCGCTGCACGTCTCGGAGGAGAATCTGCCCATGGCCTCTTGCCAAGAAATGGTGTACTTGGAAAGTCAAGTCGCGGTCTGGGAATCATAGGTGCTCGCATACGGGATGACCTGTCCCCATCCTGCTCAGCTCTTAGTGACATGCTCATTAACTCAGCATAAGAAGATATGCTAGCACAACACATCTTCGATCGAATCTCAGGCCTCAACCCCTCAGAAAAATGCCGCACCTGTACCGGCTGATCACCCAGAAGAAATGGAGCATATCGACCCAGCTCAGTAAACCGATTCTCATACTCAATCACCAACAACCCTCCTTGATGGAGGCAATGGAACTCACTCTCCTTCTCGTGTCGGTAAGTGACCGGGAAATACTTCTCATGGAAGCGTGCCTCAAATGCCTACCACGTCCACTGAAAACCCTCTGCAACTGTGCGGAGAACACTGTCCCACCATAAACTGGCCTCCTTCTCAAACATGAAGGAGGCAAGCTCGACCTGCTCAGCCTTAGAACAGTGAAGCGGCCTCAGCATCTTAGAGATGCAATTAATCCAATACTCGGCCTCCTTGGGTCTATGAGAACCCACAAATGTGGGAGGTCATAAGCGTTGGAATCGCTCAAATGTGCCGCTAGCACTAGTATTTCTAGATGGGTGCATAGGTGAAGCAGGTGGAGTCGTCCCCATCGACTGAGCAAAGATGCCAGCTATGGAAGATAAAAACTAGTGCTGCTGCTGCGCTGGTGGTGGTGGTGGTGCTGTTGGATCTGCTACTGCTGAATCAAGAACATCATCTGCTCAAGCCTATCAGGAGGCAGAGTGGATGAAGATGCATAAGGCGTCGACGCAGATGCACGGTTCGGCTCAGGAACCGAAGGCGTGACTGGTGTAGCCATGGGTGGTATCATAGGAGTCGGCCCAGCAGCGGGGCCAGTAGCTGGCTGAGAGTCCAGCCCAGCACCAAAATGAGATGGGCCCGACTGTGGATCCGTCTGGCTATTGCCTAGGGGGGAAACCCCAGCAAGCGACTTGCTCAAAGAGAGACGGGTCAAAGTCTTCGAACCCTTAGGAGGCATACCCTACATTCAACAGAGGATGCAACCTGTGAGATTTAACATCCACATAATCCACCCACACAGCATTTAGATCACAACACAAGGAAAAATAACATGCATTTCATTTAACAAAATTGTCGCAATACAAAAAGTGCAGCATTACATTGATTGCGACAGAGAAAGCATGTGAGCTAATACAACTTAAGCTTCAGACCACAAAATAACTTCTAAACTACTACGCCTCTAATGGATACACATAATAACAAACAACAAAATAGAGCAAGGGACGACTACATCTACAACTACTCGTCAGAATCAGGAGATGGAGGAGGGGCACCCTTATCCTGTAGACAACACAGGATAGACTTCAGAGTTCGAGACATCTTCTTGAACTTATGCTTCACGATGCCTCGAAGATCCATAATATCCTGGTGTAGGACAGCCTAACCCTCCTCAAGCCGAGCTATACGGGCATCCCTGGCGGCCTGATCTGCGCCCTGCTCTGGTGCCACAAGAGGAGAACTCTCACTCGTGTCCTGGGCCTCCACTTCTTCCTCGTCCTGCTCTTCTTCTTCTTCTATCTCAGCTCCACCTTCGCCATTACTCTCTTCCCATCGCTCTCAGTCTCTTCCTCACTTTCTTTAAATGAGGCTTATTGTCGACGAGGCCCAATGTCCATCTAATTAAGGGTCGTCTCATAAATGTAACGAACAGGTACCGGCTTTTCTGCCCCAAGCCTGTAGCTAAACTCATGTGCAAGCTTACAAATGAGTAGGCTAAATGGGAGCGATTCGATCCTCCTATTCGAATGAGCGATAAGAATAATCTGATGCAAGATGTACATTGGCATATAAAGCTTCTCTCCTTGCCCCACCTAATATAGGAAATCTACCATCAGGCGCATACACTCGCTGCGATTGCTCCACCTTGGATAAACATTGAATGTGCACATGTGGTGAAGCAAGCGGAAGTCATCCGTCATGTTGGTAGCTAAAAGGCTTCTGTTAGGCTGCCATTCAACCAGACGACCACACAAGAACCGCGTGCGGCGATCCCTCTCACGCGCGCTACTCAGATTCTTCTCACTAGCATGAATCTCGTCAAGCGGCACGTTCAGAAGTCGGGATATCAAAGCGACGTTGATCGTGGCATCCCGATATCTTCTGTAAGGAATCTTGAACTGCAAAGGCTCCAGCGAAGGTTCCCGAATGTGGGCGTAAAAAGCTCGGACAGTACCCACATTGGCGCGGTATTCGCCCTCGAACAGGGGACACCAACCAGCCCCTTCCAAGCGATCCAATAAGAGAAATTCGCCAAATAGCCATGGATCTACATGAGTTCAAAAAGGACCCTACGGCCTTCATAAACCCCATGAGATAGCTCCGTCAATAAGGTTCTTCCAACGGGAGACTGAGGATAGAGATCCCGCTTTGTCTGAAACTCTCGAGTGGCGGTCATGCTCGCAGCGGTACCTCTCGGCCTCCGTGCACGAGTTAGGCGGCTAGGCCCAACTTCATCAATAGGAGATCTCTTCTTCCCCATGAAAGAGAGAATGGTAGAGATGAAAAATATGGCCGTAACAAGCTCGAATAGGGCCATGAAAAATGAGAGAAAAGAGGAAAATGGGAAGAATGGTGAGGCTTCCATGAATTTGAAACCCAAATGAAGGATTTGAGTGCTCAAATGGAAAGAAAAGAGAGGGAAAACAGCAATGGAGATGGGTTTTGAGATGGGTAGGATGGGGATGCACGAAAATGGAAGAAGAAAGGGTTTGGGGAGGGATTTTTGTGGGGTTTTGAGAAAAATTTCTAGAAAAGGGAAGCTTGGAGTGTGGCTTTGTGAAGGAAGGAGGGTTTATAAGGGGTTTTAACTGTGCAACCCTGGATGAGTGGGCCACACTAGACCCCATATGCGTCGGCCCGAGCCGGCCCGCTGGGCGGCGAGGGCTCGCCGAACCGGTGAGGTCATCGCCTGTCTCTGGGTAGTTTGGCGATGACTCACCATTTAGGCAAGGTCCTCCTAGCCCCTAAGCTCAAAAATGATGTGGGTCCCCCCTGGGTCCCCCTGGAATTGCCCCGATTGGGCCCTTAGTCCGATTCGACGCTTATCGAGCCACTAGGAATAGGATCTGATACAAATATACTATTATCGGCTTTCTAATGGCTGGAAAGGGATAATACACCATCTAAACCCGTCAATGGACGGTCAAAAGAGATCTGGGGTCACTGTGTGTGATCAGGAGTGTGCACGGACTCGATCTCGGCGATCGTTTTCAGTAAACTTTCGCTGATAGGAGCAACGAAAAAACTTACACAGATTTTATAATAATCTTGCACCCTCCTATACTAAGGTGGAGACAACGTGCGTTGTGTGACCATAACCCAGGTCCAGTTTAATCCACATCATGCTTTGATACCAACTTGTAACGCTTTGAAATTCGGGGGTCGAGCATAACTCAGCTCCCGAGTTTCAAAACATCACTTATGCAATATATGTAATGATGGATGTATGTTGTCTGTATGAGTGCATAAAACATGGAATAGATTGAGCCAAACTGCAAACATAATTCAGGGATAAGTGAAAGATGCAAGCGGAAGACTTAAAGAAATGTATGTGTACATGTGCAAGTCCCTGTGATATGTATGTTCTGCCATGTCATAATTACAAGTGTTGTTTTTAAAAGATAAGTATCAAAATGAAATCATCTATTACAAAGAAAACCTAGAATCCCCGTAGATCAGGACACGGCTCATATGAACCCGCCTGAGAACTGCATAAAAGAAAATGCGTCCTCGTCATCCCCATACTCCTGCTCTGCCTCAGGGGTCGCATCATCATCTGCATCTAAGACAGAGTCTGGTTGGTGTTGAAACACCATCCCAGAATGTGGGAGTGAGTGATCAACTCAGTGGAACTATACAGTAAAAGTTAACATGTTATCAAATCAATCAAGCAGTAATGATAAGGCAATACAATCAAACACGTCCTAATTACTCTTGTTAATGCAAGGATGTATGTAGAAATGGTGCATGCTCTCGCCTGCACTCCCTCAGCGTCTTCATCTTACGTTACACATGACAACCTCCCGCAGTGCCAACGACTCCAAAGCACATGCAATACGGTGCATGAATATGATTACCAAGTTGTTATTATTTCCTTTCATACAGCAGGATTGGGAACCTAAGGTACCTTCCTCATATCAATTCCCAAACGGTGATTCATTTTAGGGTCGTCAGTCCTAGACAATCTCATATGATCGTATGGTTCTAGGTCACTGCAAAGGGCTCGTCACCAATCAATGCATGCCTATCATACCTTAGTTACTACCCTAAGGCTCGTCACCTCAATGCAGTATCAAGGTATGCTCGAGGTCACTAAAAAGGGCTCGTCACCAATCAATGTAGGCTGACAGCACGAATATAATGTCCCATACCACCATAATCGGCTCACGAGTCTGGTGTGCTCACTGGTCACTATGGGGAGGCTCGTCACCCCAGCGTAGGCCGACAGCTCGACCACGGTGTCCCATACCACCATGCCCGGCTCATGAGTTTTAGCGGATCAAGGTACAATGGTTAACGGGATTGCATTGGTAAGTTTAGTACCCTAGATTCAAGCAATAGCATCCATACATGGTGTACATCCATCGGGACAATCTGGTTACTTGACGAACTCGACTAACACGAGCGCACGTTAAGTTGAACGACATAGAGTGTGCAAACACTCCGTGTGGCCAAACCACTTCCGACAACCCTAATACGACTCGATTTTGTCAAACACGTCTTACGAGGCAAAAACTACATCGGCCATGAATTCAAGGTTTGTTACCGATTCCCTGAACTATTTCATAGTCCCAAACATCTTCAATCATAACAGATATTCATATTAACAATTTAGAACAGTAATGGATTAACGATTCTAATCATACAGTATGTGAGCATTTGATGAATATCAACTTAACATGGATTTACACATAAGTAGTACTTAAAGTTAAACAACAAAGAATGTAAATTACATGTAGGAAATCATACACACCAATAGGATAGTTGAGAATCTCTTCTCAACGCCCATAAACAAAATAATATATTACACACTAGATCATTCAGACATTTCTACAAACACTTAGACACATATTTCAACATACATGACGTATGTTGGTGAAACACACATTTGGACAATTTCTTTCGCCAAGGAGTTGACACACATACAACTAGCACAAATAAATGACAATTAATTATGGCAAACACATGTTCGTATTTCATACGTATACGATACTTTCTACATATACAAGGAATATACAAAACTCAATATATCTCATATATATCAGGAACGCAATATAAACATCGCATTTGGCATGTGAAATTACACCCACAATAATAATAAACCATTAACCGACATTGAAAGCCTTGAAAACCATAACCTATACGAATATAGCCCGCACCTTAAACCAAAAAAAGCGCACAGATCTGATTCAGACGATAAGTCTTCGTCAACGGCGACTATATAACCTAAGGCATGAATAAAATGAACTACATCAACACTTAGACTATTCTAAGCTCTAAAACAGGCTAGGGTTTGATTGACCTACCCAAGAATGAACTTAGAATCGCCGGAATAACGATTTAGAAGTGATGGTTTAGGAACGCAGAATAACAAGGAAGAATCTCAAGATGATTCACCAACTTCTCTCTCACTTTCTCTCTCTTTTCCTCTCTCTCTCTCTCTTAGCTAGGGTTAGAAAATTTGTATGGAATTGAGAGTGAGGGTTTTAAGGTCTTTATATAGGCCTAACATGGATGAAAATAGCCCCAGGGCTAAGGTATACTTAGGTTATAACCAAATCGGGTCTATTCCGATCCAATGGAGTACTTCTGGTGGTCCTTTCTCCACGTTCGGTCGAAGTTAAGCTCAGTGACCATGGATCTAGGTCAGGCTAAGTTTTTGTACCGATTGAATTTACAGATCAGCCGTGGCGGACCAATCTCAATTCAACGGTCACCGAAACTCGATCAGGGCCATAAGCACTATGACATGCCTAGGCCATCTTCCCTGATCCGAGGGTAAATTTGGGTCAGAATCCAATAGTCAGAAAGCTTAGAATCAGCGCGCAAGTGACACGACTTAGATTTTATAAATACATATTTAATTTCTCAGCTTTCTCACACTCTTTACTCCGGACTCAAGCAACTCGACTCATGACATCATCTGGACTTGATTTTTGAGGTGATGGTCAAGCCCAACAAGATGATAAAAATTGTCTAAGATCATCACTATTGGACTTTCGACGCGCGGTCCACGTCCGGTACAAAGTTTTCAAGTACTCCCTAAAGCAACTGGATTTAGCGTTGAATCCTAGATTTCAGGGTAACATAACGTTAACGATTCTACAAGTTTTGAGTCCTGCAGATCAAATTTAAAGTGATTGGTGCTAATTTCACAAGCAATTGAGTTTAACGCTAATTAGCCCACACATAATTCTAAGGAAATTTGAGGTAGTACTCGGGTCTTGGCACGAAATTTTCTGGGTCATTACAAGTTAAGTACACACTCGACCAGTCGTGGCACAACCGGTCGAGTATGTACATGACCAGTTGTGAAACTCGTGAATTGGGTTTTTATTTGGGGAAAATTCATTTTTCTTCATTTCTTTCTTCTTCTCCATCAAGCCCAACTACGACCGGTCGAACCCATTACTCAATTACTCTCTAGTTAGTGCTTCATTTTTTATTTCCTCGTGGATTTAAGTTATTTGATCATCTTTAATCTTGATTTTGCTTCTTATTTTAAGATTTATGGTGGTTTGAAAGGGTTTTTCTCCTTAAAATCTGATTTGCTTGGAATCCTTACATTCCTTTTTGCAGTCCTTTGTTTCTTTGTTTTCTTGTTGCAATGGAAGGAAGAAATAGGAAGAGAACCACTCGTGGTCCCTCTTCATCCCGTTCCACACCCATTATTGTGCGTCACCTTCAGCCTCCCGAGGAGGATCCCAAGTATGTATGGGATTTTCGTCTTAGAAATGTGATTGTTGAGCATGTTGTCATTGTTTATCATCTTGAGCACTTCATGTCACGCCCCGAAATCCAGTACCTAGGTATATCCGACCTTGATTCCATATCTGAAGGCATGACTTATGTTCTGTATGTTTACATTTCATGATCCACACATATTGACAAGATGATCTCATTCATAAAATATAACAATCCAAAATTTTAATAATCAAACATTTATTTAAAGAAGAATAAAATGTCTATGTTCTGACTATTCAAAATTACCATCAAACACATGTCATTGTCATGCTATCATCTATACTTAATGTTCATTACACTTATTTAGAAAAATGGTAAGGAAACAAAAATAAATAAAAGAAAATCTCTTTAAGCTCCTCCATGAGATCCCGATCCCGAAATTTTAAAATCTCAACTGGGTAAGCTACGAAGCTTAGTGAATAATCTCAACACAGGTTTCAAAATAACCTCATATAACATGAATAAAAATGTATTAAAAACTATAATACCTATTTAGGTAAAACAACAATTGAGGAGATTTAATAAACAAGATATTTCAATGTAAATTCAAAGAAAATGAATGAATGAAATCAACATATGCTATACTCCATAATAACATGTGTGAATTATTATTTTTTTAACACCAGGGTCAGTTTACACCGGTTGACCAACACCTGCGCCAATACAACACTTAGCCTGGCAATGGGAATCTCTTGCATGACATGCTCACCCATCCAAAGGACACTTGGTGAGGGACCCATTTGTACGTTAGCTGGTCAGACTACTATCCTACAGAACCTGGCAGTGGGAACCTTTTGCAATCCTGACATGCTCACCCACTCAAAGGGTACAGTAGAGGTTCCAAAAGGTACCAGTTGAGTTTTTGGGACTTTCAACCCAAGGGTCTTAATCGCCCCACCTATTTACGCTTTATGGATTTTCAACCTAGAGGACTTGATCGCCTCACCTATTTTCTGGTGTTTCATAACCATTATAATGATGCATGATTTTAATATTACATAAATCATATATTTCTAAATATCTTCGATGACTACTATTCTTTGGTCAATCCATAATACTTGATGTACATGATTTATTAAACTAAAAATAAAATTTTCAATCAATGTAAATTATACGTAGATAATTAAAATTTTACGTTAAAAAATAAAATAAACATTCAACGTAATCTATTAGATCATGGTTAAAATACAATGTAAAAATAAACATGCAACATGATTTATTAAATCTTGATTAAAAAGATAAGCATGCAACATGATTTATACGATTTAAGAATCTATATAAAAAATATATATAAACTCAAGATTTTGCAATAACTTTTAACAAAACAAAATCTAAATGCAAATAAATGATTTTTTTTTTAAAGATGGATTAACAATAAGACTATAAAACTTCAATGAAAGCATATTAAAGCAATGACAACAAAAATAATAATTTAAACAACATTTTAAGAAGCAGGTAAGTAATTACGTCAAATTAAAAAGAACGTCCAAGGTGGCAATTTTGTATTATAAGTACAAATAAATTAACAAATTAAATGAATTAAATTAAATTATATAGAGTTTTCATAAATAACAAGTGAGAGAAAAACTCAATTTTTCCTTTTTTATAAAAAAGCATTTTCTTTCTTTTCTTCCTCTTTCTTCCTTTTTCTCTCTCCTCCTTTTCTTTCTTCCTTTTTCTGTCATCTCTCTCTCCCTATCTTTCCAACGTGAATAACTAGCAACTTTTTCTTCTTCTTGTTTTTTTTTTTTGTTTTTCCTCTCTTCTCCCTCTCTTCTCTCTCTCTCTCCTCACTCTTCTCACGTCCCTTCACTTGCTCTTTATCTCTCCTCATGTCACACACTTCCTCACTTCTCACACTCACATCTTGGTGAAGAGCAACCCTCTTCTTTATAGTGTTGTTTTAGACACGTGCATTGAAGCAACTCTAACCTTTATTGCCATCGTTTTCATTTACTTTTTGCCATGTTTTTTCCCTCATTTATAGTTAGTTGCTATCTAGCATATACATGCACCATGCATTTCACAACTGCCACGTTGTGCCACATGCATTTGTCAAATGTGTGTGCATGCCACACGTGTGTAAGTGTGTGCCGCATGCATGTGCCACATGTGTGTGCATGTGTATGGACATGAGGTGCTTAGAATGCATGCATGGGCCACTTGTGTGTTTCATGAAAGGTATGTATGTGATGTGTTTGATGCATGCATGCCACATGTGGGAAAGGTATGTGTGCATGATGTGTTTGGTGCATGTCAGTGGTTGTGATGTATTAAATGGTGATTAAATGGATGATGTAGATGGATGGACGGATCGATGTATACAGAGATGCACACATGGATGTATGGATAGATTGATGGATAAATGTACGGTTAGATGAGTTCATATGTGATTGGGGAGTGGACTTCGTGATATACTTGCGGATTGGTGGTGAGATGGACATGTAGAATTGTAAGTGGCTACATGACAAGCGAGATTGATGGTCAGTTTAAATGGATGGACAAGTATTCTAATGATTTCAGCATATGGATGGTTTGGTGGTTGTATCGTTGGATGGATGGCTAAATGTATGGTTGGATTTATTAGTTAAAGAACAGTTGGATTGGATATGTCTAAATGGTTGAGATTGAACCAATTGATCTTGTAGATTGGCGGTCATATCGTACTAATTGGGTACGTCAATCAATGGTTAAAATTTAACGGTCAAGATTTATTTGGGTTATTACACTTCAACATTCAGATACTTTGTTTATTTGATTGGATGAGTAGTTATCAATTCTACATGCTCTCTTATTATCTTCATTTATCCTTATTCGCTTCATTTGTTATGCTATGACAAAAGGGGGGAGATATTGTCATATGTGAATGATATGTGAATGAGGATATGATATGAGATGAAGAAATGTGGCTAATATTTTTTGCAGAGAGTAATGGATTAAGGGGGAGAGTTGATTATTGTGCATGATATCTATTATGGATCATGTCATACATGTGTATGCATATTAGTGCAACATGTTTGTGCAATGTGTTGTTTGAATATCTATTGCATACTGTAATTTTGGTTTTGTCACAAATTTGACAAAGGGAGAGATTGAAAGTGCTATGTTGATAAACCCCAAGTATTGTCAAATTTTGGTGTGACAAACTAATTCAAGTTTGTATCTTGATTTGTATCAAGCTTGTGCATCTATTCACATTGAATCTTCGATGTTCGTTTTGTTCGTGCTGAATCTATCCTGCCGATATCTACAACGAACTTACCAAGATCTTCAAACTGGAAAAAAGTGAAGACTTTCATATATTGAGTGAAGACAGTGTTTTCAAGATCATTGCGGTTCAAGATCTAGAATCAGAAAAGTCTAAGAACTCAAGGCCTAGTTGAAGATTATGTTTGGTATGTCGAGTTTAAACTTTGAAGATCGCAAGAATTAAAGCTACTGAAGTGATCGATAGATTAAGTGTTCATGTGTTCTATCTCACAAGTAAGGTATGATTAACCTAGATTGACCTTAGATCATGATTAGATCATTTCATACTTTCGTTCGGTCATTTTGGTCATTTTATAAGTGTAAAATTCCGTTCTTTCGGCTAGCCCTAGCACTGGCTCAACCAGTCCTAGTATTTCCTCGACCAGTCCAGGATTTGTTATGAATTTACAGAATTTTTCTGTTGGTCTATGACCGGTACTGGAAGCTGCTTGACCAGTCATGTAAATAATGCTCGACCAGTTGTACAGTGCTTGGTTCGTTTGCTAGCGAGTAATCTAGACTCACACACCAGTTGTGTGGTGTCCACGACCAGTCGAGCAGGCAACTCGACCAGTCATGGGACCCACAAGGCCAGTCATGTAGTTGAAAAATCTTATCGTGTCAGAATTTTTGAAAATCTATTTGGATAAGGCCAGTCGTAGCTAACTAAAGGCCAGTTGTGCAACCAATTTTTCACCTATAAATAGTGTTCAAATTTTAGAGTTTTCTATTAAATTCTTATCATTCTTAAGCAATCACTCTGAGATTATTTTGAGTACATTCTAAGCTATTTGGTGCATATTTAAGATTCTTTATAATAGCTATTGTAATTTGATTTTGAATATCTACTCCATTCTCATTTTGAAAAGGGATATTTGATTTACCCTTTCTTAAAATCAAAATTAATATAAAGCCCTTGCTAATTTAATTAAAAATCATCTAGACTTAGAACCCTATACACTTGTGAGATTGAACGTTGAACATCTACGTCATCATCAAGTGAGTTCTACAGGACTGCTTCAGAATCTTCATACAGATAAGTATTTTTCTTTTTCTGTAATTCAATTATTTTTTTGGTTTGTGAGATTGTTCCAGAAAATCTCTATTTTGGTTTTGTCTGATTTGATCTAGAAAATCTCAGAGCGAGGGGTTTTTTGAATTGTATAAGCCCATTTAAAGACACAATTATGAAGGTTTTAGGTGAACCTTGAAACATCTATTTTGATTAATGAACGTTAATATCCCGAGGGAGTGGATATGAAGGGGTGGAGTAATTGTGTGGCTGTTAATTAACAGTTGGTGTACACACAAGTGAACCACTATAATTCTCTATGTTTGGTGGATGTGTGATTTATTTCTTTATCTTTTATGGTTTAAGATTGTGGGATGTATTTGTGGATGTGAGTGTTGTAATATTTATATTTCAGCATTGTGTTATGAATGTTGTAATATATTAGTTTATATTCCTTTCATCACCCCTTGAGTTTGAGTTTTTAACACTCACCCATGTGCTAGTAAGGTTGTTCTGCCATAAGTCATTGGTTTTTTGTGTCAGGTCATCCTTAGAACCAAGTTTGTATCAACCTCTCAATACTTGATTTTTGAGGTTGTTATTTGCATTCCTTTTGATTATCTGTTGTTTATATTTCGCTTATCAATTTTTTATTTGGCATAGTCCTATTCACCCCCCCCCCCTCCCACCCTTTCCCCCTCCAGGACATATAGCTTGACCTTTTCACAATCTGCCCAATGGCATATGCTATGATCAATCACTCCTCATATCAAGCATACATGTGATGCGCATGGGCATGAATCATGAAGTTATGTTAGCACATACTTAGTGAGTCCTACCAGATGAAGTATACTAGCATGGCTATAAGTAAATAATCGGCCTATATACATGGCGGTGTCCACGGAAGGTCGGTGGATCTAATCCATAACATCAAGATCAGTCCTTAATAGTGGATATACCAAGTTTGATATCACAGATCCTTACATCTACAACAAGTGGTGATGTTGTACTCTCCTCATAACCAGGATGGGCCTAGATGGCCTAATCATATCAAGAATAGGCCTAAGGAAGAGGAGTGGGCTTTCATCACCCACTCCATTATGTAGTAAACTAGGATTCCTAAGGGGCACAATAAACATAAGGTGGACCTAATAACTTGGACAATTTACAGGGCATGATGGAAGCATCAATAATAGTGGAGGCTCAACGGTTTGGGGTAAGCCCAATAAGAGGAGATGAGAATGGGCCTCACAACAGGCCCTATGGAGGATTACAATGTGGACATTTAAAAACCATTGCTCTTACAATGTGGACATTTAACCATCATTGCTCCCAAGGCGTTGCCCATTTAGAACCTATCCTATAATGGGGTCCATAGTCTTTATACTAACTAGGAGATGGATGGGCATCATAAACATTATCATATACATCGTAGTAGGCTCACATATCAAAATTGGGCCTGATCACATAGGCCTCATATGCACCACAATGGGCCTCATCACAAGGGCCTCATATACATCACATTGGGCATCACACAAGGGCTTCATATACATCACCATGGGCCTCATACAAGGGCCTTACATGCATCACATTGGGCCTCACTACAAGGGCCTCCTATATATCACATTGGGCCTCACATAAGGGCTTCATAGACATCACCATGGGCCTCATGTACATCACAATGGGCCTCACACAAGGGCTTCATATACATCACCATGGGCCTCATGTACATCACATTGGGCCTCACACAAGGGCTTCATATACATCGCCATGGGCCTCATACAATAGCCTTACATACATCACATTGGGCCTCACACAAGGGCTTCATATACATCACCATGGGACTCATACAAGAGCCTTACATGCATCACATTGGGCCCATGAAACAACCCATGATCTAGGCACAATGGGAGGATAGTGGGTGTAACACATACATCATAGTGGGCCTTATGTTCTAGAAAATAAATGAACAACATGAATATCGAACATATACAACATGGTGGGCCTGTAAGATGGGCCCCACCAAATGGACTGTGTGTATACAACACACACATCATGGTGGGCCTGCTAGACGTCCAGCCATGGATGACCTAGTGGAAATACACATCATGGTGGGCCTGTTGGACATCCAGTACATGGACGACCTGAATGAAATAGATACATCAGTGGGTCCCACGTCCGGCCCTTGGACGACATGGAATAAAACACATCCATCAAGGTGGGTCTCACCATCTAGGGATGGACAGTGCATATACAACACAAACATCAAGGTATGCCCCACCCCCACACGTGCAACACGTGTAGGGTTAGTCCCACATCTTGAGATGGACGGATGATGTGAATAAGACACTTGCATCATGGTGGAGTCCCACCGTGCAGCGGCTGGATGGTGAGGATGAAACCGAGGGTGGTGTAAGTGCGTGCTAGGTATGTGTCAAGTATTTAATATTAAAGCAATACGGAAACATGCTTGTAAGTCCATGAATGCTTTCACCCGTACCAAGGCTATGCAATGCAAGGCATGAATGCTATCAGCCATACCAAGGTTATGTGATGCAAGGCATGAATGTTATCGACCATGCCAAGGCCATGCAATGCAAGGCCTACATGGTCAATGTCATATGAAAGGTGCAATCACAAGCATTCCAATCCTCATCTGAATCCACATAATAATATAGCTCATCACTAGAATATAACCAGGGACTAGTACACTCAACACTAGCTTGCCGCCCCATCTAAGCGGGCAATTAGGTATGTGGAAGAGACCTCACTCTTTGCCTGCCAATACAGGGCCCAACTCGTCGATAGCGGACCTATTCCTCAAGCTGGGTCAGACTCAGCCTAGTCATTGCCCTCTCACTTGGGCAAGTAAAGCCACACCCTCTTCCAACCGACCACAATATAATGTGAGAAGCGGTCAATTGGTATTCGGCCCTCATGCGCTCATATATCCACTCGGTCTAGACATTAGAGCATCCTCTCGGTACCATAAGGGTCAGGGAACTTTCACCCTCAGACATCTATGGCACCCATATGCCAGAACAAGTATTTCTGGTATCCAATCCTGCTATCCACGCTATGCCAACGGAGGCCACAGCCCTAATATTGCTATGACGTACCGTAATCATATCACACAATGCAAGAATCATGAGTCACACCATCCAGCCATGCATCTATCCTACGCGTTTCGCGTGCTCCTGTGGGGCAACTCCCTCTATCAGGAAGTCCCATAAACAATCTGCTCAATGGCATATGTTATGAGCAATCACTCTTTATATCAAGCATACATATAATGCACATAGGCATGAATCATGAAGTTATGCAAGCACGTACTCAGTGAGTCCTACCAAATGAAGTATACTAGCATGGCTATAAGCAAATAATTGGCCTATATACATGGCGGTGTCCATTGAAGGATGGTGGATTGTAACGCCCTGAAATTCGGGGGTCGAGCATAACTCAGCTCCCGAGTTTCAAAACATCACTTATGCAACATATTTAATGATGGATGTATGTTGTCTATAAGAGTACATAAAATAAGGGATAGATTAAGCCAAACTGCAACATAATTCAGGGATAAGTGAAAAATGCAAGTGGAAGACTTAAAGAAATATATGTGTATAGGTGTAAGTCCCTGAAATACGTATACATGCCAGGTCATACTTACAAGTGTTACTATCAAAAGTATAAGTATTAAATGACATCATCTATTACAATAACCCAAAATTTCCCGCACATCAGGACATGGCTCACAAGAACCCGCCTGAGAACTGCATAAAAGAAAATGCGGCCTCATCATCCTCAAACTCCTACTCTGCCTCAGGGGTCGCATCAACATCTTCATCTAAGACAGAGTCTGGTTGGTGTTTAAACACCGTCCCAGAACGTGGGAGTGAATGATCAACTCAGTGGAACAATAAAGTAAAGGTTAACATGTTATCAATTCAGTCAAGTAGTAATGATAAAGCAGAACAATCAAACATGTCCTAATTACTCTTGTTAGTGCAAGGATGTATGTAGAATGATGCATGCCCTCGCCTTACTCTGCGTCTTCATCTCACATTACGCATGACATCCTCCCGCAGTGCCAACAACTACCACACACATGCAAATGCGGTGCATGAGCATGATTACAAGTTGTTATTAGTTCTTTTCATATAGAAGGATTGGGAAGCTAAGGTACCTTCCTCATATCAATTCCCAATGGTGATCCATTCTAGGGTCGTCAGTCCTAGGCATCACATACGATCATATGGTTTTAGGTCGCTGCAAAGGGCTCGTCACCAATCAATGCATGCCTATCATACCTTCGCTACTACTCTAAGGCTCGTCGCCCTAATGCAATATCTAGGCATGCTCGAGGTCACTACAAAGGGCTCGTCACCAATCAATGTAGGCCGACAGCACGAATATAGTGTCCCATACCACCATAATCGGCTCACGAGTTTAGTTGCTCACTGGTCACTACGGGGAGGCTCGTCACCCCAGCGCAGGTCGACAGCTCAACCACGGTGTCCCATACCACCATATCCGACTCATGAGTCTGAGCGGATCAAGGTACAACGGTTAACGGGATTTCATCGGTAAGTTTGGTACCCTAGATTCAAATAATAGCGTCCATACATGGTTAACATACATCGGACAATCGGATTACTTGACGAACTCGACTAGCACGAGCGCACGTTGGGTTGAACAATATAGAGTGCGCAAATACTCCGTGTGGCCAAACCACTGCTGACAACTCTAATACAACTCGGGTTCGTCAAATCACATCCTTCGTGGCGAAAGCAACCTCAGCCACAAACTCAAGGCCGATTACCAATTTCCTGGACTATTCCATAGTCCCAAACACATTCCATTATAATAGATATGCATATACAATTCAGAACAGTAATGGAACAACAATTCAAATCATGTAGTATATGAGTATTTGCAAAATATCAACCTAACATGGATTTACACATAAGTAATACTGGAAGTTAAACAACAAAGAATGTGACTTGCATGTAGTAAATCATACACATCAATAGGAGTGTTGAGAATCGCTTCTCAATGCCCGCATTTTAGACCATTCAGACATTTCTACAAACACTTAGACTACATAGGTCAACATACATGACATATGTTGGAATACACACATTTGAACAATTCCTTTTGCCAAGGAGTTGTCACACACACAATTACCACAAGCACACGACAGATAATCATGGCAAACACATGTTCATATTTTAAACGTATACGGTACTTCCTACATATACATAGAATACACAAATCTCAATATAACACATGCATATCAGGAATGCAAAATAAACATAGCATTTGGCATGTGAAATCTCATCCATAACAAGAATAAACCATTAGCTGGCATTGAAAGCCTTGAAACTATACGAATATAGTCCGCACCTTAAACCAGAAAAAGCGCACCGAACTGATTCAGACGATATGTCTTCGTCAACGGCGACAAGATAACCTAAGGCAAGAATAGAAATGAGCTACAACAACACATAAACTATTCTAAGCTCTAAAACAGATTAGGGTTAGGTTAACTTACCCAAGAAGGAACTTAGAATCGCCGGAATAACGATTCAGAAGTGATGGTTTAAGGATGTAGAGTAACAGGAAAGAATCTTAAGATGATTCACCTCTTAAGATGATTCACCAACTTCTCTCACACTTTCTCTCTCTTTTCCTCTCTCTTTCTTAGCTAGGGTTTAGGAAATTCGTATGGAAAAGAGAGTGAGGGTTTTAAGGTCTATATATAGGCCTAACATTGATGAAAATAGCCCTAGGGCCAAGGTATACTTAGGTTATAACCAAATCAGGCCTCTCTCGATCCAACGGAACACTTTCGGTGGTCCTTTCTCCACGTGCGGTCGGACTTAAGCTCACTGACCATGGATCTAGGTCAGGCTGAGTTTTCGTACTGATCGGCTTTACAGATCAGCCGTGGTGGACCACACATAATTCAACGGTCACCGATACTCAATCAGGTCCACAAGCATCATGACATGCCTGGGCCACCTTCCCTAATCCGAGGGTGAAATTGGGTCAGAATCCAACGGTCAAATTGCTTAAAATCGTCGCGCAAGCAGTACGACTCAGATTTCATAAAATCATATTTAATTTCTCACCGTTCTCACACTCTTTACTCCAGACTCAATCAAATCGACCCAGGACATTATCTAGACTTGATTTTTGAGGTGATGGTCAAGTCCAACATGGTGACCATAATTGTCTAAGATCATCGCTATTGGACTTTCGACGCGCGGTCCAAGTCCGATCCAAAGCTTCTAAAAATTTCCAAGAGCAATTGGATTTTGCGTTGAATCCCAGACTTCAGAGTAACATAGCGCTAATGATTCTACAGGTTTTGAGTCCTGCAGATCAAATTTAAAGTAATTGATGCTAATTTCACAAGCAATCGAGTTTAGCGCTAATTAACCCACAAATAGCTTATAAGGAAAATAGAGATAGTACTTGGGTCTTTGCACAAAATTTTCCAGGTCATTACAATCTACACCCCTTAAAGAAAATTTCGTCCTCAAAATTCGTACATTCTCATATTCCTCAAGGATCTGAGGGTAGCCCTTTCTGACCTCAGTTTCAGTCTCCCAAGTAGCCTCTTCTTCACTATGATGCATCCATAGAACTTTCACAAGAGGGACGACCTTGCTGCGCAATACCTGATCCTTCCTATCTAGGACACACGTCGGTCGCAGTACATATGTGGCATCCTCGCTCAACTGCACCTGCTCCCAACTGATAATATGCAAAGGATCAGGAACGTACTTCTTCAGCATAGAAACATGAAATACGTTATGCATGCCCGCAAGTGGTGTGGGCAAAGCAAGGCGGTATGCTACCACTCCCACTCGATCCAGAATTTGAAATGGACCAATAAATCTCAACGTGATCTTTCCCTTTTTACCGAACCGCAGAACTCTCTTCATAGGGAAAACCTTAAGAAACACATGGTCTCCAACCTCAAACTCAAGCGGTCGCCGCCTCGTATCAGCATAACTCTTCTGCCTACTCTGGGCTGTCAGAAGTCGACGTTAAATAATGTCAACTTTCTCTGAAGTCGCCTGCACCAACTTCGAGCCAATCAAACTACGCTCGCCAACTTCTGCCCAGCAATGCGGTGCTCTGCACAGGCGACCATACAATGCCTCGTAGGGATCCATGCCAATACTCGCCTGGAAACTGTTATTATATGCGGACTCTTTATAAGGGAGACAATCATCCCAACTGTCCTTGAAATCCAAAACACAAGCTCGCAACATGTCTTCCAGAATCTGATTCATACGTTCCGTCTGCCCATCTGTCTGCGGGTGAAACGCGGTGCTAAACTTCAATTTCACACCCACCGGTTCCTGGATACGAGTCTAGAAGATAGATGTGAAATGCGTGTCTCTGTCAGAAAAAATCTCCAAGGGAACTCCATGCAGACGTACAATCTCCTTGATGTACATTCTAGCCAACTCGTCTACAGAGTTTGTGACTCTGATCGGTAAGAAATGAGCCGACTTCATTAATCAGTCGACGATCACCCAAATAGAGTCATGTCCCTTCTTCGTTCTTGGTAACCCTGAAATAAAATCCATAAATATGAAGTCCCACTTCCATTCTACTATGGGCATGGGCTGAAGCAGCCCAGGAGGTCGGTGATGCTTTGCCTTGACCTGCTGGCACGTGAGCCAACGAGATACAAACTCAGCAATATGAACCTTCATGTTGTCCCACCAATAAGATCTTCTCATATCTTGATACATCTTCGTGCTACCAGGATGCATCGCAAGCTTAGAATTATGGGCTGACTTGAGAACCTCCCGTCTCAAGTTAGGAATGTCTGGGACACTTAGCCAGCCATGAAATCATAGGCCCCCATCTGAACCAACACTCCACTTGGAGTCCTCATCTGTACCAACCCACTCTCTCATCTTCGCCAAAAGCTCATCATCTGCCTGAGCTGCAATGATCCTCTCGTCAATGAGGGGCTGTACACGAATGTGTACGATAACCTCATACGGCTCTTCCACTGTAAGTTTCTGCTTAAAGTCTCGCACAAACTCCAACATGTCCCATTCTGCTATCATTAGTGGAGACGCAAACACTATAGCCTTCTTGCGACTCAACGCGTCTACCACAAGGTTCACCTTGCCCGGATGGTAAGAAACATCGAACTTAAAGTCTTTCAATGTTTCCATCTATCGATGTTGCCTCATTTTCAAATCACACTGCGTGAAAATATACTTAAGGCTCTTATGGTCGCAAAAGAGCTCGAACTCCTCTCCATAGAGGTAATGTCTCCAGAGCTTTAATGCAAAAATGACAGCTGCCAACTCCAGGTCGTGTGTAGGGTAATTCTCTTCATGTTTCCTCAACTGTCTCGAAGCATAAGCAATCACCCTGTCCTTCTGCATAAGGACACAATCCAGACCAACGCGAGAGGCGTCAGTATATATCGTATACTTAACCCCTTGCTCTGGCAATACTAGCACAGGGGCGGACGTTAACTTGTCCTTCAGCTCTTGAAAAGCTATCTCCGCCCTCTCATTCCAAGAAAACTTCAAATCTTTCCGTGTCAACTGAGACAACGGTCTGGCTATCTTCGAGAAGTCTCATATGAAGCGTCGATAATAGCCTGTTAGACCCAAAAAGCTTCTCACCTTAGTAACTGAACCAGGCTGCTTCCAGTCCTGAACTGCAGCTACCTTAGCAAGATCAACAACTATCCCTTCCTTGGACACCACATGTCCCAGGAACTGACGTCCTCTTTCCAGAAATTGCATTTCTTGAACTGTGCAAAAAGCTGATTCTTCCTAAGAGTATCCAAGACCGCTCTTAAGTGTTCCTCGTGCTCTTCCCGACTCGCAGAATATATCATGATGCCATCGATAAAGATAATGACGAATATGAATAAGAATGGCCGAAACACCCTGTTCATCACATCCATGAACACGGCCGGTGCGTTCGTAAGACCGAATGACATCACCAGGAACTCATAATGGCCAAAGCTAGTCCTGAAGGCGGTCTTCTGCACATCCTCATTCTTGACGCGCAACTGGTGATACCCCGATTGCAGATCAACCTTCAAAAAGTACCGTGCCCCCTTCCACTTATCAAATAAATCATCGATCCTAGGCAAAGGGTACTTGTTCTTCACAGTCACCAGATTCAACCTGCGATAATCAATACATAATCGCAAGGAACCATCTTTCTTCTTCACAAACAAGACAGGTGCTCCCCAAGGAGACACACTAGGCCGAATAAAACCCAAATTTAACAAGCCATCTATCTGCTTCCTCAATTCCTCCATTTCACTTGGAGGCATACGATAGGTGGGCAAAGAAATGGGCGCCGCACCAGGCATGAGATCGATAGTAAAATCAATCTCGCGCTGAGGGGGTAATCTAGGAATCGACTCAAACACATCTTTAAACTCCCGAACTACAGGCGTGCTTTCAAACGCCGATCCAGAAATACTCTCCAACAGAGAAGTATAATAACCAAGACGAAAAGGGTAACTGACCTAAACTGGGAAAATAATTGTCTCGCCCTCAGGTCTATGGATTGTCACCGACCTAGTTTCATAATCAATCTCTGCCCGCATCCTCGTGAGCCAATCCATACCCATAATGACATCGTAATGGTAAAGAGGTGTGACAAAAAAGGTCAACAAGAATTGATCCGCTCCTTAGATCGACCAAATAACCCATACATATCTACATCACAACTTAAGGATAAACAACATATATTTCATTTAACAAAATTATCATAATACAAGAAGTGCAACATTACATAAATCGCGACAGAGAAAGCATGTGAACTAAAACATCTAAAACTTCAAACAACAAACAACTTCCAACTACAATGCCAACAACGGCAAACAATAAAACAAACCAAAGGACGACTACAACTGCAACTACTCGTCAGAATCAGAAGATGGAGGCGGGGCACCCTTATCCTGCAAACAACACAGGATAGACTTCAGAGTTCGAGTCACCTTCTTGAACTTATGCTTCACAAGGCCTCGAAGATCCATGATATCCTGGCGTAGAACAGCTTGACCTTCCTTAAGCCGAGTGATACGGGCGTCCCTGGCAGCCTGATCTGCGCTCTGCACTGGCGCTACAGGAGGAGAACTCTCACTCGTATCCTGTGCCTCAACCTCTTCCTCGTCCTGCTCTGTTTCTTCTTCAATCTCAGCTCCACCCTCACCATAACTCTCTTCCTCATCGCTCTCCGTCTCATCCTCACTTTCTGAGGCTTGTCGACGACGAGGCCCAATTTTCATCTGATTTAGGATCGTCTCATTAATGTAGCGAACAGGTACCGGCTTTTCTACCCCAAGCCTGAAGCCAAACTCATGTGCAAGCTTACAAATGAGTCAGCCAAATGGGAGTGATTCGGTCCTCCTGTTCGAACGAGCGATAAGGATAATCTGACGCAAGATGTATGTTGGTACACATAGCTTCGCTCCTTGCCCCATCTGATACAGAAAATCTATCATCAGGCGCGTACACTCACTGTGATTGCTCCACCTTGGATAGACATTGAAGGTAGACTTGTGGTGAAGCAAGCGGAAGTCGTCCGTCATGTTGGTAGCTAGAAAGCTTCTATTAGGCTGCCATTCGACCAGATGACCACACATGAGCTGCGTGCAGCGATCCCTCTCACGCGCACTGCTCAAATTCTTCTCACTGTCATGCACCTCACCAAGTGGCACATTCAAGAGTCGGGATATCAAAGCGACGTTGACCGTGGCCTCCCGACCGCTTCCACAAGGAATCTTGAACTGCAGAGGCTCCAGCGAAGGATCACGAATGATGACATAAAAAGCTCGAACAGTGCTCGCATTGGCGCAATATTCGCCCTCAAACAAGGGACACCAACCGGCCCCTTCCAGGCGCTCCAACAACAGAAACTCGCCAAATAGCCGCGGATCAACATGAGCCTTAAAAAGGATCCTACGACCTTCATAGACTCCATGAGATAGCTCCGCCAACAAGGTTCTTCCAATGGGAGCTTGAGGATCAAGGTCCCGCTTGGTCTGATACTCACGGGTGGTGGTCGTGCTCGCGGCAGCACCTCTCGGCCTCTGTGCACGGGTTGGGCGGCTAGGCCTGGCTTTATCCACGGGTGCTCTCTTCTTCCCCATCAAAGAGAGAAAGGTGGAGATGGAAAATATAGCTGTGATAAACTCAGAGAGGGCCATGGAAAATGATAGAAAAGGGAGAAATGGGAAGAATGGTGAGGCTTCCACACACTTGAGATCCCAAAGAAGGATTTGAGAGCTCAAATGAGAAGAAAAGGGAGTGAAAACAGCAATGGGGATGGATTTTTGAGATGGGTTGGTTGGGTGTGCACGAAAATGGAAGAAGAAGGAGATTGACGAGGGATTTTGGTGGAGTTTTGAGAGAAACTTGAAGAAAAGGAGAGCTTGGGAGGGTATTTTGTGAATGAGAGAGGGTTTAGAAGGGTTTATAATCGACCAACTGTGGAGGGATGGGCCACACTAGGGCCCAACGGCGTCGGCCCGAGCCGGCCCACTAGGCGGCAAGGGCTCGCCGAACCGGCGAGGTCATTGCCGGTCTCTGGACCATCCGGTGATGACTCACCGTTTGGGCGAGGTCCTCCTGGCTCCCTAAGTGGAAAATGATGTGGGCCCCCCTGGGTCCCCCTGGAAATGCCCCGATCGGCTCCTTAGTCCGATTCAACGCCTATCGGGCCATTCGGGTTAAAATCTGATACAAACACTGGTTTATTAACAATTTAAGGGCTGAGATGGGAAGATAAACCATTTAAACTCATTAATAGACTATCTATAAGAGATTTTGGGTCGCTGTGTGTGATCAGGAGTGCGTACAGACTCGATCTCGGTGATCGTTTTCAGTAAACTTTCACTATAGAAGCAACGGAAACACATACACAAAATCTACAATAACTCGCACACTCCTACATTAAGGTGGCGATAGCGTGTGGTGTGTGACCATAACCCAGGTCCGGTTTAATCCAATTCATGCTCTGATACCAACTTGCAATGCCCTGAAATTCAGGGGTTGAGCATAACTTAGCTCCCGAGTTTCAAAACATCACTTATGCAACATATTTAATGATGGATGTATGTTGTCTATAAGAGTACATAAAACATGGGATAGATTACGCCAAACTATAACATAATTCAGGGATAAGTGAAAAATGCAAGTGGAAGACTTAAAGAAATATATGTGTATAGGTGTAAGTCCCTAAAATACGTATACATGCCAGGTCATACTTACAAGTGTTACTATCAAAAGTACAAGTATTAAATGACATTATCTATTACAATAACCCAAAATTCCCCGCACATCAGGACATGGCTCACAAGAACCCGCCTGAGAACTGTATAAAAGAAAATGCGACCTCATCATCCTCGAACTCTTGCTCTGCCTTAGGGGTCGCATCAACATCTGCATCGAAGACAGAGTCTGGTTGGTGTTTAAACACCGTCCCAGAACGTGGGAGTGAGTGATCAACTCAGTGGAACAATAAAGTAAAGGTTAACATGTTATCAATTCAGTCAAGCAATAATGATAAAGCAGAACAATCAAACATGTCCTAATTACTCTTGTTAGTGCAAGGATGTATGTAGAATGATGCATGCCCTCGCCTTACTCTCTCTGCGTCTTCATCTCACGTTACGCATGACATCCTCCCGCAGTGCCAACGACTACCACACACATGCAAATGCGGTGCATGAGCATGATTACAGGTTGTTATTAGTCATTTTCATACAGCAGGATTGGGAAGCTAAGGTACCTTCCTCATATCAATTCCCAACGGTGATCCATTCTAGGGTCGTCAGTCCTAGGCATCTCATACGATCATATGATTTTAGGTCGCTGCAAAGGGCTCGTCACCAATCAATGCACGCCTATCATACCTTTCGCTACTACTCTAAGGCTCGTCACCCTAATGCAGTATCCAGGCATGCTCGAGGTCACTACAAAGGGCTCGTCACCAATCAATGTAGGCCAACAGCACGAATATAGTGTCCCATACCACCATAATCGGCTCACGAGTTTGGTTACTCACTGGTCACTACGGGGAGGCTCGTCACCCCAGCGCAGGCCGACAGCTCGACCACGGTGTCCCATACCACCATGTCCGACTCATGAGTCTTAGCGGATCAAGGTACAACGGTTAACGGAATTTCATCGGTAAGTTTGCTACCCTAGATTCAAACAATAGCATCCATACATGGTTAACATACATCGGACAATCGGGTTACTTGACGAACTCGACTAGCATGAGCGCACGTTGGGTTGAACGACATAGAGTGCGCAAATACTCCATGTGGCCAAACCACTGCCGACAACTCTAATACGACTCGGGTTCGTCAAATCACGTCCTTCATGGCCAAAGCAACCTCAGATACAAACTCAAGGCCGATTACCGATTTCCTGGACTATTCCATAGTCCCAAACACATTCCAATATAACAGATATGCATATACAATTTAGAACAGTAATGGAACAACAATTCAAATCATGTAGTATATGAGTATTTGCAGAATATTAACCTAACATGGATTTACACATAAGTAATTCTGGAAGTTAAACAACAAAGAATGTGACTTGCATGTAGGAAATCATACACATCAATAGGAGTGTTGAGAATCGTTTCTCAACGCCCGCAATTAGGTTAATATATTACATTTTAGACCATTCAGACATTTCTACAAACACTTAGACTACATAGGTCAACATACATGACGTATGTTGGAATACACACGTTTGAAGAATTCCTTTTGCCAAGGAGTTGTCACACACACAATTAGCACAAGTACACGACAGATAATCATGACAAACACATGTTCATATTTTATACGTATACGGTACTTCCTACATATATATAGAATACACAAATCTCAATATAACACATGTATATCAGGAACGCAAAATAAACATAGCATTTGGCACGTGAAATCTCATCCATAACAAGAATAAACCATTAGCTGGCATTGAAAGCCTTGAAAACCATAACCTATACGAATATAGTCCACACCTTAAACCAGAAAAAGCGCACCGAACTAATTCAGACGATATGTCTTCGTCAACGGCGACAAGATAACCTAAGGCAAGAATAGAAATGGGCTACAACAACACATAAACTATTCTGAGCTCTAAAACAGATTAGGGTTAGGTTAACTTACCCAAGAAGGAACTTAGAATCGCCAGAATAACGATTCGGAAGTGATGATTTAAGGATGTAGAGTAACAGGAAAGAATCTTAAGATGATTCACCAACTTCTCTCACACTTTCTCTCTCTCTTTTCCTCTCTTTCTTAGCTAGGGTTTAGAAAATTCGTATGGAAAAGAGAGTGAGGGTTTTGAGGTCTATATATAGGCCTAACATTGATGAAAATAGCCCTAGGGCCAAGGTATACTTAGGTTATAACCAAATCAGGCCTCTCTCGATCCAACGAAATACTTTCGGTGGTCCTTTCTCCACGTGCGGTCGGACTTAAGCTCATTATCCATGGATCTAGGTCAGGCTGAGTTTTCGTACCGATCGGCTTTACAGATTAGCCGTGGCGGACCACACACAATTCAACGGTCACCAAAACTCGATCAGGTCCACAAGCATCATGACATGCCTGGGCCACCTTCCCTAATCCAAGGGTGAAATTAGGTCAGAATCCAACGGTCAGATTGCTTAAAATCGTCGCGCAAGCGACACGACTTAGATTTCATAAAATCATATTTAATTTCTCACCGTTCTCAAACTCTTTACTCCGCACTCAATCAAATCGACCCAGGACATCATCTGGACTTGATTTTTGAGGTGATGGTCAAGTCCAACATGGTTACCATAATTGTCTAAGATCATCGCTATCGGACTTTTGACGCGCGGTCTAGGTCTGATCCGAAGCTTCTAAAAATTCTCAAGAGCAACTAGATTTAGCGTTGAATCCCAGATTTCAGAGTAACATAGCGCTAACGATTCTACAGGTTTTGAGTCCTGCAGATCAAATTTAAAGTGATTGATGCTAATTTCACAAGCAATTGAGTTTAGTGTTAATTAACCCACAAATAGCTTCTAAGGAAAATAGAGGTACTACTCGGGTCTTTGCACAAAATTTTTCGGGTCATTACATGGATCTAATCCATAACTTCAAGATCAGTCCTCAATAGTGGATATACCAAATCCGATATCACAGATCCTTGCATCTATAGCAAGTGATGATGTTGTACTCTCCTCATAACCAGGATGGGCCTAGATAGCCTAATCATATCTAGAATGGGCCTAAGGATGAGGAGTGGGCTTTCCTCACCCTCTCCATCATGTAGTAAACTAGACTTCCTAAGGGGCCCAATGAACATAAGGTGGACCTAATAACTTAGACAATCTATAAGGCGTGATGGAAGCATCAACAATAGTGGGGGCCGAACGGTTTGGGGTAAGCCCAATAAGAGGAGATGAGAATGGGCCACACAACGGGCCCTAGGGAGGATTACAATGTGAACATTTAACAACCATTGCTCCCAAGGCATGGCCCATTTAGAACCTATCCTATAATGGCATCTATGGTCTTTATACTAACTGGGAGATGGATGGGCATCATAAACATTACCACATACATCATGGTGGGCTCACATATCACAATTAGGCCTTATCACATAGGCCTCATATGCACCAAAATGGGCCTCATCACAAGGGCCTCATATACATCACATTGGGCCTCACATAAGGTTTTCATATACATCACCACGAGCCTCATACATGGGCCTTACATGCATCATGTTAGGCCTCACTACATGGGCCTCATATACATCACATTGGGCCTCACACAAGGGCTTCATGTACATCACCATGGGCCTCATACAAGGTCCTTACATGCATAACATTGGGCCCCATGAAACAACCCATGATTTAGGTACAATGGGAGGATAGTGAGTGTAACACATACATCATAGTGGGCCTTATGGGGCAGCCCATATGTTCTAGAAAATAAATGAACAACATGAATATAGAACATATACAACATGGTGGGCCTACAAGATAGGCCCCACCAAATGGACCGTGTGTATGCAACACACACATCACAGTGGGCTTGCTGGACGTCCAGCCCATGGACGGCCTGGTGGAAATACACATCATGGTGGGCCTGCTGGACGTCCAGTCTATGGACGGCTTGAATGAAATTGATACATCAATGGGTCCCACATCCGGCCCTTGGACGACATGGAATAAAACATATCCATCAAGGTGGGTCTCACCGTCTAGGGATGGACGGTGCGAATACAACACAAACATCAAGGTAAGCCACACCCCCACACATGCAGCACGTGCAAGGTGGGTCCCATGTCCTGAGATGGACAGACGGTGTGAATATGACACTTGCATCATGGGGGAGTCCCACTGTCCAGCAGCTAGACGGTGAGGATGAAACCCATACATTAAGGTGGGTCCATATGTGTGGTCCACCAGCTTTGGATAAAGCTGATATTTATGTTTTCCTTAATGCAGGCCCGTCCAAACGGACAGCCTATAAGCCTGCCTGCTGGACAGTGGGACGCATCTTGTCGGCCCGGTGTGGGTGTAACACATACATCACGATGGGCCTGTTGGCCCTAGACGGTATGGATGTTCATTAAGGTGGGATTCCACATGTCAGTGGGCCACCCACTTCAAAAGGATCAAGCTGGTATTTGGGTTCTTCCCTCAACCAGGCCTGCATGGTCTGTCTAGCCATGCTGGCCCAATCTGGGCAGCAAGATGGGCCCTATTTGCTGGATGGTGAGTGTCCCACTACTTGGACAGCTAGGATAAGATACATACATCATCAGGTGGGCCATCATATAAGGAGAAAGAGAAGGAGAGAGAGAAAGGGAGAGAAACGTGTGACGGAGGGGCCCCGCCACTATGGGCCCTCTAATACATGCATTAATACATACATTAAGATGGGTCCCAAACATATGGGCCCATAAACAAGAACAAGGGTGGAGATTTCCTTCCCACCATGAATCAAGGCCTAAATGGCCTTCATGCACTAGGAAATTAAATCAAACATCATGGTGGGGTCCATGGAGAATGGCCCCACCATGGATTCAAGCATGCAAGCTAAGGTGGGCCATTGGCCACACCTAGAGGTCAAGGTAGGATCCTCACCATTGATTAGTGGGTCCTAGTTGCCTCATGCTAGAAAAATTAGAAAATTCATGCAAGAAAACATAAATTTAATCCTACAAAAGCACCCATCTCTCTAACTTCTTCTTCTTCTTCCACCTATAGGTTCTAAAGCTCCAAGAGGGTTGATTTAATGGTCGAGATGGCTTTAGATGGTTGGATTGAGAGGGATGAATGGTGGACTGTGGCTAGATTTTCTCTCCAAGGTGGGACGTCCATGACTCCTCTCTTACTAGAGGAGATGAGAAATGAGGGAAAAAGGGAGGGAACGAAAGATGTAGGGATGGCAATGATTATTTTGTAAGACAATAATGACTTGTAAGAGAGGCATGGGTAAGAGAAGCATGCTAGCAACTAGTGCATGTAAAAAGTATGGGGGTTAGGGTGACATCATCCTACCCTAGGTAGGCTAGGGTGATGTCACCTTCATGATTACTTTTTAGGGAAATGCACTAGGACACCTCAGGTCCCACAATCATACGATCAATGACCAGGATAGAGTGCGGCCCACATCTCACAATCTAAGCGTCGGACTGGCATACGAGACGCGGCATCAGAACCATGGCAACGGCGTGATCGCAATGGCATAGGTCTCGGGTTGAGTCAGCTTGGGTTCACATGATGTAACTAGGGTCGCTTGCAAAAGCTATTTACAGGTCACGGGTCGCCGGAATTCGACTGGAAGGACCGCAGGATCCTATAGAACGGAATGGTATAGGACACATGCCTAACAAGTTGGGAGGACTAGACGTCCAGTAAAGGCCCTATATTGTTGTATGTAGTTGTATATTATGAGGCTTTGAGGCCCACCAAGTTGAAGGTGTAATGCATACCTACTACGCATCTATTTTCTGAGACCATGGGCCCCATTAGTGCCTTGTAAGGCCCACCTTCCATATGAATGGATTAAGGAACAGACAGTCTAGATTTCTAGACGTCCAGCAAGCCCAAATAGGCTGGACATCTAACCTTAGAGCCCATTTTAATGCATGAGCTACCCACTTTGTGGGTTGTTTGTAAGCCCACTATGATATATGTGTTATACACCTTGCCCAGCCATTTTATAGAGTATATGGGCTACCCCATGAGACCTGCCAGGATGCATGTGTTGTATATCTTCCCTGGCCATTTATTTTCTGGGCTATGGGCTGCCCCATGTAGCCCACTTTGATGTATGTAGACCATGGGCTATCCCTTGAAGCCCACCATGATGTATGAGATAATATGAATGTTTCCCATTTATTTTCTAGTTATTGTAAGGGTTATGGGCCCCATTCTGAGATACTTTCTATAGCAGGCTGCATTCTAGGAGGCAATGGTGATTAAATGTCCACATTGCGAACCTCCCTTAGGCCCATTGTTAGGCCCACTCTCATCTTTTCTTAGTAGGCTAACCCAAAACGTTGGGCCCCCATTATTGATGGTGCTTCCACCATGCCTTGTAGATTTGTCCAAGCCATAAAGTGAAAGTACCCTGGTTTGTCAATTAGCGTGCAAGTTGAGTCGGTGAGTCAAGTGAGCCCCATAAGAAGATCGTTCAAACCATTGCCTGAACCAGATGTGTCTTCCGAGCCGTCAATGGTAAATTAAGCCTCACATCCCATGTCTCAAAACACCTAGGTAAATAAGTCCTTAAAAGCCTTAGAACAACATAGGAATGAAAAGTCTGAAAACTTCTTCTTAACAAGAAAATTTTCTAAGTTTTTCAGCTTAGTTCAATAACATCGAGCTTCCGTCGATAACATCAAACACTCAATATCGATGACATCGAAAAGGCTTCGATAACATTGAATTAAGACATTTTATGTCCAGCAACCACAAAGTATTCAGACAGAATTTTTGATAAATCGAATATACCTTTGATGACATCGAACTTCAGTAATCGATGACATCGAAGGTTAGTCAATAACATCGAAGTACTTAGAGCATTATCCAAAAAAATCTTTTTGTAAAATATTTTGATATTGCTCAAGGAATAGAACTTGTTTTGATGTAATTGAAATTTAAATTGCGATGATATCGAAACAGGTTCGATGAGATCGAATCTGGACTAGATGTGTCTAACAAGCTTAACAGAAAAATTTGTGAAAATGTTCGAGGAATCGAGATAGTCTCAATGACATCGATATTTGAATTTCAATGACATCAAGGACATCTCGATGAAATTGAATCATAGACAAAAAGTTTCCAGCGAGCTTTCATGAAATATCATCTAAAAAGATCGAGGAATCGATCTTGCTTTCGATGATATCAGAATTTGAATTTCGATATCATCAAATTAAGATCGATAACATCAATGCCTTCTTTAAGAAAGTCCTTCAAGCTCTATGTAATGTCATGTCGAGGAATTGAAGAGTGATTCAATGACATCGAAGTTCAAAAATCGATGACATTGAATCAAGATCGATGACATCGATCTTTTATCAAAAGTTCACGGAATATGTTTCTGTTGAGTTCGTATCATCAAACCAATATTTGATGTCATTGAAAGTATGCATTCAATGACATCAAATTAGGTTCGATGACATCGAACTCTATCAGAAACTGACAATTTTATTTTCATTGGAACTTGTTCCTATACAAGGAGAGCTTGTTCGTGGTTGCTATATTGAGAAAAAGTGAGAGAGCTTTAAGAGAATAACTATATACCACATACCTTAACCCCTTTTTCTCATGGGAGTTCATTCCTCAATCCACCCTCATCATTGATATTCAATAGAGTGGATTGGTGAATGAACTTCCTCATTCAAGGATCATCCGGCTACTATCTTAATGGCAAATTAATGAGTTGGGATACCTTGAATGCTTGATAGCTTGGAATCACTCCTCTAAAATAGGAAAAAATTTATTAGAGTATGATTCCAACATAACCTTGATCCAACCCATCGCCTTAATTAGAGTATCATCAAGTGTTGCAGATTAAGGGATCTGAAGTATCTTCACCATCAAGGAGAAGATCTTCATCAACATGTAAGAATGAGGCTCATCTACTTATTTGTAAGTCATTAGAGTCTAGAGACCCTGTTGATCATTCCTTGTGTAGGATTGGGTCACAGGTACATCTCACCCCTTACAAGCCCTAATAGGAGGCCTCCGATGGGAGAGTACGTTTGGGTGTTGTGTTGACCCTTGATCTTATGTAGGGCATAAACTTAAGACCTTTATATAGGTCTTTGGCCCGTGTGGCCTAAACTAGGGTTCTTGTGCGAATCCTTGACTTGTGTGGTCCAAACCAGGTTCCTTGTGTGGATCCTATGCCTGTGTGGCCTAAAACCTAGGTTCCTTGTGTGGATCCTTTTCTCTTGTGTAGGGCATAAAACTTAGGTGCTTTGTGTTGACCTTTGCTCTTGTGTAGGGCATAAACTTATACCTTGTGTAGGCATGTTTTAAGTACCTTGTGTAGGTCCCAGAGTCAAACTTGTGTAGGTTGTAAAGGTTAGAGGTGAACCTGATTTAAAACCTTCGTTAGTGAAATTTGGTATACTCATGGGATGAGTGTGTCCACCAGGAGTGGAGTAGGCACATAGCCGAACCATTATAAATGACTGTGTTTTGAATTAATACTTACTTGATCTTCATTGTGTTTATCTTTGAATTTACATACAAGCATGATAATATGAATCTTTAGAGCTAAATCACATCCCACACACTTTCACACAATTCATCCATCATAGACTAATTGCTAAATCATGTTTAATATTGAGTAGTCTTATAATTGGATCCTCTACTTGGCTTGAAAGCCATTAGAGTTAAATTGAGGATATCTTGATAGTTGCATATTAGATCAAGATTAAGGTAATAGGATTTAAAATCAAAATAAATTTTATATAGTCCTATTCACCCCCCTCTAGGACACTTTGATCTATTCCCACTTCAACTAGAACAGTTCTTACCACAATTTTAATTGGTATCAAAGCGGGTCTCTCTTAAGGGCTTAACCGCCTAGAGAGTGATCTTGACTGAAGTTGGAATTATGACCAAAGGGGAGGGCTCATCTGTGACTAGACCTTCTGATTTGATGGTTCAAATCATGCATACTGGAAGGCTAGGATGCATTAATTTTTGATATCTTTGGATCATGTCATTTGAGACATTGTTGAAAACGGATATGTACCCCCAACCGAACAAATAGTACTTGAAAATGGCACAACTATCTCCAAACCAAAATCCAAAGAAATGTGGACTGAATTCGATAAAGAAAAATAAACTACCGAAGCTAAAGCAATGAATGCTATTTACTATGTTGTGACTCAAGAAGTATTCAATCAAATTAGTATGTGCAACACATCAAAACAAGCTTCGGATTTGTTGGAAACAACTCATGAGGGAACCAGCATAGTGAAAAGATCCAAGCTGCAACTCCTAACATCACAATTTGAACATCTCATAATGGAGGAGCATAAGACATTTATGGAATTCTTTACATAGCTAAACATCATTGGTAATTCGATAGGTGGATTAGGAGAGAAAGTTCCAGTCCCAAATATTTGTAGGAATATTCTAAGATCCCTACTAGAATGTTTTAACTCCAAAGTTACAACTATTGAAGAGTGTAGAAATATTGATGAAATGAAAATAGAAGAACTAGTAGTTTCCCTATAAACATTTGAACTATACTTCAAGCCAAACCCTAAATCCAAAAGTAATGCCCTTAAAGCTACAAAACGTACCATTATTAATGAGGAGGAAGAAAGCGAAAGGGAAAATGAAGACGAGGAAGTGGCTCTCCTGGCACAGTGGTTCAAAAAATTCTTTAAAAAAACGTGGTCGACCATTCAAAGGCAAACATTTGGACAACAAGTGCCACATAGGTAGATTTATTAAGAAGTCCAAAGAGCTTCAGTGTTACACTTGCCAAAAATTTGGGCACTTGTCCACTGAATGCCCCAATAAGAAGACCAAGGGAAAGGCTATGGTAGCCACCTAGGATGACACTGAAGTATCAAACTCAGAATTTAGTGAATCAGAAAGTGATGAAGACCAAAAATCCTTGAAAATACTTATGGCCTCCACATCCTTTGATATTCCCAAGTTAACTGAGGAAATTGATGAATCATGAGTCGAGGAGACATTTCCATCAGATGATGAGAAAGAAGAAGAAAAGGATAATTTACAGGATGCCTATAATTAACTCTACATACATAACATTAATATCCTTAAAAGACTTGGAATCAATAAGAATAAGAATAAATAGCTGCAAATTGATCTAGATAAAACTTTAGAGATCAATACACACTCGATTAATGATCTTTAGTAATACCAATTAGATAATGATATGCTAGAAAGAATCAATTCATTTCTCAAATCCAAGTTGATAAAACTAAATAAATAGATTGAATTATTGGAAGATGAAAACATGCATCTTAAGAATGAAAATCACAAACTTATCTTTGATGCAGAAAATCTAGAAAATCTACTGAACTAAACTACAAATTCTCCTAGAGTACTGAAAAACTTGAAAAACTGTTAGGAATGGGGAGAACTCAAAAAAACAATAGAGGACTGGGATATGATAATGGGAAACCAAATCCCAATCCCTCAGCACCAATGCCTAAAAAGGGTGCTACATTAGGAAGTAACAAAAAGGCAACTCCTATTTGTCATTCATGTGAAGATTCATACCATTATAAATTTGAATGCACTGCTCTCAGGAGGACTCAACCTAATTCTGGGTTGGACATTACTGGCAAATATAAACCAACTGAAAGAACAATGCAACATATTGTGCATCCACCAAAGCACATGGCAAAAGGAAAAATACATCCATCTCCACCCAAAACGATAAAAAGGATGAAGGAGCTCTTTAGTCAAGTGGCTCAACTGAATCAGAAAACAAAGAAATTAATGAAACAGGGAAAAATGATTCAGTTACCCAACATGCCCAAACAAGCCCATGGTGAAGTAAAAACAAGAAAAACTATGTCAAAACGGGTAGCAAAAACGAAGAAAAATTGCCTAGTTACTCATTCCAATTTAAAAACAGGGAATAGTACCAAATGGTACCATGATAGCGGGTGCTCAAGACACATAATAGGTGACAAATCTCTTCTCTCAAATTATTCAAAACTTGATGATGGGAAGGTCACTTTTGGAGATGGATGCACCACTAAGGTAACATGGCATGAGACTATTATTGGATTAGAAATGTTAAAATATGAGAACCTTTTTGTGTAGAAGGGTTGACGCACAACCTTCTAAGCATTTCTCAAATATGTGACAACAAGCGTGTGGTCACTTTTTCCAAGCAAGAGTGCAAGATCTCAGACCTATCAGGAAAACCAATTAAGGGCAATGGGAAGGATGATTCATCTGTCTGATATCACCAGAGCATAGATAATAAGTTTAGGTCATGGCATCTAGGCCCGGACATGTGTGTGAAATGATGCACTTTTGTGATTATTATGATATATTTGAGGTTTTATTCCTCAACAAATTCTTTTTGAATATGAACATAGCAAATACTTTTGATTGTGGGTTTCACAATATTTTGTACAAATTTTGTTGTGTATATGAGCCATGAAGGAAATATTCTATGATATGCATCTTTGAGAGTCTATCCAAGTACACAAATCAATGTCATATTTTTCACTTCAATGAGTCAGTCGATTCCATCGAACTAAGTTCGATGTGATCGAAGCACTCTTAGAATTAGAAGCGCCGCACATGACAGACTGTCATCGAACACCTATTCGATGATATTGACTCAAGGCGCTCGATGTCATTGAAACGAATTCAATCATATCGAAAAAGCTCGCCCAATAAAAAGAGGGCAAGCAGGAATTTTTTATTTTATTTTATTTTCATTTTTAGGGGTTTCTTCTTCCCAGGGTTTCCTGACGCCATTAACGAGTTAAACAGTTGTTTGCACCATAGATCCGAAGATCCCTAGGCGTATTGCTCCATTCTTTCCAAGGTATTCATCATTTTGAATACGTTATCCTAGGTTTGTTAGAAGGTTGTTTTTGGCAAAAAAAAAATGGTTTTTCAAGGGGTTCAACTGGTTATTGAATATTTTCATTTTCCTTCATCATATGTCTGTATTTTCCTAAGGCTATCATGTCTAAGGATAAAGGAAAAGCTCTAATTATTGGAGAATCATCGTGGCCTACTCGAAAAAAGACTCTGTCTCCGTGAGAAAGAGCCAGAGCCTCTGAATCACCCGCTCGCCGCCGTGGGACCACCGGTAGAATGTCATCACGAGGTGAGGCTCCGGCTACGGCTCCTGCACCTCCATAAGTTGCAGAAATTCCTCCTCCACATGCAAATGTATTGGAAAAATATATGGGGAGGAGTCTTGTGCATGAACGTCAGGTAGATAAGGAATGTATTCGAGCTTTCCACTTGGAATCCCTACCATCTACAGTTGATTGGTCGCCTATTTTGGATTTTGGTGGCCCGTGTCATGATGAAAGGACCTATCAGTTTCTTGCCTATTGTCATTCTCTTGTTCTTGAGCCTCCCTCAGTCACAGTCACAGTTGGGGAGATCAGTGTGGAAATTACTACCGAGTTTGTTGAAAATCTGTTAGGTCTCACTTTTTCTCCAATCGTATGTCTGACCTTGATATGGAAGATCCCACTGTTCGATCCCTAGCCACCAGAATCCTGTGCCATGGAAGAGATGTTCCCTAGTATCAAGGAAATGCACTTAAGGCAAAATACATGCAACCAAAATATCAGGTTTTTCATGGGAATTTTTCCACAAAATGTGTATCAAGGGGAACTAATCAAGTTGATCTTACCGGCTTCATGGTCCTCATTTTGTACAACATCGCATTTGGTGTCAGTGCCCTTAGAGTGCATCAAGTTGGCTACTATTAACATTTGCAAGATGGACCTCAAGTTCCATCCAGTCACAGAAGGATAGACTGAGGAAGAGACTCAAGGTGAACCCGACATAGGGGAGGCAACAGCACAGACTGAAGGTGAGACATATGGACCATGGGTCCCTCCAACCCCACCTGACTCCGCCCAGACTCAGAAATAGAAGCGACATCAAGATCGGGTCGAGGCGACTCTAAGAGGGGTGGCGCGTCTTGAAGACAGATTCGATCGACAGGAGGAGCGAAACTCGGGCTTAGAGCAGATGGTGGCTGCTTTGCAGACTGAGGAAGAGACTCAAGGTGAACCTAACATAGGGGAGGCAACAACACCGACTGAAGGTGAGACATAAGGACCATGAGTCCCTCCAACCCCACTTAACTCCACCCAGACTCAGAAATAGAAGCGGCATCAAGATCGGGTCGAGGCGACTCTAAGAGGGGTGGCGCATCTTGAAGATAGATTCAATCGATAGGAGGAGCAAATCTTGGGCTTAGAGCAGATGGTGGCTGCTTTGCAACGCACAGCTCAACATATAGTTGACCTACTCACTTGCCGGCGTGACGACACAGCTCCATCCAGCTCAGCTCCGTAGTTCTATTGATTGCCCCATCACATACATATGTTCATCACTCATACTTAGGACATGGCAATCTTTTTTATTATCCTAAGTACTTATGAGTGTATGCGATGATCTACTGACTTTTATAGTCTGACAGTTTAGTGTGTCTGTCTGGTCCTTGGAAGGACCAAAGATGTTGCAAGTATTGGGATATTTTGATTGGTTAAGTACTCATATTTTTCATCTTTTCTTCCTTTGTCATTTTGTGACAAAAAGGGGGAGAAATTGGGGTAGTATGTGATTGCTTATTGCTTAATTTGTTTCATTATTATGTGGTTCTGGAGTGAATGTAGAGATGTGGATATGCATGTGGTATTGTGGATTTTTTTTTATATATGTATATGTATATCTTAATACAGGTCTCTACTGAGCTTAAGTTGAGGGGGAGTTGATTGAGTGGGAGTTGTGATTGTTGGATTTAATGTGAACTGAGTGAATCTATGTATTTTAATAAGTTAATCTTCTATAAGTTGGTTTTGTCACAAATTTGATAAAGGGGGAGATTGTAAGTGCTGTGTTGTAAATCTAGCACCTAGTAAAGTCAAATTTTGTTGTGCCAAAACACTTCGGAATGCTTGACATGTTTTGATAGATGGAATGTTCACCTTTAAGTTCAAATAGACGGAAAGTTCACCTTCATTCAAAGATGAGCTTCATCAACATTTAGTGTGCTATAATTATGCATGTTCAACTATGAGAATAAGTTGAAGTTCACCAAGTCCAAGTACTCAAGTCCAAGTGCACTATCTTAAGCTTAAGTTCAAGCTTAAAGCTCAAGTTCAAGCCCACATGCATTTGATCAAGCTTAAGTCTCAAGTCACATGCTCAAGACACAAGTTCGAGACACAAACCCAAGTATACGAGGTCAAGCTTCATATGCTTCAAAGTGACCTCAAGGTGGGCTGGCAAGATGGGCCACATTGGGCCTCATCAATGGGTCATAAATACATCATATTGGGCCTCATCAATGGGCCATAAATACATCATAATGGGCCTCATCAATGGGCCATAAATACATCATATGTGGGGTCCACGGGCTGGACGACGCTGATAAAACACGTACATCTTGCAGGGGCCACGAGGATGGATGGTGTAAATATACAACATCACAAGGTGGGCCCCACCTGTCCAGAAATCAGATGGACGGCGTGGTTGCAAAGCACATACATCATGGTGTGTCCCATACAGCACCGTCCAGATCTGGACGGTGTGGGTACATAATACATACATTAAGGTGGGCCTCACCTGTTCAGCAAACGGACGGCGTGAATGAGACCCATACATCACGATGGATCCAACAAGATGGACGGACGGACGACTGGATGTGGAATAAATGCATTCAAGGTAGGCCCCACCCCACATGTGCCACACGTGCATGGTGGGCCCTATCGTCTAGCAAATGGACGGGGGGAGTGGATATACAATACATGCATCAACGTGGACCCCTCAAAGCACCGTCCTAGGATGGACGGTGTGAATACAACACATACCTCATGGTGGGCCCCACCTCACACGTGCAACACGTGTGGGTGGGTCCCACGTCCTGCAAAAAGGATAGGCAACATGGATAAAACAGATACATCACGGTGCGTCCCACCGTCCAGTAGCTAGACGGTGAGGATACACCCCATAGCATGGTGGGGTCCACACGTCCCACATCGATGGACAGTTGGGATATGACACATGCCTCATGATCAGGCCCCCAGAACTTGTTAATGTCAAACAGCACCAGCTGCTATTGCATGGGACCCACCGTCCAGGGTTTGGACGGTGTGGATCCAACACATGCATCAAGGTGGGTCCACACATGTGGCCCACCTCAGCTTTGAATAAGTTGATATTTATGTTTTCTCTTCATCTGGGCCTGTCTAAATGGACAGGCCAGCAGGCCTGCAACTGGACGGTCCAGCAAGGTGGGTCCAACACATGGATGGCATAGATCTAATGCATGCATCATCAGGTGGGCCATTATACATCATCACCATAAAAAAATGAAATGAGGAGGGAGAGAGAGAGAGAGAGAGAGAGAGAGAGAGAGAGAGAGAACGGCGTGATGGAGGGACCCACCACTATGGGCCCCTCTAGGATCTACAACATACATCAAGATGGGTCCCATGCAATGAAAATTAAAGATCAAAGAAAGAAATGGAGGATCTAATCCTAAATAAGCACCCACCTTAGATCTTGATCTCCTTCTTCCATCACTATGCTCCAATGCTCCTGAGATGATCTTTTAATGATTGAAATGGGGCCTTGACGGTTGGATTGATGGGGAGAATGGGTGAAAGGGGCCAAAATTTTGGGGGTTGCTTGGACGTCCCAAGCTCTAATAATGGAGGGAGTGAGAGAGAATGGGAGGGAGAGAGGGAGAAAAGAGAGAGAAATGCAATGATTACATGTAAGACCATAATGACTTGTGTAAGAGGCATGGGTGGTTAGCAATCATGAGTTGTAAGAGCATGCCTAGGGCTATGGGTTAGGGGCTATAGCTATGGTTCACCCCTAGGGTCACATCATCCTCATGATGATAGTTCCTTGGGAAATGTGCAATCTAGATAAGTGGGTCCCACGATCACGTAATAAATGGTCGGAATAATGCGCGGGCCACATCTTATGATTAAGTGTCGGATTGGCGTATGAGGCGCAGCATCAGAACTGCGGCAATGGCACAGTCGTAATGGCACAGGTCTCAGGCTGAGTCGACTCAGGTTTACAGGATGCGACTTAAGGTCGCGCGTAAATGCAACCTACGGGTCGCAGGTCATCGGAATTCGAGCGGGAGGACCGCGAGATCCTAAGGAATGGAATGGTCACTAGGACACGAGACTGACAACTACCTTCTCCTAATAAAAATTTCATCCTCAGAATTTACCATCATGTAGAACAAAGCAAGGGATGAGAAAGCATCATCATCATCATCATCATCATCATATATATATATATAAGAATCAATGCAATACATAACATAATCAATCTACAAAACAAATGGGGATAGTGCTCTCTAATCTCAACCTCGTGCTCTAAGACACCTCCTCAATAGAATGATGACCTCAATGAACCTTCACCTAAGGAATGACCTTGGTCCAGAGACCTGCTCCTTCTGATCAAGGATGCGAATCGGCTGCTCAATGTAGGAAGCATCCTCATGGACCTCAAGAGGCTGCCAATCAATCACGGCAATGGTGCCCGACCCACACTTTTGCAACATCGAAACATGGAAAATGTTGTGGATGTTAAACAACTCAGAAGGTAAGGCAAGCCTATAGGGCATGACACCAATATGCCCAGTGATCTCGAAAGGTCCAAAAAATCTCGGGGTGAGCTTTCCCTTCACTCCAAATCGAATCACGCCCTTCATGGGTGAGACCTTGAGATACACTCCGTCCCGAACAGCGAACTTCAAAGGACGACGTCGATGATCATCAAAACTCTTCTACCAGCTTTGAGCTGTGCACATCCTCTGCCTGATGATGTCAATAACCTTAAATGTCTACTGTACAAGCTCGGGGCCTAGGAGACGGTGCTCTCCAACCTCAGCCCAATAACTGGGAGATCTACATGGCTTGCCATATAAGGCCTTAAAGGGAGTCATACCAATCGTCACCTGATAGCTGTTATTATATGTGAACTTAGCCAGGCGAAAATGCTCATCCCATTTACCCGAGAAGTCAACCACACAAGCATGAAGCATATCCTCAAGAATCTAGTTAACCCTCTCTGTCTGCCTATCGGTCTGCGGATGATGCGCATGCTGAACTACAAGGCCTTGAAGGGAGTCATACCAATCTAGAAGCTCCTCCAAAACTGAGACGTGAACCTCGGATTTCTGTTAGAAATGATTGAAACCAGAATACCGTGCAGTCTTACGATCTCACACTACCAAAAAAATAACCAAAGGCTACAGACCATGCTGGTTTTTAGCTACGGATATAAACCATAGCTCTATTACCACGGATTAAAACCGTAGCTATAAATAATAAACCGTAGCTAAAAGCTAATGCCACCACTTGTGCCTTCACCATGTGACAGCCCAATATGGAACTCTACGAGGCCCATTAAAATGTGTATGCTCTATCTAATACGTCTATATATTTTGAAAGATCATTTTAAGGTAAGATCCTAAAAAAGGAAGTACATTAAAGGCTCAAGTGGACCACATGGTAGGAAACAGTGAAGATTATATATGTACCATTGATCGATGGTGTGCTTCAATTGGACCTTGGATTTGCCTAGATTTTTGTGCCATTTTCTATAAAAAAAATTACATAATAATGGACAGAGTGGATATATCAAATGCATCATAATGGACTCTACAAAGCTCCTGATTGGACCGTCCATCCATAACCCGTCAAATGTGTAAACGCCGAGGGTTTCAAAAATTTCTCTCCCTCCACTCCGCGGAAAAAAAAAACCCAAATCCGTGCGTCCCTTCTCTCTCTCTCTCTCTCTCTCTCTCTCTCTCTCGATCCACTCTCCCTCTCCCTCTCCCTCTCTTGTTCCCTCTCCCTCTCCCTCTCGACTGCAACCCTTGAGCGATGCACCCCATTCACCCGGGTGAAAATCCACCCCTGTAGCCCCCGCCCTTCACCTCTTCTTCGTCTCTCCTCTCTGACCAGGTACCTATTTCTCTCACCATATATTCTAAGTTTGATTTTGAGTTTTTATTTCTAAATCTTCAAATACACAAATTAGGGTTTCGTTTCCTATAAAATTTCTAACAGGAAAAGGATTTAGGGTTCTGTAAAATCTG
The DNA here is from genome assembly GCF_029962835.1 of Magnolia sinica. NCBI lineage: Eukaryota > Viridiplantae > Streptophyta > Magnoliopsida > Magnoliales > Magnoliaceae > Magnolia > Magnolia sinica. The sequence goes on along the minus strand of NC_080575.1, from coordinate 64,660,826 downwards.
TAACAGGAGAAAATGGGAATTTTTTTTTGCAAGGTATTTAAGGATTTTTTTTTGTACACTCAGGGCTTTCGATCTTCCTCTATTCAATTGACCCAGTGTCAATTGACATTTATAGGTCTCTCTCTCTCTCTATTTCTCTCAATTGGTCCAGTGTCGATTGACATTTATAGGTCTCTCTCTCTCTCTATTTCTCTCAATTAGTCCAGTGTCGATTGACATTTAAGGATTTAGATGATGCTTCATCTGATTGACAAATCTAAACCTTATACCTGCCCATTGACAGCCCTACTGAAAACTATATAGAGAGCTAGATGATGCTTCAATCTGATTGCCTTTTCTGCACTTATTCAACATGAATATCTAAGCATAATAAGAAAAAAATGAACTAGCAGTTCATGGATGGCCAACCAATGACAATTCTCAAATTCTACAAATTCTATGCACATCACTAACTACTCATTTCTTGATTCTGTAGACTAATTCCTCTGCATCATCTAAAATCTCTCATGCACATCAGCCTTAGCCGTGTTTTCATAACCAGGACTTTTGCATTTCCAGAAAGTAGAACTCACAATGACCTTTGAACTACTCATGTGACTGTTGAGAAGTCCAATTTTGTAAACCTTTCATCTCATTTCTTATTGTAGAACGTGCAAGAAATCCATTTGTTGATCACTGGTTCTAGGAGTCCATTGGTTGTCTTTGATAAATAAGACATTCTGAATCTTTGACCCCACCCGACCAACCCAACTTGACCCAGCCTAACCCAGCCTGAGATGGGTTAGGATTGAGGATATAATATGCTGGCTTGGGCTTATTTCAGGTCAGACCACAGGTTAACCCAACTTGATCTCAGGTTGGGCTCGGGTTGACCCTCAACCTGACACGACCTACCAAGTTGCATCCCTAATATGTATGCTAGGACTTGCACTATTGCATGTACATGGAATTCATGCATGTGGAATAACCTGACTAGATTGATTAAAATGATTTTTATACCTATAGGATATCCATTAGCCAATCCTTTGGCTCCTTACCCAAACATCTCACAGCTTCTCACCACTCGTTTTCAGAAATTGCTTGTTTCTCCACTAGACCATCTTCACAGGGAGAAGCAGGCAACAAACAGAACAACAACTCCATGCATTTCTCCATGTTTGATATATACTCTGGGACCTCAGTAGAAGATTCACCTAGAGAATGATACAAACCACTCCAGAATGAAGTTCGCAATAAGCTTTTCTCATATGGATTGTATGACTGATAAGAAGTGGAGGAACTGAAATAATCAACAATGTCATCAAACAGCTTCTCCAGCCTGGAACCTAAGAAGATTTTTATTGCATCTGCCAGATGACATAACAAAAAAGATCGCAGATTCAGCTCTAGCATCCTGAACTTGGATATGTCAGAGAGCTCGTTCACAAAAATTAGGAGGGGACTGACTTAATTTGCATGAGCTAAGGAAAAACGTATGCATTCCTCTCGTAGTGCTCCTTTCTTGAGAACAATATTCAGGTTTAACACACTAGAAACTTGATCCTCGTATTTCATGCAACGTCTAACAATAGTCCCCCAATCCAAGGATGGTAGTCTAGGAGCTTGGGAGAGGCACCTCAAAATAGTTGCAACTGTATTCACATGTGTGATTGTACCCATCTGAAAATTACCCAAAATAAAGAGATGAAATGCTAATCAGCAGGTCTTAGATAAGGAACAACAATGTCATCTCTATCAGAGATGATAGATGCTATCAAAAGATCTGAGCTTGCTACTACCAGTTCGGGGCTTTAAAATTTTCTGAAAAACAGAGAAGGTATTTTTTATATGCTGCTCCTAGAACGTTGGTTTCTTTAATTGGTAGTTTTGAGTTCTTCTCATGGTTCCTAATGCTATCAAGGCATATTTCTTATGTGCTCTGCTATTTGTCACTGCTTAAGGATGTTGGCTCTCTTCATATTCTTATTATTTATGTCTAACCCTTTGTATTTGGAAAACAAAGCCATATACCAGGGTATACAAAAGGGCAAAAAACTGCAATGGGTAAGGCCTGAAGCTCAAGAAGGGTGTGATGTGCAGATTGGTTCAACATCATGGTACTCCATTAAAATAGGTTAGACATTGTCTTTGAGAGTAACCTAGAAGTTAGAACCCATGAAAAGAAAAGAGTCTCCTCAACTTAAATTGATTCGTGATGAGTATTTTTTGTGAGTTGCTAGATGTTTTTAGTGGGAAATTAAATGCTTAACTGATTAGTTGCTGCTTATAATTGCACGTCTGTGCATTACAGGATCAAGATAAATCCTAAAAACGCGATAAATGAACATTTCCTGCCATGATTCCTGGACTTCATAGTGTGGAGGCATGAACATGAATGCCTCGCTGATCAACAGGTATTGCTGATAACATTTTTTGTTGCCTGTGGATTACTTCCTTCTTATTGTATCTTATTGAGGGTAGCTTTTGATTTTATAGGAAGTTCCTGGGATGGACTTTCATATAACTCAACCAGGGTTGTCTGTTGTAACATCATTAATCGATGGGGAAGTAAAACTTAAGCATGTCCCTCTTTTAGAAATTAAGGTTGTTTTGGTGAAGGAGCCTATTTCTTTTTACCTCCTTTCATCTTTTTCGTCAATGGTCATACATGTGAAATATAGCTGGTGATTTCTATTTATAGGGGAATCAATATCGTCCAACTAAAATACCTTTGAAGTCAGTGTGGCCTTTTGAATATGTTGAGGTACAGAGTTCTGCGGAATTTAGTTTTCATATTTTTGAGTATTTTCATACCATGTCATGCTTTCTAAGTAGGTCATTTTAAAGGATGAGGCGGACATTGACCCCAATGATCAATCATCCGTTCTTGAGCATTTGGACAAAGTTGTATGGGTTTTTCTTTCCCACTTTCATTAAGACCTACAAAACCTCATACCTTGATGGCTACATACTAGTAACTATATTTTAATAAGTTCAGACTACTTCAGGTCAGAAATCTGATTGAGAAAGGTAGCAGAAAGGCTGTTAGTAGGTTCAGACTATTTCAAGCTAGCTTTAGTCTGTAATATCTAGTATTGAATTGCATTAAAATAACTAGTAGTTCAGTAAAGTGGAAACTACCTTTTGGAATGTTTTATACAGAAAATAAACCTCTTTTTTTAGCCTTTCTTGGGTATGCTTGGTTATCATCTAATTCTTTTAGATTTCCTTCTCTAAGTTCATTTGAAATATGATTTATGAGAAAAATGCCAAGAGGATTCATCGAAGATGATCGAAGAGGATCTTCACAACATACATGCCAAATTGCCAATGTAAGCAAGAAATGAGTAAGGTTGACGTTGTTATTCTGGAACTTTTGTACTAAAGTTGAAGCTTTTGAATCATGGAGGTAGGGGCAGCTTGTTACTTGATTCTTGTCAAGTGACATTTCTGCATATAAAACTAACAAATATGGAGATCCACGGTAACTTAAATTTCCCAAGGCAATCTCATTGGGATTGCCCTAGGAAAAAACATATGCAAATTGAATTGCTTATGGTCATTTAAATGAAGTGGAAATAACAAAAATAATGGTGTTTCTTGGCATGCACATGTATTAACACTTGAGTGCTTTATAGCTAACTCAGATATTTGCATTGAGAACTAGCTAGAATTTGCTGATTTACATTTTATCTCTGCATATTGGAAGCTTTTGCATGGTCATAGGTTCCAAAGAACATTCCTGTTGGAAGGTATATCTTCAAATTATCAATTCACCTCTTGTAATTGATAAGAATTTTGTTCTTTTAATTGGTTGGAAGTGTCTGATTTTTAATTGGTTGGTTATTTGTTCCAATGCAAACTAGTAAATGTATGCAGAATTTCGCTTGTCATTTTGTTTTTTACAGATGCCAAAGTGATTCATTGTTGTATGAATCATCAAGTATCCAATGCTAGGTGCTAATATCTTAGTTATCTCAGGTACGTAAGGCACATATGTTCATACATACATAAATTTGTATTTCATTGACAGGTAAAGAGAATTTTATTAAAAACAACACCAATGGGCTAGCATATTACAACATATAGAGTAAATATGCAACACCATTGGAGAAAGTAACTAATGGGTTGGCGTTCGGTCCAAAATCGCTAGACAATAATAGGAAACATTGAAAACTATCATCTTCTTGATTGAACAAGGCTTCCGCAAGTATACTTACGACTTTTAATTTATCTCTATAGTGGTAATCTGCTTGGTGTCAGTCAATTGGTAATGACATGACACAATGTATTTCTTCCGTTCTACCTTATGAGCATCTAGAAGGAATCTAAAGATGAAAATTCAGTTGGCTTCATTATGTATTCAACAACATGGTTAAAACTCAATTCTAAAGGAAGCAAGTTTCAAGTGGGATGATTGATCGAGCATGATTTAGTAGAGCAGCTTTTTTAATGATTGATGTGACATTATTCTTGCACATGCACATCTAGCTTGTACCCTTCATGCAATTGAAACTGAAATCTCGGCATGGAGAAAGACGTCCAATTGCACACTTCTTCCATTGATATGGATTGAAGAAGATGGCCCTTAACAACATGTTGACTAGGAAATAAGTCTCGACCTCCTTGGCATTCTTTATAAATTATTATCAAACAATTTAATAAATATGTAAAATAAATTCATATAGCATAAGTAGTATAAAACATAATGTGTAACAACAATTGAGGATGTGTGCTTTGCTGGTTAGGAGTTCTGCTTAGTTAAAGGGAAGACGGGGTTCAATTCTTGCTCTTTGCTTATTTTTATTTTTATTTTTATTTTATATAAAACTAAACAGAGAGCCATAGCAAGTCGCATTGAGTTGCTCTTACTACTGGGTTTCCTGATGACTTGGCTAGAAATTTTGCTGAGTCTAGTTGACTTGGCTGAATTTTGGGTTAATTTGGCAAATTTTAGAACTATGATTTCATCTGCAGCTGCTACTCATATGTCATCTATTTGTACTTGTGATTTGATGGATTAACAGATTTCCTATGTTCTGAACAGTTAGCACTTTCTTGCAGATTTTGGTACCAATTGCCAATGGCTCGGTGGAGATGGACGTTGTTATGATGATTGATATTCTGCGGAGCAAAGGCAAATGTGGTGGTAGCATCTATCGAAGATAAATTAGAAATAGTGGCAGCTAGGAAAGTGAAACTAGCGGTTGATATGCTCCTCAAGGAGGCTGACAAGCTGTAATATGACCTTATTGTTTTGTTGGTAAGTCATGAAGACCATACAGTTTGAGACACATTGCATGTCCACACTTTCAAGGAGTGGAAACTATTGAGCATTCTATTAGTAAGGCTTGCATTCTTTCATATCCTGTGCTTGCTTGCTTGGTTTTAGGAGGATTTAAGTTCTGAATCATTATTCTTTGCTAGTGATGTTTTTTTTTTTCATTCCTTTTCCAGAACAACCATATGATCTTGATCAAAGGCTGTTCCACTAGCGATGGAAACTGCATTTGCTTCAGGAACTTGCAGGGATCATCAAGCTTTCAGCACCATCCAATTTCAGTCTATTTGAGAGCTGAAAATTCATATGGATTTCACTTGATGAAACTGAGGTCACTCAGTACAGGTGAAGTTCTTGTTTTTATCATGTTGTTTACACACCCTGAACACACCCACAATCTGAAATACAAGTTGAATCTCAAATAAACATTATGGTAGACTTTAAGAAGGTTTTAATGGTGGGCATCACTCCGCCCATTGCTTTCTATGTTGGGATCTACTATTGCTGTGGATCTGCCTCTTTCTTTGTCTCGTGTCATAAAATAATATTCTTTTAAAAGTACGAGTGCGGAAGCAGACGCTTTCAGAGTTCGAACTCATTCTTTTAAAAAATAGAAAAATGGGAATATTAGTAAATATGGATTTTCTTGTTAAGAAAAAAATGGAAGGTAAAGAAGAGACATAACTGAAACTTTGCACTGTGAAAAGTAATATTAACCATCTTACTTTCCCCGTTGAATTTGATGTCCAGGAAATGGACCTTTTCTAGAAACCATGGATTTAAAACCATTAAATCCTTCTTAGAAATCTGAGTTTATTGAATTGAATTGAATTATTACAATTCAATTTTGTTGAATATCCAAACGCAAGGTTTCCATGAATTAGGCAAATGATTTCATTCTAACCCATTTTGTTGAATATCCAAACGCAAGGATTTATTTATTATTATTATTATTATTATTATTATTTTGTGATATGTAATAGCTTTTTAGAATTCATATGTAGGTGCATACTTGTGCTCATTCACATGGACTTTGACTATCTTTCTTAAATTTCTTTGGGTTTTCTAATTTTCGTATATAATTTTTAATTTCTAGGCCCTAAAACAAGATTCGAGGTGCCGTTAACAATGCTAACAAATCCTTCAGGTCAGATTATTGATTGGACCTTATTTTATTTAAATGATATTGATAATCCATTTTATTTAAATGAGCAGACTCGGATGTGCGTCGGAGTTATTCGGATGTTGAGAGGGGGTCCCTGGAATGTGGGAACCACTGTTATGACCATGATGAAGCTATCCATTTCCTATGGACAACATTGGAGTGGCTTGGCCATTTCGACATGCTGTGTTTATATCTGTATTTACTCAAAATTGATGGTGCAGACCCAGATATGCGTCGGAGCTATCCGGATGTTGAGCGGGGGTCCCTGGAAGGTGGGAACCGCTGTTATGACCATGATGAAGCTGTTCATTTCCTATAAACAACATTGGAGTGGTCTGACCATTTGGACAGGTCGTGTTTATGTATTTACTCGAAATTAATAGAGCAGGACCGGATGTGCGTCGGAGCTATCCGAATGAGTGGGGGTCCCTGGAAGGTAGGAACCGCTGTTATGACCATGATGAAGCTGTCTATTTCCTATGGACAGTATTGGAGGAGCCTGACCATTTGGACAGGCTGTGTTTATATCTGTATTTGCAGGTACCACACCGTAAACCTAAACCACACCCTAAACCTATAACCTAAACTTAACCCTAAACCAAAACCCTAAACCAAAACCGATAACCTTAACCTATAACTTATACTTATAACCTTAACCTAAATCTATTCTCAAATCCCAAAACCTATACTTATAACCTAAACCTAGACCTTAACCTAAACTTAAACCTATACCTATAACCTATAACCTATAACCTATAACCTAAACCTTAACCTATAACCCAAACCTTAAGCTATAAACTAAAACTATAACCTAAAACTTAAACCCAAACCTAAACCCGATCCCAATTTCCTAAACCTAAACCTTAACCTAAAACCTAAAACCTAAACCTATTCTCAAATCCCAAAACCCATAACCTAAACCTAAACCTTAACCTAAACCTATAACCTATAACCTAAACCAAAACCTATAACCTAAACCCGAACCTAAACCTATAACCTAAAACCTAAACCCAAACCTAAACCCGATCCCAAACCCGAACCCGATTTCCTAAAGCTAAACCTTAACCTATAACCTAAAACCTAAACCTATTCTCAAATCCCAAAACCCATAACCTAAACCTAAACATATAACTTATAACCTAAACCAAAACCTATAACCTAAACCTGAACCCAAACCTGAACCCGAACCCGAATCCCTAAACCTTAACCTAAACATATAACCTATAACCTATAACCTAAGCCTATACCTAAACCTAAAACCTAAACCTAAACCTAAACATATAGCTTAAACCTAAACATACAACCTATAACTTATAACCTAAACCTATAACCTAAACCCTATAACCTTAACCTAAACCTTAACTTAAACATATAACCTAAACCTAAACCTAAACTTATAACCTAAACCTAAACCTCAACCTGTAACCCAACCCAAACCTAAACTTATAACCTAAACTTATAATCTAAACCTATTCTCAAATCCCAAAACCTATAACCTAAACCTAAACCTCAACCTATAACCCAACCTAAACCTATACTTATAACCTAAACCTATTCTCAAATCGTAAAACCCATAACCTAAACCTATAACCTATAACCTAAACCAAAACCTATAACCTAAACCCGAACCCGAACCCGAACTCGAATCCCTAAACCTTAACCTAAATATATAACCTATAACCTATAACCTAAGCCTATACCTAAACCTAAAACACAAACCTAAACTTAAACCTATAACTTGAACTTAAACTATAACCTATAACCTAAACCTATAACCTAAACCCTAACCTAAACCCTATAACCTATAACCTATAACCTAAACCTATAATCTAAACTCAAATCCCTAAACCTCAACCTAAACATATACTTATAACCTAAAACTATGCTCAAATCCGAAAACCTAAACCTAAAACCTAAATGTATTCTCAAATCCCTAAACCTAAACCTGCACCTAATCTAAATCTCAACTCCCTAACCTAAACCTAAACCTAAACTTGAAAACCCAAACTTAAACCCAATCCCGAACATGAACCCGGTTTCCTAAACCTAACCCTTAACCTATTCCCAATTCCCTAAAGTTATAACCTATAACCTATAACCTAAACCTTACCTAAACCTATAACCTTAACCTAAACCTAAAACCTAAACCTAAACCTAAAACCTAAATGCATTCTCAAATCCTTAAACCTAAACCTACACCTAATCCTAATCTCACATCCTTAACCAAAACCTAAACATGAAAACCTAAACCTAAACCTTAACCTATAACCTAAACCCAATCTCGAACCTGAACCCGATTTCCTAAACCTAAACCTTATTTTATTCTCAATTCCCAAAAGCTATAACATATAGCATACAACCTATAACCTAAACCTAAACCTATAACCTAAACCTAAACCTTAACCTAAACCAAAACCTAAACCTATAACCTTAACCTAAAACAAAACCTATAACCTAAACATTAACCTATAACCTAAACCTTAACCTATAACCTATAACCTAAACTTATAACCTATAACCTAACCTTAACCTAAACTTAAACCTAAAACCTAAAACCTAAATGTATTCTCAAATACCTAAACCTAAACCTACACCTAATCTTAATCTTAACTCCCTAACCTAAACCTAAACCTAAACCTAAACTTGAAAACCCAAACTTAAACCCAATCCCAAACTCCTGATTTCCTAAACCTAAGCCTTAACCTATTCCCAATTCCCTAAAGCTATAACCTATAACCTATAACCTATAACCTAACCCCTACCAAAACCTATAACATTAACCTAAACCTAAAACCTAAACCTAAACCTAAAACTTAAATGTATTCTCAAATCCTTAAACCTAAACCTAAACCTACACCTAATCCTAATCTCACCTCCTTAACCAAAACCTAAACTTGAAAACCCAAACCTAAACCTTAACCTATAACCTAAACCCAATCCTGAACCTGAACCTGATTTTCTAAACCTAAACCTTAACCTATTCTCAATTCCCAAAAGCTATAATGTATAGCATATAACCTATAACCTAAACCTAAACCTATAACCTAAACCTAAACCTTAACCTAAACCTAAACCTAAACCTATAACCTTAACCTAAACCAAAACCTATAACCTAAACCTTAACCTATAACCTAAACCTTAACCTATAACCTATAACCTAAACTTATAACCTATAACCTGACCTTAACCTAAACCTAAACCTATAACCTAAAATCTAAATGTATTCTCAAATCCCTAAACCTAAACCTACACCTAATCCTAATCTCAACTCCCTAACCTAAACCTAAACCTAAACTTGAAAACCGAAACTTAAACCCAATCCCGAACCTGAACCCGATTTCCTGAACCTAAGCCTTTACCGATTCTCAATTCCCTAAATCTATAACTTATAACCTATAACCTAAACCCAAACCTTACCTAAACCTATAACCTAAACCTAAACCTATAACCTAAATCTAAATCTAAAACCTAAATGTATTCTCAAATCCTTAAACCTAAACCTACACCTAATCCTAATCTCACCTCCTTAATCGAAACCTAAACTTGAAAACCCAAATCTAAAACAGATCCCGAACCCGAACCCGATTTCCTAAACTTAAACCTTAACCTATTCTCAATTCCTAAAAGCTATAACCTATAGCATATAACCTATAACCTAAACCTAAAGCTATAACCTAAACCTAAACCTTAACCTAAACCTAAACCTAAACCTATAACCTTAACCTAAACCAAAACCTATAACCTAAACCTTAACCTATAACCTATAACCTATAACCTATAACCTAAACTTATAACCTATAACCTAACCTTAACCTAAACCTAAACCTATAACCTAAAACCTAAATGTATTCTCAAATACCTAAACCTAAACCTACACCTAATCTTAATCTCAACTCCCTAACCTAAACCTAAACTTGAAAACCCAAACTTAAACCCAATCCCAAACTCCTGATTTCCTAAACCTAAGCCTTAACCTATTCCCAATTCCCTAAAGCTATAACCTATAACCTATAACCTATAACCTAAACCCTACCTAAACCTATAACATTAACCTAAACCTAAAACCTAAACCTAAACCTAAAACCTAAATGTATTCTCAAATCCTTAAACCTAAACCTAAACCTACACCTAATACTAATCTCACCTCCTTAACCAAAACCTAAACTTGAAAGCCCAAACCTAAACCTTAACCTATAACCTAAACCCAATCCTGAACCTGAACCCGATTTTCTAAACCTAAACCTTAACCTATTCTCAATTCCCAAAAGCTATAATGTATAGCATATAACCTATAACCTAAACTTAAACCTTAACCTCAACCTAAACCTAAACCTATAACCTTAACCTAAACCAAAACCTATAACCTAAACCTTAACCTATAACCTATAAGCTATAACCTAAACTTATAACCTATAACCTAACCTTAACCTAACCCTAAACCTATAACCTAAAACCTAAATGTATTCTCAAATCCCTAAACCTAAACCTACACCTAATCCTAATCTCAACTCCCTAACCTAAACCTAAACCTAAACTTGAAAACCGAAACTTAAACCCAATCCCAAACCTGAACCCGATTTCCTAAACCTAAGCCTTTACCGATTCTCAATTCCCTAAATCTATAACTTATAACCTATAACCTAAACCCAAACCTTACCTAAACCTATAACCTAAACCTAAACCTATAACCTAAATCTAAATCTAAAACCTAAATGTATTCTCAAATCCTTAAACCTAAACCTACACCTAATCCTAATCTCACCTCTTTAATCGAAACCTAAACTTGAAAACCCAAACCTAAAACCGATCCCGAACCCGAACCCGATTTCCTAAAGCTAAACCTTAACCTATTCTCAATTCCCAAAAGCTATAACCTATAGCATATAACCTATAACCTAAACCTAAAGCTATAACCTAAACCTAAACCTTAACCTAAACCTAAACCTAAACCTATAACCTTAACCTAAACCTAAACCTATAACCTTAACCTATAACCTATAACCTATAACCTATAACTTATAACCTAAACTTATAACCTATAACCTAACCTTAACCTAAACCTAAACCTATAACCTAAAACCTAAATGTATTCTCAAATCCCTAAACCTAAATCTACACCTAATCCTAATCTCACCTCTTTAACTGAAACCTAAACTTGAAAACCCAAACCTAAACCCGATCCCGAACTCGAACCCGATTTCCTAAACCTAAACCTTAACCTATTCTCAATTCCCAAAAGCTATAACCTATAGCATATAAACTATAACCTAAACCTAAACCTATAACCTAAACCTAAACCTGTAACCTAAACCTAAACCTTAACCTAAACCTAAACCTAAACCTATAACCTTAAACTAAACCAAAACCTAGAACCTAAACCTTAACCTATAACCTAAACCTTAACCTATAACCTATACCCTGTAACCTAAACTTATAACCTATAACCTAACCTGTAATGCCCTAAAATTCGGGGGTCGAGCATAACTCAGCTCCCGAGTTTCAAAACATCACTTATGCAACATATTTAATGATGGATGTATGTTGTCTGTAAGAGTACATAAAACACGGAATAGATTAAGCCAAACTGCAATCATAATTCAGGGATAAGTGAAAGACGCAAGCGGAAGACTTAGAGAAATATATGTGTATATGTGTAAGTCCCTGAAATACGTATACATGCCAGGTCATACTTACAAGTGTTGCTTTCAAAAATACAAGCATCAAAATGAAATTATCCATTCTAAATGAAAACCCAGAATCCCCGCACATCAGGACATGGCTCACAAGAACCTGCCTGAGAACTGCATAAAAGAAAACGTGGCCTCATCATCCTCGAACTCCTGCTCTGCCTCAGGGGTCGCGTCAACATCTGCATCTAAGACAGTCTGGTTGGTGTTGAAACACCACCCCAGAACGGGGAAGTGAGTGATCAACTCAGTGGAACAATACCGTAAAAGTTAACATGATATCAAATCAATCAAGCAGTAATGATAAGGCAATACAATTAAACAAGTCTAAAATACTCTTATTAATGCAAGAATGTATGTATAAACGATGCATGCCCTCGCCTTACTCCCTCAGCATCTTCATCTTACGTTACGCATGACAACCTCCCGCAGTGCCAACGACTTCCACGCACATGCAATGCAGTGCATGAACATGATTACCAAGTTGTTATTAGTCCTTTTCATATAGCAGGATTGGGAAGCTAAGGTACCTTCCTCATATCAATTTCCACACAGTGATCCATTCAAGGGTCGTCAGTCCAGGCCATCTCATATGATCATATGGTTCTAGGTCGCTGCAAAGGGCTTGTCACCAATCAATGCAGGCCTATCATACCTTCGTTACTACTCTAAGGCTCATCACCTTAATGCAGTATCAAGGTATGCTCGAGGTCACTACAAAGGGCTCGTCACCAATCAATGTAGGCCGACAGCACGAATATAGTGTCCCATACCACCATAATTGGCTCACGAGTCTGGTATGCTCACTGGTCACTATGGTGAGGCTCGTCACCCCAACGTAGGCCGATAGCTCGATCACGGTGTCCCATACCACCATGTCCGGCTCATGAGTCTTAGCGGATCAAGGTACAACGGTTAACGGGATTTCATCGGTAAGTTTGGTACCTTAGATTCAAACAATAGCGTCCATACATGGTGAACATACATCGGACAATCGGATTACTTGATGAACTCGACTAGCACGAGCGCACGTTGGGTTGAACGACATACAGTGCGCAAACACTCCGTGTGGCCAAACCACTGCCGACAACTCTAATACGACTCGGGTTAGTCAAATCACATCCTTCGTGGCGAAAATAACCTCAGCCACGAACTCAAGGCCGATTACCGATTTCCTGGACTATTTCATAGTCCCAAACACATTCCATTATAACAGATATGCATATACAATTCAGAACAGTAATGGAACAACAATTCAAATGATGTAGTATATGAGCATTTGAAGAATATCAACTTAACATGGATTTGCACATAAGTAATACCTGAAGTTAAACAACAAATAATGTGACTTGCATGTAGGAAATCATACACACCAATAGGAGAGTTGAGAATCGCTTCTCAACGCCCGCAAATAGGATAATATGTTACACTTTAGACCATTCAGACATTTTTACAAACACTTAGACTACATAGTTCAACATACATGACGTATATTGGAATACACGCATTTAGACAATTCCTTTTGCCAAGGAGTTGACATACATACAACTAGCACAAATACACGACAGTTAATCATGGCAAGTACAAGTTCATATTTTATATGTATACGGTACTTTCTACATACACAAGGAATACACAAATCTCAACATACGGCATATATATCAGGAATGCAATATAAACATAGCATTTGGTATGTGAAATTGCACTCACAACAAGAATAAACCATTATCTGATATTGAAAGCCCTGAAAACCATAACCTATATGAATATAGTTCGCACCTTAAACCAGAAAAAGCACACCGAACTGATTCAGACGATATGTCTTTGTCAACGGCGACTAGATAACCTAAGGCAAGAATAGAAATGAACTACATCAACACATAAACTATTCTAAGCTCTAAACAGATTAGGGTTAGATTAACTTACCCAAGGATGAACTCAGAATCGCCGGAATAACGATTCAAAAGTGATGCTTTAAGGATGTAGAGTAACAGGAAAGAATCTTAAGATGATTCACCAACTTCTCTCTCACTTTCTCTCTCTTTTCCCCTCTCTTTCTTAGCTAGGGTTTGGAAATTCGTATGGAAAAGAGAGTGAAGGTTTTAAGGTCTTTATATAGGCTTAACATTGATGAAAATAGCCCCAGGGCCAAGGTATACTTAGGTTATAACCAAATCAGGCCTCTCTCGATCCAACGGAGCACTTTTGGTGTTCTTTCTCCACGTGCGGTCGGACTTAAGCTCACTGACCATGGATCTAGGTCAGGCTGAGTTTTTGTACCGATCGGATTTATAGATCAGCCGTGGCGGACCGCACTCAATTTAACGGTCACCGAAACTCGATCAGGTCCACAAGCATTATGACATGCCTGGGCCATCTTCCCTGATCCGAGGGTGAAATTGGGTCAGAATCCAATGGTCAGATTACTTACAATCGTCGCATAAGCGACACGACTCAGATTTCATAAAATCATATTTAATTTCTCACCGTTCTCACACTCTTCACTCCGGACTCAATCAAATCGACCCAGGACATCATCTGGACTTAATTTTTGAGGTGATGGTCAAGTCCAACATGGTGACCATAACTGTCTAAGATCATCGCTATCAAACTTTCGACGTGCGGTCCAGGTCCAATCCAAAGCTTCTAAAAATTCCCGAGAGCAACTGAATTTAGCGTTGAATCCCAGATTTTAGAGTAACATAGCGCTAACGATTCTACAGGTTTTGAGTCTTGCAGATCAAATTTAAAGTGATTGATGCTAATTTCACAAGCAATCGAGTTTAGCGCTATTTAACCCACAAATAACTTATAAGGAAAATAGAGGTAGTACTCGGGTCTTAGCAAGAAATTTTTCGGGTCATTACAATCTACCCCCCTTAAAGAAAAATTTCGTCCTCGAAATTCATACCTTCTCATATTCTTCAACGATCTGAGGGTAGCTCTTCCTGACCTCAGCTTTAGATTCCCAAGTAGCCTCTTCTTCACTATGATGCTCCTTCCTGTCTAGGATACGCGTCTGTCGCAGTACATATGTGGCATCCTCGCTCAACTGCACCTTCTCCCAACTGATAATATGCAAAGGATCAGGAACGTACTTCTTCAGCATAGAAACATGAAATACGTTATGCACGCCCGCAAGTGGTGTAGGTAAAGCAAGGTGGTATGCTACCGCTCCCACTCGATCCAGAATTTGAAATGGACCAATAAATCTCGGCATGAGCTTTCCCTTCTTACCGAACCGCAGAACTCCCTTCATGCGGGAAACTTTAAGAAATACATAGTCTCCAACCTCAAACTCAAGCGGTCGCCACCTCGTATCAGCGTAACTCTTCTGCCTGCTCTGGGATATCAGAAGTCGACGTCAAATAATGTCAACTTTCTCTGAAGTCGCCTGCACCAACTCCGGGCCAATCAAACTACGCTCGCCAACTTCTTCCCAGCAATGCGGTGCTCTGCATGGGCGACCATACAATGCCTCGCAGGGAGCCATGCCGATACTCGCCTGGAAACTGTTATATACGCAAACTCTGCATAAGGGAGACAATCATCCCAACTGTCCTTAAAATCCAAAACACAAGCTCGCAACATGTCTTTCAGAATCTGATTCACACGTTCCGTCTGCCCGTTTGTCTACGGATGAAACGTGGTGCTAAACTTCAATTTCACACCCATCGCTTCCTTGATACGAGTCCAGAAGATAGATGTGAAACGCGTGTCTCTGTCAGACACAATCTCTAAGGAAACTCCGTGCAGACGTACAATCTCCTTGATGTATAACCTAGCCAACTTGTCTGCAGAGTTTGTGACTCTAATCAGTAAGAAGTGAGCCGACTTCGTCAATCGGTCGACGATCACCCAAATAGAGTCATGTCCCTTCCTCGTTCTCGGTAGCCCTGAAATAAATCCATAGAGATGAAGTCTCACTTCCATTCTGCTACGGGCATGGGTTGAAGCAGCCCAGGAGGTCGGCGATGCTTTGCCTTGACCTGCTGGCACGTGAGACAGCGAGATAGAAACTCAGCAATGTGAACCTTCATGTTGTCCCACCAATAAGATCTTCTCATATCTTGATACATCTTCGTGCTACCTAGATGTATCGCAAGCTTAGAAGTATGGGCTGACTCGAGAACCTCCTATCTCAAGTCAGGAATGTCTAAGACACATAGCCGGCCACGAAATCGTAGGCCCCCATCTGAACTAACACTCCACTCGGAGTCCTCATCTATACCAACCCGCTCTCTCATCTTCGCCAAAAGCTCATCATCTGCCTGAGCTGCAACGATCCTCTCGTCAATGAGGGGCTGTACACGAATGTGTGTGATAACCTCATACGGCTCTTCCACCGTATGTTTCTACTCAAAGTCTCCCACAAACTCCAACGTGTCCCACTCTGCTATCATTAGCAGAGCAGCAAACTCTATAGTCTTCTTGCGACTCAACGCGTCTGCCACAAGGTTCGCCTTACCCGGATGGTAAGAAACATCGAACTTAAAGTCTTTCAATGTTTCCATCCATCGGCGTTGCCTCATATTCAAGTCACGTTGCATGAAAATATACTTAAGGCTCTTGTGGTTGCAAAAGAGCTCGAAGTCCTCTCCGTAGAGGTAATGTCTCCAGAGCTTTAATGCAAAAATGACAGCTGCCAACTCTAGGTCATGTGTAGGGTAATTTTCTTTGTGTTTCCTCAACTGTCTTGAAGCATATGCAATCACCCTGTCCTTCTGCATAAGGACACAACCCAGACCAACGCGAGAGGCGTCAGTATATATCGTATACTTAACCCCTTACTCTGGCAATACTTGCACAGGGGCGGACGTCAACTTGTCCTTCAGCTCTTGAAAAGCTATCTCCGCCCTCTCATTCCAAGCAAACTTCAAATCTTTCCATGTCAACTGAGACAACGGTCTGGCTATCTTCGAGAAGTCTCGTATGAAGCGTCGATAATAGCCTGCTAGACCCAGAAAGCTTCTCACCTCAGTAACTGAACCAGGCTGCTTCCAGTCCTGAACTGCAATTACCGTAGCAAGATCGATAGCTATCCCTTCTTTGGACACCACATGTCCTAGGAACTTGACTTCCTCTTTCCAGAAATCGCATTTTTTGAACTGCGCAAAAATCTAATTCTTCCTGAGAGTATCTAAGACCGCTCTTAAGTGTTCCTCATGCTCTTCCCGACTCGCAGAATATATCAAAATGTCATCGATAAAGTCAATGACGAATCGGAACAAGAATGGCCGAAACACCCTGTTCATCAGATCCATGAACATGGCCGGTGTGTTCGTAAGACCGAACGACATCACAAGGAACTCATAGTGGCCAAAGCTAGTCCTGAAAACGGTCTTCTGCACGCCCTCATTCTTGGCGCGCAACTGGTGATACCCTGACTACAGATCAACCTTTAAAAAGTACCGTGCCCCCTTCAACTGATCAAATAAATCATCAATCCTAGGCAAAGGGTACTTATTCTTCACAGTTACTTAATTCAACCTGAGATAATCAATACATAATCGCAAGGAACCATCTTTCTTCTTAACAAACAGGACAGGTGCTCCCCAAAGAGACACACTAGGCCGAATAAAACCCAAATTCATCAAGCCATCTATCTGCTTCCTCAATTCCTCCATTTCACTCGGAGGCATACGATAGGTGGGCAAAGAAATGGGTGCCACACAAAGCATGAGATAGATAGTAAAATCAATCTCGCACTGAGGGGGTAATTCAGGAATTGACTCAAACACATCTTCAAACTCCCGAACTACAAGTGTGCTTTCGAACACCGATCCAGCAATACTATCCAACAGAGAAGTATAATAACCAAGACGAAAAGGGTAACTGACCTGAACTGGGAAAGTAACTGTCTCGCCCTCAGGTCCATGGATTGTCACCGACCTAGCTTCACAATCAATCTCTGCCCACATCTTTGTGAGCCAATCCATGCCCATAATGACATCGTAATGGTAAAGAGGTATGACAAAAAGGTCAACAAGAATATCCACTCCCTAGATCAATCAAACAATCCATACAATGCTTGTTCATAGCAGAGGAGATCCTTGTAGCAGTAGTGAGCATCACTCCCTTCATAGTAACAGTGCCCAAACTCAGGCGCCTAACTGTCGCATATGATATAAGAGAGGTAGTGGACCCTGTATCCACCAACATAGAAATGGGAATACCTTGGATGTGAGCAGTAACCTCGAAGGATCTCAGCACCAAGTCCGCCACAAGCGCTTCAGCTGAGAGCGTGTGAACTCGAGCCTATTGCTAATGATTCGGCGGAGGAACCAAGGGCCGCTGAGGTGGCCTGAAGCTAGGTACAGAAGGTCTGAAGGATGGATGAGCTGGCGCTGAACGAAGAGGTGGAGGTGATAAAACTTGAGGCATCGGACGGCTGATCCTCTGCGGTGGAGTAAATCCACTATCCCGCATACAGGAAAAGCAAGTACGATCTGAATGCCCCATCTTCCCACAGTACGAACAGTGAAAATCAGCTCGCGCCTGCTGAGTGGGCGGCGCTGAACGCTTCGGAGGAGAATCTGCCCGCGGCCTCTTGCCGAGAAATGGTGCACTCTGAAAGTCAGGTCGTGGTCTGGGAACCATAGGTGCTCACATACGAGACGACCTGTGCCCGTCCTGCTCAACTCGTAGGGACATGCTCACTAACTCCGCATAGGAAGATATGCTAGCATAGCACATCTTCGATCGGATCTCAGGCCTCAACCCCTCAGAAAAACGCCGCATCCGCATCGGCTGATCACTCAGAATCAAAGGAGCATAGCAACCCAGCTCAGTAAACCGGTTCTCATACTCCGTCACTGACATCCCTCCCTGACGGAGGCGAAGGAACTCACTCTCCTTCTCGTGTCGATACGTAACCGAAAAATACTTCTCGTGGAAGCGTGCCTCAAACGCCTGCCACGACCACTCATATCCTTCCGCAACAGTGCGAAGAACATTGTCTCACCATAAACTGGCCTCCTTCTCAAACATAAAGGAGGCAAGCTCGACCTGCTCAACCTCAGAATAGTGCAGCGGCCTCAGCATCTTAGAGATGCGATCAATCCAGTACTCAACCTCCTCGAGTCTATGAGAACCCACAAATGTGGGAGGTCATAAGCGCTGGAATCGCTCAAATGTACCGCTTGCACTAGCTCTCCTAGATGGGTGCATAAGTGAAGCAGGTGGAGTCGCCCCCATTGACTGATCAAAGATGCCAGCCATGGAAGACAGAAATTGCTGCTGCTGGTGCTGCTGCTGCTGAATCTGCTACTGCTGCATCAACAACATCATCTGATCAAACCTATCAAGAGGCGGAGCAGACGAAGATGCATACGGCATCAACGCAGATGCACGGTTTGGCTTAGGAACTGAAGGCCTGATGGGAGGAGCCATAGGTGGAAACACAAGTGTCGGCCCAGCATCAATATGAGACGGGCCCGACTGTGGATCCGTCTGGCTATCGCCTAGGGGAGAAACCCCAGCAAGCGACTCGACCAAAGAGAGACGAGCCGAAATCTTCGATCCCTTAGAAGGCATACCCTACATTCAATAGAGGCTGCAACCTATAAGATTCAACATCCACATAATCCACCCACACAGCATTCATAACACAACTTCAATGATAAACAACATGCATTTCATTTAACAAAATTGTCACAATACAAGAAGTGCAACATTACATGAATCGCAACAGAGAAAGCATGTGAACTAAAACATCTAAAACTTCAAACAACAAACAACAAACAACTACTATGCCAACAACGGCTACACACAAAAAGAAACAACAAACAGAGCAAAGGACGACTACAACTGCAACTACTCGTCAAAATCAGGAGATGGAGGCGGGGCACCCTTATCCTGTAAACAACACAGGATATACTTCAGAATTCGAGTCACCTTCTTAAACTTATGCTTCACAAGGCCTCGAAGATTCATAATATTCTGGCGTAGAACAGCCTGACCCTCCTCAAGCCGAGCGATACGGGCATCTCTGACAGCCTAATTTGTGCTCTGCTCTGGTGCCACAGGAGGAGAACTCTCACTCATATCCTGGGCCTCTACCTCTTCCTCGTCCTGCTCTTCTCCTTCTTCAATCTCAGCTCCACACTCGCCATAACTCTCTTCCTCATCGCTCTCTGTCTCATCCTCACTTTCTGAGGCTTGTCGCCGATGAGGCCCAATGTCCATCTGATTTAGGGTCGTCTCATTAATGTAGCGAATAGGTACTGGCTTTTCTGCCCCAAGCCTGAAGCCAAACTCATGTGCAAGCTTACAAATGAGTCAGCCAAATGGGAGTGATTCGGTCCTCCTATTCGAACGAGCGATAAGGATAATCTGATGCAAGATGTACGTTGGCACACATAGCTTCTCTCCTTGCCCCACCTGATACAGAAAATCTACCATCAGACGTGTACACTTGATGCGGTTGCTCTACCTTGGATATACATTGAATGTGTACATGTGGTGAAGTAAGCAGAAGTCGTCTATCATGTTGGTAGCTAGAAGGCTTCTATTAGGGTGCCATTTAACCAGACTATCACACATGAGCCGCTTGCGGCGATCCCTCTCACGCGCACTGCTCAAATTCTTCTTCTTACTGGCATGCACCTCACCAAGCGACACATTCAAGAGTCGGGATATCAAAGCGACGTTGATCGTGGCCTCCCGACCGCTTCCAGAAGGAATCTTGAACTACAGAGGCTCTAGCGAAGGATCACGAATGAGGGCATAAAAATCTCGAACAGTGCTCGCATTGGTGCGATATTCGCTCTCAAACAAGGGACACCAACCGGCCCCTTCCAGGCTCTCCAACAAGAGAAACTCGCCAAATAGCCGCGGATCTACATGAGCCTTAAAAAGGACCCTACGGCCTTCATAGACTCCATGAGATAGCTCCGCCAATAAGGTTCTTCCAATGGGAGCTTGAGGATCAAGGTCCCGCTTGGTCTAAAACTCACAGGTGGCGGTCGTGCTCGCAGCGGCACCTCTCACCCTCCGTGAACGGGTTGGGCGGCTAGACCCGGCTTCATCCATGGGTGCTCTCTTCTTCCCCATCAAAGAGAGAAAGGTGGAGATGGAAAATATGACCATGAAAAACTCAAATAGGGCCATGGAAAATGAGAGAAAATGGAGAAATGGGAAGAATGGTGAGGCTTCCACACACTTGAGATCCCAAAGAAGGATTTGAGAGCTCAAATGAGAGGGAAAAGGAGTGAAGACAGCAATGAAGATGATGTTTTGAGATGGGTTGAATGGGTGTGCACGAAAATGGAAGAAGAAGGAGATTGGGGAGGAATTTTTATGGAGTTTTGAGAGAGATTTTACGAAAAGGAAAGCTTGGAGGGTGAGTTTGTGAAGGAAATAAGGTTTAGAAGGGTTTAAAATCGAGCAACCATGGAAGAGTGGGCCACACAAGACCCCACATGCGTCGCCCCAAGCCGGCCCACCCAGCCTGGCCCGCTAGGCAGTGAGGGCTCGCCGAACCGACGAGGTCATCACCGGTCTCTGGACAATCCAGCGATGACTCACCTTTTGGGCGAGGTCCTCCTGGCCCCCTAAGTCCAAAATGATGTGGGTCCCCCCTAGGTCACCCTGGAATTGCCCCGATAGGGCCCTCAGTCTGATTCGACACATACCGGGCCACTACGATTAGAATCTGATACAAACACAAGTTTACAGACATTTTAAAGGCTGAGATGAGAAGATAAACCATCTAAACTCGTCAATAGACGGTCTAAAAGAGATCTCGGTGATCGTTTTCAGTAAACTTTCGCCGATAGAAGCAACGGAAACACATACACAAATTCTACAATAAACTCGCACCCTCCTACACTAAGGTGGCGACAGCGTGCGGTGTGTGACCATAACCCAGGTCCGGTTTAATCCAATTCATGCTCTGATACCAACTTGTAACGCCCTGAAATTTGGAGGTCGAGCATAACTCAGCTCCCGAGTTTCAAAACATCACTTATGCAACATATTTAATGATGAATGTATGTTGTCTGTAAGAGTACATAAAACATGGAATAGATTAAGCCAAACTGTAATCATAATTCAGGGATAAGTGAAAGATGCAAGCGGAAGACTTAGATAAATATATGTGTACATGTGTAAGTCCCTGAAATATGTATACATGTCAGGTCATACTTACAAGTGTTGCTTTCAAAAATACAAGCATCAAAATGAAATTATCCATTCCAAAAGAAAACCCAGAATCCCCGCACATCAGGACATGGCTCACAAGAACCTGCCTGAGAATTGCATAAAAGAAAATGCGGCCTCATCATCCTCGGACTCCTGCTCTGCCTCAGGGGTCGCGTCAACATCTGCATCTATGACAGAGTCTGGTTGGTGTTGAAACACCGCCCCAGAACGTGGGAGTGAGTGATCAACTCAGTGGAACAATACCGTAAAAGTTAACATGATATCAAATCAATCAAGCAGTAATGATAAGGCAATACAGTTAAACAAGTCTAAAATACTCTTGTTAATGCAAGAATGTATGTATAAATGATGCATGCCCTCGCCTTACTCCCTCAGCATCTTCATCTTACATTACGCATGACAACCTCCTGTAGTGCCAACGACTTCCACGCACATGCAATGCGGTGCATGAACATGATTACCAAGTTGTTATTAGTCCTTTTCATACAGCGGGATTGGGAAGCTAAGGTACCTTCCTCATATCAATTTCTACACTGTGATCCATTCTAAGGTCGTCGGTCCTAGGCCATCTCATACGATCATATAGTTCTAGGTCGCTGCAAAGGGCTCGTCACCAATCAATGCACGTCTATCATACCTTCGTTATTACTCTAAGGCTCGTCACCTTAATGCAGTATCAAGGTATGCTCGAGGTCACTACAAAGGGCTTGTCACCAATCAATGTAGGCCGACAGCACGAATATAGTGTCCCATACCACCATAATCGGCTCACGAGTCTGGTGTGCTCACTGGTCACTACGGGGAGGCTCGTCACCCCAGCCTAGGCCAACAGCTCAACCATGGTGTCCCATACTACCATGTCCGGCTCAAGAGTCTTAGCGGATCAAGGTACAACGGTTAACGGGATTTCATCGGTAAGTTTAGTACCCTAGATTTAAACAATAGCGTTCATACATGGTGAACATACATCGGACAATCGAGTTACTTGACGAACTTGACTAGCACGAGTGCACGTTAGGTTGAACGACATAGAGTGCGCAAACACTTCATGTGGCCAAACCACTGCCGACAACTTTAATACGACTCGGGTTCGTCAAATCACGTCCTTCGTGGTGAAAACAACCTCAGCCACGAACTCAAGGCCGATTACCGATTTCCTGGACTATTTCATAGTCCCAAACACATTCCATTATAACAGATATGCATATACAATTTAGAACAGCAATGGAACAGCAATTGAAATGATGTAGTATATGAGCATTTGAAGAATATCAACTTAACATGGATTTGCACATAAGTAATACTTGAAGTTAAACAACAAAGAATGTGACTTCCATGTAGGAAATCATACACACCAATAGGAGAGTTGAGAATCACTTCTCAACGCCCGCAAATAAGATAATATGTTACACTGTAGACCATTCAGACATTTCTACAAACACTTAGACTACATAGTTCAACATACATGACGTATGTTGGAATACACGCATTTGGACAATTCCTTTTGCCAAGGAGTTGACACACATACAACTAGCACAAATACATGACAGTTAATCATGGCAAGTACAAGTTCATATTTTATATGTATACGGTACTTTCTACATACACAAGGAATACACAAATCTCAACACAAGGCATATATATCAGGAATGCAATATAAACATAGCATTTGGCATGTGAAATTGCACTCA
Organism: Magnolia sinica; assembly: GCF_029962835.1. Taxonomy (NCBI): domain Eukaryota; kingdom Viridiplantae; phylum Streptophyta; class Magnoliopsida; order Magnoliales; family Magnoliaceae; genus Magnolia; species Magnolia sinica. Next base: position 64,636,859 of record NC_080575.1, on the reverse strand, counting down.
CAACAAGAATAAACCATTATCTGATATTGAAAGCCTTGAAACCATAACCTATACGAATATAGTTCACACCTTAAACCAGAAAAAGCACACCGAACTGATTCAGACGATATGTCTTCGTCAACGGCGACTAGATAACCTAAGGCAAGAATATAAATGAGGTACATCAACACATAGACTATTCTAAGCTCTAAACAGATTAGGGTTAGATTAACTTACCCAAGGATGAACTTAGAATCGCCGGAATAACGATTCAAAAGTGATGCTTTAAGGATGTAGAGTAACAGGAAAGAATCTTAAGATGATTCACCAACTTCTCTCTCACTTTCTCTCTCTTTTCCCCTCTCTTTCTTAGCTAGGTTTAGGAAATTCGTATGGAAAAGAGAGTGAGGGTTTTAAGGTCTTTATATAGGCCTAACATTGATGAAAATAGCCCCAGGGCCAAGGTATACTTAGGTTATAACCAAATCAGGCCTCTCTCAATCCAACGGAGCACTTCCGGTGGTCCTTTCTCCACGTGCAGTTGGACTTAAGCTCACTGACCATGGATCTAGGTCAGTCTGAGTTTTCGTACTGATCGAATTTACAGATCAGCCCTAGCGGACCACACTCAATTCAATGGTCACCGAAACTCGATCAGGTCCACAAGCATTATGACATGCCTGGGCCATCTTCCCTGATCCGAGGGTGAAATTAGGTCAGAATCCAATGGTCAAATTGCTAAAAATCATCGCGCAAGCGACACGACTCAGATTTCATAAAATCATATTTAATTTCTCACCGTTCTCACACTCTTCACTCCGGACTCAATCAAATTGACCCAGGACATCATCTGGACTTGATTTTTGAGGTGATGGTCAAGTCCAACATGGTGACCATAACTGTCTAAGATCATCACTATCGGACTTTCGACGCGTGGTCCAGGTCCGATCCAAAGCTTCTAAAAATTTCCTAGAGCAACTGGATTTAGCGTTGAATCCCAGATTTCAGAGTAACATAGCGCTAACGATTCTACAGGTTTTGAGTCCTGCAGATCAAATTTAAAGTGATTGATGCTAATTTCACAAGCAATCGAGTTTAGCGCTAATTAACACATAAATAACTTCTAAGGAAAATAAAGGTAGTACTCGGGTCTTAGCACGAAATTTTTCGGGTCATTACATAACCTTAACCTAAACCTAAACCTAAACCTATAACCTATAACCTAAATGTATTCTCAAATCCCTAAACCTAAACCTACACCTAATCCTAATCTCAACTCCCTAACCTAAACCTAAACTTAAACTTGAAAACTCAAACTTAAACCGAATCCCGAACCTGAACCCAATTTCCTAAACCTAAACCTTAGCCTTTTCTCAATTCCCTAAAGCTATAACCTATAACCTATAACCTATAACTTGAACCTAAACCTTACCTAAACCCATAACCTAAACCTATAACCTTAACGTAAACCTCAAACCTAAACCTAAACCTAAAACCTAAATGTATTCTCACATCCTTAAACCTAAACCTACACCTAATCCTAATCTCACCTCCTTAACCGAAACCTAAACTTGAAAACCCAAACCTAAACCCCATCCCGAATCTGAACCCGATTTCCTAAAACTAAACCTTAACCTATTCTCAATTCTCAATAGCTATAACCTATAGCATATAACCTAAACCTTAACTTAAACCTAAACCTAAACCTAAACCTATAACCTTAACCTAAACCAAAACCTATAACCTAAACCTTAACCTATAACCTATAACCTATAACCTAACCTTAACCTAAACCTAAACCTATAACCTAAAACCTAAATGTATTCTCAAATCCCTAAATCGAAACCTACACCTAATCCTAATATCAACTCCCTAACCTAAACCTAAAGCTAAACTCGAAAACCTAAACTTAAACCCAATCCCGAACCTGAACCCGATTCCTAAACCTAAACCTTAACCTATTCTCAATTCCCTAAAGCTATAACCGATAACCTATAACCTATAACCTAAACCTAAACCTAACCTAAACCTATAACATAAACTTAAAACCTAAACCTAAACCTAACACCTAAACCTAAATGTAAAACCTAAATGTATTCTCAAATCCTTAAACCTAAACCCACACCTAATCCTAATCTCAACTCCTTAACCTAAACCTAAACTTGAAAACCCAAACCTAAACCCGATCCCAAACCCGAACCTAATTTCCTAAACCTAAACCTTAACTTATTCTCAATTCTCAAAAGTTATAACCTAAACCTTAACCTAAACCTATAACCTTAACCTAAACCTTAACCTAAACTAAAACCTTAACCTATAACCTATAACCTATAACCTAAACTTATAACATATAACCTAACCTTAATGTAAACCTAAACCTAAAACCTAAACATAAAACCTAAAACCTAAATGTATTCTCAAATCCCTAAACCTAAACCTACACCTAATCCTAATCTCAACTCCCTAACCTAAACCTAAAGCTAAACTTGAAAACCCAAACTTACACCCAATCCCAATCCTAAACCCGATTTCCTAAACCTAAACCTTAACCTATTCTCAATTCCTTAAAGCTATAACCTATAACCTATAACCTAAACCTAAACCTAACCTAAACTTATAACCTTAACCAAAACCTAAAACCTAAACCTAAACCTAAACCTAAAATCTAAATGTATTCTCAAATCCTTAAACCTAAACCTACACCTAATCCTAATCTCAACTCCTTAACATAAACCTAAACTTGAAAACCCAAACCTAAACCCGATCCCGAACCCGAACCCGATTTTCTAAACCTAAACCTTAACCTATTCTCAATTCCCTAAACCTATAACCTATAACCTATAACCTAAACCTAAACCTAAACCTATAACCTTAACCTAAGCCTATAACCTAAACCTAAACCTAAAACCTAAATGTATTCTCAAATCCCTAAACCTAAACCTACGCCTATTCCTAATCTCAACTCCCTAACCTAAAACTAAACCTAAACTTGAAAACCCAAACTTAAACCCAATCCTGAACCTGAACCCTATTTCCTAAACCTAAACCTTAACCTAAACCTAAAACCTTAACCTAAACCTAAAACCGAAACCTAAACCTAAAACCTAAATGTATTCTCAAATCCCTAAACCTAAACCTATAACCTAAACCTATAGCCTGCAACATTAACATAAACTTATAACTTAAACCTATAACCTACAACATTAACCTATACCTATACCTATAACCTAAACCTATTATCAAATCCAAAAACCTATAACATAAACCTAAGCCTTAACCTTTAACCTAAACCTTAACCTATAACCTATAAACTATAGCCTAAACCTATAACCTATAACATAAACTCAATTCCCTAAACCTTAACCTATAACCTAACCTAAACCTAAACCTATAACCTAAACCTAAACCTAAACCTAAACGTGTAACCTTAACCTAAATGTAAAACCTAAACCTAAACCTAAAACGTAAATGTATTCTCAAATCCCTAAACCTAAACCTATAACCTAAACCTATAACCTACAACATTAACATAAACTTATTACCTAAACCTATAACCTACAACATTAACCTAAACCTATTCTCAAATCCCAAAACCTATAAACTATCTAGAACTCGAGGCATTGCCACTAATCACTGACATGTCCTCCTTGTAATTGACAAGCAAATGGAGATTTTCTTTTCATGATGGTCAGCTTTGCTTGCACTTTTTTCAGGTCATGAATACTCGTGGTCAGTATCTTTTCCACTTGGGAAGTGGGTACTTATGGCTACCGATGGTCCTCCTTGCGGAAATCGTCTAGACGTTTATTTTGGCCCTACAAACCATATGGTGAGACCATTCCTTTTGTATCAATTTCATTCCTCTTTGAGTTTTTATTAATTCATTAAGAGTAAAAAAAGAAAATGGTTATACATGATGCACTTCTTTCACTTTATCTTTCTTTCCCCCAATGGTCACTCGGATTTATGAATGTCATGACTATTTGTATGATGATGGAATATACAAAGCTGTTGCAAGAAGTGACTTTGTCATTACTAGAGTTGCATTTCAAGACAACTCTTCAAATGGCTACATAAATGACCATGGAAGTAATTTTACAGAGGTCACTAAGAAATTGAAAGGAAAATGAGTGGACTTGGACAACAATTGATTTTTTATTCTTCAGGTGGGTGATGGGTTGATGGCTGAAAAAGGCCTATTTACTTGTGAAAAAAATATCATATCGTCAAAATATATCTTCTCTTTCAATTCTTTATCACTGAAATTTTAGGGTAAAGTCGAGCAAATTTCTCTAATGAAGCCAAAGATTTGTATTTTCAGCATTATTATAATTGTAATTGATTGAATGAGGGATTGTAATTGTAATTGATTGAATGAAGAAGGATTGTAATTGATTGTAATTGAACGAATGAATGATTGTAATGAAATGAATGAATGATTATTCAGGTGGTAATTGAATGAACAAATGATTATATATTTTTTTAATGTACAAAATAGCTACGGATATTGACCGTAGCCAATAATTTGATAGCTGTAGCCATTATTAAATTTGGCATATTCCTACGGACCTTTAGCTACAAATAATATCTGTAACTATATATGCTTATCGCTATAGATATAATTGCTATGGATTATATCCGTAGCTATTATAACCTATAGCTACAGATTAAATCCGTATCTATAGGTTCCACACCTATTTTTATGGCACCTACGACTATGGTCGTGCCACAGACTAGCTACGGACTAAAATCGTAGCCATATGTCTATGGCTACGGATTTTATCTGTAGCATTTGCCCATTTTTCTGGTAGTGTCATCAACAAACAGATTAGCAAGCCAATCCAAAGGCCAAGTCATATAAATCACAAGAAAATGTGTCGACTTCGTTAGACAATACAAGACAACCCAGATGGCGTCATGACTCCGCTGAGTCCTCAGCAAACCCATAATGAAATCTGTGGATACGTGCTCCCACTTCCACATCGAGACGCTCAATGGCTACAATGGACATGGGGGTCTCGGTGATTGACCTTGACACGCTAGCAAGTGTCACACTTAGCCACAAATCTGGCGATTTGGCACTTTATCTCTGCTAAAATATACTGCCTCCTCATATCACGATACAACTTCGTCGAGCCAGGGTGGATAGAAAACTGGGATTAATGTGCCCTGGTCATAAGATCTCTGTGCAACCCTTAAATATCTGAGACACATAATCAGCCTCTAAAGTGAAATCTACCATCAGAACCAATCTGCCAATTTAACTGACTCTCAGATGCTGCATCAGCCTGATAATTCTGCAACGACTCATTTGCCTATTGAGTCTCGATCACCCTTGCGATAAGAGAGGGTTGAATCGACAGGCTCGATAACTGCACAATAGAAGACTACATTCTGATCTTGAAGTCGAACACTGATACATCCTTAAGCATCTTTCACTCTTGAATCATCATATGCGCCACCAGGCCTTGTGGCTAACAACTAAGGGCATTGCCTCCACGTTCGCCTTGCCTGGGTGGTACTGAAGATTAAAATCATAGTCTTTTAGGAGCTCTATCCGTCTCTACCTTATGTTCAACTCAGACTGTGAAAAGAGGTACATCGAGCTTTTGTGGTTAGAGAAGAGCTTGAACCTAACCCCATAAAAATAGTGACTTCACAACTTCAATGCGAAGACAACTACTGCCAGCTCCAAATCATGCTTGGGGTAGTTCAGCTCATGGACCTTAGGCTGGCGAGATGCATAAGCTACCGGCTTCTCATGCTGCTTCAGGACAGCACCCAAACCAATACCCAAAGCATCAGAAAATACAACAAAGCCTTCACTCCTAGAGGGAAGAGTGAGGATATGAGGGGATGTGGGGCGGTCCTTCAGCTCAAAAAATGCTCACTCACTGGCGTCACTCCACACAAACTCTGCGTCCTTCCAGGTTAACCTGGTTAGTGGTGCTACAATAGGAGGGAATCCCTCGATAAATTGTTGGTAACATCCCGCCAAGCCAAAAAACTATGGATCCTAGACGTGTTCATGGGCTGACCCCATTGACTCACTGAAAAGGCCAAGCTATATGTCCTAGAGGGGGGGTGAATAGGACAATGCCAAATAAAAACTTATAACAGCGGAATAATAAAGAAAATGATAGCCAAATTAAATAACAATGTAGGAAAGTAAAACAACCTCAAAATTCAGATCTTGAGAGGTTGATACAAATGTTATTCTAAGGACAACCTTACACCAAAAACAGAGTTTATGGTAGGACAACCTTATTTCTAGAAAGGTCTTTGTATCAAGTCTCAAATCGAAGAGGAATACAGAATTAAATACAAACTGAAATGAAATAACTTGTAATTAAAAATGTATTGTTCTAGGGACAGCCATACACCATAAAAATGGCAGGGCAACCTTGCTGGAACAACTTTCAAATGAAATTGAAAATCAAGCTTATAAAGGAATAGCAGAAAGTAAATTCTAAGCTATTACAACATTCTCACAAAGCTTGAAATAATTACAACATTCACCACCATACATACATCCCACAAAAAGAATAAAAATTAGAAGAGTAAAACAATCAACCACAACACAAGGGTTTATAGTGGTTCGCCTGTGTGTTCACCAACTGTTATCCAACGGCCACACAAAAAGCTACTCCACTCCTAATATCCTCACACAAGGGATATTAGCGTTCACTAAAGATAGGTTTTCCCAAGTTCACCCAAAACCCTTACAATTGTGTCTTTGTATGTGGGCTTACACAATTAAAAAAACCCCCACTTCTGAGTTTTCCTGGCTTTCCTCAGATAACCAAAATAACAAGATTTTTCTGGCAAATCTTGAAAGAAACCAAAATAATAGAAAGGAATTTACAATATGTAAAATACCTGAATATCTTCTTCGTTGTAGCAGCCCGGTAGAACCAAGTCAGAGTAGATGATTGAATGTCCAAGTTCAATGTCCAGTACTCGATTACAATGGTTCTAATTCTAATAGATTTTAAATTAAACCAAATAGGGCTTGCCTTAATTGATTTTGATTCCAAAGAAAGGGAATAACAATTCCTCTTTTCAAATCAGATTGGAATAACAGAAACAAAATCAATTAAAATAAAGCTAAGGAAAGAAGATATTAAATAAGCACACTTAGCTTAGATGGAGCACAGAATTATCTCTCAGAAGTTCGACGAAGATTGGCTTGAATACTATAATTAAATCGATGATTTCTTCTGAGATTCGTGCACTATTTATAAGTGAGAAGATCAGGTCTTCGACTGGTCTAGAGTGCTCTACGACTAGTCGAAGCTCTAACAGATATTTGAAAAATCCGGCGGGATTTGCTTTGACCGTTCTACGACTGGTCGTAGCCCTCCTACGACTGGTCGTAGGTTTCCTTCGACTGGTCGTAGGACCTGAAAACCTTCGCTGGACTTCGAGTCGTAGATTCTACGACTGGTCGAAGATGCAGAAACACTGTTCCTACGACTGGTCGAACAGATTCCAGGACTAGTCGAAGGCTAACAGATTTTATCCGGAATTTGTAACAAACTTACGACTAGTCGAGGATTTTCTTAGACTGGTCGAAGCAAGTCTAGGACTAGTCGAAGCAGACCTAAGACTGGTCGAAGAACAGACCAATCACATGTAAAATAACATTCGGCTTATGTATCCGAAATGACCTACTTCTAAAGTCATCCTATGGTCAAACAAACCTCAATCATGAAGTATGGACATTGAAACAAGAGACCATGAAGAATGAGCCTTGAAGTCTCAGTCTTGAAGTCTTGATTTCAGCTTGAGTCTTGCCTTGTACTTTCTTTTCGGCTTGAGTCTTGTTTTGTGAGTAGTTCTTGCATTCAAGAGTCTTGTCTTGTGATCAGTTCTTTCAGTCAAGATCTTGAGTCTTGTACTTGAGAGTTTTGCTTGATGTGAGCTTAGCTTGTTCATGAAGTCTTGAATGTTGATCCTTGAGAGAGCTTCACTTAAGCAGGTTATATAAAACATAACAGAGATTTTGTCACCACAAATTTGACAACTTACAGGGATATAAACTATAGCACTTACAATCTCCCCCTTTGTCAAATTAGTGACAAAACACATAACCAAGATAAACATAAAGTAAAACAACTGGTTAATACCTGCAAATCAATCAAATCAATATTCAACATTTAACATTCAACAAGATCACATATACTCCCCCTAACTCCCCCTGGGTAACATAACCACTGCTATCTCCCCCTGGGTAACATAACCACTGCTATTCCCCTCACATAATCATAAAAAGAACAAACCATTCTCCCCCTTTTTGTCACAATATGACAAAGGAGAACTAAAGAAAGGAAGTCATGAGAGGAAACATGAGGAAGTAAGAGAGTATAGCAAAAGAAATATTCAGAGCTACATAGAGATACTCAAGATAGCATCACATATATCCAGCATTACATCAAGAACAAATATTCAGCATAATACATAAATAGAATCCAACTCATACCCAAGCAAACAAGTGCTAAGTAATAAAGTTATTACATACCAAAAGTCTCATAGAAACTAGTCAGAATTAGAACTTGAAGATGGAGCAGGAATAGAAGGATCAAGTTGGTGCATGCCTTTGTTCAAGCGCCTAAGATATTTGCGCATGTACTTGAATTGCAAATCATGAGCAACAGACATGTTTTCCAACTTAACATTAATATTCTCAACTTTACCCTCTAATGCACTCAGACGTGCATCAACATCAGATGGTACAAAATCTGGATCATTAGCTGAGTCAGAATCCAGTTCCTCAAAAATATCATCCATATTAATATCAACACCAGCTTCTTCAGGACCACCATCAACACCACCACCTTGTTCAGGAAGCAGATCCAACTTCATCTTATTAATATTTGTATTGTTGAAGATCAGATGATGGATAGGTGCTTCATCAACAGGCATATCGACTAACATATGAGTAGCCAATACAGTCATAAAGTATGCAAATGGAATGTCACTATGACCAGGATGGAGTCAAAACTGAAGAATGAAATGACAGATTAAGGATGGCAAACAAATCTGAGTACCATTTGAGATAGCATGGATAACACGAACCATAAATGAAGTCAGGTCAGATTTATACTCAAATTGAAGTGAAACCCGTGCTCCAAGACTGGTCGTGGGTACTACGAACAGTCGTAGTACGACTGGTCGTGTATACTCACGACTGGTCGTATAAACCCCAAAAAATTCAATTTACTTGCAATTTAAACAAAAATTGAAATACAATCTAGCAAATATATACAATATTATACAAGAAGGCATAAATTATCAATTTAAAATGCACATGCCAAGATCAAATTTCATCTTTTTGAACCTGCTTTTATCAAGAGGTTTTGTGAAAATATCAGCACGTTGATCTTCAGTAGGAATATATTCTAGAGATATAACATTTTCTTCTACTAATTCCCTTATATAATGAAATCTAATGTCAATGTGCTTAGTACGAGAATGCTGAATAGGATTTTTTGAAATATTTATCGCACTGGAATTATCACAATGTAATAACATAGAATCCTGTTTAATTCCATAATCACTTAGCATTCGTTGCATCCAGACAAGTTGTGTACATGCATTACCAGGCATATATTCAGCTTCAATTGTTGAAAGTGATATAGAATTTTGTTTCTTACTAAACCAGAAACTAGACAATTTCCAATAAAAACAACCACCACCGGTTGATTTTCTATCATCTAGATTGCCAACCCAGTCGAGTACCCAACTAATTGGACATTGGTTTCATGAGGATACCAGAGACCAAGATTTACAATATTTGCGACATATCTAATAATTCGCTTGACAAACAATCAAGTAAGATTCTTTTGGATCGATTGATATCTTGCGCAAATACCAACACTTAGAGAAATATCGGGTCTACTAGCAGTAAATATAACAAACTACCAATCATACTCCGATAAAGTTTTGAGTCAACATTTTTACCATTAGAGTCTTTTGATAGTTTCGGGTAGTACTCATAGGAGTATCAAAATTCTTGCCATTCTCAAATCCAAATCTTTTGATTAGATTCAAGGCATACTTAGATTGAGAAATGAATATTCCTTCAGTTGTTGCTTTACTTACAATCCAAGGAAATAAGTCAATTCCCCAACCATGCTCATTTCAAACTGTGATTTCATTAAATCTGCAAACTCAGTAGTCAAGTCAGTACAAGTTGATCCATAAATGATATCATCAACATAAATCTGTACCATTAAGATATGATCATTATGTTTCTTAACAAACATAGTTTTATCAACAGATCCCATTTGAAAATTATGAGTTAAAAGAAATTTTGTTAGTTTCTCATACCATGCCCTAGGTGCTTGTTTTAATCCATAAAGTGTCTTTTTAAGCCGATATACATGATCAGTATTTTTGGAATCTTCAAATCCCATTGGCTGTTCAACATAGACTTCTTCATGTAAATTGCCATTTAGAAAAGCACTTTTTACATCCATCTGATAGATCTTTATCTTTTTAAAACATGCAATGGATATAAATAGTCTGATAGATTCAAGACGTGCTACTGGTGCAAAGGTTTCATCGAAATCAATCCCTTCAATTTGAGTATAACCTTGTACCACCAGTCTAGCCTTGTTTCTAATTATATTTCCACATTCATCAGACTTATTTTTGAAAATCCATTTTGTTCCAATGATGTGTTTATCTTTAGGTCTTGGTACGAGATACCAAACATCATTTCTTACGAATTGGTTGAGTTCATCTTACATCGCAACAATCCAGTTTTCATCCCGAGCTTCTTTTACGTTAGATGGTTCAATTTGGGATGTAAAACATACATAATTACATATATCCTCAAGTTGTCTACGGGTGCGAACACCGGTGAGAGGGTTTCCAAGAATTTGTGTTGTTGGATGATCTTTAATAGTCCTCAGAATCAGTCCGATTCGATGAAGTATCGGGTTTATCAATGATTAGTACTTCATCATTATCTGAAATAGAAGTTGGTTTGTTTAAATGATCATCAATGACAACATTAATGGATTCTTGAATCACACCATCCTTTTGTTCAGGACCCTATAAGCTCGATTGTTTAAAGAGTATCCTAGAAAAATACCTTCATCACTCTTCGTATCGAACTTTCCCAAATTTTCACGATCACGTAAAATATAGCACTTGCTGCCAAAAACTCGAAAGTATTTAACAGTAGGCTTTTTATTGAACCACAATTCGTAAGCCGTCTTATTATTATCTTTTTTTGTGTAGACTCGGTTAATAATATAGCAAGCTGTGTTGACTGCTTCAGCCCAAAGATTTTTAGAGAGCTTCATGCTATTCAACATGACATTAGCCATTTCTTGAAGCACCCTATTCTTCCTTTCTACAATTCCATTTTGTTGTGGAGTTTTGGGAGCAGAGAATTCATGTAATATTCCTTGGTCGGTACAGAACTTCTCAAAATTGCTATTCTCAAATTCAGATCCATGATCACTACGAATTTTACTGATTTGAGAAGATTTTTCAGTTTGAATCCTTTTGAGAACTTTTCTTACTTCTTCAAGGGTTTCAGATTTATCCCTTAAGAAGACTACCCAAGTGAATCTGGTAAAGTCATCGACTATTACCAAGATGTACTTTTTACCACCACGACTTTCCGTTCTGGTAGGTCCTATCAGGTCCATGTGGAGAAGTTCGAGTGGTCTTGATGTGGTATTTGAATTCACCTTTTTGTGTGAGTTCTTTGTTTGTTTGCCTATCTGGCACTCACCACATATTTTATCTAATTTCTGAAGTTTGGGTAAACCTCTTACAAGTTCTCGTTTGCTCAATCGATATAGATTTTGATAATGTACATGTCCAAGACGTTTGTGCCATAAATCAGTCTCGTTTGTATGGACCATGTAACATGTTTGATTAGATGAGCTGGATTCGCTAATAATATATCAATTTTCAGACGTTCTACGTCCAGTTAATATTACAGAACCCTTATTATTTAGTATTTCACAACTTTGATTAGAAAACCGAACATTATGGTTATTATCACATATTTGTGATATACTAAGCAAGTTGTGCTTTAGGCCTTCAACATATAAAACATTTTTAAACACAGGAAGATTAAAAAGTTGAACCGTACCTTGGCCTATTATCTTGCAGTTGCTACCATCACCAAATGTGACTGAACCATCAGTCATCTCTTTCAGATCGGTGAATAAAGCTTTGTCACCTGTCATATGTATGGAGCATCCACTGTCTAGGTACCACTTTGAATGACTTGTTACTTTGAAAGCAGTATGAGCAACCAAGCAGGTGACTTTAGGAACCCATTTCATAACTGTTTTGGGTTTAGGAACATAGTTGGTCTTCTTTTGTGTATACTTGTAGGAATGACCTATAGAGTTAGATTTTAATAGCTCCTTGAGTAAATCAACTATCTTTTCAGCTAGTGGATTTCGATTCTGATTAAAGTTGACTTGGCTGTTTCTAGGTTTTTGAAAAGTTTTTGAATTTTTTGAAAAATCTTGATAAGTATTTTTTCCTTTTGAGTTTGAGGACTCTCCTTTAACAAACATAGGAGGAGTATACATTTCTTTAGGAGATAAATTTTTATCATAGCCCAACCTGGATCGATCGTCATATTTTCTTGATCCGGATAACAGTTTTTCTAACTTTGGATCACCTTGGGCATATTTCCATGTGTCCTTTAAACTTAGAAGAGAAGATACTTCAGTTTTAAGATTCTCAATTTCAGATTTTAAATCAACAATTAGTGAGTTTTTGAAATCCAAATCGCATTTTGATTTTTCAAAATTATCTGAAATTTGTGATTTTTCTAAGACAAGTGAATCAAAACAATTTTTGAGTTTGGAAAACTTTTCTTTTTGAAGTTTAAGTTTGACAGCAATTTTACAACTTTCCTTATATAGGGCATTGTAAGCGTCTTGAAGATCATCTTCATTTTCACATTCACTATTCAGATTTTCTTCACTTGTAGAGTCATTATCTGAAAATGTGAATTTGGCTAGAGTCATAAGAGCTTTGACCTCATTGCTCGACTTAGTTTCAGAATCTTCTGATTCAGAAGAACCTTCAGAATCAGATGATTCATCCCATGTAGCCAACATACCCTTCTTCTTGGGTTTGTCCCTTTTAGGACATCTATTTGCTAAGTGCCCATATTCTTGTAATTGTAACATTGACTATCTTTCAAAGATTTTCTAGATTTGGGTCTAAACTTCTTTTTATCATTTGATTTTTGAAAATCAACTCTTTTCTTACTTTTGAAAATTTTGTAAAATTTTTTAGCTAAAAGAGCCATATAATCAGAATTTTCTTCTGAATTACATTTAGATGATTTTAGAGCGATAGATTTACCTTTAGGAGCTTTAAAGTTTAACTCGTAGGTTTGTAGAGAACCAACTAGTTCTTCAACCCTCATATTATTCGTATCACGAAGTTCTTGGATTGCGGTTACTTTAGAATTGAACCGTTCAGGAAGTGAGCGTAGTATTTTTGCACATACTTTACTTTCTGGGATTTTATCGCCAAGACCCCACATTGAGTTTACAATGTCATTCAATCTAGTGTAAAAGTCCATAAACATCTCATTTTCCTCCATATGAATTTCTTCAAATCTGGTTGTGAGGAGTTGGACTTTAGATTTTTTGACAATTGTAGTACCCTCGTGTGTCATTTCTAATATATCCCAAGCTTGCTTTGCAGTATCACAAGAGATGATTCTTTTGAACTCATCCGGTGATAGTGCGCAAGTAATTGCATTTAGTGCTTTAGCATTTGCACTACTCTCACTTTTCTGAAGGGTGGTCCATTGGTAATATGGTGTGGTTTTCATAGACTTTGAACCATCAACCCCAATAACTTCCATAATAGGAGGATTCCATTCAGTCACTGTGGCTTGCCACACATTTTCATCCATTGATTTGAGGAAGATCCTCATTCTAGCTTTCCAATAAGCATAGTTGGAGCCATCAAAGGGTGGAGGCCTAGTGACTGAAAGGCTATCAAAATTTGACATCTTAAATAGCTTAAATCGTTAGCTCAGGAATTAAATCAAAAAAAAAACGAGCTATTAGGCTCTGATACCACTTGAAAAGGCCAAGCTATATGTCCTAGAGGGGGGGGGGGGGGGTGAATAGGACAATGCCAAATAAAAACTTATAACAGCGGAATAATAAAGAAAATGATAGCCAAATTAAATAACAATGTAGGAAAGTAAAACAACCTCAAAATTCAGATCTTGAGAGGTTGATACAAATGTTATTCTAAGGACAACCTTACACCAAAAACAGAGTTTATGGTAGGACAACCTTATTTCTAGAAAGGTCTTTGTATCAAGTCTCAAATCGAAGAGGAATACAGAATTAAATACAAACTGAAATGAAATAACTTGTAATTAAAAATGTATTGTTCTAGGGACAGCCATACACCATAAAAATGGCAGGGCAACCTTGCTGGAACAACTTTCAAATGAAATTGAAAATCAAGCTTATAAAGGAATAGCAGAAAGTAAATTCTAAGCTATTACAACATTCTCACAAAGCTTGAAATAATTACAACATTCACCACCATACATACATCCCACAAAAAGAATAAAAATTAGAAGAGTAAAACAATCAACCACAACACAAGGGTTTATAGTGGTTCGCCTGTGTGTTCACCAACTGTTATCCAACGGCCACACAAAAAGCTACTCCACTCCTAATATCCTCACACAAGGGATATTAGCGTTCACTAAAGATAGGTTTTCCCAAGTTCACCCAAAACCCTTACAATTGTGTCTTTGTATGTGGGCTTACACAATTAAAAAAACCCCCACTTCTGAGTTTTCCTGGCTCTCCTCAGATAACCAATATAACAAGATTTTTCTGGCAAATCTTGAAAGAAACCAAAATAATAGAAAGGAATTTACAATATGTAAAATACCTGAATATCTTCTTCGTTGTAGCAGCCCGGTAGAACCAAGTCAGAGTAGATGATTGAATGTCCAAGTTCAATGTCCAGTACTCGATTACAATGGTTCTAATTCTAATAGATTTTAAATTAAACCAAATAGGGCTTGCCTTAATTGATTTTGATTCCAAAGAAAGGGAATAACAATTCCTCTTTTCAAATCAGATGGAATAAAACAAACAAAATCAATTAAAATAAAGCTAAGGAAAGAAGATATTAAATAAGCACACTTAGCTTAGATGGAGCACGAATTATCTCTCGAAGTTCGACGAAGATTGGCTTGAATACTATAATTAAATCGATGATTTCTTGAGATTGGTGCACTATTTATAAGTGAGAAGATCGGGTCTTTGAACTCGTCTAGAGTGCTCTACGACTAGTCGAAGCTCTAACAGATATTTGAAAAATCCGCGGATTTGCTTTGACGTTCTACGATCGTCGTAGCCCTCCTACGATCGGTCGTAGGTCACCTACGATCGGTCGTAGGTTTCCTTCGACCGGTCGTAGGTCCTGAAAGGTTCGCTCGACTTCGAGTCGTAGATTCTACGATTGGTCGAAGATGCGTCGACACTGTTCCTACGATCGGTCGAATGATTCCAGGACTAGTCGAAGGCTAACAGATTTTATCCGAAATTTGTAACAAACTTACGACTGGTCGAGGATTTTCTTAGACTGGTCGAAGCAAGTCTAGGACTAGTCGAAGCAGACCTAAGACTGGTCGAAGAACAGACCAATCACATGTAAAATAACATTCGGCTTATGTATCCGAAATGACCTACTTCTAAAGTCATCCTATGGTCAAACAAACCTCAATCATGAAGTATGGACATTGAAACAAGAGACCATGAAGAATGAGCCTTGAAGTCTCAGTCTTGAAGTCTTGATTTCAGCTTGAGTCTTGCCTTGTACTTTCTTTTCGGCTTGAGTCTTGTTTTGTGAGCAGTTCTTGCATTCAAGAGTCTTGTCTTGTGATCAGTTCTTTCAGTCAAGATCTTGAGTCTTGTACTTGAGAGTTTTGCTTGATGTGAGCTTAGCTTGTTCATGAAGTCTTGAATGTTGATCCTTGAGAGAGCTTCACTTAAGCAGGTTATATAAAACATAACAGAGATTTTGTCACCACAAATTTGACAACTTACAGGGATATAAACTATAGCACTTACACTCACTGCATCAATCTTCAAGGGGTTCACTGCGATACCTTCCCTAGTCACTTGTGACCAAGGAACTTCACCTCCTCCTAGCAAAAATCGCACTTCTCTAGCTTCACATATAGCTGATGGGCACGGAGGGTATGCAAGGCGATCTCTAAATGTTGCTCATGGTACTCACGAGTCCTCGAATAAATCAGAATATTATCGACGAAAACCACCATAAACTGATCGAGATAAGGACGGAAGACCTCATTCATCGACTATATAAAGACCGCGGGTGCATTGGTCAATCCACATGACATGACTTGAAACTCAAAGCGACTATATTGCGTCCTGAAAGTCGTCTTCAGGTTATCCTCCTCTCGGACTCGAATCTGATGATAACTAGACAGTAAGTCAATCTTCAAAAAGATCTGTGTATCCTGCAGCTAATCAAACAAATTATCAATCCTTGGAAGCGGATACTTATTCTTGATCGTGACCCGGTTGAGCTCGCGGTAATCCATGCAGAGCCTCAACGACCCATCCTTCTTCCTAACAAATAGTACCGACGCTCCCCATGGCGAACTGCCCGGATGAATGAAACCCAACTCTGGTAACTCGTCCAACTGCTGTTGCAGCTCTCGCAACTCCATCGATGTCATATGATATGGGGCCTTCGAGATAGGTGTGGTACTAGGCATAAGATCAATCTGAAACTCAATATGCCGATGCGATAGCAATCCTGGAATCTCCTGGAATACATCAAGGAAATTAAAGACCACTGACAACTGATCAATGCTCACTGCGACGGGCTCCTCTACTGCACATGACATTAAACAAGAAAACGGCTCTCCTCTAGGCTAGACGACAAAGTGGAACTGTGGCAAGCCTGGTATATAGAATATGACTGTCCTTGTAGAGCAGTCCAAGACAGCATGGTACTCGGTAATATAATCCATGCCCTGGATGACGTAGAACTCTGACATCGACAACCCGAACAGATCAGAAGGTAAGAAGGTCTCCTTGACTAAGACAGGGTAAGATAACAACATCAGCCTAGCACTACGGTCTTCCCCAAGGGCGTCGATACAGTCAACCCCTCATGGGTAGACTCTGTCGGCAATTCAGTCAAATGGCAGAAATCCTCCAATACGAACGAGTGCGAAGCACCAGAATCAAACAACACTCGGGCAATGCATGCAAAGACTAGAAGTATACCCTCAATGACTCCTCTGAAAGACTACGGGTCTTGCTGAGCTGCATAGAACCTATCCTGAGCTGGCTGGGGAGGTGTCTATCCCCTCTGAGGTCCCTGCTACTACTACCACTGCGGCGGCCTATAATTATGTCTCGGCTGCGACTGGGGCCTATGTAGTGGATGTGGTTATGGTCGTTGCTGCTGCTATAGAGGCTGTTGAGGAGCTCTCAGCTGCTGCCACTGCTGTTGAGGGCAGGGGCACTCTTACATATGGTGTCCAACTCCATCGCACCTAAAAAAAGTCCCTGTGAACGGTCCCTTGGGTGGTGGTGAAGGTGCCTCTGGTGCTCAGTGGGTCGCATGTCCCTGCTGCTGTTGATGATGCTGTTGCTGGGGGCCATAGGAGGGGGCCTGCCTCTTCCGGTCTCTCCTCTGATCGTGATATCGCTACGTGCTGGCCCAATCAGCCACATAAATCTAAGCCATCCGTACTACCTTCTTGAAGGTCAGGAGCTCGTGCCCAATAACACGGCCTCAAAGACTGTAAGGCAAGCCGTTCTCAAAACGGTGGGCCTTCCGCCCCTCATCATCAACCAAATATGGCGTGAACCTCGATAGCACTACAAAACGAGCTATATGCTTAGCCACAGACATGTCTCCCTATACCAGGGTCTTGAACTCTAATGCTCGCTGCCATCAAATGTGGTCGGAGAAGTACTGTCGGTCGAAGTGGTTAATGAAATCCTCCCATGTCCAGACGAAGTCAGCTAGTGCAACATGGGCAATAGAGGTCCACCAGTGCTCGGCCTCACCCTCGAATAAATACACGGCCAAGGGGACCCACTGCTGAGTCGTGCATCTCATGATCTCAAACATCTTCTCCACTC
This sequence comes from Magnolia sinica, assembly GCF_029962835.1. Classification (NCBI taxonomy): domain Eukaryota; kingdom Viridiplantae; phylum Streptophyta; class Magnoliopsida; order Magnoliales; family Magnoliaceae; genus Magnolia; species Magnolia sinica. Next base: position 64,618,710 of record NC_080575.1, on the reverse strand, counting down.
GAAAGCGTCATCTCTCTATTGTAGTTGGAACGGACTCTCACTTTAATCACGGAGGATCAAGCCAAAGGAAGTCTCATAGCAAGGCGCTCATCACTCCTACTTTGTCTACTTCGGGGTCTCGGGAGATCACCTACTCTACCCCTTAAGGGCGGCGGTCACAACCTACAACATCTGCTGCAACTGCTTAGCACCAACTGGCATGGTAGGGGTTGCGCTGGTCTCGGATGGAGGTGTGGGTCTGCGGGAGCCTCTGGCAGGGGAACGGGAATTGCATGAAACGAAATAAGAACCTCAAGCAAAGGAATGGGATCCTCAAGCAGTGGAGTAGGGGCTCGTGCCTCGTGTGCCTGGTCTAGGCGGCATAGTCTACAACAAAGAACAAAGGCACCTATCATCCTTGAGAACCCTTGAAGGCTCAGACATTCGAGAACCAAATCAGAAAGATATGCACTCAGGACCTGATAGCCCTAAGCTCATAGTAGATATGTGATGTTGTCCTAAGTTATTCCCAAGTAATGCTCTGATACCAACTCCTGCCATTCCCTAAACTCGAAAATCGGGCTCACAAAATTCCTGATCGCCGAATCTGACACCGACAGCCTCCATACTACCCCATTCTTGGCTCCTGAAGCCATATACCAGGTTCTAATCCGAGAATCCTACAAGGAGGATTTTAAACATGAATTTTATTTCACAATAAGCATAACCAAGGGAATAACCCATGAACAATAACGAGAACATCATCACAAAATCCACTATAATAAAAAACTTTAAGAACAATGCGTATAAAGGGAAATACAATAACAATATTGAAATTCCAAAAGCTCAGCTACACGCTCCTGCTCCTGCTCAACTACGATTGCGTCCTAGCATCACCTACATGCATCTATGGTGCATAAGCTTATAGAAAGCTTAGAGGGTGGTGAAAATGTGTGCGCAAGGTAGCAATCCAAGTATACAATATCATAGTAATGTGGAAACATGCTAGTAAGTTCATGAATGCTAACAATCGTATCAAGGCTATGTAATGCAAGACATGAATACTATCGGCCACACCAAGGCCATGCGATGCAAGGCATGAATGCTAACGGCCACACTAAGGCCAAATGATGCAAGGCCTACATGACAATGTCATGTGCAAGATGTAGCTCAAGCATACCGATCCACATATTAATCCAACTCATCTCTGGAGCATCATATATCAATATAGTTCTCTCTAAATAATCACCAGGGTCTAATACACTATACACCACATTTCCGCCCTACACTAGACGCACAACCGTGCAAGCAGAAGAGACCTCACTATTCGCTTAGCCAATAGTAAGCCAATATCTATCCAGCACGTCGATAACGGACCCATTTACTAGCTGGTCATACTCAACCTAGAAATTGCTCCTACCCTCAAGCGGGTAAGGCCACATCCCCTTCCAACCGACCACGATACAGCAGGAGATGCGACCTCTTAGTATTCAGCCCTCATGCGCTCATATATCCACTTAGTCTGGGCATTGAAGCATCTTCCATAGTACCATAAGGTTTTGGGGACTTTTACCATGGGACATCCTTCACGCCCCCATGCTTAACAACCATTTTCAGTATCCAATCCTGCCATCCACGATATATCTGTGAAGGATATAACCCTGATGTCGGTAGGGCATACAGTAATCATAATCACATAATGCAAGATGCATGAGTCACACGATCCAATCATGCATTAATCCTTCACATACCATGCACTCATGTGGAATAACTCCGCCTATCAGGGAGTCCCATAAACAATCTGCCCAATAACATATACAATGGTCGACCACATCTCATAACGAGCATGTAGATGATGCGTATGAGCATGTATCATGATGCTATGCTATCACATACTCATAATCGGTATCGATAACCGACCTATATACAAGGCAGGGTCCATAGATTGTCATGCCCCAAACTCGAAAAATGGGCTCACAAAATTCCCAATCACCGAATCCGACACCGACAGCCTCCGTAGTGCCCTATTCTCGGATTTCGACACTCACATGCTAAATACCGATCCTGGGATCCTACAAGGAGGATTTTCAGTATGATTTTGTTTGTAATCGAGCATAGCCACAAGTATAACCAAGTCACAAAACAACATCACTACATATCCACTATATCAAAAACTTTAAGTACAGAGCGGAAAGGGAAATACAAGATGATCAAAAGGCTCCAAAATAAATGGATGTGCACTCCTGCCTCAGCGCTGCTGTTGTCCAATGCTACCTGCACGCAACTGTCGTGCATAAGCTTACAAAAGCTTAGAGGGTGGTGTAAGTGTGAGCGCAAGACAAGTGTCAAGTATATAATATCAGAGTAATGTGAAAAGATGCAGTAAGTCCATGAATGCAATCAGCTATACCAAAACGATGATGCCAGGCATGAATGTTATCAGTCATACTAAGGCCATGCGATGCAAGGCCTATGTAGCCAAATGTCATATGCGACATGCAAAATAAACATGTCAGTCCTCATCAAGTACATATATCAGTATAGTTCCTCTCTGGATATCACTGGGGTCTAATACACCTCACACTGACTGCCTCCTCCCTAGCTGCACAGTCAAGCAAGTGGAAGAGACCATACTATCCGCCTGACCAGTAGTCTGCCAATACCTACCCGGCTCATCGATAGTGGACTCATTTATGAGCTGGTCAAACTCAGCCTAACTTATAGCCCCCTCACTCCGGCAGATAAGGCCACACCCCCTTCCAACCGACCACGCACAGTGGGAGATGCGGCCTACTGGTATTTGGCACTCGGACGCTCGTGTATCCACTCAGTCTAGGCGTTGAAGCATTTCCTGGTACCAAAAAGGTTCTGTAATTTTCACTCAAGGACATCCTAAGTGCCCATAATGCTAGAGCCGATATTTTCGGTATCTGATACGACCATCCAAGATGTGCCTGTGGAGGCCACGACCCTGATGTCACTAGGGCGTGCAGTGATCAAGTCACACATATGCGGAATGCATAAGCCACATCGTCAAATCATGCAGCAATCATAAGCGTACCACGCACTCATGTGGGAGCACTCCGTCTCATAAGGAGTCCCGTAAATGTCTCAACCCAACGGCTTATGCTATGATCAAACATTCCTCATATCAAGCATACATATGATGCGTATGGGCATGAATCATGGAGTTATACTAAGCATGTTATAAAGTGATGAATTATCAACAAGTATGGGCCTATCAATGGGCCCTAAGGAGAGTTACAATGCGGACATTTAACCAACATTATACTTACAATGTGGACGTCAAACCAACATTGTTCCCTAGGCACGGCCTGCCATAAATATCGTTACATAAACCATGTGGGAATCACACATTGCAATGGACCCTAGGGACAGCTCATTGGGCCTCGACCCATGGGCCTTGCATACATCAAATGGACCACATCATATGGGCCTTATATAAATCAAGTGGGCCACATCAATGGGCCTTATGTACATTGCAATGGGCTATAAGCCCTGGGCCTTGAAATACATCACAATGGGCCTTGTAACATGGGCCTCATATATATATATCATAGTGGGCCTCAACAACGGGCCACAAATACATCGAATGGGCCTATTCACATAGGCCTTATGTATATCAGGTGGGTCACACCAATTGGACCCCATATGTACATCAAATGGGCCATAACCCAAATAAGAGTGGTGATAATGATTTCCACCATTTAAAGTTCATAAAGCCCACCATAACATATGTTTCCCATCCAACCTATTCATAAATTAACACAGTGATATATGAAGTGGAAACAAATAACAGCTTAACAGGAAACTTGGCCCTTAGAAATTTTGAACGGTGGACATCATTGTCCACTACCTTAGATGGTGGGGTCCACTTAGACTATGGATCTGACTCATTCTTAGTCTCATGCCAAAAAAACTATCTTTCAAAATGGTTGGATAGATTGGATGTAACACATGCATCATGGTGGGGGTTCCAAATGAAGGCCTATCATCAAGTATGTATTATATATAGCAAAATATATAATCTACATATAATATATATAATATATACAATATTATATATAATATAATACAATATTATATCTAATATAATACACACACACACACACACACACAAGCCATCCCACACGTGGGGGGTGGGTCCCACCGTCCAGTGTGGATGGTGTGGATAGAACACATAAATCAAGGGGTTCCACTGTCCACGGTCAGTGGACGGTGTGAATGAAACACATACATCACTGTGGGTCCCACGTGGGGCCCCACAATAACGCTTATTTGCAATCTGACCCGTTGGTAAGGTCACATGGACCTGGATGAAAAGGAAAGAAAAATTTCATCTTGATTCAAAACTTTTGTGGCCCATAAAAGGGTTTCAAGGGCAGACGTTCAATCCCACTGTTTCCTCTGATGTGGGCCACCTGAGCGTTGGATGTGGCTAATTTTTGGAGGGGGCCCACTTCAAGAAGTGGCCCACCCTTTGAACGGTTTAGATGACAAACATGTATCATGGTGGGGCCCACGGCTGGGACCGTGGGTCTCTGCTCGTACGTTCGTCAGCAGCAGGCGCTGCCTGCGCCTCTGACAGCAGCAGCAGCAAGGTTGTTGTTGTAAACTTTTTTTTTGAAGAAAAACTGAAATCTCGGGGTTTTCATACATGGGGTCCGCATCAGCTGAATTCAGCCCATCCATTGCTCTCTACGGCTCAAGACTGATCAAACGATCCCCATATCCGACGTGTTTCGGCGTGTAGAAAAAAATCAAGTGAATTTAAACGGTTAAAGTCACTATTTTCAAAGGTATGGCCAGCCAGAAAATTGGATCAGCTTCATTTTTTGGCTTAATGCCTAAAATGAGTCGTGGAAGGGAATAGACGGTGTGGATTGAATTTATACATCCATGTGGGGCCTATACAAGTGACCCACCCCAAAATTTTAAACCCATGCTAATATTTGTGTTTCCAGGTTCACATCCAGATACGCTGGACTCTCTTTTTTCTTTCTTTTGTTTAGGCAAACAAATAATGTTAAGGTAGGCCCTACTTAGGTGGGCCACCACATGGCTAGATGGTGTGGAACATACACACATATAAAGTGGGCCCCACCTATATATAGATTGGATTTAATACATGCTTCATGGTGGGGTCCATCCGAGCGGGCCACATTGTAAGTGCTATAGTTTATATCCCTGTTTGTTGTCAAATTTGTGATGACAAAATCACTGTTATGTTATATATAACTTGCTCAAGTGAAGCTCTTTCAAGGATCAACATTCATGAACAAGCTAAGCTCACAACAAGCAAAGCTCTCAAGTACAAAGGATCAATCTTGAATGAAAGAACTGCTCACAAGATGTCACGCCCCAAACTCGGAAACCGGGCTCACAAAATTCCCGATCGCCGAATCCGGCGCCGACAGCCTCCGTAGAACCCCATTCTCGGACCCCGGCACCCATTCACCAGGTTCCGATCCTGGGAGACTACAAGGAGGGTTTCAAATCATCAGTCTGAATCATAATGAGCATAACAAAAAGCATAACCCACAAACAATAACCACAAGAACACCACCACAAAATCCACTATGATCAAAAACTTTTTAGTACAATGCGATTGAGAGGGGAAAATACAATGTAATAAAAGAAACAAAACTCCAGAAGCTCGGCTGCACGCTCCAACTACAGCGAGACTATGGCTGCGACTGCGTCCTGGCGTCACCTGCACGCATTAATCGTGCATAAGCTTATGGAAAGCTTAGAGGGTGGTGTAAGTGTGTGCGCAATATAAACGTGCTCAAAATGCAAGGTCAGAGTGATGCGGAATTATGGTGATGAGCACATGAATGCAATCAGCCGTACCAAGGCTATGCGGTGCAAGATATGAATGCTATCGGCCATAACACAGCCATGCGATGCGAGATGCAACTCAAGCATGCCAATCCTCATCATGTATCAGTACAGTTCTCATTCTGGATAATCACCGGGGTTCAATACACTCCAAATGGCACTGTCGCTCTCCTAGCCGCACAGTCCAAGTGAGAGTAAGAAACCTCACTATCCGCCTGACCAATAGTTTGCCAATCCTATCCGGCACGTCGATAGCGGACCCATTCGCGAGCTGGTCAAACTCAGCCTAGTATTGCCCCCTACCCTCGGGCGAGTAAGGCCACACCCCTTTCCAACCGACCACGACACAGTGGGAGACGCGGCCTCCTGGTATTCGGCCCTCGTGCGCTCATATATCCACTCGGTCTCGACGTTGGAGTCATCCTCTGGTACCATCGGGTTTAGGGATTTTCACCAAGGGACGTCTATGGTGCCCGTATGCTAGAACCAAATATTTCCGGTATCCAACCCAGCCATCCACGATGTGTCTATGGAGGCTATGGCCCTGATGGCGCTAGGGCATACAGTAACTACAATCACACAAATGCAAGTGCATGAGTCACACTATCAGTCATGCAACAGTCCTGTATATACCATGCACTTATATGAGGCAACTCCGCCTATCAGGGAGCCCATAAACAGTCTATCCAAAGGTATATGCTATGATCGGTCACCCTCACATCAGGCATACATATGGTGCGAATGATCATGAATCATGGATCTATACTAAACATGTATAAAGAGATGGGCTCTAGATATAATGGAGATGGCCCTAGGCGGCCTTCTTACCATAATTTTGGGCCTATCAGTGGGCCTTAGGGAGAGTTATAATGCGGACATTTAACCAACATTATCCATTCAATGTGGACATCAAACCAACATTGCTCCCAAGGAATGGCCTTCCATGAATCACATATTGTAATGGGCCTTTTGTACATCTAATTGGGCCTTGACCCAAGGACCCAAATACATCAAATGGCCTACATAACATAAGCCCCATATCTATATCAAGGTGGGCCTCAATTGGCCTCATAATATGGGTCTAATACAAATCAAGGTGAGCCTCAACAAGGACCACTAATGCATGAAGATGGGCCTCCATAATGGGCCTTAAATTATCTCCAAAATAGTTGGACAGTTGGATGAAACACATACATTATGATGGAGCCCACCAAAATGCTCATCTTCCACCCAGCTTAAGGCCCAATATAATGTTTATTTTCCACCCAACTTAAGGCCCAATATAATGTTTATTTTCCACCCAACTGTTCATAAAGCTACCTGAACCAAGGTAGGGCCCACTGGACTGGGCCCACTGGAATGTTTATTTTCATCCAACCTGTGCATAAGGTCACTTGGACCTGGGTGGGATTGGGCCCACCGTGCTATTTAATTACCGTCCAACTGTTTACAAGTCACAGGGACCTTGGGTAGGGTGCACTGGACCGTTTATTGGCCATACAACCTGTTGATAGGGTCTGGTCAGGGGCCCACTGCAACATGGTTTTCAAATCCAGCCCACTCACTATGTGTGTCCCACTTAACCGAGGGTTCAGACCGAGTTTCAACCGTATCTAAATTTCAGGTAGGCCCCACTAAGTGCTTTTATTGTTTAGATATGTCTTCACATGATTTTAGATGGTGTGGCCGACCTAAGTTCCTTATAAAGCTGATTTTGAGTTGAACGTCCAGTATGTGGGGACCCATCTAATGCACGGTGTTGATCTTCAAAACGCATCAAGGTGGGGCCCACAGCTGGGGCCGTAAGCCCCAGCTCGTCCGTCCACGCGGCAGCGGCGGACGCTGCTGCTGCTGCCCCTTTTTTTTTATTATTATTATTTTTTGAACATTTACTTTTCTGTGGAATTTCCTAGGTGGGACCCTCATCAGTGAAATCCAGCCCACCCATTATGTGAGTCCCACTTGTCTGACCGTCCAGACCAAGTTTCACCCACATCCAAAACCCGGGTAGGCCCCACCAAGTGATTTTATATGTTTTGGCATGTCATCACATAACTTTAAATGGTGTGGCCTACCTGAGATCCATATAAGGCTGATATTTGGGGTGGACGTCTATTCTGTGGGAACCCATCCAATGCATGGAGTGGATGTTCAAAACGTACCACAGTGGGGCCCACGGCTGGAGCCGTGAGGCAGCCTCGTCCGTCCGTGCATCAGCCGCAGGCGCTGCCTGCGGTCGCCCTGCAGCAACATCAGCGCTGCTCCTTCCTTCTTTTTTTTTATGATTTCCCACGGTTTTTAGTAGATGGGGTCCGCATCAACAAGATCCACTCCAGCCATTGGTCCATGTGGTTCGATACAAACCCATAGAGTCCAATATTGAGTTATTTCAGATATGCAGGAGCATCAGGGAGTAATTCGAAGGTAGGATTGCTGTTTCCTATGGTATGGCCCGTTTAATTTTCAGATTGGTCCCAAATTTTGTCTCAACGGTTAAAATGATCTGAGCAACGGGATAGACAGCTTAGATTATATGCATACATTAAGGTGAGGCCTGCATGAGTGGCCCCCATTTCTTTCTCTCTCTCCCTTTTTTTTTAAAGCAGTGCCAGTCAACGTCCAGCATCCCTGGACGCTAGACGAATTACATAATCACTTCATTGTGGTGGGCCCCACGTGGACGTGGCCCACCAATATAAATAAATAAATATATATGTATATATATATATAATATATACCTTATATTATATATGTATATACATACATATCATATTATATATTATATACATATATTATATCAAATATAACATATATGTATATATATATATATATAAAGATGCATTGGGCCCATCCAAATAGTGGATGGTGCGGATCATCACCTATAATAGAGTGGGCCACACCGTCTGATGTAGATGGACGGGGGAGATGTAACACATATTGGTGGGATCCACACCATTACAAGGAAAGAAGGAGAGAGAGATAGAGAGAGAGATACACGGTGAGATAGAGGAACCCCGCCACTATGGGCCCTCTTGATTAAATCACATACATCCAAATGGGTCTCACCAACAAGTGGGCCCTAAAATTTAAATTAATGGAAAATCACCCACCTTATCTTCCTTCTCCTTGCTCCCTTGGACTCCTTAGCTCCTTACCTTCACTTTTAATGGAGGTTGATGAAAGATGAATGGTTGAGATTGAAGATGAGAGGGTGGGCCACACTTGAAGTTGAGAGAGTGTGTTGGATGTGTGAAATTTCTCATGGGATTTGGAAAAAATTGCTAGAGAATGAGAGGGAGAGATAGAAATAATGGATGGAGGGATGGGTGGAGTGATGGTTGTAAGAAAGGAGTGATGAGAGGTATGGTTTAGTTTGAAATTGGTGGAGAAGAGAGATGGTTGTGGTTGAAAAATTGTAAAAGGTGTATGGTTGTTGTTGAAATTTGGAAAAGAGGAGTGGTGAGGTGGAAAGAATGGTGGACTTTAGGAAAAAGAGGGAATGGGTGTAGTACTTGATGTATGGGATGCATTAAATGTTGATTGATGGGACTCATTGTGTAGAGATTCCCTCGAAATCTGCAACGCGTGGTGTTTCTTCGAAATAAACGCAGATCTGCATCTTCTTACCTGGGTATCGGTTCGGTGCGCAAGTCATGGCGTTGGAACCGCGGCAACGACGCGGTCGCTATGATACAACTTTCGGATCAAGCCGACGTCGGTGCGCGGGACCTGGCTTAGGATCGTGGGCAAACACCGAATACGGTGCGAAGGTTGTCGGAATTTGACCGGAAGGACCACGGAAGCTAACGGAATGGTACGGATTAGGACACGGGTCTTACAGCTCTCCCCACCAAATAAAAATTTCATCCTCGAAATTTACACAATCAAAGCAAGGAATCATAACTCATAATAAAGAGGGAACAAGGCATCGTCGAATAAATATTAGAGACAACATACAACATACAATATACAATCAATCATCAAAAAGATGAGGATAGCGCTCTCGAATCTCAGCCTCGCGCTCCCAAGATGCCTCATCCACAGAATGGTGACCCCACTGAACCTTCACCAAGGGGATGACCTTGGTTCGGAGGACCTGCTCCTTCCGATCAAGGATACGAACTGGCTGCTCAATGTAAGAAGCGTCCTCACGAACCTCCAACGGCTGCCAGTCAATAACAGGAACTACGTCTGACCCACATTTCCTCAACATAGAGACGTGGAAAACGTTGTGGACGCCAGACAACTGAGATGGTAAGGCAAGCCGATAGGCCACAGCGCCAATGCGCTCAGTGATCTCGAATGGTCCTATGAATCTCGGGGCAAGCTTGCCCTTCGCTCCAAATCTAACTACGCCCTTCATGGGTGAGACCTTGAGATACACATGGTCCCCTACATCAAGCTCCAAGGGACGACGCCGGCGATCAGCAACACTCTTCTGCCGGCTCTGAGCATCCTCTGCCTAATGATATCAATAACCTCTGATGTCTCCTGCACAAGCTCGGGACCTAGGAGACGCCGCTCTCCAACCTCGGTCCAACAACTCGGAGATCTGCACGGTTTGCCATATAATGCCTCAAAAGGAGCCATGCCAATGGTCGCCTGATAGCTGTTGTTGTATGTGAACTCAGCCAATCGCAGATGCTCATCCTAGCTACCACCGAAGTCAATCACGCAGGCCCGAAGCATATCCTCAAGGATCTGGTTGACCCTTTCGGTCTGGCCATCGGTCTGCGGATGATACGCGGTACTGAGCTGCAAATCAGTGCCCATAGCTCTCTGAAAGCTCCTCCAAAACTGAGACGTGAACCTCGGGTCTCGGTCAGAAATGATCGAGACTGGAACGCCTTGTAGTCTCACAATCTCCTCAATGAACAACCTCGCAAGCCGGTCCAAAGGCCAAGTCGCACGAATCGCAAGAAAATGTGCCGACTTCGTCAGACGGTCCACGACAACCCAAATGGCGTCATGACCGCGCTGAGTCCTCGGCAAACCCATAATAAAATCTGTAGATACGTGCTCCCACTTCCACGTCGGGACGCTCAACGGCTGCAATAGACCAGGGGGTCTCTGATGATCGGCCTTGACACGCTGGCATGTGTCACACTCGGCCACAAAACTGGCAATCTGGCGCTTCATTCCTGCCCAATAATACTGTCGCCTCATATCACGGTACATTTTCGTCGAGCCAGGATGGATAAAAAGCCGCGATCGATGCGCCTCGGTCATAAGATCTCTACGCAACTCAGGAATATCCGGGACACACAATCGGCCTCTAAAGCGAAGTCCACCATCAGCACCAATCTGCCAATCTGTCTGACTCTCAGATGCCTCATCTGCTCGGTAATCCTGTAACTACTCATCTGTCTGCTGAGCCTCGATCACCCTTGCGACAAGAGAGGGTTGAATCGACAGGCTCGATAACTGAACGATAGAAGACTGCAGACCAAAATCAAAGTCGTACTCTGCTATATCCTCGAGCATCTTCCACTCTTGAATCATCATATGTGCCACCAGGCCTCGTGGCTGACGGCTAAGGGCATCTGCCACCACATTCGCCTTGCCTGGGTGGTACTGGAGGTCAAAATCATAATCCTTCAGAAGCTCCATCCAGCGTCTTTGTCTCATGTTCAGCTCAGACTGAGAAAATAGATACTTCAAGCTCTTGTGGTCAGAGAAGAGCTCGAACCTAACCCCATAGAGATAGTGTCTCCACACCTTCAGTGCGAAGACGCTGCCAACTCCAAATCGTGCGTGGGGTAGTTCGGCTCATGAACCTTGAGTCTGACGAGATGCAAATGTTACAGGTCTGCCGTTGCATCAGGACGGCACCCAATCCAATACGCGAAGCATCGGTAAATACCACGAATCCATCACTCTCAGGGGAAGAGTGAGGACGAGAGCGGACGTGAGGCAGTCCTTCGACTCCATAAATGCTCGCTCACGGGCGTCACTCCAAATAAACTCTGCGCCCTTCCGAGTCAACCGGGTCAACGGGCTGCAATACGGGAGAAGCCCTCAATGAAACGCCGATAATATCCCGCTAAACCAAGGAAACCGCGGATCTCGGACCAGTCGTGGGCTGACCCCACCGACGCACCCGCCTCAACCTTCGAGGGGTCCACTGCGACACCCTCCCTCGTCACCACGTGGACCGAGGAATCTCACCTCCTCTGCCCGAACTCACACTTCTCCAGCTTCGCATATAGCTGGTGGGCACGGAGGGTCTGCAAGGCGATCTCCAGATGCTGCATATGGTCCTCACGGGTCCTCGAATATATCAGAATGTCGTCAATGAAGACCACAACAAACTGATCGAGATATGGACGAAAGACCTCGTTCATCAACTGCATGAAGACCGCGGGTGCATTGGTCAGTCCAAAGGACATGACCTGAAACTCAAAATGACCATAACGCGTCCTGAAAGCTGTCTTCGGGATGTCCTCCTCTCGGACACGAATCTAATGATAACCAGAACGCAGGTCAATCTTCGAAAAGAACTGTGCACCCTGCAGCTGATCAAATAAATCATCTATCCTCGGGAGCGGGTATTTGTTCTTAATCGTGACCCGGTTGAACTCGCGGTAATCTACGCAGAGCCTCAACGAGCCATCCTTCTTCCTGACGAAGAGTACCGGCGCTCCCCAAGGCGAACTGCTTGGACAAATAAATCCCAACTCACGCAACTCGTCCAACTGACACTACAGCTCACCCAACTTCATCGGTGCCATACGGTACGGGGCCTTCGAGATAGGCGCAGTACCGGGCACAAGATCGATCTGGAACTCGATATGACGGTGAGGAGACAATCCTGGAATCTCCTGGAACACGTCGGGGAAGTCGCAAACAACCGGCAACCGATCAATACAAATGGCAATAGGCTCCTCGACTGCACAGGACATCAAGCAAGACAACGGCTCTCCTCTGGGCTCAGCGATGAACTGGAACTGCGGCAAGCCTGGTATGCAGAACGTGACTGTCCTCGCAGAACAGTCCAAGATAGCGTAGTACTCGGCAAGCCAATCCATGCCCAAGATAACGTCGAAATCTGTCATCGGCAGCACAAACAAGTCAGCAGGCAAAAAGATATCACCGACAAGAACCGGGCAAGATGGACAGAAACGGCCCAATACTGTGGTCCTCCCCAAGGGCGTCGATACGATCAATCCCTCACTAGTAGACTCTGTCTGCAATCCAGTCGATCGGCAGAAACCCTCGGACATGAATGAGTGAGAAGCGCCAGAATCAAATAATACTCGAGCGATGCATGAAGAGACGGAAAGTATACCCTCGACAACTCCTCCGGATGACTGCGGGTCCTGCTGAGCCGCGTAGAACCTAGCCTGAGCTGGCTGGGGAGGTGCCTGTCCCCTCTGAGGTCCCTGGTGCTGCTGCTGCCTCTGCGGCGGCCTATACTGCTGCCTCTGCTGCTGCTGGGGCCTCGGTGGCTGAGGTGGCTGTGGTCGCTGCTGTGCTGGAGGCTGCTGCTGAGGTCGCTGCTGTGCTGGAGGCTGCTGTGGTGCTCTCGGCGGATGTAGGTGAGGCTGCTGTGATCCTCTCGACTGCTGCAGATGAGGGCGAGGGCACTCAGACAAGCGATGCCCTGTCCCACCACATCCAAAACAAGTCCCTGCAAATGGCTGCTGGGGTGGCGCTGGAGGTGCTGCTGGGGCTGCTGGTGCTCTAGCAGGTGGGTGGCTCCTATACCTCTGCGGTCGACGCTGCTGCTGGAAGCTACTGGAGGGGGTCTTCCTCTTCTGTCCCCTCCTCTGATCTCTGTCGGCCTGCGCGCCAGCCCACTCAGTCTCATAGATCTGAGCCCTCCGCACTACAGCCTAAAAGGTCGGAAGCTCATGCCCAATCACATGGCCTCGAAGACTGTAACGTAAGCCGCTCTCGAAACGGCGGGCCTTCCACCCCTCATCATCAACCATATATGGCGCAAACCTCGATAGCGCCACGAAACGAGCCGCGTACTGAGCCACGGTCATGTCTCCCTGCACCAGAGTCTCGAACTCTAGTGCTCTCTGACGTCGAATATGGTCAGGGAAGTACTGCTCCTCGAATCGATCTACAAAATCATCCCATGTCCAGATATAGTCAGGTCCTGCGATGCGGGTAACCGAGGTCCACCAGTGCTCGGCCTCGCCCTGAAAAAGAAACACCGCCAACCGAACTCGCTGCTCGGTAGTACATGACATGGTATCAAAAATCTTCTCCACATCGGAGCGCCACCTCTCAGCTGCTGTCGGATCTGGCTCACCCTGGAATCGTGGAGGATCAAACTGTCGGAACTCTCGAAGTAGGGCACTCGCGCGCTCCTGCTCTGCCTGGGCCGGTGAAACCACCGGGTGTCTGCTCTACCCCTGGAGTGCGGCCGTCACAGCCTGCAGCATCTGCTGCAACTGAGAAGCACTCATGGATACGGTCGGATCCGCACTGGTATCTGGTGGAGGTGTAGCATCCTCAGGATGGGTGGTATGAATCTCTGGTAGATGAGCGACATCCTCAGGCTGGGCAGTAGGAATCTCTGGTGGTGGAGCAGGGGTCGTAGGTGGTAATGCGGGAGCCGTAGGTGGTGGAGCTGAAGTATCCGGTGGTGGTACGGGAGTCGATCGGGTCACTCTCCTGCGCGCCATGTCCTACAGAAAGGAGCAAAGGCGCCTGTCAACTTTGAAAACTCTCGAAGGTACGCTCGTTAAGGGTCGGTAATAAAAGATCGCTAGGCTATCCGAACTTAGGACTTAATCATTCATAGCAGACATGTAATGTTGTTCTTGGTTATTCCCGAGTTATGCTCTGATACCAACTTCTGTCACGCCCCAAACTCGGAAACCGGGCTCACAAAATTCTCGATCACCGAATCCGGCGCCGACAGCCTCCGTAAAACCCCATTCTCGGACCCCGACACCCATTCACCAGGTTCCGATCCTGGGAGACTACAAGGAGGGTTTCAAATCATCAGTCTGAATCATAATGAGCATAACAAAAAGCATAACCCACAAACAATAACCACAAGAACACCACCACAAAATCCACTATGATCAAAAACTTTTTAGTACAATGCGACTGAGAGAAGAAAATACAATGTAATAAAAGAAACAAAACTCCAGAAGCTCGGCTGCACACTCCAACTACAGCGAGACTATGGCTGCGACTGCGTCCTGGCGTCACCTGCACGCATCAATCGTGCATAAGCTTATGGAAAGCTTAGAGGGTGGTGTAAGTGTGTGCACAATATAAACGTGCTCAAAATGCAAGGTCAGAGTGATGCGGAATCATGGTGATGAGCACATGAATGCAATCAGCCGTACCAAGGCTATGCGGTACAAGATATGAATGCTATCGGCCATAACACAGCCATGCGATGCGAGATGCAACTCAAGCATGCCAATCCTCATCATGTATCAGTACAGTTCTCATTCTGGATAATCACCGAGGTTCAATACACTCCAAATGGCACTGTCGCTCTCCTAGCCGCACAGTCCAAGTGAGCGTAAGAAACCTCACTATCCGCCTGACCAATAGTCTGCCAATACCTATCCGGCACGTCGATAGCGGACCCATTCGCGAGCTGGTCAAACTCAGCCTAGTATTGCCCCCTACCCTCGGGCGAGTAAGGCCACACCCCTTTCCAACCGACCACGACACAGTGAGAGACGCGGCCTCCTGGTATTCGGCCCTCGTGCGCTCATATATCCACTCGGTCTCGACGTTGGAGTCATCCTCTGGTACCATCGGGTTTAGGGATTTTCACCCAGGGACGTCTATGGTGCCCGTATGCTAGAACCAAATATTTTCGGTATCCAACCCAGCCATCCACGATGTGTCTATGGAGGCTATGGCCCTGATGGCGCTAGGGCATACAGTAACTACAATCACACAAATGCAAGTGCATGAGTCACACTATCAGTCATGCAACAGTCCTGTATATACCATGCACTTATATGAGGCAACTCCGCCTATCAGGGAGCCCATAAACAGTCTATCCAAATACATATGCTATGATCGGTCACCCTCACATCAGGCATACATATGGTGCGAATGATCATGAATCATGGATCTATACTAAACATGTATAAAGAGATGGGCTCTAGATATAATGGAGATGGCCCTAGGCGGCCTTCTTACCATAATTTTGGGCCTATCAGTGGGCCTTAGGGAGAGTTATAATGCGGACATTTAACCAACATTATCCATTCAATGTGGACATCAAACCAACATTGCTCCCAAGGAATGGCCTTCCATGAATCACATATTGTAATGGGCCTTTTGTACATCTAATTGGGCCTTGACCCAAGGACCCAAATACATCAAATGGCCTACATAACATGAGCCCCATATCTATATCAAGGTGGGCCTCAATGGGCCTCATAATATGGGTCTAATACAAATCAAGGTGGGCCTCAACAAGGACCACTAATGCATGAAGATGGGCCTCCATAATGGGCCTTAAATTATCTCCAAAATAGTTGGACAGTTGGATGAAACACATACATTATGATGGAGCCCACCAAAATGCTCATCTTCCACCCAGCTTAAGGCCCAATATAATGTTTATTTTCCACCCAACTGTTCATAAAGCTACCTGAACCAAGGTAGGGCCCACTGGACTGGGCCCACTGGAATGTTTATTTTCATCCAACCTGTGCATAAGGTCACTTGGACCTGGGTGGGATTGGGCCCACCGTGCTATTTAATTACCATCCAACTGTTTACAAGTCACAGGGACCTTGGGTAGGGCCCACTGGACCGTTTATTGGCCATACAACCTGTTGATAGGGTCTGGTCAGGGGCCCACTGCAACATGGTTTTCCAATCCAGCCCACTCACTATGTGTGTCCCACTTAACCGAGGGTTCAGACCGAGTTTCAACCGTATCTAAATTTCAGGTAGGCCCCACCAAGTGCTTTTATTGTTTAGATATGTCTTCACATGATTTTAGATGGTGTGGCCCACCTAAGTTCCTTATAAAGCTGATTTTTGAGTTGAACGTCCAGTATGTGGGGACCCATCTAATGCACGGTGTTGATCTTCAAAACGCATCAAGGTGGGGCCCACAGCTAGCCCCAGCTCATCCGTCCACGCGGCAGCGGCGGACGCTGCTGCTGCTGCCCCTTTTTTTTATTTTTTATTTTTTATTTTTTTTTGAACATTTACTTTTCTGTGGAATTTCCTAGGTGGGACCCTCATCAGTGAAATCCAGCCCACCCATTATGTGAGTCCCACTTGTCTGACCGTCCAGACCAAGTTTCACCCACATCCAAAACCCGGGTAGGCCCCACCAAGTGATTTTATATGTTTTGGCATGTCATCACATAACTTTAAATGGTGTGGCCTACCTGAGATCCATATAAGGCTGATATTTGGGGTGGACGTCTATTCTGTGGGAACCCATCCAATACATGGAGTGGATGTTCGAAACGTACCACAATGGGGCCCACGGCTGGAGCCGTGAGGCAGCCTCGTCCGTCCGTGCGTCAGCCGCAGGCGCTGCCTGCGGTCGCCCTGCAGCAGCGTCAGCGCTGCTCCTTCCTTTTTTTGTTTTTATGATTTCCCACGGTTTTTAGTAGATGGGGCCCTCATCAACAAGATCCACTCCAGCCATTGGTCCATGTGGTTCGATACAAACCCATAGAGTCCAATATTGAGTTATTTCAGATATGCAGGAGCATCAGGGAGTAATTCTAAGGTAGGATTGCTGTTTCCTATAGTATGGCCCGTTTAATTTTCAGATTGGTCCCAAATTTTGTCTCAACGGTTAAAATGATCTGGGCAATGGGATAGACAGCTTAGATTATATGCATACATTAAGGTGGGGCCTGCATGAGTGGCCCCTATTTCTTTCTCTCTCTCCCTTTTTTTTTTAAAGCAGTGCCAGCCAACGTCCAGCGTCCCTGGACGCTGGACGAATTACATAATCACTTCATTGTGGTGGGCCCCACGTGGACGTGGCCCACCAATATAAATAAATAAATATATATGTATATATATATATATAATATATACCTTATATTATATATGTATATAAATACATATCATATTATATATTATATACATATATTATATCAAATATAACATATATGTATATATATATATATATATATAAAGATGCATTGGGCCCATCCAAATAGTGGATGGTGCGGATCATCACCTATAATAGAGTGGGCCACACCGTCTGATGTAGATAGACGGGGGAGATGTAACACATATTGGTGGGATCCACACCATTACAAAGAAAGAAGGAGAGAGAGATAGAGAGAGATACACGGTGAGATAGAGGAACCCCGCCACTATGGGCCCTCTTGATTAAATCACATACATCCAAATGGGTCTCACCAACAAGTGGGCCCTAAAATTTAAATTAATGGAAAATCACCCACCTTATCTTCCTTCTCCTTGCTCCCTTGGACTCCTTAGCTCCTTACCTTCACTTTTAATGGAGGTTGATGAAAGATGAATGGTTGAGATTGGAGATGAGAGGGTGGGCCACACTTGAAGTTGAGAGAGTGTGTTGGATGTGTGAAATTTCTCATGGGATTTGGAAAAATTGCTAGAGAATGAGAGGGAGAGATAGAAATAATGGATGGAGGGATGGGTGGAGTGATGGTTGTAAGAAAGGAGTGATGAGAGGTATGGTTTAGTTTGAAATTGGTGGAGAAGAGAGATGGTTGTGGTTGAAAAATTGTAAAAGGTGTATGGTTGTTGTTGAAATTTGGAAAAGAGGAGTGGTGAGGTGGAAAGAATGGTGGACTTTAGGAAAAAGAGGGAATGGGTGTAGTACTTGATGTATGGGATGCATTAAATATTGATTGATGGGACTTATTGTGTAGAGATTCCCTCGAAATCCGCAACGCACGGTGTTTCTTCGAAATAAACGCAGATCGGCATCTTCTTACCTAGGTATCGGTTCGGTGCGCAAGTCATGACGTTGGAACCGCGGCGACGACGCGGTCGCTATGATACAACTTTCAGATCAAGCCGACGTCGGTGTGCGGGACCTGGCTTAGGATCGTGCGCAAACACCGAATACGGTGCGAAGGTTGCCGGAATTTGACCGGAAGGACCTTGGAAGCTAACGGAATGGTACGGATTAGGACACGGGTCTTACACAAGACAAGACTCAAGTTGCAAGACTTCACGAAGAGTTCAAGGCAGTTTGTACACTTTCAAGATTGAGCTACATCAAGGTTTGATCTACATCAAGACTTCAAGGCTCATACTTCAAGGTCTCTTGTTCCTAATGTTTCAATGTCCATACTTCAGGGTTGAGGTTTGATTGACCATAGGTTGACCTTAGAAGTAGGTCATTTCGGATGCATAAACTGAATGTTTATTTTACTTGTGATTGGTCTATTCTTCGACTAGTCCTAGGTCTTCTTCGACTGGTCCTAGACTTGCTTCGACCAGTCTAAGAAATTCCTCGATCAGTCGTGAGTTTGTTACAAATTCTGGATGAAATCTGTTAGGCTTCGACCAGTCTAGGAATTTGTTCGACCAGTCGTGGGAACAGTGTTGACTGCATCTTCGACCAGTCGAACATCTTCGACTCGAATTCCAGAGAAGTTTTTTCAGGTCCTACGACCAGTCGTAAGAGAGCTTCGACCAGTCGTAGAACAGTCAGATCATATCCCGCCAGATTTTTCAAATATCTGTTGTTGCTTCGACTAGTCAAAGAGCTCTCTAGACCAGTCGAAGACCCGATCTTCTCACCTATAAATAGAGCACGAATCTCAGAAAAAATGATCGAATTAATAAAAGTATTCAAGCCAATCTTCGTTGAACTTTTGAGAGATAATTTCGTGCTCCATCTTAGCTAAGTGTGCTTATTTAATATTCTCTTTCCTTAGCTTTATTTAATTGATTTTGTTTCTGCTATTCCAATCTGATTTGATAAGAGGAATTGTTATTCCCTTTCTTTGGAATCAAAATCAATTAAGGCAAGCCCTATTTGGTTTAATTTAAAATCTATTAGAATTAGAACCATTGTAATCGAGTACTGGACATTGAACTTGGACATTCAATCATCTACTTTGATTTGGTTCTACCGGGCTGCTACAACGAAGGAGATATTCAGGTATTTTACATATTGTAAATTCCTTTCTATTATTTTGGTTTCTTTCGAGATTTGCTAGAAAAATCTTGTTGTATTGGTTTTCTGAGGAGAGCCAGGAAAACTCAGAAGTGGGGTTTTTTAATTGTGTAAGCCCACAGACAAAGACACAATTGTGAAGGTTTTGGGTGAACCTGGGAAAACCTATTTTTAATGAACGCTAATATCCCCTGTGTGAGGATATTAGGAGTGGAGTAGCATTTTGTGTGGCTGTTATATAACAGTTGGTGAACACACAGGCAAACCACTATAAACCCTTGTGTTGTGGTTGATTGATTTATTTTTCTAATCTTTAAATTATTCTTTTGTGGGGTGTATGTTTGGTGGTGAATGTTGTAATCATTTAATTCAAGCATTGTGGGAATGTTGTAATAGTTTAGAATTTATTTTCTGCTATTCCTTTATCGCTTGATTTTCAATTTCATTTGAAAGTTGTTCCATCAAGGTTGCCCTGCCATTTTTATGGTGTATGGCTGTCCCTAGAACAATACATTTTTAATTACAAGTTATTTCAATTCAATTTATATTTATTATTGTATTCCTCTTCGGTTTGAGACTTGATACAAAGATCTTTCTAGGAATAAGGTTGTCCTACCATAAACTCTGTTTTTGGTGTAAGGTTGTCCTTAGAACAACGTTTGTATCAACCTCTCAAGATCTGAATTTTGAGGTTATTTTAATTTGCTGCATTGTGATTTACTTTGGCTATCATATTCGTTTTTATTCCGCTGTTATAAGATTTAATTTGGCACTGTCCTATTCACCCCCCCTCTAGGATATATAGCTTGGCCTTTTCACACATGGCCATTTCATCACACAAAAAAAATAAATAAATAAAAAGAGGGAGAGAGAGAGAGAAAGATAGAGGGACACGCATGATGGAGGGACCCCAACACTATGGGCCCTCTGTTTCAAGCATCCAATCATACATCAAGTGGGTCCCAATACATGTGGGCACATTAAATCAAAATTCAACGGTGGAGATTCCTTCTCCACTAAAATGGATGGTCTAGATGACCTCTATTCAAGCTAGAAAGTAAACATCATGATGGGGTCCATGGAGAATGGCCCCATCATTGAATGATATCGATAATCAAGGTGAACCATCGGCCACATCTTAGGGTCCCAAGTGAGATCCATACCATCAATTGGTAGGCCTCACTTGGCCCATCATCAAAACATGGAAAGATCTAGCCTAATAAGCATCCACCGTTCGATCTTCCTGGTCCGTTGAAAAGCCGATCTCCTTGTGTTTCACTTTGACAGAGGGATATGAGGTTTGAATGGCTAGGATGAAGGTTAAAGGGATGGGAAAGTGGGCCACCAAAAATCACTTTTCTCTCACATGGAAGAGCTTGGACGTGTGCACCTCTCTTGCTTGGGAAATGGGGGAGAGAGAGAGAGGGTTGGAAGGAGATGTGAGAGATGGGTGGTGGATGTGAGAGAGGGATGGCTTGTATAAGATTTTTGTTGACTTTTGAGGTAGATTGTGTAAGAAAGGTATGGGGTGTGTAAGAAGTTTTGACTTATGGGATTGCTTGGGGATGGGTTTGAGGTGATGTGTACTTGACATGTACTTGACCATTGATGAGATTGATTGATTGATGGGACATGTTGTAGAGATTCTCTTAGGATTGCAAACACGCCGCATTTTTCTTCGAAATAAATGCCGGCTGACATCTCTTAGCCAGGGCATCGGATCAGTATGCAAGACGCGGTGTTAGAACCGCGGCGACGGTGCGGTCGTAAATGTACAAGTCTCAGATTAAGCTAACTCAAATCTACAAGATTCGACTTACGGACAAGGGCAAACGTCAATTATACATCGCAGGTTACCGGAATTCAACGGGAAGGATCGCGGGAGTCAATGGAACAGTACAGACTAAGATAAGGGTCTAACAACTCTCCTCACCTAATAAAAATTTCATCCTTGAAATTTGCACTAACATAACTCATAAGGGAATAGGAAACATAACATTATACATAATTAAAACACCATACATCATACAGTCAAATATCGAAAAGATGGGGATAATGCTCTCGAATCTCAGCCTCACGCTCCTAAGGCGCCTCATCCATACTATGATGGCCCCACTGCACCTTTACCAAGGGAATGAACTTGGTCCGCAGGACCTGCTCCTTTCGATCGAGGATACTAATTGGCTGCTCAACGTAAGAAGCGTCCTCACGAACCTCCAATGGCTGCCAATCAATAACAGGCACGATGTCTGACCCACACTTCCTCAACATAGAGACATGGAAAATGTTGTGGACGCCAGACAATTGAGATGGCAAGGTAAGCCGATAGGCCACCGCTTCAATGCTCCCGGTGATCTCGAAAGGTCCTATAAATCTCGGGGCAAGCTTGCCCTTCGCTTCAAAACAAACCACACCCTTCATGGGTGAGACCTTGAGATACACATGGTCCCCAACGACAAACTCCAAGGGACGACGCCGAAAGTCAACAAAATTCTTCTACCGGCTCTGAGCTGTGCGCATCCTCTGCCTGATGATGTTGATAACCTCTGACGTCTACTGCATAAGCTTGGGACTCAAGAGACGCTGCTCTGCAACCTCGATCTAACAACTCAGAGATCTACACAGTCTGCCATATAATGCCTCAAAAGGAGCCATGTCAATAGTCACTTGATAGCTGTTGTTGTATGTAAACTCAACCAATAGCAGGTGCTCATCCCAACTACCCGAGAAATCAATCGCGCAAGCCTAAAGCATATCCTCAAGGATCTGGTTGACCCTTTCGGTCTGCCCATCGATCTGCGGATGATACGCGGTGTTGAGTTGCAAATCAGTGCCCATCGCTCTCTGGAAGCTCCTCCGAAACTAAGACGTGAACCTCGGGTCTCAGTCTGAAACGATCGAGACAGGAACACTGTGTAGTCTCACGATCTCATCAACATACATCTTAGCGAGCCGATCCATATACCAAGTCTCACAAATCGCAAGAAAGTGTGCCGACTTCGTCAGACGGTCCATGACAACCCAGATAGTGTCATGACTACGCTGAGTCCTCGGTAAACCCATGACAAAATCGGTAGATATGTGCTCTCACCTCCACATTGGGATGCTCAACGGTTGCAATAGACCAGGGGGTATCTGATGATCGGTCATGACACGCTGACACGTGTTTCATTCGGCCACAAAACTGGCTATCTGACGGTTCATCCCCAACCAAAAATACTGATGCCTCATATTGCAATACATCTTCATTGAGCCAGGGTGGATAGAGAACCGTGATCGGTGTGCCTCGGTCATAAGATCTTGACACAACTCAGGAATATCCGGGACACATAATCAGCCTCTAAAGCGAAGTCCACCATCAGAACCAATCTGCCAATCTGTTTGACTCTTAGATGTTGTCTCTGCTCGGTAATCCTGTAATGACTCGTCTATCTGCTGAGCCTCGATCACCCTTGTGACAAGAGAGGGTTAAATTGATAGGCTCGATAGCTAAACGATAGATGACTGCAGACCAAATTTGAAGTCGTACTCTGTTATATCCTCAAGCATCCTCCACTCCTGAATCACAATGTGCGCCACCAGGCCTAGTGGCTGACAGCTGAGGGCATCCGCCACCACGTTCGCTTTGCTTGGGTGGTACTGGAGATCAAAATCATAGTCCTTCAGGAGCTCCATCCAATTCCTCTGCTCATATTCAGCTCGGACTGAGAGAACAGATACTTCAAGCTCTTGTGGTCGGAGAAGAGCTCGAACCTCACCCCATAAAGATAGTGCCTCCACACCTTCAGTGCAAAGACCCCTTCTGCTAGCTCCAAATCATGCGCAGGGTAGTTCAGCTCATGAACATTAAGCTGGCGAGACGCATAAGCCACCGGCTTCCCGTGCTGCATCAGGACAGCACCCAAGCCAACTCGTGAGGCATTGGTAAATACGACAAATCCATCACTCCCAGAGGGAAGAGTGAGGACAGGAGCGGACATGAGGCGGTCCTTCAACTCCATAAATGCCTGCTCACAAGTGTCGCTCCACACGAACTTGGCACCCTTCCAGGTCAACCTGGTTAACAGAGCTGTAATGCGAGAGAATCCCTCAATAAAATGTCAGTAGTAGCCTGCCAAACCAAGGAAACTGCAGATCTCAAATGCATTTGTGGGCAGGCCCTACTGACACACAGCATCAATCTTCGAGGGGTTCACGGCGACACCCTGCATTGTCACCACATGACCAAGGAACTTCACCTCCTCCTATCAGAACTCACACTTCTCCAGCTTTGCGTAAAGCTGGTGTGCATGGAGGGTCTGCAATGTAATCTCTAGATGCCGTTCATGCTCCTCACGGGTCCTCGAATATATCAAAATGTCGTCGATTAACACCACAACAAATTGGTTGAGATATGGACGGAAGACCTCGTTCATTAACTGCATGAACACTGCGGGCGATTGGTCAACCCGAAGGACATGACCTGGAACTCAAAATGACCATAGCGCGTCCTGAAAGCTGTCTTCGGGATATCCTCATCTCGAACCCGAACCTGATGATAACCGGATCGCAAGTTTATCTTCAAAAAGAACTGCGCCTCCTGCAGCTGATCAAACAAATCATCGATTCTCAGGAGTGGGTACTTGTTCTTGATCGTGACCTTGTTATGCTCGCTATAATCTATGCAAAGCCTCAATGAGCCATCCTTCTTCGTCACAAAGAGTATCGGCACTCCCCACGGTGAACTGCTTGGACGGATAAAGCCTAACTCGCGCAACTTATCCAACTGCTTCTGTAATTCCTGTAACTCTAATGGTGTCATACGATATGGGGCCTTCGAAATAGGTGCATTACCGGGCACGAGATCAATCTGGAACTTAGTGTGCCAACGAGGTGGTAACCTCGGAATCTCTTGGAATACATCAGGAAAACCACAAACGACTAGCAGCTGGTCGATACTCAAAGCAGCTGACTCCTTAATGGCATACGATAACAGGTAAGAAAGCTGCTCTCCTCTATGCTCGGCAACAAATTGGAACTCTGGCACGCCAGGTATACAGAACGTGACTATCCTCGCGGAGCAGTCCAATATAGCGTGGTACTCGGTGAGCCAATCCATGCCCAGGATAACATCAAAATCAGACATCGGCAATACGAATAGGTCCACAGGAAAAAAGATATCCCCAATTAGAATAGGGCAAGACGAGCAAAATCGGTCTAATACTGCAGACTTCCCTAAGGGCGTCGATACTGACAAACCCTCACGGGCAGACTCCTTCAGCAAATCAGTTGATCGATAGAAATCAGCGGCCACAAAGGAATGCGATGCACCAAAGTCGAACAATACACGTGCAATGCATGCAGAAATAGGGAGAGTACCCTCAATGACCCCTCCTGATGACTGAGGGTCTTGTTAGGTGGCATAAAATCTACCCTGCGCCTGTTAGGGAGGTGTAGGTCCCCTCCGAGGTCTCTGCTGATGCTACTGCTACTGTGGCGGCCTGATCTTCTGCCTCTGCTGCTGTGGGGGAGGCCCTGGAGGCTGGTGCTGTAGTGGCTGTCGCAGAGGCTAATGCGGTGTCCTCGACTGTTGTGGTGGATGGGGACACTCGTACATGCGATGTCATGTCCTACCGCACCCAAAGCAAGTACCTGTGAACGGTCCAAGAGGTGGTGCTGGGGGTACTATTGGTGTTCGAAATGCCAAGCGAGTCGTGCGTCGTTGCTATGAACGATGCTGCTGGTGGGAACTACCAGAGGGCGCCTTCCTCTTCTGATCTCTCCTCTGGTCACAGGCTATATGCAAACTGGCCCAATCTGACTCGTATATCCGGGCCCTCTCCACAATCTGCTCAAAAGTCAGAAGCATGTGTCCGATCACACGGCTCCTAAGGGTAGGTCACAAACCGTTCTCAAAATGGTGAGCCTTCCACCCCTCATCATCAACAAGGAATGTCGCGAATCTCGACTGCGCGACGAAACGTGCCTCATACTGGGACATTATCATGTCTCCCTGGACCAGAGTCCCAAACTCTAATGCGCGCTGCTGGTGCACGTGCTCGGGAAAGAACTTTCGGTTAAATCGGTCTACAAAGTCCTCCCAAGTCCACACAAAATTAGCCGCTACCGATCTGGCGACAGATGCCCACCAATCCTGAGCCTCACCCTGGAGAAGGAATACAGCTAATAGAACTCGCTGCTGGGTCATACATCTTACAGTGTCAAATATCTTCTCCACCTCGGAGCACCATATCTCCGCTGCAGTAGGGTCAGGCTTACCCCTGAAATGCGGAGGATCGTGCTGACGGAAGTCCTTGAGAAGGGCGCTCGCACGGTCCTGCTCGGCCTCGGCTGGTTTAACAGTGGGACGCCAGCTCTACCCCTGAAGAATAGCAGTCATCGCCTGTAGCATCTGGTGCAGCTGAGTAGCACTCACAGGTACGGTCGGATCTGCACTGGTCTCAGGTAAAGGAGTAGCATTCTCAGGTTAGAAAGCAGGAATATCCGGTGGTGGAATGGGAGTAGCAGGTGGTAGAGCCGGAGTCGCAGGTGGTGGAGCGGGATTCACTCTTCTAGGAATAATTTCCTACAAGAAGGAACAAGGGCCTATCAGCCTTGAGAATTCTCGAAGGCATAAACATTAAGGGTCTAT
The DNA here is from genome assembly GCF_029962835.1 of Magnolia sinica. Taxonomy (NCBI): domain Eukaryota; kingdom Viridiplantae; phylum Streptophyta; class Magnoliopsida; order Magnoliales; family Magnoliaceae; genus Magnolia; species Magnolia sinica. Next base: position 64,592,146 of record NC_080575.1, on the reverse strand, counting down.
GTCACTAAGTTATTTGGGCTCGGAACCTATTCATTCTAAGTTCATAGCAGATATGTGATGTGATCCTCAGGTATTCCCAAGTTATGCTCTGATACCAACTGCTGTCACACCCCAAACTCAGAAAATGGGCTCACAAAATTCTCAATCGCCGAATCCGGCATCGATAGCCTCCGTAGTGCCCCATTATCGAATTCTGGCACTCACATGCCAGATTTCGATCCTGGGATCCTACAAGGAGGATTTTCAATATGATTTTTTTTTGTAATGGAGTATAACCACAAGCATAACAAAGTCACAAAACAACATCACCACATATCCACTATATCAAAAAGTACAGAGCAGAAAGGGAAATATAAGATGATCAAAAGGCTCCAAAATAAATAGATGCGCACTCTTGCCTCAGCGCTGCTGCTATCCAACGCTACATGCATGCAACTGTCGTGCATAAGCTTACAAAAGCTTAGAGGGTGGTGTAAGTGTGTGCGCAAGATAAGTGCCAAGTATATAATATCAGAGTAATGCGAAAAGATGCGGTAAGTCCATGAATGCAATCAGCTATACCAAAACGATGTGATGCCAGACATGAATGCTATTAGTCATACCAAGGCCATGCGATGCGAGGCCTATGTAACCAAATGTCATATGCGAGATGCAAAGTAAGCATGCCAGTCCTCATCAAGTACATATATTAGTACAGTTCATCTCTGGATATCACTACGGTCTAGTACACCTCACACTGACTGCCTCCTCCCTAGCTGCACAGTCAAGCAAGTGAAAGAGACCACACTATCCGCCTAACCAGTAGTCTGCCAATACTTACCCGGCTCGTCAATAGCGGACTCATTTGTGAGCTGGTCAAACTCAGCCTAGCTTATAGCCCCCTCACTTGGGCGGATAAGGCCACACCCCCTTCCAACCGACTACAACACGGTGGGAGACACGACCTACTGGTATTTGGCACTTGGGCGCTTGTGTATCCACTTGGTCTAGGCGTTGGAACATCTGCTGGTACCAAAAAGATTCTGAGATTTTCACCAAAGGACATCCTAAGTGCCCATAATGCTAGAGCTGATATTTTCGGTATCCGATACGACCATCCACGATGTGCCTGTGGAGGCCACGACCCTGATGTCACTAGGGCGTGTAGTGATTAAGTCACACATATGTGGAATGCATGAGTCACATCGTCAAATCATGCAACAATCCTACGTGTACCACACACTCATGTGGGGACACTCCATCTCACAAGGAGTCCCGTAAATGTCTTAGCCTAACAGCTTATGCTATAATCAAACATTCCTCATATCAAGCATACATATGATACATATGGGCATGAATCATGGAGCTATACTAAGCATGTTATAAAGTGATGAATTATCAACAAGTATGGGCCTATCAATGGGCCCTAAGGAGAGTTACAATGCAGACATTTAACTAACTTTATACTTATAATGTGGAGGTCAGATCAACATTGTTCCCTAGGCACGGCCCGCCATAAATATCGTTACATAAACCATATGGGAATTACACATTGCAATGGACCCTAAGGACATCCCGTTGGGCCTCGACCCATGGGCCTTGGATACATTAAATAGGCCGCATCATATGGGCCTTATATAAATCAAGTGCGCCACATCAATGGGCCTTATGTACATTGCAATGAGCCATAATCCCTGTGCCTTGAAATACATCACAATGGGTCTCGTAACATGGGCCTCATATATATATCATAGTGGGCCTCAACAACGGGCCACAAATACATCGAATGGGCTTATTCACATGGGCCTTATGTATATCAGGTGGGTCACACCAATTGGGTTCCATATGTACATTAAATGGGCCATAACCCAAATAAGAGTGGTGATAATGATTTTCACCATTTAAAGTTCCTAAAGGCCACCATAACATATGTTTCCCATCTAACCTATTCATAAATTAACATGGTGAAATATGAAGTGGAAACAAATAACGGCTTAATAGGAAACTTGGCCCTTAGAAATTTTGAACGGTGGACATCCTTGTCCACTACCTTAGATGGTGGGGTCCACTTGGACTATGGATCTGACTCATTCCTAGTCCCATGCCAAAAAAAAATTAGCTTTCAAAATGGTTGGACAGATTGGATGCAACACATGCATCATGGTGGGGGTTCCACATGAAGGCCCATCATCAAGCATATATTATATATAACATAATATATAATCTACATAAAATATAATATATATATATATACACACACACACACACACTGCACACACACACACAGCACAAACACACACACACACACAGTCCCACACGTGGGGGGTGGGTCCCATCGTCTAGTGTGGACGGTGTGGATTGAACACATAAATCAGGGGGGGTCCACCATCCACAGTCAGTGGACGGTGTGAATGAAACACATACATCACTATGGGTCCCACGTGGGGCCCCACCATAATGCTTATTTGCAATCCGAACCGTTGGTAAGGTCACACGGACCTGGATGAAAAGGAAAGACAAATTTCATCTTGATCTAAAACTTTTGTGGCCCATAAAAGGGTTTCAAGGGCAGACGTTCAATCCCACTGTTTCCTCTGATGTGGGCCACCTGAGCGTTGGATGTGGTTAATTTTTGGAGGGGGGCCACTTTAGGAAGTGGCCCACCCTTTGAACGGTTTAGATGACAAACATACATCATAGTGGGGCCCACGGCTGGGACCGTGGGTCTCTGCTTGTCCGCCCGTCAGAGCAGGCGCTGCCTGCGCCTTTGACAGCAGTAGCAGCAATGATGTTGTTGTATATTTTATTTTTTTGAAGAAAAACTAAAATCTCAAGGTTTTTCATATGTGGGGTTCGCATCAGCTGAATCCAACCCATCCATTGCTCTCTACGGCTCAAGACAGATCAAACGAGCCCATATCCGACGTGTTTCGGTGTGTAGAAAAAAATCAAGTGAATTTAAATGATTAAAGTCACTCTTTTCAAAGGTATGGCCTGCCAGAAAATTGGATTAACTTTATTTTTTGGCTCAACGCCTAAAATGAGCCGTAGCCGTGAAAGGGAATGGACGATGTGGATTGAATTTTAAACCTATGCTAATATTTGTGTTTCCGAGTTAACGTCCAAAGACACTGGACTCTCCTTTTTTTTCTTGTGTTTGGGCATACAAATATTGTTAAGGTGGGCCCTGCTTATGCGGGCCACCACATGGCTGGATGGTGTGGAACATACACACATATAAAGTGGGCCCCACCTACAAATGGATTGGATCCAATACTTACTTCATGGTGGGGTCCATCCTGGTGGGCCACATGGCCATTTCATCACACAAAAAAAAAGAGAGGGAGATAGAGAGAGAGAATAGAGGGACATGCGTGATGGAGGGACCCCGGCACTATGGGCCCTCCGTTTCAAGCATCCAATCATACATCAAGTGGGTCCCAATATATGTGGGCCCATTAAATCAAAACTCAACGGTGGAGATTCCTTCTCCACTAAAATAGTAGGTCTAAATGCCCTCTATTCAAGCTAAAAAGTAAAATCATGATGGGGTCCATGGAGAATGGCCCCATCATGGAATGATATCGATAATCAAGGTGGACCATCGGCCACATCTTAGGGTCCCAAGTGCGAACCATACCATCAATCGGTAGGCCTCACTTGGCCCATCATCAAAACATGGGAAGATCTAGCCTAATAAGCACTTACCATTCGATCTTCTCGGTCCGTTGGAAAGTCGATCTCCTTGTGCTTCACTTTGATGGAGGGAGATGAGGTTTGAATAGCTATGATGAAGATTAAAGGGATGGGAAAGTGGGCCACCAAAAATCACTTTTCTCTTACATGGAAGAGCTTGGACGTGTGCACCTCTCTTGCTTGGGAAATGAGGGAGAGAGAGAGGGTTGTAGGGAGATGTGAGAGATGGGTGATGGATGTGAGAGAGGGATGGCTTGTGTAAGATTTTTGTTGACTTTTAGGGTAGATTGTGTAAGAAGGCTATGGGGTGTGTAAGAACTTTTGACTTATGGGATTGCTTAGGGATGGGTTTGAGGTGATGTGTACTTGACCATTAATGGGATTGATTGATTCATGGGACATGGTGTAGAGATTCTCTTGGGATTGCAAACACTTGGCGTTTTACTTCGAAATAAACGTCAACTGACATCTCTTTGCCAGGGCATCGGATCAGTATGCAGGATGCGGCGTTAGAACCGCGGCAACAGTTCGGTCGCAATGGTATAAGTCTCAGATTAAGCCGACTCAAATCTATGGGATTCGATTTACGGTCGCGCATAAACATTGATTATACATCACAGGTTGCCGAAATTCGACGGGAAGGATCGCTAGAGTCAACGGAACAGTACAGACTAGGATACGGGTGATACGGGTCTTACATAAATGGATAGTCGATCTAAACCATAACATAAAGATCGGCCCTTAACTATGGATATACCAAATCTGATAACACGGATCCCTCCATCCACGGTGAGGATGAACTCTTCTCAAATCAAGGTTGGGCCTAGGTGACCTACCTATAATCCTAAGGATCCGAAATGGGCTTCCTTCACCATATTATTATATGGCCCATTAGATGCCCCAGGGGGCTTAAATAGGTCCTAGGTAGAGTCCAAGATTAAAAAGAAATAACCCTACATGCAACCAATGAGAGCCCAACATTTTAGGTTAGCCCAATATTAATAAATGGGTCATGCACATATCAATGAGGCGCAATGATTTAGGTCAACCCACTTAGAAAATGATGAGAATGGGCCTAACAAAGGCCTATGAGAAGGTCATAATGTGGACATTTAATTATCATTGCCTATTAATGTAGACATTTAACTAACATTACTCCAAGGAGTGGCCCACTATGTAAGTGTTATGGTCTCATGCTCCTTTGGTTGTCAAATTTTGTTGTGCCAAAACTCTATCTATGTCTTGTGTTTGTATGATGATATACATATGTTTAAGACATTGTTCAAGACATCGCATCGACTCTGTATAGACATTACTTCTGCCAAGAACGACGAACTACTTCAAGCCAAGTCAAGCCATGTACTTTGTCAACTTCTGTAAATATCAATGTTCAGAGCTACATCGATAAATACTTCAAGACTCAAGTGCAACTCTAGATGAAGTTTAATTTCAAGCTTTAGAAGATCTCAAGATCAAGCTACATCAAGTAGAGATCTCAAGCTTCATAAGGTTCAAAGGTCAACCATTATCTAAAAAGAATGAAGTTCAATGTTCATACTTAATGTTCCAGGTATGATAGACCTTAGATTGACCTTAGGGTAGGCCATTTTGGTTACATAATTCAAGATGAATCTTTATAGATGATTTTGGTCTGTTCTAAGACTAGTCCTGTACCTTGCTCGACTAGTCCTAGCATTTGTTCAACCAATCCAAGAAATTCCACGTCCAGTCCTAAGTTATTGAAGATTTTCAGAATTTTTTGGTTAAGCTTCGACTAGTCCTGAGAACTGGTCGACCAGTCGTAAGAGGGTCACGACTCGACCTTCGACCGGTCATGTATCTAAGACTCAAACTACAGCGTGCAAATTACGTTTCCGATGACCAGTCCTAGGTCAGCTACGACTGGTCGTAGGTGGTCCATGACCAGTCGTAGAATCCCTACGACTAGTCGTAAAACGAATTTTTAAGATCACGCGAAAAATTTCAAAATTCCGTTGTTACTATGACCAGTCGAAGTTTTCTCAAGACCAGTCGTAAACGTGATTTCTGCAACTATAAATTGAACACGAATCTCAGAGTTTTAAAAATCACTTCAAGAAAATCAAAGCTCCATTCTGAGATAAGTTAGTGTTCATTTTAAGCTACATTATGCATAATTTATATTCTCTTTTTGTTAGCTTGTTTATTTAATTTTATTCTTGTATTCCAATCTTATTTGAAAAGAGGAATTGCTGTATTCCTTCTTCTTGGAATCAAAATCAAATATAGTTACGCCCATTTGATTTAATTTAAAATCAATTAGAATTTAGAACCATTTTGAGTGAGCATTGGACATTGAACGTTGATTCGAACTTCTACTCTGATTGCTTCTTCAGAGTTGCTATGAAAGGAGAAATCTAGGTATTTTACATTTATGAAAAGTTTCTATTCTTTTAGTTTTTTTTAAAGATTCGCTAGAAAAATCTCATTGTGTGGTTATCTGAGGAGAGCCAGAAAACTCAGAAAGTGTGGGTTTTTGGATTGTGTAAGCCCAAGTTAAAAAGACACAATTGTGAAGGTTTTAGGTGAACCTGTGAAACCTATTTTGTTAATGAACGCTAATATCCCATATGTGAGGATATTTGGAGTGAAGTAGCATTCTATGTGGCTGTTGTTGAATAGTTGGTGTACACACAGGCGAACCACTATAATTCTTTATCTTGTGGTTTGAATGCTTGCTTAAGTCTTATATCTTTTATCATTCAGATTTGTGAAATGTATGTGTGGATGTGAATGTTGTAAAATTTACATTTCAAAGCACAGTGGGAATGTATAATAATTTAGATTTAAATTCCTGTAATTTATTTCAATTCCTTGCTATTTATTTATTCCTGTCCAGTTTGAGTTTTTAATACAAAGGACGTTCTAGAAATTTGGTTGTCCTGCCATAAACCCTTAGTTTTTATGGTGCAAGGTTGTCCTTAGAACTGAATTCGTATCAACCTCTCAATTCTTATTTATTGAGGTTGTTTTTATTTTAGCATTGTGAATTGATTTATTTTATTTGGCTATCATATTCTTTTATTCCACTATTAAAGTTTTATTTTGGCATCGTTGTCCTATTCACCCCCCTCCCCCCCTCTATGACGTATAGCTAGGCCATTTCGAGTGGTATCAAAGCCTAATAGCTCGCTCTTATTGCTTTTTATTTGGATTTATTTCCTGAGCTAACGATCTAAGCTATTTAAAAGATGTCAAATTTTGATAGCCTATCAGTCACTAGGCTTTCACCCTTTGATGGCTCCAATGCCTATTGGAAAGCCAGGATGAGGATCTTCCTCAAATCAATGGATGAGAGTGTGTGGCAAGCCACACTGACTGAATGGAACCCACCTACCACTGAAGTGACTGGTATCGATGGTTTAAAATCAATGAGAGTAACACTGTATTTCTCATGGACCACTCTTCAGAAAAATGAGAGTAGTGCCAAAGCAAAAGCACTAAATGTAATCACTTGCGCATTATCACCGGATGAGTTCAAAAGAATTATATCCTGTGATATTGCAAAGCAAGCTTGAGATATTTTAGAAATGACACATGAGGGTACATCAATTGTCAAGAAATCTAAGGTCCAACTCCTTACAACCAAATTTGAGGAAATTCATATGGAGGAAAATGAAATGTTTATAGACTTTTACACAAGATTAAATGACATTGTAAACTTAATGTGGGGTCTTGGTGATAACATCCCAGAAAGTAAAGTGTGTGTAAAGATACTACGCTCACTTCCTGAACGGTTCAACTCTAAGGTAACCGCGATCTAGGAACTTCGTGATACGAACAATATGAGGGTAGAAGAACTAGTTGGTTCTTTACAAACCTATGAGTTAAACTTTAAAGCTCCTATAAGTAAATCTATCGCTTTTAAATCTTCTAAATGTATTTCTCAAGAAAACTCTTATTCTAAAGATGATATGGCGCTTTTAGCGAAAAAGTTTTACAAGATTTTCAAGAGTAAAAAGAGTGTTGATTTTCAAAAATCAAATGATAAGACAAGATCAAAACCTAAATCTAAAACTTGGAAGTCTTTGAAAGATAGTCAATGTTACAACTGCCAAGAATATGGGCATTTAGCAAACAAATGTCCTAAAAAGGACAAACCCAAAAAGAAGGGTATGTTGGCTACTTAGGATGAACTGTCTGATTCTAAAGCTTCTTCTGAATCAGAAGATTATGAAACCAAGTTGGGCGGTGAAGTTAAAGCCCTTATGACTCTAGCTAAATTCACTTTTTCAGATCATGATGGTTCAACTAGCGAAGAAAATTTGAATAGTGATTATGAAAATGAAGATGATCTTCAAGACGCTTATAATGCCTTATATAAGGAAAGTTGTAAAATTGCTGTCAAACTTAAACTTCAAAAAGAAAAGTTTTTTAAACTCAAACAATGTTTTGAATCTCTTATTTTAGAAAAATCCCAAATTTCAGATTATTTTGAAAAATCTAAATGCAATTTAGAATTCAAAACCTCCCTGATTGAAAATCTGAAATCTAAAAATGAGAAACTTAAAAATGAAGTATCTTCTCTTCTGAGTTTAAAGGATACATGGAGGTATGCCCAAGGAGATCCAGAGTTAGAAAAACTTTTATCCAAATCTAGAAAATGTGGCAACAGATTCAGGTTGGGCTATGATAAAAATGTTCCTCCTAAACAAAAGTATACTCCTCCTAAGTTTGTGAAAGGAGAGTCCTTTAACTCAAAAGGAAAAAATACTAGTTAAGGTTTTTTTAAAAATATATAAGCTTTTCAAAAACCTAAAAGCAGCTATGTCAACTTCAAAAATCATAATAGAAACCCACTAGCTGAAAAGATAGTTAATTTACTCAAGGAGCTCTTAAAATCTAACTCAATAGGTCATTCTTATAACAACAGACAGAAGAAGATCAACTATATTTCCAAACCCAAAACAGTTCTGAAATGGGTTCCTAAGGTTGCCTGCTTGGTTGCCCACACTGATTTTAAAGCTACAAGTCATTCAAAGTGGTACCTAGATAGTGGATGCTCCAGGCATATGACAGGCGACAAGGCTTTATTCACCAATCTTAAAGATATGACTAATGGGTCAGTTACTTTTGGTGATGGAAGCAATTGCAAGATAATTGGCTAAGGTACGGTTCAATTCTATATTCTTCCCTTATTTAAGAATGTTTCTTCCCTTATTTAAGAACATTTTATATGTTGAGGGGCTAAAACACAACCTGTTAAGCATATCCCAAATATGCGATAACAACTATAGTGTGAAATTTTCCCATCAAGGTTATGAAATTATATACAAAAAGGGTTTTATAATATTAATTAGTTGAAGAACTTCTGAAAACTGATATATTGTAAGCGATGGTAGGTCATTTAATCAATTGTGCTACATGGTCCATACCGATGAGACAGAATTATGGTATAAACGCCTTGGACATGTATAGTACCGGAATTTATACAGATTGAGCAAAGGAGAACTAATTAGAGGTCTACCAAAGTTACAAAGAGTAGACAAAATATGTAGAGAATGCCAGTATGGTAAACAAACTAGGAGCTCTCACAAAAAGGTGAACTCCAGTGCCACATCAAGACCACTCGAGCTGCTCCACATGGATCTTGTAGGACCAACCAGAATGGAGAGTCGAGGTGGCAAAAAATACATCTTGGTTATCATAGATGATTATACCAGATTCACTTTGGCTACGTTTTTAAGGGATAAATCAGAAACCCTTGATGAAGTGAAAAAGATCATCAAACGAATCTAAATTGAAAAAGGTTCTCATGTCAGTAAAATCCGTATTGATCATGGATCTGAGTTCGAAAATAGCAGTTTTGAAAAGTTTTGTAGTAATCAGTGAATATCGCATGAATTCTCTGTGCCCAAAACACCACAACAAAATGAAATTATGGAGAGGAAAAATAGAGTGCTTCAAGAAATGGGAAATGTAATGTTAAATAGTATGAAGCTCCCTAGAAATCTTTGGATTAAATCAGTGAATACCGCCTGCTATATTATTAACCAGGTTTATACTTGTAAATCTAATAATAAAATGGCTTACGAACTTTGGTTTGATAAGAAGCCTACTGTCAAATACTTTCGAGTTTTTGGCAGCAAGTGCTATATTTTACGTGACCGTGAAAATTTGAGAAAGTTTGACACTAAGAGTGATGAAGGCATCTTTTTAGGATACTCTTTAAACAGCCGTGCATATTGTGTATTGAACAACAGGACTGATGTGATTTAAGAGTCCATTAATGTGGTCATTGATGATCAATTGAATACACCGGCCCCTAGTCCAGATTATGATGAAGTTCTTTTAATTAACAAACCTGATACTTCATCAAATCAAGTTAATTATGAATTAAGGACTGTTAAAGATCATCCAACTACTCAGATTCTTAGAAACCCTCTCACTGGTGTACGCGTTCGTAGACAATTAGAAGACATATGTAACTACGTGTATTTTACATCCCAAATTGAACCAGCTAACATAAAAGAAGCTCTTTCTGATAAAAACTGGATAGTTGCCATGCAGGAAGAACTTAATTAATTTGTTCGTAATGATGTCTGGTATATTGTTCTTAGACCTAAAGATAAACACATTATTGGAACAAAGTGGATTTTCAAAAATAAGTCTGATGAACTTGGAAATATAATTCGAAACAAGGCAAGACTGGTTGTATAAGGGTACACTCAAATTGAAGGCATCGATTACAATGAAACCTTTGCTCCAGTTGCTCACCTTAAATCAATCATAATTATTATATCCATTTCATGATATAAAAAATTTAAGATTTATCAAATGGATGTAAAGAGTGCTTTTTTGAATGGTTATTTACATGAAGAGATATATGTTGAACAACCTACAGGGTTTGAAGACCCTAAGTTTACTAATCATGTATACTGTCTTAAAAAGGCTCTCTATGGTCTAAAACAAGCTCCCAGCGCATGGTATGAGAAATTGACTAAGTTTTTACTTCGTCATAATTTTCAAATGGGCAGTGTTGATAAGACGCTTTTTGTTAAGAAAAATAATAATAATGTTTTAATGGTTCAAATCTATGTCGATGATATTATTTATGGATCAACTTATACTAACATGACTATTGAGTTTACAAATTTAATGAAATCTAAGTTCGAGATGAGCATGGTTAGGGAATTACATTATTTCCTAGGGCTGCAAGTAAAACAACAACCTAATGAAATTTTTATTTCTCAAACCAATTATGCTTTGAACTTGATTAAAAGGCTCGAATTTAAGAATGGTAAGAATTTTGATACTCCCATGAGTACATCTTTAAGACTCTCAAAAGACTTTACAGGTAAAGATGTAGATCCTAAATTGTATCGTAGCATGATTGGCAATTTGCTTTATTTAACTGCTAGTAGACCTGATATAGCTTTCGGTGTTGGTATTTGTGCTAGATATCAGTCTAATCCTAAAGAATCTCATTTAACTGCTATTAAGAGGATTATTAGATATGTTGCAAGTTCTGTGCATTTGGGTCTTTGGTATCCATATGATACTAGTGTCCAGTTGGCTGGGTATTCAGATGTTGATTCGGCTGATAATATTGATGATAGAAAATCAACCAGTGGTGGTTGTTTTTATATTGGAAATTGCTTGGTTTCTTGGTTTAGCAAGAAGCAAAGTTTTATATCACTCTCAACTGCTGAGGCTAAATACATTGTAGTTGGAAATGCATGTACTCAGCTTGCTTGAATGAAATGTATGTTAAGCGATTATGGAATTACACAAGACTCAATGGTTTTATATTGCGATAATTTCAGTGCAATAAATATTTCTAAAAACCCAATCCAGCATTCACGTACCAAGCATAATGACATTAGGTATCATTACATTCGTGAATTAGTGGAAGAAAAAATAATGTCTTTGGAATATATTCCTACCGAGACTCAACTTGCGGATATTTTCACTAAACCGCTTGACAAAAGTAGGTTTAATAAATTAAAGTTTGATCTTGGTATGTGTAATTTAAATTGAATATTTTTGCATTATTGTATCATATTATATATATATGTGTGTGTGTGTTTATTTATCTTTTTGGTTGAATTTTAAAATTAGTTATAAAATGTAATTTTTGGCCGGTACTCGACCAATCATGAGCATACACAACCAGTCTTGGTATGACTGGTCGTGTATATCCTCGACCAGTCGTGGAACTCGTGAAATCACTTTAAATTGGGGAAAAGCTTCTTCTTCTTCATTTCCATTTCACTCTCCAAGGAGCCTAAGCCCGACCGGTCGAACCCACCATCATTTTCCTTCAAGGTTAGTGGTTCTTTTGCATTTTTCTTGCAGAATCTTGCTTATTGTATCTCATTTTTCACTTTTGTGCACTTTATTTGGTCTTTCAGTGCAAGATTGGAGTTCTTCTTTTCAAAAATCTGATCTATCAAAACTCATTCCATATTTTTTGAATCTAGTTGTTTTCTTGTATTTTGTGTTACAAATGGATCCCAAAGGAAAAAAATAAATCTTCTTGTGGTCCATCTTCTTCTAGATAAACTCCTATCACACAACGCCATCTTCAGTCTCCCAAAAATGATCCATCTGATGTACGGGATTTGCGTATGCGCGATGTCATCATTGAACTTAGTTGATCTTAACCACATTGCTAAATTTGGTATCATACCTCTACTCCAATCTGTAGGTTGGGATAACATCTTACATTGGGGTGGGCCTGCATACCAGTCTATTGCTCAATCCATGTTAGCATGCATCTCTGATTTTTCGTATGAGAATTTAACGTTTAAAATTGATATTAGAGAAGGTCTATTTGAAGTAGATCGACATTTAATAGCTGGTCTCATGGAAATCCTTGTTAATGATGAGGGTATTCCCATTCATACATTATCTGAAAATCCCTTTGAATCAGAAAAACAGATGTTCACTAGAGATTTATGCAATATGAAAGTGCAATGGACCCATAAAGGAAATACACTTTCCTTAAGGTATTTGTTACCCAGATATAGGGTTCTTCATAAAATCTTTATCTCAAATCTGTATCTTTGGTCTAGCAACAAAACAGAACTAACTACCTTTATGGTTTGTATTTTGCATTGTGTCATTACTGGTGTAAAGATCTGTCTACCTTCTTTAATTTGACATTCCATCATTTAGTTTTGAATCCATCCTGGTCATAGTGATCTTCCATTTGCCTATCTTATGATTGTTTTAGCTACTCACATGCTCGTGGCTATGCCTGTTGGAGAGGCCCCTATTCATCATCTTATTTTTAACAATACAAATATTAACAAAATGAAATTGGGAATGGCTCCTGGCCAAGTGGATGTTGGTGGTAGTGGTATTGAAGCTGGGAATGAAGCAGAAGATGCTGGCAATCTTCCTGATGATGTTGATATGAATGATATTTTTAATGAACTAGAATCTGAATCTGGTAATGATCCAAATTATCAGCCTTCTGGTTTTGATGAAAGGTTGCATTCTCTACAGGAAGAGGTGGCTCAAATTCGTGTAACCCAAGCAACTCAATTTGCTTTATGCGCAAGTATATACGGCGCCTTGCTAAGGGTTTACACAAAATAGATCCATCTAATCCTGCTCTATCTTCTAGATCTAACTAAAAGTTTCTATCTGCTGGTCTATAATAATGTGAATACTATTTTGCACTTGCTAAGTTTGTAAGACTATTTTTATTTATCTTTGAACTTGACTAGCCCATGATCTATGGATTTATGCACCTTATTTCATATCTTTGATACTTTACTCTCCTGTTTATTATTCTTATTCATTTGTTCTTCCTTTATCATTTTGTAACAAAAAGGGGGAGAAGGCTTGTGCTATTGCTTATGGATTGCTAATGGATTACTATTGCTATGAGTAGCCTTTTGAGTAGCATTTTCTTTATGATATCTGTGAGTGCTGCTACATAGGGGGAGTAAGTATAACTGTATGTGTGTGCTAGTTTGTCTGCTAAAACTGGTGCATGATTCTTTGTTGAACATGTTGTACTTATCTTTTTTTTTTAGAGTATGTTTTGTCACAAATTTGACAAAGGGGGAGATTGTAAGTGCTTTGGTCTCATGCTCCTTTGGTTGCAAAATTTTGTTGTGCCAAAACTCTATCTGTGTCTTGTGTTTGTATGATGATATACATATGTTCAAGACATTGTTCAAGACATCGCATCGACTCTATAAAGACATTGCTTCTGTCAAGAACAATGAACTACTTCAAACCAAGTCAAGCCATGTACTTGTCAACTTCTGTAAACATCAATGTTCAGAGCTACATCGATAAATACTTCAAGACTCAAGTGCAACTCTAGAAGAAGTTTAATTTCAAGCTTTAGAAGATCTCAAGATCAAGCTACATCAAGTAGAGATCTCAAGCTTCATAAGGTTCAAAGGTCAACCATTATCTAAAAAGAATGAAGTTCAATGTTCATACTTAATGTTCCAGGTATGATAGACCTTAGATTGACCTTAGGGTAGGCCATTTTGGTTACATAATTCAAGATGAATCTTTAAAGATGATTTTGGTCTATTCTAAGACTAGTCCTATACCTTGCTCGACTAGTCCTAACATTGGTTTGACCAATCCAAGAAATTCCACGTCCAGTCCTAAGTTGTTGAAGATTTTCAGAATTTTTTGGTTAAGCTTTGACCAATCCTGAGAACTGGTCGACCGGTCGTAGGAGGGTCACGACACGACCTTCGACTGGTTGTGTATCTACGACTCGAACTACAGCGTTCAAATCATGTTTCCTACTACCAGTCTTGGGTCAGCCACGACCGGTCGTAGGTGGTCCACGACTAGTCATAGAATCCCTACGACTAGTTGTAGAACGGTTTTTAAAGATCGTGCGTAAAATTTCAAAATGTCGTTGTTGCTACGACCAGTCGAAGCTTTCTCAAGATCAGTCGTAGACGTAATTTCTGCAACTATAAATTGAATACGAATCTCGGATTTTAAAAATCACTTCAAGAAATCAAAGCTCCATTTTGAGATAAGTTAGTGTTCATTTTAAGCTGCATTGTGCATAATTTATATTCTCTTTTTGTTAGCTTGTTTATTTGATTTTATTCCTATATTCCAATCTTATTTGAAAAGAGGAATTGCTGTATTCCTTCTTCTTGGAATCAAAATCAAATATAGCTATGCCCATTTGATTTAATTTAAAATTAATTAGAACTTAAAACCATTTTAAGTGAGTATTGGACATTGAACGTTCATTCGAACTTCTACTCCGATTGGTTCTTCCGGGTTGCTACGAAAGGAGAAATTCAGGTATTTTACGTTTATGTAAAATTTCTATTCTTTTGATTTTTGTTTGAGATTCGCTAGAAAAATCTCATTGTGTGGTTATCTGAGGAGAGCTAGAAAACTCAGAAAGTGTGGGTTTTTAGATTTTGTAAGCCTAAGTTAAAAAGACACAATTGTGAAGGTTTTAGGTGAACCTGTGAAACCTATTTTGTTAGTGAACGCTAATATCCCCTGTGTGAGGATATTAGGAGTGGAGTAGTATTCTGTGTGGCTGTTGTTGAACAGTTGGTATCCACACAAGCGAACCACTATAATTCTTTGTCTTGTAGTTTGAATGCTTGCTTAAGTTTTATATCTTTTATCATTCAGATTTGTGGAATGTATGTGTGGATGTGAATGTAGTAAAATTTACATTTCAAAGCATAGTGGGAATGTTGTAATAATTTAAATTTAAATTCCTGTTATTTATTTCAATTCTTTGCTATTTATTTATTCCTCTCCGGTTTGAGTTTTTGATACAAAGGACGTTCTAGAAATAAGGTTGCCTACCATGAACCCTTGGTTTTTATGGTGTAAGGTTGTCCTTGGAACTGAATTCGTATCAACCTCTTAATTCTTGTTTATTGAGGTTGCTTTTATGTAAATTGATTTATTTTATTTGGCAATCATATTCTTTTATTCCGCTGTTAAAGTTTTATTTTGGCATCATCCTATTCACCTCCCCCCCCCCCCCTCTAGGACATATAGCTAGGCCATTTCACACTACTCCCACATATACCCTAAGATATAGTGGGCCCATGGCCTCACACAAGGGCCTCATACACAACACAATGGGCCTCACTCAAGGGTCTAATGTACTTCACAATAGGCCTCACCAAATGGGCCTCTCATACATCACAATGGGGCTCACTCGTGGGCCACATATACATCACATTGGGCCTCACCAGATGAGCCACAAATACATCACATTGGGCCTCATTCAAAGGCCTCTCATTCATCACATCGGGCCTCATCCAAGGCTACAAACACATCATAATGGGCCTCACCAAATGGGCCACAAAAACATCACAATGGGCCTCACCAAATGGGCCACAAAACATCACAATCGGTCTTACTCGTGGGACACAAATACATCACCATGGGCCTTACTTATGGGCCACAAATACATCACATGGGCCTTATGGGGCGGCCCATAATCCAACAAAATAGATGGGCCACATGTACAACATATACCTCAAGGGGGGCTTGCAAGATGGGCCTTAAATACATCACATTGGGCCTCATCAATGGGCCATAAATACATCACATCGGGCCTCATCAATGGGTCATAAATACATCATATTGGGCCTCATCAATGGGCCATAAATACATCATATGTTGGGTCCACGGGCTGTACAACGCTGATAAAACACGTACATCATGCGGGGGCCATGAGGATGGATGGTGTGAATATACAACACATCACAAGGTGGGCCCCACCCGTCCAGAAATCAGATGGATAGCGTGGCTGTAAAGCACATACATCATGGTGCT
Organism: Magnolia sinica; assembly: GCF_029962835.1. Taxonomy (NCBI): domain Eukaryota; kingdom Viridiplantae; phylum Streptophyta; class Magnoliopsida; order Magnoliales; family Magnoliaceae; genus Magnolia; species Magnolia sinica. The sequence continues at coordinate 64,575,676 of NC_080575.1, read as the reverse complement.
CCCCATGCAGCACCGTCCAGATCTAGATGGTGTGGATAAAGAATACATATATTAAGGTGGGCCCCACCCGTCCAGCAAACGGATGGCATGGATGAGACCCATACATCACATTAGATCCAGCAAGATGGACAAACGGACAGCTGGATGTGGAATACATGCATCCAAAGTAGGCCCCACACCGCACGTGCCACACATGTAGGGTGGGCCCCATCATCTAGCAAATGGACAGGTGGAGAGGATATACAATACAACACATACCACACGGTAGGCCCCACCACACACGTGCAACACCTGTGGGTGGGTCCCACATCCTGTAAAAAGGATAGGCAGCATGGACAAAACAAATACATCATGGTGTGTTCCACCGTCCAATAGCTAGACGGTGAGGATGCACCCCATAACATGGTGGGGTCCACACGTTCCACATGGACGGATGGTTGGGATATGACACATGCCTCATGATCAGGCCCCCAGAACTTGCTTATGTCAAACAGCAGCAGCTGCTGCTGCGTGAGACCCACCATCCAAGGTCTGGACGGTGTGGATCCAGCACATGCATCAAGGTGGGTCCACACATGTGGCCCACCTCAGCTTTAAATAAGCTGATATTTATGTTTTCTCTTCATCTGGGCCTATCTAGATGGACAAGCCAGCAAGCCTGCTACTGGACAGTTCAACAAGGTAGGTCCAACACATGGACAACATGGATCTAATGCATACATCATCAGGTGGGCCATCATACATCATCACAATAAAAAATGAAATGAGGAGGGAGAGAGAGAGAGAGAGGGAGGGAGGGAGGGAGGGAGAGAGAGAGAGAGAGAGAGAGAGAGAGAGAGAGAGAGAGAACGGCATGACGGAGGGACCTTACCACTATGGGCCCCTCTAGGATCTACAACATACATCAAGATGGGTCCCATGCAATGAAAATTAAAGATCGAAGAAAGAAAGGGAGGATCTAATCCTAGACAAGCACCTACCTTAGATCATGACCTCCTTCTTCCACCACTATGCTCCATTGCTCCTAAGATGATCGTTTAATGGTTGAGATGGGGTCTTGATGGTTGGATTGATGGGGAGAATGGGTGGAAGGGGCTAGAAATTTGGGGGTTGCTTGGACGTCCTAAGCTCTAGCAATGGAGGGAGTGAGAGAGAATGGGAGGGAGAGAAGGAGAAAAGAGAGAAATGCAATGATTACATATAAGACCAAAATGATTTGTGTAAGAGGCATGGGTGGCTAGCAATCATGAGTTGTAAGAACAAGCCTAGGACTATGGGGTAAGGGCTATAGCTAGGATAATGTCACCCCTAGGATGACATCATCCTCATGATGATAGTTGCTAGGGAAATGTGGGTCCCACAATCACGCAATCAATGGCCGAAATAATGTGAGGGCCTTATGATCTAAGCGTCGGATTGGTGCACGATGCGTGGTGTCGGAACTGCGGTGATGACGTGGTTGCAGTGGTACGGGTCTCGAACTGAGTCGACTCGGGTTTATAGGACGTGACTTAAAGATGCACGCAAATGCATCTACTGGTTGTAGGTCACCGAAATTCGACCGAGAGGACTGTGGGATCCTACGGAATGGAATGGTCATTAGGACATGGGCCTGACAATGGGCCTCACCAATTCGGCCACAAATACATCACAATGGGCCTCACCACATGGGCCAAAAATTCATCATAATGGGCCATAAATACATCACATTGGGCCTCATCAAATGGGCCGCAAATATATCACATTGGGCCTCATCAATGGGCCCTAAATATATCACATTGGGCCTCATTCAAAGGGCTCATATACATCACTATGTGGAGTCCACGGGCTGGACGACACTGATAAAACACGTATATCATAGTGGGTCCCAAGGATGGACGGTGTGGACTGCACGTACAGCATGGGTCTCACGGACGGTGTAGATAATGCACATACATCATGGTGTGTCTCACAACACCATCTAGGGACGGATGGTGTAAATACACAATACATACATCTAGGTGGGTCCCACGCATGTATAGGGTGGGCCTCATGTCCAAAACAGATGGATGGTTGGATGAAACAGATATACATGGGTGGGCCACACTCGTCTAGCAAACGGGCGGTGTGGCCAAGACCCAAACATCACGGTTGGCCCCACACAGCACTGTCCATGGATGGATGGTGTGGATACAGAATATTTATATCAACGTGGGCCCCACCCCACACGTGCAGCATGTGTGGAGTGGGTCCCACGTGGCTGCCAAATGGAGGATGGTATGGATATACACATACCTCATGGTCAGGCCCCCAGAACTTGCTGACGCTAAATAGCAGCTATATAGCTAGTGAGTCCCACGTCCAAGGTCTGGAGGTGTGGATTTCATCAGGTGGGACCACACATGTGGGGTCCACACCCCATCAGATGGATGGACGGTGGGGATAAAACGCACACGTCACGATAGGCCCCATGCCCTGCTGGACAACATGGGAAAACACATGCATCATGCATCCCATGGACAGACAACATGGATAAAACATATACTTAACGGTGCATCCCGTGATCTGGATGGTCCAGCAAGGTGGGCCCCATGGGGGGCTGGCATGGATAAGATACATACATTATAATGGGGTCCATGTGGGTGGGCCATACATCTAGAAAGTTAGGCTATCCTATGTGTTTATCTCCATCTGGATTGGCCTAAAAATGGGTAGCAAGGTGTCCCAAAAATCTGGATGTGTGGATGCCCCAAGTTGGATAGCAACATACATCATCAAGTGAGTCATCATGCAAGGATCAAAAGAGAGAGAAAGAGAAAGACGTGAGATGGAGGGTCCCCGCCACTATGGGCCCCTCAATACATGCATCATACACCATACATTAATCAAGATAGGTCTCATGCATTGCATGGCCCTATATAGAAAAAATTTCTGAGGTGGGGATGTCATCCCCACCATGGATCAAGGGTCTGGATGACCCATCAATAGCATGGATTCAATAAAAACATCATTATGGGGTTCATGGAGAATAGCCCCATCATGGATCATGCATGCATCATGGATGGGCCATCGACACATCCAAAGTGTTAAGTAGGATCTCCACCATTGATTGATGGGTCCTACATGATCCCATGCAATGAAAACTAAAAATCAATGAAAGGATGGAAGGATGTAATCCTAAACATGCACCCACTTACATATTAGATAAGTGGGTCCCGCAACGCACGGTCCACCTCCATTATCATGCGCGGTCCACAACTTATGATCTAAGCATCGGATTGGCGCACGAGACGCTACACCGAAACCACGGCCACGACGCAGTAGCAATGTCACAACTCTCGGGTTGAGTCAGCTTGAATTTATAGGATGTGACTCAGGGTCGCGCGTAAATCCAATATACAGGTGGCGGGTCGCCATAATTTGACCTGGAGGACCACGGGATCCTTTGGAACGGAATGGACATTAGGACATGGGCTTGACATTCACAATGGCCGGGATTTCAGTTGGGGGCACGACCAACCTGAGATCAGGAGTTTGCCACATTGAGTCTAGCAATCCAAATTTAGGTATGAGACTAGTTTGGATAGAAGTCCCTTGTGATGAACCTCACAGCTTGCAATACCACGTATTATCATCCCGACTACACAATCCAGCTTTGTCATTTCTTCTGCATTGCATACTCTACATGTGACATATTGTGACTCCCTGTCACCATGCTCACATGTGGGCGGGCACACGTGGGTGGACACTAATGTGGGCGAGGCCTAGCAGGCCTAGGCAAGCTACTAGTGATTGGTAGGCTATTGTTGTCATGCCCTAAACGTAGAAATCGGGCTCACAAAATTTCCGATTGCCGAATCCAGTGTTGACAGCCCCCTTAGTACCCCATTCTCGGCTCCCAGCGCCCATATGCCATATTTTGATCTTGGGATCCTACAAGGAGGATTTTTTAATGTACATTTAACTCGTAATAAGCATAACCACAAGTTTACTCAAATCACAAAGGCAACATCATCATCACATAACTACTAATATAAACATTTGAATGCAGTGCTGAAAGGGAAAACATATATCGAAAATCAAAGCTCGAGCAGACAGCTGCACGGTCCAAGCTCAACGCCACTGCAACTTAACACCACCTACACGCATCTATCGTGCATAAGCTTATAAAAAGCTTAGAGGGTGGTGTAAGTGTGTGTGCAAGGTAACTGTCAAGTATGCAATATCAAAGCAATGTGGAAACATGCTAGTAAGTCCATAAATACCATCAGCCTTATCCAGGCCATGTAATGCAAAACCATAATAAGCCAATATCATATACTGAGGAAGCAATGTAGATCAGCTATGAAATGCGGAGACATAGTAAGCCAAATATAATATACTGAGGATGGAATGCAATATGTGGTGCGAATGAAATTACCAAACTAGAGTATGAAGTCAGGATGATAGTACGTAGTATCATAAGCTATGAGGTCCATCACATGGGACTTCTATCCAAAGTAGTCACATACCTAAATTTGGATAGTTAGACTCAATATGGTAAAATCCATATCTCAGGTTCGTCGCGCACCCCAACCAAAATCTTGACCATTACGAATGTACACATAACAATTAGTTGTGCACCACCAGCCTGAGTGGATAATGAATGAATCACTAAAATGTTGAGTACGCAACTCCTGCTCAATAAGTCCACATATCAGTACTGTACATCTCTAGGATCATCACCGGGGTCTAGTACACTCCAAGCTAGTTGCGCGCTTGCCGACGGTGCAGCCCAGCAAGTGAAAAAGACCTCACTACCCGCCTACCAAGAGTATACCAATGCCTACCTGGATGGCTGATAGTGGACCCATTTGTGAGCTGGTCAAACTTAGCCTAGATTACAGCCCCATCACTCGGGTGGATAAGGCCACACCCCGTTCCAACCTACCACGACAAAGTGGGAGATACGGCCTACTGGTATTCGGCACTCGAGCGCTCATGTATATCTACTCAGTCTATACGTTGGAGCATATCCTAGCCAAGAGGTTTAAGGACTTTCACCCAAGGACATCCAACGTGCCCAGATACTCGAACCAAACATTTCTGGTATCCCATCTGGCCATCCACAATATGCCTGTGGAGGCTATGACCCTGATATCACTAGGGCGTATAGTAGTCATATCACAAAATGCAAGATGCATGAGTCACACAGTCCAATCATGCATCAATCCTGCTCATATCATGCGCTCATGTGGGATGACTCCGCTTATCAGGGAGTCCCATGAATAACCTACCTTATGGCATATGCAATGGTTAACCACATCTCATAACAAACATGCAGATGATATATATGGGCATGTATCATGATGCTATTCTGTTACATACTCATAATTGGTATCGATAAGTGACACTGATAATCAACATTGATAATCGGACTCGATAATCGGCATCGATGGTCAGCATCAGCCTTGATAATCATCAACGATAATCAGCATCGATAATCGGCCTCAATAAGAATGAGCCTAACATGGCCTAAGGAAAGGTCACAATATAGACATTCAGCCATCATTGCCCATCAATGTGGACATTTAACCAACTTTGCTCCCGAGTGGCCCACATAGAGCCTAACATATAGTGAGGCCCATGGCCTCACGCAAGGCCTCACATACAACATAAGGGGCCTCATACATTATAATGGACCTCATCGTATGGTCCATATATACATCACATTCAGCCTCAACATAAGGGCCTCATATACATTACAATTGGCCATATCCATGCGCCTTAAATGTATCACAATGGGCCACATCCATAGGCCTCAAATACATCATGATGGGCCACATCAATGGGCCTCAAATATGTCATGATGGGCCACACCACCTGACCCTCAAATGCATCACAATGGACCTCATCACTTGGGCCCAATATACATCACAATGGGCCTCTTACAATCATAATGGGCCACATGCAATCTCAATGAGCCTCATACAATCACAACGGGCCTCATACAATCACAATGTGCCACATACAATCTGAATGGGCCTCATACAACACATGGGCCACATACAACCCGAATGGGCCTCATACAATAAATGGGCCACATACAATCTGAATGGGCCTCATACAATCACATGGGCCTCATATACATCAAGTGGGCCACATCGCATGGGCCTCATATACAATCTCAATGGATCGATCACATGGGCATAATATACCTCACAATGGGCCTCATACAAGGGCCTCATATACATCGCCTTGGGCCACATCATATGGGCTCAATATACATCAATGGGCCGCATCGCATGAGCTACATATACATCACATCGGGCCTCATCAAATAGGCCTCAAATATGTCATAATGGGCTATGTCCCATGGGCCTCAAATGTATCATATTGGGCCTTGCCAAAGAGGTCACAAATACATCACCTAGGCCTCATCAAATGGGCCTCTCATACATCACAATGGGCCTCATCATATGGGTCATATATGCATCACATTGTGCCTCATCAGTGGGCCTCACAGCAGGTGGACCCGCACCTTCCACATGGGACCACCAGATGAACAACATGGATGTTCAACACATACATCCAGTAGGCCTCACGTCTAGCAAACTAGACGGCGTGGCTAAAACATACATCATGGGCAGGCTGTAAGTGTTATAGTTTATAGCCCTATTTGTTGTCAAATTTGTGGTGCCAAAGACACTGTTATGAAGCTTACATCTGTGAAGAACAATTCTCTACTCAAGATCAACTTAGTTTAACAAGCACTGTTCACAAGTCAAGAATCCCAAGAAGCTTTCAAGTTCAATCTCAAGATCTCAAAAAGCTCTCAAGTTTAAAAGACATCAGGACTTCAAGCTCCATTACTTTCAGAGGTCACTCGTCTCTAAAGTTTCAATGTCCTTACTTCACTATTGAGGTATGACTAACCTTAGGTTGACCTTTAGAGTAGGCCATTTTGGATACATAATTCATATGTTTTATATAAGTGAGTTTGGTCTGTTTTAAGACTAGTCCTGGACTTTGTTCGACTAGTCCTAGCACTGCTTTGACCTATCTAAGCATTTCCTGGAATAGTCGTAAGTTTGTTACAAAAATTAAAAATTTTCTATTAAGCTTCAACTAGTCCTGGGGACTATTCGACTAGTCGTAGGAACAGTGTCGACTGCATCTTCGACCAGCTGTAGACCTACGACTCAAAGAACAACATTGAAATTTGGCCACTTACGACCAGTCGAAGGGATCCTACGACCAGTCGAAGGAGACCTACAACCAGTCGAAGGAAACCTACGACCAGACGTGAAACTACCAAATCTTATCACGCTTGAATTTTTAAATATCTATTGGTTCTACGACCAGTTGTAGAGGCCCTTAGACTAGTCGAAGGTGTGTTTTGTTCACCTATAAATAGAGCACGAATCTCAGAATAAACTAAGCAATTCAAGTTGATTTAATTCGGTCTTCTGAGAGATAAGCTGGTGCTCCATATAAGCTAAGTGTGCATATTTAATATTCGCTTTCTTTAGCTTTGTTAATTGATTGTGTTTCTTGCATTCCAATCTAATCTGAAAAGAGGAATTGTTGTTTTCCTTTTTCTAGAATCAAAATCAATTAAGCTCTTTTATTTTAATTAAAAATCTATTAGAACCTATAACCATTATAAAGTGAGTATTGGACATTGAACTTTTACATTCAAATCTCTACTCCGACTTGGTTCTTCTGGGCTGCTACAACGAAGGAGAAAATCAGGTATTTTACAATTTGTGTAATTTACATTGTTTGGTTTTATTTGAGGTTAAGCCAAAAAAATCTCAAAGTTGTTGGTTATCTGAGGTGAGCCAGAAAACTCAGAAGTGAGGGTCTTTTAATTGTGTAAGCCCTTTGAAAAAGACATAATTGTGAAGGTTTTGGGTGAACCTGTGAAAACCTATTTGATAGTGAACATTAATATCCCCTATGTGAGGATATTAGGAGTGGAGTAGCATTCTGTGTGGCTGTTGTTTAACAGTTGGTGAACACACAGGCGAACCACTATAATTCTTTGTGTTGTGGGTGTGTGACTTATATTTCCTATCTTTTATCATTCAGAATTATGGAATGTATGTGTGGATGTGAATGTTGTAAATTTTACATTTCTAGCACAGTGAGGAATGTTGTAATAATTAGATTTACATTTCAGCATTATATTTTTGCTATCTCTTTATTACGTTGTGCTTCAGTTTCTTTATTTGTTCTAGAAATAAGGTTGTCCTACCATAAACTTTGGTTTTTGGTGTAAGATTGTCCTTAGAACAATTTTTATTTCTATTTCTCTATTTTAGGTTGCTTTCCATTCCTATACTGTGATTGGTGTATAGTGCTATCTATTCTTTGTTTCATATTCCTCAGTATTTAAATTTAATTTAGCATAGTCCTATTCACCCCCCCCCCCCTCTAGGACATATAGCTTGGCCATTTCAAGTCGTATCAAAGCCTAATAGCTCACTCTTATTGCCTTTCATTTCTGGATTTAATTCCTGAGCTAACGATCTAAGCTATATAAAAGATGTCAAATTTTGATAGCCTAACAGTCACTAGGCCTCCACCCTTTGATGGCTCCAACTATGCCTATTGGAAAGCCAGGATGAGGATCTTCCTCAAATCCATGGATGAAAGTGTGTGGCTATCCACAGTGAATGAATGGACCCCTCCTACCACTAAAGTAACCGGGATTAATGGTTCAAAATCTATAAAAATTACACCGTATTTCTCTTGGACCACACTTCAGAAAACTGAGAGTAGTGCAAATGCTAAACACTAAATGCAATTACATGTGCACTATCACTGGATGAATTCAAAAGAATTATATCTCGTGATTTTGCAAAACATGCTTGGGATATATTGGAAATGACACACGAGGGTACTTCAATTGTCAAGAAATCTAAGATACAAATCCTCACAACTAAATTTGAGGAAATACGTATAGAAGAAAATGAAATGTTCATGGACTTCTATACCAGATTAAATGACATTGTAAACTCTATGTGGGGTCTAGGCGATAAAATTCATGAAAGCATGATATGTGATAAAATACTACGCTCACTTCCTGAACGGTTCAATTCTAAAGTAACTGCAATCCAGGAACTTCATGATATGGACAATATGAAGGTTAAGGAATTAGTTGGCTCATTACAGACTTATGAGTTAACCTTTAAAGCTCCAAAAGGTAAATCTATTGCTTTAAAAACTTTGAAAAACAGTTTTCATGAAAATGATTTAAACTCTGATTTAGAAAACTCTGAGGATGATATGGCTCTTTTGGCAAAGAGATTTTATAAAAATTTTAAAAGTAAAAAGAGGGTTGATTTTCAAAAAGCATTTGATAAAAAGAAACTTAAACCTAAAACTAGAAAATCATTAAAAGACAGTCAATGTTACAACTGCCATGAGTATGGGCATTTGGCTAACAAATGTCCTAATAAGGGCAAGTCAAAAAAGAAAAGTATGATGGCTACTTGGGATGAGTCCTCTGATTTTGAAGTCTCTTCTGAATCAGAAGATTCTGAAACTGAGTCAGGGTGTGATGTTAAGGCCCTTATGACTCTAGCCAAATTCACTTTTTCAGATAATGATGACTCGACTAATGAAGAAAATCTGAATAGTGAATATGAAAATGAAGATGATCTTCAAGATGCTTACAATGACCTATACAAGGAAAGTTTTAAAATTGCTGTAAAATTGAAACTGCAAAAAGAGAAATTTTCTAAACTGAAAGAAATTTATGAATCTCTTGTTTTAGAAAAGTCCCATATTTCAGACTATTTTGAAAAGACAAAATGCGATTTAGATTTAAAAACCTCGCAGTTTGAAAATCTTTAATCTGAAAACGAACAACTAAAACATGAAGTCACTTCTCTCTTGAGTTTAAAGGAAACCCGGAAATATGCCCAAGGTGATCCTAAATTAGAAAAACTCTTATCTGGATCAAGAAAATGTGGCGATCGATCCGGTCTAGGCTATGACAAGAGTGTTCCTCCTAAACCGAAGAATACTTCTCCCACGTTTGTAAAGGAAGAGATCTTAAACTCAAAAGGGAAAGATCAAATGTTTTCTAAAAACTATAAATCTTTTCAAAAACCTAAAAGACATATTAACTATAAAAAGCAAAGCTAAAGTCCTTTGGCAGAAAAGATAGTTGATCTACTTAAGGAGCTTCTAAAGTCTAACTCAATAGGTCATACTTATAACTCTTACAATCGAAAGAAGACCTGCTATCCTCCTAAACCCAAAATGGTTATGAAATCGGTTGCAAAGGTCACTTGCTTGGTTGCCCACACCACTTTCAAAGCAACAAGCCATTCTAAGTGGTACCTAGATAGTGGATGCTCCAGGCATTTGACAGGTGACAAGGCTTTATTTACCGATCTCAAAGACATGACTGACGGTTCAGTCACATTTGAAGATGGCAACAACTGCAAGATTATGGGCCAAGGTACGGTTCAACTCTATAACTTTCCTTGATTAAAAATGTGTTGTATGTTGAAGGACTGAAACATAATCTTCTAAGCATATCTTAGATTTGTGATAATAACCATAGTGTACAGTTTTCTAATCAAAGTTGTGAGATTCTAAACAACAAGGGTTCAGTAATACTAACTGGATGTAGAACGTCTGAAAACTGCTATATTGTTAGTGAATCCAGCTCATCTAATCAATCATGTTACATGGTCCAAACAGACGAGACTGATTTGTGGCACAAATGTCTTGGACATGTACACTACCAAAATTTACATAGATTGAGCAAATGGGAACTTATAAGAGGTCTACCCAAACTAGAAAAATTAGATAAAATATGTGGTAAATGCCAGATTGGCAAATAAACTAGGAACTCACACAAAAAGGTGAATTCCAATACCAGATCAAGACCACTCGAGCTTCTTCATATGGATCTAGTAAGACCTACCAGGACAGAAAGTCGAGGTAGCAAAAGATATATTTTGGTAATAGTAGATAACTTTACCAGATATACATGGGTTGTCTTCTTAAGGGACAAATCAGAAACCCTTGAAGAAGTAAAAAATGTTCTCAAAAGGATTCAAACTGAAAAAAGTTCTCAAGTCAGTAAGATTCGTAGTGATCATGGATTTGAATTTGAGAATAGTGGTTTTGAGAAGTTCTGTAGCGACCAGGGAATATTACATGAATTCTCAACGCCCAAAACTCCACAACAAAATGGTATAGTTAAAAGGAAAAATAGAGTGCTTCAAGAAATAGCTAATGTCATGTTGAATAGTATGAAGCTCTCTAAGAATCTTTAGGCTGAAGCAGTCAATACAGCTTACTATATTATTAACCGGGTTTACACTAGTAAAGGTAATAATAAAACGGCTTAGGAAATGTGGTTCGATAAAAAGCCTACTATCAAATACTTTCGAGTTTTTGGCAGCAAGTGTTATATTTTATGAGATCGTGAACATCTGAAAAAGTTTGATGCGAAGAGTGATGAAGGGATCTTTTTAGGATACTCTTTAAACAGTCGAGCTTATAGGGTTCTGAACAAAAGGACTGGTGTGATTCAAGAATCCATCAATGTGGTCATTGATGATCACTTAAACACACCAGTCTCAAATTCAGATAATGATAAAGTACTAGTAATTGATAAATCTGATATTTCATCTAATCAGACTGATTCTTAACTGGGGACTGTTAAAGATCATCCAACCACATAGATTCTTGGAAACCCTCTCACTTGTGTTTATACCCGTAGACAACTTGAGGATATATACAATTACATATGTTTTACATCCCAGATAGAACCATCTAATGTAAAAGAAGCTCTTGCTGATGAAAACTGGATTGTTGCGATACAAGAACAACTCAACCAATTTGTGAGAAATGATGTTTGGCATCTCGTACCTAAACCTAAAGATAAACACATCATTGGAACCAAATGGATTTTCAAAAATAAGTCTGACGAACTTGGCAATATAATTAGAAACAAGGCTAGACTAGTAGTACAAGGTTACACTCAAACTGAAGGTATTGATTATGATGAAACCTTTGTACCAGTAGCATGTCTTGAATCAATCAGACTCTTTATATCCATTGCGTGTTTTAGGAAGTTTAAGATTTACCAAATGGATGTGAAAAGTGCATTTTTAAATGGCGATCTGCATGAGGAAGTTTATGTTGAACAACCAATGGGTTTTGAAGACGCCAAAAATGTTGATCATGTGTATCGTCTTAAAAAGGCACTTTACTGTTTAAAACAAGCTCCTCGGGCATGGTATGAGAAACTAACAAAGTTTCTATTGAGCCATAATTTTCAAATGGGATGTGTTGATAAAACTTTGTTTATTAAAAAAACATAAGGATCACATCTTATTAGTACAAATCTATATTGATGATATCATTTATGGATCTACCTGTACTGACATGACTATTGAGTTTGCAGATTTGATGAAGTCTCAGTTTGAAATTGAAAAGGCCAAGCTATATGTCCTAGAGGGGGGGTGAATAAGACAATGCCAAATAAAACTTATAACAGCGGAATTAAATAGAATATGATAGCCAAAGTAAATCACAATGCAGGAAAGAAAAACAGCCTCAAAATTCAGATCTTGAGAGGTTGATACAAATGTTATTCTAAGGACAACCTTACACTGAAAACCAGAGTTTATGGTAAGACAACCTTATTTCTAGAAAGATCTTTGTATCAAATCTCAAACCGAAGAGGAATGCAGAAATAAATACAAACTGAATTAAAATAAATTTAATCACAAATGTATTGTTCTAGGGAAAGCCATACACCATAAAAATGGCAGGGCAACCTTGCTGGAACAACTTTCAAAAGAAATAGAATATCAAGCTGATAAAGGAATAGCTGAAAATAAATTCTAAACTATTACAACATTCTCACAAAGCTTGAATTAAATAATTACAACATTCACCATCATACATACATCCCACAAAAGAATAATTAAAGATCAAAAGAATAAATCATTCAGCCACAACACAAGGGATTATAGTGGTTCTCCTATGTGTTCACCAACTGTTAAACAACAGCCACACAAAATGCTACTCCACTCCTAATATCCTCACACAGGGGATATTAGCGTTTACTAAAAATAGGTTTTCCCAGGTTCACCCAAAACCTTTACAATTGTGTCTTTGTCCGTGGGCTTACACAATTAAAAAAAACCCCACTTCTGAGTTTTCCTGGCTCTCCTCAGATAACTAATACAACAAGATTTTTCTGGCAAATCTTGAAAGAAACCAAAATAAAAGGGAATTTACAATTAAATGTAAAATACCTGATTATCTCCTTCATTGTAGCAGCTCGGTAGAACCAAATCAGAGTAGATGATTGAATGTCCAAGTTCAATGTCTAGTACTCAATTACAATGGTTCTAATTCTAATAGATTTTAAATTAAACCAAATAGGGCTTGCCTTAATTGATTTTGATTCCAAAGAAAGGGAATAATAATTCCTCTTATCAAATCTGATTGGAATAGCAGAAACAATCAATTAAAATAAAGCTAAGGAAAGAGAATATTAAATAAGCACACTTAGCTTAGATGGAGCACAATATTTCTCAGAAGTTCGCGAAGATTGGCTTGAATAGATTAATTAATTCGATGATTTCTTCCGAGATTCGTGACACTATTTATAGGTGAGCAGATCGTGTCTTCGATGTCTAGGAGCTCTTCGACTAGTCGAAGCAATATGATATTTGAAAGATCCGGCGATAAGCTCCGCGTCTACGTTCAAAGTAGGTCACCTACGATTTGTCGTAGGTTTCCTTCGGCGTCAAAGAACCTATAACACAGTCTTCGGACTTCGAAGTCGAAGATTTTCGATCGTCGAAGATGCTTCGACACTATTCCTACGATACAGTCGAAGCATGGACTTCGGACTAGTCGAAGACTACATTGTAATTTCATCCGAAATTTGTAACAAACTCACGATGATCAAGGAATTTCTTAGAGATCGTCGAAGCAACTCTAGGACTAGTCGAAGAAGGCCTAGGACTAGTCGAAGAACAGACCAAACTCATGTAAAATAAACATTCGACTTATGTATCCAAAATGACCTACTTCTAAGGTCAACCTATGGTCAGTCAAACCTCAATCATGAAGTATGGACATTGAAACATTAGGAACAAGTGACCTTGAAGTATGAGCCTTGAAGTCTTGATGTATTTGAAATCTTGATGTAGTTCAATCTTGAAAGAGTCTTGAGTTCTTTAAAAACTGCCTTGTACTCTTCTTGAAGTCTTACAGCTTGAATGTTGTCTTGTGAGCAGTTCTTGCATTCAAGATTGATCCTTGTACTTGTGAGCTTTGCTTGTTTATGAATGTTGATCCTTGTGAGAGCTTCACTTATGCAAGTAATATATAACAGTGATTTTGGCACCACAAATTTGACAACAAACAGGGATATAAACTATAGCACTTACAATCTCCCCCTTTGTCCAATTAGTGACAAAACACATAACCAAGATAAACATAAAGTAAAACAACTGGTTTTATGAACCAGGTCATATCAACTGGCTTACCTGCAAATCAATATTCAACATGCAACCAGTTTCATTCAACAAGTTGAAACATACTCCCAGTTTCATTCAATCAACATTCAACATTCAAACATACTCCCTCTGAGTAACATAACCAATGCTACTCCTCTCACAATCACATCGTTAAGAACAAACCATTCTCCCCCTTTTTGTCACAATATGACAAAGGAGAACTAAATAAAGGAATATATGAGAGTAAACATGAGGAGTTATGAGAGTATAGCAAAATAGTGATAGAGATACTCAGCATTGTTTCACATAGATTAAAATCCAGCATAAAACATAGATAGTATCAAACTCAAAATCAGTCAATCAAGTGCTAAGTTATAAAGTTATTACAGACCAGAAGTCTCATATAAACTACTTAGAACCAGAACCAGATGATGGAGCAAGAATAGAGGGATCAAGTTGGTGCATGCCTTTGTTCAAGCGCCTAAGATATTTACGCATGTACTTGAATTGTAAATCATGAGCAACAGACATGTTTTCCAACTTTACATTTATATTCTCAACTTTATCCTCTAATGCTCTCAGACGAGCATCAACATCAGATGGTACAAAATCTGGATCATTTGCTGAGTCAGAATCTAGTTCCTCAAAAATGTCATCCATATTAATGTCATCACCAGCTTCTTCATGACCACCACCACCACCACCACCTTGTTCAGGAAGTAGATCCAGCTTCATCTTATTGATATTAGTATTGTTGAAGATCAGATGATGGATAGGTGCCTCATCAACCGGCATATCGACTAACATATGTGTAGCCAATACAGTCATTAAATAGGTAAAAGGAATGTCATTATGATGAGGATGGAGTCTAAACTGAAGAATGAAATGACAGATTAAGGATGACAAACAAATCTGAGTACCATTGGAAATAGCATGGATAACATGAACCATAAACGAAGTCAAGTCAGATTTATTACCCGAACGAGGATACAGATTAGACACAAAGATTCTGTGGAGAATTCTATACTTGGGTAACAAATACCTTGCGGGAAGCGCATTCCCTTTTTTAGTCTATTGAACATCCATGTTGCACAAGTCTCTAGTGAGCATGCGTTTTTCAGACATTGAGGGTTTATCAATTAAGTTATGGATAGGAATACCCTCATCATTCACAGGAATGTCCATAAGGGCTGAAATTAGATGACGATCAACGTCAAAAGGCCCTTCTCTAGTAGATATTTTAAAAGTTAAATCATCCTGTGAGAAAGCACTAATACATGTAAACATGGATTGGGCAATGGACCGGTATGCAGGCCACCCCAATGTAATAAGTTAACCCAACCTACAACTTCAAGCATAGGAATGATGTCAAAAGGTGCAATATGATTAACATCAACAGGATGCTCAACAACAACATTACGTGATCTAATGTCCCTAACATATGATGGATCATCATTGGGAACAAGAAGATGACACTTAGAGATAGCGGTCGATTTGGAGGAAGAAGAAGGACCACGTGAAGTAGTTTTTCTACCTCTAGAAGCCATTTGCAACAAGGATTTCAAGGAATAAAGAAGTTGCAAAGGATTGAGAAGTGGGTTTACTCAAAACAGATTTTTCAAAATCCAAACCCCAAATCTCAATAAAATCCAAAATAGAAAGCTTCAAGCTAGAAAAGGAAACAATCTAGACACAAATCAGCAAGAAAAAGTGATTTGGAACACTAACCTTGAAGAACATGAAAGATGGGTTCGACAAGTCGAAGCACGACTCCAAGGAGAAGAAAAGCAAAATGAGGAAGAAAGCAAAAATTCCCAATTTAAGTGAATCCCGAGTTCTACGACTGGTCGTGGATATCTACGACCGGTCGTAGGACGACTGGTCGTGTATACTCACGACTGGTCGAAAAATGCCCAAAAATTCATATTTCTTGCAAATTATACAAAAATTAGAATTCAATCTAGCAAATATATACACTATAATACAAGTAGGCATAAATAATCAATTTAAAATGCACATGCCAAGATCAAATTTCATCTTTTTGAACCTACTTTTATCGAGAGGTTTTATGAAAATGTCAGCTTGTTGATCTTCAGTAGGAATATATTCTAGAGATATAACTTTTTCTTCTACTAATTCCCTTATATAATGAAATCTAATGTCAATGTGCTTAGTACGAGAATGCTGAATTGGATTTTTTAAAATATTTATTGCACTGGAATTATCACATTGTAATAACATGGAATCCTGTTTAATTCCATAATCACTTAGCATTCGCTGCATCCAAACAAGCTGTGTACATGCATTACCAGCTGCGATATACTCAGCTTCAGCTGTTGAAAGTGATATAGAATTTTGTTTCTTACTAAACCAGGAAATTAGACAATTTTCAATGTAAAAACAACCACCACTGGTTGATTTTCTATCATCTAGATTACCAGCCCAGTCAGCATCCGAGTACCCAGCTAATTGGACATTAGTCTCATAAGGATACTAGAGACTGAGATTTATAGTACTTGCGACATATCTAATAATTCGCTTGACAGCAATCAAGTGAGATTCTTTTGGATCAGATTGATATCTTGCGCAAATACCAACACTTAGAGAAATATCAGGTCTACTAACAATTAAATATAACAAACTACCAATCATACTCCGATAAAGTTTTGAGTCAACATTTTTACCATTAGAGTCTTTTGAGAGTTTCAGGGTAGTACTCATAGAAGTATCGAAATTCTTGCCATTCTCAAATCCAAATCTCTTGATTAGATTCAAAGCATACTTAGATTGAGAAATGAATATTCCTTCTGGTTGTTGCTTTACTTGCAATCCAAGGAAATAAGTCAATTCCCCAACCATGCTCATTTTGAACTGTGATTTCATCAAATCTGCAAACTCAGTAGTCAGGTCAGTACAAGTTGATCCATAAATGATATCATCAACATAAATCTGCACCATTAAGATATGATCATTATGTTTTTAACAAACAGAGTTTTATCAACAGATCCCATTTGAAAATTATGACTTAAAAGAAATTTCGTTAGTTTCTCATACCATGCCCTGGGTGCTTGTTTTAATCCATAAAGTGCCTTTTGATGTACATGATCAGTATTTTTGGAATCTTCAAAACCCATTGGCTATTCAACATAGACTTCTTCATGTAAATTGCCATTTAAAAAAGCACTTTTCACATCCATCTGATAGATCTTTATTTTTTTAAAACATACAATGGATATAAATAGTCTGATAGATTCAAGACGTGCTACTGGTGCAAAGGTTTCATCGAAATCAATCCCTTCAATTTGAGTATAACCTTGTACCACTAGTCTAGCCTTGCTTCTAATTATATTTCCACACTCGTTAGACTTATTTTTGAAAATCCATTTTGTTCCAATGATGTGTTTATCTTTAGGTCTTGGTATGAGATACCAAACATCATTTCTTACGAATTGGTTGAGTTCTTCTTGCATCGCAACAATCCAGTTCTCATCAGCAAGAGCTTCTTTTACGTTAGATGGTTCAATTTGGGATGTAAAACATACATAATTACATATATCCTCAAGTTGTCTATGGGCGCGAACACCGGTGAGAGGGTTTCTAAGAATTTGTGTGGTTGGATGATCTTTAACAGTCCTCAACTCAGAATCAGTCTGATTCGATGAAGTATCGGGTTTATCAATGATTAGTACTTCATCATTATCTGAATTAGAAATTGGTGTGTTTAAGTGATCATCAATGACAACATTAATGGATTCTCGAATCACACCAGTCCTTTTGTTCAGAACCCTATAAGCTCGACCGTTTAAGGAATATCCCAGAAAAATCCCTTCATCACTCTTCGTATCGAATTTTCTCAAATTTTCACGATCACGTAAAATATAGCACTTGCTGCCAAAAACTCGAAAGTATTTAACAGTAGGCTTTTTATTGAACCACAATTCGTAAGCTGTTTTATTATTATCTTTGCTAGTGTAGACTCGGTTAATAATATAGCAAGCTGTGTTGACTGCTTCAGCCCAAAGATTTTTAGAGAGCTTCATGCTATTCAACATGACATTAGCCATTTCTTGAAGCACCCTATTCTTTCTTTCTACAATTCTATTTTATTGTGGAGTTTTGGGAGTAGAGAATTCATGTAATATTCCTTGGTCGGTACAGAACTTCTCAAATTTGCTATTCTCAAACTTAGATCCATGATCACTACGAATTTTACTAATTTGAGAAGATTTTTCAGTTTGAATCCATTTGAGAACTTTTCTTACTTCTTCAAGGGTTTCAGATTTATCCCTTAAGAAGACTACCCAAGTGAATCTGGTAAAGTCATCAACTATTACCAGGATATACTTTTTCCGACCACGACTTTCTGTTCTGGTTGGTCCTATCAGATCCATGTGGAGAAGTTCGAGTGGTCTTGATGTGGTATTTAAATTCACCTTTTTGTGTGAGTTCTTTGTTTATTTGCCTATCTGGCACTCACCACATATTTTATCTAATTTCTGAAGTTTGGGTAAACCTCTTATAAGTTCTCGTTTGCTCAATCTATATAAATTTTGATAATGTACATGTCCAAGACGTTTGTGCCATAAATCAGTCTCGTCTGTATGGACCATGTAACATGTTTGATTAGATGAGCTGGATTCACTAATAATATAGCAATTTTCAGACGTTCTGCGTCCAGTTAATATTACAGAACCCTTATTATTTAGTATCTCACAGCTTTGATTAGAAAACCGAACATTATGGTTATTATCACATATTTGAGATATACTAAGCAAGTTATGTTTTAAGCATTCAACATATAAAACATTTTTAAACATAGGAAGATTAAAAAGTTGAACCGTACCTTGGCCTATAATCTTGCAGTTGCTACCATCACCAAATGTGACTGAACCATCAGTCATATCTTTTAGATCCTTGAATAAAGCTTTGTCACCTGTCATATGCCTGGAGCATCCACTGTCTAGGTACCACTTTGAATGACTTGTTGCTTTGAAAGCAGTGTGAGCAACCAAGCAGGTGACTTTAGGAACCCATTTCATAACTGTTTTAGGTTTAGGAACATAGTTGGTCTTCTTTTGTGTATATTTGTAGGAATGACCTATAGAGTTAGATTTTAAGAGCTCCTTGAGTAAATCAACTATCTTTTCAGCTAGTGGATTTCGTTTCTGATTAAAGTTGACATGGCTGCTTCTAGGTTTTTGAAAAGTTTTTGAATTTCTAGAAAAATTTTGATAAGTACTTTTCCCTTTTGAGTTTGAGGACTCTCCTTTAACAAACATAGGAGGAGTATACTTTTGTTTTGGAGGTAGATTTTTATCATAGCCTAGCCCAGATCGATCGCCACATTTTTTAGATTCGGATAACAGTTTTTCTAACTTTGGATCACCTTGGGCATATTTCCATGTGTCCTTTAAACTCAGAAGAGATGATACTTCAGTTTTAAGTTTCTCAATTTCAGATTTTAAATCAATAATTAGGGAGTTTTTGAATTCCAAATCGCATTTTGATTTTTCAAAACAATCTGAAATTTGTGATTTTTCTAAGACAAGTGATTCAAAACAATTTTTGAGTTTAGGAAACTTTTCTTTTTGAAGTTTAAGTTTGACAGCAATTTTACAACTTTCCTTATATAGGGCATTGTAAGCGTCTTGAAGATCATCTTCATTTTCACATTCATTATTCAGATTTTCTTCACTTGTAGAGTCATTATCTGAAAATGTGAATTTGGCTAGAGTCATAAGAGCTTTAACCTCATTGCTCGACTCAGTTTCAGAATCTTCTGATTCAGAAGAACCTTCAGAATCAGATGATTCATCCCATGTAGCCAACATACCCTTCTTCTTGGGTTTGTCCCTTTTAGGACATCTATTTGCTAAGTGCCCATATTCTTGACAGTTGTAACATTGACTATCTTTCAAAGATTTTTGAGATTTGGGTCTAAACTTCTTTTTATCATTTGATTTTGAAAATCAACCCTTTTCTTACTTTTGAAAATCTTGTAAATTTTCTTAGCTAAAAGAGCCATATCATCTTCTGAATCAGAATTTTCTTCTGAATTACATTTAGAAGATTTTAGTGCGATAGATTTACCTTTAGGAGCTTTAAAGTTTAACTCGTAGGTTTGTAGAGAACCAACTAGTTCTTCTACCCTCATATTATCCGTATCACGAAGTTCCTGGATTGCGGTTACTTTAGAATTGAACCGTTTAGGAAGTAAGCGTAATATTTTTGCACACACTTTACTTTCTAGGATTTTATCGCCAAGACCCCACATTGAGTTTACAATGTCATTCAATTTAGTGTAAAAGTCCATAAACATTTCATTTTCCTCCATATGAATTTCTTCAAATCTGGTTGTGAGGAGTTGGACTTTAGATTTTTTGACAATTATAGTACCCTCGTGTGTCATTTCTAATATATCCCAAGCTTGCTTTGCAGTATTACAGGAAATGATTCTTTTGAACTCATCTGGTGATAGTGCACTAGTAATTGCATTTATTGCTTTAACATTTCCACTACTCTCACTTTTCTGAAGAGTGGTCCATTGGTAATATGGTGTGGCTTTCATAGACTTTGAACCATCAACCCCAGTAACTTCCATGATAGGAGGATTCCATTCAGTCACTGTGGCTTGCCATACATTTTCATCTATTGATTTGAGGAAGATCCTCATTCTGGCTTTCCAATAGGCATAGTTGGAGCCATCAAAGGGTGGAGGCCTTGTGACTGAAAGGCTATCAAAATTTGACATCTTAAATAGCTTAAATCGTTAGCTTAGGAATAAAATCTAAGAATTAAAAAAGAGCTATTAGGCTCTGATACCACTTGAAAAGGCCAAGCTATATGTCCTAGAGGGGAGGTGAATAGGACAATGCCAAATAAAACTTATAACAGCGGAATTAAATAGAATATGATAGCCAAAGTAAATCACAATGCAGGAAAGAAAAATAGCCTCAAAATTCAGATCTTGAGAGGTTGATACAAATGTTATTCTAAGGACAACCTTACAAAAAAACCCAGAGTTTATGGTAGGACAACCTTATTTCTAGAAAGATCTTTGTATCAAATCTCAAACCGAAGAGGAATACAGAAATAAATACAAATTGAATTAAAATAAATTGAATCACAAATGTATTGTTCTAGGGACAGTCATACACCATAAAAATGGCAGGGCAACCTTGCTGGAACAACTTTCAAAAGAAATAGAATATCAAGCTGATAAAGGAATAACAGAAAATAAATTCTAAACTATTACAACATTCTCACAAAGCTTGAATTAAATGATTACAACATTCACCACCATACATACATCCCACAAAAGAACAATTAAAGATCAGAAGAATAAATCATTCAACCACAACACAAGGGATTATAGTGGTTCTCCTATGTGTTCACCAACTGTTAAACAACAGCCACACAAAATGCTACTCCACTCCTAATATCCTCACACATGGGATATTAGCGTTTACTAAAAATAGGTTTTCCCAGGTTCACCCAAAACCTTTACAATTGTATCTTTGTCCGTGAGCTTACACAATTAAAAAAAAAACCCCACTTCTGAGTTTTCCTGGCTCTCCTCAGATAACCAATACAACAAGATTTTTCTGGAAAATCTTGAAAGAAACCAAAACAAAAGGGAATTTACAATTAAATGTAAAATACCTGATTATCTCCTTCGTTGTAGCAGCCCGGTAAAACCAAATCAGAGTAGATGATTGAATGTCCAAGTTCAATGTCCAGTACTCAATTACAATGGTTCTAATTCTAATAGATTTTAAATTAAACCAAATAGGGCTTGCCTTAATTGATTTTGATTCCAAAGAAAGGGAATAATAATTCCTCTTATCAAATCAGATTGGAATAGCAGAAACAAGATCAATTAAAATAAAGCTAAGGAAAGAGAATATTAAATAAGCACACTTAGCTTAGATGGAGCACAGAATTATCTCTCAGAAGTTCGACGAAGATTGGCTTGAATAGATTAATTAATTCGATGATTTCTTCTGAGATTCGTGCACTATTTATAGGTGAGCAGATCGTGTCTTCGACTGGTCTAGGGAGCTCTTCGACTAGTCGAAGCAATAACAGATATTTGAAAGATCCGGCGGGATAAGCTCTGATCGTTCTACGACTGGTTGAAGGTCTCCTTTGACTGGTCGTAGGTTTCCTTCGACTGGTCGAAGAACCTATAACAAGTGACCTTGAAGTATGAGCCTTGAAGTCTTGATGTAGTTGAAATCTTGATGTAACTCAATCTTGAAAGAGTCTTGAGTTCTTTACAAACTGCCTTGTACTCTTCTTGAAGTCTTGTAGCTTGAATGTTGTCTTATGAGCAGTTCTTGCATTCAAGATTGATCCTTGTACTTGTGAGCTTTGCTTGTTGTGAGCTTTAGCTTGTTTATGAATGTTGATCCTTGTGAGAGCTTCACTTATGCAAGTAATATATAACAGTGATTTTGGCACCACAAATTTGACAACAAACAGGGATATAAACTATAGCACTTACAGCAATGAGCTTGGTTGGGGAATTGAATTATTTTCTCGGGTTACAAGTAAAACAAAAACCTAATGGAATGTTCATTTGTCAATCTAAATATGCTATGAACTTGATTAAGAGATTTGGATTTGAGAATGGTAAGAACTTTGATACTCCTATGAGTATAACCTTGAAACTCTCAAAAGATTCTGTAGGTAAAAATGTAGATCCGAAACTATATTAGAGTATGATTGGTAGTCTATTATATTTAACTGCTAGTAGACCCGATATCACTCTAAGCATTGGTATTTGCGCTAGATATCAGTCTGAACCTAAAGAGTCGCACTTGACTGCTGTCAAGCGGATTATAAGATATGTCACAAGTACTATTAATCTCGGTCTCTGGTATCCACATGAGACTAGTGTTCAATTAGCTGGGTACTCGGATGCTGTCTGGGCTGGTAATCTTGATGATCGAAAATCAACCAATGGTGGTTGTTTTTATATCAGAAACTGTTTAGTTTATTGGTTTAGCAAGAAACAAAGTTTTATATCACTTTCAACAGCTGAAGCTGAATATATCGCAGCTGGTAATGCGTATACACAGCTTGTGTGGATGAAACGTGTGCTAAGTGATTATGAAATTAAACAGGATTCTATGTAATTATATTGTGATAATTCTAGTGCCATAAATATTTCAAAAAATCCAATTCAGCATTCTCGTACTAAGCACATTGATATTAGATTTCATTATATTTGGGAATTAGTTGAAGAAAAGGTTATATCTTTGGAATATATCCCTACTGAGAATCAACGTGCTGATATTTTCACTAAACCGCTCGACAAAAGCAGGTTTAATAAAATAAAATTTAATCTCGGCATGTGCATTTTAAAATGATTAATTATACGTATTTGTATCATATTGTATATATTTGCTAGTTTAGTTTTCAAATCTTGAAAAATATGCAAAAATCAGATTTTTTTTTGCTTGTACTTGACCAGTCGTGAATATCCATGACCAGTCGTGCTATGACCGGTCGTGTATATCCACGACCAGTCATGAATCGTGTGGATTTACTTAAAATTTGAGGAAATCATCTTCTTCTTCATTTCAACTTCACTCTCCAACGAGCCGACACATGACTAGTCAAACCCATCTTCCAAAATCTTCAAGGTTAGTACTCCATTTTCATTTTCCTTGTAGATTTGTGTCTAGATTGCTTCTGTTTCTCTCTTGAAGTTGTCGATTTCAAATTTAGTTGAGATTTGGAGTTTTTCTTTTGAAAAATCTGATTTGAGAAAACCCTTTTTCTCAATCCTTTGCAACTCTCACTACCAGAAAACTGGGCAGAGGCTACGGATAAAAACCGTAGCTAAAGGCCTATGGCTACGGTTAAAGTCCGTAGCACGACCGTAGCCATTGGTGCCGTAGCCATAGGTCTAAAAGCTATAGCTACGGATTAAATCCGTAGCCATATAAACAATGGATACGGATTAAATCCGTAGCCATTGCCTCTGTTACACTAAGGTATCTACAGCTACAGATTATATCTGTAGCTAAAAGTTGAGCGAGAACCGTAGCAATAGGCTTAAATCAGCAATAACTACGGTTTTCAGATAAAAGGCTACGGTTAATATCCGTAGCTATTTAAACATAGGTACGAATAAAATCCATAGCAATATTTTCCGTAGCTCAAAATTATATACAGCTACGGATTATATCTGTAGCTAAAAGTAGAATGAGAACCATAACAAAAGGCTAAAATTAGGAAGAGCTACGGTTTTAGATAAACAGCTATGGTTAATAGCCGTAGCGAATGCCTGTTGTTAATAAAATATTTAAATAGTAATGGCAGCTCTTACCATCATAGTAGTACACCCTGATAACTCATATAAGCTAATATAGATAAATACTTCATGGCTAAATCATTCAATCAAACACAATCATTTATTCATTCAATCATATACAATCATTCATTTCCATTCACAAAAGTACAATGCCAACATAATAGTTATATGTCTATTTAAAGTTCTCATTAACAACAAGATCCAATGCCTTCTCGCAGCCAAATAGCTTCTCAACAATCGCAAGCGAAAACTCCATGGATGTGCATCTACTGGTTATTAATTTGCCATCAACTAACACCCTATTCATAGCTTCGCTTTGATCCAAAAGCTCACTGCACATGGCTGAAAATCAATTTCATCATACAAAATGGAAGAAATTGCATGTTATGACATTATACGTAAGAGGCTGAAAATGTGTTTGTGTGTGTTTTGAAGATTGAGCTGAAAATTCAATGGACCCACTTGAACAATGAACACTCTGAGGATTGTGCCTCTGAGGCCAACCCCAACAGATGCGATCGCCATGACAGCCGGACCAATGAGAAACCTCACAACCAATCCGTATGCGGCGAGTTTAGTCCCACAGGTTATGATTCTTGGCTGCAAGGCCATGAACAGTCCTAAAAATTCAAAAAATTCAAAAGCAGTTCAAGTCAATTCAAAACACTTGAAAAACAAGGACTAAGAATTATGATGAGCATATCAATGATCTTACCGAGATTGAACATGGCCATCCCAAGACCTGCATTCGACAAGATCGTGACAGAATTTTCCATGATTTGAGGCTTCTTAACACCCCGTCTACAATAAGAAAGATGTTAGAAGAAAATCAGATTCACATGGAAAGAGCAGCACATCTAAAATTCACATCTCAAAAAAAGAAAACTATAATTCCAAATACCCACTTCCAGTTTATGAAGAAAGACCAAAGATCATATTGAAATCCATCGCTCTCCTCGAGGACCTGAAATTCCAAACCCCCAACCTCAAATTCAAGAAAAAAGAGCAAAAGAACAAAGCTGAATTCAAATCTCTCTATGAAAATCTGCAAAA
The DNA here is from genome assembly GCF_029962835.1 of Magnolia sinica. Lineage (NCBI taxonomy): Eukaryota > Viridiplantae > Streptophyta > Magnoliopsida > Magnoliales > Magnoliaceae > Magnolia > Magnolia sinica. The sequence continues at coordinate 64,549,828 of NC_080575.1, read as the reverse complement.
CTCTTCACCAACTGTTCTATACAATAGCAACTGTTCAACTAAACCCTTCATACCCCAACAATTGTTCCACACACTTCAAAAATCTGCTACCATTGTTCTATACAACAACAACATTAAGATATATTTAAACAACAATGGTTTGGAACAACAACTTCCATTGTTCCATTGTTCCTTAAAAAATCTGCAAAAGGATTTTCAATGGTATTTAATGTATAGAAAATCTGCTACCATTGTTGTGTGGAAAAGGCTTTTTGAAGGAACAATGGTAGCTAACATTCGGCAAAAGGATTGTCAGTTATACAACAATGGAACAATCCTCTATGAAATTTCACAAACAACCAAGTGCTTCTCTCATTATACACATACAATTATAAAGTAGACATGATTCCTTGAGAGAATTCACAGAGGACAATGGCTACATATTAGACATAGATTCCTTGATTTCTTCCAAGGAGACGGCCTGTATTTCAACCAAACCAATCTGTGTGAGATCCACAACCCAAACACTGTAAAAATATGTACATCACAATAAAGGAAAGAAACTTCAAAACTCAAATGGAAAAAGATGATTCAAGACAGTGAGATTACCAATGCATACAATAGAGATGGTTTGAAGGAGGAAAAGGTATCCAATCAAACAGATTCTGGATTTCTAATGTGTGGATGGATTTCTAATGTGTGGATAAAGGGTATTTTATATTTCTAGTCTTGAGACACGAGCAAAATACTACCATGTACTTTCACTGCCATAGTGTGCATGAATGCTTGGTTATGTATCCCTAAATTCAAGAACAAACAAGATAGAGGTCCCCTGCAAAGCCCCAAATCTATACTTACATTCTGTTTGATGAAAATAAAGTATAATGGATTAATTTAAAAATGAAATATTTTATATCAATAAAAAAAAAAGGTATGACCATTAGCCAATTGAAACCAAAATCTGATAAAAGAATGCCAACATAAATCAATAAGAGATGCATAAAACGAGCAACACCCTGCCACCTTCCCTCATAACCAAAACATAGTGTTGTCAATGAGCACCTACCTTGAAGCAACTCTACATGAAGTTGCATCTGCCCCGACACGTGGTGCACATCCAAGCTATGCATCACATGGGCCTTGCTTGTTGCCTCATCAGCGAAGCCACACATATGGAAACACTAGATGGTTTAGTCCACATTCAAAATACATGTGAGGTAACTTTATGGTTGGGACTGCCTGATGCCCAGCTCGAATGCCCCACACATATCAATGTAGTCCTAGCACTTGGATCGCACCTCAAACAGCTAGCAGAGATGTACATGTAAACTTACCAAGGCTAACAAAATTACACAGGTTTGAAAAGTAAGACATACATAAACCACAGGTTGGTGGATGAGGTGACTCACAAGGAGATGGATTTATACAAGACTGCCTTGTCAAATAGTTGTGTGCCCCATGGCCCAGTCAACGCAGGTTTAATGTCTCAAATCATCTGATAAGTCATATGTTTTTGCCTTATCATAAGACACAACCCGTAATGGCTCAAAGTAAAGTGCATGATCAGTAAGAGTTAATCGACCTGCAATTGACATAGATTCAACTTGTCATGAAGTGAAAATTTTGGCAAGCATTTGGACAAACCATTGCCTAAATTTCAAATAACTAGCTCAATTGAGAAGAAAGGAAATAACCAAATTGGAAGCAGCAGACCAATACAAGGATTCGCCAAGGTCTGGTTGGAAGCAGCAGAAATTCAATCCTGTGTAGCTTATATGGCATAACTAGCTCTATCCTTAGTTTGTCAACACCATTTCTGCGTAGTTGCTAGGCAAATTGAGGATAGACTATACCAAAATATGAGGATAGTCTGTCCTTTAAAGAAAGGTGGGATAACAAATCTTGGGCAGCGATTCATTACAGTAAATCATTTGAATTAAGGAGTCTGTTTGAATTAACCATCTTTAAAGAAAGGTGGGATAACAAATCTTGGGCAGCGATAGTCTGTCCTTTTCTTATCTTTTTCTTTTTTCTTCTTTTCTTAACCATCTGTTTGAATTAAGGAATCCCATTTGATAGATATCACTGACAACCCAATTTGATTAGTGGTATAGCTAACTTTGAGTCAACACATGCAAATACATCATGTCTGCCCTTATCTACGAACACCCATTCGATCCTCTAAGCTCAAAAAAACTAGTCAGCCTAGTATCCTTTCAAAAAAAAGAAAAAAAGGTTAGAATAGAGGTAGTTTGCAGAACAGCCCACTACAGGGTGCTTACTAAACATATACAACCCACTAGTTTCACTTTTCTAGCTAGCTACCACTATTTCTAATTTATCTTCGACAAATGCTACCACCACATTTGCCTTTGCTCTCCGCAGAATATCAATTATCATAACAACTTTCTCTCCACTGAGCCATTGGCAATTGGTACCAAAATCTGTAAGAAAGTGCCAACTGTTCAAAACACAGCAAATCTGTGAATCCATCAAATCGCAAGTACAAAGAGATGACATATGAGTAGCAGCTGCAGATGAAATCATAGTTCTAAAATTTGCGGAATCAACCCAAAATTCAGCTAAGTCAACTCGACTCAGCAAAATTTCTAGCCAAGTCATCAGGAAACCTAGTAGTTCTTTGGATAAAATGTAACAAGAATGTTCTTTGGAACCTATGACCATGCATAAGCTTCCAATATGCAAAGATAAAATGTAAATCAGCAAATTCTAGTTGGTTCTTAATGCAAATATTTGAGTTAGCTATAAAACACTCAAGTGTTGGTACATGTGCATGCCAAGAAACACCATTATTTTTGTTATTTCCTCTTCATTTAAATGACCATAAGCAATTCAATTCGCATATGTTATTTCCTAAGGCAATCCCAATGAGATTGCCTTGGAAAATTTAAGTTACCGTGGATCTCCATATTTGCTAGTTTTATATGCAGAAATGTCACTTGACAAGAATCAAGTAACAAGCTGTCCCTACCTCCATGATTCAAAAGTTTCAACTTTAGTACAAAAGTTCCAGAATAACAACGTCAACCTTACTCATTTCTTGCTTACATTGGCAATTTGGCATGTATGTTGTGAAGATCCTCTTCAATCATCTTCGATGAATCCTCTTGGCATTTTTCTCATAAATCATATTTCAAATCAACTTAGAAAAAGAAATCTAAAAGAATTAGATGATAACTAAGCATACCCAAGAAATGCTATAAAAAGAGGTTTATTTTCTATATAAAACATTCCAAAAGGTAGTTTCCACTTTACTAAACTACTAGTTATTTTAATTCAATTTAATACTAGATAATACAGACTAAAGCCAACTTGAAGCATACCCTTAGTTTTGAAATTTTAGACACAATATATGCCTTTAGAATCAACATTCAAGGTAAATTGTGTCTCAACATAATCCAAGAAAATACTAAGGAGAAAAAGAAGATTTAATAGAATCCAAGAAAATACTATGGAGAAAAAGAATATTTGACAGAATCCATAACAATTTTATAGAGATATTTATTGATTAAGAGATTTCATTAGCAATTTTCAAAATATTTTAACAAATAATTTCAAGCCCTCAATATCTGTGAGCACCCCTACTTTTACAAACTGAAAACCTGAATGTTGTATACCATTTGGCACCGAGCATTGTATAATACATGGTTGCAACCAGAAAATTTTGGTAAGCTTCTTTCAAACTTCCTTAAAATTTTGGTAAGCTTCTTTTTGAGAACTATTTATCTAGAACTCCACCAAGAACTTCCCCAAAGAATTTTAGAAAACTCCACCAAGAACTATTTATATAGAACTATGAAAGAACCAACACATGCTACCCATTGTTACTTCTCATTGCTTAGACAATTGATGGAAACTGAAAACATGAAAAGGTATACATCGCAAACACAACATGCACTAGCTAAAAAAAAAAGAAGCATATACTCAGAAGCATGAAAAAGAACTACCATCAGGGCATGTGTTGATTTCAACATTAGAAGCGAGGCTTATTTTGACTGTTTTCATGTTGAGTAATAGAATGAAAATAAATTCAAAGATGAAACTATTTGAATTCCCAAAACAGAAATGACAGAAGACCTTCACAATAGATAGAATTTGTTCTTTATGTCAACATAAATACCAAACTATAGCAGTTGGCGCTGTATTATAATGTAAATGAATTACATTAGACACGTGGAGAATCCACAGATTTCATTGGTGCTATATTATGTCGGTGTATGTGGTAATCTGTAAACCAGGATTTTCAAAATGAGCAATCAATCGTTTCGTCTTAGAGTTAACAGGATTAAGTGCCTTAAAAGTTAACTATGATGCCATATATAATCTCAAAACAGAGTGAGAGAACTAAGGATGAGAGGAAGGGCCTTACGGCTGGACAAATAAATCAGAAAAGGAGCTTAAATGACAATAGCCAGCAAACTCTTACCGCTGCAAACTAAATGTTGAAAATCTAAAGAAAAAACTACTTAAAAAAGCTACCAAACCTGAACATCCAGCAGTATCTCCAACCATTCAGCAAAAACAATAAATCCCTCTGAAAAATTCTTCAAAAAATGAATAGAATAAGAATTTTCAGCAATGTCTTCAACCGGACAGTAGACAAATCAGTAAGGGCTTCAACAGCATATTAAAGAGGCTGCCAGCCTGCAAATCTGCAAGCCCGAATGTACCTCTGAGAATTGTAAGGCCATACGCCAACATATGCGAGAAAATCTGCCAACCTGCAAGTAAAATAACAGCTTCAAAAAATGGAAAAAAATGATAAAACTCATCCTTATTTATTACAGCCTACAAGCCAAACATCATACAGAGTAACTAGAAAAAACATGCAAACTAGCAATATGTTGAACCATAAAGTACCAAATTAGTTTAGGATTAGAAAAGGAACAAGCTAAATACCATGACATTTCTTGATTGTGCTTCCATTTTATAGCTGAGACTGTTACATGAGAGTAAAATGTTTGCCTATTAGTTTTACCTCCAATTCCTGATTGCTGGTTTTATCGTCTTATATATCCTTATTTATTAAATTCAGCAGGGACCCACTTCAGTATATGTGTGTCATGGTAGAGCATGGAATTGAATTCTCAAAAGTTTTAAACTTTTAATTTATTTTCCTCTTTGCAGGTTCTAGTGAACCTAACAAATGAGAATCCTGATGGCTGTCAGCAAATTCCTGATTGCAGAGGACTGGACACAATGGCTGTCTTGATCATTAGTCACTTCCCATTGTTTAGCGCATGCCTATCTACAAATAATCAAATGAAAGAGAGCAACTCATTCTCTAAAATTGAAAGCAATGATCCTGATAATCAGACTGGCAAACATCTCGCAGATCAAGAACTTGATTTTCTAGTCGCTATTTTGGGCTTGCTTGTGAACTTGGTGGAGAAGTGATTTTTCCTAATTCAGATGATTTGATAAATTTTTTTAAAAAAAAGAAAAACTGTTTAAACATATGGAAGCCAATTGCTTAGCCATATGGTCAAACCGCTCCCAAATTGGGCGGTGCATTCATCAGAGGGATGATGAATATATACAGTAGTTAAAAGGGGCAAACGAGAGGTTAACCACATTTGGGGAAGGGCAGATGGCAAAAAATATATACATATGACCAATGCGCAGTAAAAAACCCACTACACAAACTCATTGTTCTATCTTCCCAAGGGTGTTGGATCTACAGCTACTGTGTTTGCTGCTGGTTCATGCCCTCTGAGCGGCGCTTTTTGAAATACTTTTGGTTGAAGGCTTCAGCACCATCAGGGTACTTCTCCTTGAGATAGTTCTCCAGGCATTTGAGGTAAGAGAAATCCGCTCTAAAACCATTTGTGGAGACAACAAAAAAGCACCTGGTACCTTGGTATTTGTCGTGCTTACCAACCGTGACATAGTCAATCTTTTCACCCATTTTTGTTGCTTTGTTAGGATGGTGCTGAAAAACATTATCGAGTACCCAGGACTGATCTTCATCCGATAGCCAATCACCATCATTGTAGCCGAATTATGCAGAATTCGTTTTGTCGACAGTGAAATTGGTTCAACACCATTAAGAATTTTCTCTTCCTCACACGTGAATAGATCCAAGCGTCTTCCAGTGGCAGTGAGAATCCCATTAGCATTCCAACCATCAGGCCCCACAGGTGCAGGTGACTGGGTAAAATGGCTTCTCAGTTTCTTCGGTCACCCACACTCAAAGAACCCCCTCCAGGAGCTCTGGTCGGTCGATTTGACTAATCGTGTGCTCTATTTTCTTTCCAACTGCTGCCATCTGAAGACTTCTCAATAGGGGAAGAACTCCAAACAGGAGATCTTGTTGGTTGATTCAACTCATCTTGTCCTTTGTCTTCATTCCAACCACCAATGTCTGAAGATCTGTCCGTATGGGTACCCTTTGGGCTCTGACTACCCTAGACAGAATTAGATTGACCATGCATCTTGTCCTTATCCCAAACTTGTGGTTTGGTAGATGAATCATTTGGTTGGTTCCAACAATTTACATCTTAGGATTTAGCATCTTCAACCCTCTCATTTCCTGCATCATTTGATTTCCAACCTCCCCAGGGAGTAGATTGATCAGATTGACTGGGCTGCTTCTTTTGCACTTCCGTTCTATTCCAAGAATTAAATCCAGGACACTCCTCTGCTGTTGGTCTTTTAGATTCACTTGCCTGTGTTTCCTTTTTATTACTATTCCAGCCACCCCATCCATTAGACTGATCTGACTGTGTCTGGTGCTTTTTCGCATCTCCCATACTATTACTGTCCCAGCCACCGTGAGCATGAGGCTGATCTGCTTGCGTCTGGTGCATCTTTTCTGCATCTCCCACACTATTACCGCCCCAGCCACCCCATGCATTAGATTGATCTGATTGCGTATGGTGCTTCTTTTTCGCATCTCCGATACTAGGTTATCACTGAAATTGTCTTTCAAGGTAAGCTTGATTTCAAGAAGTTTTTCTTGAACTCTATTTTTGGTGGGTTGAATATTATATATCTCACCACATTCATCTGGTGCATAATGAACGCACTGGTGCTGAAGCCAAGGAAAGTCTATGGATAGACTTGGCTGTGGACCGAAAAGTAAGGAAATAATGTTATTCCCAATAGTAATGGTACTATTAGAAATTACCATTGTATGTCTACTTTGGTCAGTCCAGAAATTGTTGCCGATAATAACATCGTGCTTCATGACATTATGTTGCCAAAAATCATAAAAGTATTCCTTGTTTCCAAGGCGAAACTTTATGTTTTGGGCAAACATAGATGTTTGACTTCAAGCATCAGCAAGTTCCTGTACAAATAGGAGAAATTAATGATGTCGATTACAAGCTAAACACCCAAGATGGTCTTACCATAAGACTATTAAGGCCAAATAGCTTGAGAGCTGGACCTTCAAGAAGATTCTAGCAAGATCTTTTCGATGAAGATTTAAGTAATCCAAATCGAGAAGAAGAATGAAGCAATCTCATCAATTGAGAATGCAAGAATTATAGTTACCCTTAAATGAAGATTTAAGAATAACAAAATCCAAACTTGAAAAAGATTGGGAAACATGTGACCATATAACTCAGTAGTTAACACAACAATTGCATATGTCACTAGTGTGCTAGAATATCCATTAGATTATGGATATGAAATACCTAGCATTGAAGATTCAATTGAATCAATTGAAGCTAAACTACCAGTTCCCAGTCAAAAAACTGAAGAACAAATGGTTGAAGCAATAACATATCATGGTTGAAACCCTCCAAGAAACAGTTATAACAAAAGGAGACAACCAGCCAAAGTATTTGATAGCTATAGTAATAGTTATCGAAAAGAAAAACTTTAGGAAAGAAGAATGAAATCTCATCAAGATCATGAGCCCAACATAGGCAATATTGATCAAGAGATAAGACTAGTTTCAGTTCAGACTAAACCAGTCAATGACAAAGGAGTCTATCTTACATGCAACAAGCTAGCCACTGCAGCAGCAGAAATTTCTACTTGGGAAAATGCAATGGACATAGCAATTGATTCGCATTACAATGAATGGGAGAGTGATAGAAAAGTATCTTATCTTGAAAGCAGCTTATTAGGGAATGCCAAAGTAGCCTGGCGAGTGTTTAAATTATCAACAAAATATGATCATTTTGTTGCAGCATTTAAAGCAGCCAATGGTGGAGGATCCCTATTTGGAGCCTTTCTCAGGCAAGAGATTTGTGGTATCACAAATCAAGAAAGAGAAAAGGATAAAAACAAGCAAAAAGCATGGCAAATGCTACAAAAGCTTGAAATCTGTTCAATGTTGCAATTCGAAGAATATGCAAAGACATTTAGCAGATTATTCTGAATCTATGGAGATACAGAAAATAAGGAAATCCAGAGGTTGTTCTTCACTAAGCTCCCTAGAGTATGGGGTCTGTTCTGGTGGGCAATTATCCACATGATTTCCACTTGAAAAAATCAGCGAATCTGTTGCTGGAATTCCTAAAGCTCCCCTAAAGCCCCACTATGGCATGGGAATATGAAAGGGTTGTTAAACACTTCTAGAGAAGATTTTCTTGCCTACGTTAGAAAAGGAAAAAAAGACAAGAAAATCATATCGATGGGAAAATTTAAGAATTAAAGTGTAAAAGGGATAGATGAGTGTGACTGAGGGTCGATTGTGACCATATCCAAGCCTCAGAAAGTCCAAAAGTATTTGTGAAGAAATCACTAGAGTTATTCAAGTGCTTGGCAACTTTTTATCAGATACCACCAGGTTTGCTAGTGAGTGTGACTGAGGGTCGATTGTGACCATATCCAAGCCTCAGAAAGTCCAAAAGTATTTGTGAAGAAATCACTAGAGTTGAATTCTACTTGCAGAGTAGTTGAATAAGTGTAGACTTGTAATCAACACTCATTGGAAATTTCACTGTAGAAGTTCTAACAGTTTGGAGAAGAAACTTGAAAGAGTAAGAGAGCTCAATAATAATTCATAGACAGAGATTTGTGAAGAAATCAAGTACAGTCCTAAACATCACCTTGTTCCTTCAAAAGCTGATTTCCTGGCATTTTCGTTTCTTTGACTGAATTGTGTAACTTTAATGATCGAAATCGAATTAAGCATGAACATTATTTGCTGAATGGTCTCTTGCTACCCATGTCTCAAAAATAATAAGAAAACCTTTAAATTAATTAGAAACACATTTAAATTGTTTGGGGAATTTTATAGAAAACTAAGAAAATATGATAATGTATTAATTTAAAGTTTCACTATCATTTCAGATGTTTTGCTTGAGTTTCACCATCGTTTCACTCATGTTTAACTTACTCTTGAGAAACGTTTCACAAGAGGTTTGCTTATGTTACCGATAAAGGGAAAAAAAAAAGAAACGAAAAGAAAAAGAAGTCTGAAATGAGTTTCTCTTATGTTTTACAAATGCATCACAAGTGTTTCAAAGAAATTTTGAAGTGCAAAATTATTACTTTTTCAAAATTGCCTTTCACAAACGTTCCCCAAGGGAATGCATTTCAATTATGACAGAACATTTGAAATGCAAATCTGCCTTTTCTGAAATGCATTTCAGATGGCCCTAAGGTGTTTCCAGCTACCATGGTCAAGATGAACTATTTCACATATGTAGGTTACAACTACCATCAAGAAACATGTTTTCCTGAATGGTGTGGATCTGTTACCAAAGAAATCAATCAGATACCTATCCACATTTCACACAGCCAATTGATATTTAGTGCATTTCAAGGTCACACATTAACTAGACTTTATCATAAAACTACCCCAGGTGCCATTTTTTTAATTCTATATATTTCTTTATTTTTCCTTCTATTTTGAGAAACATGGTGGTGACTCAGCTGAGTCACCCCAACTCCAATACAACTCATCTCAAGACCAAATGAGTTGGTGCAAGTCTTAAAACCATGTAGACAATGGCTAACCAGCATATGTCTGAGCCCAACCTCTCACTTATGGAGCCATGAACACAGAGCCCCCGCTAAAGCCAACAGGAACAGATCTCTCATTCTCCACAAGCACATCTTTAGATTTCAACAATACAATGTACAGATCTATGACATGCATACAAGTTCCAATAGAATCAAGCTAGGAAACCTAACTGTACAAACAGATGAATAGATCTAGAAACATACATGCTTCAACAACCCAGTTCCGATTCTACAGGTAGAGAAAGGATCTAATTGAGTCCAAAAGCATGAAAACTAGATCAGACATCAATCAATCACCAAAAACATGCAGAATTACACAATCTGGGTTAAAAAAGAGAACAAAAACCATCCAGCATCCAAGATTGAGAGAGACAGGGGTGAGATCTGATACCAATAGTGGGGATGGTGGTGACGATCTCTCCAAGCTGAAGCTTGTAAAAGATGGTTGTTTTACAGGCAGCATCAAGACCGACCATCAAAATCCTCATCTCCTTCTTTGCGAACAGACGGCTGAACAGCTTCGTAAACGTGAGCCCCATTTTCACCTACAATCTAAAGCTGAAAAAAGCAAAATATAGAGATGATCAGACCAAACAAAAGGAAAGAAAGAGATGGAAGACAGAATATCAGATCTGATTAGATCACTATAAATGAGAAGCAAACGAGAGAGAGAGAGAGAGAGAGAGAGAGAGAGAGAGATTAGAAAAAGGGGCGCAGGAGATCGAGAGAGAGGGATGTGGGAGGGAAGCGGGAGATCGAGAGAGAGAGAGAGAGAGAGAGAGAGAGAAGGGGCATGGGAGATCGAGAGGGAGAGGGAGAGGGAATGGGGTTTTTTTTCTGAGGAGTGGAGGGAAATGAAATGTTTCGTGGGAGGGGGAAAAGAAAAAGGCAGCGTGGATTTCGCATTTTTACATGCTACGGTCATGCTACGGTTTTAGATCGTAGCTAAAAGCCATGTGGACCGTAGCTATTATACCATTCTTTGTAGCCCCCTCCGCGTTCGCACGTCTGACGGTCCTGGACGGACGATCTTATCAAGGGCTTTGTGGGGTCCATCATGATGTATTTGATATATCCACTCCGTCCATTAATTTTGTAATTTTTTTATAAGGAATGACACTAACATCTAGGCAAATTGAAGTTCAATTGAACCACACTATCAATCAATGGTAAGTATTAATCTCCACTGTTTCCTACTGTGTGTTCCACTTGAGCATTCGATCTATTTCATTTTTTGGACTCTTGCCCTGAAATTCTCTTTCAAAATAGATAGATGTATTAGATGGAGCACACACATTTTAATGGGCCTCGTAGAGTCCCTTATGGGGCTATCACAGGCTAATTGAATGTTTAGAAGTGATCCCTTTTAGCTACAGTTTACGGATCTTTCAGCTACGGTTTTAAGCCGTAGCAAATTAGCTACGGTCTATATCCGTAGCTAAAAACTACTATAGTCTGTATCCTTTGATCATTTTTTTGGTAGTGTCTTTATATTCTTGAAATCTTTGTTGCATATGGCTTCTAAAGGAATAAAATCAACCCTCTTCTTCTTCCAGATTAGCTCCTATCACTAAGCGTCATCCTAGGGCTCCTGAGGACGATCCATCTTACGTTCGGGACATAAGTTGCGTAATGTTATTGTTGAGCATCCAGTAGATATTAATCATGTTGTTCCTTTTGATATTTTTTCTATGCTCCAATCTGTAGGTTGGAATAACTTATTGCTTTGGGGTGGGCCAGCATACCGGTACATTGCCCAATCCATGTTTGCTTGCATGTGCTTTCTCACTGAAAAATTTCACTTTTTCTATCTCCACAAGAGAAGGGTCATTTGAAGTTGATCATTATTTGATTTCAGCCCTTATGGATATTCCAGTGAATGATGAGGGTATTCCCATCCATACTTTATCTGATAAACCGTCTGTCGCTGAAAAACGTATGCTGACTAAGGACTTATGCAATTTGGATGTACAATGGACGCATAAAGGGAATGTGCTTCCTTCAAAATATCTGTTACCCAAATACAGAGTTCTTCACAAAATCTTTGTGTGTAACTTGTATCCTCGGTCGGGTAATAAATCTGAATTGACGTCCTTCATGGTTCGTATTCTCCATTCTGTTGTCAGTGGTGTTAACATTTGTTTACCATCCTTGATTTGTCACTTCATCATTCAGTTTCGACTCCATCCTGGTCACAGTGACATTCCATTTGGATATTTGATGACTGTGTTGGCTCCACATATGTCAGTCAACATGCCAGTTGGAGAGGCCCCTTTCCATCATTTGATATTTAACAATTCCAATATCAATAAAATGAAGCTTGACTTCCTTCCTGGCCAAGGTGATGGTGTTAGCAGTGCTGGAGCTCAACATGAGGAAGAAGCTAGTGATCTTCCTCCTGATGATATTAACATGGATGAACTTTTTGAAGAACTTGAGTCCAATTCTACAAATGATCCAGATTATGAGCCTTCTTCATCTGATGCACGTCTGAGTGCATTGGAAGATAAAGTTGAGAATTTAAATGTTAAGATGGAAAACATGTCTGTTGCCCATGATTTACAGTTTAAATATATGCGCAAATATCTTAGGCGCTTGAACAAAGGCATGCATCAACTTGATACTTCCATTCCTGCTCCTTCATCTGGGTCAGATTAGTATTTTTAAGTTTACTGGTCTGTAATAACGTTATTACTCCTAACTAGTTTTGAGTTTGTCACGCTCTTTAACTTAGCTCAGTTTATGAATTATGTGTATTGCTTATGCTATGTTCTCATATCTTGACTAGTTACCTCTCATATTTCTCATTGATTATTTCTCCTAGGCCATCTATTTTGTGCTTCCTTTGTCTTATTGTGAACAAAAGGGGGAGTACGAATATGTTATGGATATGTATATGGATATGGATGTTGTTATGAGGGGGGAGTAGCATTGCATTGTATGGTGTTTTATGAGTATGTTACTCAGGGGGAGTATGTGCAAAGGTGTGCAGAGGTAGACTGAATATTGATTTACAAGTCTGCAGGATGCCGGTTGATAACAACTGGTGCATGATTCTTTAATTAGATATAACAACTGGTGCATGATTCTTTAATCAGATATTCTGTGTTATGTAACATATCTTGAAAGTGTGTTTTGTCACTAATTTGACAAAAGGGGAGATTGTAAGTGCTATAGTTTATAGCCCTATTTGTTGTCAAATTTGTGGTGCCAAAGACACTGTTATGAAGCTTGCATCTGTGAAGAACAATGCTCTACTCAAGATCAACTTAGTTTGACAAGCACTGTTCTGTAACGCCCTGAAATTCGGGGGTCGAGCATAACTCAGCTCCCGAGTTCCAAAACATCACTTATGCAACATAATTAATGAATGATGTATGTTGACTGTATTAGCACATAAACATGGGATAGATTAAGCCAAAACACGATATGATTCAGGGATAAGTGAATAAAGCAAGCGGAAGACTTATAGTAAAATACGTGTACAAGTGTAAGTCCCTGAATTACATATACAACCAGATCATGTAAAAGTGTTATTTATCAAAATTATAAGTACAAGTTACATCATTTCATTCCCAAAATAATCATCCCATAGATCCCGCGCAGATCGAGGCTCGCTAGAACCCGTCGAAAATGCATATAGGAGAAGGCGGCCTCGTCGTCATCCCTCCCGCTCTGCCTCGACGTCGCATCCACATCTGCAACATCGGGCCGACAGAGTCTGGTGGGTGTGCAACACCGCCTTAAACGTGGGAGTGAGTGATCAACTTGGAACAATAAGGCATGGTTAACATGTTATCGCTCAATCAAACAAGAATGATAAAGCAGACAATTAAATAAATCCTAAGTACTCTTATTAATGCGTATGAATGCAATATGATGCGTGCCTCACGCGTACACCCTCAGCGCGCTTCATCTTACGTAACGCATCACAACGCCTCAAAGTGCGCCACATCTACAAATCACAAGAAAATGCGGTGCATGGATATGATTACCAAGTTGTTATAAGACCAATTCATAAAGCAGGATAGTGAAGCTAAGATACCTTCCTCAAATCACCATCCAACCGTGATCCATACTAGGGTCGTCAATCCTAGACATCTCATACGATCATATAGTTGAGGTCGTAGCAAAGGGCTCGTCACCAATCAATGCACGCCTTTCATGCCCTTACTACCACAGATCGGCTCGTCACCTCCTTGCGGTATCCAGGTATGCTCGAGGTCACTACAAAGGGCTCGTCACCAATCAATGTAGGCCGACAGCACGAATATAGTGTCCCATACCACCATAATCGGCTCACGAGTTTAGTTGCTCACCGGTCACTACGGGAGGCTCGTCACCCCGGCGTAGGCCGACCTCGACCACGGTGTCCCATACCACCATGTCCGGCTCATGAGTCTTAGCGGATCGTGTACCATGGTTATTAGGATTTCACGGTAAGTTCGGACCCTAGATTCAAGCAGAGCGCCCATACATGGTTAACATACACTGGACAATCGGGTTAGTTGACGAACTCGACTAGCACGAGCGCACGTTGAATTGAACGACATAGAGTGCGCAAACACTCCGCGTGGCCAAACCACTGCCGCCAACTCTAATACGACTCGGGTTCGTCTAATGCGTCTCACGTGGCGAAAGCAATCTCAACCACGACCATAGGGTCAATTACCGATTTCCTGGACTAAGGCATAGTCCCAAACATCCTACACTACGACAGATATTCATATGGAATGTAAAACAGTAATGGAACAACCACTCAAATCATGGTGCATACACATCTGAAGAATATCAACTTAACATAAATGTAAGCATAGGAATGCTTGAATTTAAATAACTTGGAATGTAAATGCATAAGGGAAATCATGCGCATCCATAGAAGTATTGAGAATCACTTCTCAACGCCTGCATTTAGTGTAATCAGTTACACGTAGATCATTCATGCATCTCTACAAACACTTAGCATCCATGGAACAACATACATGACGCATGTTGAAATACATGCACTTAGACAATTCCTTCTTCCAAGGAGTTGTCATACATGCATCTAGCATACATACATGACCAATAATCATGGCAAGCACAAGTGCGTATTTTATACGTATACGGTACTTTATAAATACACTTAGAATACACAAATCTCAATAGAGCACATGCATATCAGGAAAGCAATGTAAACATAACATTTAACATGTGAAATCTCATCCATAACAAGAATAAATCACTAACTGGGATTGAAAGCCTTGAAAACCATAACCTATACACTTAAAGTCCGCACCTTAAGCGAGGAAAGAATAGCCGAACTGATTTAGACGAGTTGTCTTCGTCAACGGCGCAAGAATACCCTAAAATAAGGATAGAAATGAGATACAACAACACCAAGTCTAATCTAAGCTCTAACACAGATTAGGGTTAGTTTAACTTACCCCAAAAGATCTCAGAATCGTCAGAGGAACGATTCAAAGTAAAGGTTCAAAGGTGAAGAAGAACAAGGAAGAATCAAGATGATTCACCAACCAATCTCTCTCACTAACTCTCTCTTTTCCACTCTCTTTCCAAGCTAGGGTTAGAGAAAATTCGTATGGAAATGAGAGCTAGGGTTTAAGGACTATATATAGGCCTTAAAATGATGGAAATAACCCCATGGTCAAGGTATACTTAGGTTATAACCAAAGTACGCCTTTCTCGATCCAACGAAGCACTTCTGGTGGGCCTATAACCACGAAAGGTCGGACTTAAGCTCACTGACCATGGATCTAGGTCAGGCTGAGTTTTCGTACCGACCGGCTCTTCAGATCAACCGTGGCGGACCACACTCAATTCAACGGTCACGGAAACTCGATCAGGTCCACAAGCACTAGGATATGCCTGGGCCAACCATCCTGATCAGAGGGTGAAATTGGGTCAGAATCCAACGGTCAGAATGCTTAAAATCGTCGCGCAAGCGACACGACTCAGATTTCATAAAAAGCTTATTAAATTCCAACCGTTCTCACACTCTTCACTCCGAACTCAACCAAATCGACCCAGAACATCAGATCGACTTGATTTTTGAGGTGAAGACCAAGCCCAACTCAGTGACCGCAACAGCCTAAGATCATCGCCATCGGACTTTCGACGCGCGGTCTAGGTCCGATCCAGGTCTTCCAAAAATTCCCCAGAACAACTGGATTTAGCGATGGATCCCAGATTTCAGAGTAACGTAGCGCTCACTAATCTGCACGTTTAGAGCCATGCAGATACGATTTAAAGTGATTGATGCGAATTTCACAAGCAATCAAGTAAAGCGCTAATTACCCCAAAAACAACTACTTAAGGAAAGATTAGCACAAAAATTCCAAGGTCGTTACAATCTACCCCCCTAAAAGAAAATTTCGTCCTCGAAATTCATACCTTCATATAATCCTCGAGGATCAGAGGGTAGGTCTTCCTGACCTCAGCTTCAGATTCCCAAGTAGCCTCTTCTACGCCATGATGCGACCATAACACCTTCACGAGAGGGATAACCTTGCTACGCAGTACCTGCTCCTTTCTATCCAGAATACGTGTTGGTTGCAGTACATAAGTGGCATCCTCACTTAACTGCACTTGCTCCCAACTGATAATATGCGAAGGATCAGGAACGTACTTCTTCAGCATAGAAACGTGAAATACGTTATGCACGCCCGCAAGAGGTGTGGGCAAAGCAAGGCGGTAAGCTACCGCTCCCACTCGATCCAGAACTTGAAATGGACCAATAAATCTCGGCGTCAGCTTTCCCTTCTTACCGAACCGCAAAACTCCCTTCATAGGAGAGACCTTGAAAAACATGATCTCCCACTACGAACTCAAGCGGTCGACGCCTCGTATCAGCATAACTCTTCTGCGGGTCGCTGCTAGAAATCGACGTCGAATGATGTCAACCTTCTCTCAAGTCACCTGCACCAACTCGGGGCCAAGCAAACTACGCTCACCAATTTCGCCCAACAATGTGGTGCTCGCACGGCGACCATACAACGCCTCGTAGGGAGCCATGCCGATACTCGCTGAAACTATTATTATACGCGAACTCGGCATACTGAAGAAATCATCCCAACCGTCTTTGAAATCCAAAACACAAGCTCGCAACATATCCTCCAGACTTGATTCACGCGCTCCGTCTCGCCCATCTGCTTGCGGATGAAACGCGGTGCGAACTCCACACCCATCGCTTCCTGGATACGAGTCCATAAGATAGATGTAAAACGCGTGTCTCTATCGACACAATCTCCAGGGGAACTCCATGCACACGCACTATCTCCTTGATATACAACCTAGCCAACTCATCTGCAGAGTAAGTGACTCGATCGGTAAGAAATGCGCCGACTTCGTTAATCGATCGACGATCACCCAAATAGAGTCAAATCCCTTTCTCGTCCTCGGCAACCTGGAAATAAAATCCATAGAGATGAAATCCCACTTCCATTCAGCTATGGGCATGGGCTGCAACAGCCCAGAGGTCGGCGATGCTCTGCCTTGACCTGCTGGCACGTGAGACAACGAGAAACAAATTCAGCAATCTGGACCTTCATATTGTCCCACCAATAAGACCTCTTCATATCCCGATACATCTTCGTGCAACCAGGATGCATCGCAAGCTTAGAACTATGGGCTAACTCGAGAACCTCACGCCTCAAGTCAGGGATGTTAGGAACACATAACCGCCACGAAAACGTAGGCCCCCATCGGAACTACCAGTCGGAGTTCCCATCTGCACCAACCCGCCGCCTCATCTTCACTAAGAGCTCATCATCTGCCTGAGCTGCAACGATCCTCTCGCCGATAAGGGGCCTATACACGAATGTGTGCGATAACCTCATACGGCTCAACCACCGTAAGCTTCGCTCAAAATCGCGCACGAACTCCAACATCTCCCACTCGGCTCATCATCGGAGCCGCAAACTCAAAGCCTTCTTGCGACTCAACGCATCCGCCACAAGGTTTGCCTTACCAGGGATGGTAAGAAACATCGAACTTGAAGTCCTTCAATGTTTCCATCCATCTACGCCGCCTCATATTCAAATCACGCCGCGTGAATATATACTTAAGGCTCTTGTGGTCGCAAAAGAGCTCGAACTCCTCACCATAGAGGTAATGTCTCCAAAGCTTTAATGCGAAGATGACATGTGTTTCCATGTCGTGCGTAGGGTAATTCTCTTCGTGTTTCCTTAATTGACGCAAGCATAAGCAATCACCCCGTCCCTTCCGCATAAGGACACAACCCAGGGCTAACGCGAGAGGCGTCGGTATATATAATATACTTAACCCCTTGCTCGCAATACTAGCACAGGGCGGACGTCAACTTGTCCTTCAGCCCTGAAAAGAACTCCGCCCGCTCACTCCAAGCAAACTTCAAATCCTTCCGTGTCACCGCGACAACGGCCTGGCAATCTTCGAGAAGTCCTCGAATAAAGCGTCGATAATATCCTGCAAGGCCAAGAAAACTCCTCACCTCAAGAATGTTTGTCGATGCACTGCACCTACCTTGGCAAGGTCGACGGCTATACCTTCCTTGGACACCACATGTCCCGAGAACTTGACTTCCTCTTTCCGGAAATCACACTTCTTGAACTGTGCGAAAAGCCGATGCTCCCTAAGAGTACCCAAAACCGCTCTTAAGTGCTCCTCGTGCTCGCCGCTCGCCGAATAAATCAAGATGTCATCAATAAATACAATGACGAATCGAAACAGAAACGGCCGAAACCCCTGTTCATTCGATCCATGAACACGGCCGGTGCGTCGTAAGACAACGACATCACAAGGAACTCATAATGACCGGAGCTAGTCCTGAAAGCGGTCTTCACATCCTCATCCCTGATTCTCAACTGATGATACCTCGATCGCAGATCAACCTTCGAAAAGTACCGTGCCCCCTTCAACCGATCAAACAGATCATCAATCCCGGGCAAGGGGTACTTATTCTTCACAATCATTACCAGATTCAACTCGCGATAATCAATACACAATCGCAAGGAACCATCCTTCTTCTTCACAAACAAAACAGTGCTCCCCAAGGAGACAAATTGGGCGAATAAAACCCAATTCTAGCAAACCATCTATCTGCTTCCTCAACTCCTCCATTTCACTCGAAGGCATCCGATAGGTGGGTAAAGAAATGGGCGCCGCACCAGGCATAAGATCGATAGCAAAATCAATCTCACGCTGAGGAGGTAATCCAGGAATCGACTCAAACACATCTTCAAACTCCTGAACTACCGGCGTACTAACCAACGCCGACTCGGCCGAACTCTCCAACAGAGAAGAATAAAAATCAATACGAATAGGGTAACTGACCTGAACTGGGAAAGTAACAATCTCGCCCTCAGGTCCATGGATCGTCACTGATCTCGCTTCACAATCAATCTCAGCTCGCATCCTCGTGAGCCAATCCATACCCATAATAACATCGTAGTGATAAAGCGGTGCGACTAGCAAATCAACACGGATCGATCCACTTCCATGATCAATCACAGCACAACTCCAAAAACAAACAACATGCATTCCATTAACCAAAATCGTCGCAATACAAGTAGTGCAGCAATACATGAATCACGACTAGGAAAGCATGAAAACAACAACATCTAACACCTCAAACAACCACAACTACTACAACCACTAACAGCTACAACACTACAACAACACCAACTACAAGCCAACAACGGCTACACACAGAAAGAAACACCAAACAAAGCAAAGACGGCCACGACGATGCTACTCGTCGGAGTCAGGAGACGGAGGCGGAGCACCCTTATCCTGCAAGCAACACAGGATAGACTTCAAAGTCCGGGACATCTTCTTGAACTTGTGCTTAACCAAGCCTCGAAGATCCACCATCTCCTGGCGTAAAGCAGCTTGCCCTTCTTCAAGCCGTACGAGCGGGCATCTGGCAACCTGTTCTGCGCCCTGCTCTGGCACCACCGGAGGAGAGCGATCACTCGAATCCTTGTGCCCCAATCTCTTCCTCGTCTTGCTCTGTTTCTTCCTCGGACTCCGCACCACCTTCAGGCATAACTCTCATCATCACTCTCGACCGGCCTCACCCTCGAGGCAAGCCGACTGAACCAACCTCCATCGCCTTAAGGGTCCTCAAGTTGATATAGCGAACATGGACCGGCTTCTCAGCTCCAAGCCTATAGCCAAACTCATGTGCGATCTTGCAAACGAGGCGGCCAAAGGGAAGAGACTCGGTCCGTCTACTCGAACGAGCGATGAGAATAATCTGACGCAGGACGTACGTCGGCACACACAACTTCGCATCCTGCCCCACCTGATATAGAAAATCTACCATCAGGCGCGTACACTCGCTGCGGTTGCTCCACCTGGGATACACATTGAACGTAAAGATGTGGTGAAGCAAACGGAAGTCGTCCGTCATGTGAGAAGCCAAAAGACTCCTATTCGGCTGCCATTCGACCAGACGACCACACAAGGATCGGGTGCGACGATCCTTCTCGCGCACACTGTCCACATTCTTCTCGCTGGCATGCACTTCCCCAAGTGGCACCTTCAAGAGTCGGGATATCAAAGCAACATTGACAATTCCAACTCGACCGCTACCACAAGGAATCTTGAACTGCAGAGGATCCAGCGAAGGCTCCAGAATGTTGGCATAGAAGGCCCGAACAGTGCTAGCATTCGCGCGATACTCGCCTTCGAACAAGGGACCCCAACCAGCCCCTTCTAGGCGCTCCAACAAGAAGAACTCTCCAAAGAGCCGCGGATCAACATGAGCCTCAAAAAGGACTCTACGCCCCTCATAGACTCCATGCGACAATTCCGCCAACAAGGTCCTACTGACAGGAGCTCGAGGATCGAGGTCCCGCTTCGTCTGGAACTCGCGCGTGGCGGACGTGCTAGCGGCGGCACCTCTCGGCCTCCGTGCACGGGTTGGGCGGCTCGACCCGGCTTCATCCACGGGCGCTCTCTTCTTCCCCATCAAGGAAAGAAGGGAAGAAATGGAAAAGATGGCCGTCACAATCTCAAAGAGGGCCATGAGAAATGAGAGAAAGAGAGAAATAGGAAGATGGTGAAGCTTCCATACAACTTTATGTTTTGGGCAAACATAGATGTTTGACTTCAAGCATCAGCAAGTTCCTGTACAAATAGGAGAAATTAATGATGTCGATTACAAGCTAAACACCCAAGATGGTCTTACCATAAGACTATTAAGGCCAAATAGCTTGAGAGCTGGACCTTCAAGAAGATTCTAGCAAGATCTTTTCGATGAAGATTTAAGTAATCCAAATCGAGAAGAAGAATGAAGCAATCTCATCAATTGAGAATGCAAGAATTATAGTTACCCTTAAATGAAGATTTAAGAATAACAAAATCCAAACTTGAAAAAGATTGGGAAACATGTGACCATATAACTCAGTAGTTAACACAACAATTGCATATGTCACTAGTGTGCTAGAATATCCATTAGATTATGGATATGAAATACCTAGCATTGAAGATTCAATTGAATCAATTGAAGCTAAACTACCAGTTCCCAGTCAAAAAACTGAAGAACAAATGGTTGAAGCAATAACATATCATGGTTGACACCCTCCAAGAAACAGTTATAACAAAAGGAGACAACCAGCCAAAGTATTTGATAGCTATAGTAATAGTTATCGAAAAGAAAAACTTTAGGAAAGAAGAATGAAATCTCATCAAGATCATGAGCCCAACATAGGCAATATTGATCAAGAGATAAGACTAGTTTCAGTTCAGACTAAACCAGTCAATGACAAAGGAGTCTATCTTACATGCAACAAGCTAGCCACTGCAGCAGCAGAAATTTCTACTTGGGAAAATGCAATGGACATAGCAATTGATTCGCATTACAATGAATGGGAGAGTGATAGAAAAGTATCTTATCTTGAAAGCAGCTTATTAGGGAATGCCAAGTAGCTTGGCGAGTGTTTAAATTATCAACAAAATATGATCGTTTTGTTGCAGCATTTAAAGCAACCAATGGTGGAGGATCCCTATTTGGAGCCTTTCTCAGGCAAGAGATTTGTGGTATCACAAATCAAGAAAGAGAAAAGGATAAAAACAAGCAAAAAGCATGGCAAATGCTACAAAAGCTTGAAATCTATTCAATGTTGCAATTCGAAGAATATGCAGAGACATTTAGCAGATTATTCTGGATCTATGGAGATACAAAAAACAGGGAAATCCTGAGGTTGTTCTTCACTAAGCTCCCTAGAGCATGGGGTCTGTTCTGGTGGG
Organism: Magnolia sinica; assembly: GCF_029962835.1. NCBI lineage: Eukaryota > Viridiplantae > Streptophyta > Magnoliopsida > Magnoliales > Magnoliaceae > Magnolia > Magnolia sinica. The sequence continues at coordinate 64,527,670 of NC_080575.1, read as the reverse complement.
CAATTATCCACATTATTTCCTCTTGGAAAAAATCAGTGAATCTATCGCTGGAATTCCTAAAGCTCCCTAAAGGCCCACTATGGCATGGGAATACGAAAGGGTTGTTAAACACTTCTAGAGAAGATTTTCTTACCTATGTTAGAAAATGAAAAAAAAGATTAGAAAATCATATTGATGGGAAAAATTAAGGATTAAAGTGTAAAAGGGATAGATGAGTGTGACTGAGGGTCGATTGTGACCATATCCAAGCCTCAGAAAGTCCAAAAGTATTTGTGAAGAAATCACTAGAGTTATTCAAGTGCTTGGCAACTTTTTATCAGATACCACCAGGTTTGCTAGTGAGTGTGACTGAGGGTCGATTGTGACCATATCCAAGCCTCAGAAAGTCCAAAAGTATTTGTGAAGAAATCACTAGAGTTGAATTCTACTTGCAGAGTAGTTGAATAAGTGTAGACTTGTAATCAACACTCATTGGAAATTTCACTGTAGAAGTTCTAACAGTTTGGAGAAGAAACTTGAAAGAGTAAGAGAGCTCAATAATAATTCATAGACAGAGATTTGTGAAGAAATCAAGTACAGTCCTAAACATCACCTTGTTCCTTCAAAAGCTGATTTCCTGGCATTTTCGTTTCTTTGACTGAATTGTGTAACTTTAATGATCGAAATCGAATTAAGCATGAACATTATTTGCTGAATGGTCTCTTGCTACCCATGTCTAAAAAATAATAAGAAAACCTTTAAATTAATTAGAAACACATTTAAATTGTTTGGGGAATTTTATAGAAAACTAAGAAAATATGATAATGTATTAATTTAAAGTTTCACTATCATTTCAGATGTTTTGCTTGAGTTTCACCGTCGTTTCACTCATGTTTAACTTACTCTTGAGAAACGTTTCACAAGAGGTTTGCTTATGTTACCGATAAAGGGAAAAAAAAAAAAAGAAACGAAAAGAAAAAGAAGTCTGAAATGAGTTTCTCTTATGTTTTACAAATGCATCACAAGTGTTTCAAAGAAATTTTGAAGTGCAAAATTATTACTTTTTCAAAATTGCCTTTCACAAACGTTCCCCAAGGGAATGCATTTCAATTATGACAGAACATTTGAAATGCAAATCTGCCTTTTCTGAAATGCATTTCAGATGGCCCTAAGGTGTTTCCAGCTACCATGGTCAAGATGAACTATTTCACATATGTAGGTTACAACTACCATCAAGAAACATGTTTTCCTGAATGGTGTGGATCTGTTACCAAAGAAATCAATCAGATACCTATCCACATTTCACACAGCCAATTGATATTTAGTGCATTTCAAGGTCACACATTAACTAGACTTTATCATAAAACTACCCCAGGTGCCATTTTTTTAATTCTATATATTTCTTTATTTTTCCTTCTATTTTGAGAAACATGGTGGTGACTCAGCTGAGTCACCCCAACTCCAATACAACTCATCTCAAGACCAAATGAGTTGGTGCAAGTCTTAAAACCATGTAGACAATGGCTAACCAGCATATGTCTGAGCCCAACCTCTCACTTATGGAGCCATGAACACAGAGCCCCCGCTAAAGCCAACAGGAACAGATCTCTCATTCTCCACAAGCACATCTTTAGATTTCAATAATACAATGTACAGATCTATGACATGCATACAAGTTCCAATAGAATCAAGCTAGGAAACCTAACTGTACAAACAGATGAATAGATCTAGAAACATACATGCTTCAACAACCCAGTTCCGATTCTACAGGTAGAGAAAGGATCTAATTGAGTCCAAAAGCATGAAAACTAGATCAGACATCAATCAATCACCAAAAACATGCAGAATTACACAATCTGGGTTAAAAAAGAGAACAAAAACCATCCAGCATCCAAGATTGAGAGAGATAGGGGTGAGATCTGATACCAATAGTGGGGATGGTGGTGACGATCTCTCCAAGCTGAAGCTTGTAAAAGATGGTTGTTTTACAGGCAGCATCAAGACCGACCATCAAAATCCTCATCTCCTTCTTTGCGAACAGACGACTGAACAGCTTCGTAAACGTGAGCCCCATTTTCACCTACAATCTAAAGCTGAAAAAAGCAAAATATAGAGATGATCAGACCAAACAAAAGGAAAGAAAGAGATGGAAGACAGAATATCAGATCTGATTAGATCATTATAAATGAGAAGCAAACGAGAGAGAGAGAGAGAGAGAGAGAGAGAGAGAGAGAGAGAGAGATTAGAAAAAGGGGCGCAGGAGATCGAGAGAGAGGGATGTGGGAGGGAAGCGGGAGATCGAGAGAGAGAGAGAGAGAGAGAGAGAGAAGGGGCATGGGAGATCGAGAGGGAGAGGGAGAGGGAATGGGGTTTTTTTTCTGAGGAGTGGAGGGAAATGAAATGTTTCGTGGGAGGGGGAAAAGAAAAAGGCAGCGTGGATTTCGCATTTTTACATGCTACGGTCATGCTACGGTTTTAGATCGTAGCTAAAAGCCATGTGGACCGTAGCTATTATACCATTCTTTGTAGCCCCCTCCGCGTTCGCACGTCTGACGGTCCTGGACGGACGATCTTATCAAGGGCTTTGTGGGGTCCATCATGATGTATTTGATATATCCACTCCGTCCATTAATTTTGTAATTTTTTTATAAGGAATGACACTAACATCTAGGCAAATTGAAGTTCAATTGAACCACACTATCAATCAATGGTAAGTATTAATCTCCACTGTTTCCTACTGTGTGTTCCACTTGAGCATTCGATCTATTTCATTTTTTGGACTCTTGCCCTGAAATTCTCTTTCAAAATAGATAGATGTATTAGATGGAGCACACACATTTTAATGGGCCTCGTAGAGTCCCTTATGGGGCTATCACAGGCTAATTGAATGTTTAGAAGTGATCCCTTTTAGCTACAGTTTACGGATCTTTCAGCTACGGTTTTAAGCCGTAGCAAATTAGCTACGGTCTATATCCGTAGCTAAAAACTACTATAGTCTGTATCCTTTGATCATTTTTTTGGTAGTGTCTTTATATTCTTGAAATCTTTGTTGCATATGGCTTCTAAAGGAATAAAATCAACCCTCTTCTTCTTCCAGATTAGCTCCTATCACTAAGCGTCATCCTAGGGCTCCTGAGGACGATCCATCTTACGTTCGGGACATAAGTTGCGTAATGTTATTGTTGAGCATCCAGTAGATATTAATCATGTTGTTCCTTTTGATATTTTTTCTATGCTCCAATCTGTAGGTTGGAATAACTTATTGCTTTGGGGTGGGCCAGCATACCGGTACATTGCCCAATCCATGTTTGCTTGCATGTGCTTTCTCACTGAAAAATTTCACTTTTTCTATCTCCACAAGAGAAGGGTCATTTGAAGTTGATCATTATTTGATTTCAGCCCTTATGGATATTCCAGTGAATGATGAGGGTATTCCCATCCATACTTTATCTGATAAACCGTCTGTCGCTGAAAAACGTATGCTGACTAAGGACTTATGCAATTTGGATGTACAATGGACGCATAAAGGGAATGTGCTTCCTTCAAAATATCTGTTACCCAAATACAGAGTTCTTCACAAAATCTTTGTGTGTAACTTGTATCCTCGGTCGGGTAATAAATCTGAATTGACGTCCTTCATGGTTCGTATTCTCCATTCTGTTGTCAGTGGTGTTAACATTTGTTTACCATCCTTGATTTGTCACTTCATCATTCAGTTTCGACTCCATCCTGGTCACAGTGACATTCCGTTTGGATATTTGATGACTGTGTTGGCTCCACATATGCCAGTCAACATGCCAGTTGGAGAGGCCCCTTTCCATCATTTGATATTTAACAATTCCAATATCAATAAAATGAAGCTTGACTTCCTTCCTGGCCAAGGTGATGGTGTTAGCAGTGCTGGAGCTCAACATGAGGAAGAAGCTAGTGATCTTCCTCCTGATGATATTAACATGGATGAACTTTTTGAAGAACTTGAGTCCAATTCTACAAATGATCCAGATTATGAGCCTTCTTCATCTGATGCACGTCTGAGTGCATTGGAAGATAAAGTTGAGAATTTAAATGTTAAGATGGAAAACATGTCTGTTGCCCATGATTTACAGTTCAAATATATGCGCAAATATCTTAGGCGCTTGAACAAAGGCATGCATCAACTTGATACTTCCATTCCTGCTCCTTCATCTGGGTCAGATTAGTATTTTTAAGTTTACTGGTCTGTAATAACGTTATTACTCCTAACTAGTTTTGAGTTTGTCACGCTCTTTAACTTAGCTCAGTTTATGAATTATGTGTATTGCTTATGCTATGTTCTCATATCTTGACTAGTTACCTCTCATATTTCTCATTGATTATTTCTCCTAGGCCATCTATTTTGTGCTTCCTTTGTCTTATTGTGACAAAAAGGGGGAGTACGAATATGTTATGGATATGTATATGGATATGGATGTTGTTATGAGGGGGGAGTAGCATTGCATTGTATGGTGTTTTATGAGTATGTTACTCAGGGGGAGTATGTGCAAAGGTGTACAGAGGTAGACTGAATAATGATTTACAAGACTGCAGGATGCCGGTTGATAACAACTGTTGCATGATTCTTTAATCAGATATAACAACTGGTGCATGATTCTTAAATCAGATATTCTGTGTTATATAAAATATCTTGAAAGTGTGTTTTGTCACTAATTTGACAAAGGGGGAGATTGTAAGTGCTATAGTTTATAGCCCTGTTTGTTGTCAAATTTGTGGTGCCAAAGACACTGTTATGAAGCTTGCATCTGTGAAGAACAATGCTCTACTCAAGATCAACTTAGTTTGACAAGCACTGTTCTGTAACGCCCTGAAATTCGGGGGTCGAGCATAACTCAGCTCCCGAGTTCCAAAACATCACTTATGCAACATAATTAATGAATGATGTATGTTGACTGTATTAGCACATAAACATGGGATAGATTAAGCCAAAACACAGATATGATTCAGGGATAAGTGAATAAAGCAAGCGGAAGACTTATAGTAAAATACGTGTACAAGTGTAAGTCCCTGAATTACATATACAACCAGATCATGTAAAAGTGTTATTTATCAAAATTATAAGTACAAGTTACATCATTTCAGTTCCCAAAATAATCATCCCATAGATCCCGCGCAACAGACCGAGGCTCGCTAGAACCCGTCAGAAAACTGCATATAGGAGAAGGCAGCCTCGTCGTCATCCGGCTCGCTCTGCCTCGAGCGTCGCATCCACATCTCGCAACATCGGGCCTAAGATGTAGTCCGGTGGGTGTGCAACACCGCCTCAAACGTGGGAGTGAGTGATCAACTCGGTGGAACAATAAGGCAGGTTAACATGTTATCGATTCAATCAAACAGTAATGATAAAGCCGGACAATTAAATAAATCCTAAGTACTCTTATTAATGCGGTATGAATGCAATATGATGCGTGCCCTCACGCGTACACCCTCGGCGTCTTCATCTTACGTTACGCATGACATCGCCTCAAAGTGCGCCACATCTACAAAGCACATGCAAATGCGGTGCATGGATATGATTACCAAGTTGTTATTAGTCCAATTCATACAGCAGATTGGGAAGCTAAGATACCTTCCTCATATCACCATCCAACAGTGGTCCATACTAGGGTCGTCAATCCTAGACATCTCATACGATCATATAGTTGAGGTCGTAGCAAAGGGCTCGTCACCAATCAATGCACGCCTTTCATGCCCTTACTACCACGGATCGGCTCGTCACCTCCTTGCGGTATCCGGTATGCTCGAGGTCACTACAAAGGGCTCGCACCAATCAATGTAGGCCGACAAAGACGAATATAGTGTCCCATACCACCATAATCGGCTCACGAGTTTAGTTGCTCACGGTCACTACGGGAGGCTCGTCACCCGGCCGTAGGCCGACGCTCGACCACGGTGTCCCATACCACCATGTCCGGCTCATGAGTCTTAGCGGATCGTGTACCATGGTTATTAGGATTTCACGGTAAGTTCGGTACCCTAGATTCAAGCGAGCGTCCATACATGGTTAACATACACGGACAATCGGGTTAGTTGACGAACTCGACTAGCACGAGCGCACGCGTTGAATTGAACGACATAGAGTGCGCAAACACTCCGCGTGGCCAAACCACCGCCGCCAACTCTAATACGACTCGGGTTCGTCTAATGCGTCTCACGTGGCGAAAGCAATCTCAACCACGACCATAGGGTCAATTACCGATTTCTTGGACTAAGGCATAGTCCCAAACATCCTACACTACCAGGTATTCATATGGAATGTAAAACAGTAATGGAACAACCACTCAAATCATGGTGCATACACATCTGAAGAATATCAACTTAACATAAATGTAAGCATAGGAATGCTTGAATTTAAATAACTTGGAATGTAAATGCATAAGGGAAATCATGCGCATCCATAGAAGTATTGAGAATCACTTCTCAACGCCTGCATTTAGTGTAATCAGTTACACGTAGATCATTCATGCATCTCTACAAACACTTAGCATCCATGGAACAACATACATGACGCATGTTGAAATACATGCACTTAGACAATTCCTTCTTCCAAGGAGTTGTCATACATGCATCTAGCATACATACATGACCAATAATCATGGCAAGCACAAGTGCGTATTTTATACGTATACGGTACTTTATAAATACACTTAGAATACACAAATCTCAATAGAGCACATGCATATCAGGAAAGCAATGTAAACATAACATTTAACATGTGAAATCTCATCCATAACAAGAATAAATCACTAACTGGGATTGAAAGCCTTGAAAACCATAACCTATACACTTAAAGTCCGCACCTTAAGCGAGGAAAGAATAGCCGAACTGATTTAGACGAGTTGTCTTCGTCAACGGCGCAAGAATACCCTAAAATAAGGATAGAAATGAGATACAACAACACCAAGTCTAATCTAAGCTCTAACACAGGTTAGGGTTAGGTTAACTTACCCCAAAAGATCTCAGAATCGTCAGAGGAACGATTCAAAGTAAAGGTTCAAAGGTGAAGAAGAACAAGGAAGAATCAAGATGATTCACCAACCAATCTCTCTCACTAACTCTCTCTTTTCCACTCTCTTTCCAAGCTAGGGTTAGAGAAAATTCGTATGGAAATGAGAGCTAGGGTTTAAGGACTATATATAGGCCTTAAAATGATGGAAATAACCCTATGGTCAAGGTATACTTAGGTTATAACCAAAGTACGCCTTTCTCGATCCAACGAAGCACTTGGTGGGCCTATAACCACGAAAGGTCGGACTTAAGCTCACCGACCATGGATCTAGGTCAAGCTGAGTTTTCGTACCGACCGGCTCTTCAGATCAGCCGTGGGACCACACTCAATTCAACGGTCACGAAACTCGATCAGGTCCACAAGCACTAGGATATGCCTGGGCCAACCATCCTGATCAGAGGGTGAAATTGGGTCAGAATCCAACGGTCAGAATGCTTAAAATCGTCGCGCAAGCGACACGACTCAGATTTCATAAAAAGCTTATTAAATTCCAACCGTTCTCACACTCTTCACTCCGAACTCAACCAAATCGACCCAGAACATCAGATCGACTTGATTTTTGAGGAGAAGACCAAGCCCAACACAGTGACCGCAACAGCCTAAGATCATCGCCATCGGACTTTCGACGCGCGGTCTAGGTCCGATCCAGGTCTTCCAAAAATTCCCCAGAACAACTGGATTTAGCGATGGATCCCAGATTTCAGAGTAACGTAGCGCTCACTAATCTGCACGTTTAGAGCCATGCAGATACGATTTAAAGTGATTGATGCGAATTTCACAAGCAATCAAGTAAAGCGCTAATTACCCCAAAAACAACTACTTAAGGAAAGATTAGCACAAAAATTCCAAGGTCGTTACATGTTCACAAGTCAAGAATCCCAAGAAGTTTCAAGTTCAATCTTAAGATCTCAAAAAACTCTCAAGTTTAAATGACATCAAGACTTCAAGCTCCATTACTTTCAAAGGTCACTCATCTCTAAAGTTTCAATGTCCTTACTTCACTATTGAGGTGTGACTGACCTTAGGTTGACCTTTAGAGTAGGCCATTTTGGATACATAATTCATATGTTTATATAAGTGAGTTTGGTCTGTTCTAAAAGACTAGTCCTAGACTTTGTTCGACTAGTCCTAGCACTGCTTCGACCTGTCTAAACATTTCCTGGATTAGTTGTAAGTTTGTTACAAAAATCAAAAATTTTCTATTAGGCTTCTACTAGTCTTGGAGACTGTTCGACCAATCGTAGGAACAATGTTGATTGCATCTTCGACCAGTCGTAGACCTACGACTTAAAGAACATCATTGAAATTCGGCCACCTACGACAGTCGAAGGGATCCTACGACCAGTCGAAGGAGACCGACCAGTCGAAGGAAACCTACGACCAATCGTGAAATTGCCAAATCTTATCACGCCCAAATTTTTAAATATCTGTTGGTTCTACGACCAGTCGTAGAGGTCCTTAGACTAGTCAAAGGCGTGTTTTGTTCACCTATAAATAGAGCACGAATCTCAGAATAAATTAAGCAATTCAAGTTAATTTAATTTGGTCTTCTGAGAGATAAGTCGGTGCTTCATATAAGCTAAGTGTGCATATTTAATATTCTCTTTCTTTAGCTTTGTTAATTGATTTTGTTTCTTGCATTCCAATCTAATTTGAAAAGAGGAATTGTTGTTTTCCTTTTTATGGAATCAAAATCAATTAGAGCTAGCCCTTTTGTTTTAATTTAAAATCTATTAGAACTTAAAACCATTATAAAGTCAGTATTAGACATTGAACTTTGACATTCAAATCTCTACTTCGACTTGGTTCTTCTGGGCTGCTACAACGAAGGAGAAAATCAGGTATTTTACAATTTTTGTAATTTACATTATTTGGTTTTATTTGAGTTTAAGCTAGAAAAATCTCAAAGTTGTTGGTTATCTGAGGAGAGCCAAAAAACTCAGAAGTGAGGGTTTTTTGAATTGTGTAAGCCCTTTGAAAAAGACACAATTGTGAAGGTTTTGGGTGAACCTGTGAAAACCTATTTGATAGTGAATGCTAATATCCCCTGTGTGAGGATATTAGGAGTGGAGTAGCATTCTGTGTGGCTGTTGTTTAATAGTTAGTGAACACACAGGCGAACCACTATAATTCATTGTGTTGTGGATGTGTGACTTATATTTCCTATCTTTTGTCATTCAGAATTGTGGAACGTATGTGTAACACCCTGAAATTCGGGGGTCGAGCATAACTCAGCTCCCGAGTTCCAAAACATCACTTATGCAACATATTTAATGATGAATGTATGTTGACTGTATTAGTGCATAAAACATGGAATAGATTAAGCCAAAACACAGATATGATTCAGGGACAAGTGAATAAAGCAAGCGGAAGACTTATAGTAAAATGTGTACAAGTGTAAATCCCTGAATTACATATACAACCAGATCGTGTAAAAGTGTTATTTAACAAAATTATAAGTATCAAATTACATCATTTCAGTTCCCAAAATATAATCCCCGAGGTCCCACGCAACAGACCAAGGCTCGCTAGAACCCGTCTGAAAAATGCATATAGGAGAAGGCAGCCTCGTCGTCTCATACTCCTGCTCTGCCTCGGGCGTCGCATCATCATTTGCATCAGGGCCTAAGACAGAGTCCGGTGGGTGTGTAACACCGCCCCAGAAACGTGGGAGTGAGTGATCAACTCAGTGGAACAATAAGGCACTGGTTAACATGTTATCAGTTCAATCAAACAGTAATGATAAAGCAGGATAAGTAATTAAATCCTAAGTACTCTTGTTAATGCAAGTATGAATGCAATATGATGCGTGCCCTCACGCGTACACCCTCAGCGTCTTCATCTTACGTTACGCATGACATCGCCTCAAAGTGCGCTACATCTACAAAGCACATGCAAATGCGGTGCATGGATATGATTACCAAGTTGTTATTAGTCCATTTCACACAACAGGATTGGGAAGCTAAGATACCTTCCTCATGTCACCATCCAAACAGTGATCCATACTAGGGTCATCAATCCTAGATATCTCATACGATCATATAGTTGAGGTCGTAGCAAAGGACTCGTCACCAATCAATGCACGCCTTTCATGCCCTTACTACCACAGATTGGCTCGTCACCTCCTTGCGGTATCCAGGTATGCTCGAGGTCACTACAAAGGGCTCGTCACCAATCAATGTAGGCCGACAGCACGAATATAGTGTCCCATACCACCATAATCGGCTCACGAGTTTAGTTGCTCACTGGTCACTACGGGGAGGCTCGTCACCCCAGCGTAGGCCGACAGCTCGACCACGGTGTCCCATACCACCATGTCCGGCTCATGAGTCTTAGCGGATCAGGTACCATGGTTATTAGGATTTCACTGGTAAGTTCGGTACCCTAGATTCAAGCAGTAGCGTCCATACATGGTTAACATACATCGGACAATCGGGTTACTTGACGAACTCGACTAGCACGAGCGCACGTCGAATTGAGCGACATAGAGTGCGCAAACACTCCGCGTGGCCAAATCACTGCCGACAATTCTAATACGACTCGGGTTCGTCTAATACGTCTTACGTGGTGAAAGCAATCTCAACCACGATTCATAGGGTCAATTACCAATTTCCTGGACTAAGGCATAGTCCCAAACACCTTACACTACTACAGATATTCATTTGGAATGTAAAATAGTAATGGATCAACAACTCAAATCATGGTACATACACATCTGGAGAATATCAACTTAACATAAGTGTAAGCATAGGAGATGCTTGAATTTAAATAACTTGGAATGTAACTGCATAAAGGAAAACATGCGCATCCATAGGAGTATTGAGAATCACTTCTCAACGCCCGCAATAAGTGAAATAAGTCACACTTAGATCATTCATGCACTTCTACAAACACTTAGCATACATGGAACAACATACATGACGCATGTTGAAATACATCCACTTAGACAATTCCTTTTACCAAGGAATTGTCATACATGCATCTAGCATACATACATGACAAATAATCATGGCAAACATAAGTGCGTATTTTATACGTATACGGTACTTTATAAATACACTTAGAATGCACAAATCTCAATATAGCACATGCATATCAGGAAAGCAATGTAAACACAACATTTGACATGTGAAATCTCATCCATAGCAAGAATAAATCACTAACTGGGATTGAAAGCCTTGAAAACCATAACCTATACACTCAAAGTCCGCACCTTAAGCGAAGAAAGAACCGCCGAGCTGATTTAGACGAGTTGTCTTCGTCAACGGCGCTAGAATACCCTAAAATAAGGATAGAAATGAGATACAACAACACCAAGACTAGTCTAAGCTCTAACACAGGTTAGGGTTAGGTTAACTTACCCCAAAGGAACTCAGAATCGTCAGAGGAACGATTCAAAGTAAAGGTTCAAAGGTGAAGAAGAACAAGGAAGAAACCAAGATGATTCACCAACCAATCTCTCTCACTAACTCTCTCTTTTCCACTCTCTTTCCAAGCTAGGGTTAGAGAAAATTCGTATGGAAATGAGAGCTAGGGTTTAAGGACTATATATAGGCCTTAAAATGATGGAAATAACCCCAGGGTCAAGGTATACTTAGGTTATAACCAAAGTAAGCCTTTCTCGATCCAACGAAGCACTTCTGGTGGGCCTATAACCATGAAAGGTCAGACTTAAGCTCCTTGACCATGGATCTAGGTCAAGCAGAGTTTTCATACCGACCGGCTCTTCAGATCAGCCGTGGCGGACCACACTCAATTCAACGGTCACGGAAACTCGATTAGGTCCACAAGCACTAGGATATGCCTGGGCCAACTATCCTGATCAGAGGGTGAAATTGGGTCAGAATCCAACGGTCAGAATGCTTAAAATCATTGTGCAAGCGACACGACTCAGATTTCAATAAAAGCTTAATAAATTCCAACCGCTCTCACACTCTTCACTCCGAACTCAAGCAAATCGACCCAGAACATCGGATCGACTTGATTTTCGAGGCGAAGATCAAGCCCAACTCAGTGACCGCAACAGCCTAAGATCATCGCCATCGGACTTTCGACGCGCGGTCCAGGTCCGATCCAGATCTTCCAAAAATTTCCCAGAACAACTGGATTTAGCGATGGATCCCAGATTTCAGAGTAATGTAGCGCTCACTAATCTACACGTTTAGAGCCATGCAGATACAATTTAAAGTGATTGATGCGGATTTCACAAGCAATCGAGTAAAGCGCTAATTACCCCAAAACAACTACTTAAGGAAAGATTAGCACAGAAATTCCAAGGTCGTTACAGTATGTGTGGATGTGAATGTTGTAAATTTTACATTTCTAGCACAGTGGGGAATGTTGTAATAATTTAGATTTACATTTTAGCATTATATTTTTGCTATCTCTTTATTACGTTGTGCTTCAGTTTCTCTATTTGTTCTAGAAATAAGGTTGTCCTACTATAAACTTTGGTTTTTGGTGTAAGGTTGTCCTTAGAACAATTTTTGTTTCTATTTCTCTATTTTAGGTTGCTTTCCATTCCTATACTGTGATTGGTGTATGGTGCTATCTATTCTTTGTTTCATATTCCACAATATTTAATTTTAATTTGGCATAGTCCTATTCACCCCCCCTCTAAGACATATAGCTTGGCCATTTCACAGGCCTCACACAGAACCGTCCAGCAAGGGATGGTGTGAATACGAAATACATACATTAAGGTGGGTTCCCACCATGGATGGATGATGTGCAGGCACAACACATACAACTAGTGGGGTCCACGTGCACGTGGTGGAGACAGCACATGTCGGGTGGGGTCCATAGACAGACGGTGCATATAAAGCACTTACATCACGGTGGGTCCCCACGTCTAGATGGACGGTGTAATTAAAACACATATATCACGGTAGGGCCCACCGTCATATGAACATTGTAAATAAAACACTTACATCAGGTTGGGACCCACTGTCCATGGGCTGGACGGTGAATGAAACACATAAAGGTAGGTCCCACTTGTAATTTATATCTAACTCATTCTCTTTGTAAAGCCACAAAATAATCTCTACAATGATTGGACGGTATGGACACAACACATTCCTCAAAGTGGACCCCACAGCTGGATGGTGCGGGATAAAACTCATACATCATGGTATGACCCACCATCCATCCTCTTGGATGGTGCAGATATAATAAATGCATTAAGGTGGGTCCCACCTTCCCAGCTATTGAACGGTGGGGATACACCACATACCTCATAATCTGACCCACTGAACTAGTTGACGTCAATACTGCAGCTATATAGTTAGTGTGAGCGTACACCAGCCAATCCTCTAGACAGGGTGGGTCCCATGTGGGGCCCACCATAACGTTTATTTTCCATCCAATCTATTCATATGGTCACGAAGACCTGAATTAAGAGGAAAAACAAATTTCATATAGATCCAAAACTTTCATGCCCCAAAAAGGGTTTCATTGGTAGACGTTCAATCCTCTACTGCTTTTTGTAGTGTGGACCACTTAAGTTCCGTGTACGGCTGATTCTTGGGATATCCCAATAATTAAAGGGGACCCATCAAATGGATGGTGTTGATGTTCAACACGCATCATGGTGGGGCCTGAGGTGGGGCCCACTGACCCTGCCCGTCCTAAGCAGCTGGACGCTGCTTGCTGCAGCGTTAACCTCCTACACTTTTTTTGTGTTTACTTGCGGTTTTTCATAACAGGGCCCACATTAGGACAATCTGCACCAACTATTGGTATCTCCGACTCGTAACAGGTCTAACGAGTCCAATATACAATATTTTTCGGCATATAGAAACATCACAGTAGGACCTAACAGTTTATATCGCTAATACCACCGTTTTCTTCAATTTGGCCCGCTAGAGATTTGGTTTGGCTTCATTTTTCAGTTCAACACCTAAAATGAGCTGGGAAATGGGATGAATGGTGTGGATCAGATACACACATCAAGGTGGGGTCCATGTAAGTGGCCCACCAGAATTTTTTTCGATCAAGCTGATATTTTCCATTTTTCATTTAATGTCCAGGCCTGTAGCCTCTCAGATCTGGACGAACGGTGTGAATACATACATCGATCCAGGTAGGGGTCCATGTGAGATGTGGACGGCGTGGATACATACATCATCAAGGTGGGGTCCACGTCAGTGGCCCACCAATCTCCAGGGTCAAGCTGATACTTATGATTTCCTCAACCTCAGTACCTGTTGCTGGACAGCAGTCCGTCCAGCGAATGATGACTCGCCTAGCCCACGCTCTGGGTGGGCAGCTGATGGACGGTGGGGATAAATTACATAGACTAAGGTGGGCCATATGTTTTAATGGTCAAGGCTCCCCAGGCAATCAAAATGGATGGACAGTGTGGATTTCCCACACACCAGTGAGGCCGCCAAGCTGGGAATCCAGTTGATATTTGTGATTCCCTTCATCCATGGCCTATCCAAAATGGACAGTCAAGTGGGCCCCAGTTAGACAGTGGGGACATCCCACTAGATGGATGGTCTGGATACTACATCCATCATCAAGTGGGCCACACAACATCATAAGAGGAGAAAAGGGAGAAGAGAGAGAGAGAGAGAGAGAGAGAACGGCTGTGGAAGGGGCCCCGCCACTATGGGCCCCTCTTGCATTACATCACATGCATGTCAATAAGGTGGGCCATTGGCCACACCTAGGGACCAAGATCAGATCCTCACCATTGATTGATGGGCCCCACTTGCCCTATGAAAGAAAACGAAAGGATCTACCTAAAGAGAACACACCGATTTCCACTTCTTAAGATCCTAGGAATCCTTGGCTCCTAAGCTCTCCCTTTAATGGAGGATATTGAGATTTGAAGGGTTGGATGGTGAGGATCTTGGGGTAGGAAGTGGGCTACACCTAGCTTCTCCTCTTGGAAAGCTTGGACGGTTACTCCCTTGGTAGCTTGGGAGTGAAGAGAGAGATGGATGGGAAAGAGGAATGGTGATCGGTAAAAGGAAGGGATGGGTGGAGAGAGAGAGAGAGAGAGTTGACTTTGGATGGGAGAGGTATGGGTAGCGTACTTGTCTTGATGGGTTGTGTACTTTGATTAATTAATTGATGTTTGGTAGAGATTCTCTTGGGTTTTGCAAATGTGCAGCATTTTTCTGAAATATGCATAGGTCCACAACTCCTAGCATGGGTATCACATCGGTGTGCAAGATGCACCATTAGAACCGTGGCGATGGCGCGGTCGTAAGGGTACAAGTCTCGAGTCGAGCCAACTTAGATTTACGGGATATGACTTAGGGTCACACACAAACACCGATTATAGGTTGCAGGTTTCCAAAATTCAACAGGGAGGATCGCGAGAGTCTATGGAATAGTACGAACTAAGATACGGGCCTTACAGTTCTCCCATCCTAATAAAAAAATTTGTCCTTGAAATTTGCACCACTACGCAACTAGACATAACTCATAAGGGAAGGGAGGAAAAATCATAATGTTATATATATATATATTAGAAATAAAATACAATCTAGTAGCACTTATGAATCTCAGTCTCTTGCTCCCAAGGCACCTCATCTACACTATGATGACCCCTACTGAACCTCAGACCCTTGATCAGAAATGATTGAAACTGGGATACCTTACAACCTCACCATCTCATCAATGACTAATCCAACAAGATGGTCCTAATGTTTAGTTGAGTGAATTGTCGGTGACTCCTCTTGACTACTGAGGGTCTTACTGAGCTACAAAATACATGTCCTGGGCCTACTGGGGAGGTGTATGCCCCCCCTATTGAGGTCGTTGCTGCTAAAAATGGGGACACTCACGCTTACGATGCCCCGTCTCACCACATCTAAAGCAAACACCCATGAACGGTCTCTATGGTGGTGCTAATGGTGCTACTGGCACTTGAAAGGATGGACGGTTCTTGTGCCTCTGCGGCCGTCGACGCTGCTGCTACTGGGAACTACCAGAAGGGGCCTTCCTCTTCTAGTCTCCTCTGTGGTCACGAACCCTCTATGAATCGATCCATTATGCCTCGTAAATCTGGGCCCTCTGAACTACCTGCTCAAATGTCAGGAGCATGTATCTGACGACACAGCTCCTAAGGCCAAAATGTAAGTCATTCTCAAAATGGCGGGCCTTTCACTCATTAACATCAACCAAATACAGTGCGAACCTTGATAGTGCCATGAAACGAGCCATATACCTCACCACATACATGTCTCCCTGTACCAGGGCTCGAACTCTAATGCTTACTATCGACGAATATGACCAGGGAAATACTACTGGTCAAACCGACCTACAAAATCCTCCTAGGTCCACTCAAAATCGGCTCCCACTGCTCAAGCGACTAATTTACACTAGTGCTCAGCCTTACCCTAGAGAAAAAATATATCGAACTGGACCTGTTGCTAGGTCATACACCTCATGATGTCAAAAATCTTCTCCACCTTGGAGCGCCACCTCTCGCCTGCTGTCGGGTCTGACTCGCCCAGGAAGCACTGGGGATCAAGCTTTCGGAAGTATCAAAGAAGGGCGCTCTCACGCTCTTGCTCTTCCTGGGTTGGGTAACAGTAGGGTTCCTGCCCTGCCCCTAAGGGCAACTGTCACAGCCTGCAATATCTATTGTAGCTGGGCGGCACACACGGGTATGGTTGGATCCGCACCAATCTGGGTAGAGGAGCGGCATCCTTAAGTGGGGAAGTAGGAATCTCTGGTAGTAGAGTGAGAGTCGTAGGTAGTGGAGCGGGAGTCACTAGGGTCACTCTCATGGGTGGCATGTCCTACAAAGGCACCTATAAACCTTGAGAACCCTCGAAGGTTCAAACGTTAGGAAACTAAACTAGAAGGTTACACACTCGTGTCCTAATTATTCTAAGTTCTCAACAATCATAAAGTGTAGGGTAGTTATTATCAGATATGTGATGTTATCCTCAGGTATTCCTATGCTATGCTCTAATACCAACTTCTATCACACCCTAAACTCAGAAACCGAGCTCATAAAATTCTCGATCACAGAATCCGGTGCCGACAGCCTCCGTAGCACCCCATTCTCAGCTCCTAGCACCCATACACCAAATTCTGATCCATGGGATCCTACAAGGAGGATTTTTCAACATACATTTAACTCGTAATAAGCATAACCACAGGTTTACCTGAATCACGAAGGCAATATCATCATCACATATCCACTAATATAAACATTTGAATACAATGCCGAATGGGAAATACATATATAAAAAATCAAAGCTCTAGTAGATAGCTGCACGCTCCAAGCTTAACGCTGGTGCAACCTAAAACCACCTACACACATCTATTGTGCATAAGCTTATAGAAAGCTTAGAGGGTGGTGTAAGTGTCTCTGCAAGGTAAGTGCCAAGTATGCAATATTAGAGCAATGCGAAAACATGCTGGTAAGTCCAAAAATACCATCAGCCATATCCAGGCTATGCAATGCAAAAGCATAATAAGCCAATATCATATATGAGGAAGTAAATATCATATACTGAGGATCTAATGCAATATGTGGTGCGAATGAAATAACCAAATAAGAGTATAAAGTCCCATACAAGCGTGTCAAGTCCCGTGCTGGTAGTATCACAAGCTGTAGCATCCATCACAAGGGACTTCTATCCAAACTAGTCCCATACCTAGATTTGGATAGTTAGACTCAATGTGGTAAACTCCTGATCTCAGGTTGGTCGCGTGCCCCAATCGAAATCCTGGTCATTGGGAAGGTACACATAACAATTAGTTGCGCACCACCAGCCTGAGTAAATAGTGAATGAATAAATGAATGAGTAAAATTATGAGTATGCAACTCCTGCTCAATAAATCTACATATTAGTACTATACATCTCTGGGATCATCACCAGGGTCTAGTACACTCCAAGCTAGTTGCCGCCCTTACTAGCTGTGTAGTCCAATGAGTGGAAAAGACCTCACTACCCGCCTGTTAGCAGTATACCAATGCCTACTTGGCTCATCGATAGCAGACTCATTTGTGAGCTGGTCAAACTTAGCGTAGCTTAAAGCTCCCTCACTTGGGTGGATAAGGCCACACCCCCATCTAACTGACCACAACAAAGTAGGAGACGCGACCTACTGGTATTCGGCACTCAGGCGCTCATGTATATCCACTTGGTTTAGACATTGGAGCATCTCCTGACCATAGAAGTTTAAGGACTTTCACCCACGCACATCCAATGTGCCCAAATGCTCAAACCAAACATTTTTGATATCCCATCAGGCCATCCACGATATGCCTATAAAGGCTATGGCCCTAATATTGCTAGGGCGTATAATAGTCAATCACAAAATGTAAGATGCATGAGTCACACAGTCCAATCATGCATCAATCCTGCGCATACCGTGCGCTCATATGGGATGACTCCGCCTATCAAGGAGTCCTATGAACAACCTACCCTATGGCATATGCAATGGTAATCACAGCTTATAACAAACATTTAGATGATGCCTATGGGCATGTATCATGATGTTATGCTATTACATACTCATAATCGGTATCGATAACCGACATCGATAATTGGCCTTGATAATCGACATCGATGGTCAGCATCGGCCTCGATAATCGTCATCGATAATCAACATCGATAATCAGAATCTCTGAGAAAGGGCCTAATAAGGCCTAATGGAAGGTCACAATGTGGAAATTTAACCATCATTGCCCATCAATGTGTACATTTAACCAACATTGCTCCCAAGGTGTGGCCCACATAGAGCCTAACATATAGTGGGGCCCATGGCCTTACACAAGGCCTCACATACAACATAAGGGGTCTCACACAAGGGCCTCTCATACATCATAATAGGGCTCATCGTATGGGCCATATATACATCACATTCGGCCTCAACATAAGGGCCTCATATACATTACAATTGGCTAGATCCATAGGCCTCAAATGTATCACAATGGGCCACATCCATGGGCCTCAAATACATCACGATGGGCCACATCCATGAGCCACAAATACATCATGATGGGCCACACCACCTGGCCCTCAAATGCATCACAATGGGCCTCATCACTTGGGCCTAATATACATCACAACGGGCCTCTTATAATCACAATGGGCCACATACAATCTCAATGGGCCTCATATAATCACAACGGGCCTCATATAATTACAATGGGCCACATACAATCTGAATGGGCCTTATACAATCACATGGGCCACATATAACCTGAATGGGCCTCATACAATAAATGGGCCACATACAATTTGAATGGGCCTCATACAATCACATGGGCCTCATATACATCAAGTGGACCACATTGCATGGGCCTCATATACAATCTCAATGGGTCGCTCACATGGGCCTAATATACATCACAATGGGCCTCATCATATGGGCCATATATGCATCACATCGGGCCTCATCAATGGGCCTCAAAGCAAGTGGCCAAGCACCTTCTAAATGGGCCCACCAGATGAAGAACATGGATGTTCAAAACATACATCAAGTGGGCCACGTGTTTAGGGAACTAGACGGCGTGGCTAAAACTTACATCATGGGCAGGCCTCACACAGCACCGTCCAGCAATGGACAGTGCAGATACGGAATACATACATCAAGGTGGGCTTCCACCATGGATGGATGGTGTCGAGGTACAACACATATATCTAGTGGGGTCCATGTGCACGTGCTGGACAGGACACATGTCAGGTGGGGTCCATAGACAGATGGTGCTGATAAAGCACTTACATCACAGTGGGTCCCCACGTCCAGATGGATGATGCAGTTAAAACACATATATCACGGTAGGGCCCACCATCTTATGGACGGTGTAAATAAAACAGTTACATCAGGCTAGGACCCACCGTCTATGGGCTAGATGGTGGATGAAACACATAAAGGTGGGTCCCACTTGTAATTATATCTAACTCATTCTCTTTGTAAAGCCACAAAACAATCTCTACAATGATTGGACAATATGGATACAACACATTCCTCAAAATGGGCCCCATGGCTAGACGGTGTAGGATAAAACTCATAGATCATGGTATGACCCACCGTCCATCCACTTGGATGGTGTAGGTATAATAAATACATTAAGGTGGGTCCCACCGTCCCAGCATTGAATGGTGGGGATACACCACATACCTCATAATCCGACCCACAGAACTAGCTAATGTCATTACATCAGCTATATAGCTGGTACACTAGCTAATCATCTAGACAGAGGTGGGTCCAATGTGGGGCCCACCATAACGTTTATTTTCCATCCAATCTGTTCATAAGGTCACAAAGACCTGAATTAAGAGGAAAAAAAATTTCGTATAGATCCAAAACTTCTGTGACCCAAAAAGGGTTTGCATGGTAGACGTTCAATCCCCTACTGCTTTTTGTAGTGTGGTCCACCTGAGTCCCGTGTGTGGCTGATTCTTGGGATATCCCAATAATTAAAGAGGACCCATCAAATGGATGGTGTTGATGTTCAACACGCATCATGGTGGGGCCTGAGGTGGGGCCCACTAACCTTGCCCGTCCCAAGCAGCAGGATGCTGCTTGCTACAGCATCCTCTGGTCGCTGGCAGTAGCAGCATCAACCTCTTTTTTATGTTTACTTGTAGCTTTTCATAGGTGAGGCCCACATCAGGACAATCCACACCGACTATTAGCCTCTCCGACTCGTAACAGGTCTAAGGATTCCAATATACAATATTTTTCAGTGCATAGAAACATCACAGCAGGCCCTAACAGTTTATATTACTAATACCATCATTTTCTTCAATATGGCCAGCTAGTGATTTGGTTTGGGTTCATTTTTTAGCTCAATGCCTAAAATGAGCTGGGAAATGGGATGAACGGTGTAGATCGAATACGTACATCAAGATGGGGTCCATGTGAGTGGTCCACTAGAATTTTTTTGGATCAAGCTGATATTTCCATTTTTCCTTCAACATCCAGGCCTGTGGCCTCTTAGATCTAGACGGACGGTGTGGATACATACATCCATCCAAGTAGGGTCCATGTGAGATGTAAATGGCGTGGATACATACATCATCAAGGTGGGGTCCACGTCAGTGGCCCACCAATCTCCAGGGTCAAGCTGATACTTATGATTTCCTCAACCTCAGTACCTACTACTGGATAGTAGTCCATCCAGCAAATCATGACCCGCTTGGCCCACGCTCTGGGTGGGCAGCTGATGGACGGTGGGGATAAATTACATAGATCAAGGTGGGCCATATGTTTCAATGGTCAGGGCTCCTTGGGCACTCAAAATAGATGGACAGTGTGGATTTCCCTCATGCCAGTGAGGCCTGCTAAGCTAGGAATCCAGTTGATATTTGTAATTCCCTTCGTCCATGGCCTATCTAAAATGGACAGTCAGATGGGCCCTAGTTAGACAGCGGGGATGTCCCACTGGATGGACGGTCTAGAAAATACATCCATCATCAAGTGGGCCACATAACACCATAAAAGGAGAAAAGGGAAAAGAGAGAGAGAGAGAGAGAGAGAGAGAGAGAGAGAGAACGTTGTGGAAGGGGCCCCGCCACTATGGGCCCCTCTTCCATTACATCACATGCATGTCAACAAGGTGGGCCATTAGCCACACCTAGGGACCAAGATGGGATCCTCACCATTGATTGGTGGGTACCACTTGCCCTATGCAAGAAAATGAAAGGATCTACCGAAAGAGCACCCACCGATTCCCACTTCTTAAGCTACTAGGAATCCTTGGCTCCTAAGTTATCCCTTTGATGGAGGATGATGTGATCTGAAGGGTTGGATGGTGAGGATCTTAGGGTAGGAAGTGGGCCATACATAGCTTCTCCTCTTGGAAAGCTTGGACGGTTGCTCCCTTGGTAGCTTGGGAGTGAAGAGAGAAAATGAGAGAGGGAGAGAGAGGATAGATGGGAAAGAGGGATGGTGATGGGTGTAAGGAAGGGTTGCATGGAGAGAGAGAGAGTTGACTTTGGATGGGACAGGTATGGGTAGGGTACTTAACTTAATGGGTTGCGTACTTTGATTAATTGATTGATGTTTAGTAAAGATTCTCTTAGGTTTTGCAAATACACAGTGTTTTTCTGAAATATGCACAGGTCCACAACTCCTGGCCTGGGTATTGCATCGGTGCACAAGACGCACCATTGGAACCGCGGCGACGGCGTGTCACAAGGCTACAAGTCTTGGGTCAAGTCAACTCAGATCTACGGGATACGACTTAGGGTAGTGCACAAACGCCGATTACAGGTCGTGGGTTACCGAAATTCGAAAGGGAGCATCGCGAGAGTCTATGGAATGGTACGGACTAAGATACGGGCCTTACAACTATATTAGCATGCTATTGTGCACACAATGAAGGCAAAACTTTGTCCCACATATTCGTGGACTCGTCAAGATTTGTATTTTCCATTGCATCCTCAGTATATGACATTTAACTTATTATGTCTTTGCATCGCATGGCCTGAATAAGGCTGATGGTATTTATGGACTTGCCAGTATTTTCGCTTACTCTGATATTCATATGCTTGGCACATGCATTGCATACATATACACCACCCTCTAAGCTTCTTGTAAGCTTATGCACGACCATTGCGTGCACGTGACATTATGTTATAGCAGCATTGAGATAGAAGCATGTGCTAGAGCTTTAGAGTTTTTGTTTCATATATATATTTCCCTTTTAGCATTGTACTCGAATGATTTTATCAGTGGATATATGGTGATGATGTTTTTGTGACTTAGTTATGCTTGTGGTTTTGCTTAAAAAAAATCATACTAAAAATCCTCCTTGTAGGTCCTAGGATTAGAATCTGGCAAATGGGTGTCAGGAGCCAAGAATGGGGTACTACAGAGGCTGTCGGCACTGGATTCGGCGATCAGAAATTTTGTGAGCCCGATTTTTGAGTTTGGGGCGTGATAGATCTTCAAATGTAACCAACCCTCCATCAAATTCTGAATAATTATAGAAATGGGTCCGGTCACCAGTCATGTGTCTGGAGCAACCGCTATCAAGATACCACTTAGAACTAATGCCTGCTTTGAGAGTGGTATGAATTACAAGGCAGTTGTTCTTATTCGTCATTAACCATTTTTGGTGACAACTTTCTTTTGAGATGGTATTTTATCTTCACCTTAGGGCTGTTTGGATTTCTCTGGCAACTGAACTCGATACCCATTTCTCATTAATTCTTTACTTTTTTTTATTCGGTTGATCTGCCTGATTTAATAACTCCTCCATTCTTTTTATCATTTTGAATGGAGTAGGATGTTTCCTTCCTTCTTTTGGTATGCATTTTGAAGGACTCTTTGGTTTTTGTAATTTTCTTCCAGTTGGTTTAATTTTACTAGAATAGTTTAACCTGGAACTGTAGTGAGACTTACCAAATGTAAGACACTCAAACTTGTAGTGTCCTAAGTTTCCACATGAATGACAGATAGGAGTGTCCCTTGTGTTACTAATAGATGCAATAGTTTTCCTAATAGGTGGTTCAGGAAAAGAGTTTGATTTGCAAATTTCATAGTCGAACCCTCTCTTATCCTTTTGATTTATGCCCATTCCTAGAAGTCTTTCTAGTTTTTCATTACTTTGGAAGAGCTCATGACTAAGTTCAACAGATTGCTTTGATTTTTCTACATCTAATCTTAGTTTTTGATTTTCAGTTTTTAGACGCATATTCTCCGATTTTAGATGTTCAATCTGTTTGTCTAATTTCAACATTTCAAATGTGAGGGAAGTTGTTGTCCTTTCTAGTTTGTCATTTTCCATCTTCAGTTAAGATCTTCCTCTAGGTGATTAAACCCTTCAAGAGGAACCTCACTTTGATACCAATTGAAATTGTGGTGATACTGCTACAGTAGAAGTTGGAATTAGTCAAAGTGTCCTAGAGGGGGGTGAATAGGACTTTTCAAAAATTCTAATCTTACTGACTTGTAATGCTTACTAATCCAGATTAGTTCATCAATATTATCAGAGAATCATTCACATTCATGGCTATACAGCATATTTAGGATCCAAGTTAAACAGAACACAAATACTGCATATTTAAGCATATCAAGCCATCAACCCAGATATGCAAGAATCATCACAAACACATCGATGTATAGTGGTTCGGCTATGTGCCTACTCTACTCCCAACTGACACACTCCACCTTAGAGTGTGCCGGATTTTCCTATTTGATTGTTTTAAATTAGGTTAACCACAAACCTTCAGAACCTACATAAGGTACTGGCTACACAAGACAGATATATCATACACAAGGAATTGCCTACCAAAGGCATTCATACATGCCTACACAAGGCAACTAAAGATGCCTACAAAAGGCAATTAATGCCTACACAAGGCAACCAAACATGCTTAAACAAGGCAACTAAACATGCCTACATAAGGCACAATAGATCCTACACAAGGACTCTATCTCCCGTTGGAGGCCTGTAAAAGGTCTTGATAAGATAGTGAAACACAACCTGAAGACCAATCCTACACAAGGAAGGATCCTCAGATTCTATGGACTCTTAAAAACTTACCTGTAAGTAGGTGAGCCTCGTTCAGGACACGATGAAGATGATCGTCCTTGATGGCAAAGAATCTTCAGCTCCCTTGAACCACAAAACTTGTAGATGCTCCAATAGTAGCTGGGTTTGGGTCAAGGTATTTGGTGGAATCTACTCTATTAAATGTGAATCATTAAGAGACAGAGTGACTCTAGGGTTTTTACATTCAAGAGATTCCAGCCTAATGATTTGCCATTAAGAAGTTGTTGAAAGATCCTTGAATGGTGAAGTTCATTCTCCAATCCAATCTATTGAGTATTCAATGATTAAGAAGGGGTTAGGGAATGAACTTCCATGAGAAAAAGGATCAATGACGGTAGGTAAGAAGTTACTCTCTTTGAACTCTCTCTTTTTCTCAATACAAACTTAGAAAGTAAACTTCCAGATATATAGACAAAAATCCTAACAGAAATAAAATGGGCAAAATCATCCTGCATTCAATGCCATCGAATTAGGTTCGATGTCATCGAAGGCCACCTTTGATGTCATCGAGTGGTAGTGAAAAGGCCAAGCTATATGTCCTAGAGGGGGGGTGAATAGGACTATGCCAAATTTAGACTATAATAGCAAAAAAATGATAACCAAATAAAATAAATCAATTCACAATGCTTAAAATGAAAAGCAGCCTCAATAATCAAGTATTGAGAGATTGAAACAAATGCAGTTCTAAGGACAACCTTACACCATAAATACCAATGGTTTATGGCAGGACAACCTTATTTCTAGAACGTTCTTTGTATCAAAAACTCAAACTAAAGAGGAATAAATAAATAGCAAAGAATTAAAAATTTGTAAGAATTTAAATCTAAATTATTACAACATTCCCCACTGTGCTTGAAATGTAAATATTACAACATTCACATCCACACATGCATTCCACAACTTGAATGATAAAAGATAGAAAATTAAGCAAACATTCAAACTACAATACACAAGGAGTTATAGTGGTTCTCCTGTGTGTTCACCAACTGTTAAACAACAGCCACACAAAATGCTACTCCACTCCTAATATCCTCACACAGGGGATATTAGGTTCACTATCAAAATAGTTTTCACAGGTTCACCTAAAACCTTCACAGTTGTGTCTTTTTAACTTGGGCTTACACAATCCAAAAACCCACACTTTCTGAGTTTTCTGGCTCTCCTCAGATAACCAAATACAATGAGATTTTTCTAGCTTAATCTCAAAAGAAACCAAAAATATAATGTAAATTATAATAATGTAAAATACCTAGATTTCTCCTTTGCAACAGCCTGAAAGAACCAAGTCGGAGTAGAGGTTCGAATGTCAAAGTTCAATGTCCAATACTCACTTTATATTGGTTCTAGGTTATAATAGATTTTAAATTAAACCAAAATGGGCTAGCTTTAATTGATTTTGATTCCAGAAAGAGGAAAATAACACTTCCACTTTTCAGAACAGATTGGAATACAAGAAACAAAATCAATTTAAAAAGCTAAAGAAAAAGAATATTAAATATGCACTCTTAGCTTAAAATGGAGCACAGACTTATCTCTCAAAAGGTCGTATTATAGTTACTTTAGATGTCCTCAATATTTTAAAATTCGTGCACTATTTATAGGTGAGAAAATCGCATCTTCGACTGGTCCAGAGATTGCTACGACTAGTCTTAGAACCAATGGATATTTGAAAATTTGAGCGCGATAAGATAAGACAGTTTCACAACTGGCCGCAGGTAGTCTACTACTGGTCGAAGGACACCTTCGACTGGTCTTAGGTTAATCACAACTAGTTGAAGCCAAGAAAAATACATCGTTGTAGTTTGAGTAGTAGGTTCACAACTAGTCGAAGGAACAGTCGACACTGTTCATACGACTGGTCGAATAGACCCCAGGACTGGTCGAAGCTTAACAAAAAATTTTAAATTTTTGCAACAAACTTAGGACTGGTCTAGGAAAATCTTAGACAGGTCGAAGCAGTGCTAGGACTAGTCGAGAAAGATCTAGGACTAGTCTTAGAGCAGACCAGATTCCCAAATATAAAACATTTGCATTATGTATCCGAAATGACCTATTCTAAATGTCAACCTAAGGTCAAACATACCTTAATAGTGAAGTAAGGACATTGAACCCTTAAGATATGTAACCTTTAAAGAAAATGAAGCTTGAAATCTTGATGTAGCTTTTCCTTAAAAGCTTCAATTACGCAATCTCAAATCTTGACTTGTAACTTGTAAATTCAGTTGAACATTCTCAAGTCTTGACTTGTAAACATATCTTGTCTTTCAAAGTCAATCCTGCGAGACAGTCTTGTGGCTTAACATATCTTGAGTTAAGCATTGTGCTTCACTAATGTAGTCAACATTCATACACTGAGACTCGCTTCATCCATACATGCTTCATCCATACTGTGTCTCGAACATTTGCATTTATGTAATTTTACAAAGTACAAGCAGTGTTTTTGGCACCACAAATTTGACAACATAAAGGGGCTTTCAACCATAGCACTTACAGGTAGTTCGATGACTCGGGACTTTTGATGAAAAATAACTAAAGCTTGCTGGACAGTTTCTTAACTAAACTCGATGTCATCGAATGTGATTCAATGTCATTGAAATTTGAATTTCGATGACATTGAATTGAGTTCGATTCCTCGATCCTTTTAAGAGATTTTTCTTTAGAGCTTTCTAGATAGTTTCATGTCACTAGTTGATGTCATCGAACGTGATTCAATTCATCGATCTTTTAAGTGTTTTTCCTTCTGAGCTTGCTGGACATTTGAAGGTCCTTTTTCGATGTCATTGAAGGTTGACGTTTGATGTCATTGAACGTTGTGTCGATTCATCAAATTTTTTGGGTGATTTTTTGCTTAGACTTGTTGGACATCCAAAGACACTCTTTCGATGCCATCGAGTCAGATTCGTTGTCATCAAACATGAATGTTCGATGTCATCGAACAAATTTTGATGACTTGAACAAGATAGAAAAATGATATGATTTTCATATAAATTTCTAACTTAGTTTTCTATTACCTAATCTATAAAACATGTTTTCCTTGTTAGTTTTTTAATAGATTTGAGTGTTTTTCAATGAGTATTATTTACCTGAGGTGTTTTTCTCATGGGATGTGAGGTTTAATTTACCTTTGAAGCTCTTGATCCATCCATTGTTTTGAGTCTGCATCTTGTAGTTCTTTCATATGGGGCTTACATTACTGACTGACTCAACCTTCACATTAATTGACAAACAAAGGCACTTTCATAAAGAATCCCTACCATAAAGAGTGTTAAGTCTCCACGATTTGTGCCTTTCAGGTATACATTTATTGTGAAGATAGTGTGGAGAACTTTATATTTGACCTCCAAATCCTTGGAGCGTAAACATTTTCGTCATGCCGGGGAACTTTATTCCATTACATAGAATTTAAGTCATGGTGACCCGAACATTAGGAGAGTCAGTATTGAGATCCCCTAGACCAGTAAGACAGCCTGGTATTCCGAGGAGTTGTGTAATGATTTCAGCAGTGATGACTTTAGTGATTCGTCTAATAGTGACGGAGATGGATGGGGGATACAATACCGGCATGTGGCAATATGCTAAAAATTGAAGAATCTGTTCAACATGAATTGTTCCACCAAACGAAAGGAGTTTGGTCCAGCCCACCCATGGCTTCTAGTAGCGGCTATATCCCAAATGTCTCAATGCCTTCCAAATTTACCTCTCTCTTAAACAATTGGTCTCCCCCTGTATTTTTGTAATAATGTTTCACTTGGGGGTGTAATAATTGGAATGTGTATCTCATCTTGTGAATTTTCCTAAGGAGGTGTTGATGAGCTTGTTAGAGCTTTAGCCCTTAACCATGGAGCACATGTTTTGTACCCCGAAGGTCATGGTTTTTCTTTTTGGACATGGGTTTTTCCTTTTTCCTTGGGCATAATGGAACATACCCAATTTTTCAGCAAGATTGATTGAGAGGAGAAATACTTTAGACGCTGAAACCCTTACTTGACCTTACTTAACTCAATCGACTAAAGCTGTAGAGAATGGATTCAAATATAGTTCTTTATCAACACACACGTAATGACCAAACAACTTTGCACAAAAATAGAGACTTGATTACTGAAAACCCAAAAACTGAACCTTCACTTCAGTAATCCTAGGAAGATGATTTGGTTAGAGTTAGATGGGAGGCCTTACTATATTTGAAGCACGATGGTGATGAGAGAAGGAGTGCAAAGTTGTCGCCGTAACTTCAGGGAAAATCAGGAGATGAACAGTTGCAGGAAGGAGATGAAAATAAAAAGATCCTGCTCGAGCGATATATATAAGTCCTGATGTTTTGATGTTATCAAAGTACGTTTGATGCTATCGAAGAAAGGACTTTGATACCATCGAAACATGTTCCATGTAATAGAACAATTGTCCAAATAGGTCAGTGAGTTTTGCAAGATTTTCGATACAATCGAGTAGTATTCAATACCATCGAAGTGTTTTCGATGACATCAAATATCCCTCGATTGAATCAAAACAGCCCAGAAACAGTCATATCAATTCAGCTTGCACCAACCTATTTTTGGAGATGTACTCAAATATTTATTAATAAATCTTCATTTTGTGATCCTCAGATATTTATATACATATATTCAAAAAGAATGATGAGGCTATAGATCCTCAGATATTATCATCATAACAAATGGACCATAGGTTAGATTGCATAATCTTCATTTTGTGATCGTTGATCTTCTGTTTTCTATTAAGTGTTTATTGTTGAATGAAGATCAAACTTCTCTGGCCCAATTAAGGCATCAAAATATTTAGTATGATTTTCAGTAATGATTCCAAAACATGCATGATACCTTAATCATATGGAGAAGATGAGTTTTTATCAAATTTTCATGTATTGCATGAATCTCAACAAACTCCATATTTGTGAAGAGATTATTAGTCAAGTGGTTTTTCATTAATTGGCTCTTTCAAAAAGACTTATATTCTAAAATCCTAAAGCCAATTTGATAGATTGTGTTCATAAAACCCTTGACCAAATATCTCAAAACCTTTTCTTTTGCTCACCTCTTCTTGCTATGGCTCCCTTATGAAGTACTTGACCCACTATAAAATATATCAAAAGGATGGGTCATGTTCACTGGTTAGTTTACTTTGAGCAATCATTACTGGTGCCCGAGTTCATTTGTACATTATTTTTAGGGCAATTATATTTGTTTTGTGTTACCCACTTGGTAACCACTTTCTTTGAGCAAGAAGGTTCTTTCTTAGAGTGACTTCCGGATGATTTGGATTTATGTTTATAGTTCGACCTAGAAGTAAGGTGAGGATGTCTGAGTGTGGGACACACTTGTAGTGTGTTATTTTTCCACAATGATGGCAAGATGAATCAACCAAAAATTTCTTGTTTGAAATAATTGAATTTTTCACCACGGATAAAGTAGAGGAAGAGTCAGATTTATTTATTTCATATCGTATGCCTTTCATGTTCTTGGAGTTTCTACCCATGCCTAGAAGTTTTTCTAACTTTTCATTGCTTTAAGTGAATTTAGGAATTAATTCTTCTGTATGATTAGAATTTTCTACCTCTAGTTTCAGACTTTTGTTTTCCCTTTTTAGTTTCTCAATTTTTTATTCTAGAAGCTCTATTTTCTTGATTAGATTTTCAAAAGTAATACTTCTAATAGCAGTTCCTCTTTCATATTTAATTCTCTTAAAATCAAACTAATCTTCCTCTTCTAGATCCTTGGGAAGGACTGTAGTGGTGGAGGCCATGAGCATTTTCAATGACTTTTGGTCTTCATCACTTTCTAACTCACTTGTTTTTGAGTTTGAGTCATCGGTGTCATCCTAAGTGGCTACCATAGCTTTACCCCTAGATTTCTTTGTGGGACATTCTGTTGAGATGTGACCATAATTTATACAGTTGTAACATTGGAGTTCTTTGGACTTGTTGAAAATTTTGCCTACTAGGCGCTTGCAGTCCAAATGAATCCCTTTGTTATTGTATGGTTTTCCACGGTTCTTGTTAAACAATCTTTTAAATCTTTTAGCTATGAGGGCAACCTCTTCATCCCCATCTTCATTCTCACTTTCTTCTTCCTTTATAGTAATTGTGGTTTTAAAGGCTTTGAGAACATTATTTTTGGATTTTGTGGTTGTTTTAAGATGTAGTTCAAAGTTTGTAGAGAACCTATCAGTTCTTTTACTTTCATCTCATCAATATTCCTACATTCTTCAATGGTGGTGACTTTAGAGTTAAACCATTCTGATAGTGATCTTAAGATTTTCCTACATATTTTAGGTACTAGAAATGTTTCTCAAAGTCCTCCCATAGAGTTACATATGATATTTAATTTTACGTAAAACTCCATAAAGGTCTCATCTTCTTCCATTTTCAAGTGTTCAAATTGAGTAGTCAAGAACTGCAACTGTGATCTTGTTCATAACCCCAAGTGTAGGGTCACAATGTAGTAATAATCTTGGTGAGACTGAGGTCGAATCCACATGGACTGAACTTGTGTGTCTTCTGAATTTAACTAGAACTAGAACTAGATGAAGAACAAAAACAGAAATCTGAATTTAAAGGAGTAATTGTGAATAAGGTTTAAACAATCAATTAAAAGTGGGAACTAAGGTGCCAAGGATCCACTTGTAGCTTCTAAGGATGCTACTATGCTTGATTCAAGGACACAACTGGAATCAGAGTCCTATCTTATCCAGTTGGAAAAAGAGATAGTCAAATCTCTGAACTTCTCATTGATCTAACCTCAATGGAAGAGAATTGTGGTGAATTGGAAGGGATTCCATCACCCAACCATGTCCAGGAGACGATGGTAAACAACAGGATTTACCAAATTGATAATCTCAAATAGAAAAGAATATATTTAAAGCTATTGCAGATCTATTGTAATTTGAGTCACAACAAATCATTAAAAACTAAAAACATTCCTTAGAATGAACTAGAATTCAATGAAGTTCAAACATAAACATGAATAAAAGCAAAGTAAACATCTCAATCACGCTACAAGCTTCACCTCTTAGCCTTATCTAAGAGGTTTAGCCAACCATAGACATGATTGAATTAAAGTCTCTCAAACAAAGCATAAAACAAACTAAAGAAAGAAGAAGAAAGCTCTTGGATAGCGGATCCACCCTTTTTCTCTGCTCCTTGAACCCTAAAAGATGCCTAGGAATGTCCTCGGGTCTACTATTTATAGTTTTTGAGCTCTACCTTTCACACTGACTTGGAATTTTCGCAAACCGCCTTAAGTTACGCAATCCGCGTCGATAATTCTGTGCGATTTTGATAGCACCAAAATCGTATCTGAAATTGTGTGTGTAGAGTACTTAGGTGGCACCAAAATGGCATTAGGTGGCACCATATTAAGTTTTTTTTCTTACTAGACTATTTTGTTCAATTTTGGTGGCACCAAAGTTGGCTTAGGTGGCACCGAAGTGTCCTGTTTTTCTACTGTTTAACTTGTACTTTTGCTAATCTTTTCTTCATCCTTTGTACTTGGTTTCCTTAGATCTTTGGCATGAGAATTCTCCATTCTTGGTCTCCTAAGATCCCTTATTTTCCTTGGTGATTCTTAAGCACTAAATCTATGCTTTTAGCATTCTTTTCAATCCAAGCTCTCAGATTCACCTTGCAACACAAACATGCATAAAATATAACATTAAGCAATATCATGTTCATAAAACCAAGATATAAATGGGAGAAAATATGCAATATTGGACACTCAAAAGATCTCTTTACTATGCTAGTTCCTTCATGGGTTGTTTCCAATAAATCCGATGCTTCTTTTGTGGTTTTACTGATACTGATCTGATTGAATACCTCTTCTGAAACTACACAGCAAATGGCATTCATAGCTTTTGCTTCACTTGTTTTATTTTCTTTATCAAAAGTCATCTATTTTTCTTTTGATTTGGGTCTGGTGATGGTTGTGCCATTTTCAAATACAACTTATTCGGTTGGTGGCACATATTCATCCTTAATAATTTTCCAAACATCATGATCTAAGGATTCCAGAAAGTAATAAATTCTTGCTTTCTAATAAGCATAATTTGAACCATTGAAAGTAAGTGGTCAAGAGACTGATATTCCCTCTCCTTTAACCATAATACCATAATTCCTACTTCAGTTTAATATCTCCCTTTAGGTCGTTAAACCCTTCAAGAGGAACCTCTCCGATACCAATTGAAATTTTAGTACAACCGCTATTACTAAAGTATGGAAGTATGTCCAAATATCTTGGGGGGGTGAATTGGACTTTTCAAAAAAAAATCTTATAAGAACAACCAATGCCTAACTTTAATCAAGATGAGTAAGGAAAAGTAACTCTTTGGCATTCAGGCTAATAGAGAGTCCAAAACACATAAGCTTGCACAAAATTTACATGTAAAGAACAAGCCTGTAAGGATAGTGTCACGCCCTAAACTCGGAAACTAGGCTCACAAAATTTCCGATCGCCGAATCTGGTGTGACAGCCTCCGTAGTACCCCATTCTTAGCTCCCAACATCCATATGCCAAATTTCGATCGTGGGATCCTACAAGGAGGATTCTCTATCGTACATTTATCTTATAAGAAGCATAACCACAAGTTTACCCAAATCACAAAGGCAACATTATCATCATATATCCACTAATATAATCATTTGAGTACAATGCTAAAAGGGAAATATACATATATCAAAAATCAAAGCTCTAGAAGACCGCTGCACACTCCAAGCTCGATATTGTTGTAACCTAACTTCACCTACACGCATCTATCGTGCATAAGCTTATAGAAAGCTTAGAGGGTAGTGTAAGTGTGAGCACAAGATAAGTGTCAAATATTCAATGCAATGCCATAATCATACAATGTCGAAAATATTGGCAAGATCATGAATCATATGATAGCAGAGTAAGCAGAAATACTGACAAGTCCATGAGTCATACAATATCAAAGTACGTAATACAGATCAACAATGCAAATGAGGAGTCATAGAGAGCTAAATATCAGATGCCAAGGGTACAATGCAATATGTAAATCCTGCTAAGTTCGTCTAGGTCATATAACTGCAGAAACATATTAACCCAAAATGCCATATGCATGTGGATGTAATGCAATATGCAATGCGAATGAAATGACTAAGCTAGAGTGTGAAGTCAGGATGATAGTACGCAGTATCGTAGGCTATGGGGTCCATTACAAGGGATTTCTAACCAAACTAGTCTCATAACTAAATTTAAATAGTCAAACTCAATGTGGTAGACTCCCGATCTCAGGTTATTCATGCATCCCAACCGAAATCGTGGCCATTGCGAAGGTACACATAACAAATAGTTACGCACCACTAACCTGAGTGGATAGTGAATGAATAAATGAATGAGTCAATATGCAACTCCTACTCAAAAAGTCCACATATCAGTACTATACATCTCTTGGATCATCATCGGGGTCTAGTACACTCTACATGCAATCGCTGCCCACTGACGCGCGACCATGCAAGTGGAAGAGACCTCACTATCCTCCTGGCCAGTAGTCAGCCAATATCTACCCAGTACATCGATAGCGGACCCATTCATGAGCTGGTCAAACTAAGCCTAGCTATGCCCCCTACCCTCGGGCGGGTAAGGCCACACCCCTTCCCAACCGACCATGACACAGTGAGAGACGCGACATCCTAGTATTCGGCACTCGGGCGCTTATGTATACACTTAGTCTCGACGTTGGGGCGTCTCCTTGCCTCGGAAGTTTAAGATTTTCACCCAAGGCCATTTATGACAGCCCGATACTAATAATACATTTTCGGTGTCCCATCTGGCCATCCATGATATGCTTGTGGAGGCTATGACCCTGATGTCACTAAGGTGTACGGAATTACAACACACAACGCAAGATGCATGAGTCATACAATCCAGTCATGCATCAATCATGCGCATACCATGCACTCATGTGAGATAACCTCTGCCTATCAGGGAGTCTCATACCAACCCACCCAATGACATATGCAATGGTCAATCACATCTCATAACAAGCATGAGGATGATGCGTATGGGCATGTATCATGATGCTATGCTGTTACATACTCATAATTGGTATTGGATGATATACTCATAATCAGCATCGATAACCGGCACCGATAATCGGCCTCGACAATCGGCCGCAACAATCAGAATCGACCTCAACAATCAGAATCGGCCTCAACAATCGGCTTAAAGTACAACCACCCCTTCCCCTAAAGTCAACTCTCTCTTTCTCCACCCATCAAGTACACCCATCACTCACCCATCCCTCTCTCTCTTACAACCTCTCTCTCATTTCTCTCTCCCTTATTCTCTAAGAAACCGTTCATGGCTTTCATGAGAGAGCTTGGTGTGGCCCACCTTCCTACCAATTAATCCCACCATCCAAAGTCCATATCAACGGTTAAAATCCATCCCTTGGAGCTCTAAATCGTGTTGGTGGAAGGAGGAGTCAAAGATCCAACGGTGGGTGTTTTTCTAGGATTCGAATTGTGATTTATTGCTTGGATTTGATGATTTTAGGGCCCACTTGAGGTGGGACCCATTTGATGTATGGTTTGTATCTCCTGGAGGGGCCCATAGTGGCGGGGTCCCTCCATCACCATCCAATCTCTCTCTTCTTCTCTCTTTTCCCTCTCTCCCTTTTTCTCATTTTTTTTATGTTGATGATGTTTGTGGCCCACCTGATGACGTGTTGGGGGCCAAGCCACCCAAGGCTTGGACGTGGCCCACCTTGATGTATTTAATCTATGTCCATTCCGTCCATCTGTCCAGGACGGTGGACCCACTATAATGTATGTATTTTACACACCGTCCATGGACAGTGGATCCTAGCAACTATTTAGCTGATGTATTTACATTAGCAGGTGGGGTCTGATCATCCAAACCATCCATCTATGTGGACCCCACCTCCTGTTGCTGTTGTTCAGCGTCAGTAAGGTCTGTGGGTCATCATAAGGTATGTGGTATATCTGAACTGTCACTCCCCAAACTCGAAAATCGGACCCATAAAATTCTCAATCATCAAATCCGGTGCTGACAACCTCCGTAGTACCCCATTCTCGGCTTCCAGTACCATATGCCAAATTTCGATCCTGGGATCCTACAAGGAGGATTTTCAACGTACATTTGTCTCATAAGAAGCATAACCACAAGTACACCCAAATCACAAAGGCAACATCATCATCACATATCCACTAATATAACATTTGAATACAATTCTATAAGGGAATACATATATCGAAAATCAAAGCTCCAAAAGTCTGCTGCACACTCCAAGCTCGACGTTGTTGCGACCTAACACCACCTGCATGCATCTATCATGCATAAGCTTATAGAAAGCTTTAAGGGTGGTGAAAGTGTGTGTGCAAGGTAAGTGCCAATTAAGCAATATTAGAGTAATCAGAGTGAGCGGAAATACTGACAAGCCCATGAATCATACAACATCGGAAATACTAGCAAGATCATGAATCATATGATATCAGAGTAAGCAGAAATACTGACGAGTCCATAAATGCTATCAGTAATATGAGCATGTTAATAAATCATACAATATCAAAATAATGTAAAAACATATTGATAAGCCCACAAATACCATCAGCCTTATCCAGGCTATGCGATGCAAAAATATAATAAACCAATATCATATACCAAGGAAGCAATATAGATCAGCTATTCAATGGGGAGACATAGCAAGCCAAATATCAGATACTGAGTCCATGAATACTGTCAACCTTAATTATGTTATGCAATATAGAAGCACAATAAACTAAATGTCATGTGCTAAGGATGCAATGCAATGCGAATGAAATGACCAAGCTAGAGTGTGAAGTCAAGATGATAGTATATAATATCACAGGCTACGGGGTCCACCACAAGGGACTTCTATCTAAACTAGTCTCATACATATATTTGGATAGTCAGACTCAATGTGGTAAACTCCTGATCTCAGGTTAGTCACGCGCCCCAACTAAAATCTTTGCCATTGTGAAGATACACGTAATAAATAATTGTGCATCACCAACCCGAGTGGATAGTGAATGAATGAATGAATATATAACTCCTACTCAATAAGTTCACATATCAGTACGGTTCTTCTCTGAAAAATCACCGGGGTCTATTACATTTCAAACCAGATAACTGCCCTATCACGTACAACAAGGTGAGTGGAAGAGACCTAACTATCTGCCTACCAATATCGAGCCCGACTCATTGATAGCAGACCCATTCCTAGAGCTAGTCAGATTCAGCCTAACATTACCCCCTCCTCTCGGGCAGGTAAGGCCCTACCCCCTTCCAACCGATCATAACATAGTGGGAGACGCGGCCTAACAGTATACGGCCCTCATACGCTCATG
Organism: Magnolia sinica; assembly: GCF_029962835.1. NCBI lineage: Eukaryota > Viridiplantae > Streptophyta > Magnoliopsida > Magnoliales > Magnoliaceae > Magnolia > Magnolia sinica. The sequence continues at coordinate 64,490,806 of NC_080575.1, read as the reverse complement.
CATCCACTCAGTTTAGACGTTGGAGCAACCTCTAGAACCAAGAGGGTTCTGGGACTTTCACCCAGAGATATCTATAGCACCCCATGTAGAACATATTTTTGGTGTCCCATCCGGCAATCCACGATATGCCTGTGAAGGCTACGACCTTGATGTCACTACGGCGTACAGTAATCACAGCACACAATGCAAGATGCTTGAGTCATGCAATCCAGTCATGCATCAATCCTGCGCATATTGTGCGCTCATGTGAGATAATCTCCACCTATCAAGGAGTCTCATAACAACCAGCATTATGACAAATGCAATGGTCAATCATATCTCATAACAAACATCCAGATGATGCGTATGGGCATGTATCATGATGTTAAGCTATTACATACTCATAATCGATATCAATAACCGGCATCGACAATCGACCTCAACAATGTGCACATTCAACCAACATTGCCCCTAAGGAATGGCCCATATAGAGCCTAACATATAGTGGACTCATGGCCTCACATAAGGGCCAAATATACAACATCATGAGCCTCACTCAAGAGTTTAATACACATCACGATGGGCCTTTCACATGGGCGTAACATACATCACAATGGGCTTCATCGCTGGCCCTCAAATGCATCACAATGGGCATCATCACATAGGCCTATATACATTACATTGGGCCTCAAACACGGGCTGAATACACATCACAAAGGGCCTCAAATACGGGCCACATTTAAATCTCGTTGGGCCTCGATAATCGGAATCGGTATTAACAATCAAAATTGGCCTCGATAATCGGCCACGACAATCAAAATCAGAATCGGCAATCGGAATCGGCCTCGACAATCGAAATCGGAATCAACGTCAGCAAACGGCCTCGACAATCAAAATTGGAATCGATAATTGAAATCAGCTTCGATAATCAGCCTCGACAATCATAATCAAAATCGGCCTCGACAATTAGAATCGGAATCGGCCTCAACAATCGGCCTCGATAATCAAAATCAGAATCAGCTTTAACAATCAGCCTCGACAATCAGAATTGAAATCGGCCTCGATAATCGGCCTCGACAATCGAAACCAAAATTGGCCTCAACAATCGGCCTCGACAATCGGAATCGGCCTCAATAATCAGCCTCCACAATCAGAATTGGAATCGGCTTAAAAAATCAGCCTCGACAATCAGAATCGGCCTCGATAATCAAAATCAGCCTCAACAATCAGAATCAGCCTTGACAATCAGAATTGACCTCGATAATCAGAATCGGCTTCGATAATCGGCTTAATAAAGGGCTTAAGGGAAGGTCTCAATATGGACATTTAACCATCATTACCCATCAATGTGGATATTTAACCAACATTGCTCCCAAGGGGTGGCCCACATAGAGCCAGAGCCAAACATATACTGGGCCCATGACCTCACACAAAGGCCAAATATACATCGCAATGGGCCTCACTCAAGGGCCACATATACACCACATGGGCTTTCATCATATGGGCCAGAAATACATCACAATGAGCCGCTTATATACATCACCATACACAATGCAATGGGCTGCATACATGGGCCAAAAATACATCATAATTAGCCGCTTATATACATCACCATACACATCGCAATGGGCTACATACATGGGCCAGAAATACATCATAATGGGTTATATCCATGGGCCAGAAATACATCATAATGGGCCTCGACACATGGCCATAAATACATCACATCAGGCTTGCCCATGGGCCTCGAATACTTCACAATGGGCCTCACCCATGGGCCGAAAATACGTCATAATGGGCCTCATCATATATGTCATCATCACATTACATCAGGCCTTGCCCATAGGCCTCGAATACATCACAATGGGCCACAACCTATGGACTTCAAATACATAATAGGTGGGCCCTACACATGGGCCTAATATACATCAAAGGTGGGCCCTCCACATGGGCCTCATACACATCAAGTGAGCTGCATCATTGGGCCGCACTAATGGGCCTCATAGATGGGCTACAAATATATCAAGGCAGGCCTCACAGATGGGCCACAAGTATATCAAAGTGGGCCTGACGAACGAGCCATAAAAATACATCAAGGTGGGCCTCACAAATGGGAGCTTGATTTACATTTAAAATCATTTCAATAGTTGCAAGTGCAACATGTGTATCACTATACACATCATTCCATGGGGCGCATGGCCCACTAATGATGATCAGCACTATCCCAACATTGTCTAGCACTATCCAAACATTATCCAGCACCGTCTAGCACAATCTGGATGGTGTGGATATAGACTAAATTCATCGAGGTGGTTCCCACCAGACAGATGGCTCAGATGAAACATATATATCATCGTGTGATCCACAGTCCAGATGGACGGACAGCTACACAATGCATACATTTAGGTGGCCCCCCTAGAAAAAAAATAGATGGACAACATGGTGTAAGAACACATACATTGCAAGGGGTCCACAAGCAGAAACAGAAGGATGGTGTGGAAAAATTCATACATCATGGTGGCCCACAGAGCTTACTGACGTCAACCAGTAGTGGGACCCACGTCCCACGTGCTACAAGGTAGATGAACGGCTGGAGAAACACACATTATGGTGCGCCCCACAGCACCTATCCAGATGGACGATGTGGATAAAAACATACATCATGGTAGCCCACACATCACATCATCTAGATGGACGGTGTGAATACAGAATATATACATCAAGGTGGACCCACCCCACACGTGTGGCACGTGTGGGTGGGTCCCACATCCCAGCAAGGGACGGACAACTGTGGATTTCAAACCACATATATATGAAGGTGGGTTCCCACGTGGGGCCCATATAGTGTGTGTGTGTATATATATAACATATATTATTATAATATATTTATTATATTATTATTATTATTATTATTATTATTATTATTATTTTCTTTTCTTTTTCAAACATCCATTCTCTGGACATCCATTGATGGACGGTCCAGATACAATTCTATGTGGGACCCACAAAGCTGCTGATGCTACTATAACATCTATTTAGCCGGTGAAGCACCGGCCAATCAGATGCACACAAGGTGGGTCCCACGGTCTGGACGAATGGCATGCATATACAACACATGTACCAAGTGGCCTCACGTCTCAACAATGGATAGATGGCCTGGATATAAACCACCTACATAACATGGGTCCCACCATCTGTGTGTGGACAGTGGACTACATGATGAGTACATAGATCAGAGGTGGGTCCACACAACTTTGAATAAAGTTGATATTGTTTCCTTTCACGCGGTCCAGCAGCCTCAGCTGCTAGACGACCTAATAATGGGCGGTGGATACAATACGTCCATCAAGGTGGGGTCCACATACACGTGGCCCACCAGCTACATCCATCTAGGTGGGCCCATACGACTTTGTATGGCAGAGATCAAGTGGGCCACACCCATCACAAGAGAGAGAGAGAGAGGGACGTGAGTAACGGAGGGACCCCGCTACTATAGGACCCTCTTTAAACAATGCATACATTAAGATGGGTCCCACCAAATGTGGGCCCTCAAATCATCATAATCAATAAATAAAATCACCCACCATTCGATCTTCTTTGTCCGATGGAACGCTAGACTCCTTGGCTCTCACTTTGATGGAAGATAATGAAAAATGGAGGGTTAAGATGGGAGATGAGAGGGTAGGAAGTGGGCCACACTAAAGCTCCTCTCATGGAGCTCTCTTGCTTGGACGTGGGATATTTTTGATTGCTTGGAATTAGGTTTGAGAAATGAGAGAGAGAGGGTTGTAAGGAGAGAGAGAGAGAGAGAGAGAGAGAGAGATCGGTGATGGAGTGATGGATGGGAGAGAGGGATGGGTTGTGTAAGAAATTGTTGACATTTGGGGTTGTTGTGTAAGAGAGGTCTGGGTTGTGATGGCTTAAGTGTGTGTTGAGTAATGGGTTGAGTGATGTAGTACTTGACTTGTACTTGACCCTTGATGGGATTGATGATTGATTGATATGATATTTTGGGTAGAGATTCCCTCAGAATTGCAAATGTACGGTGTTTTCCTCAAACTGAATGTGGGCCCACATCTCCTAGCCTAGGTATCGCCTCGACACACGAGACGCGGCATTAGAACCGCGGCGATGGCGCGGTGGCTAGGGTACAAGTTTCAGGTTGAGTTGACTCATGTTGACAACGTGTGACTTAGGGTCATACGCAAATGCCGGTTACAGGTCGCAGGTCGCTGGAATTCGACAAGGAGGATCGTGGGAATTTACGGAATGGTACGGACTATGATACGGGTCTTACATGAACCATCCGTCCAGACTGGACGCTGGATGCTGGCTTATTAAAAATAAAAATAAATAATAACATATATACATATATGATATAATAATATATATTATATTTATGTATATATATAATATAATATACATATATATATAACCAGTGGGTCACACACGTGTGGACCCACCTTCATCTTATTATGTCTGACCATCCAATGGAGGACGTTGCTAGACTGATGTCCATCAGTCGTGAGATTGCATGTATTTTATCCCACCGTCAAGCTGGACGGTGGGGATTACCGTTGAGTGCTGCTGACATTTTAACGTCAGCAAGTGGCGTGGGTTTGATCCACACCGTCCATTTGCATGGACCCCATATAATATATGTATTTTATCTAACCACCCGTCCATGATGTGGACCCCACCTACATATTGATGTGTTGACGTCGCCGAGTACAGTGGGACGCACCATGATGTTTTATCCAGGCCATCCAGATTGACTGGGGCCTACCATGATGGAGTGTTTTATTTATGCTACGCATCCAGGGAATGGGGCCCACCTCATGTATTGCATACCCACACCATCCAGATGGGACGGTGGTATTCCACCTTGAATGTATGGATTTAGTCCACACCATCCATGCATGTGGCCTACCTACTATGGCACATGTATGCTGTCCACACCGTCCTACGTGGGATGGTGCTAAACGCACCATGCTGCACCAATGTATCCATATCGCCCACCCATAAAGAATGAGATAGATTCAAATATCAAGTGGAACAGTACACACTGTCCAGATTGTGGGCCCCACTTAATTATACATGGGTGGTACAAATGAAGCAGATTCAATTCTTTGGTGGGCCATGTATGTGGACCCCACCATGGTGCATATCTTCAATCCATACCGTCCATCTGTTTTGGCAGTGGATGGGGCCCACCTTACGTATGTGATGTATATCCAGTCCATTGATTTCAGTTGGACATGTGACTCCCACCACATGATGTATGTATTTTGTATTCGCACCGTCCATTCACGTGGCCCCCACGTGATGTACGCATTTTATTCAAGTTGTCCATTTGATGGGCCCATTTAGAATGAATAGGTCCCACCTCATTGAGATGTATTTATGGCCTATGTGCCAAGGCCCATTGTGATGTATATGCGGCCCATGAGTGAGGTCGGATGTGATGTATTTATGGCCCTTATGCTAAGGCCCATTGTGATGTATATATAGCCCATGAGTGAGGCCGAATGTGATGTATTTATGGCCCATGTGTCGAGGTCCATTGTGATGTATATGCAGCCCATGAGTGAGGCCCAATGTGATGTATTTATGGCCCGTGAGCCGAGGCCCATTGTGATGTATATGCGGCCTATGAGTGAGGCCCGATGTGATGTATTTATGGCCCTCGTACCGAGGCCCATTGTGATGTATATGCGGGCCATGAGTGAGGCCCAATGTGATGTATTTATGGCCCATGTGCCAAGGCCCATTGTGATGTATATGCAGCCCATGAGTAAGGCCCGATGTGATGTATTTATGGCCCATGTGCCGAGGCCCATTGTGATGTGTATGGGGCCCATAAGTGAGGCCTGATGTGATGTATTTATGGCCCATGTGCCGAGGGCCATTGTGATGTATATGCGGCCCATGAGTGAGGCCCGATGTGACATATTTATGGCCCATGTGCCAAGGCCCATTGTGATGTATATGCAGCCCATGAGTGAGGCCCGATGTGATGTATTTATGGCCATGTGCCAAGGCCCATTGTAATGTATATGCAGTCCATGAGTGAGGCCCGTAGTGATGCGTATTAGGTCTTTATTGAGGCCATGGACCCACAATGTGTTTGGCTCTATCTGGACCACTCTTTGGTAGCAATGTTGGTTAAATGTCCACATTGATGGATGATAATGGTTAAATGTCCTCATTGTGACCTTCCCTTAGGCACTTGTTAAATGTCGACATTGATGGTCATCGGAACCGCGGCGACCCCGTGGTCGCACTGGTACAAGTCTCCCATCAAGCCGACTTAGATCGATAGGATGTAACTTAGGGATTCATGCAACTGCTATCTATGTGTCGCTATTCGCCGAAATTTGACTGGGAGGACCGTGGAAGGAGGACCGGGGAAGCCTAAGGAACGGTACGAGTTAGGATACGGGTCTCACAGCTCTCCCCTCCTAAAAAAATTTCATCCTCGAAGTTTAAATCACAACACAATCAATACAGAGCTTACCAAGGGAGGGAAAACTATCACTATAGATATAATCAAAACACTCCATACCAACATAATCAAACACCTAAGGGATGGGGATAATACCCATGAATCTCAGCTTCTTACTCCCAAGACGCCTCATCGGCATTATGATGACCCCACTAATCCTCGGATCTTGGTCAGAAATAGTCGAAACTGGAATACTATGTAACCTCATAATCTTAACGGTAGGGAGCTATGTCAGAAAATCTCTAAGTTACTCGAACTCGGGGACCTAATCATTCTAAGTTCTCAACAATCATATGGTGTAGGATAGCTATCAGCAGATATGTAATGTTATCTTCAGGTATTCCTAAGTTATGCTCTGATACCATTTTCTGTCACACCCCAAACTCGGAAACCAGGCTCACAAAATTCTCGATTGTTGAATCCGGTGCCGAAAGCCTCCGTAGTACCCTATTCTCGGCTCCCAGTGTCCATATGCCAGATTTCGATCCTGGGACCCTACAAGGAGGATTTTCCAATGTACGTTTAACCCGTAAGAAGCATAACGACAATTATACCCAAATCATAAAGGCAACATCATCATCACATATCCACTAATATAAATATTTGAATACAATACTGAAAGGGAAATATATATATCAAAAATCAAAACTCCAGATGACCACTGCATGCTCCAAGCTTAACGCTACTACAACCTAACGCCACCTGCACGCATCTATCATGCATAAGCTTATAGAAAGCTCAGAGTGTGGTGTAAGTGTGTACATAAGATAAGTGTCAAGCATTCAATACAATACCATAGTCATACAATGTCAGAAATATTGGCAAGATTATGAATCTTACGATATCATAATAAGCAGAAATACTGACAAGTCCATGAGTTATACAATATTAGAGTACGGAATGCGGGTCATAATGAGCCAAATATCAAATGCCAAGGATGTAATACAGTATACAAATCCTGACGAGCCACGAATACCATCAAACTCATCTAAGCAATATAAATACAGAAATATAGTAAGCCAATATGTTAAATGTTGCAATGCAATATGCGGTGCGAATGAAATGACTAAGCTAAAGTGAAGTCAGGATGATAGTACGTAGTATCACAGGCTATGGGGTCCATCACAATGGAATTCTATCCAAACTACTCCCACACCTAAATTTGGATAGCCAAACTCAATGTGTTAAACCCCTGACCTCATGTTAGTTGTGTGCCCCAACCGAAATCCTTGTCATTGCGAAGATACATAACAATTAATTGCGCACCACCAGCTTGAGTGGATAGTGAATGAATGAATGAATGAGTATGTAACTCCTGCTCAATAAGTCCACATATCAACACCGTACATCACTGGGATCATCATCGGGGTCTAGTACACTCTACATGTAATCGCTGCCCACTGGACGCACAACCATGCAAGTGGAAGAGACCTCACTATCCGCCTGGCCAGTAGTTAGCCATTATATACCTAGCACGTCGATAGTTGACCCAATTACTAGCTGGTCAAACTAGCCTAGCTATGCCCACTACCCTTCGGCGGGTAAGGCCACCACCCCTTCCCAACCAACCATGACACAGTGGGAGACACGGCCTGCTGGTATTCGGCACTCGAGTGCTCATGTATCCACTCGGTATTGACGTTGGGACGTCTCCTGGCCTCGAAGGTTTAGGAATTTTTACCAGGGCCATCTATGGCGGCCAATGCTATAATAAATTTTTTATGTCCCATCTAGCCATCCACGATATATCTGTGGAGCTACGGCACTGATGTTGTTAGGGTATAAGTAATCACAACACAAAATGTAAGATACATGAGTTATACAATCTAATCATGAATCAATCCTTCATATATCGCGCTCTCATGTGGGGTAACTCCGCCTATCAGGGAGTCCCATAAATAACCTATCCAATGACATATGCAATGGTTAACCACATCTCATAATAAACATGCAGATGATGCGTATGGGCATGTATCATGATATTATGCTGTCACATACTCATAATTGGTATCGACAACTGGCACCGATAATCGGCATCGATAATTGGCCTCGATTATCGACCTGTACAATCAACTTCGATGATCGAAATCAGCCTCAATAATCAGAATCGGCCTCAATAATCAAAATCGATCTTAACAATCGGCCTCGACAATCGAAATCAGCCATGACAATCAGCCTCGACAATCAGAATCGGCCTCGATAATCAGAATCGGCCTCGACAATCGAATTCGGTCTTGATAATCAGCCTCAATAATTGGCCTCGATAATCAAAATTGGCCTTGATAATCAGAATTGGCCTCGATAATCGACCTCGACAATTGGCCTCGATAATCAGCCTCATCAATCGGCCTAATAAGTGCATAAGGGAAGGTCACAATGAGGACATTTAACCATCATCGCCCATCAATGTGGACATTTAACCAACATTGCTCCCAAGGAGTGGCCCACATAGAGCCAAACGCATCGTGGGTCCATGGCCTCAACAAGGACCTAATACACATCACTATGGGCCTCACTCAGGGGCTGCATATATATCACAATGGGCCTCAGCACAAGGGCCATAAATACATCACATCGGGCCTCACTCATAGGCCGCATATACATCACAATGGGCCTCGGCTCATGGACCAAAAATACATCACATCGGGCCTCACTCATGAGCTGCATATACATCACAATGGGCCTCGGCAAATGGGCCATAAATACATCACATTAGGCCTCACTCATGGACTGCATATACATCACAATGGGCCTCAGCACATGGGCCATAAATACATCACATCGGACCTCACTCTTGGGCCGCATATACATCACAATGGGACTCGGCACATGGGCCATTAATACATCCCATCGGGCCTTACTCATGGGCTGCATATACATCACAATGGGCCTCGGCACAGGGGCCATAAATACATCACATCGGGCCTCACTCATGGGCCACCTATACATCACAATAGGCCTCGGGACATGGCCATAAATACATCACATCGGGCCTCACTCATGGGCCGTATGTACATCACAATGGGCCTCGACACATGGGTCATAAATACATCTCAATGACGTAGGACCTGTTCATTCTAAATGGGCCCATCAAATGGACAACTTGAATAAAATGTGTACATTACGTGGGGGCCACGTGAATGGACAGTGTGAATACAAAATACATACATCTTGTGGTGGGAGTCGCATGTCCAACTGAAATCAATAGATCGGATATACATCACATACGTAAGGTGGGCCCCATCCACTATCAAAAGAGATGGACTATATGGATCGAACATATACACCATGATGGGGTCCACATACGTGGCCCACTAAAGAATTGAATCTGCTTCATTTGCACCACACATGTACAATCAAGTGGGGCCCACAATCTAGATGGTGTGTGTTCCACCTGATATTTGAATCTATCTCGTTCTATATGGGTGGGCGGTATGGATACATTAGTGAAGCGTGGTGGGTCCAGCACCATCCCATGTTGGATGGTGTGGACAGCACACACGTGTCATAATAGGTAAGCCCCACATGCATGGACGGTGTGGACTAAATCCATACATTCAAGGTGGAATCCCACTGTCCCATCTGGATGGCGTGTGAATACAATACATGAGGTGGGCCCCATTCCCTGGATGCATAGCGTAGATAAAACACTCCATCATGGTAGGCCCCATGCAATCTGGATGGCCTGCATAAAACATCATGGTGCGTCCCACAGTACTCGGTGACGTCAATACATTAATATGTACGTGGGGTCCGCATGTCCTCATGGACGGGTGGTTATATAAAATACATATATTATATGGGGTCCATGCAAATGGACGGTGTGGATTAAACCCATGCCACTTGCTGACGTTAAAATGTCAGCAGCACTCAACGGTAATCCCCACCATCTAGATGGATGGTGGGATAGAATACATGCGATCACCCGGCTGCTAGACATCAATCCATCAGCGTCCTCCATTGGACAGTCGGACATAATAAGCAGAAGGTGGGTCTACACGTGTGGGACCCACCGGTTATATGTATGTATGTATGTATGTATGTATATTATATTATGTATGTATATACATATATATAATATATATTATTATATCATACATGTGTATAAATTATTATTTATTTTTATTTTTATCTTTTATATTTTTAACAAGCCAGCGTCCAACGTCCAATCTAGACGAACGGTTCAGATATACCACATACCTCATGATGACCCACAGACCTTGCTGACACTGAACAGCAGCAACAGGAGGTGGGGTCCACATAGATGGAAGGTTTGGATGATCAGACCCCACTTGTTGACCACTACGCCAAAACTGCGAAAAAAGGACGGTCCAAAACCGTCTCAAATGACCAAAAAGGACGGTCATGGACCGTCGCAAGGGCCGTCAAATTTTGACGTGTCGTATTACTTAAAGGACGGTTGAAAACCGTCATTTTTATTGACGAAAAAAGGACGGTCATGGACCGTCCTAAAAAAGGACGGTCGTGAACCGTCCTTAAAAAGGACGGTCTCGGACAGTCTCTTATGAGCCTTTAAAGGACGGCCATCGACCGTCCTTTAAAAGGACGGTCATGGACCGTCCTTTAAAAGGACGGTCATGGACCGCCCCTTATAAGAGGGTCAATATACACCTGTTACATCATCATAATCTACGGCCATGGACCGTCCTTTAAAAGGACGGTCATGGACCGTCCTTAAAAAGGACTGTCATGGTCCGTCTCTTATGGGCCTTCAAAGGACGGCCACAGACCGTCCTTTAAAAGGACGGTCATGGACCGTCCTTAAAAAGGACTGTCATGGTCCGTCTCTTATGGGCCTTCAAAGGACGGCCACAGACCGTCCTTTAAAAGGACGGTCATGGACCGTCCTTAAAAAGGACTGTCATGGACCGTCCCTTATAAGAGGGTCAATATACACCTGTTACATCATCATAATCTTCCTGATATACACCTGTTACATCATCATATTTTTCCTGATATACACCTGTTATATAATATATTTCATCATATTCACATTCACATCCATCTAAACCTAAACTACGTAAATCCAGCATAAACTACATTCATCCAAACATAAACTACATCCATCTAAACCCAAACTACGTAAATCCAACATAAACTACATTCATCCAAACATAAACTACATCCATCCAAACACAAGCAATCTTATCCACATTACATTCATCCACACATAAATACATATAAGTTTAACATCATAAATTAAAAAAGAAAAAATCAGCAACAATTTTCTTTTTGTCTTTCACCTGAAAAAAAAAAATTTTAACCAACAAAACATTATAATTCAGAATCATGAAGAATTGCATAAACTCCTTCCAAAAAAATGAGCACTTATTAAAAATAAAACTGATCATTAAAATAGGTTTAGGTTTAGGTTTTAGGTTTTAGGTTTTAGGTGTTAGGTTTTAGGTTTAGGTTTAGGTTTAGGTTTAGGATTAGGTTTTAGGTCATAGGTTATAAATTTAGGTTATAGGTTATAGGTTAAGGTTTAGGTTATAGGTTTTGGTTTAGGTTTAGGTTAAGGTTTAGGCTTAGATTATAGGTTTAGGTTAAGGTTTAGGTTTTAGTTATAGGTTTTAGTATATAGGTTATAGCTTTAGGGAATTGAGAATAGGTTAAGGTTAAGGTTTAGGTTAAGGAAATCGGGTCCGAGTTCAGGATCGGGTTTAGGTTTGGGTTATCAAGTTTAGGTTTAAGTTTAGGTTAGGGAGTTGAGATTAGGATTAGGTGTAGGTTTAGGTTCAAGGATTTAAAAATACATTTTGATTTTAGGTTTAGGTTTAGGTTTTAGGCTTATGTTTAGGTTATAGGTTTAGGTTATAAGTGCAGTTAATAGGTTTAGATTTATGTTAGGTTATAGGTTAAGATTTAGGTTTAGGAAATTGGGTTCGGGTTCGGGATCGGGTTGAGGTTTGGATTAGGGAGTTGAGAATAGGATTAGATGTGGGTTTCGGTTTAGGGATTTGAGAATACATTTAGGTTTAGGTTAAGGTTTAGGTTTAGGTTTAGGTTTAGCTTATAAGCAATAGGTTTTAGGTTTAGGTTTAAGTTATAGGTTATAGGTTTAGGTATAGCTTTAGGCTTAGGTTTAGGTTACAAGATAAAAGGTTTTGGGAATTATTGAGAATAGGTTAAGTTTTAGGTTTAGGAAATCGGGTTCGGGTTCGAGATCGGGTTTAGGTTTGGGTTTTCAAGTTTAGGTTTAGGTTTAGGTTAGGGAGTTGAGATTAGGATTAGGTGTAGGTTTAGGTTTAAGGATTCGAGAATACATTTAGGTTTTATGTTTAGGTTTAGGTTTAGGTTTAGGAAATTGAGAATAGGTTAAGGTTTAGGTTTAGGAAATCGGGTTCGGGTTCGGGATCGGGTTTAGGTTTTGGTTTTCAAGTTTAGGTTTAAGTTTAGGTTAGGGAGTTGAGATTAGGATTAGGTGTAGGTTTAAGTTTAGGGATTTGAGAATACATTAAGGTTTAGGTTTAGGAAATCGGGTTGGGGTTCGGGATCAGGTTTAGGTTTGAGTTTTTAAGTTTAGGTTTAGGTTTAGGTTAGGGAGTTGAGATTAGGATTAGGTGTAGGTTTAGGTTTAGGGATTTGAGAATACATTTAGGTTTTAGGTTTATGTTTGGGTTATAGGTTATAGATTTAGGTTTAGGTATAGGTTTAGGTTTCAGTTTAGGTTATAAGCAATGGGTTTAGGGAATTGAGAATAGGTTAAGGTTTAGGTTTAGGAAATCGGGTTCGGGTTCGGGTTCGGGATCAGGTTTAGGTTTGAATTTTCAAGTTTAGGTTTAGGTTTAGGTTAGGGAGTTGAGATTAGGATTAGGTATAGGTTTAGGTCTAGGGATTTGAGAATACATTTAGGTTTTAGGTTTAGGTTTAGGTTATAGGTTACATGTTTAGGTTAAGGCTATAGGTTATAGGTTTAGGTTAAGGTTTAGGTTTAGGTTTAAGGATTTGAGAATACATTTAGGTTTTAGGTTTAGGTTTAGGTTATAGGTTACAGGTTTAGGTCTAGGTTTAGGTTTATGCTATCGGTTATAGGTTTAGGTTAAGGTTTTGGTTTAGGAAATCGAGTTCGGGTTCGGGATCGGGTTTAGGTTTGAGTTTTCAAGTTTAGGTTTAGGTTTAGGTTAGGGAGTTGAGATTAGGATTAGGTGTAGGTTTAGGTTTAGGGATTTGAGAATACATTTAGGTTTTAGGTTTTTATTTAGGTTATAGGTTACAGGTTTAGGTTAAGGCTATAGGTTATAGGTTTAGGTTAAGGTTTAGGTTAAGGTTTAGATTTAGGTTTAAGGATTTGAGAATACATTTAAGTTTTGGGTTTAGGTTTAGGTTATAGGTTACAGGTTTAGGTTTAGGTGTATGTTTATGCTATAGGTTATAGGTTTAGGTTAAGGTTTAGGTTTAAGTTTAGGTTATAAGCTATAGGTTTAGGGAATTGAGAATAAGTTAAAGTTTAGGTTTAGGAAATCGGGTTTAGATTTGAGTTTTCAAGTTTAGGTTTAGGTTTAGGTTAGGGAGTTGAGATTAGGATTAGGTGTAGGTTTAGGTTTGGGGATTTGAGAATACATTTAGGTTTTAGGTTTATGTTTAGGTTAAGGTTTAGGTTAAGGTTTAGATTTAGGTTTAAGGATTTGAGAATACATTTAGGTTTTAGGCTTAGGTTTAGGTTATAGGTTACAGGTTTAGGTTTAGGTTTATATTTAGGTTATAGGTTATAGGTTTAGGTTAAGGTTTAAGTTAAGGTTTATGTTTAGGTTTAAGTTTAGGTTATAAGCTATAGGTTTAGGGAATTGAGAATAGGTTAAGGTTTAGGTTTAGGAAATCGGGTTCGGTTTCGAGTTCGGGATCGGGTTTAGGTTTGAGTTTTCAAGTTTAGGTTTAGGTTTAGGTTAGGGAGTTGAGATTAGGATTCGGTATAGGTTTAGGTTTAGGGATTTGAGAATACATTTAGGTTTTAGGTTTAGGTTTAGGTTATAGGTTACATGTTTAGGTTAAGGCTATAGGTTATAGGTTTAGGTTAAGTTTTAGGTTAAGGTCTGGGTTTAGGTTTAAGGATTTGAGAATACATTTAGGTTTTAGGTTTAGGTTTAAGTTATAGGTTACGGGTTAGAGGTTTAGGTTTAGGTTTAGGTTTATGCTATAGGTTATAGGTTTAGGTTAAGGTTTGGGTTAAGTTTTAGGTTTAGGTTTAAGTTTAGGTTATCAGCTATAGGTTTAGAGAATTGAGAATAGGTTAAGGTTTAGGTTTAGGAAATCGGGTTCGGGTTCGGGATCGGTTTTAGGTTTGAGTTTTCAAGTTTAGGTTTAGGTTTAGGTTTAGGGATTTGAGAATACATTTAGGTTTTAGGTTTAGGTTTAGGTTATAGGTTACATGTTTAGGTTAAGGCTATAGGTTATAGGTTTAGGTTAAGGTTTGGGTTTAGGTTTAAGGATTTGAGAATACATTTAGGTTTTAGGTTTAGGTTTAGGTTATAGGTTACAGGTTAGAGGTTTAGGTTTAGGTTTAGATTTATGCTATAGGTTATAGCTTTAGGTTAAGGTTTAGGTTAAGTTTTAGGTTTAGGTTTAAGCTATAGGTTTAGAGAATTGAAAATAGGTTAAGGTTTAGGTTTAGGAAATCGGGTTCGGGTTCGGGATCTGGTTTAGGTTTGAGTTTTCAAGTTTAGTTTTAGGTTTAGGTTAGGGAGTCGATATTAGGATTAGGTGTAGGTTTAGGTTTAGGGATTTGAGAATACATTTAGGTTTTAGGTTATGTTTAGGTTATAAGTTATAGGTTTAGGTTAAGGTATAAGTTTAGCTTTCGGTTTAGGTTATAAGCAATTGGTTTAAAGAATTGAGAATAGGTTAAGGTTTAGGTTTAGGAAATCGGGTTCGGGTTCGGGATCAGGTTTAGGTTAGGGAGTTGAGATTAGGATTAGGTGTAGGTTTAGTTTTAGGGATTTGAGAATACATCTAGGTTTTAGGTTTATGTTTAGGTTATAGGTTATAGGTTTAGGTTTAGGTTTAAGTTAAGGTATAAGTTTTGGTTTCGGTTTAGGGAATTGAGAATAGGTTAAGGTTTAGGTTTAGGAAATCGGGTTTGGGTTCAGGATCGGGTTTAGGTTTGGGTTATCAAGTTTAGGTTTAGGTTTAGGTTAGGGAGTTTAGATTAGGATTAGGTGTAGGTTTAGGTTTGGGGATTTGGGAATACATTAGGTTTTAGGTTTAGGTTTAGGTTATAGGTTATAGGTTTAGGTTTAGGTTTGGTTTTGGTTTTGATTTAAGTTATAGGTTTTGGGTTTAGGTTTAGGTTTAGGGAAAGGTGGTTTTGATTTAGGTTATAGGTTATATGTTTAGGTTAAGGTATAAGTTTAGCTTTCAGTTTAGGTTATAAGCAATTGGTTTAGGGAATTGAGAATAGGCTAAGGTTTAGGTTTAGGAAATCGGGTTCGGGTTCGGGATCGGGTTTAGGTTTTGGTTTTCAAGTTTAGGTTTAGGTTTAGGTGAGGGAGTTGATATTAGGATTAGGTGTAGGTTTAGGTTTAGGGATTTGAGAATACATTTAGGTTTTAGGTTTAGGTTAAGGCTATAGGTTACAAGTTTAGGTTAAGGCTATAGGTTATAGGTCTAGGTTAAGGTTTAGGTTCAGGTTCAGATTTAGGTTTAATGATTTGAGAATACATTTAGGTTTTAGGTTTATGTTTAGGCTATAGGTTATAGGTTTAGGTTTAGGTTTAGGTTTAGGTATAGGTTTTGGTTTCGGTTTAGGTTATAAGCAATAGGTTTAGGGAATTGAGAATAGGTTAAGATTTAGGTTTAGGAAATCGAGTTTGGGTTCAGGATCGGGTTTAGGTTTGGGTTATCAAGTTTAAGTTTAGGTTTAGGTTAGGGAGTTTAGATTAGGATTAGGTGTAGGTTTAGGTTTGGGGATTTGGGAATACATTAGGTTTTAGGTTTAAGTTTAGGTTATAGGTTATACGTTTAGGTTTAGGTTTAGGTTTGGTTTTGGTTTTGATTTAAGTTATAGGTTATAGGTTTAGGTTTAGGTTTAGGGAAACGTGGTTTTGATTTAGGTTATAGGTTATAGGTTTAGGTTAAGGTATAAGTTTAGCTTTCGGTTTAGGTTATAAGCAATTGGTTTAGGGAATTGAGAATAGGTTAAGGTTTAGGTTTAGGAAATCGGGTTCGGGTTCGGGTTCGGGTTTAGGTTTTGGTTTTCAAGTTTAGGTTTAGGTTTAGGTGAGGGAGTTGAGATTAGGATTAGGTGTAGGTTTAGGTTTAGGGATTTGAGAATACATTTAGGTTTTAGGTTTAGGTTAAGACTATAGGTTACAGGTTTAGGTTAAGGCTATAGGTTATAGGTCTAGGTTAAGGTTTAGGTTTAGGTTTAGTTTAGGTTAAGGTTGAGGTTTAGGTTATAGGTTAAGGTTTTAGGTCATAGGTTTTGGTTTAGGTTAAGGGTATCGTCCCTGCAAATACAGATATAAACACGGCCATCCGACACAAATTGCCAGGCCCTTCCAATGCTGTCCATAAAAAATGGACAGCTTCATCATGGTCATAATAGCGGTTCCCTCTTTTCAGGGAACCCCGCTCTTCCGGATAGCTCCGACGCACATCCAGGTCCCTGTAAATACAGATATAAACACGGCCTGTCCAAATGGCCAGGCCACTCCAATGCTGTCCATAGGAAATGGACAGCTTCATCATGGTCATAACAGCGGTTCCCACCTTCCAGGGACCCCCGCTCAACATCCGGATAGCTCCGACGCACATCCGGGTCTGCTCGATCAATTTGTATTAGATACATAAACATGGCCTGTCTAAATGGCCAAGCCACTCCAATGCTGTTCATAGGAAATGTACAACTTCATCATGGTCATAACAGCGGTTCCCACCTTCTAGGGACCCCCGCTAAACATCCGGATAGCTCCGACGCACATCTGGGTCTACTCCATCAATTTCGAGCTAATACATTTAAAAACAACATAATTATATCTAAAAGCATCTGGATACCTGGAGAAGGCCTCCCATATTCGTATTGTTGGTTACTCATCCCTTTGTCTATAAGCCACAATCGACCAACACTTTCTATTGCTACCTGTACTCTGAAACCAACACAAATATAACTGGGAAACAATATAAGGAATAAGAAAAAATCAAGAAAACATTTACTAAATAAAAATTTTCCAATTTATCAATAAGGTTCAATTTATTAGTCAGATACATCCAGCTAGACCAAATACTGCTTCTTTTTTTCTAGATTGAAACAGGATAGATAGTTGATGATCTTTTCATATATAACCAATGTGACATATGGAGAGATGGACTCACAATTATGCCATGTGCCTCACTCAGACATCTCCTAACAAATTTTCTTTCTAATACAACAAAAAAGCTCATCACTTGTCCATCCTCTATTCATGAAACAAAATGAAGGTTCTTCTTGAAACAATGTTGGGTTTCAAAATCAATTTGGAAACACTATATATAAGCATGTTTTGCATAAATGATAAAAGTCATATATATAAGATCTTGATGTCACCAAAGAATATATCAAAATCAATTTGAAGGCATTGTGGATAAGTGCATTTTGCAGATAAGTATGATAAAAGGGTGTGAAATACCTACAGAGAATGTCCAGACATCACACGAACATATCATACTGCTATCCATAACGAATATAACAAGATCTGGTTTCTACAACATCAAGGAACTTAAATGTGATATAGATAGCATGTTGGCAACCAACATAAATGAATAAGAGTGATAAACCTTTAGAATAAGAAAATGAATACCGTTGTTTCAAACACTTGGTGCATTTCTTCAAACAGAGCCGCTTCCTATTTGTGGTGTCCACTTGTGTCTACAATTATCAGATCACAATTTTCCTTCTTAAACCGTTCTACACTTTCTGCTACAATTTTTACAGGGTCTGACTCCATGTAGCTGTGGATACAGCACAAATGATTTTTTATGTGAAAATGTTAGGGAAAGCACAAAATGAAACAAGCAGTGTTATGTAGACATAAACATATTTTATCTGACC
This sequence comes from Magnolia sinica, assembly GCF_029962835.1. Taxonomy (NCBI): domain Eukaryota; kingdom Viridiplantae; phylum Streptophyta; class Magnoliopsida; order Magnoliales; family Magnoliaceae; genus Magnolia; species Magnolia sinica. The sequence goes on along the minus strand of NC_080575.1, from coordinate 64,472,276 downwards.
AAAAGACGAGCAGCACTGGCAGCATTAACAAATTTGGAACTAATGTACATATTTGGAACTCGTTCAAATATTCCAGGACCTAAATCGGGTTTCACTGTGATGACCCATTCTCCATGGTTGCTTTTGAACTCATACCTATGATTCAAAATTTTTGAGGCATCAGCACCGAAAAAAAAAATCACATTCAATTTTTATAAGGGAGTCATGATAATAAATAATAATACCACACTGCCACTGCTGTGTATATTTCATGAAACAAAATAGATACACCTAGATAGGGGATGGCCCTAACTAACCCCTCAATACAAAGCTATATAATGAAAAAAACAGACCTCTATGCACAACCGCAACACTTGGATCCCTAAAAAATCAAACATCAAAGGATCAAGAGAATTGTAGCTTCACATGTACAACATGCAAGCACAGTAGCTCTCAAAGATCCCCATAACTTTCCATCTATTTTTCTTGGGATCCAGGCCGGGTTAAACATTTCATTTAAAGCAAACAAGGGCCTTTTTTGTTCAGGTCCTAACAGTGTTCCAGACAGAATGTACAGCAAAGCTAAAGAACTTGAAAATAAAGACACTTGACCAGGATCTCCATGAACCAATCGGATTCAGATCAGTTTGATGAAGGAAGAAAAAGTCACACTGTGATGTCAAGAAAAATCCTGCAACTGCTGATTACATCACATTTGTATGTATCCAGAAAATAGCATCTTGAACAGGACAACCATGCAATTTTTTTTCTTGTATTTACAGAGCACTTTGTAAGAATGCAGATAGCCATGCAATTTTTCTTATATTTACAGAGCTTTGCGAAGGCAACACACAGTCACATGTCTAGGTCATCTGAGAAAACCATCAGGGGTGCCTGATGTTTGGTGATCAAGTGGGTCAAATCATCAGGTAGAGTGATAAAACAATTGATGGTGTCAAAAATTGCCTAGTCCACATTAAATGAACATGTACACTGATGAGTTTGGTGACTGTTTTATACCAAAATCTACCCAATGCCTCTGAAAAGCAAAGAGATCTCAGGTCCATTTAGACATTTGACTGAACATTCGATAATTCCAGGGGTCTGAGGAAATGAGATCCTCTTTCCCATTCTTTTCAGTATTGTGGTGGAAGGTTGTATTGTAAACAATGCTATGACTGGTCATGTTCGATCCATTTCTGCTGTCCTATCAGTTGCCTCAATGGATAGGTACCTCCTTTTTCTTTTTCTTTTTGAGAAATGAAATTTTCATTGCCGATTAGAAAAAAGAGAAGAAGAAGAAGAAGAGCTAACTCAAGATTCTACAGCAGTTCTTCATGGGGACAAAAAACAGCTCAAATCTCCTTGCTTGCAACAAAATCCAATCATTTCAGGGAAAACATGAATAACCAACAAGAAAAACAGTGTATTAAGAGAAGCACAGTTCATTTTTTAACCAAAATCAATCAAGATATTAACACAAGTGAAACCAATCAGCAAAATCTGTACTCATTTCCTTAACCAAGGCAATAGAATGAGCAAGGAACGAGTATACAACAGCAGAAAATCAATATCATTTGCAAATCCTCATTTCCTTTGCACCCAATAAGATTTTATATGTATTTTTATTTCGTTCTTAAGGGATGAATAACAAAACAAACATTGTACAGTTCTCAAAATGTCTGATTGGTTAAGACCTAGTACACTAAATCTGTGTATGCTTCTTGTTACAGTGTTTTGCAATTGCATTGAAACAATGTCGCGAAACTCACTGCCACTTCTGCTTCAATGAATTTCCAGCAAATAGTATACCCTATTCGTCATGTATGATTTCAATGTATTGCTCCCAGCATTGCCAAGAACAGGCAGGAGGAATACAATCTTGGAACAGTCAGCTCAAAGATACTATGCATGAGCACATATCAGACAAATTTCTGCAGAAGTGCTTGTACAAGTTCTGCATCTCTATTAATGTCAAATCCGAAATGTGAATTACATAAACTGAATTTTAGAGTGTAATCCAAGTTCATGTAATTATAAGATATGAATTAGAGATCGACTAAAAAGATATGAATTCATTTTAAAGTGGAACCCAAACAGGTCCTTAGAATTTACATTCAAAAAATCCTCCAGTCTTTTTCCTATTGTGCAGGAGAACCATCTATGCACATAAAATTGCTGGCAACTATTTTTTTTTTTTTTGGTGTATTAAAATCCTCTCATCCCAAACAGGTGACTTTCCTCCCCCAAACGCCAACTGTAACTACGTCACTTGTAACTTACTTACATTTTAGAAAAGTTACAGGCATCCAAACAGGCCCTTAGTTGCATTCTGCTTCAACTGATCAAAAGCACCAGCTCTAATTTTTGGGATAAAGCCTTAAAATGATCTGTAAAAATGGATGAATGGCATGAATACAATATATACATCATGGTGGGGCCATAGATCATGGTGGTGCTGCAGACGAAATCGGATTGCTTACTGAGTTACTCAGTACGCTCTTATTGTACTGAGTAAACTCAGTAGGGCCCACCTTAATCCCAAAATCCCAAAATCCCCATATCCCAAAATCCCTAAGGGCCCGTTTGGCCGGTCGGATTGGAAGGGATTGGATGGTATTGGAAAGGATTAGAAGTTAAATCCTGGGATTGGCCTGGCGTGCCAAACAGAGTCATGATCTAATCCTAATCCCATGGGTCTTAAGACAATCCACTGACAAAATCATTATTACCTTTAAATCCCATCCAATCCACCCTAATCCGTTCAAATTTTCCAGGGACGTGTTTGGCTCCAGGGATTGGAAGGGATGGGAAGGTTTAATCCCGGGATTGGCCGGGCGTGCCAAACAGACTGGATATAGCAATCCAGTGATATAGCAATCCCATGGATCTCAAGACAATCCACTGACAACACCATCATCACCATGCCATCCACCCTAATACCATTCAATCCCTTCTAATCCACCCGGCCAAACGAGCCCTAAATCCCCAATCCCCAAATCCCTAAATCCCCAAATCCCTAAATCACCAAATAGTTTCAATCGGTCTTGAGATTGAGAGAGAGAGAGAGAGATACCTCATGTGGATGTACGAGAGAGAGAGCACCGAGAGAGGGCGCGGTGGAGAGCGGACCGAGAGAGAGAGAGGGCGCGGTGGAGAGCGGACCGAGAGAGAGAGAGAGGATGCGCGTGAGTGAGAGAGGGCGGCGAGGAAGGGAGGGCGGCGAGGGAGAGAGAGAGAGAGAGCCCTCGCCGAGGGAGGGCAGGGGTGAGAGAGAGAGAGAGACAGAGAGAGAGAGAGATGAGGGAATGTGGGCGCACGGCTCTTTTGAGCGCGCGCCCAAATTTGGGCGAGATTGGACGGTGCTCTGTGGGCCCCACCATGATGTATGATTTTCATCCATGCCGTCCATCCAATTTTATAAATCATATTAGGCTCTATGCCGAAAATTAAAGGGAAATAAATCTCAGGTGGTCCACACCACATGAGAACAATAGTAATTGGATATCCACCATTAAAATCCTCCTAAAGCCCACTGTACTGTTTATTTGACATCAAATTTGTTGATTTGGTCATCCAGGACCAGATGAAGGGAAAAAATAAAAATAAGCTTGATCCAAAACTTTTATGCCTATTGATCATATTTTTAATGGTCGACACTCATTCAACACGTTTCCTGTAATGTGGTCCACTTGAGATTTGCATATATCTCATTTTTGGTCTCATAATGTAAAATTATCTGTAAAAATATATGGACAGCATGGATGAAACACATACATCGTGGTGGGAGCCATAGAGCACTGAACACTAGTCATTGGTTAGTGTTAGGGGAGTAGTCAATCGTTCTCAAGCGTACAGAGTAAATCCTATGGGGGCCACCATAATTTATTTATTTTATCCACTCCATCTATTCATTTTAACATATAATTTTATTACATAAGTTCAAAAATGAAGCCTATAAAAATCTGAAGTGGACCACATCATAGGAAATAGTATAAACTGAACATCTACCATTAAAATAATTTGTAAGGCCACCGAAGTTTTGGATCAAGTTGATACTTTAGTTTTCCCTTCATCCATGTATTTGTGATCTATTGAACAGGTTGGATGACAAATAAAAATCATTGTAGGCCATAAGAAGATTTCAATGGTGGAAATCATTATTCCTAATGTGTTCCTGTGGTATGGTCCATTATGTCCACGTCATCCATCTGAGAGAGAGAGAGAGAGGACAAAGAGTGAGTCTCTCTTACGAGCGGTCATGGATCACATGGTCTGTGCTCTGTGGGCCCCACCATGATGTATGTGCATGTTTCATCCTTGTCATCCATCTATTTTTCATTTTATTTTATGATATGAGACAAAAAATGAGGTATATCCCAATCTCAACTGGACCACATTATAAGAAACAGTGTTGAATGAGCGTCGACCATTAAAAACCTTTTGGGGGCCATATAAAGTTATGAATCAATCTGATATTTTTTTCCCCTTCATCTGGGCCTGTATGACCTAATCAACAGATAGGATGTCAAATAAAAGGTACAGTGGGCCTTAGGAGGGTTTTAATGGTGGATATCCAATCACTATTGTTTTCATGTGGTGTGGTCCACCTGAGATTTATATCCCTTTCATTTTTAGTATTTTGCCCTAATATGATTTGTAAAAATGGATGGACAGCATGGATGAAACACATACATCATGGTGGGACCCATAGAGCACCGACCAACATCCAAAAACGATTACTCGCCTCGAACATATTTCGTATGAGAAAGATATTGGGCAAACAAGATTGATTAACAATTTGAGTGAATTTTGATTTAAACATCTGAAGTTATTTACTTTTCATGTTTGGACTGATCAGATTGTCCTAAAACAGTTAAAGGTTGTTCATAATATCAAAAATATATAAATGAATAGAAAACACAAACATCAGCTTGATCCAAAACTTCTATAGCCACCAAGAAATTTTAAATGGTAGAGGTTCAATCACACTATTTCCTGTGGTGTGGTCCACTTGAGCTTTGGATATGCTTCCTGTTTGTTCTTTAAACCTCAAATTATCTGTTAACATGGATGAATGGAGTGGATAAAATAAATAAATAACGGTGAACCCCACAGAGTTTACTTTGATAAAGGTAACGAGTAATTCACTTAAGTGTAGTGGACAAAGGTTTCCTTAAAACATTCATAATCATATATTGGGCCTGCCTAAATGTGATTCACATATCCAACCCACTCATTATGTGTGTCCCACTTGGATGAGGGGTCAGACCAAGTTTCAATCGCATCCAAAACTCATGTGGGCCCCACCAAGTGTTTTTATATTTTTTAGGATGTCTTCACATAGTTTTAAATGGTATGGCCCACTCGAGTTTCGTTTACCGATGATTTTTGAGATATCTCATAACTATAAATGGGACACATCAAATCCACGATGTTGATGTTCGACACACATCATGACGAGGCCCACAAAACTTACTAACATCAATTCTTAGGTTCTCACAAGGTCAGTTATAAGTTGGGTCACAATTTTAACTAGAATATTTGGCCCATTTCACATGTCTAGTTCATTCACTCTATTTTACTAATTAATTCTCAATTTGACTAGTTACTCGCCTCAATCAGGTTAGATATATATGAGAAAGATATTGGGCATACAAGATTGACCAACAATTTCAGTGAAATTTGATTTAAACATCTGAAGTTATTTACTCTTCAATTTGAACTGATTAGATTGTCTAAAAACGATTAAAGGTTCAATTAGTGGATGTGCCTAATAATTTAGTAATTTTATTTTTCACAAATGAATTTAACATTTATTTTTTCAAAATGTATATTTTTTTTCTCTTTTAACTAAATATTATTTTTATTATAAATAAATTTAACATTTTTTTTTACAAAATTTAGTTTTCTTCTTTAAAAAATATTATTTTTTTTTTACAATTTGTCAAAATTTTCACAATTTTGTTTATTTTTTTAAATTTTATTTTTCAGAATATCATTTTTTAAATCTCACTTTTGTTATAACTTTTTAATTTTTCTTGTCAAAATACAAAATCTGATTGGTGGACTTGGTATGATTTGATGGATGCCGGTCGTCTTTTTTTTTTTCTTTTTCTTTTTAGATTTCATTTGGCTTAAACTATATTCCAATTCCTTTTTAATTAACAAGCAGCTTAAACTATATCTAAGCTGTGCAAGTTTACATCTCATTGCTTTGGAGACGAGTTAATAGCCGAAAAATGATAACATGAGAATGGCCTATACTAATGTATGCATTTGGTACCAATTCTTAATGTTGGCAACACCTAACATACCTGTACCTCTCCAAAGGTCACACTGATTGAATGATCTTAACTGTCTGAAATTGCCGTTGGATTAATTTGGACCATTTTCTTTTTGACTATCCTGAAGAACATTGACTTGTACTGTTCTTTTTAAACATCTATATGCTTCAATCTCCTTTGGTCTGCACTTATGTTGAAGGGCACATCTATTATGTTGGGTAGAACACTTATTTTAATATCACAATGACTGGATAATCTCAACCATCTGATATTACCGTTGAATTTAGACCATTTTCTTTTTTACCAAGGTATTAAGGAACTTTGATTTGCACTCCTCTTTCTTAAACGTGTATTTTTTTTTTTAACCTCGAGTTAACACTCTTCTTCTTCTTCTTTTTCTTTTTTCTTTTCACGTTTACATGTTTTTAATCCCACCTTGTGTATTGTAGGCCACATCCATTTAATTTGGTATAGATCCTTTTTTTTATTCAATTTTTCTTGTCAAAATACAAAATCTAGTTTTCTTTTTTAAAATATATATTTTTTTTACATTTTTTCAATTTTTTCACAATTTTGTTTAATTTCTTATTTTTTTTTCAAAATATCATTTTTTTAATCTTATTTTGTTATATAAATTTTTAATTTTTTTTGTCAAAATAAAAAATCTAGTTTTCTTTTTAAAAAAAAAAAAAAAATTTTTTTACAATTTGTTAATTTTTTCACAATTTCATTTAATTTTTTAAATTTTCTTTTTCAAAATATCATTTTTTTATCGAACTCTTGTTATATAACTTTTTAATTTTTCTTTTCAAAATACAAAATCTAGTTTTATTTTTTAATATATATATATATATATATATATATATATATATATATATATATATATATATATATATATATATATAAATAAAAATATATATATAATTTACAATTTGTCAATTTTTTCACAATTTTGTTTAATTTTTTAAATTTTCTTTATCAAAATATAATTTTTTCAATATCACTTTTGTTATATAACTTTTTGATTTTTCTTGTCAAAATACAAAATCTAGTTTTCTTTTTTAAAATATATATTTTTTTACAATTTGTCAATTTTTTCACAATTTTGTTTAATTTTTTTAATTTTCTTTTTCAAAATATCATTTTTTAAATATCATTTTTGTTATATAACTTTTTAATTTTTCTTTTCAAAATACAAAATCTAGTTTTCTTTTTAAAAATATATATTTTTTCTACAATTTGTCAATTTGTTCACAATTTTGTTTAATTTTTAAAATTTTCTTTTTTAGAATATCATTTTTTAAATATCACTTTTGTTATACAACTTTTTAAATTTTCTTTTCAAAATACAAAATCTAGTTTTCTTTTTTAAAAAATATATTTTTTTACAATTTGACAATTTTTTTACAATTTTGTTTATTTTTTAAAATTTTCTTTTTCAAAATATCATTTTCTTATCGAAATTTTTTTTTCAAAATTATCAACTTTATTAAAAGTTCTTAATTTTTATTTCAAAATCTAAATTTTTTTCTTAAACATTGTTAGTTATTTTTATAAGCTTTTTAACGTTTTTTTTTTTCGAAATTCATAATTTTTTTTTTTGTTTTTAATGTTTGAGTTGAGCATTAGTCTAATGTAGACGGTCGTTGACAGTCTCAAATAACCACAATAAGACGGCTAAGGACCGTCTCTAATAGAGACGGTCATTGACAGTCTCAAATAGGGACTGTTAAGGACCGTCCCTAATACAGGTTCCTTTTCCCTACCTTGCAAAAGCAGTAAAAGACGGCCGTTGACCGTCTATAATTGAGACGGTCCATAACAGTCTCAGATTACCAATACAAGACGGTCAATGACCGTCTCTAGTAGAGACGGTCCTTGACAGTCTCAAACAGAGACAGCTAAGAACCGTCCCTAATCCAGACTCTTTTTAACAGTCCTAACTTACAGGAAAAGACGGCCAACGACCGTCTCTAATTGAGACGGTCCTTGACAGTCTCAAATTACCAGTAAGAGACGGCCAATGACCGTCTCTAATAGGGACGGTCTTTGACCGTCTCAAATTCCAGCATATAAGACGGTCATGGACCGTCTCTTATTCCAGACGGTCAATGGCCGTCTTTTATCTGCAGTTAACGACGGTTTTCGACCGTCTCAAATGATTTGTGGACGTTCAAATTTTCAAGACAATAATAAGGACGGTCAAGGGCCATCTAAAAGTTTAGAGACGGTTTACGGCCGTCTCTAAAGTGTCTTTAAACCAAGCAATTTTAGAGATGGTCCAGAACCGTCTCTAAATCCGTCATTTTTTCCCATTTTTCACGTAGTGGACATCAATACATCAGCTAAATAGCGATTGGGACACTGTCCACGGACGGTGTGTAAAATACATACATTATAGTGGGTCCACTGTCCTGGATAGATGGACGGAGTCGACATAGATTAAATACATCAAGGTGGGCCATGTCCATGCCTTGGGCGGCCTGGCTCCCAACACATCATTAGGTGGGCCATAAACATCATCAACATAAAAAAATGAGAAAAAGGGAGAGAGGGAAAAAGAGAGAAGAAGAGATAGATCAGATGGTGATAGAGGGACCCCGCCACTATGGGCCCCTTCAGGAGATACAAACTATGCATCAAATGGGTCCCACCTCAAGTGGGCCCTAAAATCATCAAATCCAAGCAATAAATCACATTTCAAATCCTAGAAAAGCACCCACCGTTGGATCTTGGACTCCTCCTTCCACCAACACAATCTAGAGCCCTAAGGGATGGATTTTAACGGTTGAGATAGACTTTAGATGGTGGGAATGGGTGGTAGGAAGGTGGGCCACATCAAGTCATGGACGGTTGGTTGGAGAATGAGGGAGAGAGAGATGGAGAGAGAGGCTGTAAGAGAAAGAAGGATGGGTGAGTGATGGGGTGTGATGGGTGAGTGATGGGTATACTTGATGGGTGGAGAGAGAGAGAGGGAGAGTTGACTTTAGGGAAGGGGTGCTTGTACTTGGGGATGGGTGTTGTACTTTGACATGACTGATTGATTGATTTGACATGTTCTTGTGGGATTGCAACGCGCGGCATTTTTCTCGAACTGAACACAAGCCCACCTTATGGATTTGATATGTTCTCCTGGGATTGACACGTTCTCCTGGGATTGCTGACATTTTAACGTCAACAAGTGGCGTGGGTTTGATCCACACCGTCCATCTGCATGGACCCAATATAATATATGTATTTTATATAACAACCCGTCCATGAGGACGTGTGGACCCCACCTACATACTGATGTATTGATGTCACCAAGTACTGTGGGATGCACCAAGATGTTTTATCCAGGCCATCCAAATTGCCTGGGGCCTACCGTGATGGAGTGTTTTATCTACGCTATGCATCCAGGGAATGGGGTCCACCTCATGTATTGCATACCCATACCATCCAGATGGGACGGTGGGATTCCACCTTAAATGTATGGATTTAGTCCACACCGTCCATGCATGTGGGGCTTACCTATTATGACACGTGTGTGTTGTCCACACCATCCAACATGGGATGGTGCTGGACGCACCACGCTTCACTGATGCATCCATACCGCCCACCCATATAGAACGAGATAGATTCAAATATCAGGTGGAACACACACCATCTAGATTGTGGGCCCTACTTGATTGTACATGTGTGGTGCAAATGAAGCAGATTCAATTCTTTGGTGGGCCACATATGTGGACCCCACCATAATGTATATGTTCGATCCATACCATCCATCGGTTTTGGCAGTGGATAGGGCCCATCTTACGTATGTGATGTATATCCAGTCTGTTGATTTCAGTTGGACATGCGACTCCCACCACATTATGTATGTATTTTGTATTCACACCATCCATTCACGTGGCCCTCACATGATGTACGCATTTTATTTAACTTTTCCATTTGATGGGCCCATTTACAATGAACAGGTCCCACCTCATTGATATGTATTTATGACCCATGTGTCGAGGTCCATTGTGATGTATATGCGGCCCATGAGTGAGCCCCGATGTGATGTATTTATGGCCATGTGTCAAGGCCCATTGTGATGTATATGCGGCCCATGAGTGAGGCCCAATGTGATGTATTTATGGCCCATGTGCCAAGGCTTATTGTGATGTATATGCAACCCATGAGTAAGGCCCAATATAATGTATTTATGGCCCATGTGTTGAGGCCCATTGTGATGTATATGTGGCCCATGAGTGAGGCTCGATGTGATGTATTTATGGCGCATGTGCCAGGGCCCATTATGATGTATATGTGGCCCATGAGCGAGGCCCGATGTGATGTATTTATGGCCATGTGCTGAAGCCCATTGTGATGTATATGCAGTCCATGAGTGAGGCCTATAGTGATGTGTATTAGGTCCTTGTTGAGGCTATGGACCCACCATGCATTTGGCTCTATGTGGGCCACTCCTCGGGAGCAATGTTGGTTAAATGTCCACATTGATGGGTAGTGATGGTTAAATGTCCTCATTGTGACCTTCCCTTAGGCTCTTGTTAGGCCGATTTCCAAGGCTGATTATCGAGGCCGAATGTCAAGGCCGATTTCGATTGTTGAGGCCGATTCTGATTGTCGAGGACGATTGTCGACGCCGATTATCGAGGCCCATTCTGATTATTGAGGCAGATTATTGAGGCCGATTCTGATTGTTAAGGCCGATTCCGATTGTCAAGCTCGATTATTAAGGTCGATTGTCAAGGACGATTCCGATTATCGAGGCCAATTTTAATTGTTGAGGTCGACTCTAATTATCGAGGCCAATTGTCAAGGCTGATTCTAATTGTCAGGACCGATTGTCGAGGGCGATTCTGATTGTTGAGGCCGATTGTCGAGTCCGATTCTAATTATCAAGGCCGATTCCAATCGTCGAAGTCAATTGTATAGGCTATTTATCAAAGCAGATTATCGATGCCAGTTGTCGATACTGATTATGAGTATGTGATAGCATAGCATCATGATACAAGCCCATACGCATCATCTGCATATTTATTTTATGAGATGTGGTTAACCATTGCATTTGTCATTGGGTAGGTTGTTTATAGGACTCCCTGATAGGCGGAGTTGCCCCACATGAGAGCACTGTATGTGTAGGATTGATGCATGACTAGATTGTATGACTCATGCATCTTACATTATGTTGTGATTATTGTATGCCCTAGCGACATCAGGGTCGTAGCCTCCACAGGTACATCGTGGATGGCCGATGGGACACCAAAAATCTGTTCTAGCATCGGGCTGCCATAGATAGCCCGACGTGAAAATCCCTAAACCTTCGAAGCCAGGAGATGCCCTAACGTCAAGACCTAGTGGATACATGAGTGCCTGAGTGCCGAATACCAGCAGGCCGCGTCTCCCACTGTGGTTGGTTGGGAAGAGGTGATAGTCTTACCCGCCCGAGGGTAGTGGGCATAGCTAGGCTAAGTTTAACCAGCTCATGATTGGGTCCGCTATCGGCGTGTCGGGTAGATATTGGCTGACTACTGGACAGGCGGATAGTGAGGTCTCTTCCACTTACATGGTTACGCGTCCAGTGGAGGGTGATTGCATGTAGAGTGTACTAGACCTCGGTGATAATCCCAGTGATGTATGGTGTTGATATGTGGATTTATTGAGTAGGAGTTGCATACTCATTCATTCATTCATTCACTATCCCCTCGGGCTGGTGGTGTGCAACTAATTATTGTGTATCTTCGCAATGGCAAGGATTTCAGTTAGGGCGCGCGACTAACTGACGTCAGGGGTTTACCACATTAAGTCTGGCTATCCAAATTTAGGTATGGGACTAGTTTAGATAGAATTCCCTTGTGATGGACCCCATAGCATGTGATACTACGTACTATCATCCCAACTTCACTCCAGCTTAGTCATTTCATTCGCACCACATATTACATTGTAACATTTAGCATTTTGGCTTTCTATGTTTCTGTATTTATATGGCTTAAATGAGGTTGATGGTATTCGTGGCTCGTCAGAATTTTCATATTATATTACATCCTCAGCATATGATATTTGGTTCTGCATTCCATACTCTGATATTGTATAACTAATGGATTTGTTGATATTTTCGCTTACTCTGATATCGTATGATTCATAATCTTGCTAGTATTTACGACATTGTATGAGTATGGCATTGTATTGAATGCTTGACACTTATCTTGTGCACACACTTACACCACCCTCTAAGCTTTCTATAAGCTTATACATGATAGATGCGTGCAGGTGGCTTTAGGTTGCAGCAGCGTTGAGCTTGGAGCATGCAGCGGTCATCTGGAGCATTGATTTTCGATAAATGTATTTCCCTTTCAGCATTGTATTCAAATATTTATATTAGTGAATATGTGATGATGATGTTGCCTTTGTGATTTGGGTACACTTGTGATTATGCTTCTTACGAGTTAAACGTACATTAGAAATTCCTCATTGTAGGGTCCCAGGATCGGAATCTGGCATATGGACGTGAGAGCCGAGAATGAGGTATTATGGAGGTTATCGACACCGGATTCGGCAATCGAGAATTTTGTGAGACCAGTTTCCAAGTTTGGGGCGTGACAAAGATGTTGAGTAAATGTATATGATAAAGATTGAATGATGAACTCTAATGGGAAAGAAGGAATGAGGAAGTGGGTATAAACTCTTTGAAGCAACTCTCTCAAACTCTCTTAAATTTTAGCTCCTTTTTCTAAGAAGCAACCTATGGTATTTCTAATAGAGGAATCCCAACAGTAACAAAACAAGTAGAAATCTGTCATTGTTGAAGCTATCGAGGAGTCTTCGATTCCATCAAAATTTAAAATTTAATGTTATCGAGCTTACTTCGATTGCATCGATTTCCTACACACATATTCATTTTTGTGTAGAACAAATTCTACTCGATTTTATCGATCACCCTTCGATTTTATCAATGTGCACTTTGATGTAATCGAGAGGTAATTCGATCCCATCAGATTTTCTTCAAAAAATTACATTTGGTTTCTGGAAGATTTTGTCCTGATATTCGATGCTATCGAATTTTGAAGTTCTATATCATCGAATGGTATTCGATGTAATCAAAGAGATGTATTTTCCTGGATGTTTTGCTTGATAAAATTTTCCTTATGTTTGATATAATTGAGTAGCCTTCGATTCTATCAAGAACTTACTCTCAATGTGATCGAAGATAACTCGATTACAATGATGAACACTTAGAGAATGTTTTCTGTGTAGAGGGAGTGCTCTAAGTCGATGCCATCAAAGATGGTTTGATTCTATTGAAATTTGAATTTCGATTCTCAGCAGATGGTTATTTTGTTGTTGGACACAATAGGCCTATTTCTCGATGTAATCGAACAATGTTCAAAAGAATCGAAAATGTCTTCGATTGCAAATCGATGCAATCAAATTTTCCTATAAAGTTCATGTTTTACTCCTCTAACATTCTAAGTGTTCAACACTTAAGCTTTTCAAAAATGATTTACAATGAATTGGAGGTAAGAATAAGTTAGATGGGGTCATTTACCTCAAGGGTTTGGTTAGGGAAGTGAGGCTTCATTTACCTATTTTGAGCACTCGAGGTTTTTCCTAGTTAAGGTCTGGATCTTATAATCTTCATCTTAGGTTTTAATTAAAGACTGACTCAACACTGAACTAATTTGACAAACCATGGCACTTTCACCTTGCTCCACTCTTCCAACCCTAATTCGTCCTTAGAAACAATTAAGAGACCCATATTTATAGTATTTGCTTACACCGACTTTGAAATCGCCTCAAATTTATGCAAAAAGTTACACTATCAAAGTTGGGTTCGGTCGGATTGAATTAAAGTTGAAAATCCCACTCTCTCACTAGACAATTCTATGCTATTTTAGTCAGACTGAAATCAAATTTTGGTCGGACCGAAGACTGTTTCAGGACAATTCTGTTTTAGACTGAGAATTCCAAAGTATGTTTTTTCAGGACAATATTCAGGAATATGTTTTTTTTCAAGACAATTTTCAAGATTCCTTTTCTTCACTTCAAATCTTCGATTCTCTTTATTCCTCACTTGGTTTCTTTAGATCTTTGGTATGTGAATTCTTCATTGATGATTTCCAATTCTCCAAATCTTCATTTAGTAATCTTTTGAGCATAAATCTTCCTTTTGACATCAATTTCACCTTAAGCTCTCGAAATCACATCACACATGAAAATATGCATAATTAGATCAATTAAGCACTATCATGTTTATAAAACCAAGGCATAAATAGGAAAAAATATGCAATATTTGATGCTCAACATATTACCAGCCATATTTGGAAGTGGTTTCAAATGAATCATATCCCAACCATTTGGGTTCAATTCAATGGCTCTAGGGAGAGCTAAGGCATGATATAATGAGATAAAGTAGGCACAAACGAGTGATTACACCTATTCTTGTAGTTACGCTCGAAAACTAGTTGACTCCTTCAAGCTTCAAACCCAATGATGAAATGCCATTAAAGTTTCAATTTTTGGAGTCCACAAGCTCCTGTAGACTAATATGAAGCATCTAACAGAAGCAAAATGAAGGAAAAACCATGGTTTTGCAATCCATCATTAATAGCAGTTTTCTTCTCCATCTGCTGGTGTGTTTTGGTGCGATCAGTCGAGTTGTCTAAGTCCAGAGATGGCTATACTCTATAACAGGGAAATACAGGAAGATGATGAAGAAGTAGAAGCATATAAAAGGATAAGAAGAAAGAATTAGGGAGAGAGAGCAGGCGTTATTGCTCGTTGTGTTGCACCGACTAGACTCGCCTGAGCCACAGGTTGGGTCTGGGTGTGCCTGGCTTAGTTTTATCTCAGTCTAGAGATCGCTATATGTGCAATGGGAGAGGGAGAGAGAGAGAGAGAGAGAGAGAGAGAGAGAGAGAGAGAGAGAGAGTGTGTGTGTGTGTGTGTGTGTGTGTGTGTGAGTGCGGGTGGTGGTCGTGCTTCACTCGCTATCAAGTCGTGACTGAGTTAGCTGAGTTGGGGTAGCGTCTGAGTCAAGTCCTGACATGCTTGCTCGTGCAGGTACTGAAAAGGAGAGATGGAGAAAGTGATGGGATGAGGAAGAAGAATCAGAAAGAAAGAGAGGGAGATTGGGTCGCGAGTCACTATCTAGTCAACTCACTGACTCAAGTCAAGTTATAGACTCATTTTGGGGCCTATGTTTGGTCTAGTATTACTGGGTTTCCAGTAGGAAAGAAGGAAGATGAGAAGAAGAAAATAAGTGAGAGAAAAGAGAGAAAGGAAGAAGAGTGAGAAGAAGAGAAACTTGAGAGAGGAGACCGAGTCAACTTGACTAGAACCGAATCCAGCTGGGTCGGGTAATGCTTAGGCCTGGTCCAGGCTTGGAGGAGGTCCAACAAGGAGAGATAGAAATAGAGATAGAGAGA
Source organism: Magnolia sinica (assembly GCF_029962835.1). NCBI lineage: Eukaryota > Viridiplantae > Streptophyta > Magnoliopsida > Magnoliales > Magnoliaceae > Magnolia > Magnolia sinica. The sequence continues at coordinate 64,456,600 of NC_080575.1, read as the reverse complement.
GATATGGAGAGTGCAAGTGGTGGTTGTTCACTACACCACCACGACTTGAGTCAGTCGTGGACCAAATTGGGTTTGTTCTTGTGCGAGTCCAACCTGTTGTCGGGTTAAGTAGACTCGACATGTTGAGTGTAAAGATGTGAATTATTGCATCGACTTGACTCCACCAAGTCGTTAGTGAGTTGTGTAGGTCGTGGTTTGACCATTGGAAAATCGATCAGGGTTGGGGAGCCCGATTAGTTACAAAGTCTTGAGTTGGTAGGGTCGTGGGTTGAGTTAAGCGTGGTCGGGCTGAGTCACTAAGTTAATAAAAAAACCTCCGGTCTAACGTCAGTTTATACACTGTTGGGTCAAGCTACTAAGTCGATTAAGGATTCAAGCATTCCCTAGCAACACTCGAAGGCAGTTTGACACATAAGGTGATGATTTCTTCCCCTTGAACTTTCCTCTTCTATATTTGTTTAAGTGACAATTTCTATTTTAATTTTAGTTGATAATTAATATTTCTACTTCATGATTATTTATGCTACTTTCTGGAATTGATTACTAAATCATATGCTCAACATTTATCTTACATAAACATCTATATGTTATACTTGTATATCTTCTCATGCTTGTAGATCGCTCATGGATTGCTTGTGGAATTTGAACCGCTACATTTATTAGTGGGGACCCCACTTTTATAAGTATATCCAGACTTGGGATGTAACTTGATTGATTGTGATGATAATGGACCCTCAACCTAGTGGTTACTTTGAATGATGTGAATATTGTGGGCTTACCATCCAAGGATCGTTTTACTAATGTGGCTTTTGGGGATGATATTTTTGTTGCATCGATTTAATATTTGCAATATGTGGATTTGATTTGCCCTATATGGCTTCGATTTAATATTTGCTTCGACTTGATATTTGCCCTATGTGACTTCGACTTGATATTTGTCCTGAGTGGCTTAATGAAAATATTTTTATATAACCATGCGATTGTAAGTTCCACATGTTGAACTATAATTGACCACTAGTCGATGAGGTTACCATTAAACATCCTAATGATGGAGTCTCATGAGCTAGAGATGGTGGTATGGATGCCCGAGATGTCAACCTATGTTGGGTGATAAGCCCGCCGTATTGACCTTTGAGCTTTCTTAAATTGGCTTGTTGTAATCGAAATAATAACAGTTGGGTTAATCATGCATGCATTCATAGTATATGGGCGATAACGGGTGGCTAATTCTACATGTTATAGCACGGGCCCTTATCGTGGTATCGTTTCGCTAACTCCGAGACCATCGACTATCGACCTATATACATGAAATATTTTAGGATTGGTCACCATGCTTGTACGTGATGTGCTTCACTAGTAACCAGCATATGCATGGGCTTCGCCTAAATTCCGACTGGACGAGCATCTCCAGGTTGATGTGCACTCATGCATCCATGCATTTAAATAAGACTGCATCTTGTAATGCTTTGAATGTCTTATTCTTTAAAATTATGCTTGACTAATGCGGCGATGTGTAATCTTGAGGAGAATTCACACTGAGCTGGCTACTCATTTATCAAATATATAACCATACAGGTAGTGCGAGTGGTTTAAATGAATTCATGATCAGGTTTATGAGGAGCAGGATACAATTGTTACGGATGCATGGCTGTATTTATTAAGAGAAGCTGCGCAATCTTGCAATTTAAGTTTTTATGCACTTTATATTGTCTCATGTGTTAAATTGTGTATTCCCTGTATTGTTAACATTGAGACATTGGTTTGTATAAGCCATTTGGGTAGCCGCTCATAAATTTTGAATGTATATGAAATTTCTTTTATATTTGAATTGTTTATCTTCTGATAAGCTGCTAACTCTGCCAAAAAAAAATAAAAAATAAAAAATTCTAGAATTTAGTTGTCTTTAAAAGTTAACACCCGGGTTTTTGCCAAACGAGTCATATACTCGGATTTCGAAAAACCGAGGCATTACAAAGACTTGGCTCTAAGGATCTCGCCATCTATGCTACATACGCTAGATTGTTGAGGAATTGTCTTTTGTAAATTCTCTCTCATTTCATTAATATAGTTGAGTTCCTTTTTACTCACATATTATATTTATTGGATCATGCTGATATCACGATGAAAAAAAGTAAGTTTATCCGAAAAGCAAAAAGAACTCATTAGAAGAATAAACTTTTCCATTCACAAATTACATGATTGCGCACATGAGTAGTTGAATAGATGGCCAAATTGCTTTCGTTCGAGGTCATATGTGACTACTTAGTCTCTCTGTCTACCTTAGCACTCGGGGTTAACGTATTTGCTTCGAATTGAGCTGAAAAAGGCTTCAGCGTGCCCAACATTATATACATGCAAGTACGACTGAATTTCAGGCTAAACACCCTGTGATTCTAACCACTTGATCCTATATTTCTATTCAACAATGTGTATATCCCCATATTCTTTTGAGTTGTTTATCTGCACGCTCAATCAAACGATTAATTGTCTTACTGATGTCACCACTTAGTTAGTTCATTTATAGTTAGAACATGAGATAATGGCCTAAATGAGTGTTATGAGCAAAGTTTATCACAATGGAGGTGGATTTGGTAGGCCCGTATAGTTAGATCGTATTATTTGATTTGTTAAAGGTTCAAAATGTGACTGTTTTTTATTTTTTATTTTTTATTTTTATTAACATTCTTTTTTGGTTGTCCATCTACAGCTCTAAGACAATCTAGCCCTGTAATTTTTTGCCCAACAATGGTGGTCAATCGTGTCAGTAGCATCAGGTATCCTAAACACGTGTGACTCTTTAGATGATGAAGACAAGAGAGCCTTCATTTATACTGAGAATAATGGTCTAAGTCCTAATTTAAGATATATAGTTATTAAGTTTTGATTAAGTCGTACTAAGAAAATGGTTAGTTAGGATATTTTCTTTTCAAAGTTGTCGTGTAGTGGGATTAGTAAATAAAATCAAAAGTCTCTGCCTTCCTAAAGAGTTACACTAATGCGTACACTATTATATATCGAAACTCTCTCGTCTCGCTTCCTCACTCTCTGAATTAAAATAGTTTTTATCTTTTAGTTTTTTCCTCACTCTCTTCTCTCAATATTCTTGTCTTTGTTTCTTCTTCTCATATATCCATGGATGCCGAGACCCACCTTTCCAAAGAGTAGGGTTTTTTTTTTTTTTTTCAACCATGCGTGATGCGTCCTTGTTTATTTATTTCATACAAATTCAAGGCCATTATCAGTTTTGATGAAACACGTGGCTCCTCATCAGTCCCAACATCTGCACGCAGGGCCGTAATCATACTCTGGATGTCACGTGTGTGATCGTCCTCATACTTCGGATGTCACATGTGTGATTGATCCTGACCATTCATTAGCTACCCCTCGTAAAGGACAGTTTCGTAACGAAATATATTGTTCAGCCTATCAGAAAAATCATACTTGCAGGAGAAAAAAGAACATCAAGAAGAAGGAAAAAAGTTCATTGGTCCAAATTTAATATACATCGTGGCTCAGTTGACGCGTAGAACCGTAATGAATGGCACATATCGGTTACAGGTGTCCCATTTAGCAATGGGAACCACGCCCCGCGCGTTATCGATGATATTCAAAACCCGGTCAATGAGTTAGACCAAAAGGTGTGGGCGCATTCTCGGATCTCCATAATACGAGGTAATTTGACCATATTGGCCTCCATATATGGTCAAATTCCATAGAGATTCAACCGTCCAAATATTCCAAAAGTAGCCTTCTGACAAGCTTTGAAAATTCTTTTGAACCAAAATGTCATTGTTGTTGGTTCAGTAGCTGTACCATTTTTGAGTGAATATGAAGTTGCATCATATTTAATGCTTAGAAAGTGATGCGCACAGAAACCTTTTTTGGACGTGGGCAAGGCCCAACTCGTGAGGCCCACATTGATGTATGTGTATAATCCAAGCCGCTCATCCTTTTTGCCGTATCATTTTAGGGCTAGGGCCCAAATATTAGCCTGATCCATTGTTTGTGCGGGACACATAATAGAAAATAATGGTGACACTGGCACCCAAAATTGAAACTTTCTAAGCTCACTGTGAGTATGTTAGAAGTGGACATTGCACAAGTCAGGACTTTTTGGCCACACAAATTTGATTAACCAACCGTACGAAGCCAGCAAATCCACCTGATCACTTAATCATCAAGTCTAGCCTCGTGAATTGTTCATCTAGGGCTCAAATCTAACTGACCCATCACTGACTAATCAAGACAACCGTATCTAAATTAAAGATCTACCTAGAGCCGAGTCAACTATGGCCCAAATCTTAACTAATAGACCAAGTCAACATATTTACTCCTTTAAACAAAGAACCAACAGTTTAGAGTGACTATGACCAAATCAGCACTTTTGCTAATTTCGAATAGGCCACACTGTGAACTTAGTTAATTCAGACCCTAACAACTGCGCCCAAGAAATCTCCCAACCCAATTCATTCGAAAAATGCCGCGATTATCCAAACAAGCTTCAGACCACTCGTTAGTGGCCCACTAGTTCCAAAATTATAAAATAATATTCGTCTCACTGGGATTGATGTCCATCGCGGGTGGCAATTTAAGATAGTACCCAAAACTATACAACTTAAGCAAGAAGCCAAGTGCTTGAAACGCGCGAATCTCCTAGGCTCAAATCTAAAAACTTAAGTGAAATAGATCTTCCACTTTTTCGCAAAGTTGGGCTTTCTGACCGTTAGTTCGTAACCAAACTCGAGCCATGAGTCAAGGATATTTCTCTGCCCATATCTGTATAATTGTGGGCCCGATCGATCATCAGTGACCATCGATTGCATATAAGGCCCTTGCGGCCAATTTAGTCATCCATTTGCCACCAAACTCAGAATAACCCTTCATCTAACAATGAGACACCTGACTCATGACACAAATGGACCAGGTGGCTACTGGGATGGCCCCAAGGGCCAGAAACCTACCTAGTAGGGATATATATGTTGGAATTAACCACCTAGGGCCATTTAGACTAATTTCCAGACTATATAAACTCTAAAACCTCTCTCCCACTGTTTCGAACAAGAAACAAATGCATTTGATTTGGGATATTATCTTATTTAAATATAACAAAAGGAGAGTATTTAGGACAATCATCATATTTCATTAATACTGGGTTCAATTACATCCTTAGACATCCCTTGATTCTAAGATAGATTATTTAGAATGCAGCAATAGATAATTAACAAAGTTCAAATATCCAAGTCAGATATCAAATCCGGCAGCACTTCGACTCGTGATTTGATCATCTCTTTAAGAGGGATATGACATAGATTTCTTCTACTGATTTCTCCTCTTGAATCTTGGACAGAAGAAATCTGGAGACTTGGCCATTCCAGCAGCATACCAGCTCTTTAACTTTACAAACTGTAGAACAGTCTGGTTGCGCGGGCCCACGTAACCGATATGGTTTGCACGGGTCCGCGCAAACCATCGGAACTTCCTCTCTCCTAACTTCACTCTTCCTCCTTGCTCTATTTCTTCTCCAAAATCTTCAATCCGTGCAAATGAAGGGGGGAGGGGGTATTTATAGACCCTCGCACGTGTGGAACCTCGAACTTGACGTCTTGGGACCCACCTTTCATCAGTCTTGACCGTTCATGGAGACTTCTTCCTGAAATCTGTTGTGCAGACCAGCACAACTGGTTTTTAAGTTGCGTGAACCCATGCAATCAATATCCTTTGCGCGGACTTGCGCAAACAACCTCAAAGATACTTCTCCTTCTTCTTTTTCTATTTTCTTTCCACTTCTTAATCTTCTTTTGCTTCAATCCCTTTTTCATCATTTTTATGCCTCAACGGATGCTCCCTTGATCCTTGCTTTGTTTCTCCAAAAATCAAAGAAAAAGGATCAATTTTGCCCCCTAGTAGGGCTTGTACGGACCCCCGCAACGAAAACCCATGCAATGTACTCGGCCGCATATTCTATAAATACTACGAATCCCTATTCATTTCGCATTTTCTCCTTTCACAGCGAACTGTCACCTCGACGATTCTCTCCCACGCAACTGACTTCGCTTGTGCGAACCTGAGCAACAGATTCCCTGTTCATGCAAGGCTTTCGGCCATCGTGCTGCCCGTGTAACTGACTTTGATTACGCGAGTTCGCGCAACTGGGACTGTGAAAAATTTTTAGTAATTTGAATTTTTTTCTACGAGTACCTTCAAGACTTGAAACTTCTTTTTACTGTGGCCTGTTTTCAAGCTTCCTCTTCTAAGAGAAGAAATCGTCTGTCCTCTTCTAAGCTGAAGCAACCACTTCTTCATTCTTAGAAACATGTGGAGATAAATGAAGAAACTTTGAATCTCTATAACCCTTTCACCAGTAATCAAACCATTATCCCTATCAATTTACCGTGTCACTGGTTGATTTTACATAGCGAACCCTTTGACCGACAAAATATCTTTGTCTCAGCGAATGACTGGATCACGAGAGAGCCGAGAATTCTGACAGGATATCTGGGAGAAAGTGGGATCTGTCAAAGAGCAGGTAGAATTCAAAAGATGAGATTTTTGCGTCCGCACTATGATCTTTAACAACCTTCCCTTTCCCATTACTTTGAAACAACTCAACAACTCTTATTTCTTGAGAAATTGCCCTGGAGTACAGGGAGATTCATAGTCGTAGGCCTGCTGTCTATCTATGATTTTTACAGTGCCTAGGCTCGCGTTGTCGTTCGGAGACATACCATCATACTGGAACAGATTACGCTTTCTAACGCAAGTATAGCCACATCAAAACACTTTCGCGTGGATGCTACTATCCTCAGATGCTTTCTCGATCATTGGTCTCCAAGCACTAATTCGTTTCATCTTCCCTTGGGCAAAATGAGCGTCACTTTATGGGATCTATTTTGTATAGCAGGTCTTCCCATCACGGGTGATATTCTCGATGCATATATACCCTCTAATGAAGAGCTTACTCTTGCATCTGTGGGAGGAGGTAGATCCAAAATTTCCAGAAATACCCTTGAACTTTTCAGTGCACTGGCCGCCTTCCCTCATCCTGATCACATCACTTCTCTTGAATGGTTGGCTCACTTTTCTCAAAAATTGTGGTATACTCCTTTCCTCTTAACTTCTATTTTTGCAGTCCCATTCTTAAATAATTTTACTGAAGTATTGCATCTACGTCTTGACAGCTTTGCAGGTCACAACCATTCAGAACTTAAGGACATCCATAAGAAAATGGAATGTTCTGCGAAATACAGTCCTTCTTGCGAATTAGCCACTTTTCTTGCTTACTGGCTAAGCTTAGTGATATTCCTCGATCCTGATCAAGCAAACACTATTAGGCCCTTATTCTTCGTGGTCGCAGGAGCAATGGCGGAAGGTCAGAAATATTTGCTAGCTCCTCCAGTTCTGTGTTCTCTCTATCGCGCCTTCGGAGATGTTTTTTCTGGTTCAAAAGATCCTGTCCCTGAAGCCTTTCATGTCTATGCTCTTTGGCATTTCCTCGCAACTTGGCTAGGAGTATAGCCTTTCTCAAACTCCGATTAACTTCCTCTTCAGCATGTTCAATTGAGAGATATGATTAAGGAATCAAGTGGATGGATTTCTAAAAAAATAAAAAGCAATGATCCCATTAATTTTCACCAATTTCCATTGTTTAGCTATCCTGAAGATGTAGACGCTATTAATGATAATTCTATCTCATTCGGTGAGCGTTCCTTCCTTGTTTCTATCAAATCCAGTACTCTTCCATGGAGAGAAGGTAGCATATTCTGGTGCGAACCGTACTCCCCTAGTAGGTTTGCTCGCCAATTTGGCTTTGATCAAGTCGTACCTGAGACTCGTGACATTGTCACAAGAGCGATGAGAAGTTATGGCATTGGGCCGTATAATTGGGCCCTGATATGGAAGCAGTTCTTGATCGTTCAGACTGGATCACATTTCATCATTCCTGGCCATGACTATGCAGTTAGCGCTTCTTACTGCTGGATGCGATGGTGGGTTCACCAACATTAGTTGGTAGACAATTATCTTCCAGTAGATCATTCCATGTGGATTCCCCCTCCTCGCATTAGGGATTATCAGAAAGACCAGGGCATCGGCTATTATGAATAAATGAGTCCTCCCTCCTTTCTAGATCAACTTAGTATGAAGATCTCTTTAAAAAATACTATTTATGAAGTAAAGCTCGTTGATGTCCTTGAAGGATGGATAGCTTTTGGCACTCCTCTGATGAATACTCATGAATTTCCTGCAAAGAATGATGATTCCTTACAATTCTATCCTCCTCCGCCTTTACAGATATTATGGGGTAATCCTCCTTCATCATCAGAGAGGCAGGAAATGTCAGGACATCGTCATCCACCTCAAAAGGACAAACATATTATCATTGAAGACTTGTCCTCTTCAGAAGAATAGATATATTTTGAAACATTTAATTTTAGAGCAAAAGATATCAAACATAGGATATTTTCATTTGACTTAATATAATTGTGATTTTATTTACTTTAGAAGAAACACATTCTGCATATGGAACTTTATGATTCATGTCATTATATCAAACAATTGACATATTTTGGCACATTTTAAATGAATATATGACCGTACATTCTTGCATTATTTCAGTATTTCGTGTTCTTACATATGTGTTTATTTACATTTAGCTTCTTTTGATTCCCAATTTATACTTATTGAAAATATTGGGTATTCTATTCTGAGATAGTTTGCCTCTTCGTAAATTTCCAAATCATAATTAATTTCAAGCATGTTCATCTGTGCAATTATCTTGACATAATATTGAATGAAAAAAATAAAAGCATTAACCTACTACGATTGTCAATATGGGATTTCCTATATGATTCTCATTTTTAATTGGTGGTGCTAAGTTTTAGTTTAATCAGATACACATAGTTTAAGCTCTTAATTAGTGGAGCCCACGCAGTTTTTTAGACTCTTGAGTAGTGGAATCGAGTCTCACGTGATGACCTCTGTAACTCTTAGGAGTTCACTGGACTTCTCATAGTCTGGTGAGTTCACAAACTGTGATCCATTAGAGGGGCCCAGTGAAGCTATCGGGGCCGTGAACTCGGTTAGAATTACGCACAGGGTTGGCCGCAGTAACTCTCTAGAGTTCACGAGGCAAGTAAGGAGACCTTTGGGGTACCAAATCTAGGGCCGCCAGTCCATCAATGAGTATGTTTAAGTCCTTCCTCATGAGTTAATACTAAAATCAAAACAAAGATCTGGGGAATCTTACGCATGGTTGGCCTATCTATGGACATGGCCAAAGAGCTCACACTACAGCCTGCGTTTCTTTCGTCTGCAAGGTAAAACCCATTCACAAGAGGGCATTTTCCTCTGTTCCCCGTGATGCTGTCTGAAAGCTATATAGATGGCATTGGTCTCATGCGTGACTAGCCATTAAGGACTTTTTGGCCTTTTAAGGCTTTTAGTCACTGGCTCCATCAACTGCCCGCCTGGGTATGCGTACGATGACCTTCATGGGCTTTTTAGGGCCACTGGCTTCTCGCCGCTGCCCGAATGGCGAAAATGATAGGCCTTGTGCGTAGCTGGTCATTTTTAGGGCTTGGCTAGGCTGCCTTAAAAGACAATAGTAGGTGGCCATCGTTGTTGCGAGGATGATAGACATCTCTGACTGAGATTAATACGTCACCACTTTTGCTAATATCTTCAACTGTATCCATATGTGTGGTTCATATTATATCAGCTTGGTAACGATACCAATTTCAACAAAATTTTATGCAGAGCTCGCTTGATGTGACGATGGTCACTTTCTTTTCGCAATACTTGTTAGTACATAGTCTTGAATGCTTACAAATTTCTTCTTTATTCATTCATCTGACAATACATAGCCATGGTCATGTTTATTCTTGCTCCCTTTTGATATAGAATCATTATTCTGATAATATTCTGGATCAAAATCAGTAGCATCTTCAGGGGCGGTATCTTTTGATGTAGCGAGCATTGACCGGTATACTGATACCCTGTCCATCTTGATCCACGACTCGGTATGCGCCATTAGAGTACACTTCTTTTATTATGTATCGCCCATCCCTTTTAGGCTCAAATTTGCTCCTTCTTCGACGGGTGACCACTATAAGTCTTTTCAACATCAGCACTATATCCCCTTTTTTAAAAGAGTGATATTTAACTCGTTTATCAAAGGCGGCCGATACTCTTGCCTGATACGGTTGCAATCGTTGTTGTACTGCCAGACGTTTCTCATCAAGAAAATCCAGCTCTTTCAGCCTTATTTTTGCATTTTCATCATCTGTTATAGACTGATGTACAACCACTCTAAGTGACGCTACTTACATTTCAATCGGGATCACTGCTTCGGTACCATAGATCAGCGAATATGGTGTTACTCTTATTGTTGTCCGATGAGTAGTTTTGTATGCCCACAATACTTCTTGTAACCTTTCATCCTAATCATGCTTGTTTCTTGTCACTGTTTTCTTCAGTATCTTAACTATCATTTTATTAAATGCCTTTGGTAATCCACTGGCCGGTGGATAGTAAGGTGTTGAAAATGAATGATGAATACTGAATTTATGACATAGCTTTTCCATGCCTCTATTTTTTAAGGGAGTGCCATTATCTATAACAATTTTCTTCGGAATACTATGGCGGTATATTATTGCATGCCAGATGAAATTAACTACATCTTTTTCCTTAACATTACATAATGCCACCGCTTCCGTCCACTTGGAGAAATAGTCTTTTGCTACCAAGATATACTGCTTTCCTTTAGATTAAGGCAGATTTATAGGACAATGACGTCAAGTCCCCAAGCGAAGAAACACCAAGAGGCGACCGACTAATGCAAGTCTTCTGGAGGAACGTGTATAACATCTCCGTGAATCTGACATTCTTGACACCGCTTTACATGATCTATCGCGTCTTTGAACATGGTAGGCCAATAATACCCCATTCGATGTATTCTATGAAATAAATTTCGGCCAGCTTGATGTGCTCCACATTCTCCAGAATATGCTTCTTGCAACATCTAGCCTGATTCTTAGTCATTTAAGCAACGTAGCAGCATTCCATTGTAAGATTTTCTGTACAACACTTCGCTGCATATGATAAATCTGCTGAACTTTTATTTGATTTGCTATATGCGCTGGATCTTCTAGCAAGATATTATATTTGAGATAATCTATGCAAGGCTAACGCCAATCATTTATCATTACCTCCAAACACGATACAGGAAGTGTCTCCACAATTTCATCAATGACCTCGATAGATGGTAAAAATCTTCCTTTTTCTATAGTTACTTGTAGAGGGCATCTATTTGGGCAGGACAGATTTGCTGCCAAGCTGGCCAAAGCGTCGGCTCTTGCATTTTCAAACTTTGGTATGTGATTAATTTCGACATGACAAAATTGCTCTAGCAACTACTATGCTTTTCGCCAGTATGGCAAAAACTCTTGCTTCCTTATCTCGAATTCGGTCGTCAATTGATTTATGACCAATGTAGAATCCCCGAAGATTTGCAGTGTTTTTATCTTCATTTCTTGAGCCATTTCCATTCCAATGATGAGGGCTCTATATTCGACCTCGTTGTTTGTGCATGTAGCTCCCAATGTGAAAGAGTAAGGTAACAAATCACCTTGGGGAGTAATGAATATCACTCCTGCCCCCGCTCCTAATGCTTGAGAAGCGTCATCAAAATACATCTGCCATGGGCTTTGCGACTCGGTCAACATCACCTGCTCATCTGAAAAATCATCACTGATGGCTTCGCATTCTTCTGCAGGGTGCACTGCAAGGAAGTCCGTCACTGCTTGTCCTTTTACTGCTCTTGCCGGCTCATATGTAATAGTATATTCTGAAAGTAACAGCATCCATTTGGCCAATCTCCCAGACAACATCAGCCTTGTCATAAAATTTTTTATCAGATCTGCTCTTGAGATCAAGGTTATGTCATGGGAGAGACAATAATGTCTCAATTTTTGTATAGTAAATATTAATGCCAGACATTCTTTCTCGATTGGAGAGTAGTTGCATTCTGTTCCCATCAAAGTTCTGCTTAAATAATAAAGAGCAGTTTCTTTCCTAGATTCGTTCACCTGAGCCAATAAAGTTCCTAAAGAATTTTCAGCTACAGATATATACAAAATCAATGGCTTCCCTTTTATCGGAGCTGTCAGTACCGGCGACTATTTTAGCAATTCCTTTATTAAGTCGAACGCAATCTAACAGGCTTGGTCTCACATGAATTTTGTACCTTTGTTCATCAAATGGGAAAATAACTGACATCTCCCTGCTAGGTTTGAAATAAAATGGCGAGTGTACACCAGCTTTCCTTGCAAACTTTTCAATTTCTTTAATGTTGTCAGTGGTGGCATATTTTGTATGGCTCAAACTTTCCTTGGATCGATCTTAATGCCCCTATGTCAGACCACAAAACTGAGAAATTTACCCGAAGGCACCCCAAATGCACATTTAACTAGATTCATCTTTAGCTGTTTCTCTCTGAGTCGACGGAAAACTAATGCCAGGTGTTCGTGATGTTCCTGATGATCTCCTAAACTGACTACTAAGTCGTCGACGTAACATTCAACATGCTTGTGTATTATGTATTGGAACATATTTTGCATTGCCCTTTGATATGTTGCTCCCGCATTTTTTAGACCAAACGGCATAACTTTATAACAATAGATTCCCAGCGACGTCCTGAATGCAGTTGCTTCTTCGTCCTCAGGTGTCATTCTAATCTGATTATACCCTGCATAATCGTCCATGAAGGACATGATACCATACTGAGTCATACTGTCAATCAGTAATTCAATTACCGGGAGAGGAAAATCATCTTTTGGACAGGCTTCGTTCAGATCTCTGAAGTCAACGCACACCCTGACTTGTCCATTTTTCTTCTTCACAGGGACAATGTTTGAAATCCACTTGGGATATTTGACCTCCTTAATAAACCTGACTTTTGTCAACTTATTAACTTCTTCTTCTATCAGGGGAACCAAGTCTGGATGAAATCAGCTTTACGCTTGTTTAACTGGCCTTTTCTCTTTAGAAATATTTAAGCGGTGCATTACTACGGAAGGGTCCAAACCTGGCATCTCTGCATATGTCCAGGCGAAGCTGTCTTTATTTTCTTTAAGAAGTTGAACGTATTTCTTAGACTCCCATTCAGAAAGACCGGTGCTGATGAATGTGTTCATTAGCTCTTCCTCCGTTCTCAAGTTTATCTGTTGCAAACTGTCTATTGTCGGCTACCCCCCATCTTCCATTTGCTTTGGAGCCATTTTAGGATGCTTGACTGTTTTAGGATCCTCTTTCGATAACTGCTCGATTGTTACCATGTTCACTGATGACTCTGCCCCCAATCCTTAAAATTTTCTTCTCTTTTCCTGACCAACCCCAATAGGAATTTGAATTCCTTTCCCATGATTCAAGCCGGTGGGTTCTTCATAATCAAAACCCATGTTTCTCATGATTTTCTTGCTTGTCAGGCTATATTTTTTTGAGATCTTGCAATGTCAGCCTACCGCAGTACACATTATTCTTGGTCTCTTCTCCTGCCTTCGCTTCCACTGAGGCGTAAAATTCTATTGGTTCCGGGTGTTTTGCGCTAGCTTTGACCTGAAATATTCATTGAGCGGCCGAAAATGGCTTATTTCTTTCAACATATGGCAATGGCACTATATAATTAGACTACAAAATTTTTAACTGTTCCTATGATAATAGGGTCAGTGGCAGTTGTCCCAGTTGTCTCAGATGTTTCGGTACAAAATAATATTTCTTCTTTGCATCTACAGTCCTGAATGATTCTGCCTTTCCTGTTTCTTCTTTTATCACTTTTACCTCGATGTCCTTCAGGACTTCGCTTTCATCATTCTTTCTTTCTTCTTTAGTGAACCCTTTATAATAACCGGTGTCCGCAAAGGACTCGGCCTCTATATATGGCTTCGCATCGACCATTACTTTATACTGTATTCCATCTTTACAGTATTTGAAGCATTGATGCAAAGTAGAGGGTACAATGTTGTACTGATGTATCCATGGCCTTCCTAGGAGAAGATTGTATGTTGTCACCACGTTTATAACATGACACACAACATCATTGGTCAGCTCTCCTATCTCCAGCGTTACTGTAATTTTGCCAAGTGCACGTTGCCCATCTTGATTGAAGCCCAGTATCATCATTCCACTAGGGCGTAGATCTGAACGACGATAGCCGAGTTTACTTAACATTGAGAGTAGTAAGAGGTTGACTACTGACCCATTATCTATCATAATCCATTTAACCTTCTTCCCACGAATATGGCTTTCTATCATTAGCGGCCTGTTATGCTCTTCCTCGCAGATCAAATCATCGTCGGAAAAGAAAATGATCGGTAGGCAGTTTTCTTGCTCATCGTGTTCCTCGCGTTCACTTTCTGCCAGCAAGGTTTCTCTAACATCATGATTGGACAATGCTTGGACCAAGCTCTGCCGAAATTTCTCTGATAACTTAAGGGCATCATAGACGCTTAACCAAGTCGGTATGCCCTTAAAATGACTTACTACATCATAAGTCACTTTGACCGTCTCACTCTTCTTTTCTTTCTCATCATCATCACTCTGTCTTTCAACGACTTTTCTTATAATCCCTGCTTTCTGCTTTACAGGGCTTGTTATCTTCTTTCCCGATCTCAACTTAATCACTACTACCTTGTTTGTCGTCTTACGGTCCTCTTTCTCCTTCATTTCTCGGCCCTTTTCTCTAATCGTGAGCATATTCACCATCGCCATTGTACCCTCTCCTTTTCTTTTCCAATTATTATTTCACCTCTATCTATCATTCGTTGTGTTATACATTTCAATGTATAACAATTCTCTGTCGGATGTCCCACCAAGCGATGATAATGGTAAAAATCTCTCTTTGGTTTTTGTCACATCTTCAAGGCATTGGGGTTCTGGCAATTCTACCCTTTAGCAGTTGCATCATCATAGGAACAACATCTTCCCTATCGAACGCGAACCCCTCGTGAGAATTAAGCATCCTAGGCCTTTTCCATTGTATCTATTTCTTGGTTGACTTGATTCTTCCTTCCATTCCAGTCTCCTATCCCTCGAGTATCTTGTATCTTTGCTTCTCTTTTCACTATCAATAGCATTTATGACCATCCTGTTGGGCGCCCTTCTAGCTGTCTTATAGTGAAACGCTGGCATCTTCTGAGTCATCAATTCTAAAGCATGGGCCTTAGTGGCTAGGTCATAGAAGGTTCTGATATCGGCGCTAGTGAGTCCAAACGTGATTCCCGTCTCCATAGAGTTCAGACACATGTTGACCTGTTCATTTTCTTCTAGCAACTGCTTACATGAGGCTCCCAATGTCGTCCATCTATTTATGAACTCTTCTCTGCTACACGGAAGCCAATTCTGTAATACTAATATCTCGTTCTGAAGAAAAGAAGTTTGACATAAAGGTATCTTACATTTGTTCCCAAGTACGTATCGACCCTGGGGCCAAGCTGGAATACCATTAGAATGATTTGTTTGTCAGTGATGACCCGAACAATCGTAAGCAATACTGCGGTATCATAGAAAAATTTTCTAAACTAGTAATGAAGGGCATCAAGTGTTCTTCTGGTGATCCTTCCCCATTAAACTTCTAAAAATCTAGATGTTTGAAGTTGGCTAGAAACGGGATATCTTCTACCTGTCTTGGATACAGTGTTCGATATCTGAAATGGCCATTATTTTCACGCTCTCTCCACTCTGACAGCTTCTTCGACAACTTGTCTCACCTAGTCTTGTGTCATAGTTCTTGCTGCTGGGACAAACTCCAATGATCCTGCCCCCTGCGGTTGAAAGCCTTCAGGCTAGTTTTCTTATCCACTCATTGTGCCCATCTTTGGAGGGGCGGCTATCTGGGCTACATTATGTGTAAGGGTCGCTAAGGCCTCTCTGAGGTTCTTGCACTCTTCCATTAACACTCTTTGTGCTTCTGCCATATCACTTATGCGATCCTCTGTAGTCGGCATACTGTCCTAATTTGTCCCACCAATGTGTACTGTAGCTTCTCCACTCTTTGACGAAGTTGTAGTTGGAGTGGGATAGGAATATGTTGATGTAATAGGGCTTACGAAGAGAGGAGAGGATGGAGTTTCATTCAACTTCTGCATACTTTCGGCGCCATTGATCGATTGGGGCGATACGGACATTAGTGAACTTGTTAATAATGCCTTACCTTTCTACTCTCTCGTCTATCTAACCCTTGGGGTGACCAAAGCCGGGAAGTTGAGCGATATTAGCTGCGGGAGTACTCGCTCGGGATATATCGCAGGAGGAGTGAGTTCAGGATTCCTTCTAGCTGCATTACGCGTTATCGGCCCTTTAACTCTTAACGAAGGTGGATTCGTTCTAAGGCCTCTTATATTTCGTGCTCTCATCCTACGAGACATTACAACAGTCCAGCCCTTATCTCCCTCTAGCGATTGAGATGACGTAGATACAACCCCGATTGTCACTCAAGTCAGGTTGTTTTTGCTTGTAGGAAGTCGAGTCATGTACACCAGTGGTTGATTTGGCGTGTACTCTATCACGAATCCGGTCGGAGTGAAATGGAAGCTCACTTTCCTTGCAAAAATTGTCATTGGTTGTAATTTATAGTTGGATTTAAAAACCTTCAATCATAAAATATAACTATAATTACTATTCGAAGAATTGAATAATTTATCTTAGAGATAAAGGGGAGGATGTTTCCATTGAGAGTCTCCATTTTGACATCAGAAAGACGCCAAACTATGATGAAAGTTCTTATGATTGTCTCAGTGTTAATGTTAAATAAGATAAAATTCCCCAGCAGAGTCGCCATTTTATTTCGAACAAGAAACAAATGCATTCAATTTGGGATATTATCTTATTTAAATATATATTTAAAAAAAGAGTATTTAGGACAATCATCATATTTCATTAATACTAGGTTCATTTACATCCTCAAACATCCCTTGATTCTAAGATAAATTATTTAGAATGTAGCAATTGACAATTGACAAAGTTCAAATATCCAAGTCAGATATCAAATCCGGCAGCACTTCGACTCGCGATTTGATCATCTCTTTAAGAGGGATATGACATAGATTTCTTCTACTGATTTCTCCTCTTGAATCTTGGATAGAAGAAATATGGAGACTTGGTCATTCCAGCAGCATACCATCTCTTTAACTTCACAGACTGCAAAATACTCTGGTTGCACGGGCCCGCGCAACTGATATGGTTTACGCGGGTCCATGCAAACCATCGAAACTTCCTCTCTCCTACCTTCACTCTTCCTCCTTGCTCTGCTTCTTCTCCAAAATCTTCAATCCGTACAAATGAAGGGGGGAGGAGGTACTTATATGCCCTCGCATGTGTGGAACTTCAAACTTGGCACCGTGGGACCCACCTTTCATCAGTCTTAACCATTCATGGAGACTTCTTCCTGAAATCAGTTGTACGAACTCGCGCAACTAATTTTTGAGTTACGCGGACCCTCACAATCAATATCGTTTGTGCGGACCCACGCAAACAACCTCAAAGACACTTCTCCTTCTTCTTTTTCTATTTTCTTTCCACTTTTAAATCTTCTTTTGCTTCAATCCCTTTTTCATCATTTTTATGCCTCAACACCCACACTTCCATACAAATTTTCCTGCAAGTGGGGAGAGAAAGGAGAGAGTAGAGAGGGAGTAGAGTGTGAGGAAGTGCTCTAAGAGGCTGAAAATTAGGGAATCTCCCTCCCTTACATCAATCCCAAATCGAAGCTTACAAACATACCACCGTGGGAGTAGCTCACCAGCGATTAGAAGGTATCCTTCCAACCCTCTTTTAGTTTTTGGTGCATTAGGACACTTCCATGTGTCAACATGCAAATCCTATTGGCACAGGGCTTTGACATACAAATTCGTGGGACCAGCACATTGGAAGCGGCTCTGCAAGCCGTCGAACCATACCTAGGTGCGGACCATTAGTCTTAGGTGACCAATTATCGAACCTAGGATATAATTAATGATTATGTGTGCGAAATTTACATTGCATGTTGATTTACAAGGAATTCATTAGTAGATAATTCGTTATAAATATTCCTAAATATGTTTAGAGTGAGAGTTACTTAATTCCATGTCAACTTAGACTAAATCATTACGATGTTGCCCTTTTTCCATGTTACCCTTCTCGTTATGTGAAATTCAATATGGTTCACCCCCAAGTCTGAAGTAAATTTGGGGAAATTGTACCGCATGTCTCCTATGCAATTAAATTGAGTCAAATACTTATGGACTATTTGCATGCATGCGTGAATTTTCTATAAATTAAGAGTAGTACATGATCTTATTATAATAATAAGTAATTTGAAACTTATTTACATACATGCCTGAAATTTCTGCAATTAGAAATAGTTCATGAATTTCTTATGATATTAAGTAGTTAAACCTTATATATAGGCATGCCTGAATTTTCTACATTTAGAAGAAATTCACGATCCTCTTTATATTGTTAGGTACATTTAAATCCCCTTTATTGGGTTGGCCTACAAACACTGAAGCCCGTAGCGGCAGCCCCATCAGTAGGGCTGTAGACGGCCAATCTGACCCATTTAGGTCAAGCATGGATAGCTGGAAGTAGTTGGACTACATGGGATGCTCGCTCCCAATGTCGTTTATTCCATAACTCGCCTGAATGGGGCAAATTGGCTCACTAGCTGTCCAACCATGTGTGTTAACCATGTATAGTCACGTCTGCCTAAATCTAAAGCACCCCATACCTTTAAGAGGCCTACTGATAGCCATTAGTGATTCGATCCCAATAAGACTCATGAGCCAGGTATGGTGGAATGGGATAGCATGTCCGAGTTATTGGCTTACGCTGGGGTAATGAGCCTCCCCGTAGTTACCAGTGAGGAGCCAAGTGTCGGGAGTCGGGCATGGTGAAATGGGACACTGTGTCCGTGCTGTCGGCCTACGATGGGGTGACGAGCCTTCCCGTATTGATCAGCGAGCATAGGAGGTAACAGGTCCTTGTTCGAACAGCCCCCGTCAAATTACCCGCCCAATAGTTCTATGTCAGAGTACCATTCGAACGACCCGGGCATGAATGGGATTGGGTGACGAGCCCTTTCCTATGGTAATTTAGTTATGTGACAAGCCTACACCTTAGAACTGAGTGGTCATACTCGGTGTTTGAGTGACAACCCATATCGAGTTGATCCTAATACCTTTAGGTATCATGCCTTACCTTTGCATTTATTAATTTGTGAGACAGATGGATGATACCTAAATTTAGATCATGGATTGTAGGCTCAGAGCCACTACGGCTGCCCTAGACCAAGTGATCTGAATAAGGCCATTGATTAAATTGAGGTGTTTCAGCTTCCTCAATCTTGCTGGATGAATGGACTTAATTAAATACTTGGCTAACATGAATATTCATAGCATTGCATTAGTTAGGTTTGTGACTCGGCAGTCGAGGTCGCCTTATGAGGGAGTGTTAGGCATTGCGAACGTAAGATGGTGTCACTTGAGGGAGTGTTGGATGGTGAGGGCATACATTATATCATAATAACATGCATCCGCATTAATAAGAGTAGTTAGGAACTGTGTGTTGGATGCTTTTCATTAATTGTGCATGTGGAATTGATAACATGTGTAACATATTGTTAATGGAACCCACTGAGTTGATCACTCACTCCGACACTAGGATGGTATTTTAAAACACTAAGCAGACATTTTGATAGATGCAAGTACTAGGAATCTGACGCACTGGATGAAGCGTTCATAAACTCGGAGGAGGAGCTCTCCTATTGCCAGCTCCTGGGTGGGATACTGTACTTACCCTAGGGCTAGCGATGGGGTTATAGGGTAGGGTTAATTTTGTATATTTTTACACATTTATATATATATATATATATATATATTTTGAAATGTAAACTTTCTTCAGCTGTAGTCTTGTACTCTAGATAGACATATTTTACTTGTTAACTGATTTAATTACATGCAAATTTATGTTTATTCCAGGGTACATCTCATAGTTTATTTTAATTCCATGAACTGCTCAAATTCCAAGTGAAACGGATTATAATATTCTGCTTCTACAAAGCATAGTGGCACCCGGGACGTCGAGAGTCAAGTATCTACTCAGCCCCCGAAATTCGAGGCGTTACAGGTTGTATCAAAACATGGTTTGGGATTAAACTGGGCCATGGACTGTGGAATCGATATAATGCATTCGCTGATGTGGATGGGAGCGTTAAAACATAGCAACGTTAAACTCTAGGGCCGAACCCGCAGTCATCTCGAGTATTTGAGTCTTAGTTTAGAAATTTGAACTTAGAAGGGACTTAAATGAAGAGAGAGTAGCCATGATAATAGTAGAGGCTGGGTCTTGGAGCAATCAATTGTGTTTATGCCGCAATCAGGCAAAAACTCACAAAATTTGGTTTACGTAACCCAATGTAGTAGGGCTGGGTGACTAAAATAACTTACCCTACTCCAAAATCATGTATGGTACGCCCGATGATTCATTTCGGTTTGCGAGATACATCAATTTTAAGTTCTGACGGTCTAGATCATCTTCACTTCCGATTGGGCCTTTTTCTCACCCACCCCGATCATGGAACGGGCAAAAAGGAGTTGGATTGGAAAAGAAGGGGATGTATGGAGTGAGAAAAACTTAGGTTCGCTGCGAACCAGTACCCCTAAGCCCAAATGGGCCATCGCTGACTCCAATCGATTAATTCCAATTGATCTTAGACGTGGGATGATCAAAATCCTTTATTCCCTAAACCCATCTTCCTCAAGGCTACCAACTTCTCACATTTCACTACTTTATTCTTCTAATTTTTATAAGTCCTTTTCATATTATACACAACTCCTAAAGTTCAAAGGATGAAGAGTTATAATTAAACTAAAAGTTATTATAAATAGTAAAAATGTAAATAAAATAGATTTCATACCATTGAACTAATGGAATCTCAAAAAATAACCTAGTTTTTTGGCTAAAGTGGCTCCTCCTACCCCAAAATCATATATGGCACATCGAATAACACATTCTATTTTGCGAGATACGTCGTTTTCCAACAAAGAGTGGTGGATCCACCGCCAAAATGGCACACCACTGCCGGACACCACAGAGGGTGGCAGGGCCACCGCCGACTACCACAAGGGTTGGTGGGGTCACCGTCGATTTTTTTTTGAAAAATCCAAATTTTGGGCAAACTTCAAAAATTCATATCTCCTTCAATATAATTTTGATTTAGGTAATTCAAAAGTTAAATTGAAGCTTGATAAGTCTTGTTTCATATAAAAATAAATAAATAAAATAAAATAAAAATTATAATATAATTAAATTCAGGATGATTAGACAACTATCTAAACATCCTTAGTTTCAAATAGTTATTACTTCTAGAATTTTAATAATTTATGTACAACTCCAAATGAGATAAAATTTATGGAATAGATTTAAACTTAATGATAAAATATAATAAAATTTTTAAAAATAATTTAGTTACTAAAAGTATAAGAAACGTTATAAGAAATAGAGACTTTTTGCAATCAGACGAAAATTGTTAGTTTTAGACAATTGTCACTTCTAGAAATTTAATAATTTATATACAATTCAAAATGAGATAAAATTTTCTAAGGTGAGATTAAACTTACTGATAAATTAGTATAAAAATTTAGAAAATAATTTAGTTACTATAAGTATGAAAAATGCTGCAAGCAGTAGAGGTATTTTACAAACAAATAGAAAATCATTGGTTTTGGACAACTAGTACTTCCTGAATTTTTATAATTTTTATGGAACTTCAAATGAAAAAAAAAATTTATGAAATAAAAGTAATTTTAATAATGGATTACTAGAAAAATTATAAAAATAATTTAGTAACTAAAAGTGACAAATATGTTACAAATAATAGAAGGGTTGAAACCTAAAATTTCTGTAACTTCGAGTTGCCAATAGACTAGTCATATCTTTTCATATTAAAGTTTAGTATATGATGTCTATTTAGGAATTATTTATAATCATACTAGGAATCATTCCGTGATCAAATTTAATTATAATTTTTTTTAGTTTAAGTTGTTTTTAGTGCAATTAAATTGGGACCCTTGAGTAGGATTGGGTTTCATTGTTTAATACTCTATAAGCTCATATTAGAGGTGGACCACAGTAAAATATTTTGAGTTTTCTTATTCTCTTATGGACTTAAGGTTCAAACAACATTGAGAAGATGATATTCTTCATCTTTCCTTTTTTGCGTCCTTATTAACGTTATTAGCACTCCAAACCTCAAGAATACCTTAGAACTTTCAATTATTCATTCCCTCTTAAAATTGATAAAACTGAAGTGCAGTTTGCTCATAACTCATTACCCATAAGATTGAAATGACAATATACATATAAAATTTTATGCCATTAAAAACCTTTTTAGGATGATCTTTGACCATAAGCATATTAAGAAATTTATTAATCCCTAATTTGGACAAAAATTAAAATGAGAACTCTCTTTAACCAAGACCCAAAGGACAACCTTATAAATAGGAGATTTGAACTTTTCAATGATGTGTGATATTCCGTAAACATTTAGTTTGATCGGACCACAGAATTACGGTACCATACACTTACGAAGTATTCGCGGCTTAACCTAATTCTCAATCCTAGGTGACTACCAACGAACTTAATGCTTTGACCGAGTAGAAGACTAGGATCTACCAGGACTAGGAATGGATATAACGAGCCTTCTACCTTGGTCAGGTAGACGATCGACATATCGGGTTCAAGCCCAATACAACCGTCTCTTCGTGTTGGCCAAACATTGAAAACATAATTTTTACTCTATATAGAGGGGACGACGTACTTTATATAGAGGGGAATCGTCGTCATGAATCTAAATCTTTTGAAAAATTGTAGTAAACCGTCAGGGTGAAAAAGTTTTTAAGGGGGGTTTACTAAAATAATCAAGACTAACATATTTAGTTGCACCCTACATGCATATGAACGTGAAATCAATAAAACTTAGGCATACGAAAATTAGAATATCTTTACCTATTTACATTAGGTAATTTCAGGGATGAAATTATTTTTAAAGGGGGTAGATTGTAACATCCTGAATTTTCGCTATTTTGGATTACTAAAAATCCTTAAAATTATATATAAATATATATATATATATATAACTATCCCACCTCGTCACTTACTGACCCTTCACGCTCGAGGTGAGCCTATACATATGTGATACTAGTAAAGAACCGCACAAATTTGATTAACCAGCCGTATGAAGCCAATAAATTGACCTGATCACTTAAACCTAATGTCTAGCCTCGTCAATTGTTCATCTAAGGCCCAAATAACTAAATTAAAGATCTACCCAAAGCCGAACCAGCTATGGCCAAAATCTTAACTAATGGACCAAGTTAACCTATTTACTCATTTATCCTAAGAACCAACGGTTTAGAGTGATCATGACTGAATCACCATTTTCGCTAATTTCAAACAGGCTACACTATGAACTTAGTTAATCCAAACCCTAACAACTGCGCCTAAGAAATCTCCTTACCCAATTCATTTGAAAAATGCCCCAATTACCCAAATAAACTTCAAGCTGCTCGTTAGTGGCCCACTAGTTCTGAAACTATATAATAATATCCGTCTCACTAGGCTTAGCGTCCATCGCGTGTGGCAAATTAAGATAGTACCCAGAACTACACGACTTGGGTTAGAAGCCAAGTGCTTAAAACACGCGAATTCCCTAAGTTGAAATCTGAAAACTTAAGTGAAATAGAACTTCTGCTTTTCCACAAAGTTGTGGCTTTTTTTTATTGTAAGATCATAACAAAACTCAGGTCATAAGTCAAGGATATTTCTGTCACGTCCTAAACTCGGAAACTAGGCTCACAAAATTTTTAATCGCTGAATATGGCACCGACAGCCTCCGTAGTACCCCATCTCAGCTCCCAACGCCCATACGCTATATTCTGATCCTGGGATCCTACAAGGAGAATTTTCAGTTCCATTTTTTAATGAGCAAAACGACAAATGTACCCAAATCACAAGAGAAACATCATAATCACATATCCACTAATATAAACAGTTAATTACAATGCTGAAAGGAAATACATGAATATAATAAAATCTCCACAAAGCTCGGCCTCCACGCTCCTGCCTCAATGTTACTGCAACCTAATGACACCTGCACACAATGGTCGTTCATAAGCTTACAAGAAGCTTAGAGGATGGTGTATGTGTGTGCAATACATGTGTCAAGCATATAAATATCAGAGTAAGCAGAAATACTGGCAAGTCCATAAATACCATCAACCTTATCCAAGTTATGCGATGCGAAGACATAATAATGAAATATCATATACTGAGAAAGCAATACAAATCGACCACGTAATGTGGAGATATAGTAAGTTAAATGTCATATCTAAGCCATATAGTGTAGTTACATCGTAAACCCAATGTCATAAGCTAAGGGTGTAATGCGATATACAAATGCAAAGCAAATGATAAAGCTGGAGTGTGTAATCGGGATGATAGCACGTGGTATCGCAAGCTATGGGGTTCATCACAAAGGACTTCTATCCAAACAAATCTCATACCTAAATTTGGATAGCTAGACTCAATGTGATAAACTCCTGATCTCAGGTTAGTCGCGTACTCAACCGAAATCATGATCATTGCAAAGGTGCACGTAATGATCTAGTTACGCACCATTAGCCTGAGTGGATAGTGAATGAATGAATGAAAGAGTTAAATGGTGAGTACGTAATCTTACTCAGTATGTCCACATGTCAGTATGGCTCATCTCTGGGATATCACCAGGTCTTGTACACTCCATAATAGTTGCTGCCTCCCTAGCCGCACAACCAACGAGTGGAAAAGATCTCACTATTCGCCTAACTAGTAATCTGTCAATAGCTACCCGGCTCGTCGATAACGGACCCATTTACTAGCTGGTCATACTCAACCTAACTTACAGTCCCCTCACTAGGACGAATAAGACCACACCCCTCCCAATCGACCACGACATAGTGAGAGACGCCGCCTACTGGTATTCGGTACTCTGACGCTTATGTATTCACTCGATCTTGACATTGGAGTATCCTCTGATACCAAGAAGATTCTGGGACTCACCCAAAGACATCTTATGTGCCCACAGTGCTAGAACCAAATATTTCTAGTATCTCATCTACCCATCCAAGATGAACGTGTGGATGCCATAGCCCTGATGTCGCTAGAGTGTCAAGTGATCATGTCACACAAATGCGAGATGCATGAGTCATACCATCCAGTCATGCATCAAACCTGCACATACCATGCGATCATGTGGGGTAACTCCGTCTCTTAAGGAGTCCCCTAAATAACTTAGCCCAATGGTAATGCTATGATCAACCATTCCTCACAACAGGCGTACAAATGATGCATATGGACATGTAGCATGATGTAATAAAGTACACGGGCATGATTATCTGATAAGGCAGACAACAATTGTCACGCCCCAAACACGAAAATCAGATTTACAGGAATCCTGATTACCGAATCCGGTGCCAACAGCCTCCGTAATGCCCCATTCTCGACTCTCAACGCTCATATGCCAGGTTCCGATCCTGGGATCCTAAAAGGGGATTTTCCAACGTACATTTATCTCGTAAGAAGCATAATCATAAGTTTACCCAAATCATAAACGCAACATCATCATCACATATCCACTAATATAAACTTTAAATACAAAGCTGAAAGGAAAATACATATGTTAAAATAAAATCAAAGCTCCAGAAGATAGCTGCATGCTCCAAGCTCAACGCCGCTGCAACCTAACATTTCCTGCACGCATCTATCGCGCACAAGCTTATAGAAAGCTTAGAAGGTGGTGTAAGTGTGTGCATAAGGTAAGTGTCAAGTATTCAATACAATGCTATAATCATACAATATCAGAAATACTAGTAAGATCATGAATCATACTATATTAGAGTAAGTGGAAATACTGACAAGTCCATGAGTCAATCAATATCAGATTACACAATACAGATCAGCTATGCAATGAGGAGTCATAAAGAGCCAAATATCAGATGTCAAGGATGCAATGGAATATACAGTTCCTGATGAGTTCACGAATACCGTTAGTCATATATAAACTATATAAATACAGAAACATAATAACCCAAAATGTCATATGCCGCGGATGTAATGAAATATGTGGTGTGAATGGAATGATCATGCTGGAGTGAAGCCGGGATGATAGTACGTAGTATCACAAGGTATGAGGTCCATCACAAGAGACTTCTATCCAAACCAGTTCCATACCTAAATTTGAATAGCAAAACTCATTGTGGTAAACCCCTGACCTTAGGTTAGTTGTGCGCCCTAACCGAAATCCTTGTCATTGCAAAGGTACACAATAATTTGTTGCACACCACCAGCTCAAGTGGATAGTAAATGAATGAATGAATGAGTATGCTCAATAAGTCCACGTATCAGTACTGTACATCTCTGGGATCATTACCGGGGTCAAGTACACTCCAAGCTGGCTACCGCCCCTATCGACCTCGCAGCCCAACTAGTGGAAAAGATCTCACAACCCACCTGCCAATAGTATACCAATACCTACCCGGCTCATCGATAGTGGACCCATTTGGGAGCTCGTCAAACTCAGCCTAGCTTACAGCCCCCTCACTCGGGCAAATAAGGCCACACCCCCTCCTAACCGACCACGACATAGTGGGAGACCCAACCTACTAGTATTCGGCACTCGGTCTAGACGTTGGGGCATCTCCTGGCCACAGAGGTTTAGGGACTTTCACCTAAGGACATCCAAAGTGCCTAGATGCTCGAACCAAATATTTTCGGTGTCCCATCTATCCATCAACGACATGCATGTGGAGGCTACGGCCCTGATGTCGCTAGGGTGTACAGTAATCACAGCACACAATGCAAGATGCATAGTCATATAATCCAGTCATGCATCAATCCTGCGCATACCGTGCGCTCATGTGAGATAACCTCCTCCTATCAGGGAGTCTCATAGCAACCCGCCCAATGATATATGCAATGGTCAACCACATCTCATAAAAAACATGCAGATGATGCGTATGAGCATGTATCATCATGATGTTATGTTATCACATACTCATAAACGGTATCAATAATCGGCACCGACAATCAACCTCGACAATGTAGACATTTAACCAACATTGCTCCTAAGGAATGACCCACAT
This sequence comes from Magnolia sinica, assembly GCF_029962835.1. Classification (NCBI taxonomy): domain Eukaryota; kingdom Viridiplantae; phylum Streptophyta; class Magnoliopsida; order Magnoliales; family Magnoliaceae; genus Magnolia; species Magnolia sinica. The sequence goes on along the minus strand of NC_080575.1, from coordinate 64,429,394 downwards.
AGAGCCTAACATATAGTGGACTTATGGCCTCACACAAGGGCCAAATATACAACACCATGGGCCTTAGTCAAAATCTTAATACACATCATGATGTGCCTTTTACATGGGCCTAACATACATCACAATGGGCTCCATTGCCTAGCCCTCAAATGCATCACAATGGGCATCATCACATAGGCCTCATATACATCAATTGGGCCTTAAGCACGGGCTGAATACACATCCCAACGGGCCTCAAATACAGGCCGCATATACATCACATTGGGCCTCGACAATCAGCCTCGATGTCCAGCCTCAACAATCGGAATCAGTCTCGATAATTGACCTCGACAATCAGCCTATACAATCAGCCTCAACAATCGAAATCAGAATTGGCCTCAACAAGCGGCCTCGACAATCGAAATCGGAATCAGCCTCGACAATCAAAATCAGTATCGACAATAGAAATTGGCCTCGATGATCGGCCTTGACAATCGGAATCAGAATCGGCCTCAACAATTGGCCTCGACAATCGGAATCAGCCTCAACAATTGGATTCGACCTCGATAAGCTGAATCAGTCTCGATAATTAGCCTCAGCAATCAGAATCGGCCTTGATAATCGGAATCGGCCTCAACAATCAAAATCGGCCTCGATGATCAGCCTTGACAATCGGAATCGAAATTGGCCTCGACAATCGTCCTTGATAATGGGAATCGGAATCGGCCTCGACAATTGAAATTTGCCTTGACAAGCAGATTCAGCCTCGATAATCAGAATCAATCTCGATAATCAGCATTGACAATCAGAATCAGCCTCGATAATCAGAATCAGCCTCGACAATCGGAATCAGAATCAACCTCAACAATCGGCCTCGACAATCAGAATCTGCCTTGACAATCAGAATCAGCCACGATAATCGAAATTAGTCTCGATAATAGGCCAAACAAGGCTTAAGGGAAGGTCACAATGTGGACATTAAACCATCATTGCCTATCAATGTGGACATTTAACCAACATTGCTCCCAAGGAGTGGTCCACATAGAGCCAAATGTATCGTGAGCCCATGACCTCATACAAGGGCCTTATACATTCACCATGGGCCATATCAATGAGCCGCACCAACGGGCTTCATATACATCAAGTGGGCCGTATCAATGGGCTGCACTAATGGGCCTCGTATACATCAAATGAGCCACAATACATGGACCTAATACACATCACTATGGGCCATATCACATGGGCAGGAAATACATCTCAATGGACCTCATCATATGGGCCATAAACACATCACAACAGGCCTTGCCCATGGGCCTTAAATACATCCAATTCATGGGTTTCAAATACACAATAGGTGGGCCCTACACATGGGCCTATATACATCACAGGTGGTCCCTGCATATGGGCCTCAAATATACATCATGATGGGTCTCATGGATGGGCCTCAAGTGGGCTTGGACCACACCAAAAATCATTTCAATAGTTGTAAGTGTAACATGTGTATCATAGTACACTATTATTATATGGGACACCTAGCGCTCTAATGATGATCAACACTTCCCAAACATTGCTTATGTAAATCAACACTGTCCAAACATTGTCTATGTAAATCTGCACTGTCCAAACATTATCCATGTAAATCTGCACTGTCCAAACATTATCCATGTAAATCTACACCATCCAAACATTGGACAGGTAATTCTACACTGTCCAAACATTGAATAGCACCATCCAGCACAATCTGGATGGTGTGTATGAATTAAATACATTAAGGTGGGTCCCACCTGCCATGGACGAAGCGGATTTACAACACATCATCAGGGTGGGTCTCATACGATCTGGACGACCCATATAAAATACATAAATCATGGTGGATTACGCAGACCTTCCACTGAACGGTGGAGGATCAAAGCACACATCAGGTGGCCCTACAGCTGCTGGATGGAAATCCAGTAGCATGCACAAATGAATGGTCGTGGATGAAACATACATTAGTGGTGGGCCTGCTGCCGCTGGACAGACAGGCAAGCCCTGTACTGCTGGCCTGTGGGACAGTGCAGATGGCATATACACATCAGATGGGCGGCGTTGAAGAAACACATGCATCATGGTGGGGTCCACATAAGTGGACCACCCCATTCAAAACTCTAATATGTGGGCCCTGGCCTAGGACAACAACGTCCAACTGGCCAGCGGCTAGAAGACCTGCACACTGGCCGTTTGGTCCCGGCCCTAAAATGATTTGGAAAATTGGATGGGCAGTGTGGATGCATCCCACAATGGTGTGGGGTCCACGCACGTGGACTGGATGGCATGAATGAAACACTTACATAATGGCAGGTCCCACGTCCATACGATGAACGACATGGACAGAACAGATACATCAGGGTAGGTCCCACAGTCCTGGAATGAACGGTGGATGAAATACATAAATCATGGTGGGTCCACGTGGTGGCCCACCCCACCCTCTCACCTAACATACATGATAATATTATATAATATATATCTATAATATACATACTTTATTATTATTATTATTATTATTATTATTATTATTATTATTATTATTATTATTATTATTATTATTATTATTATTATTATTTTATTATTTTAAAAGGGAGGCTGCATCCAGCATCCAGATGACTGGACGGCTTGGATAAAATAGCCAACAGGATGTATAAGGTACATGCATCAAGGTGGGTCCCACCTACCCCACGTGTCACACATGTGGGTGGGACCGACACCTGATGGTTGGATGGTGTGGATAAGGCACATTCATCATATGGTGCCATGAGGGTGGACCACCATGGCTTGGATCAAGCTATTATCTGTGTTTTTCCTTCCATCCAACGCATCCATCAGGTGGGTCCCATGAAGGTGGACGGCATGGGTAAAATACATACTTCATGGTGGGTCACACACACACATCGTCATCCATAAGAGAAAGAGAGAGAAAAAAATGAGAAGGGGAGGGACCCCGCCACTATTGGGCCCTCCCTAATACAATGCATACATCAAGTGGGTCCCATTACAAGTGGCCCCAAATCAAAACCGAGATAATGAACACCCACCTTCAAAACCACTCCTTCTTCCACACTAGGGTGATCTAGCTCCAAGGAGAAAGAATCAATGGTTAAGATTGGATTTTAGAGGTTGGATGATGGGGTATGAAGCTTCAAGGTGGGTGGAAAAATAGAGGAAAGCTTAGACGTTGGGAGTTCTCATGGGGTTGCTTGGAGAATGAGAGAGATAATGAGAGAGAGAGAGAGGGGTGATGGGAGAGAAGTGATGGGAGAGAGAGATGGTGAGTGATGGATGGATATACTTTGTTGTAAGAGAAAATTGACTTTTGGGGAGGGTGGTTGTACTTGGGGATGGGTGTGAGTGATGGGAGTGATGTGTACTTGATTGATGTGATTGATGTGATGTGTCGTAAAGATTCCCTCGGTATTCGCAACGTGCGGTATTTTTCTTGAACTGAACGCGGGCCCACATCTCTTAGCCCGGATATTGCCTCAGTGCGTAATACGTGGCGTCAGAACCGTGGCGACGGCGTGGTCGCAAGGGTACAAGTTTCGAGTTAAGCCGACTCTGATATACGGGACACGACTCAGGATCGCATGCAAACGCCAATAACAGATCGCGGGTCGCTGAATTCGACCGGGAGGACTGTGGAAGCCTACGGAACGGCACGGGCTAGGATACGGGTGTCAAAACAATAATCCACAATCGACCTTCACCAGCATGTCCCACATTATACTACATTAGTTTTCCTAGGTACTGATATATCATATATTCCAAGACGGGGTCTATTAGAAGGACGACAGATCATGCCCATACATCAAGATAAGCTCTATATGGTGGATATACCAAATCTGATACTAAATATTCTTCTATCTACGGCAAGGGGTGATGATGTACTAAGCAACGGATGACCTAGATGGTATACTAATTTCAATAATGGACCTCGCACTTGCCTCAATAAAGAGATAGACGGTGCGGATGATATGTACATGTCACGAGGTCCTAGCAAATGGGGTACAAGGATGGGATACACCTCTTGTGGTGAATTAAGTGGGTATATGACAAGGTGAGTTCATAAGATGAGCTAACAGGGTGAACAATTGGGCTTCCTAAATCTCTATATCATGTAATAAACGGGGCTTTTCTATGGGAAGCCAGATAAGTACACAAAGTGGGTTTGGTGGAGTTCCTACATCTAGGACTATGTATCCTTCCAAACAGATTGGGTAGCCTGCTTAACACCTAAGTGGGCCTTGGGTATAGACACTAAACTTTGGGTAGTCACATGTATCTAGGTGGGCCACATCTCCTATGGAAGGCCTAGTATGAATATAAGGTGGGCTCTAAGGTTTGGATAATCCTACAAGGTATGGTGGAAAACATCATTATCAATGGGGGCCCAACGGTATTGGATAGCCCAATAAGAATAGATGGATCATGCAATATCAATGGGGCCCAACGATTTGGGTCAACCTACTTAGAGAAGGATGAGAATGGGTCTAACAAGGCCTAAGGAAAAGTCACAATATGGACATCTAAGCATCATTGCCCATCAATATAGACATTTAACCAACATTGCTCCCAAGGAGTGGCCCACATAGAGCCTAACATATAGTAGACCTATGGCCTCACACAAGGGCCTCATATACTGAATAATGGGCCTCACACAAAGGGCCTAATACACATCACGGTGGGCATCACTCATGGGCCACATATACATCACATTGGGCCTCACTCATGGGTCCCATATACATCATAATAGGCCTTATCACATGGGCTATATATACCTTACATCGGGCCTCATTATAAGGCCTTATATGCATCGCACTGGGCCTCACACAAGGGCCTCATATACAACACATCAAGCCTTATCAAATGGGCCTCATACATCACGTCGGGCCTTACCAAATGGACCACATATGCATCACATCGAGGTGGGCCTTTCACATTCCAAATGGGCCTCATGAGGCAGCCCATGGTTTAACCAAACTAGATGGGTTGCAATGCACATACATCAAAGTGGCCCTGCACAATGGGCCTTATCTGGATGGCCTGGACACACAATACACATCGTGTGGATCTCACAGTCCTACGTGGATGGTGGGGATACAACACTTACATTATGACAGAGTTCACATCCAACAATGGACTGGACGACGTGGATGAAACACTATAACATAGGGGATCCCACATCCTATGGACAGTGAGGATGAAACCCATACACCAGGGTGTCCCACGTCCTTAGATGGATGGTGTGGACATAATACATATACATCACGGTAGATCCCACCGTCCTTGCACTGGACAGTGAGGATGCCACGTGTGTATCAGGTGGGAGCTCACCGTCCAGATGCTGGATGGTGTGGATGAAAGACATATATCACAGGTGGGTCCCATACCCAGATGGATGGTGGATAAAATCATAACTCATGATCGCTGACATCATACAGCAGCTATATAGCTGGATGGGTTCCACCATCCACAAATGGACAGTTGATAAAACTCATATTAGGGTGGGATTTCTACGTACACGTGGTGGGTCCCACTAGAAGTTTAGATTTATCTCATTCTCTTCTTAATGCCGTAAAACGATCTCTACAAATGGCCGGATGATATGGATACAACACATGCACAAGGTGGGTCCCACCCCACACGTTCAACATGTGTGGGTGGGTCTCACTTCCAGCCACAGACGGCTTGGATATAAAACATATCTCATGATCAGACCTGTAGAACTTGCTAATGTCAATATAGCACCTATATAGCTGGGTAAGGACACCAGCCAATCTGCCAGCTTGGTGGGTCCCATGTGGGGCCCACCATAACATTTATTTTCCATCCCATCTGTTCATAAGGTCACAAAGACCTAAACTAAGAGGAAAAACAACTTTCATTTTGAACCAAAACTTCTGTGACCCAAAAAGGGTTTCAATGGTAGACGTTCAATTTCCTGCTACTTTTTGTAGTGTGGACCACCTGAATTCTGTGTACAACTGATTTTTGGGTTGACCCGTTGATTAAAGGGGACCCATCAAATGCACGGTGTTGATGCTCCACATACATCATGGTTGGGCCTGTGGTGGGGCCCACCGTCCTAGCCACATTTAGCAGCAAGATGCTGCAGCGTCCTCTCGACGCTGGACATCAGCAATAAGGGGCGTCCAGCCCCTCTGCTATATATATGTTTTTTTTAACGATGGTTTTTTGTATAGGTGGAGCCCACATCAAGAGGATCCACTCTGCCGGTTGGGTTCCTGGGTTCATGACAGGCCTAACAAGCCCAATATTTGATATGTTTAGGTGTACAAAAACATCACAGCAGGCCATAATAATTTATATCCCCAAAACTACCATTTTCTATGATGTAGCCCGCCAGAGACTCGATTTGGCTTCATTTTTCAATTCAATGCCTAAAATGAGCAATGAGCTGAGAAATTGGATAGACGGTGGAGATATAACATACATCTAGGTGGGGTCCCACGTCAAGGAAAACGGATGGACGGTGTGAATACAACACCTATTACATATAGCTTCCACCGTCCACATTGTGAATATAAAATACATACATAATGTGGGCTCCACCATCCCTACTTAGACGGTGGACAGCATGGATGGACACATGCTTCAAGTGGGGTCCACGTACACGTGGCCCACTTGATTAATCAAGTTGATATTTGTGTCTACCTTGCCATCCAGACGGTCAGCCGTCTGGATGATGCTGCTGCTACTGGTGCAACCCTCAACACCAGATCTGCACTGTTGCAGATGGACGGTGTGGGTGCAATACATCCATTTAGGTGGGGCCCACAGATGGGGGTCTACACAGCTAAAAAATTCGGCCGTTATACGTGTTATCCCCACCATCCAAGCCTGCCTAAAGACGACAGCAAGGTGGCCCCGATTTGGACAGCGTAAATAGAACTCATGCATCATGATGGTGGGCCATCAACAAAAAAAGAAGAGAGAGAGAGAGAGGGAGAGAGAGAGAGGATCGAGTGGTGAAGGGACCCCGCCACTATGGGCCCCTCATTACATACATCAAATGGGTCCCACCACATGTGGGCCCTCAAATCATCAAGATCAATGGTGGAGATCCCTTTTCCACCAAAATGCAAGGTCAAGATGACCTTCAAGCAATAGAAAAAAAAACATCATGATGGGGTCCATAAAGAATGGCCCCATCATGGGATGAACATATAGATCATGGTGGGCCATCGGCCACACGTAGGGTCCAAAGTGAGATCCATGCCATCAATTGGTAGGCCCCACTTGGCCCATCATCAAATACACAATCTAACCTACAAATCACCCACTGTTAGATATTCTTGGTCTTATGGAATGCCAAACTCCTTGACTCTCTCTTTGATGGAAGATGATGAGGATTGAAGGGCTAGGATAAGGGAGTTAGGGGCAGGAAGTGGGCCACACTTGGCTTTCTTTTGGGAAGAGCTTGGATGTCCACACTTGGTAGCTTGGAATGGGTGGAGAAAGAGAGAGAGAGAGAGAGAGAGAGAGAGAGAGGGAGGGAGGTTGTAAGAGTGATGGATGGAGTGAGTGATGGATGTACTTGACTTGAGAGTTGACTTAGGTGGGTTGCTTGTCTTGGGGAGAAAGAAAGCATGAGCTAGGGATGGGATGTGTACATGACTTGATTGATTGATGGGATGGGTTGTAAAGATTCTCTCGGGATTGCAATTGTGTGGCGTTTCTTTGACATAAATGCGGGCTAATCTCCTAGCTGGGGTATCGCACTACGTCAAAACTGTCTCAAATCTCAATAAATGACGGTTTTGAACCATCACATGGGCCATCCTATTTTACCGCGTCATATTAGTTAAAGGACGCTCATGGACAGTCATTAGAGAAGGACGTTAAAAGGACGGTTATGGACCGTCTATAAAGAAGGACAGTCATGGACCGTCCTTAAAGATGGACAATATAACATCTGTTATGGACCATCTACAAACCATCTAAAACACTGACGGTCTGTGGCCGTCGCTAGCATTCATTTAACATCTTTAAAAATGGACAATCATGGACCGTCATTAAAGATGGACTTAAACGGACAGTTATAGACCGTCTTGGATTTCAATATTTTAGAAAAATATGACATAAAGCTGTCAAAAATTTTCATGCATTAAAAATAAATCAGCAAAAATTTTCTTTTTGTGTTTCTTTCATCCAATAAAAAAATATTCAACCAACAAAACATGGTTATAATTCAGAATTAAGAAGAATTGTTAAGCTTAAATAGGAACTTCATTTAAGTGGACAAGGAAATAATAAAGAAGAGTATTCCAATTCAAGTTATTAGAAACAACAACCAAAATTAAAGCTTTGTAAAAAGAGGCATGTGTTAAAGGGATACCTCGTTGATTCTCATGCATAAGAGTCCAATGATGATGAGAACAAAAATTGTAGCATAAGGGTTCATAAATACGACAATATTATCCTGCAAAGAAATATGATAGTATCAGATGTTAATTGTAGCATTAGATCACTACAAGAAAATAGGCCTTTAGCCTTGGTTCAAAATTGTGGCTAAAAAGGTTAAAAACTGAGGCTAAAGCCTTTAGCCTCAATTTAGCCTCGATTATCCAAACTAAGGCTAGAACCTTAGTGGTTAAAGGCTTTAGCCTCAGTTTTGGCAACCGAGGCTAAAACACCTTTTATAGCCTCGATTCTTTAAGTGAAACTAAAAGAACACTTTTAGCTTCAATTATCTCAAAATGAGGCTAAATCAAAATTTTAGCCTCCATTATTTCCAACCGAAATTAAATCTAAATTTTAGCCTCAGTTGCCTCCAATTAAAGTTATACCTATTTTTAACCTCGATTCTTAACAACCGAGACTAAAGCCTTTAGCCACGGGAGTTGTAGTCTTGGTTTGGCTAACCGAGGCTAAAGATGGATTTAGCCTCTATTAGCATCAACTAAGGCTAAATTCAATTTTTAACCTCAACTGAGGCTAGATCATTCATTTTAATCAATTTATAAACCTGTGCACAATCATTCAATTTATTCAATTTATAAATCATTCGTGGGAAACAGTTATATGTCCAACTTGTGGCAGATTCTGGGAAACAATTGCTGATTGAGTAATGCTGTAACTATCCATGGGCATGCAATTAAGTGGCCAAGTGCCAGCATAGATTCCATGGCTAGGGCTGCTTGATCATGTGAGTGGTACTAGTACCTTACAAATCCAAAACCTTTATCTCTCCATCCACAAATCCAAAACCTCTATCTCTCTGTACACGCACTTCTTCAAAGACACTAGCCCCAAGAGAATGAAAATGGCAATGGAGTTCAGTTTGAGTCACCTGACGAATTGGCCATTGAAACAAAAACGGGAAATGTCAGCACAGATGATAAAAATAAACATGCTGTAAAGCTGTCACACCCCAAATCCATGCACGAACAGCTTCCGTGATACATCGAATTTGACACTCGACTTCCATACACCAAATCCCGAGTTCGGCGCATCACAAGGAAGATTTTTGACTAAATTTTTTTAATATGCATATAATAATTCCTAAGCATAAAGATTCATGATCAAAATACCAAGCAACACTCTTCATTATAAATCCAGATAGTTACAAGTACAATGCTTTCCAAAAGGTAAACAACATCAACATTTCCAAATCCACTTAGGCAAGTATGTCTTCCAAGCTACTCCAGCCTTGAAAAAATGGAAAATAGGAAGCTTAGGAAAAAAGCCTAGTGAGTACACTTGTGTGTGCAGAGTGTCCTACATGCAAGCAAGATAAATATGCCACAAAAAAATCATGTATGATGAAAGGCGTGTAGTATGTAAAGTATGATGTCAATGCCAATACAATGTATATGTAACATAGGAACACTCCGAGTCAATGCTACCAGCATCACTTAGTCATATTTTCATTTCTCCTATACCACAGCCATAACCGTATTACACGCATCCGTAATTATATCATCATCATTATATTGTCATGCTTAATCATACAATATCGAAAATACTGGTAAGATCATAAATCATAAGATATCAGAGTAAGCGAAAACACTAACAAGTCCATGAGTCATATAATATCAAAGTACGCAATACAGATCAACTATGCAAATAAGGAGTTAGAAAGAGTCAAATATCAGATGCCGAGGATACAATGCAATATAAAATTTCTGATGAGTTCACGAATACCGTCAGCCATATCTAGACCATATAAATGCAGAAACACAGTAACCCAAAATGTCATATGCCGCGGATGTAATACAATATGTGGTGTAAATGGAATGACCATGCTGGAGTGTGAAGTCGAGATAATAGTAAGTAGTATCGCAGACTATGAGGTCCATTACAAGGGACTTCTATCCAAACTAGTCTCATACCTAAATTTGGATAGTCAGACTTAATGTGAAAAACTCCTGATCTCAGGTTAGTCACATGCCCTAGCCGAAATCCTGGCCATTGGGAAGGTACACGTAACAAATAGTTACACACCACCAGCCTGAGTGGATAATGAATGAATGAATGAATGAGTTTGCAACTCATACTCAATAAGTCTACATATCAGTACTATTCATCTTTGGGATCATCACCGGGGTCTAGTACGCTCTACACTAGCTTGCCACCCCATCAAGTGCACAACTAGGTAAGTGGAAGAGACTTTACTATCCGCCTGGGCAGTAGTCAGTCAATATCTACCTGTTACGTCGATAGTGAACCCATTCATGAGCTGGTCAAACTCAACCTAACTATGCCTACTCCCTCAGGCAGGTAAGGCCACACCGCCTCCCAACTGACCATGACACAGTGGGAGACGTGGCCTGCTGGTATACGGCCCTCATGCGCTCATATATATCCACCCGATCTCGACGTTGGGGCGTCATTTGGTACCAAGAGGGTTTAGGAATTTTCACCTAGGGCCATCTATGGGAGCTCGATGCTAGTAACAGATTTTTGATGTCCCATCTAGCCATCCACGATATGTCTGTGGAGGCTACAGCCCTGATGTCGTTAGGGCGTACAACACACAATGAATGAATCATACAATCCAATCATGCATCAATTCTACACATACTGAGCGCTCATGTGAGACAATCTCCGCCTATCAGGGAGTCATAATAATCTTCCTAATGACATATGCAATGGTCAACCATATCTCATAATAAATATGCAGATGATGCATATGGGCATGTACATGATGCTATGCTGTCACATACTCATAATTGGTATCAACAATTGGCACTGATAATCGGCATCGATAATTGGCCTAACAAAGGGCCTAAGGGAAGGTCACAATATAGACATTTAACCATCATTACCCATCAATGTGGACATTTAACTAACATTGCTCCAAAGGAGTGGCCCACATAGAGCCAAACGTATAGTCGGCCAATAGGCTCACACAATGGCCTAATGTACATCATGTTGGGCCTTACTCAAGGGCCTAATACACATTACGATGGACCAAATACACGAGCTTAATATACATCACCATGGGCCACGACCCATGGTCCTTAATATACATCATAATGGGCTACGACCCATGAGCCTCAATATACATCATAATCGGCCACATCCCATGGGCCACATAATCATCACATCGGACCTCATCAAATGGGCCGCAAATACATCATTTGGGCCTCAACACATGGACCATAAACACTAGTGGGCCTCATATACATCAAGTGAGCTGCACCAATGGGCCTCATATACATGAAGTGGACTACATCAATGGGCCGCACAAATGGGGCAACCGCTTTACTTAAACTTTCATATAGTCAGGTGGCCAGTACCACAATTTCACATAGTTTACTATGTATATGATTACTACCATGATCTAGTGTCCACATTTCAAAATATCTCAGCATAATTGAGCAATCATAATCCTACATACGAATACAAGGCTACACCAATTATGATAAGTCTTATACTATAACCACTTCACCCGTCACGTAGTTAATGACTCATATTTGGTGTTGCATGATTAAGGGCCAAGGGCCACATTTCATCATATCATTCACGATTTAGAGATTACGTCGCATAGAATCTAGGACCTTAATAGCATTAGCTTGGTAACATAACCCTACATCACATTCGGTCTAGTATACAACTTGGTCATACGTGATTCAAGTGGCAGTGTCTATATCAATAAGCACAAACCTACATTATTGAATGGCCATCAATGCCACTTGATTTCATACGGTTAGGTGGCCTTGTGTGTATTTCACATTCATACAATTAGATGACTACATATACTCCACCATTGCCTATGATTAGGTGGTCATACATACATCACATGCCCACATGATTAAGGGGCCAAACACTTATAAGGCACCCTCACACAATTAGAGTCTACACATTTGTTATAATTGAACATGTTTAAGGGATTAAACACATATCATATGATATTACTACTCAAGACCACTCTAACTAAAGTGCCAAGTGATCAAGGGTTGTCCACAATTAGCCCATTTAAGGGATTAATCATCATTACTCCAAAAATTACAATACCAGTTCTTCATCCATTCAACACATGGAGATTATAAAATCTTGTTGAAGAGGTCCAATGGTTGGCCCAAACAAGGCTACCACTGATGGGCCCACATGGCATTCACTCAAAATGGGCCTTAACATTCTTGGGCCCACACACCAATGGAATTCACAATGGGTCATATGCGGTGGAATCCATGGGGATTTCTCACGAGGTTGAGTTGTGTGTGACCCACCTGAAATTAGGATCCGCTCCAATAATTCGGTGAAGTCGATGGATGGTAAGGATATACATTGCATCATTAACCTCGACCCTAGGAAAATTTTAGTGATAAGAGTTCGTTCCTTACCATTTCAGGTGGTACGATCTAGGTAGACTTTGGATCAGCCTGATTTTTAAAACCATACCATGCAATGGGTTGGTCAAGGATGATGTATGGATTCAATGAATCAGATACATCGTGGTAGCCCCACAGGGAGTCTTCAATGGTAAATGTTCAATTCCTACTGTTCGTGCGGTGCAGCCTACCTAAAATTGATTCAGCTTTATTTTTTGGGCTCATGTACTAAAATGGTCTATCAAAGACAATGTACAGTGCAGATCTGATGTAGACATTACGTGGGCCTCTTGGCTTAAATTCAAGTCAATCTGTGGCTCGTGTGGGCCACACCACATACAAAAGTAGAGAGGGTTACCCTCCATTAAAACATTCATAATCATTTGTTGAGCCACCAAAGGGTGGTTCACAAATCCAGCCCATCCATTATGTGTGTCCCACTTGGTTGAGGGTTCAATCCAAGTTTCAAATGCATCCAAATTTCAAATTTCAAGTGGACCCCAGCAAGTGTTTTTATATGCTCAAGCTCCGAGTTGTACAAACGGTTCAAGGAGATCAAAGTTACATGGGTCCCAAGGTGATGTATTTATTATATCTACACTGCTTATCTATATTTAGAGATCATTTTAGAGAATTATCCAAAAATTAATGATATCCAAAGATTATCTGGACCTCACCACAAACAGCAATGAAGATAATGATTTCACCATTAAATAATTCACAGGGCCCAGCATAACGTTTATTTTCCATCCAATCTGTTCATAAGGTCACAAAGACCTGAATTAAGAGGAAGAACAAATTTCATATTTGTCCAAAACTTCTATGACCCAAAAAGGGTTACAATGGTAGACGTTCAATCCCTGCTGCTTTTGTAGTGTGGACCACTTGATAGTTAGATCTATTTTATTTTATTTTTTGTTATTTTTATTTATTTATTTCTAAAGCCTTGAGACAAGTTGGCCAAATGGATGGATGGTTTGAATATAACACACACCTCATGATCAGACCCACAGAACTTGCTTACGTCAAAACAAGTCTTTAAATGTTTTTAGATGGTGTGGGCCACCTGAGTCCCGTGTACGACTAATTTTTGGGGGATTCCATCATTTAAAGGAGACTTGTCAAATGCACGGTGCTGATGTTCCACATACATCATGGTGGGGCCTATGGTTGGGACCCACGGTCCCTGCCTACCCTAAGCAGCAGAAGTTGCAGCGTCCAGAGGACGCTGGACGTCAGCAGCAGCAAGGGGCTAACGCCCCTTACTTATATATATATATATATATATATATATATATATATATATATATATATATATATATATATATATATTGGTTTAAGTATGGTTTTTCATAGGCGGGGCGCACACCAGGATGATCCGCCCCATCTATTAGATTCTATGGCCCGGTATGGATCTAACAAGCCCAATATTCACCATTTTTTGATGTACAGAAACATTACAGCGGGCCCTAATGGTTTATCACTATTAAAATAATCTTTTTGATGGTGTGGCTTACTAGAGATTTGGATTAGCTTCATTTTTAGGCTAAACGCCTAAATTAAGCTGGGGAATCAGATAGACGGCATGGATTAAATATATACATCATGGGTGGGGCCCGTTGTGGACCCACACCCTAGCCCCTTTTATTCAAAAATAGCTGGATGCTGCTTGCTGGGACGCTGGCAACAATCAACATCCATTCTCCTTTTTTTTAAATTTATTTATTTTAATATGGTGTGTGTCACGTGTGTGTATGTGTGAGTATGTGGCCAGCCCAATGGGCCACACTTTGGACAGTTTGGATGGCCTACAAAATTCTGGTGGGGCCCACTATCAATGGGTCCCACATAAAGTCTATAATAAATTATTTTTATTATTAATCTTTTTATATGTATTTTCCCATGAATCCACACCATTAAACACATCATTATCATCATATCATCACCATTTTTTATCATCTTTTTATATGTACTCTCCTATGTATCCACACCATTGATCACATCATTATCATCAAATCGTCACCACTAATAATCATACAAATAATCAAAAAGAAAATAAACTAAGAGTGGAGTGGGTGCACTCACCTTGATGGACTAGATGGATGGTTAAAATGGATGGAAGGGATGGGATTGATGGAGTTGATGGCCCACCAAGATCACTCTCTCTCTCTCTTGTGTAGAAAAATGGTGAAATGCTAAGAGATGAAGGACTATTTGTAGAGAAATTGTTAAAATGTGGTTAGATTCAATTAATGTGATCTTGGTTAGCTTAGACTAAGATTATGATAATTAATTCATGATTTGTAATTAATGGTGGATTAAAGGAGCATGGGATGGCATGGTGTGATGATGTCATACATAGGGTATGAAATGGAGAGAAGTTGACTTAAGGGAGCACATGAGAGAGGGGAGGTATGGGTGTATGACATCACACACATGGGTAGAGATTCTCTCACCCATGTGCGGCATATACATGTGTGCATGGCATGTATTATGTACATGTGTGGAATGGGGTACATGGCGCCATGCGCACATGATACAACAACGATTCTTCGTGACGTATCTCACTAATGGAGTATTGTACAGATGCACGGGTGGTACTGTAACACCCTCCTATGGCACTAGAGTAGGGCACAGATCAGGCCGCCAGGGATGCTCGTATAGCTCGGCTTGAGGAGGGTCAGGCTGTCCTACGCCAGGATATTATGGATCTTCGAGGCCTCGTGAAACATAAGTTCAAGAAGATGTCTTGAACTCTGAAGTCTATCCTGTGTTGTCTGCAAGATAAGGGTGCCCCTCCTCTATCTCCTGATTCTGACGAGTAGTTGCAGATGTAGTTGTCACTTGCTCTATTTTGTTGTTTGTTATTGTGTGTAGTCGTTAGAGGCGTAGTAGTTTAGAAGCTATTTTGTGGTTTGAAGCTTAAGATGTATGAGATCACATGCTTTCTCTGTCGCGATCCATGTAATGCTGCACTTTTTATATTGCGACAATTTTGTTAAATAAAATGCATGTTATTTTTCATGTGTTGTGATGTAAATGCGGTGTGGGTGGATTATGTGAATGTTGAATCTCATAGGTTGCATCCTCAGTTGAATGTAGGATATGCCTCCTAAGGGTTCGAAGACTTTGGCCCGTCTCTCTTTGGGCGAGTCACTTGCCGGGGTTTCTTTCCTATGTGATAACTAGACGATCCACAGTCGGGCCCGTCTCATTTTGGTGTTGGGCCGGACTCTCAACCAGCTACTGGCCCCGCTGCTAGGCCGACTCCTGTGATACCACCCATGGTTACACCAGTCACGCTTTCGGTTCCTGAGCCAAACCGTGCATCTGCATCGACGCCTTATGCATCTTCGTCCGCTCTACCTCCTGATAGGTTTAAGCAGATGATACTGTTGATGCATTAGCAGCAGATCCAGCAGCAGCACCACCAACAGTAGCAGCAGCAGTAGTTTTTATCTTCCATGGCTGGCATTTTTACTCAGTCGATGGGGGCGACTCCACCTGCTTCACCTATGCACCCATTTGGGAATACTAGTGCTAGCGGCACATTTGAGCGATTCCAATGCTTGTAACCTCCCACATTTGCGGGTTCTCATAGACCCGAGGAGGCCGAGTACTGGATTGATCGCATCTCTAAGATGCTGAGGCCGCTTCACTGTTCTGAGGCTGAGCAGGTAGAGATTGCCTCCTTCATGTTTGAGAAGGAGGCCAGTTTATGGTGGGATAGTGTTCTCCGCACAGTTGCGGAGGATTTTGAGTGGACGTGGCAGGCATTTGAGACACACTTCCAGGAGAAGTATTTTCTGGTCACTTACCGACACGAGAAGGAGAGTGAGTTCCTTCGCCTCCGTCAGGGAGGGATGTCGGTGACTTAGTATGAGAACCGATTTACTGAGCAGGGTCGATATGCTCCATTGCTTCTGGGTGATCAGCCGATGCGGATGCGGCATTTTTTTGAGGGGTTGAGGCCTGAGATTCGATCGAAGATGTGCGGTGCTAGCATATCTTCTTATGCTGAGTTGGTGAGCATGTCCCTGTGAGCTGAGCAGGACGGGGACAGGTCGTCCCGTATGCGAGCACCTATGGTTCCCAGACCACGACCTGACTTTCCGAGTACACCATTTCTCGGCAAGAGGCAGTGGGCAGATTCTCCTCCGAGTCGTGCAATGCCGCCCACTCAGCCAATGTGTTCTAACTTGTGCTGTTCTTACTGTGGGAAGATTGGGCATTCGGATCGTAATTGCTTTACACGAATGCGGGACAGCGGATTGACTCTACCGTAGAGGATCAGCCGTCCGATGCCTCAGGTCATATCACCTCCACCCCTTCGTTCAGCGCCAGCTCACCCATCCTTCAGACCTTCTATACCTCACTTCAGGCCACCTCAGCGGCCCATGGTTCCACCGCCGAATCTCCCACAGCAGGCTCGAGTTCACACGCTTACAGCTAAAGCGCCTGGGGCTGACGTGGCACCGAGATAACTCATGTCCCGAGTTTCAAAATATCACTTATGCAACATATGTAATGATGGATGTATGTTGTCTGTATGAGTGCATAAAACATGGAATAGATTAAGCCAAACTGCAAACATAATTCAGGGATAAGTGAAAGACGCAAGAGGAAGACGTAAAGAAATATATGTGTACATGTGCAAGTCCCTGTGATATGTATACTTTGCCAGGTCATAATTACAAGTGTTGTTTTCAAAATATAAGTGCCATAGGAGGACTTGTAACGCCCTGAAATTCGAAGGTCGAGGATAACTCAGCTCCCGAGTTTCAAAACATCACTTATGCAACATATGTAATGATGGATGTATGTTGTCTATATGAGTGCATAAAGCATGGAATAGATTAAGCCAAACTGCAAACATAATTCAGGGATAAGTGAAAGACGCAAGCGGAAGACTTAAAGAAATATATGTGTACATGTACAAGTCCCTGTGATATGTATGCTTTGCCAGGTCATAATTACAAGTATTGTTTTCAAAATATAAGTATCAAAATGGAATCAACTATTACAAAGAAAACCCAGAATCCCCATAGATCAGGACATGGCTCACATGAACCCGCCTGAAAACTGCATAAAAGAAAACGCGTCCTCGTCATCCTCATACTCCTACTCTGCCTCAGGGGTCGCGTCATCATCTACATCTAAGACAGAGTCTGGTTGGTGTTGAAACACCGTCCTAGAATGTGGGAGTGAGTGATCAACTCAGTGGAACTATATATTAAAAGTTAACATATGATCAATTCAATCGAGCAGTAATGATAAGGCAATACAATCACACATGTCCTAATTACTCTTGTTAATGCAAGGATGTATGAAGAAATGATGCATGCTCTCGCCTACACTCCCTCAGAATCTTCATCTTACGGTACGCATGACAACCTCCCGCAGTGCCAACAACGCCAATGCACATACAATGCGGTGCATGAACATGATTATCAAGTTGTTATTAGTCCTTTTCATACAGCAGGATTGGGAAGCTAAGGTACCTTCCTCATATCAATTCCCAAACGGTAATCCATTCTAGGGTCATCAGTCCTAGACAATCTCATACGATCATATGGTTATAGGTCGCTACAAAGGGCTCGTCACTAATCAATGCATGCCTATTATACTTTAGTTACTACCCTAAGGCTCGTCACCTCAATGCAGTATCAAAGTATGCTCGAGGTCACTACAAAGGGCTCGTCACCAATCAATGTAGGCCGAAAGCACGAATATAGTGTCCCATACCACCATAATCGGCTCACGAGTCTGGTGTGCTCATTGGTCACTACGGGGAGGCTCGTCACCCCAGCATAGGCCAACAGCTCGACCACGGTGTCCCATACCACCATGCCCGGCTCATGAGTCTTAACGGATCAAGGTACAATGGTTAACGAGATTGCATTGGTAAGTTTGGTACCCTAGATTCAAGCAATAGCGTCCATACATAGTGTACATCCACCGGGACAATCGGATTACTTGATGAACTCGACTAGCACGAGCGCACATTAGTTGCACAACATAGAGTGCGCAAACACTCCGTGTGGCCAAACCACTGCCGACAACCCTAATACGACCCGAGTTCGTCAAACACGTCCTACGTGGCGAAAACAACCTCGGCCATGAACTCTGGATTTGTTACTAATTCTCTGGACTATTTCATAGTCCCAACCATCTTCAATTATATCAGATATTCATACTAACAATTTAGAACAGTAATGGAGCAACAATTCTAATCATACAATATGTGAGCATTTGATGAATATCAACTTAACATGGATTTACACATAAGTAGCGTTTGAATTTAAACAACAAAGAATATAAATTGCATGTAGGAAATCATACATACCAATAGGATAGTTGAGAATCTCTTGTCAACGCCCGTAAACAGGATAATATCTCACACACTAGATCATTCAGACATTTCTACAAACACTTAGACTACATATTCCAACATACATGACGTATGCTGGTGATAACACACATTTGGACAATTCCTTTCGCCAAGGAGTTGACACACATACAACTAGCACAAATACATGACAATTAATCATGGCAAACACATGTTCGTATTTCATACGTATACGATACTTTCTACCTATACATAGAATACACAAATCTCAATATATCTCATATATATCAGGAACGCAAAATAAACATCGCATTTAACATGTGAAATTGCACCCACAACAATAATAAACCATTAACCGACATTGAAAGCCTTGAAAACCATAACCTATACGAATATAGTCCGCACCTTAAACCAGAAAAAGCACAACAGATTTGGTTCAAACGATAAGTCTTTGTCAACGGCGACTAGATAACCTAAGGCATGAATAAAATAAGCTACATCAACACTTAGACTATTCGAAGCTCTAAAACAGACTAGGGTTTGATTGACTTACCCAAGAATGAACTTAGAATCGTCGGAATAACGATTCAGAAGTAATGGTTTAGGTATGCAGAATAACAGGGAAGAATCTCAAGATGATTCACCAACATCTCTCTCACTTTCTCTCTCTCTTAGGTAGGGTTAGAAAATTCGTATGGAATTGAGAGTGAGGGTTTTAAGGTCTTTATATAGGCCTAAAATGGATGAAAATAGCCCCAGGGCCAAGGTATACCTAGGTTATAACCAAATTGGGTCTATATCAGTCCAACGGAGCACTTCTGGTGGTCCCTTCTCCACGTGCAGTCGGACTTAAGCTCACTGACCATGGATCTAGGTCAGCCTGAGTTTTTGTATCGATCAAATTTACAGATCAGCCGTGGTGGACCACTCTCAATTCAACGGTCAACGAAACTCGATCAGGTCCACAAGCACTATGACATGCCTGGGCCATCTTCCCTGATCCGAGGGTAAATTTGGGTCAGAATCCAATGGTCAGAAAGCTTAGAATCGGTGCGTAAGCGACATAACTTAGATTTCATAAATACATATTTAATTTCTCCGCTTTCTCATACTCTTTACTCCAGACTTAAGCAAATCGACTCAGGACATCATCTGGACTTGATTTTTGAGGTGATGGTCAAGCCCAACAAGGTGATTATAATTGTCTAAGATCATCGCTATCGGACTTTCGACCCGCGGTCCAGGTCCGATACAAAGTTTCTAAGTACTCCCTAGACCAACTGGATTTAGCGTTGAATCCTAGATTTTAGGGTAACATAGCGCTAACAATTCTATAGGTTTTGAGTTATGCAGATCAAATTTAAAGTGATTGGTGCTAATTTCATAAGCAATTGAGTTTAGCGCTAATTAACCCACACATAACTTCTAAGAAAATTTGAGGTAGTACTCGGGTCTTGGCACGAAATTTTCCGAGTCATTATAGGTACCTCCATGATCACGGCGACGAGGCTATCGATATGAGATATGTTTCGAGGTCTTGGGGTTCTGGTCAGTGAGGTGTGTACTATGAACGGCAAATCCAGGTCTAGCTAAAGGCGTCGATCATCATGTACATAAGCATAAAAAGTCGTACGGAATAGACGAGGTCTTACAAAAGCATGGCCATCAATTTAAGGGACATTTTTTTTCTCTCAATTGTACAAACCATGCAGCCAACACAATGTCTCAATTCTTCTATTTTACCTCATGTGCAAGATTACCAACATAGACGGTTGTAAATGCAGGGTTGTTTTGAGGGGCCTCGTCACTTGCATTCTCTTGACCTCCTCCATAGGCAAAGTGACAATGGAAGCAGAGAACATTCGTCAGTTGATACACACCCTTCTTGGTTAGAGATCTCATACGTGCACAAATTGGATGAAAAATCTAGACTGAATTCAGTTATGGGTGTCCATGTGCAAGCATCTGGATCAAGAGTTCGAACAGCTGCTGACTAGGTTCAGTTGACTCACTTCCATTACCAATTCCGAGTTTGTTTTCTATTACAATTAGTGAAATCAATACCCTACATGCCCCAGTCCTACCTCAGAAATTGATGGATAATTCATGAGTCAACTACAGGCTTTTAAAAAAGAAGAAGAAGAAGTCAACTATAGGCTTTTAAACAATGATAACTAAGATAGAGAATAATACCTGCTGATTACGGAAAGAAACAAAGCCAAATCCTCTTGAGTGCCCATTTTTATGATCCCACATAACCCGTGCATCTCTGCAAAGAGTTGCGTAGCCACCAAGTTTATAACCACATCAACACATGCAGTAGCAGAAGCTTCCCAAGTTTACTCAAGAAAAACAAGAAAAAAAAATAAAAAAGAGTTTCATCCTTCCTCTAGAAAAGAAAAAACCAGGAAAAAAAAACAACAAACACTATAAACTATCAAATGCAGTACTCTGAAAAGCAGTAGGGAACTCACAAGCAGCTGGAATACACTGAAAAGCATGCAAACAGAGTCGCATCAGTGACTTCAGGACTTGGGTCGCCAACAAAGATGTTGAAGTGGCCTGAAACACATGAAAACAACATAAAGAGTACTGATTAGTGAAGAGAAGCACCATGGTGTGCCGACAGAAACAACAAATAAAGAACAGTAAAAGAGAAAGGAAACAAGTATGGAAGCAAATAGTAACCTGAAGTAACCTCCCTCTGGCCACTGGCATATGCCCAGTTTACCTTGATTGCCTGACCGTAACTGCAGAAGACAGAAGCCACAATTTGAGAATCAAAATCTAAACTGTGTTATGAAGGCAAAAACATACCTCAAAATTGAGGGGAAAAACAATGTGATTCAACAATTGCTCAAAAAATGACAGCAATGCAATAATGAAAGTTCCTCAGAAAAAATAAATCAAAACGCAACATCAGAAAAACAAAATCTGATACAACTCAAGAGAGATGCCTTACGTGACTAGAAGCTCTTGTTGAAACTGCCAGTTTCCTTCAAAAGTTGTTCAAAATGAGGCTTGCAGTACAGAACACCTTCCACTGAAGAGTAATTGCTCAGCTCAAAATAAAGCAGCAACATCAGATGGGAGCCACATTATACACCCACCCTTCCCACCTATTATTGTTAAGTATATTCTAGAATATCATATGGAAATGGAACCAATACAATGTCTTTTATACCAAAACCACAACTATATCTGCAAATCTGTAATTTTATGTTCAGACATTTTTTATTTTTTATTTTTGGGTAAAAAGCTATACTGAAGGAGCTAAGAAGCATTACAGATGCAAAAATCATTCCAACACACAAAGACGCTCTCAACTCTAGAATCCATTTCTTGTTCAAAAGCAACTTCTTTAAAATATTGAAATCATTGTGACCCTTGTATTTTGGTATATATAATGGCCATTGAAAATTGGGCTCAGACACTTCAATCAATATGTAACACCCAACACCTATGTCTGCACAATTTTCCCAAGTTGCATACATAGAACTGAGAAGTATAAACACAGATTTAAACATAATTGGATATTGGTTTGTATTCAATCAAGAGACCATTCCATGTAGAATCCCCATTTAGAGCAATTAAAAGACAAGTAATTGTACAGAGCAACAAATGCAACAGAGAAGAGCAAGGATACCGGTAAATTGACTCAAATGCTTGAACCTCCTTGCATTCATCAACATTAGGAAATGAACCTCATTTGCTCTCATGCTTCTCAGATTGTTTAGACTTCTCTTAGCATAGACAGTGAAGGCAACTATGGTAACAATAGCAGTGATAGAAGAGATGACATTGGCGACTATCTCCACCGTAGTCATGTGATGCTTTACGTATTTCACATCTGCCAATTTCCTTATTAACCGCCCACTGCATCCAATACCAGAAATGAAAAAGAGAAAGCAGTCTCAGTGAAACAGCTACTTGCATACACTTGAGGAATCAAGAAATTATTTTGAATGCCTGTCATACAACCTTGACAAAACGAAGTAATGGCCCACTCCAGCCTTACAAATAAGAAAACCATATAATATGAAATTTAGAGACTACTAACCTGTATATGTAGATGAAAGATTCGGGTACCATTCCAGCAATCGACCCACATATATATGGACTAAATTTCATATCAGTTACCACTACAGCATAGTTGAAAATTGCATATGGAAATGGCGACACCCTGAAGAGCGCAACCACCCGAAATTGATAGAACCAGCTCCCTTGCCTAACCATCTTAAGTACATCAGCTTTTTCATGCCATCTCTTCAACCAGTTCAATGCATTTCAATGTAAAAAGAAAAAGAGAAGGGAAGTCAGCAACAAATGGCAATCACCATTTAGACTATTAATCTGTAGCTGAAAAACCAAGTTGCCTTACATGAATGCGGTCAAGAAACAGTAAGCCAAGTAAGTAAGGCAATGTCATCCCAATGGTAGTCCCAATCGTGATGATCAAAAACCCAAGACCATATCCAAAAATCATCCCTGCAAGCCACATGGAGGGTCCAGAAGGAATTAAGATGATGGGGAACAAAGCCAAAGAAGCAACAAGTATAAGAGAAAGTACGGGTGGTCCAAAAGCAGTTGCTTCCCATTGCATGATTGGCATGAGAACCTGCACCAGAAAATAATGGGTCATGCAAAATGAAAGGGGTAATACTTCAGTATTGAAAGTTGACAATGCAGTGGTTGTTGGGTAATTTATTCCCTGTTTTTTCATGTTTCTGGAAATGTTTGAATTGGTGCAATATTAAGGAATTATTAAATTTTGTTTGGTTGATGGATGGGGTTCTATGGGGAAATTGGGAGAAGACTAGAATTCTGTTTTTCCACTCTCCTAATGGGGATAAAATCCAGGGAATTGATCATCATCCTCATCTAAACCTTATCCCAAACTAATTGTGGTCAGCTACACGAATTCAGTTTTGCCATTCCACTCTATCAAGTTCCATAACTTCAGTTAGACCATAGGCAATCCAGGGAATATATAAGCGGAGACAACTTTTTCTTAAATAAAAAAAGAAAAAGAAAAAGAAAGCAACCACACATCCCATATTAAAAGTAATATCATATTTCATAGAATGAACACTTTGGCAATGATCTGGACTATTCATCAGATAGGCCCCACTTTGGATGAATCACATAGCAAAATCCTCCAAATAGAACTATTAAGACCTTGCCGCTTATACTACATTTGAATATGAAGACAATCAAATTCATCAAGATGATTTTACAGGCAGTCCATCCATTGTGTAACCCAACATAGTTAGCAAAACTAGTTTAGCAACCCAAAAGGTCCAATTGTGATTCCTCCATACAGAAGTGAAAGGAATGTAAGACTTTAATGTAGCACATCCAAAAAATCTCATTCATGGAAAAGGAGTACTTTGTTAGCACTCACCTCCAAGCGATAAAGAGATGCATGTGCAGGATTGGACTACTCATCAAGCATTCCCCATCCTGTAGGTGCCTGCATCCCAGACCTTGCCGATCATGAAAAATACTGCATTGAAATATGAAGACAGTCAGATCTCCAAATAAAATCATCCAGACCCACCTAATGATGGTCTAAAATTTTCTTTAACGTGCCCCCCACGCAAACACTATTCAAATGTCATGTGAACTGCAAAGAAGTGGCCCTCTTTTCACCGGATGGTACCATATGAGAATATGATGGATCATCACATGTAGAAATATGTTAAATGCAATTGATGGCAATCGAAACAGTCAAAATGGGAGATCAAGCCATTCACCAAATAAACACACGAAAGAAAGATGATGGCCATGATGGATATTGTTTGGATAGCAGGATCATCCAAACCGGGTGATTCAAGTCCACGCCCATCTATAATGGGCTTGGGAAATCTATAATGGGCTTGGGAACATGCCACGCTTACCAATTTCCTGCAATCCCTAGAAGAGAAATGACTGAGTGCCTATAACTATCCATATGGCATACACCTGTTTCTTTTATGCGTTAAAATGCTTCTAAAAGTGGGTCTTAGGAGATCAGTTGTCATTCCTAGATATGAGAATTTAACCAGATGGAATAGACAGGAACATAATAGTCTAAAGACTCCTACTTGGATGAGTAACATTTTTAATCACAGATTCACAGCAAAGATAGTATTCTTCCTTGTGGATATTCACTCAAACAAGTTCTAAAACAGAACATCGCAACAATCCAGTTTTGACATCCCAAACTTAAGACAGCAACAAATACAGAATCAGAAACTACGAAATCGAAACGCAATCGCAGAAAATCCCAAACAAAGAAAAAGAGAAATCACCTGTTTCTAAAAGCGAACTAAGTGCGGTAAATCTGCATTTTTGACCTCAACAAACTCCTCATTGAATGGCACAAACTTCGGCTTCCCTTGCGGTGATGTCACTCACTCTCCCAACTGTTTTCTCTGGTGGGGTCAACTGGAGCTTTGGATGTGACTCATTCTTTAGATCTTACCTAAAATGATTTCTCCAATGAAGGGACGGCATAGATACAAAACATACATCATGGTGGGGCCACATAACTTGGTGACGTAACTTCAGTAGCAGTCTCCCTACTCAACTTGTCAGTAGCCAATCCGTGCCTTTCAGAGAGGGGGCTGGGTGACGTCAGCAAGTTATGTGGCTTCTATCACAAGGTATGTGTTATATCCAAACCGTCCATCCATATGGTGAGCTCGTCGTAAGGCTTGAGATAAAAAAATAAAATAAAATAAAAAATAAAAGACAGATCTTACTATCAAGTGGACCACACAATTGAAAGCATGTGGGGAATTGAACGTCTACAATTGAAATCCTTTTGGGGGTCACAGAAGTTTTGGATCAATATGAAATTTGTTTTTCCTCTTCATCAAGGTCTTTGTGACTTTATGAATAGATTGGATGGAAAATAAATGTTATGGTGGGGCCCACAGAGCAATCTCCCTACTCAACTTGTCAGTAGCCAATCGGCGCCCTTGAGAGAGGGGTTGGGTTTACCCATCCATAGCCCACGCACTACAAGAAAAATGACCTTTACCGGCGGCCGAAACAGCCCTTAAAAGTCCAAAAAACTGTCGGTATAAGAATTACCGGCGGTAGGGCACATGCCACTAAAAGGGGGCGATGCTGTATCTTTTACCGACGGTCTCCCATTTTTAGCGGCGTTTTTAACAGCTACCACCAACAGTCGACTTTACCGCCGCTTACTATACTTTAGCGGTGCTTCTGGGATTGCCGCCAAAAACTATAAAAGTGTCGGTAAAAGCAGTAAAAGTGCCGTTATAAACTCCACCAAGCGTCGGTAAAAATTGTACAAACGCTGATAAAAACTCCAACAACTGCTGGTTAAAAGCTATAAAAAACGCCGTTAAAAACTATAAAAACGCCATTAAAGTGATAAGAAACGTATGTAAATTTTGTTAGAAACGCCGCTAAAGGTATTAAAAACGCCGATAAAAACTTTAAAACACGCCGGTAAAAGATTAGAGAAACGCCGATAAAAACTTTAAAACACGCCGGTAAAAATGCCAATAATAGAAATTCCTCTTGATTCTTTACTAATCCTTTTGCACAAATCCCTGTTGATTCTGACAAATCCTTTCCTATAATTGTTGTCCTACAATCAAATCTCCATCAATCTAACTATCAAATTTCTATCTGCATAACTATCAAAAACTTATGATTGAATGACAAGAATTTGAATTACCCAATAATCTAACATTCATCAAGACAACAATTAGCACAATATCAATAAAACAATTAATGGTCTATTTAAAGTTTTCAAAACAAACTATAAATGTCTTCCTTTCCTAGCCTTTCACTTGAATTGTTTTAGTACGGTCCCCTTCTAGACCGATCATGTCTTCCTTTCCTAGCCACATCTTCTAGCAAATGTCTACAACACTAACCTCACTGGCCATGATCACGTGTCCACTATATGTGATGTAGGCCTTTTTCTTGCAACGAGCCTAAATTCCTCCCTGAGAAGTTTCCCTGCAATGGGCTGAGAAGCATATAGCTGATTCGGTAAGTGTCACAGCATTGAGATTATACTGCTTGGAGCTGTAGAGTGTTGCAGAACTAAGCCCTCTATTTGTTGAAGACTTAAACCTTTATAAACAATCAAGGCTTATGATAAACAAGAAAATAAAAGGACAATCAGCTTCACAAGTCACCTCTATAGTTGGGAAAGTGTCACGGTAAAAAAAAATTATCATTGTATCAATTGGAACTTTTCTTCTCTTTTCTTTCTTTTTTCATTTCCTTTTTTCTTAATGATTTGCCTTCAATTGGAACTTCAATCACATTAATAAATTGTCATTGTATCAAACTATATGGTGCTACAAGGCTTACAAGCACCACAATACAACCCCTACTCAATTGCTTGCTGGCAGGTATTGCAAATCATAAGCAACAAAGGAAACAAAAATTGGCCTCGTAAAAGAAAACCAGTAAGAAAAACACACCAAGTATGAAAATGTTTAGAAAAAAAAAAAAGCAAACAAAAGTCATCACCTAATATTCTTGAAGTGGATTTCGTTGTTAGTCAGGCATGTACAAGAAGCATCCAAAACCTGAAGAAATAAGAAAAATCAATAGTCAGAATGTAGATGATAAATATGATTGATTTAGTTCATTCATATTCGTAAGATTCCATTAATTTACCGTAGGGCCCGTTTGGCCAGTCGGATTGGAAGGGATTGGATGGTATTGGAAGAGATTGGAAGTTAAATCCTAGGATTGGTCGGGCGTGCCAAACAGAGTCGGTAATCTGATCCCAATCGCATAAATCTTAAGACAATCCACTGACAACACCATCATTACCTTTAAATCCCATCCAATCCACCCTAATCTGTTCAAATTTGCCTGGAACATGTTCGGTTCGTGGGATTGGAAGGGATGGGAAGGTTTAATCCCTAGATTGGCCAGGCGTGCCAAACAGACTGGATATAGCAATCCAGGGATATAGCAATCCCATGGATCTCAAGACAATCCACTGACAACACTGTCATTACCTAGAAATCCATGCCATCCATCCTAATACCATTCAATCCCTTCCAATCCACCCGGCCAAACGGGCCCTTAGATACTCTAACAAGACCATGATAGAGGTGGTGATAATGGACAAGATAGCTTTTTCACTCGCACAAGATAGGGTCCTAGATAGGAATTTTGGCAACCAAGAAAAAAAAGATCCTTAAAGCAGACCCTAAGAAGCTGGGACAAGATACTTCTCTTCTACCAAGTCTATCCAACAAAGAAAGTAAACAAGGAGCAGCCCACAGTTTCTAAATGCTAAGTAAATTCCTAGCATTTCAATAGCAAAAGGAAACGAACCAAAATCACAACTTGCTATGAGAAACTAATGAAAAACAAACAAAAAACAACAATAAGGCCACTGAATCCTACCTTTTTTAACATAAGATGCCTTAAAATGTAACCGAAACGAAAACAAACACAATCTAATTCTCAGGCAATATCCAACCAAAACTTAGATATAAGCAACTCTGCATGGTCCTGCAAACCCATTTAGAAAAAAAAAATCGCAAGGAGAGATGAAATGCCGACCTTCTGCTTCTTGAGCCTTTCATTCTCTTCTTCCAGAGTTGAAACCTTATTCTCCAGCTTGTTCGTGTATGCCTGCCACAATGAGGAATAAATTCTCGATCTTAAAAAAAAAAAGAAAATGGAAGTAACTGGTTTTCAAAACAAGCAACCTGATTTTCCATTTCATTTTTTAATGGGTGCATGGTTGTATGATGAAATCCATGTTTTTATGTGTGTATATGCATGCATGAATGGATGGAGTATGGATGGATGTATGTGTGCTTGCACGGATGGATGGATGAGGTGTGTTTGTGAATGTGTGTATGCACGCATCATGATGGATGGATGGATCCACAATTTTCTCTATGTTTCACTGAGTCAACGATATGTGCTTTTAGGCCCCATTAAGGGAAAATTTATTATTCCTAAATTGCAAACATGCATCTTAATATTCAGTTAGAACAAAATCTAGGCTTGTTTTTTGAAAGGTCAAAAGATATTAGTACCTAGATGCATGGTGCAAAAACAATTGTCTGACTGGCACTCATTTGATTTGATGCACCAGGGCTGATGATATATTTTAACAACTCAAAATGGCTGGAAAAGATCAGGGCCAAATTACCTTGTTGGACCATGCATGTGCAATAGAAAACTGAGATTGGTCGTTGATGACAGGGAATGAAGAATCGCCAATGCAATCCTTGTTCTAAGACAAATAAGAAACTTAAGTATCATGCAGTCCATGCACATTCACAAACTGTTAAAAGAAAGCCAGCTATTGGCTAGTGTTAGGACTTACTCTTTCATACACATATAAGTTTCCATCGGCATGAGCAACGACAAAAGTGCCTTCACTTTCAAGAACCCATGCAATGTTGGTGCATCGACTGTGGAAAATAACATTTGCAGCTTTAGGCTAACAAGCACATGAGATCTTCTATAGGAACAAACAAGCATCAAGTCATCTAAGAAATTGCATATAATAAACAGAACCAACAAGGGATGTGACCATTAACATGTTGCAAGAAGTTATAACCTAATACAATATTATAATGCTTGCAATCTACTTTTCCTTGCCTAGCTATGTAAAGAAGACATTTTATCTTTTAATAACTAAAAGAAGATTCAGCTTTCATTATATATAAAAAAAAAATCTCTTCTTTTTCTTTTCCTTTCTTTCTTTCTTTTTCCTTTTTTTATCCCTATCTTTTAAAGATAACCAAAGCTTTATAAAGAGAGAGAAAAGGGTGGGAACAAAACAACATTAAGGGAGAGGCAACAAGGAATCTACGGTGAGTGACCTTCTCACTACTTCCTCTTTCACACGAGTATCAGCAACCTTTTTTGTATCCATTTGAAAATTATTTTTGCAACTACTCCTTGAATGCAGCAACAACTCACAATGAGAATTAAGCATTGAGATGAAGATGTGCAATGCACACACACGCACCTGTGAGCATCCATTGTCATCAAATTTCCCCTTCATAGAGAAGGGTTGTATTATTTTTGTGAGGACGTACACTTCAGATGTAAGCAGTTACTATTCAAGCATGTCAATACTAATAATGTGAGCTTTTTCTGATGGAAAAACATGTTGAAGTGTCTTTTCCTACTTTTTGTTCATGAGAAAAAGTTTGCGCATTCTCCTAGCTCCTGTTGATGAAGCATAGGTGTAGGTTCCACCCCCAACTATTGTTGATTAGAAAATGGTGGATTCCAACAAGCAATCCTTACACTTTTCCAGAATTTGGATTCTTGGCAGAAGAAACTAGGTGAGCATTGTGAGAGGAACATGAGATTTCCACTTATTACCCAAACAAGAACTCAAAATTGGAATCCATCTTTCAATAATTCTCTTGAAAATCATCATTGGATGATTATTGTTTTTTTTTTCCCTTTCTTTCGCCTTGGATTTCACATGTCCTTTTGAAAAGGCCAAGCTATCTGTCCTAGAGGGGGGATGAATAGGACAATGCCAAATAAAACTTAAAACAGCGGAATTAAAAAGAATATGATAGCCAAAGTAAAGCACAATGCAAGAAAGTAAAATAACCTCAAAATTCAGATCTTGAGAGGTTGATACAAATGTTATTCTAAGGACAACCTTACACCAAAAACCAGAGTTTATGGTAGGACAACCTTATTTCTAGAAAGATCTTTGTATCAAATCTCAAATCGAAGAGGAATACAGAAACCAATACAAACTGAATTGAAATAAATTGTAATAAAAAATGTATTGTTCTAGGGACAGCCATACACCATAAAAATGGCAGGGCAACCTTGCTGGAACAACTTTCAAAAGAAATTAAATATCAAGCTGATAAAGGAATGGCAGAAAATAAATTCTAAACTATTACAACATTCTCATAATGCTTGAATTAAATGATTACAACATTCACCACCATACATACATCCCACAAAATAATTAAAGATTAGAAAAATAAATCATTCAACTACAACACAAGGGTTTATAGTGGTTCACCTGTGTGTTCACCAACTGTTAAACAACAGCCACACAAAATGCTACTCCACTCCTAATATCCTCACACAGGGGATATTAGCGTTCACTAAAAATAGGTTTTCCCAGGTTCACCCAAAACCTTTACAATTGTGTCTTTGTATGTGGGCTTACATAATTAAAAAAAAAAAACTCCACTTCTGAGTTTTCTTGGCTCTCCTCAGATAACCAAAACAACAAGATTTTTCTGGCAAATCTTGAAAGAAACCAAAATAAAAAGGAATTTACAATTAAATGTAAAATACCTGATTATCTCCTTCGTTGTAGCAGCCCGGTAGAACCAAATCAGAGTAGATGAATGAATGTCCAAGTTCAAAGTCCAGTACTCAATTACAATGGTTCTAATTCTAATAGATTTTAAATTAAACCGAATAGGGCTTGCCTTAATTGATTTTGATTCCAAAGAAAGGGAATAACAATTCCTCTTATCAAATTAGATTGGAATAGCAGAAACAAAATCAATTAAATAAAGCTAAGGAAAGAGAATATTAAATAAGCACACTTAGCTTAGACGGAGCACAGAATAATCTCTCAGAAGTTCGACGAAGATTGGCTTGAATGGATTAATTAATTCGATGATTTCTTCTGAGATTCGTGCTCTATTTATAGGTGAGAAGATCGTGTCTTCGACTGGTCTAGGGAGCTCTTCGACTAGTCGAAGCAACAATAGATATTTGAAAAATTCGGCGGGATATGCTCTGACTGTTCTACAACTTGTCGAAGGTCACCTACGACTGGTCGTAGGTTTCCTTCGACTGGTCGAAGAAACTATAAACCATTGCTGGAATTCGAGTCGAAGATGTTCGACTGGTCGAAGATGCAGTCGACACTGTTCCTACGACTGGTCGAACAAATTCCTGGACTAGTCGAAGCCTAACAGATTTTATCCGGAATTTGTAACAAACTCACGACTGATCGAGGAATTTCTTAGACTAGTCGAAGCAACTCTAGGACTAGTCGAAGAAGACCTAGGACTAGTTGAAGAACAGACCAATCACATGTAAAATAAACATTCGGTTTATGTATCCGAAATGACCTACTTCTAAGGTCAACCTATGGTCAGTCAAACCTCAACCATGAAGTAAGGACATTGAAACACTAGGAACTAGTGACCTTGAACTCTTCAGCTTGAGTCTTGTCTTATGAGCTTTGCTTGTTTTGAGCTTAGCTTGTTCACGAATGTTGATCCTTGAGAGAGCTTCACTTATGCAAGTTATATATAACATAACAGTGATTTTGGCACCACAAATTTGACAACAGACAGGGATATAAACTATAGCACTTACAATCTCCCCCTTTGTCAAATTAGTGACAAAACACATAACCAAGATAAACAAAAAGTAAAACAACTGGTTAATACCTGCAAATCAATATTCAATATTCAATATTCAACTTTCAACCAGTTTCAACATTCAACCAGTTTTATTCAACAAGATCAAACATATACTCCCCCTGACTCCCCCTGAGTAACATAACCAATGCTACTCCTCTCACAATCACATTAAGAACAAACCATTCTCCCCCTTTTTGTCACAATATGACAAAGGAGAACTAAATAAAGGAATTCATGAGAGTAAACATGAGGAGGTAAGAGAGTATAGCAAAAGAGTGATAGCATGACATAAAATAAATATCCAGCATAAAACATAGATAGTATCCAAATCAAAATCAGTCAACCAAGTGCTAAGTTATAAAGTTATTACAGACCAGAAGTCTCATAAAAACTACTCAGAACTAGAACTTGAAGACGGAGCAGGAATAGAGGGATCAAGTTGGTGCATGCCTTTGTTCAAGCGCCTAAGATATTTGCGCATGTACTTGAATTGCAAATCATGAGCAACAGACATGTTTTCCATCTTTACATTTATATTCTCAACTTTATCCTCTAATGCTCTCAGACGAGCATCAACTTCAGATGGTTCAAAATCTAGATTATTTGCTGAGTCAGAATCAGTTCCTTAAAAATGTCATCCATATTAATGTCAACACCAGCTTCTCCATGACCACCACCACCACCACCATCTTATTCAGGAAGCAGATCCAACTTCATCTTATTGATATTAGTGTTGTTGAAGATCAGATGATGGATAGGTGCCTCATCAACTGGCATATCGACTAACATATGTGTAGCCAATACAGTCATTAAATAGGCAAAAGGAATGTCACTATGACCAGGATGGAGTCTAAACTGAAGAATGAAATGACAGATTAAGGATGGTAAACAAATCTGAGTACCATTGGAAATAGCATGAATAACACGAACCATAAACGAAGTCAAGTCAGATTTATTACCTGAACAAGGATACAGATTAGACATAAAGATTCTGTGGAGAATTCTGTACTTGGGTAACAAATACCTTGCGGGAAGCGCATTCCCTTTTTAAGTCCATTGAACATCCATGTTGCATAAGTCTCTAGTGAGCATGCGTTTTTCAGCCATTGAGGGTTTATCAGTTAAATTATGGATAGGAATACCCTCATCATTCACAGGAATATCCATAAGAGCTTAAATTAAATAACGATCAATGTCAAAAGGCCCTTCTCTAGTAGATATTTGGAAAGTTAAATTATCCTGTGAGAAAGCACTAATACATGTAAACATGGACTGGGCAATGGACCGGTATGCAGGCCCACCCCAATGTAATAAGTTAACCCAACCTACAGCTTCAAGCATAGGAAGGATGTCAAAAGGTGTAATATGATTAACATCAATAGGATGCTCAACAATAACATTACGAGATCTAATGTCCCTAACATATGATGGATCATCATTAGGAACAAGAAGATGACGCTTAGAGATAGCAGTCGATCTAGAGGAAGAAGAAGGACCACGGGAAGTAGTTTTTCTACTTCTAGAAGCCATTTGCAACAAGGATTTCAATAAATTAAGAAGTTGCAAAGGATTGAGAAGTGGGTTTATTCAAAACAAATTTTTCAAAATTCAAACCCCAAATCTCAATGATTTTGAAAATAGAGAGCTTCAAGAGAGAAAAGGAAACAATCTAGACACAAATCTGCAATAAAAATAAGATTTGGAACACTAACCTTGAAGGACATGAAAGATGGGTTCAACAAGTCGAAGCACGGCTCCAAAGAGAAGAAAGATGAAATGAGGAAGAAAGTAAAAATCCCCAATTTTAAGTGAAACCCGAGTTCTACGACTGGTCATGGGTATCTACGACCAGTCGTAGGACGACTGGTCGTGTAAACTCACGACTGGTCGAATAAGCTCCAAAAATTCAAATATGTTGCAAATTTTACAAAAATTGGAATTCAATTTAGCAAATATATACACTATAATACAAGTAGACATAAATAATCAAATTAAAATGCACATGCCAAGATCAAATTTCATCTTTTTGAACCTGCTTTTATCGAGAGGTTTTGTGAAAATGTCAGCACGTTGATCTTCAATAGGAATATATTCTAGAGATATAACTTTTTCTTCTACTAATTCCCTTATATAATTAAATCTAATGTCAATGTACTTAGTACGAGAATGCTGAATAGGATTTTTAGAAATATTTATCGCACTGGAATTATCACAATGTAATAACATAGAATCCTGTTTAATTCCATAATCACTTAGCATTCGTTGCATCCAAACAAGCTATGTACATGCATTACCAGCTGCGATATACTCAGCTTCAGCTGTAGAAAGTGATATAGAATTTTGTTTCTTACTAAACCAGGAAACTAGACAATTTCCAATGTAAAAACAACCACCACTGGTTGATTTTCTATCATCTAGATTACCAGCCCAGTCAAGTACCCAGCTAATTGAACATTGGTTTCATGAGGATACCAGAGACCGAGATTTACAGTACTTGCGACATATCTAATAATTCGCTTGACAGCAATCAAGTGAGATTCTTTTGGATCAGATTGATATCTTGCGCAAATACCAACACTTAGAGAAATATCAGGTCTACTAGCAATTAAATATAACAGATTACCAATCATACTCCGATAAAGTTTTGAGTCAACATTTTTACCATTAGAGTCTTTTGATAGTTTCAGGGTAGTACTCATAGGAGTATCGAAATTCTTGTCATTCTCAAATCCAAATCTCTTGATTAGATTCAAGGCATACTTAGATTGAGAAATGAATATTCCTTCAGATTGTTGCTTTACTTGCAATCCAAGGAAATAAGTCAATTCCCCAACCATGCTCATTTCGAACTGTGATTTCATCAAATCTGCAAACTCAGTAGTCAAGTCAGTACAAGTTGATCCATAAATGATATCATCAACATAAATCTGTACCATTAAGATATGATCATTATGTTTTTTAACAAACAGAGTTTTGTCGACAGATCCCATTTGAAAATTATGACTTAAAAGAAATTTCGTTAGTTTCTCATACCAAGCATCATTTCTAACGAATTGGTTGAGTTCTTCTTGCATCGCAACAATCCAGTTCTCATCAGCAAGAGCTTCTTTTATGTTAGATGGTTCAATTTGGGATGTAAAACATACATAATTACATATATCCTCAAGTTGTCTACGGGTGCGAACACCGGTGAGAGGGTTTCCAAGAATTTGTGTGGTTGGATGATCTTTAACAATCCTCAACTCAAAATCAGTTTGATTCGATGAAGTATCGGGTTTATCAATGATTAGTACTTCATCATTATCTGAATTAGGAATTGGAGTGTTTAAGTGATCATCAATGACAACATTAATGGATTCTTGAATCACACCAGTCCTTTTGTTCAGAACCCTATAAGCTCGACTGTTTAAAGAATATCCTAGAAAAATCCCTTCATCACTCTTCGTATCGAATTTTCTCAAATTTTCATGATCACGTAAAATATAACACTTGCTGCAAAAAACTTGAAAGTATTTAACAGTAGCCTTTTTATTGAACCACAATTCGTAAGCCGTTTTATTTTTATGTTTGCTAGTGTTGACACGGTTAATAATATAGCAAGCTGTGTTGACTGCTTCAGCCCAAAGATTTTTAGAGAGCTTCATGCTATTCAACATGACATTAGCCATTTCTTGAAGCACCCTATTCTTTCTTTCAACAATTCCATTTTGTTATGGAGTTTTGGGAGCAGAGAATTCATGTAATATTCCTTGATCGGTACAGAACTTCTCAAAATTGCTATTCTCAAATTCAGATCCATGATCACTAAGAATTTTACTGATTTGAGAAGATTTTTCAGTTTGAATCCTTTTGAGAACTTTTCTTACTTCTTCAAGGGTTTCAGATTTATCCCTCAAGAAGACTAACCAAGTGTATCTGGTAAAGTCATCAACTATTACCAAGATATACTTTTTCCCACCACGACTTTCTGTTCTGGTAGGTCCTATCAGATCCATGTGGAGAAGTTCGAGTGGTCTTGATGTGGTATTTGAATTCACCTTTTTGTGTGAGTTCTTTGTTTGTTTGCCTATCTGGCACTCACCACATATTTTATCTAATTTCTGAAATTTGGGTAAACCTCTTACAAGTTCTCGTTTGCTCTATCTATATAAATTTCGATAATGTACATGTCCAAGACGTTTGTGCCATAAATCAGTCTCGTCTGTATGGACCATGTAACATGTTTGATTAGATGAGCTGGATTCGCTAATAATATAGCAATTTTCAGACGTTCTACGTCCAGTTAATATTACAGAGCCCTTATTATTTAGAATCTCACAGCTTTGATTAGAAAACTGAACGTTATGGTTATTATCACATATTTGAGATATACTAAGCAAGTTATGTTTTAAGCCTTCAACGTATAAAACATTTTTAAACACTGGAAGATTAAAGAGTTGAACCGTACCTTGGCCTATAATCTTGCAGTTGCTACCATCACCAAATGTGACTGAACCATCAGTCATATCTTTCAGATCCGTGAATAAAGCTTTGTCACCTGTCATGTCCCTGGAGCATCCACTGTCTAGGTACCACTTTAAATGACTTGATGCTTTGAAAGCAGTGTGAGCAACCAAGCAGGTGACTTTAGGAACCCATTTCATAACTGTTTTGGGTTTAGGAACATAGTTGGTCTTCTTTTGTGTATATTTGTAGGAATGACCTATAGAGTTAGATTTTAAGAGCTCCTTGAGTAAATCAACTATCTTTTCAGCTAGTGGATTTCGTTTCTGATTAAAGTTGACATGGCTGCTTCTAGGTTTTTAAAAAGTTTTTGAATTTCTAGAAAAATCTTGATAAGTACTTTTCCCTTTTGAGTTTGAGGACTCTCCTTTAACAAACATAGGAGGAGTATACTTTTGTTTAGGAGGTAGATTTTTATCATAGCCCAACCCGGATAGATCGCCATTTTTTCTTGATCCGGATAAAAGTTTTTCTAACTTTGGATCACCTTGGGCATATTTTCATGTGTCCTTTAGACTCAGAAGAGAAGATACTTCAGTTTTAAGATTCTCAATTTCAGATTTTAAATCAATAATTAGGGAGTTTTTGAATTCCAAATCACATTTTGATTTTTCAGAACAATCTGAAATTTGTGATTTTTCTAAGACAAGTGATTCAAAACAATTTTTGAGTTCAGAAAATTTTTCTTTTTGAAGTTTAAGTTTGACAGCAATTTTACAACTTTCCTTATATAAGGCATTGTAAGCGTCTTGAAGATCATCTTCATTTTCACATTCACTATTCAGATTTTCTTCACTTGTTGAGTCATTATCTGAAAATGTGAATTTGGCTAGAGTCATAAGAGCTTTAACCTCATTTCCCGACTCAGTTTCAGAATCTTCTGATTCAGAAGAACCTTCAGAATCAGATGATTCATCCCATGTAGCCAACATACCCTTCTTCTTGGGTTTGTCCCTTTTAGGACATCTATTTGCTAAGTGCCCATATTCTTGACACTTGTAACATTGACTATCTTTCAAAGATTTTCGAGATTTGGGTCTAAACTTCTTTTTATCATTTGATTTTTGAAAATCAACTCTTTTCTTGCTTTTGAAAATCTTGTAAAATTTTTTAGCTAAGAGAGCCATATCATCTTCTGAATCAGAATTTTTCTTCTGAATTACATTTAGAAGATTTTAGTGCGATAGATTTACCTTTAGGAGCTTTAAAGTTTAACTCGTAGGTTTGTAGAGAACCAACTAGTTCTTCTACCCTCATATTATCCGTATCACGAAGTTCCTGGATCACGGTTACTTTAGAATTGAACCGTTCAGGAAGTGAGCGTAATATTTTTGCACACACTTTACTTTCTGGGATTTTATCGCCAAGACCCCACATTGAGTTTACAATGTCATTTAATCTAGTGTAAAAGTCCATAAACATTTCATTTTCCTCCATATGAATTTCTTCAAATCTAGTTGTGAGGAGTTGGACTTTAGATTTTTTGACAATTGTAGTACCCTCGTGTGTCATTTCTAATATATTCCAAGCTTGCTTTGCAGTATCACAGGAAATGATTCTTTTGAACTCATCCGGTGATAGTGCGCAAGTAATTGCATTTAGTGCTTTAGCATTTGCACTACTCTCACTTTTCTGAAGAGTGGTCCATTGGTAATATGGTGTGACTTTCATAGATTTTGAACCATCAACCCCAGTAACTTCCATGATAGCCATTCAGTCACTGTGGGTTGCCACACATTTTCATCCATTGATTTGAGGAAGATCCTCATTCTGGCTTTCCAATAGGCATAGTTGGAGCCATCAAAGGGTGGAGGCCTTGTGACTGAAAGGCTATCAAAATTTGACATCTTAAATAGGTTAAATCATTAGCTCAGGAATTAAATCCAAGAATTAAAAAAAAAAAGAGCTATTAGGCTTTGATACCACTTGAAAAGGCCAAGCTATCTGTCCTAGTGGGGGGGGGGGGGGGGGGTGAATAGGACAATGCCAAATAAAACTTAAAATAGCAGAATTAAAAAGAATATGATAGCCAAAGTAAAGCACAATGCAGGAAAGTAAAATAACCTTAAAATTCAGATCTTGAGAGGTTGATACAAATGTTATTCTAAGGACAACCTTACACCAAAAACCAGAGTTTATGGTAGGACAACCTTATTTCTAGAAAGATCTTTGTATCAAATCTCAAATCAAAGAGGAATACAGAAACCAATACAAACTGAATTGAAATAAATTGTAATAAAAAATGTATTGTTCTAGGGACAGCCATACACCATAAAAATGGCAGGGCAACCTTGCTAGAACAACTTTCAAAAGAAATTAAATATCAAGCTGATAAAGGAATGGCAGAAAATAAATTCTAAACTATTACAACATTCTCACAATGCTTGAATTAAATGATTACAACATTCACCACCATACATATATCCCACAAAATAATTAAAGATTAGAAAAATAAATCATTCAACTACAACACAAGGGTTTATAGTGGTTCGCCTGTGTGTTCACCAACTGTTAAACAACAGCCACACAAAATGCTACTCCACTCCTAATATCCTCACACAGGGGATATTAGCGCTCACTAAAAATAGGTTTTCCCAGGTTCACCCAAAACCTTTACAATTGTGTCTTTGTATGTGGGCTTACACAATTAAAAAAAAACCCCACTTCTGAGTTTTCTTGGCTCTCCTCAGATAACCAAAACAACAAGATTTTTTGGCAAATCTTGAAAGAAACCAAAACAAAAAGGAATTTACAATTAAATGTAAAATACCTGATTATCTCCTTCGTTGTAGCAGCCCGGTAGAACCAAATCAGAGTAGATGATTGAATGTCCAAGTTCAAAGTCCAGTACTCAATTACAATGGTTCTAATTCTAATATATTTTAAATTAAACCGAATAGGGCTTGCCTTAATTGATTTTGATTCCAAAGAAAGGGAATAACAATTCCTCTTATCAAATTAGATTGGAATAGCAGAAACAAAATCAATTAAATAAAGCTAAGAAAAGAGAATATTAAATAAGCACACTTAGCTTAGACGGAGCACAGAATAATCTCTCAGAAGTTCGACGAAGATTGGCTTGAATGGATTAATTAATTCGATGATTTCTTCTGAGATTCGTGCTCTATTTATAGGTGAGAAGATCGTGTCTTCGACTGGTCTAGGGAGCTCTTTGACTAGTCGAAGCAACAACAGATATTTAAAAAATTCGGTGGGATATGCTCTAACCGTTTTACAACTGGTCGAAGGTCACCTTCGACTGGTCGCAGGTCACCTACGACTGGTCGTAGGTTTCCTTCGACTGGTCGAAGAAACTATAAACCATTGCTGGAATTCGAGTCAAAGATGTTCGACTGGTCGAAGATGCAGTCTCCACTGTTCCTACGACTGGTCGAACAAATTCCTGGACTAGTCGAAGCCTAACAGATTTTATCCGGAATTTGTAACAAACTCATGACTGATCGAGGAATTTCTTAGACTGGTCGAAGCAACTCTAGGACTAGTCGAAGAAGACCTAGGACTAGTCGAAGAACAGACCAATCACATGTAAAATAAACATTCAGTTTATGTATCCAAAATGACCTACTTCTAAGGTCAACCTATGGTCAGTCAAACCTCAACCATGAAGTAAGGACATTGAAACACTAGGAACTAGTGACCTTGAAGTATGAGCCTTGAAGTCTTGATGTAGATCAATCTTGAAATCTTGATGTAGCTCAATCTTGAAAATATACAAACTACCTTGAACTCTTCAGCTTGAGTCTTATCTTGTGAGCTTTGCTTGTTGTGAGCTTAGCTTGTTCATGAATGTTGATCCTTGAGAGAGCTTCACTTATGCAAGTTATATATAACATAACAGTGATTTTGGCACCACAAATTTGACAATAGACAGGGATATAAACTATAGCACTTACACCTTTGTGTAATCCATGGAGGGAAAGCGATTGTCAGTCCACCTGCAGCCGATGGTGATCGAGTGGAGATAAGAAAATCTTGGGAAAGTGATTGCCAGTCCACCAGCGGTGGATGGTGATTGAGCAGAGAAAGAAAATCTAGGGAAATGAATGGATTAAGTAATGGAAGTACTCATATTCTTCCACTGATAAGCCTTCAAACGAGACATAACATTGGTTAAGACACTCAGGTTGGTAACTGCTACTTGCTATAGTCGAAATGGGATTAACATCAGCTATCATCAAACCCGGCTTGCTTTTAAGATGTTCACCTCCATCTTCAGTAGAAATTGCTGTATATGATTCTACTAGCCTGTTCTCGAAATTGTCATTGTTGTTAGAAGCTGTTGGATTTACCTCAGGTTGGTAACTAGAGCTTGCCAAAGCTAAAATGGGGTTTACATAAGCTGTCATCAAACACAGGTCGCTTTTAAGATGTTCATCTCCATCTTCAGTAGAAATTGCTACATATGATCTGTCTAGCCAGTTGTTGAAATTTTTAATGAAACGCGGCTCATTTTTAGGATGTTGGCCTCCAACTTCAATAGAAATTGCTACATTTGCTCTAACTAGCCAGTCGTGGAAATTGCCTTTGTTATTAGAAATTGTGAGACTTGCTTCTGTACTTTGCAGTTCGTTAGAGATTTTCCCTAGATTTTCTTATCTCCATTCAAAATTTTCAAAACTGAATTGGAAAAAAGAGAATCAAAGTAAACTAAATCAGATTTGAAAGTTGGTCAAATCATAAGTCTCTACCAGCAAAGAAAGAAGTTTTGGAGCTATTTAGTGTTGGAAAACAAATCCGTAGTTCTCATAGTGGTAGTCTGAATTTACAATTGGTGCATGATTCTTTATTGTCACTG
Source organism: Magnolia sinica (assembly GCF_029962835.1). NCBI lineage: Eukaryota > Viridiplantae > Streptophyta > Magnoliopsida > Magnoliales > Magnoliaceae > Magnolia > Magnolia sinica. Next base: position 64,387,526 of record NC_080575.1, on the reverse strand, counting down.
AAACTCATGTTTAGGACTTTTTTCTTGAACAAAGCGACTGCGCAACAATTGGCTATGTGTGTTTCACCAATTTTACCAGAACCTGCTTTGCTTAAGGCTCACCGTACAGGTCCTCTGTGGACTGTTTTGCAAATAGTACATAGTGCTTTACCTACGTTTTTTGACTGCTTTGGGGAGAGGCATTTGATCAGTAAAAGTGAAATGGTGAGGATTGATTTCAATAGAGATTTACTGCAGTCATCATTCACAGAGATTGTTACTTCTGTTCTTGACAAGAAGGGAACAGAAGAGGCTGTTAAGTTCTTTAATATGTTGCAGCCATTGCTGATGGAGATTCTCTTTTTAGAAGGATATAGTGTTGGCTTGAACAATTTTGACATTCCCAAGGCTGTTACTAAAGATATAAAGAAGAAGATACAGGACATATCACCTTTGTTGCTTCACTTGAGATCAAATTACAATGAACTTGTAGAGTTACAAGTGGAAAGCTACTTGAAAACTGTAAAACTACCTATCATGACTCGTATTCTAAAGTTATCTGCTTTGGGTAATTTGATAGATTCTGAAAATGATTCAACTATTAGTAAGGTTGTTCAACAACTTGGCTTTTGGGGGCTTCAACTCTATGACCGAGGGAAGTTTTATTCAAGGCGTTTGGTTGAGGATATGAGTTTCCACTTCCAAAATAAGTATTCTGTTAATGGTGTTGACTATCCTTCTGAGGCATTTGGGTTAGTTAAGAGCTCCTTTTTTCAAGGTCTGACCCCCTATGAAGAGTTGGTCCATTCCATATCATCGGGGGAAGTGTTGATCCATTCTTCCGGAGGACTTACTGAACCAGGAACTTTGTTTAAAAATCTACAGGCCACACTTAGAGATGTCGTTATCTGTTATGATGGGATAGTGAGAAACCTCTGTAGCAATTCTATAATTCAATTTGAGTATGGACAGGTGGACGAAAATAGTCCTGGAAGTTCTATTGCGGGTGAACCGGTTGGTGTATTAGCTGCTACTGCAGTATTAAATCCTACATATAAAGCAGTTCTTGATTCTTCTTAGAGCAACAACTCTTCATGGGAATCGATGAAGGAAATACTTTTATGCAAAGTTAACTTCAAGAAGAATCAGTAGGCCATTTACAGCAGTTCTTGGTTCAGTAAGTCCTGCATATAAAGCAGTTCTTGATTCTTCCTGTCGTAGAATTCCCCTTATTCACCAACCACTCTTTGAACTGCTAAACACACCTTGGAATCTACATTTCATGAATAGTTTCTAACATCTTACATCAAAAAGTCATTCAGGCTGCATTTGGCTCATGAGCATTTCACAGGCATAGAAAAACAAATTTATGACTTTGGAATTTCTACTCTTAGGCTCTTAGTAGGTTTCTATAAATTATGAAATATGAAGAAAAATCTCTTTAGTGGCAACCAAATGTACTCTAAACTAATAACCATTAAAGCAGAATAAAATTATATACACACAAATACAAATAGGCATTATAAAATGATCAACAAAAGAAACATCATGTCATGTTTTGCCCACCAATGGTATAAGGGTGGCCTGCCTTTTAGTAACATGTTGATTACCAAGCTTTGGCAAAAAGTAAGGAAAACTAATTCAAGATAGAGAACTCATAGTTTTGAACTTCTCCATGTTTGTCTCAAGATAACTCTCTAATTCTGACATTTTCTCAGTGCCATAGCTATTCGCCAAGTCAACGTAAGGCTGCCATGAAGAAACATTTTATGAGTGTATTAAACTTAAACTTAATTGAATACTATCACAAAAGACATAAAATGGAAGAAAATGACCCAACTCACCTTGACGCCTTTTTCCCTCCTCCTTTACCCGGGCTTGGGACCGGCAATGCAAGAAGTTGCATTGACGGATTTAAAAAAGGGCTTAAGCTCCATTTGGTTTCAGAAAAAATTATATTCATAAAGATTGGTGTGATGACCAGATGGAGCCTAAGACTTATATGCAAATATATCTTATTAAATGAAAGCTGTTTTGGGTGTAATGTTTATCTTATACCCATATCTTGTAGGTCAAGACGTGCCTTTACACTATCCTTTGTTTTCCTTACAATATTCAACAGCATTGCAAGCACATTGTCACATACATTCTTTTCAATATGCATCACGTCCAAATTATGACGCAATAGATTATGCTCCCAATACGGAAAATCAAAGAAAATGCTCTTCTTTTTCTAGTTATATCTTTCTTCCTCATTATCTTCTCGTCTTCTCTTATGCCTATGACTGCCTACAGTCTTCTTCCCAAAGGTGACATTAATTCCCTGCAACTGGGCTAACACATCAGAACCAAATAGTGGAGTTAGCACCTCGCCAAATTCTTCCATGCCAACAAAGGATCTGCTATCAGTTCTAAACTTATGATCATGTTCTAAAAATCGACGATGACCCATATAACAAAACTTTCGACCATGTTTTAACCATTTAGACGAAGTGTCCTTATTACAACAAGGACAAGCGAGACGTCCTTTAGTGCTCCATCCAAACAAGTTTGCATATGCAAGGAAGTCATTGATAGTCCACAACAATGCTGCACGTAATCGAAATGTATCATTACTTGAGGCATCATAAGTGTCTGCACCAACCTCCCACAATTCCTACAACTCATCTATCAAAGGTTGCATATGCACGTCAATGTCATTACCGGGTTCATAAGGGCCAGGAATAAGTAAGGACAACATGAGATTGGGTTGCTTCATACACATCCATGGTGGTAAGTTATATGGTATCAGAATAACAGGCCATGTGTTGTTAGCAATATCATTGTCCTGAATGGATTGAAACCGTCAGCTGCTAACCCAAGTCTAATTTACGACCATCCGAAGAAAATCTTGGGTGGTTGTGGTCAAAAGTTTTCCACGCTGGGGAATCAGCAGGATGCCTTAATATTCCATCGTCGGTGCATCCTACTTCATGCCATTTCATAGAGGAAGCTATTTTTGATGACATAAACAACCTTTAAAGCCTTGGTTTCAAGGGAAAATGACATAATATCTTAGCTGGAATTTTTTGATCCTTTGCAAATGAAGAAGATCCCTCATCATCTGACTGATGTTCAGCCATTTTCCATCTGGAAATACCACACATAGCACATGATTGCTCATTGATGGCCTCCTTTCAGTACAACATACAATCATTGGGACATGCATCAATTTTGTTATATTTGAGACCTAACTCCCCAATAATCTTCTTGGTTTCATAGAAAGACTTTGGCAACATTTCACCCTTGGAAAGAGCCTCCTTCAACAATTCAAGTAACATGGTGAATGATTTATCACTCCATCCACCAAGGCACTTTATGTGATATAGTTTCACAACGAAAGAAAGCTTAGTGAATTTCTTACAACCTGGGTATAATTCCTGATCAACATCTTCTACCAATTTGAAAATTTGTTGTGCTTCAGTATTCTACCCCTGTGTAGGTCCGTATGACGTGGAGCTCGCATCACTCTCTTCACCATTTAGATTTGAAATACCAAACACATCATGTAACAATCCGTGCATATCATCGTGCGGATCTGGATTATCGCCTACGACATTTCTGGTAGCAGGCATGGAAGAAGACATAACCTCCCCATGGAAATGCCAATAGGTGTAAATTATATTAAATCCATCACACATGATATGATCATATGCTACTTCTCGAGACACCCAGAAGTTATTGTTACAGTTCTTACATGGACATCGGATCCTCCCTCTATTACTTGTATTTACAAATGCAAAATCTATAAATTTCGTAGCTCCATTTACGTATGTGTCACTGACCCTAAATCAGACAATGAAATTAGATGATATGTCAAAAGAACGCATCTTGACCACTAAGCCACAGCAACTAAAACGAGAAGTTTCTAAATGGATACCTTGGCAGATGAATCCAACTCTTATCCATAGGTATCTTCCTTAACCACTCAGACGGGTTAGTGAAAATACACTCTGGGCCTGACAAAGCTTCCTAATATAATTTAAACAAGCCCCATTATCATCCGTTCATTTAGTAAAGGAAGCCAAGTTACAATAATAACATGTCCCCCTAAAAAATAAATCCTCCAGGGTATATACATATATATATTGTAAGTTGTTTATTTCTATTCTCAATCGCAAGTATATTCAGCATCCAACTAACTATAAATAAAGCAATAAAAATATTATTAAGCAAGATTAATTAACAACAATAAATTATAATTAGATGTTCAACAACTCATTTGATCTGTTCATGTAAATAAGTCCTACTTCCTCATGAACGTCACAAAGAAATCAATGTTATATAGCAAAATTGCTAGATGCTTTACATTTTCAAGTCATGATGAGCATTAGTCAAACATATTTAAGCTTGTAACAAAGCCTAACACAACTAGCTATGATAAAGGCTTAGGCTTAGATGATGATGACGACTTAAAAAATAAATAAATAAATGCGTAAAAATCAGAATGTGTAGGGATATTGTTGGTGTGATGACATTAGCAGAACTAGTAAAAAATGAAATGGGCACCAAAGAAATAATAGAAAGTAAATGCACCAAAAGGTAGAGACAATCCATTGAATGAGACAGTTACCACTCCAATAGTTCTCTAATCCAACCAATGGATGCCCCAGTCATTAAAACTTGCATATGGAAAAAATCCTAACCCTTCAATTGATAGTCTCTAATGAACCTTTAGGGAAAAAAAGAAGAAGAAGAAGAAGAAGCAACAGTCAGATGTTTATCTGAAAATTTGTCCAATTGCTCTATCTTTGTTTCAGTTTGAAGGGTTTAAAAGAGTAAGGGGTAGGCCCAAAAAAGGAGTTGCAAAGTCAGTAATAAAAGACGTGATGAATTATGTTCTAACTAATGTTATGACCTTTCATGGAGTGGAATGGCTGAACATGATTCATGATAAGGTTTAAATGACGACAATGATGATGATGCTCTATTATCCAGGAGATTTCTGGCACACTGGTTAATGACGTTAGGGCCATAATATCAATGGTCTTGATCAGTAGAACATGAGCCCCGATCATACAAATCAAAATAAGAGCATGATATGGATATTCACAGTCAATCAGCATTGTGTAGCCCAAAAAATTATATTACACAAAGTCAAAACATGTGTAAGTATCGATCCCATGGAAGATCTAATTCAAACAGTCAATACATGCATGGGATATGAGGTGGAGTGTCCCACCATTTTGAAAATGCTCCGCTCCTTAAAGAAACCATCTGCCTCTTTAAAAATGATATGTACATGCATATATTAGATAGTGGAGAGTGCTAGTTACACACACCATGTCTTCTTCGATCAAAAATGATACCTACATGCATATATTAGATAGTGGGGAGTGCTCGTTACACATACCATGTCTTCTTCAATCACCAAATAAGAATGCAACACACGTGCTAAGGTTGAAAATGCTTAAGATCCAGACATTCATAGGGTGGTTTCCTCTCAATGCACATCTTTCTATCATGAAAATCAGACCAGCCCACTCATCAGTTGAGCAACAAATGCATATTTAATATCAACCATTGGATATAATTTTCTAGCTGTCCATATCTAGGTACGCACGTAGCCCACCCAAAAATTGAATCATCCATTACAAATAAAAAATAAAAAATTTAAGTTGAGGATTGTTCACTATAAGGGTCATCTAGAATATGCATGATGGATGATACACAAATGCTACATTGGCACGTGGGTTGCATATACGGTTAGTTCTTGAAGATGGGCCATATGGAAATACCATGCTCGAGGACAATCACAAGCACCTCCTTAACTGAAGTGAGAGGAGTCATAATAGGGGATAGGTCCTGGATTTAATTCTTGGAGAACGGAAGTGCAAAAGAAGCAGCCCATTCAATCTGATCAATCTACTCCCTGGGGAGGTTGGAAATCAAATGATGCAGGAAAATTTTTTTAAAAAAATAATCAGACTTTGTTACTAAAAATTTAACAACATACGAATTCAGCCAAACCCATCACAGAAACAGTACTAAAACTTTTAAATTTTAAAAAAAATTAAAAAAATTCGAAAAATAAAATCTTTTGAATTTCCAATCAGCTACACCAAAAATCAGTTTCAAACAGTAGTTGAGAAATAGCAGGTGTTTTTCCCTACATGTTAGAGAAATGCTTTACACAGTTCCAGGTGAAACAATTTGAGAACAGGGCAACAATATCATTATAGGTTCCTGAACACAGTAAATATCCTCATGAGGCTAAACCTTTGTAACAATACTACAAATGAAGCCAACTACTACATTCATTAAAACAAAGAAAAATCATATCAAAAATTAAATGATTAAAGATGGACATCAAAAGGATCAATTTGTTGTTACTAGTCCTGTTGCATTTTGCAAAACCAAAAACCACTCCCAAGAGGACTCAGACCTTTCCGAACTGTCACTCTCTTTCCAATATGCCAGCTTCTCACAACCACTCAATTCCCACCTCAAGTAAAGAGATGATGAGTTTGCGAAAGCTCTTCCTAATGAGGTGGATCTATGTTGATTGTTCCCCTCCCATATATCAGGTTAGTCCACTCATGGATGGGCCAAAAAAGTATGAAAGAAACAGAGACATTAAATGTATAATAGTGGTACACGTTATTGGTTGAAGTATTTCTTCAAACAACTAACCAGCAGATGTCAGTGGCCATGGACAACCGCGGATATGGCTGCCGCTGCTTGATAATCGAAAGGGGAAGTGAGAGAGAGAGAGAAAGATGAAGGGAGAGAGATCGAGAGAAAGTACCTTCGATTTTCTCTTCTTTCAAGAGAGGCCGGAGTGGAGGGACGTTGAAGAGAGAGAGACTTTCGGGATTTGGGGATGGGGCGATTTGGGAGAGAAGACGGAAGAAGGGTTTTTGGGAGAGAAGAGGGAAGAAGGGATTTTGGGAGAGAAATATTGGTGCGTGCGATTCGGAGATGGGGTGATTTGGGAGAGGAGGGAAAAACGGGTTTTGGAGAGAAAGAAGGCGGGTGAGATTGGGGGGGGGGGGGATGAAATTCGGGAGGCAAAAGACCCTCTTTTTTTATTTTAATCCCAGCGGTGGTGGCTTATCCGTACACGGGCGGCCACGTAAAAATGCCACACATTTTGTATCTACACGGGCGTTTCGCTAGGGCCACTAGTGAGAATCCGCCGCTGATTATGATATTTCTTGTAGTGATGTGAATGCATGTGGTTTATCCGCTCCATCCATCTATTTCACCATATAATTTTAGAGTATGAGCCAGATCTAAAGTTTGAGTGAACCCCACCACATAAAACAATTGGGATTAAACGCCTACCATTAAAAACTTCTTTAGGCCATGGAAGTTTTTGATCAAGCTAATATTTATGTTTTCCCTTATTCCATGTCTATATTAACTTATAAACAGGTTGGATCTCAAATAAACATCATGGTCAACCCTAAGAAGGTTTCAACAATGGGTGTCACTATCCCACTCTTTTTTAATGTGGGGTCCACTTGAACTTTGGATCTACCCCATCAGTAAATGCACCACTCCATTGTGGCCATGGGCTTAAAAATAAAGTACATTGACTTAGGTGGGCCACACCACATACTATAGTTGAGAGGGGTTACCTTCCCATTAACACATTCGTAATTATTTATTGGGCCCACCTAGATGTGGTTCACAGAAACAGCCCATTCATTATGTAGGATGATGGGTAAGACCAATTTTCATCCACATCCAAAACTCATGTGGGCCCCACCAAGTGCTTTTATGTCCTTTAGGGATGTCTTCACATAGTTTTAGATGTTATGGCCCACATGAGTTTCGTATATGACAAATTTTTGGGATATCCCGTAACCTAAAGGGGACACATCAAATGCATGGTGTTGATGTTCTACACACATGATGGTGGGGCCCACACAAATTGACCTCACGGGAAGTTTCCATGAAATCAACCTTATGGTATCATTTCACTATTTAGGTAACTCGTTCATGGGTGTTATCCTAACTGTGTAGAGCCTACCTTAAAATATTTTGTGTATATCGATACCGTCCATATATTTTTCCATCATATTTTAGGATGTGTTCCAAATCATAAGAACTCGGTAATCTCAAGTGGGCCATACCAATCAAAACAGTGATGAATAACCGTTAGAAACCTTTTGAAGGGCACAATAGTTTTGGATTAATTTGATCTTTGTAGTTTCCCTTCATCCAGATCCTCTTTACAATATCAACAAGTTGGATTGCAAATAAATATTATTAAAACCTTATGACGGGCTCTTTATAATTTTTTATGGCAAGGCACTATATTACACTCTCTCTAGTGGTGTGGTCTACTTAAGATTTAAATATACACTTTTTTATACCCCGCCCAAAAATGGACTAGAGAAACATATGGACAGCATGGATATACAACACATCATCAAAATATCACTTTTGTTATCAACCTTTTCAAAAAAAAAATAAAAATCAAAATACAAAACTTAATTTCTTTTTTGAAAGATTATTATTATTTTTCAAAGTAGTTAAACTTTTCACAAATTTTTTAATATTTTCAATTTTCTTTTTCAAAAGATCAAATTTTTTTTTTTTTTGGAAATCTAGTTATTTTTACAAATTATCAACTTTATTCAAACTTGTTAATTTTTTTTTTCAAAATCTAGATTTTTATTAAATCATAGTTTTTTTTTTTTCAAAATCTCAAATATTCTCAAACTTTGTTAATTGTTTTTCTAAGCTTCTCTACTATTTTATTTTTTTCAAATTCATAAATTTTTTAAACTTGTTAATTTTCTTTTTCAGAATGTCAATTATATATCAAAATCTTGATTTTTTAATCTTTTTTTTTTTTTTTTTTAACTTCATTTCCTTAAATCTCAATTTTTAATAAAATTAAAAGGATGTAGAGTGGGAAACTAATGGAAGGTCTGGATACGTAATACAAACATCAAGGTGGCCCCTATAGTAACCCCGCATTAAGGCATGCTCTACCTTACGTGAGGGAGCCAAGGCAGTGGAAGGGTAAGGCAGTTTTGGGCCTATAAGACAGCTAATGACCATCTCTAATTCAGACAGTCTTAGACTATCTCAAATGATCACTATAAGATAGTTAAAGACCGTCTCTAATGCAAACAGTCTCTGACCGTCTTAAATGACCACTATAAGACAGCTAAGGACCGTCTCTAATGCAAACAGTCTCTGACCATCTCAGATGACCACTATAAGATGGCTAAGGACCGTCTCTAATGTAGATGGTCTCTAATAGTCTCAATAACTGCCTATAAGACAACTACGGACCGTCTTTTATTCCATACAGTCGATACCCATCTTTTCTCCACAGTTACCGATGGATTTTGACCATCTTAAATGATTTGCAGACGTTCAACATTTATAAGACAATTTTAGTTCATATTATAGATGGTTAAGAGCCGTCTAAAATTTTAAAGATAGTTCATAGCCGTCTTTAAACCAAGGGATTTTAGAGACGGTTTAGAACCATCTCAAAATTTATCTTATTTTTTCCTTTTTCACGTAGTGCGCATTAGTCTGCAAGATGTGGCATTGCAACTGTGGTGACGGTGCGATCGCAATGGTACAAGTCTCAGGTCGAGTCGACTCAGATTTATGGGATATGACTTAGGGTCACGTGCAAATGCTGATTAAAGGTCATGGGTTACCAGAATTCGATGGGGAGGATTGTGGGAGTTTATGGAACGGTACAGACTAGGATACAAACCTTATAATTTCTCTTCTCATATCTATATAACTATGGGCCCGATCGATTATCAGTGATCATCGATTGCAAATAAGGCCCCCACGGTCAATTTAGTCATTCGTTTGCCACCAAACTTGGAACAACCCTTCATCTAACAATGGGACACCTACCCCATGGCACAAATGGTCCATGGGGCCAGAAACCTACCCACTAGGGATATATATATATATATGTTGGAGTTAAACCACATAAGACCATTTGCACTAATTTTCAGACTATATAAACTCTTAAACCTCTCTCCCACACTTCCATATGAATTTTCCTACAAGTGGGGAGAGAGAGGAGAGAGTAGAGAGAGAGTAGAGTGTGAGGAAGAGCTCCAAGAGTTTAAAAAATTGGGAAATCTCCTTCCCCTACCTCAATCCCTCATCAAAGCTTGCAACCCCATCGCAGCGAGAGCAGCTCACTAGTAATCAAAAGGTATCCTTCTAACCCTCTTTCAGTTTTTAGTACATTAGGCCACTTGCATGTGTCCTAACATGCAAATCCTACTGGCACAGGGATCCAACACACAAATTAGCAGGACCGACACCTTGGAAGCGGCTCCGCAAGCCGTTGAACCATACCTAGGTGTGGACCATTAGTCTTAGGTGACCAATTATTGAACCTAGGATAAAATTAATGATTGTGTGTGTAAAATTTACTTTGCATGTTGATTTACAAGGAATTTGTTAGTAGATAATTCGTTATAAATATGCCTAAATATGTTTAGAGTGAGAGTTACTTAATTCCATGTCAAACTAGACTAAGTCATTATGAAGTTGCCCTTTTTCCTTATTTCCCTTCGCATTATGTGAAATTGAACATGGTTAACCCCTAAGTCTGAAATAAATTTGGGCAAATTGTACCACATGTCTCCTACTTAATTAAATTGAGCTAAATGCTTGTGAAATGTTTGCATGCATGCCTCAATTTTTTGTAAATTATGAGTAGTACATGATCCACTTATGATAATAAGCAATTTGAAACTTATTTACATGTATGCCTGAAATTTCTGCAATTAGAAGTAGTTCATGAACTTCTTATGATATTAAGTAGTTGAACCTTATATATAGGCATGCCTGAATTTTATACATTTAGAAGAAATTTGTGATCCTCTTTATATTGTTAAGTAAATTTAAATGCCCCTTATTGGGTTGGCCAGCAAACACCAAAGCCCGTAGCGGCAGCCCCATCGATAGGGTTGTCCAACAGCCAATTTGACCCATTTAGTTCGAGTACGGATAGCCGGCAGTAGTTGAACTACATGGGACGCTCGCTCCCAGTGTCGTGTGTTCCACAACTCACCTGAATGAGGCAAATTGGCTTACTAGCTGTCCAACCATGTGTGTTAACCATGTATAGTCATGCCTGCCTGAATTTGAAGCACCTCATACCTTTAAGAGGCCTACTGATAACTGTTAGTGATTCGATCCCACTAAGACTAATGAGCTGGGTATGGTGGAATGGGACACTATGTATGAGATGTCGACCTACGCTAGGGTGATGAGCCTCCCCATAGTGACCGGTGAGCATCCAAGTCTCGAGAGCTAGGTATGGTGGAATGGGACATTTTGTTCATGTCATCAGCCTACGCTGGGGTGACGAGCCTCCTCATTGTGACCAGTGAGCATAGGAGGTGACAAGTCCTTGTTCGAACAGACCCCATCAAATTACTCGGACGATGGTTCCATGCTAGAGTACCATTCAAACGACTCGGGCATGAATGGGATTGGGAGACGAGCCCTTCCATATGGTGATTTAGTTATGTGACAAGCCTGCACTTCAGAACTGAGTGGTCAGTACACAGCGTTTAGGTGACGACCCATACTGAGTTGATCCTCATGCCTTTAGGTATCATGCCTTACCTTTGGATTTCTTAATTTGTGGGACAGATGGATGATACCTAAATTTGGATCATGGATCACAGGCTTAGAGCCGCTATGACTGCCCTAGGCTAAGTAATCTGGATAAGGCCATTGATTAAATTGAGGTGTTTTAGCTTCCCCAACCTTGCTGGATGAATAGACTTAATTAAATACTCGGCTAACATGAATATTTATAGCATTACATTAGTTAGGTTTGCGACTTGACAGTCAAGGTTGCCTTATGAGGTAGTGTTGGGCATTGCAAATGTAAGATGGTGTCACTCGAGGAAGTGTTAGAGGGTGAGGGCATGCATCATATCATAATAACATGCATGTGCATTAATAAGAGTAGCTAGGAATTGTATGTTGGATGTTTTTCATTAATTACGCCTATGGAATTAATAACATGTGTAACTTATTGCTAATGGAACTCAATGAGTTGATCACTCACTCCCACTCTGGGACAGTGTTTTAAAACACCAACCAGGCATTTTTATATATGCAGGTACTAGGAATCCGACGTGCTGGATGAAGCGTCCATAGACTCAGAGGAGGAGCTCTTCTATAACCAGCTCTTAGGTGGGCCACTGTAGTTGCCCTAGGGCCAGCGATGGGGCCATAGTGTAGGGTTATTTTTGTATATTTTTGCACATTTGTATTTTTTTGAATTGTAAACTTTCCTCAACTGAAGTCCTGTGCTCTGGATAGACATATTTTACTTGTTAACTGATTTACTTGCATTAAAATTTACGTTTATTCTAGGGTACATTATATAGTCTATTTTAATTCCATGAACTACTCAAATGCCAGGTGAAACGAATTATAATATTCCGCTTCCGCAAAGCATAGTAGCATCCAGGATGTTGGGAGTCAAGTATCTACTCGGCTCCCAAAATCAGGGGCGTTACAACTATGAGCTAAAAAAATGAGACAATTCCAAGTCCTGAGTGGACCGCACAAAGGGAAATAAAGTCCTACTATTGGAACTTTCTAAGGCCTACTGTCATGTGTGTATGTGATGGAACTACCCAACATTGAACTCCTTTGGTCCACAGAGAGTTGGCTAACACAATAGATAGAAAGGATTATCCACTCGTAGAGCCCACATAGTAGAAAACTACAAGGAGAAATAAAAAGAAAAAGGAAAGAATGTGTCATGTTATGTGGGTCGTGATTGTCATGTAGATGGGTAGTAGTTGTCCTGTTATATGGGTTGTAGTTGTCCTATTATATGGGTCGTAGTTGTCATGTTATATGGGTTGTAGTGGTCCTGTTATATGGGTCGCAGTTATCATGTTATATGGATCACAGTTGTCATGTTATATGGATCGCAGTTGTCCTGTTATATGTGTTACAGTTGTCATATTATATGGGTCGCAGTTGTCATGTGATATGGGTCGCAGTTGTCCTGTTATATGGGTCGTAATTGTATGGTTCACGGTTGTCATGTTATATGGGTCGCGGTTTTCCTATTATATGGGTCGCAATTGTATGGGTTGCAGTTGTCATGTTATATGGGTCGCAATTGTCCTGTTATATGGGTAGCAGTTGTAATGTTATATGGGTTGTCATTGTCCTGTTATACGGGTTACAATTGTATGGGTCACAGTTGTCATGTTATATGGGTCGCAGTTGTCCTGTTATATGGCTTGCAGTTGTATAGGTCGCAGTTGTCTTACTATATGGGTCGCAGTTGTCCTATTATATGGGTCAGAGTTGTATCGGTCATCGTTGTCATGTTATTTAGGTAGCAATTGTCTTGTTATATGGGTCGCAGTTATCCTATTATACAGGTCGCAGTTGTCCTGTTATATGGGTCATAGTTGTATGGATCGTAGTTGTCCTGTTATATGGGTCGTACTTGTCATGTTATATGGGTCATGGTTGTCATGGGTCGTAGTTGTCCTGTTATATGGGTTGTACTTGTCATGTTATATGGGTTGTAGTTGTCATGTTATATGTTCACTTCCTTTACTACCAAATGAAAGGCTAGCCATTGGTACCATACCCTAAGGCCCACAATGGAATGATCTGTTCTGTTCACCTTTTCTGCTAGCTCGTCGTAGGCCCAAAAAGTTCTGGCTTGGGTAGTGTTCACTTTTAACATACCTCACAGTGAGCCTAGAAAGTTTCAACAGTGGGTGCCACTAGCACCATTATTTTCTATTATGTGGCCCACACGAGCTCTGGATCAGGCTGATATTTGGGTCGTAGGCATAAAACGCTAAGGCAAAAAGGATGGGTTGCATGGATTATACACATACATCAACGTGGACCTCATGAGTTAGGCCTTGCGCACGCGCAAACAGGTTTCCATCCACATCACTTTCTCAGCATTAAATATGATGTAACTTCTTATTCACTAAAAAATGGTACAACCACTAAACCAAGGATAAGGGAATTTTGGTCCAAAAGATTTTCCAAAGCTTGTCAAAAGGGCACCTTCAAAATATTTGAAAGGTTGAATCTCTTTATGGAATTTGACAATACATTGAGGCCAGTTCGGTCAAATTCCCATAATATAAGTAGGGAATATGACCGTACTGGCCATGGTCAAATTCCCTAAAAAGATTCAACCTTCCAAATATTCCGAAGGTGGCCTTCTGATAAGCTTTAAAAATCTTTTGGACCAAAATGCCCTTGTCCTTGGTTCAGTAGTTGTACGATTTTTTTTAGTGAATTAGAAGTTACATCATATTTAATGCTGAGAAAGTGATGTGGACAGAAACCTTTTTTGGGCGTGGTTAAGGCCCAACTCATGGGGCCCACATTGTTGTATGTGTATAATCCATGACACCCATCCTTTTTGTCATGTCATTTTAGGGCTAAGGCCTAAATATCAGCCTGATCCAGTGCTCATATGGGCCACATAATAGAAAATAATGGTGACACTGACACCCACTATTGAAACTTTCTAGGCTCACTGTGATCTTTGGTAGAAGTGGACACTACCCAAGTCAGGACTTTTTGGCCCCACGGCGAGCTGGCCAACAAGGTGGATAGAACGGATCACCCCATTGTGGGCCTTGAGTTATATTATTTAAAAATAATTAAGTTATTAATTACATCAACCTGACAACCACGACCCTTACTACATTACAACCACGACCCTTACCACATTACAAATATGACCCTTACCATGGTATATGGGGTCGTGGATGTCCTGTTATATGGTTTATAGTTGCCATGCTATATGGGTCATAGTTGTCCTATTATATGGGTTGCAGTTGTCCTGTTATATAGGTTGTAGTTGTATGGGTCGCAGCTGTCATGTTATATGGGTTGCAGTTGTCCTGTTATATGGGTCGCAGTTGTATAGGTCACATTTGTCATGTTATATGGGTCGCAGTTGTATGGATCGCAGTTGTCCTGTTATAGGGGTCGCAGTTATCCTATTATATGGTTGTGGTTACAATCTTATATTGGTCATGGTTATCTTGTTATATGGGTCATGGTTGTAATATGACATGTGGAGTTCATAAGGGTCGAGGTTGCTATGTGACGTGGACCCCACCTTGATGTATATGTTTAATCCATGCCATCCACCACCTTCTCCATATTATTTTAGGCTATGAGCCAAAAAAATAAGATAGAACCGAGTCTCGAGTGGACCGCACCGAGGGAAATAAAGTCCCACTGTTGGAACTTTCTAAGGTCTACTATTGTGTGTGTATGTGATGGAACTACCCAACATTGGACTCCTTTGGTCCATAGAGATATGGCCAACATAAAAGAAGGAAAGGATTATCCACTCATAGACCTCACATAGTAGAAAACAAAAACACATATATGAAGAAAGAAAAAGAAAAAGAAAAGAAAGTGTCATGTTATGCGGGTCATGATTGTCATGTTAGATGGGTTGTAGTTGTCCTGTTATATGGGTCACAGTTGTCCTGTTATATAGGTCGCAATTGTGTGGGACGCAGTTATCATGTTATATGGTTCGCAATTGTCCTGTTATATGGGTCGTAGTTGTATGGGGCCCAGTTGTCATGTTATATGGGCTGCAGTTTTCCTATTATATGGGTCGCAATTGTCATGTTATATGGGTCGTAGTTGTCCTATTATATAGGTCATAGTTGTATGGGTCGCAGTTGTCATGTTATATGGGTCGCGGTTTTCCTAGAGAAATTTACCACTATAGACCCCACCTTTTATCCAGCATCTCTTATGTAGCATCTGAAACTTAACTTACCAACTTAGACCTTGCACATACGGAAAGCAAATTTGAGGACAAAAATACCCCTCCTTTTCACTACCATTCTCTTCTTTTCCCTTCCTTTCCTCGGTCCATGTTTGAAAAAAAGAGACAAAAAATCCTTTTCAACAATGAAAATCCATTGCTTGGATCGTACCATCCTCTCACTTGATCCTACGCTCTCCATACATCTACATTTTTTTGATTTTCTGAAAATGGTCCCTCCACGGAAGAAAGCACGCACCACATGTATAATGTAGTATATTTTCCTAAATGGTTTAAATTTTTTGTGGGCCATTGAACTGCTAGTGAAGCAGGCATCTTGGTTTTTGGTTCATCCATGTAAAAATCATCCTATGAACATGATGGATTACAAATAAAACATCATTGTGGGGCATAGCAAGGTTTCTACGGTGGAATCACTATTTCCTGTGGTAAGATCCACTTGATATTTAGATAACCTATCATTTTGGGCTCAAACCCTTACTTTAGATGGAAAAATGGATGAACATCATGGATAGTCCACAGACATTTAAGGCGGGCCCAACTCAATTAACTCAGTATGATAAGAGCGTAATTGAGCAAACTGGTTTCCAATTTATGAGTTTTTTGTCCATTTGACCTACTTATTGGCAATATGATTGAGTCATCACTGACATTCCCGGTGCATGTTTGGTGAAATTCCCTAAGCAATTCATAAATTTGACAGAGAAATGATAAAAATATGACCGGGAACTTCCACAGATTCACATAATGTAACGGAAAATATTATGAACCGCTTAGTCAATGTCATTAACTGCTCGGTTAAATTCACCGAAGAGAAATTGAATTTCATGTAAAGCTCATTCAATTATGTGTTAGGCTAGTTCAATTTCATTTAAAGTTCATTCCAAGTCATGTTAGCCTCGCTGAATTTCATGTAAGCCTCATCGAGTTTCATGTTAGCCTCGTTGAGTTTCAAGTTAGCCTCACTCAATTTCAAGCTTACCTCCATCAAATTCATGTTTCCCTTGCTCAATTTCTAGGTTACCTCGCTCAATTTTTAGCTTGCCTCACTCAATTTTTAGCTTTCCTCGCTCAATTTCTAGTTTGCCTCACTCAATTTGTAGGTTGCCTCGCTAAATTTCTAGGTCTCCTCACTGAATTTTTAGGTTGCCTCACTCAATTTCTTATTTTCCTCGCTCAATTTCTAGTTTGCCTTACTCAATTGTTAGGTTGCCTCGCTCAATTTCTAGGTTACCTCGCTCAATTTCTACGTTGCCTCGCTTAATTTTTACATTGCATCGCTAAATTTCTAGGTTACCTCGCTCAATTTTTATGTTGCCTCACTCAATTTCTAGGTCGCCTTGCTCAATTTTTAGGTTGTTTCGCTCAATTTCTAGGTTTCCTCATGTAAATTTTACGTTGCCTCGCTCAGCTTTGTAGGTTCCCTTGCTCACTTTGTGTTGCCTCACTCAATTTGTAGGTTGCCTCGCTCAATTTCTAGGTCACCTCACTCAACTTCTATGTTACCTTGCTCAATTTCACCTTACCTTGCTCAATTTTTTATGTTGCCTCGTTGAATTTTCAGATTACCTCACTCAATTATCACCTTTCCTCTCTCAACTTCTTGTTTGCCTCACTCAACTTTAAGCTTACCTCACTTAATTTTGAGCATGCCTCGCTCATTTTCTAGCTTGCCTCGCTGAATTTTGAGCTTGCCTCGCTCAATTTCTAGGTTATCTCGCTGAATTTCTAGGTTGCCTCACTCAATTTCTATGTTGCCTTGCTCAATTACTAAGTTGCCTCGCTGAATTTCTAGGTTGTCTCGCTGAGTTTCTAAGTTTCCTCATGCAAATTTTACGTTGTCTAGCTCAACTTTGTAGGTTCCCTTGCTCACTTTCTATGTTGCCTCGCTCAATTTCTAGGTTACCTCGCTCAATTTCTAGGTCGCCTTGCTCAATTTCTAGGTTACCTCGCTCAATTTCACCTTGCCTCACTCAAGTTTTTAGGTTGCCTCACTCAATTATCACCTTGCCTCGCTTACTTCTAGTTTGCCTTGCTCAATTTTGAGTTTACCTTGCTCATTTTCTAACTGCCTCACTGAATTTTGAGCTTGCCTCGCTCAATTTCTAGGTTGCCTTGCTTAATTTCTATATTGCCTCGCTTAATTTCTAAGTTGCCTCGCTCAATTCCTAGGTTCCCTTGCTCAATTCCTAGGTTGCCTTGATCAATTCCTAGGTTGCCTCACTCAATTTGTAGGTTGCCTCGTTCAATTCCTAGGTTGCCTCGCTCAATTTGTAGTTTGCCTCTCTCAATTTCTAGGTTCCTTGGCTCAATTTTTAAGTTCCCTTGCTTAATTTTTAGGTTGTCTCGTTCAATTCCTAGGTTCCCTCTCTCAATTTCTAGGTTCCCTCACTCAATTTTTAGCTTGTCTCAATAAATTTTTAGGTACCCTCAGTCAATTTTTTTTTTAAAATGCTAGGCTCGTAAATTGCATTGCATGCGAAGTTCAGTCAATCCCATGTTAAGATCGGTGAATTTCATGGGGGAGTTATTTGATGCCAACTAAGGTCAATTTAATGCAAGTTGATGTGCATGTGTTAGGCTTAGTCAATTTCATGTGTTAGGCATAGTTACTTTTATGAGTTGATTGGTCAAATTCAAGTGAAACTCGCTCAATTCCATTTGAAGCTCACTCAATTCCATGTTAGGGCTTACTCGATTTCATGATAGGCTTACTGACTTTCATGTTTACCCTGCTCGATTTCATGCTAGGATCGCTTAATTTAATATTTGCCCAGCTTAATTTCATGGTAGGTAAGGTCAATTTAATGTTTGCCTTGATAAATTTCATGCAAGGCTCGCTCAATTTAATGTTTGCCTAGCTCAATATCATGCTATGCTCGCTCGATTTAATGTTTGCTCAGCTCAATATCATGCTATGCTCGCTTGATTTAATGTTTGCCCAGCTCAATTTCATATTTACCTCGCTCAATTTTAGTTGAAGTTTATTCCATTTTATCTGAAGCTTGCTCAAATTTATCAAGTGCTTGATTGTTTAGTTTATGTATTTATGTCTTATTTCATCTGAATTTCGTAATTGCCTCACTCAATTTCTTGTTTACCTCACTGAATTTCTTGTTTGCCTTGCTGAATTTCATGTTTACCCCGTTGAATTCATGTTTGCCCTGCTCAATTTCATGTTTGCCCCTCTCAATTTCATGTTTACCCCAATGAATTTCAAGTTTTCCCCACTCAATTTCATGTTTGCCTTGCTCAATTTCATGTTTGCCCCGTTGAATTTCATGTTTGCCCTGTAGAAATTCATGTTTGCCCCACTTAAGTTCTAGGTTGTGTCGCTCAATTTGTAGGTTGCCTCACTCAATTTCTTGGTTGCCTCACTGAATTTCTAGGTACCCTCGCTGAATTAAGTTGCCTCGCTCAATTCCTAGGTTGCCTTGCTCAATTTGTAGTTTGCCTCGCTCAATTCCTATGTTGCCTTACTCAATTCCTAGTTTGCCTCGCTCAATTCATAGGTTACCTCACTGAATTCCTAGGTTACCTTGCTGAATTCTAGGTTGCCTCGCTAAATTTGTAGTTTGCCTAGCTCAATTCCTAGGTTGCCTCGCTCAATTCCTAGGTTGCCTCGTTGAATTTCTACGTTGCCTCACTCAATTTGTAGTTTACCTCGCTCAATTCCTAGGTTGCCTCGCTCAATTTGTAGTTTGTCTCACTCGATTCAAGGTTCCCTCTCTCAATTCCTAGGTTCCCTTGCTCAATTTCTACATTGTCTCGCTCAAGTCCTAGGTTGCCTCCCTCAATTCCAAAAGGCATTCCAAAGTTGAAGTAATAATAACTATTCACTAAGACAGGTTTTCATCATATAACCAAATCTTTCTGACAGACATAGTTGAGCTGGCAGAAAAAAGGATTCAGAATATTGGAAAGATAACCATACATGCTTGTTTTGACATTAATCCAAATAGTAACACATCAGCCATTTTCTCAAATACAAGAGGTTCACACAAGTTAAATTCTTTTATGTGGAAAATCAGGCATTAAAAGCCTGAAATTGTGGTGAGGACCGCTATAGTAGAAGTAGGAATAGGTCAAAGTGTCCTAGAGGGGGGTTGTAAGGCCCGTATCCTAGTCCATGTTGTTCCGTAGGTTTCTGCGATCCTCTCAGTCAAATTTCGACAACCCTCGACCTGTATCCAATGTTTGCGTGCGATCCTAAGACGATGCCTGCATACCGAAGTCGGCTCAACTCGAAACTTGTACCGTAGTGACCGCGCCGTCGCCGCGGTTCCAACGCCGTGACTCGCGCACCGATCCGATACCCGGGCTAGAAGATGTGGGCCAACGTTCATTTCGAGAAAAATGTCGCGCGTTGCGAATTTTGAGAAAATCTCTACAATATGTCCCATTAATCAATCAACCAATACACCCATACTTCAAGTACAAGCTCTATCCCTCCTTTTTCCACAAGTCAACTCTCTCTCTCCCCTACCTATCCCTCTTTTATAAAATTTCAAACACACCCATGCTTCCCCATCTCCTTTCCTTACAACCACCACTCCACCCATCCCTTCATCCATTGTTTCTATCTCTCCCTCTCATTCTCTAGCAATTTCTCAAAATCCCATGAGAGCTCCAACATCCAAGCTCTCTCCCAAAAATAAGTGTGGCCCACCTTCTCATCTCCCATCTAAACCTTCCAATACCCATCAACCTTCATCAAAAGTGAATGTTAGGAGCTAAGGAGACTAAGGGATCAAGGAGAAGTGTAATAAGTGGGTGATCCACTGTTGATTTCAATTTTTGGGGCCACTTGTTGTGGGACCTACTTTGATGTGTACAATGTAGAGAGGGGCCCATAGTGGCGGGGTCCCTCTATCTCACCATTTCTCTTTCTCTCTCTCTCTCTCTCTCTCTCTCTCTCTCTCTCCCTCTATCTTGTATGGATGGTGTATGTATGTGCGGCCCACCATGAAGTATGTATCGTATCCATGCCACCCATCTTTGTAGGACCCACCTGAGGGATGGGTTAGATCTACACCATTCAGCTTGTTACCAGGCTTAGACGGAAAGGAAAATACAAATATCGGATCAACCCAACTAGTGGGCCACGTCCATGTGGGACCCACCATGATGCCTGTGTTGGATCTATACCATCCAGCGTCTAAGGACGCTGGATGTGGCAAATTGGGGTGTGGCTATCAAAGAAGTGTGATCTAACGCTGGAATGTACTATCCAGCTATTAAAAAAAAAAAGAAATGTATGATATATATTAATATAATATATATTATACATGTTTGGGAGGTGGGCCACATGTGTGGAACCCACCATGATTTATGCCTAAGATCGGCACCATCCAGTGCATCCAAGGGCCTGGACAGTGGCCCTTTTTTTTAGCTATTATATGATATGTTATTTTATTATATAATGTATTATATTATACTATATGATATTATTATATTATATCAATATAATATAATATTATCTATATACATATGTTTCAAGATACATCATCCAGGAGGGTCTGGACGATGCCATAGGACGCTAACACTCTCACCCTCCTTTACACACATGTGTATAAATATACATATATGATATATATTATTATATAATATAATATAATATTTTTATATTAAATGAATACTCTAGTGGGCCATCACAACCACATGGGACCTACCTTTGTTGATGGCGATTGGCCAGCGCACTACATCAGCTATATAGTTGTTGTACTGTTGTGAGCAGTATGGCCAATCATGGCTTGATCCACACAGTCCCCCACCACTGGATGGTGGGACCCCACACTCATGGCTAATGTAGGTGCACCAGCAGCTGCGTGGGCCACACAGTGTTGTATATGTTGTATCCACACTGTTCACCTAATGGGTGGCCCAATTCTAGCAGCCAGCTGCTACATCACGGCCCCAATTTCTATGTGTCCTGCTGTTGCATCTAAACTGTACATCCATATGGCAGTTCGTCTCATGGCTTGGGAAGAAAAAATAAGACAGATCCAGTTATCAGGTGGATCACACTACAGAAAGCAGTGGATTGAACACCCGCCATTGAAACCCCTTTTGGGTTACAAAAGTTTTGAACTAATATGATATTTGTTCTCCCTCACTGTTCAGGTTTTTTTTTTGTGACCTTATGAATAGTCTGGATGGAAATTAAATATTATGGTGGGCCCACTAGAATTCAATAGTGGAAATCATTATCACCACTGCCATTTGTGGTATGGTCTAGATAATCTTTGGATATGATTCATTTTGTGATAATGCTCTATAATGATTTCTAGCTATAGATGAATGGGTGGTTGGTTTCAGCCCATCTAATTCGACATATTCGATCGGCCCATTTGATTCATTTGATGTAATTGAGGCCCATGATGACGTATATTAGGCCCTTGTGCTAGGCCGTGGGTCCTTATCCAATTGGCCCTATGAGCGTCATTCCTTGGGAGCAATGTTGGTTAAAGGTCTACATTGATGAGCAATGATTGTTTAATGTCCACATTGTGACCTTTCCTTAGGCCTTGTTCGGTCCATTCTCATCGAGGTCGATTATCAATTCCGATTCCAATTATCGTGGCCGATTGTCGATTCCAATTATCGTGGCCGATTGTCGATTCTGATTGTCATAGCCGATTATCGATCGAGGCCAATTATCGTGGCCGATTGTCAATTCCGATTGTCATGGCCGATTGTCGATTCTGATTGTTGAGGCCCAATGTGATGTATATGCAGCCCGTATTTGAGGCCCGTTTGATGTGTATTCAGCCGTGTTTAAGGCCTAATGTGATGTATATGAGGCCTATGTGATGAGGCCCATTATGATGCATTTGAGGGCCAGGCTATAGAGCCTATTGTAATGTATGTTAAGCCCATGTGAAAGGCCCATAGTGATGTATATTAAACTCTTGAGTGAGGCCCATGCTGTTGTATATTTGGACCTTATGTGAGGCCATGGGTCCAGTATATGTTAAGCTCTATGTGGGCCATTCCTTGGGGGCAATGTTGGTAAAATTTCCACATTATAGAGGTCGATTGTTGATGCCGGTTATTGATACCGATTATGAGTATGTGACATCATAGAATCATGATAAATGCCCATACGCATCATCTTTATGTTTGTTATGAGGTATAATTGACCATTGCATATGCCATGGTGCCAATTGTTATGAGACTCCTTGATAGGCGGAGATTGTCTCACATGAGCACACGGTATACGCAGGATTGATGCATGACTGGGTTGTATGACTCATGCATCTTGCAGTGTGTGCTGTGATTACTGTATGCCGTAGCGACATCAGGGTCGTAGCCTCCACAGGCATATCGTAGATGGCCAGATGGGACACCAGAAATCTATTCTAGCATCGAGCTGCCATAAATGGCCTTGGGTGAAAATTCCTAAACTCTCTTGGTAACAGAGGATGCCCCAACGCTGAGACCGAGTGGATATATATATATAAGTGCATGAGGGCCGTATACCAGTAGGCCGCGTCTCCCACTGTGTCGTGATCGGTTGGGAGGGGGGTGTGGCCTTACTTGCCTAAGGGAGTAGGTATAGCTATGCTGAGTTTGACCAGCTCGTGAATGGGTCCGCTATCAACGTGCCGGGTAGATATTGGCCGACACTAGCTAGACGGATAGTGAAGTCTTTTCCACTTACCTAGTTGTGTGCTTGATGGGGCAGCAAGCTGGTGTAGAGTGTACTAGACCCCAGTGATGATCCTAGAGATGAACAGTACTGATATGTGGACTTATTGGGTAGGAGTTACATACTCATTCATTCATTCATTCACTATCCACTCGAGATGGTGGTGCGTAACTATTTGTTACGTGTTCCTTCGTAATGGCCAGGATTTCAGTTGGGGCGTGCGACTAACCTAAGATCAGGAGTTTACCACATTGAGTCTGACTATCCAAATTTAGGTATGGGACTAGTTTGGATAAAAGTCCCTTATGATGGACCCCTTAGCCTGCGATACTACGTATTATCATCCCGACTTCACACTCTAGCATGGTCATTTTATTTGCACCACATATTACATATTACATTACATCCTCGGCATATGGCATTTTGGGATGCTATGCTTCTGTATTCATATGACTTAGATGAGACTGATGGTATTCGTTAGCTCTTTCAAATTGCATATTGCATCGTATCCTCAGCATCTAATATTTGATTCTTTATGATTCCTCATTTGCATAGATGATCTGTATTACGTATGCTGATATTGATTGACTTCTGGACTTGTCAGTATGTTTACTTACTCTGATATCGTATGATTCATGTTCTTACCAGTATTTTCGATATTGTATGATTATGACATTGTATTGGATGCTTGGCACTTACCTTGTGCACACACTTACACCACCCTCTAAGCTTTCTATAAGCTTATGCATGATAGATACATACAGAAAATGTTAGGTTGCAGCAGTGTGGAGCTTGGAGCATGTACCTGACTTTTGGGGCTTTGATTTTGATATATGTATTTCCCTTTCAGCATTGTACTCAAATGTTTATATTAGTGGATATATGATGATGATGTTACCTTTGTGATTTGGGTATACTTGTGGTTATGCTTATTACGAGATAAATGTATGTTGAAAAATCCTCCTTGTAGGATCCCAGGATTGGAACCTAGCATATGGGCG
This sequence comes from Magnolia sinica, assembly GCF_029962835.1. Classification (NCBI taxonomy): domain Eukaryota; kingdom Viridiplantae; phylum Streptophyta; class Magnoliopsida; order Magnoliales; family Magnoliaceae; genus Magnolia; species Magnolia sinica. The sequence goes on along the minus strand of NC_080575.1, from coordinate 64,363,072 downwards.
CTGGGAGCCGAGAATGGGGTACTACGAAGGTTGTCGACACCGGATTCGGTGATCGGGGTTCCTGTGAATCCGATTTCTAGGTTTGGGGCGTGACAGAAGTTGGTATCAGAGCATAACTTGGGAATACTTGAAGATAACATCACATATCTGCTGATAGCTATCCTGCACTCTTTGATTATTGAGAACTTAGAATGATTAGGTCCCCAAGTTTGAATAACTTAGAGACTTTCTAATAAAGCTCACCATCGCGTGTATATTCGAGAGTATTTAAGGACAATAGGTACCTTTGTTCCTTCTTATAGACTTGGCATGCAGGAGAGCGACGCGAGCAACTCCCACTCCACCAGTAGAGATCCCTACTCCCCATCCTGAGGATGTTGTTCTTCCACCTGAGACCGATGTGGATCCGACCGTACCCGTGAGTGTCTCCTAGTTATAGTAGATGTTGCAAGTTGTGATGGCTGCCCTTCAGGGGCAGGTCAGGCACCCCGTAGTTTCGCTAGCCCAGGCAGAGCAGGAGAGCGCGAGCGCCCTTCTTTGAAAATTCTAACAGCTCGATCCCCTGCGTTTTCAAGGCGAGTCAGATCCGATAGCAGCTGAGAAATGACACTCCGATGTGGAGAAGATTTTTGATACTATGACATGTATGACCCAGCAACGAGTACGGTTGGTAGTATTTCTTCTCCAGGGTGAGGCCAAGCACTAGTGGACCTTCGTCACCCATATTGCAAGGCCTAATTTTGTCTGGACATGGGAGGATTTTATTGATCGATTCGAACAGCAATACTTTCCCGACCACATTAGTCGTTAGAGAGCATTAGAGTTCGAGACTCTGATGAAGGGGAACATGTCCGTGGCGTAGTATGCGGCCTGTTTTATAGCGCTATCGAGGTTTGTACCGTATTTGGATGATGATGAGGGGCGAAAGGCCCGCCGTTTCGAGAACGGCTTACGTTATGGTCTCCGAGGCCATGTTGTTGGGCATGAGCTCCCGACTTTCGAGAAGGTAGTATGGAGGGCCCAGATTTATGAAGACGAGTGGGTCAGTTCGCAGAGGGATCGTGACCAAAAAAGAGACTGGAAGAGGCAGGCCCCCTCCGGTAACTCCCAGCAGTAGCAGCATTGATGGCCGCAGAGGCATAGTAATCGCTCATCCATTTAAGCATTGACAGCACCCCTAGCACCACCTCTGAGGCAGTTCACCGGTGTCTGTCATGGGTGTGACCAGACAAGACATCGTTGGCGGGAGTGTCCCCGCCTTCAGCACCAGCAGCAACGACAGCAACTACTACCATCGGGACCCCAGTACTAGCCACGGCAGCGACAACCACAGAGAAGACACACACCTCCCCAACAGACACAGGATAGACTTTATGCAGCCCAATAGGACCCTCAGTCGTCGGAAGGAATTACTGACAATTCGCGCGACCAATTCATTGGACCGTCTTGTTAGATTAATCATTAATAAAATTCTGAGGCTGCAAGGTATCCTAGTTTCAATCATTTATAATCCAGGATTTGAAGTTTAGTAGGGGTCACCATAGCATTGATAAGGCACCTTGGGAGCACGAGGTTAAGATTAGGGAGCAATATTCCCATCCCTTCGTAAACCAATTGTGCCTTGACACATATATATATTGTAATGCCCTGAAATTCGGGAGTCGAGCATAACTCATTCCCGAGTTTCAAACCATCACTTATGCAACATATTTAATGATGGATGTATGTTGTCTATATGAGTACATAAAACATGGAATAGATTAAGCCAAACTGCAAACATAATTGAGGGATAAGTGAAGGACGCAAGCGGAAGACTTAAAGAAACATAAGTGTACATGTGCAAGTCCCTGAAATACGTATACATGCCAGGTCATACTACAAGTGTTTGTCTTCAAAATACAAGTATCAAAATGAAATTCATCTATTCCCAAAAGAAAACCCAGAATCCCCGTGGATCAGGACACGGCTCACATGAACCTGCCTGAGAACTGCATAAAGGAGAACGCCTCCTCATCAACCCCATACTCCGGCTCTGCCCCACGGGTCGCATCATGATCTGCATCTAAGACAGAGTCTGGTTGGTGTGTATAACACCGTCCCGTAATGTGGGAGTGAGTGATCAACTTAGTGGAACAATAAAACAAAGGTTAACATGTTATCAAATCAGTCAAGCAATAATGATAAAGAAGAACATTCAAACATGTCCTAATTACTCTTTTTAGTGAAAGGATGTATGTATAAATGATGCATGCCCTCGCCTTACTCCCTCGGCGTCTTCATCTTACGTACGCATGACATCCTCCCGCAGTTCCAACGACTTCCACGCACATGCAAATGCGGCGCATGAACATAAGTACCAAGTTATTATTAGTCCTTTTCATACAGCAGGATTGGGAAGCTAAGGTACCTTCCTCATATCACTATCCAAACAGTGATCTGTTCTAGGGTCGTCAGTCCTAGATAATCTCATACGATCATATGGTTCTAGGTCGCTACAAAGGGCTTATCACCAATCAATGCATGCCTATTATACTTTCGTTACTACTCTAAGGCTCATCGCCTTAATGTAGTATCAAGGTATGCTCGAGGTCACTACAAAGGGCTCATCACCAATCATTGTAGGCCGACAACACGAATATAGTGTCTCATACCACCATAATCAGCTCACGAGTCTGGTGTGCTCACTAGTCACTACGGGGAGGGTCGTCACCCCAGCTTAGGCCGACAGCTCGACCACGGTGTCCCATACCACCATGCCCAGCTCATGAGTCTTAGCGGATCGAGGTACCATGGTTAATGGGATTTGCACTGGTAAGTTTGGTACCTTAGGTTCAAGCAGTAGCGTCTAAACATGGTGAACATACAATAGGGCCAATCGGGTTACTTGACGAGCTCGACTAGTACGAGCACACATCAAGTTGATTAACATGAAGTGCATAAACACTCCGTGTGGCCTAACCACTGTCGACAACCGAAGTACGGCTTGGATTTGTCAAGCACATCCCGTGTGGCGAAACAATGTCAGCCACCAAATCGGGATCTGTTACTGATTGTTTCGACTATATCATAGTCCCAAACACATTTATTTTCATCAAGTAATCATATGAAAAAGTCAAGCAGTAATGAACGAATAATTCAAATCTTATAATCATATGAGCATGTTGTGAAGTGCAACACAAACATGATTTCACACACATTCATTTCATAAATAAAACAAACATCATAATGTAACGTACATGGAGAAAATCATACACATAATTAAGGTAATCGAGATTCGTATCTCAATCCTCATACAAGCACTCCTTAGTAACAACTAGCTCATTCAGACGTTTCTACAAACACTTGGACTACATACGTCATCATATATGTTGTATGTTGATTACACATGTATTAGACCAAATCCTTTCACTAGGGAGTTGCCCCATATACCACACTCATGTACCCACGGCAGATAATCATGGCGTGCATAAATCCGGGTTCCATATTCATTTAATCATTTCCACAAACACTTGGGCTACACACTTTAACATATATAACGTATATTGGCCGTGATGTGATTTAGGGCAAGTCCTTTCGTTAAGGAGTTGTCACATATATAACAAGCATATATCTATGATAAATAATCATGTTAGGCACAAATTCAAATTCCATACATATTCAAACATCTCAACATATACATAGAATATAATATTCAACATAGTTCATATATGATTGTGAAGCGAAACAGACGACTCATTTTGCATGTGAAATAGCACCCACGTCAGTTATAAATTATTAACCGACATTGAAAGCCTTGAAAACCATAACCTATACATTTATAGTCCGCACCTTAGATCGGAAATGGCGCAACAGATTCAATTTAGACGATAAGTCTTCGTCAACAGTGAATAGATAACCTAAAGCATGAACTGGATTAGCTACATCGACACTTAGACTATTCTAGGTTCCAAAATAGGTTAGGGTTTGATTGACTTACCCAAATATGAGATTATAATTGCCGGAATAGCGATTCAGATGCGGTGGATTAGACACGGAGAGTAATTGGGAGGAATCCCAAGATGATTCACCAGCTTCTCTCTCACTTTCTCTCTCTTTTCCTATCTCTCTTTGATGTCTTCTCTCTCCTAGGTTTTCTAAATTCGTATGGAATGAGAGAGTGAGGGTTTAAGACCCTCATATAGGCCCAATATTGATGAAAATAGCCCCAAGGCCAAGGTATACTTAGATTATAACCAATTCGGGTCTATTTCGGTCCAACGGAGCACATCTAGTGGTCCCTTTTTCACGTGCGGTCGAACTTAAGCTCACTGACCATGGATCTGGGTCAGACTGAGTTTTCGTACCGATCGAATTTACAGATCAGCCGTGGCGGACCAATCTGAATTCAACGGTCACCGAAACTCGATTAGGTCCACAAGCACTATGACATGCCTGGGCCATCTTCCCTGATCCGAGGGTGAAATTGGGTCAGAATCTAACGGCCAGATTGCTTAAAATCGTCGCGTAAGCGACACGACTCAGATTTCATAATTTATATTTAATTTCTCACCGTTCTCACACTCTTTACTCCGGACGCAAAGAAATCGTCTCAGGACATCATCTGAACTTGTTTTTCGAGGTGATTGTCAAGTCCAACTAGGCGGTCATAATTGTCTAAGTTTATTGCTATCGGACTTTCAACGTACGGTCCAGGTCCGATCCAGAGCTTCCAAAAATTCTCGAGAGCAACTGGGTTTAGAGATTGATCCTAGGTTTCTAGGTAACGTAGCATTAGTGGTCTTACTCATTTTGAGTCTTGTAGTTCATATTTAAAGTGGTTCAAGCTAATTCTACTGAGTATTCAGTTTAGTACTTAACCAAAATTTACCCTAATTATGGCAAAATATGATCCGAGGGCCATTCTATGCCCCGTTTTAGCACTTCTAGTTATTATATTATTTTAATTATTTTTTTTGTAGTTTGTCATCAAGTTTACCCAGTCTCCGCCAAGTTTCATGAGATTTTGCGATGTAGAAAAATTTTAAAAATTCCAGAAGCAGCAGCTGTCCAACGAGTGATTTTCAGATAGTTGTCACAATACCCTACTTTAAACTATATTAAATATTTTGTTATATTTTTCACATATTTTTATATAAAACTAGACTCATTTAGCTTCAATCTAGTTTTTGAATCACCTAAATTGGAGTTATAGCGAGGGAGATATGATTTTTCAAAGTTGGATAAAACGTGTAGAAAAATGCAGAAAATGGGCTGCCCAATCCGCTGTACGAACGAGGCCTCGCCAAATTGGCGAGCCCCTCGCTGGTCACTGGATATATCGGTGAAGGTTCACCCCAGGGGCGATGTCCTCGCCCCCCCGGGGTTGCCGGAAACATGTGGGACCCACCCCGGGTCCCCCCGAATTGAGTCATTTGGGCCCACGAGTCCGTGTGAGGCATTTTTGGATCCAATTTACAAACTAGAATGAGTTACGCAACATACAATATATGATTTTAGAGTAGGAGATGCTGATCCATCCAACTAACCTATTTATTTTGTTAGATTCCAAAAGTTTAAGGGTTAAAAACCCATTTTATCCAATTAGTTACTATTTATGGTAAGTTTTAGTTTCGGTATTGTTCTTCATCATTTATACCTTAGGATTGGTGTGTATTATGAATGTGCTTAGAAAAATTTGAAGAATCGGATGATGAAGGATGAGATCACGAAGGAAAAGGGTTAAAAAGGAACTTTACGCTTTGGGATTGAGCTTTGAGAGTGTTATGGTTGACCCATTACCTAAGGACGTCTAACACTAGGTTGGCAAAAATCTGGGGTGTTACAATCTACCCCCCTTAAAAATAATTTTGTCCCCGAAATTGGCTAAGGGTAATGAGTAAAGACTCTATTATTCCTTTCGCCTAAGCTTTACTGAATTCAAGTTTATATGCATAGTAGGGTGTGTACTATTTATGCTCGTCTAACTCACTTTAGTCTAACCTCCTTAAAACATTCTCGCCCTGAAATTGGCTAAGGCTCTTATGGTGTCCATATTCAATGAGTACATTAGTGGATGCCCTGACCTTGGCTATTGTAATTCAACTCGTACCTATTTTAGGCCTATTCCTTTGTATGAATTGGGTTAATATTTGAACCCTAATTGCTTTGCTTTAATGACTTCACTATTGACATTCTAAGGAAGATTCAGATCCGATTTAGTGACCTAACCTTACGTGTATCCTAAATCAATTTCCTTCGATCCTGGGCCAGTGGGGTAGGGGTCCACCACGCTTCCACTGTGCCACTTTGATTTAAATGGAAGCGTTAGCCAACCTAACTAGATCGGGCTTATAATGTTCTACCCCCCTTAAAAATTATTTATACTCTTAAGGCTCAAGAATCTCTGTCCTAATTCGTCTGTCGGGACAAGGTGTAATTTGAAACCTATCCTTGACATAAAATGGGATACAATCTCCCAATACATTGGTTTTCCTTCCATCGATAATGTGTACTATGGCATTGATACCTATGGTTATAGAAATGAGCCTAATCTCTAATGTGGTTGATTCTAGGGATGGGTGCGAGTTGGTGGGATGATGCCTAATTCTACCAAAGAAGGACTCTTACTACGGTCCTGACTTACCCTCTTTAATCATGTCCAGATTAATACCGTAATATAATCTATACATTATTGTACTATCTCTCTAAGTTCATATGCACAATATATATGCTAGAATAGTTTGTGATTCGGGACCTAATTCCTAACTGTCTATTGCCCATTGGAGACATTACTTGGGCCCTAAAAGAAAAATCTCTATCAGCTATATATTCCTAACACTTCTCAAAGACGAAGTAATAAATTTTTAGTTGTAAGTGGCCGGGCCAATATGGAAGGAAAGTTGTGTAGTGGGTCTGAGCTGGATACATAGATCTTCTGCCTAGCTGGGACAGAAAATTTATCATATCGTTTCTTAATCCTAGTCGATCCCGATCTTCTGCTTGATCAGAGCATTGAGTTCATTGGTAATGTACCAGGATTGAGAATCCGATTCAAACCGCGAATACATCGCTTATATATAGCTTCTCTATTCCGTGTTCCCGATTGTAACAAGTCCTTAAGAAGATAAATCTAAGGGGTTTGTTGATTTGACCTAACATTCAATCCAAGGATATATAAGTTTTCTTTGAGAGTGAATAGTTTCTAAGTCAGACAAGCTTCTTAAGAGTTACTAAAGAAGCCTACGAGTACCAAGGGGACTCAACGAAGGAATGGGGTCTCACTCCAACCTAATGAAGCCAACTAACTAAGTCTATCATTCATCTATCCTAGCATAATCAGTCTTTTACATTCCTTAGTATAACTAGCGACCTAGTCTGAATTTAGGAGTAACGGTAATCCAATAGTTGTGATCTAAAGTCTATGGTTATGCGCTAGATGACTTCATATCATTTCTAATACAATGAATTGTTTTACCACTTAGGGTCAAGGTCGTCTGATTAGAATTGAGTTGCCCAAACTTGAATGTAATTGCGCTCGAGCATTTCACACATGCTCATACTAGCTAAGAAGGTTCTAGGGTTCACGTTCTTAATTTATTGAATTTCATATATTGTCAGATTTTATTTTATTTTGGAATTCTAAGAGTACCAACTTTAGGTCCAAAACTCTAAGGGACTGTTTGGCCAGTGATATTAAGTTGTATTAAATGGATTTTGTTGCTAATCCCACCTCGGGATTTGGAAATGACATGTTTGGAAGGAGGGTGGGATGGGATTAAAATCAATTGCATAGGCTTTGGAAAGTGAGCCTTGTGTTGGAAAGTGTGAGATGGGATTTCCAAATCCCATGATAAGGAATTTCCAAGCGTAATTTGAAAGGGAATCCTAAAATTTACTTTTAATTGCATACATTCCAAACATGGTATTGGAAACCATGGGATACACCCAATCTAGGGACAATACCTTACACATGCATTTATTGTTACTTTTACAATTCCATCCACCTTAATCTCACCTAATGCAGTGGGTCGAACGGGCCTTAAATGTCCCATCATTCGGAGGTTGTAAAGGTTATGGGACACAAAAATGTGGGTTGGAACTGCTCAAACGAAAGGGAAAGAAGAAGAGCACTGCTGTGGAAGAAGGTTTCGAAGGGGTGGTGTGGGTGGTGCACGAAAATGGAAGAAGAAAGGGTTTGGAGAGGGATTTTTGTGGGGTTTTGAGAAAACTTTCAAGAAAAGGGAAGCTTGGAGGGTGGCTTTGTGAAGGAAGGAGAGTTTAGAAGGGGTTTTAATCATGCAACCCTGGATGAGTGGGCCACACTAGACCCCACATGCGTCGAGCCGGCCCGCTGGGCGGCGAGGGCTCACCGAACCGGCTAGGTCATCGCCGGTCTCTGGACATTCCGGCGATGACTCGCCATTTGGGTGAGGTCCTCCTGGCCCCTATGCTTCAAAATGATGTGGGTCCCCCCTGGGTCCCCCTGAAAATGCCCCGATTGGGCCCCTAGTCCGATTCGACACTTATCGGGTCACTATGAACAGAATCTGATACATATGCAGGTTTACAGACATTTTAATGGCTGGGATGGAATGATACACCATCTAAACTCGTCAATGAACGGTCTAAAAGAGATTTGGGGTCACTGTGTGTAATCAGGAGTGTGCACAGACTAAATCTCAGCGATCGTTTTCAGTAAACTTTCGCCGATAGAAGCAACGGGAAAACTTACACAAATTCTAGATTAATCTCGCACCCTTCTACACTAAGCTGGCGACAGCGTGCGGTGTGTGACCATAACCTAGGTCCGGTTTAATCCAAAACATGCTTTGATACCATCTTGTAACACCCTGAAATTCGGGGGTCGAGCATAACTCAGCTCCCGAGTTTCAAACCATCACTTATGCAACATATTTAATGATGGATGTATGTTGTCTATATGAGTACAAAAAACATGGAATAGATTAAGCCAAACTGTAAACATAATTCAGGGATAAGTGAAGGATGCAAGCGGAAGACTTAAAGAAACATAAGTGTACATGTGCAAGTCCCTGAAATACGTATACATGCCAGGTCATACTACAAGTGTTTATCTTCAAAATACAAGTATCAAAATGAAATTCATCTATTCCCAAAAGAAAACCCAGAATCCCCGTCGATCAGGACACGACTCACATGAACCTGCCTGAGAACTGCATAAAGGAGAACGCCTCCTCATCAACCCCATACTCCGGCTCTGCCCCGCTGGTTGTATCATGATCTACATCTAAGACAGAGTTTGGTTGGTGTGTACAACACCGTCCCATAACGTGGGAGTGAGTGATCGACTCAGTGGAACAATAAAGCAAAGGTTAACATGTTATCAATTCAATCAAGTAGTAATGATAAAGCAGAACAATCAAACATGTCCTAATTACTCTTGTTAGTGAAAGGATGTATGTATAAATGATGCATGCCCTCGCCTTACTCCCCCAGCATCTTCATCTTACATTACGTATGACATCCTCCTGCAGTGCCAATGACTTCCATGCACATGCAAATGCGGTGCATGAACATGATTACCAAGTTATTATTAGTCCTTTTCATACAACAGGATTGGGAAGCTAAGATACCTTCCTCATATCACTATCCAAACAGTGATCCATTCTAGGGTCGTCAGTCCTAGACAATCTCATACGATCATATGGTTCTAGGTTGCTGCAAAGGGCTCGTCACCAATCAATGCATGCCTATTATACCTTCGTTACTACTCTAAGGCTCGTCGCCTTAATGCAGTATCAAGGTATGCTCAAGGTCACTACAAAGGGCTCGTCACCAATCAATGTAGGCCGACAGCACGAATATAGTATCCCATACCACCATAATCGGCTCATGAGTCTGGTGTGCTCACTGGTCACTACAGGGAGGCTCGTCACCCCAGCGTAGGCCGACAGCTCGACCACGGTGTCCCATACCACCATGCCCGGCTCATGAGTCTTAGCGGATCGAGGTACCATGGTTAACGGGATTTGCACTGGTAAGTTTGGTACCTTAGGTTCAAGCAGTAGCGTCCAAACATGGTGAACATACAATAGGGCCGATCGGGTTACTTGACGAGCTCGACTAGTACGAGCGCACGTCAAGTTGATCGACATGAAGTGCATAAACACTCCGTGTGGCCTAACCACTGTCGACAACCAAAGTATGGCTCAGATTTGTCAGGCACGTCCCGTGTGGCGAAACAACGTCATCCACCAAATCGGGATCTATTTCCGATTGCCTGGACTATATCATAGTCCCAAAATACATTTATTTTCATCAAGTAATCATATAAAAAAGTCAAGCAGTAATGAACGAATAATTCAAATCTTACAATCATATGAGCATGTTGTGAAGTGCAACACAAACATGATTTCACACACATTCATTTCATAAATAAAACAAACATCATAATATAACGTACATGGAGGAAATCATACACATAATTAAGGTAACCGAGATTCGTATTTCAATCCTCATACAAGCACTCCTTAGTAACAACTAGCTCATTCAGACATTTCTACAAACACTTAGACTACATACGTCATCATATATGTTGTATGTTGATTACACATGTATTAGACCAAATCCTTTCACTAGGGAGTTGCCCCCTATACCACACTCTTGTACCCATGGCGGATAATCATGGCGTGTATGAATCCGGGTTCCATATTCATTTAATCATTTCCACAAACACTTGGGCTACACACTTTAACATATATAACGTATATTGGCCGTGATGTGATTTAGGGCAAGTCCTTTTGCTAAGGAGTTGTCACATATATAACAAGCATATATCCACGACAAATAATCATGTTAGGCACAAATCCAAATACCATACATATTCAAACATCTCAACATATACATAGAATATACTATATTCAACATAGTTCATATATGATTGTAAAACGAAACAAACGACTCATTTTGCATGTGAAATAGCACCCACGTCAGTTATAAATCATTAACCGACATTGAAAGCCTTGAAAACCATAACCTATACATTTATAGTCCGCACCTTAGACCGAAAATGGCGCAATGGATTCGATTTAGACGATAAGTCTTTGTCAACAGTGAATAGATAACCTAAAGCATGAACTGGATTAGCTATATCGACACTTAGACTATTTTAGGTTCCAAAATAGGTTAGTGTTTGATTGACTTACCCAAATATGAGATTAGAATTGCCGGAATAGCGATTCAGATGCGGTGGATTAGACACGCAGAGTAATTGGGAGGAATCCGAAGATAATTCACCAACTTCTCTCTCAGCTTCTCTCTCTTTTCCTCTCTCTCTTTGCTCTCTTCTCTCTCCTAGGTTTTATAAATTCGTTTGGAATGAGAGAGTGAGGTTTTAAGACCCTTATATAGGCCCAATATTGATGAAAATAGCCCCAGGGCTAAGGTATACTTAGATTATAACCAATTCGGGTCTATTTCAGTCTAACGAAGCACTTCTGGTGGTCCCTTTTCCACGTGCAGTCGGACTTAAGCTCACTGACCATGGATCTGGGTCAGACTGAGTTTTCGTACCGATTGGATTTACAGATTAGCCGTGGCGGACCAATCTCAATTCAACGGTCACCGAAACTCGATCCGGTCCACAAGCACTATGACATGCCTGGGCCATCTTCCCTGATCCGAGGGTGAAATTGGGTCAGAATCCAATGGTCAGATTGCTTAAAATTGTCGCGTAAGCGACACGACTCAGATTTCATAATTTATATTTAATTTCTCACCGTTCTCACACTCTTTACTCCAGACGCAAATAAATCATCTTAGGACATCATCTGGACTTGATTTTCGAGGTAATTGTCAAGTCCAACTAGGTGGTCATAATTGCCCAAGTTTATTGCTATCGGACTTTCAACGTGCGATCTAGGTCCGATCCAGAGCTTCCAAAAATTCTCAAGAGCAACTGGGTTTAGAGATTGATCCTAGGTTTCTAAGTAACGTAGCATTAGCGGTCTTACTCATTTTGAGTCTTGTAGTTCATATTTAAAGTGGTTCAAGCTACTTCTACTGAGTATTCAGTTTAGTACTTAACCAAATTCTACCCTACTTATGGCAAAATATGATTCGAGGGCCATTCTATGCCCCGTTTTGGCACTTCTAGTTATTATATTATTTTAATTATTTTTTTTATAATTCTTTATCAATTTTACCCAGTCTCCACCAAATTTCATGAGATTTCGTGATGTAGAAAAATTCTAAAAATTCCAGAAGCAGTAGTTGTCCAACAAGTGATTTTCGGATAGTTGTCACAATACCCTACTTTAAACTATATTAAATATTTTATTATATTTCTCACATATTTTTATATAAAACTATACTCATTTATCTTCAATCTTATTTTTTGAATCACCTAAATCGGAGTTATAACGAGGGAGATATGATTTTTCAAAGTTGGATAAAACGTGTAGAAAAATGCAGAAAACGGGCTGCCCAATCTGCTGTACGGAAGAGGCCTCGCCAAATCGGCGAGCCCCTCGCTGGTCACTGGACATATCGGCGAGGGCTCACCCCCCGGGGTTGCCGGAAACATGTGGGACCCACCCCGGGTCCCCCCAAATTGAGTCGTTTGGGCCCACGAGTCTGTGTGAGGCGTTTTCGGGTCCAATTTACAAACTGGAATGAGTTACACAACATACAATATATGATTTTGGGGTAGGAGATGCTAATCTATCCAACTAACCTATTTATTTTGTTAGATTCTAAAATTTTAAGGGTCAAAAACCCATTTTCTCCAATTAGTTACTATATATGGTAAGTTTTAGTTTCGGTATTGTTCTTCATCATTTATACCCTAGGATTGGTGTGTATTATGAATGTGCTTAGAAAAATTTGAAGAATAGGATGGTGAAGGATGAGATCTCGAAGGAAAATGGTTAAAAAGGAACTTTACGCTTTGGGATTGAGCTTTAAGAGTGTTATGGTTGACCCATTACCTAAAGACGTCTAACACTAGGTTGGCAAAAATCCGGGGTGTTACATATATATATATATATATATGATAATTTCGTGTTTCCTCTTCCTTATGAGTTAGTCTAGTTGCGATGATTATATGAATTTTGAAGACGAAATTTTTATTTGGAGGGGAGAGTTGTAAGGCCCGTATCCTAGTCTGTGCCGTTCCGTAGGCTTCCGCAATCCTCCCGGTCAAATTCTGGCAACCCCTGACCTGTATCTGACATTTGCGCGCGATCCTAAGCCGAGGCCTGCATATTGAAGTCAGCTCGACCAGAAACTTGTACCTTAGCGACCACGCCGTCGCCGCGTTTCCAACGCCCAACTCGTGCACCGATCCAATACTCAGGCTAGAAGATGTGGACCAGCATTCATTTCGAGGAAAACATCGCACGTTACGAATTTCAAGGGAATCTCTACAACATGTCCCATCAATCAATCAATCAATACACCTCATACCTCAAGTATAAGCTCCATCCCTCCTTTTTCCATTAGTCAACTCTCTCTCTCTCCCCTACCCATCCCTCTTTTACAAAATTTCAAACACACCCATGCTTCCCCATCTCATTTCCTTACAACGACCACTCCACTCATCCCTTCATCCATTATTTCCATCTCTCCCTCTCATTCTCTAGCAATTTCTCAAAATCCCATAAGAGCTCCAACATCCAAGCTCTCTCCCAAATAGTAAGTGTGGCCCACATTCTCATCTCCCATCTAAACCTTCCAATACCCATCAACCTCCATCAAAAGTGAAGGTGAGAAGCTAAGGAGACTAAGGGATCAAGGAGGAGTACAATAGGTGGGTGATCCATCGTTGATTTCAAATTTTGGGGCCACTTGTTGTGGGACCCACTTTGATGTTTACAATGTAGAGAGGGGCCCATAGTGGCAGGGTCCCTCTATCTCACTGTTTCTTTCTCTTTCTCTCTCTCTTTCCTTCCCTCTCTCTTGTATGGATGGTGTATGTGTGTGTGGCCCACCATGAAGTATGTATCTTATGCACGCCACCTATCTTTGCGGGACCCACTTGAGGGATGTGTTAGATCTACACCGTTCAGCTCGTTACCGGACCTAGACGGAAAGGAAAATACAAATATCGGATCAACCCAACTGGTGGGCCAAGTCCATGCAGGACCCACCATGATGCCTATGTTGGATCTATACCATCCAGCGTCCTTAGGCAAATTGGGGTGTGGCTAACAGAGAAGTGTGATCTGACACTGGAATGTACTAACCAGCTATTAAAAAAAAGAAAAAAAGAAAAGAAACGTATGATGTATATTAATATAATATATATATTATACATGTATGGGAGGTGGGCCACACATGTGGAACCCACCATGATTTATGCCTAAGATTGCCACTGTCCAGTGCATCCAAGGGCCTGGATGGTGGCCCTTTTTTTAGCTACTGTATGATATGTTATTTTATTATATAATATAGTATTATATTATATGATATTATAATATTATATCAAAATAATATAATATTATATATATACATATGTTTTAAGATATATAGTGGTGGGCCCTACGTGGGACCCAGCTTTAAAACTAATGTAGAACAGCACCATCTAGGAGGGTCTAGACGGTGCCATAGGACATTGACACTCACCCTCCTTTACACACATGTGTATAAATATACATATATGATATATATTATTATATAATATAATATAATATTTTTATATTCAATGAATACCCTGGTGGGCCATCACACCCACGTGGGACCTACCTTTGTTGATGGCCGATTGGTCAGCGCACTACATCAGCTATATAACTAATGTACTACTGTGCACAGTATGGCCAATCATGGCCTGATCCACACCGTCCCCCACCACTGGACGGTGGGACCCCACAGGCATGGCTGATGTATGTTCACCAGTAGCTGCATGGACCACACAGTGCTATATATGTTGTATCCACACCGTTCACCTAATGGGTGGCCCAATTCTACCAGCTAGCTGCCGCATCACGGCCACAATTTCTCTATGTCCTACCGTTACATCTAAACCGTACATCCATATGGCAGTTCGTCTCATGGCTTGGGAAGAAAAAATAAGACAGATCCAGTTATCAGGTGGACCACACTACAGAAAGTAGTGGATTGAACACCCGCCATTGAAACCCCTTTTGGGTTACAAAAGTTTTGAACCAATATGACATTTGTTCTTCCTCACTGTTCAGGTTTTTTCTGTAACCTCATGACTAGTCTGGATGGAAATTAAATATTATGGTGGGCCCACTAGAATTCAACAGTGGAAATCATTATCACCACTACCATTTGTGGTATGGTCTAGGTGATCCTTGGATATGATTCATTTTGTGACAATGCTCTGTAATGATCTCTAGCTATAGATGAATGGGTGGTTGGTTTCGGCCCATCCAATTCAACCTATTTGATCGGCCCAATTGATTCGGCCCATTTGTATCAACCCAATTGATTCGGCCTATTTGATCGACCCATTTGTATCGACCCATTTGATTCAGCCTATTTGATCGGCCCAATTGATTCGGCCCATTTGTACCGGCCCAATTGATTCGACTCATTTGTACCGGCCCAATTGATTTGGCCCATTTGTATCGACCCATTTGATCAGCCCAATTGACTCGGCCCATTTGTAACGGCCCATTTGTTTCGGCCCATTTGATCAGCCCAATTGATTCACCCATTTGTACTGGCCTATCTATTTCAGCCCATTTGATCGGCCTATTTATACCGGCCCAATTGATTCGGCCCATTTGATTCATTTGATGTAATTGAGGCCCATGATGATGTATATTAGGCCCTTGTGCTAGGCCATGGGTCCTTATCCGATTGGCCCTATGAGCGCCATTCCTTGGGAGTAATGTTGGTTAAAGGTCTACATTGATGGGCAATGATGGTTTAATGTCTACGTTATGACCTTCCCTTAGGCCTTATTCGGTCCATTCTCATCGAGGCCATTTATCGATTCTGATTTCGATTATCGTGGCCAATTGTCAATTCCAATTATTGTGGTTGATTGCCGATTCTAATTGTCGTGGCCGATTGGCTGATTATCGATCGAGGCCAATTATTGTGGCCGATTGTCTATTCCGATTGTCGTGGCCAATTGACGATTCTGATTGTTGAGGCCCAATGTGATTATATGTGGCCCGTATTTGAGGCTCGTTGTAATGTGTATTCAGCTGTGTTTAAGGCCCAATGTGATCTATATGAGGCCTACGTGATGAGGCCCATTGTGATGCATTTGAGGGCCAAGCTATGAAGCCCATTATGATGTATGTTAAGCCCATGTGAAAGGCCCATCGTGATGTGTATTAAACACTTGAGTGAGGCCGATGGTGTTGTATATTTGGCCCTTGTGTGAGGCCATGGGTCCACCATATGTTAGGCTCTATGTGGGCCATTCCTTGGGGGCAATGTTGGTTAAATGTCCACATTGTAGAGGTCGATTGTTGATACCAGTTATTGATACCGATTGTGAGTATGTGACATCATAGCATCATGATACATGCCCATACGCATCATCTGTATGTTTGCTATGAGGTATGATTGACCATTACATATGCCATGGTGCTGGTTGTTATGAGACTCCCTGATAGGCGGAGATTGTCTCACATGAGCGCACGGTATGTGCAGGATTGATGCATGACTGGATTGTATGACTCATGCATCTTGCATTGTGTGTTATGATAACTGTAAGCCCTAACGACATCAGGGTCGTAGCCTCCACATGCATATTGTAGATGGCTGGGATAGTAGAAATCTGTTCTAGCATCGGGCTGCCATAGATGGCCTTGGGTGAAAATCCCTAAACCCTCTTGGTACCAGAGGACGCCCCAATGTCGAGACTGAAATGACCAAGATATACGTCCTATAGGGGGGGTGAATAGGACTATGCCAAATTAAAAATAAATACAACGGAATATGAAACAAGGAATAGATAGCACTATACACTAATCACAGTATATGAATGGAAAGCAACCTAATATAGAGAAATATAAACAAAAATTGTTCTAAGGACAACCTTACACCAAAAACCAAAGTTTATGGTAGGACAACCTTATTTCTAGAACAAATAGAGAAACTGAAGCTCAACGTAATAATAAAGAGATAGCAAAAATATAATGCTGAAATGTAAATCTAAATTATTACAACATTCCCCACTGTGCTTGAAATGAAATGATTACAATATTCACATTCACACATACATTCCACAATTCTGAATGATAAAAGATAGAAAATATAAATCACACATCCACAACACAAAGAATTATAGTGGTTTGCCTGAGTGTTCACCAACTGTTAACCAACAGCCACACAGAATGCTACTCCACTCTTAATATCCTTACATAGGGGATATTAGCGTTCACTATCAAATAGGTTTTCACAGGTTCACCCAAAACCTTCACAATTGTGTCTTTTTCAAAGGGCTTACACAATTCAAAAACCCTCACTTCTGAGTTTTCTGGCTCTCCTCAGATAACCAACAACTTTGAGATTTTTCTGGCTTAACCTCAAATAAAAGCAAACAATGTAAATTACACAAATTGTAAAATACCTGATTTTCTCCTTCGTTGTAGCAGCCTAGAAGAACCAAGTCGGAGTAGAGATTTGAATGTCAAAGTTCAATATCCAATACTCACTTTATAATGGTTTTAGGTTCTAATAGATTTTAAATTAAAACAAAAGGGCTAGCTCTAATTGATTTTGATTCCAGAAAAAGGAAAATAACAATTCCTCTTTTCAGATTAGATTGGAATGCAATAAACAAAATCAATTAACAAAGCTAAAGAAAGAGAATATTAAATATGCACACTTAGCTTAAATGGAGCACCGACTTATCTCTCAGAAGACCGAATTAAATTAACTTGAATTGCCTTTTTTTCAATGAAATAATTCTGAGATTTGTGCTCTATTTATAGGTGAGCAAATCATGTCTTCGACTGGTCTAAGGACCTCTACGACTGGCCGTAGAACCAACAGATATTTGAAAATTTTGGGTGCGATAAGATTGGCAGTTTTACGACCGGTCGTAGGTGGTCTATGACTGGTCGTGGGTCTCCTACGACTAGTCGTAGGCTCACACGACTAGTCGAACCAAGTCAAATTTGAGCGCTGTACATTGAGTCGTAGCTCTATGACAGGTCGAAGATGCAGTCGACAATGTACCTACGACTGGTCGAACAATCCCTAGGACTAGTCGAAGCCTAACAGAAAATTTTTAATTTTTGTAAGAAACGACTGATCCATGAATTTCTTAGACAGGTCGAAGCAGTGCTAGGACTAGTCGAACAAAGTCCAGGACTAGTCTTAGAACAGACCAAACTCACTTATAAAAAAACATATGAATTATGTATCCAAAATGACCTACTCTAAAGGTCAACCTAAGGTCAGTCATACCTCAGGAGTGAAGTAAGGACATTAAACATAGGAAACAAGTGACCTTTGAAAGTAGTGAAGCTTAAAGTCTTGATGGAGCTCAAATTTGAAAGCTTCTTGAGATCTTGAGGTAGAACTTGAAGGCATCTTGAGATTCTTGACTTGTGAACAGTGCTTGTCAACCTAAGTTGATCTTGAGTAGAGCATTGTTCTTCACAAATGCAAGCTTCATAACAATGTCTTTGGCACCACAAATTTGACAACGCAAAGGGCTATAAATTATGGCACTTATAATCTCCCCCTTTGTCAAATTAGTGACAAAACACACTTTCAAGATATGTTACATAACACAGAAAATCTGATTAAAGAATCATGTACTAGTTATCATCAACCAGCATCCTGCAGACTTGTAAATCAATATTCAGTCCACCTCTGCACACTTCTGCTCATACCTCTGCACATACTCCCCCTAAGTAACATACTCATAAAACACCATACAATACAATGCTATTACCTCCTCATGACAACATCCATATCGATATACATATCCATATCATATCCATACTCCCCCTTTTTGTCACAATAGGACAAAGGAAGCACAAAACAGATGGTTGAGGAGAAATAATCAATGAGAAGTATGAGAGGTAACTAGGCAAGACATGAAAACATAGCATAAACAACACACATAATTCATAAACTGAGCTAAGTTAAAGAGAGTGACAAACTCAAAACAAGTTAGAAGTAATAAAGTTATTACAGACCAGTAAACCTAAAAATACTAATCTAATCTAAATGAAGGAGCAAGAATGGAAGGATCAAGTTGATGCATGCCTTTGTTTAAGCGCCTAAGATATTTGTGCATATATTTGAACTGTAAATCATGGGCAATAGACATGTTTTCCATTTTAACATTTAGATTCTCAACTTTATCTTTGAATGCACTCAGACGTGCATCAAATGAAGAAGGCTCATATTCTGGATCATTTGTAGAATCAGACTCAAGTTCTTCAAAAATATCATCCATGTTAATATCATCAAGAGGAAGATCACTAGCTTCTTCCTCATGTACAGCTTCAGCACCGCCAACACCATCACCTTGGCCAGGAAGGTAATCCAGTTTCATCTTATTGATATTGGAATTGTTAAATATCAGATGATGGATAGAGGCCTCTCCAACTGGCATATCGATTGACATATGTGTAGCCAACACAGTGATCAAATATCTAAAAGGAATGTCACTATAACCAGGATGGAGATGAAACTGAATGATGAAATGACAAATCAAGGATGTTAAACAAATGTTAACACCTCTAACAACAGAATGAAGAATAGGAACCATGAAGGACGTTAATTCAGATTTGTTACCCGACCGAGGATACAAGTTAGACACAGATTTTGTGAAGAATTCTGTATTTGAGTAACAAATACCTTGAGGGAAGCGCATTCCCTTTATGCGTCCATTGTACATCCAAATTGCATAAGTCATTAGTCCGCATACGTTTTTCAGCAACAGAGGGTTTATCATATAAAGTATGGATAGGAATATCCTCATCATTCATTGGAATATCTATAAGGGCTGAAAGAAAATGTCGATCAACTTCAAATGGCCCTTCTCTTGTGGAGATAGAAAAGGTTAAATTTTCCAGTGAGAAAGCACATATGCATGCAAACATGGATTGGGCAATGGACCGGTATGCTGGCCCACCCCAAAGCAATAAGTTATTCCAACCTATAGATTGAAGCATAGGAAAAATATCAAATGGAGCAACATGATTAATATCTACTAGATGTTCAACAATAGCATTACGCAATCTTATGTCCTGAACATAGGATGGATCACCCTTAGGAACCCTAAGATGACGCTTAGTGATAGGGGCTGATCTGGAAGAAGAAGACGGACCACGAGACGTTGATTTTCTTCCTTTAGAAGCCATATGCAACAAAGATTTCAAGAAAGTAGAGAGTTGTAAATGATTGAGAAAAAGGTTTTCTCAAATCAGATTTTTCAAAAGAAAAACTCCAAATCTCAACTAAATTTGAAATAGACAACTCCAAGAGAGAAATAGAAGCAATCTAGACACAAATCTATGAGCAAAATGCAAATGGAGCACTAACCTTGAAGATTTTGGAAGACGGGTTCGACTAGTCGTGTGTCGGCTCATTGGAGAGTGAAGTTGAAATGAAGAAGAAAGTGATTTCTCCCAAATTTTAAGTGACTCCACGCGATTCACAACTGGTCGTGGGACCAGTCGTGGATACTCATGACTGGTCGAGTACAGGCCAAAAAATCTGATTTTTGTAAATTTTTAAATTTTAAAAACTAAACTAGCAAATATATACAATATGATACAAATAGGCATAATTAATCATTTTAAAATGCACATGCCAAGATCAAATTTCATTTTGTTAAACCTGCTTTTGTCAAGCGGTTTAGTGAAAATATCAGCACGTTGATTCTCGGTAGGGATATATTCCAAAGATATAACCTTTTCTTCAACTAATTCTCGAATATAATGAAATTTAATATTAATGTACTTAGTACGAGAATGCTGAATTGGATTTATTGAAATATTTATGGCACTGGAATTATCACAATATAATAACGTAGAATGCTATTTAATTTCATAATCACTTAGCATACGTTTCATCCAAATAAGCTATGTACACGCATTACCAGCTGCGATATATCCAGCTTCAGCTATTGAAAGTGATATAGAACTTTATTTCTTACTAAACCAAGAAACTAAACAGTTTTCGATATAAAAACAACCACCACTGGTTGATTTTCGATCATCAAGATTACCAGCCCAGTCAGCATCCGAGTACCTAGCTAATTGAACACTAGTCTCATGTGGATACCAGAGACCGAGATTAATAGTACTTGCGACATATCTTATAATCCACTTGACAGCAGTCAAGTGCGACTCTTTAGGTTCAGACTGATATCTAGCGCAAATACCAACACTTAGAATGATATCAGGTCTACTATCAGTTAAATACAATGGACTACCAATCGTACTCCGATATAATTTCGAATCCATATTTTTACCTACAAAATCTTTTGAGAGTTTCAAGGTTGTACTCATAGGAGTATCAAAGTTCTTACCATTCTCAAATCCAAATCTCTTAATCAAGTTCATAGCATATTTTGATTGAGAAATGAACACTCCATCAGGTTTTTATTTTACTTACAACTCGAGGAAATAATTCAATTTCCCAACTACGCTCATTTCAAACTGAGATTTCATCAAATCTGCAAACTCAATAGTCATGTCAATACAGGTAAATCCATAAATGATATCATCAACATAGATTTGTACTAATAAGATGTGATCCTTATATTTTTTAATAAACAGAGTTTTATCAACACATCCCATTTGAAAATTATGGCTTAATAGAAACTTTGTTAGTTTCTCGTACCATGCCCTAGGAGCTTGTTTTAAACTGTAAAGTGCCTTTTTAAGACGATACACATGATCCGCATTTTTGGGGTCTTCAAAACCCATTGGTTGTTCAACATAAACTTCCTCATGCAGATCGCCATTTAAAAATACACTTTTCACATCCATTTGGTAAATCTTAAACTTTCTAAAACAAGCAATGGATATAAAGAGTCTGATTGATTCAAGACGTGCTACTGGTACAAAGGTTTCATCATAGTCAATACCTTCAATTTGAGTGTAACCTTGTACCACTAGCCTAGCCTTGCTTCTAATTATATTGTCAAGTTTGTCAGACTTATTTTTAAAAGTTCATTTGGTTCCGATGATGTGTTTATCTTTAAGTCTAGGTATGAGATACCAAACATCATTTCTCACAAATTGGTTAAGTTCTTCTTGCATCGCAACAATCCAGTTTTCATCAGCAAGAGCTTCTTTTACGTTAGATGGTTCTATCTGGGATGTAAAACATACATAATTACATATATCTTCAAGTTGTCTACGGGTACGAACAACAGTGAGAGGGTTTCCAAGAATCTATGTGGCTGGATGATCTTTAACGATTATTACTTCAGAATCAGTCTAATTAGATGAAGTATTAGGTTTATCAATTATAAGAACTTCATCATTATCTGAACTTGAGACAGGTGTGCTTAAGTGATCATCAATGACCACATTGATGGACTCTTGTATCACACCGGTCCTTTTGGTTAGAACCCTATAAGCTCGACTAGTAAAGAATATCCTAAAAAGATCCCATCATCACTCTTCATATCAAACTTTCCCATATTTTCATGATCTCGTAAAATATAGCACTTGCTGTCAAAAACTCGAAAGTATTTGACAGTAGGCTTTTTATCGAACCACATTTCGTAAGCCGTTTTATTATTACCTTTACTAGTGTAAACCCAGTTAATAATATAGCAAGCTGTATTGACGGCTTCAGCCCAAAGATTCTTAGAGAGCTTTATATTGTTCAACATGACATTAGCCATTTCTTGAAGCACTCTATTTTTCCTTTCAAGAATTCCATTTTGTTGTGGAGTTTTGGGTGCTGAGAATTCATGTAATATTCCCTGGTCACTACAGAACTTCTCAATACCGCTATTCTCAAATTCAGATCCATAATCACTGCGAATCTTACTGACTTGAGAACAGTTTTCAGTTTGAAACCTTTTGAGAACCTTTTTTACTCCTTCAAGGGTTTTTTATTTGTCCCTTAAGAAGACAACTCATGTATATCTGGTAAAGTCATCTACTATTACCAAGATATATTTTTTACTACCTCGACTTTCTGTCCTGATAGGTCCTACTAAGTCCATATGGAGAAGCTCGAGTGGTCTTGATGTGGTATTGGAATTCACCTTTTTGTGTGAGTTCCTTGCTTGTTTGCCAATCTGGCATTCACCACATATTTTATCTAATTTTTGCAATTTGGGTAAACCTCTTATAAGTTCCCGTTTGCTCAATCTATATAGATTTCGGTAGTGTACATGTCCAGGACATTTATGCCATAAGTCAGTCTCGTCTGTATGGACCATGTAACACGATTGATTAGATGATCTGGATTCGCTAACAGTGTAGCAATTTTCAAACGTTCTACATCCAGTTAGTATTACTGAACCCTTGTTGTTTAGAATCTCACAGCTTTGATTAGAAAACCATACACTATGGTTATTGTCGCATATTTGAGATATCCTAAGCAAGTTATGTTTAAGACCTTCAACATATAAAATATTTTTAAACAAAGGAAGGTTATAGAGTTGAACAGTACCTTGGCCCACAATCTTGCAGTTGCTGCCATCACCAAATGTGACTGAACCATCAGTCATGTCTTTGAGATCGGTGAATAAACCTTTATCACCAGTCATATGCCTTAAGCATCCACTGTCTAGGTACCACTTTGAATGGCTTGTTGCTTGGAAAGCGGTCTGAGCAACCAAGCAGGCAACTTTAGGAACCCATTTCAGAACTGTTTTGGGTTTAGGAGTATAGTTGGTCTTCTTCTAACTGATGTTGTAAAAATGACCTACTGAGTTAGATTTTCAGAGCTCCTTGAGTAAATCTACTATCTTTTCAGCAAGAGGGTTTCCGTTCTGATTTTTAAAGTTGACATGGCTGCTTTTAGGTTTTTGAAAAGTTTTTGTATTTTTAGAAAAACTTTGATAAGCACTTTTCCCTTTTGAGTTTGAGGACTCTCCTTTCATAAACTTGAGAGGAGTATACTTTTGATTAGGAGGTGTATTCTTATCATAACCCAATCTGGATCAATCAACACTTTTTCTTGATTCAGATAATAGTTTTTCTAACTTTGGATCTCCTTGGGCATACCTCCATGTATCCTTTAAACTCAGAAGAGAAGATACTTCATTTTTAAGTATCTCATTTTAAGATTTCAGATTTTCAATCAGCGAGGTTTTGAATTCTAAGTCGCATTTTAATTTTTCAAAACAATCTGAAATTTGGGATTTTTCTAAAACAAGTGATTCAAAACATTCTTTGAGTTTAGAAAACTTTTCTTTTTGAAGTTTAAGTTTGACAGCAATTTTACAACTTTCCTTGTATAGGGCATTGTAAGCATCTTGAAGATCATTTTCATTTTCATAATCACTATTCAGATTTTCTTTGCTAGTTGAATCATCATGATCTGAAAAAGTGAATTTGGCTAGAGTCATAAGGGCTTTAACTTCACTGCCCGACTCGGTTTCAGAATCTTTTGATTCAGAAGAAGCTTCAGAATCAGATGATTCATCCCAAGTAGCCAACATTCCCTTTCTTTTTGTTTTGTCCTTTTTAGGACATTTGTTTGCTAAGTGCCCATGCTCTTGACAATTGTAACATTGACTATCTTTCAAAGACTTCCAACTTTTAGATCTAGGTTTAGATCTTTTCTTATCATTTGATTTTTGAAAATCTACCCTTTTCTTGCTTTTGAAAATCTTGTAAAATTTCTTCGCTAAAAGAGCCATATCATCTTCAGAATTTTCTAAATCCGAGTTTTCTTAAGAAATACCTTTAGAAGATTTGAGAGCAATGGATTTACTTTTAGGAGCTTTAAAGTTTAACTCATAGGTTTGTAAAGAACCCACTAGTTCCTCTACCCTCATATTATCCGTATCACGAAGTTCCTGGATCGCAGTTACCTTAGAGTTGAACCGTTTAGGAAGTGAGCGTAATATCTTTGCACACACTTTACTTTCTGGGATTTTATCACCAAGACCCCATGTTGAGTTTACAACGTCATTTAATCTAGTGTAAAAGTCCATAAACATTTCATTTTCCTCCATATGAATTTCTTCAAATTTTATTGTGAGGAGTTGGACTTTAGATTTTTTGACAATTGTAGTACCCTCATGTGTCATTTCTAATATCCCAGGCTAGCTTTGCAGTATCACAGGATATGATTCTTTTGAACTCATCTGGTGATAGTGCGCAAGTAATTGCCTTTAGTACTTTTGCATTGGCACTACTCTCATTTTTCTGAAGGGTGGTCCATGAGAAATATGGTGATACTCTTATTGATTTTGAACCATCAATACCAGTCACTTCAGTGGTAGGTGGGTTTCATTCAGTCACTGTAGCTTGCCACACACTCTCATCCATTGATTTGAAGAAGATCCTCATCCTGGCTTTCCGTTGGAGCCATTAAAGGGTGGAGACCTAGTGACTGATAGGCTATCAAATTTTGACATCTTATATATAGCTTAGATCTTTAGCTCAAGAATTAAATCAAAATAAAAAGCAATAAGAGCGAGCTATTAGTCTCTGATACCACTTGAAATGGCCAAGCTATATGTCCCAGAGGGGGGGTGAATAAGACTATGCCAAATTAAAAATAAATACAGCAGAATATGAAACAAGGAATAGATAGCACTATACACCAATCACAGTATATGAATGGAAAGCAACCTAATATAGAGAAATATAAACAAAAATTGTTCTAAGGATAACCTTACACCAAAAACCAAAGTTTATGATAGGACAACCTTATTTCTAGAACAAATAGAGAAACTGAAGCTCAATGTAATAATAAAGAAATAGCAAAAATCTAATGCTGAAATGTAAATCTAAATTATTACAACATTCCCTACTGTGCTTGAAATGAAATGATTACAATATTCACATTCACACATACATTCCACAATTCTGAATGATAAAAGATAGGAAATATAAATCACACATCCACAATACAGAGAATTGTAGTGGTTCGCCTATGTGTTCACCAACTGTTAAACAACAGCCACACAGAATGCTACTCCACTCCTAATATCCTTACACAGGGGATATTAGCGTTCACTATCAAATAGGCTTCACAGGTTCACCCAAAACCTTCACAATTGTGTCTTTTTCAAAGAGCTTACACAATTCAAAAATCCTCACTTCTGAGTTTTCTGGCTCTCCTCAGATAACCAACAACTTTGAGATTTTTCTGGCTTAACCTCAAATAAAAGCAAACAATGTAAATTACACAAATTGTAAAATACCTGATTTTCTCCTTTGTTGTAGCAGCCCAGAAGAACCAAGTCGGAGTAGAGATTTAAATGTCAAAGTTCAATGTCCAATACTCACTTTATAATGGTTCTAGGTTCTAATAGATTTTAAATTAAAACAAAAGGGCTAGCTCTAATTGATTTTGATTCCAGAAAAAGGAAAATAATAATTCCTCTTTTCAGATTAGATTGGAATGCAATAAACAAAATCAATTAACAAAGCTAAAGAAAGAGAATATTAAATATGCACACTTAGCTTAAATGGAGCACTGACTTATCTCTCAGAAGATCGAATTAAATTAACTTGAATTGCCTTTTTTTCAATGAAATAATTCTGAGATTCGTGCTTTATTTATAGGTGAGCAAATTATGTCTTCGACTGGTCTAAGGACCTCTACGACTGGTCGTAGAACCAACAGATATTTGAAAAATTTGGACGCGATAAGATTGGTAGTTTTACGACTGGTCGTGGGTGGTCTACGACTGGTCGTAGGCTCACACGACTAGTCAAACCAAGTTGAATTTGAGGGCTATACATTGAGTCGTAGCTCTACGACAGGTCGAAGATGTAGTCGACAATGTACTTACGACTGGTTTAATAGTCCCTAGGACTAGTCAAAGCCTAAAAGAAAATTTTTAATTTTTGTAACAAACTTATGACTGATTCATGAATTTTTTAGACAGGTCGAAGCAGTGCTAGGATTAGTCGAACAAAGTCCAGGACTAGTCTTAGAACAGACCAAACTCACTTATAAAAAAATATATGAATTATGTATCCAAAATGACCTACTTTAAAGGTCAACCTAAGGTCAGTCATACCTCAGGAGTGAAGTAAGGACATTGAACATAGGAAACAAGTGACCTTTGAAAGTAGTGAAGCTTGAAGTCTTGATGGAGCTCAAATTTGAAAGTTTTTTGAGATCTTGAGGTAAAACTTGAAGGCATCTTGAGATTCTTGACTTGTGAACAGTGCTTGTCAACCTAAGTTAATCTTGAGTAGAGCATTGTTCTTTACAAATGTAAACTTTATAACAGTGTCTTTGGCACCACAAATTTAACAACATAAATGGCTATAAATTATGGCACTTAAAGAGACTGAGTGGATATATATGAGCGTATAAGGGCCGCATGCCAGTAAACCGCGTCTCCCACTGTGTTGTGGTCGGTTGGGAGGGGGTATAACCTTACCTGCCTGAGAGATTAGGTATAGCTAGGCTGAGTTTAACCAGCTTGTGAATGGTTCCGCTATCGACATACCGGGTAGATATTGGCTGACTACTGGTCAGGCGGATAGTGAGGTCTTTTCCACTTATCTAATTGTGCGCTTGATGGGGCGGCAAGCTGGTGCAGAGTGTACTAAACCCCGGTAATGATCTCAGAGATGAACAGTACTGATATGTGGATTTATTGGGCAGGAGTTGCATACTCATTCATTCATTCACTATCCACTCGGGATGGTGGTGCGTAACTATTTGTTACGTGTTCCTTCGCAATGGCCAGGATTTCAGTTAGGGCGTGCGACTAACCTGAGATCAGGAGTTTACCACATTGAGTCTGATTATCCAAATTTAGGTATGAGACTAGTTTAGATAGAAGTCCTTTGTGATGAACCCCATAGCTTGCAATATTACATACTATCATCCCGACTTCACACTCCAGTATGGTCATTTTATTTGCACCACATATTGCATATTATATTACATCCTCGGCATATGGCATTTTGGGGTGTTATGCTTCTGTATTCATATGACTTAGATGAGACTGATGGTATTCGTTAGCTCTTCCAAATTGCATATTACATTGTATCCTCGGCATCTGATATTTAATTCTTTATGACTTCTCATTTGCATAACTGATCTGTATTACGTATTCTGATATTGATTGACTTCTAGACTTGTCATATGTTTGCTTACTTTGATATCGTACGATTCATGTTCTTACTAGTATTTTTGATATTGTATGATTATGGCATTGTATTGGATGCTTGGCACTTACCTTGTGCACATACTTACACCACCCTCTAAGCTTTTTATAAGCTTATGCACGATAGATGCATGCAGGAAATGTTAGGTTGTAGCAGCGTGGAGCTTAGAGCATGTACCTGACTTTTAGAGCTTTGATTTTAATATATGTATTTCCCTTTTAACATTGTACTCAAATGTTTATATTAGTAGATATATGATGATGATGTTACCTTTGTGATTTGGGTATACTTGTGGTTATGCTTATTACGAGATAAATATACGTTGAAAAATCCTCCTTGTAGGATCCCAGGATCAGAACCTGGCATATGAGCACTGAGAGCCGAGAATGGGGTATTACAGAGGCTGTCGGCACCGGATTCGACAATCGGGGTTCCTGTGAATCTGATATCCGGGTTTGGGACGTGACAGGGGTGAATAGGACTTTATAAAATTTTATAATACTTAAAAATCCTATAATCTCAATCTTGATCTAACATGCAACAATCAAGATATACTCAATTTAACTCTAGTGACTTCCAAGACATGTAGAGGATCCAATCATTAGACTGCTCAATATTTAACAAGATATAGCAAATAATCTATGATGGATGAATTATCTGAAAGTGTGGGGGATGTGATTCTTATCAGTTCCAGATAATCATGTTATCAGGCTTTATATGAAAATTTAAAGTAATTAGTAAAAGAATATGCAAATAGTAATCACAAATATAGTCGTTTATAGTGGTTTGGCTATGTGCCTACTCCACTCCTGACGGACGCACTCAACCCTTGAGTGTACCAGATTTCACTAATGGAGGTTTCAAATTAGGTTCCCTCTAACCTTTACAACCTACACAAGGTACCTAGACATGCCTACACAAGGCATAAGTTTATGCCTTATACAAGAGCAAAGGTTAACACAAAGCACCTAAGTTTTATACCCTAAACAAGAGCAAAGGATCCACACAAGGAACCTAGGTTTTATGCCCTAAACAAGAGCAAATGATCTACACAAGGAACCTAGGTTTTATGCTCTACACAAGAGCAAATGATCCACACAAGGAACCTAGGTTTTAGACCACACAGGCCAAGGACCTCCACAAAGGACCTAAGTTTATACCCTACACAAGTGCAAGGGTCAACACACAGCACCCAAACATACTCTCTCGTCCAAGGCGTCCTATGTGGGCTTGAAAAGGTGAGATGTACCTGTGACTCAATCCTACACAAAGAATGATCAACATGATCTCTAGACTCTAATGACTTACAGATAAGTAGATGAGCCCCATTTTGCACATTGATGAAGATATACTCCCTTGATGACGGAGATTCTTTAACTCCCTTGATCCACAACACTGATGATGCTTTAATGTAAGGCGACAGGGTTGGGTCAGGGTTTATTGGAATCCACTCTAATGAATGTTAATCATTTAAGAGACGGAGTGATTACAAGGTTTTAAGCATTCAAGGGATCCCAGCTCAATGATTTGTCATTAAGATGGCAGTTGGATGATCCTTAAATGAGGAAGTTCATTCACCAATCCACTCTACTAAATATCAATGATGAGGGTGGATTGAAGGATGGACTCCCATGTGAAAAAAGGGCCTAGGGTAGGTGATATTCAATTATTCTCTTAAAGCTCTCTCTTTTTCTCAATACAGAAACTGAAAGCAAGCTCTCCATATAAAGGCAAAAAGTCCTAATGGAAATAAAAGTGTCAGTGATTGACTGAGTTCGATGTCATCGAACCTGATTCAATCTCATCAAACGTATACTTTCGATGCCATGGAGAATCGGTTTGATGATACGAACTCAACTAAAAACACATTCTGGGAACTTTTGATAGAAGATCGATATCATCGAAACATATTCGATATCATTAAATTTTGAATTTCGATGTCATCAAATCACTGTTCGATTCCTCTACATGACATTGCTCAGAGTTTGTTAGACTTTTAAAGGAAGGCATCGATGTCATCTATCCTGATTTGATGTTATCGAAATTTAAATACCGATATCATCGAATACTAGTTCAATTCCTCGATCTTTTCGGATGATATTTTATGAAAGCTTGCTGGACACTTTTGTCCTCATTTCGATCTCATCGAGACTTCCACGATGTCATAGGAGTTTGAATATCGACGACATCGAGGCTATCTCAATTCCTCGAACATTTCCACAGATTTTCTTGTTAAGCTTACTAGACACAAATTTGTCCAGATTCGATATCATCAAACCATTTTTGATGTTATCGAAGTTTGAATTTCGGTGAGATCGAATCTTGTTCGATTCCTCGAGCAATATCAGAATATTTTCCTAGAAGATTTGTTGGATAATGCTATAAGTCCTTTGATATCATCGACTGACCTTCGATATCAGCGAATGTATGTTTGATCTATCAAGTATTTGGTCCAAATTACTTTGTGGTTGTTGGACATAAAATGGCCTAATTCGATGTCATCGAGTACTGTCTGATATCATCGATGATAAGCTTTCAATGATATTGACACAGACTCGATATCATCAAGTTCAGTTGAAAAACTTAGAAAGATTTTCCTATTTAAAAGTGAAGTTTTTAGACTTTTAATTCCTGGGTTATTCTAAGGCTTTTAAGGCATTCTATACCTGAGTGTTTTGGGATATAGGATGTGTGGCTTAGCTTACCTTTGACGAGCTCAGAGTACATATCCAGTTGAGGCAATGGCTTGAACGTTCTTCATATGGGGCTCACTTGACTCATCGACTCAACCCTCACGTTAATTGACAAACCAAGGCACATTCAAAGACATCTTCAAATGAAAGTTAGTGCCTTAACATCTGGGGAGCCATGAAAATGAAGGTCATTTGGTTGTTTTGTAAAGCCAACAGCACTATCTCATCTTAAAGAACTGCATCTTTTTATTTTATTTATTATTGTTTTTACATTCTTTCCATTAGGCCATGTTTGGAAACCATGGATTCATTGCCAAACAACAGAAAAAGAAAATAGATTTCCTTTGATGTGATTATTTATTTTGTTTGGATAGCAAAGAAAATGGTGGATGGTACCTATGGATACGGTTATAATCCGTAGCCATAGGGGGGTCGCCAGATCGGCATGGCCCCGCCGAACAGGCCAGCAAGTGGCGAGGGGGCGCCAATTCGGCGAGTTCACCCCGATTTGGGGTTAATTTTTAGGGGGGAGGCCGCCAGACCGGCTTACAATATCTATGGCTATGGTTATAGTCAATAGCCAAAGTTTTACTTTGAAGAGCAGGGGTATTTTCGTTCTCAACTACTCTGACTGTACGTGCAAAGTCTAAGTTGGTAAGGTAAGGTTTGTATCTGTAACGCCCTGAAAATCGGGGGTCGAGTAGAAGCTCTGCTCCCGAGTTCCAATGCATCACTTATGCAACATAGGTAATGGTGATTGAATGTTGTCCATATTAGAGCATTGAACATGAATGAGATTATACCAAATCAGCATATCACTCCAGAGACATTTAAATTACGCAAGTGGAAGACTGTGATAGATATATAAAATGTATAAACTGTTGTAAGTCTGCAGAGTGTGAACATGTTACCAGGTTAAATATATACATGTATTCTCTAAAAATGAACAAAATGAATATACATGGGTGTTCCAAAAGTGCAAAATAACAAGTGTAATGGCGTCTAATCAGTATCCCTATAACCCCATCGATCAGAAAATGGTCTACATACACTCGTCTGATGGCTACATATAGGAGGAACGCTCCTCGTCATCATAAAAGTCCGGCTTTGCTTCGTAAGCATCGTCATCATCTGAAACTAAAACAGGGTCTGGTTGGTGTTTAAAACACCGTCCTATAACGTGGGAGTGAGTGATCAACTCAGTGAAGTTATAAAGCAAAA
Source organism: Magnolia sinica (assembly GCF_029962835.1). Classification (NCBI taxonomy): domain Eukaryota; kingdom Viridiplantae; phylum Streptophyta; class Magnoliopsida; order Magnoliales; family Magnoliaceae; genus Magnolia; species Magnolia sinica. The sequence continues at coordinate 64,330,971 of NC_080575.1, read as the reverse complement.
GTTAATATGTTATCAATTCAGTCAAGCAGTAATGATAAAGCAATATAATCAAGCATCCCTAAGTATTTTGGTTAATGCAAACATGATATGTATTAATGATGCATGCCCTCGTCTACACTCCCTCTACGAACTTCATCTCACAGTCGCGGCATGTATCCCTTCCACAGTGCTCAACTCCAACACCAAAGGCACATGCAATTTGGTGCATAGACATGATTACCGAGTTCTTATTAGACCTTTTCATACACCAGGATTGGGAAGCTAAGGTACCTCCCTTATATCAATTCTCAAAAAATGATCCATTTTAGGGTCATCAATCCTAGTAATCACATATGATAGGCAAGTTCAGGTCACTACCACAAATGCCCTACCAACTGGTAGTATATTTTCGAAGGCTCGTCACAAACCTGACTGGGGACCACAGCCAGGCTGCGCTAGGGTAGGCCTAGTTTATACTCTAGTTATTACGGAAAGACTCGTCGCCTCAACGCAGTATCAGAATATGCTCAAGGTCACTACAAAGGGCTAGTCACCTGATCAGTGTAGGCCGACAGCTCGAATACAGTGTCCCATACCAACGTATTCAGCTCACTAAGCAGTGTTGCTCACTGGTCACTACGGGGAGGATCGTCGCCCCAGCGTAGGCCGACAGCTTGACCACAGTGTCCCATACCACCATGTCTGGCTCATGAGTCTTAACGGATCGAGGTACCAAGGTTAATGGGTTTCCACTGGTGAGTTTGGTACCTTAGGTTTAGGCAATAACGTCTATACATGGTGAAAATAGATAGGGCCAATCAGGTTACTTGACGAGCTCGACTGGTACGAGTGCACATCAAGTTAATCGACATGAAGTATGTAAGCACTCCGTGTGGCTTAACCACTATCGATAACCCAAGTACGACTCGGATTTATCGAACACGTCCGGTGTGGCGAAACAACCTCAACCACCAATCTAGGACCTATTACCGATTGCCTGGACTATACCATAGTCTCAAACACACTCCACATAGAGATCTTATTTGATCATTTTAACAAACACCTAGTGTACATGTTAACATATATAGGCATTTCATCACAAATCACGTAATAGTATGATAGGTTACATAAGGGAAACCATAAGTATAGATAAGGGGGTTGAGAATCCTGTCTCAACGCCCTTATATCATACCTTTAAACAAGCATTTACTCATTCAGACATTTTCACAAGCACTTAGACTACACATTTCAACCTACGTGACGTATGTTGGTTATAATAGGTGTTAGGGCAAATCCTTTCACCAAAGATTTGTCACACATATGACAACCATATATTTATGATGAATAATCATGGCCAGTACGAATCCAAATTCCATACTCATTTAATCATATCAACAAACACATGGAATACACTACATTCAACATAGTTCATATATATATGTGTAAAGCACGGGAAACATCGTATTTAAGCATGTGATAGCATTCAAGTCAGTCATAAATCATTAACTGACATTGAAGGCCTTGAAAACCATAACCTAAATATTTATATTCCGCACCTTACGCCAGTAGACGCGTAACGAATTCAGTTTAGACACTAAGTCTTTGTCAACAGCAGAATGGCAACCTATAGCATGAATTAGGTTAGCTATTTCATCACTTACACTATCTAAAACCCTAAAATAGATTAGCGTTAGGTTTTCTTACCCAAGTACGGAGTTGGAATTGCCAGAAAAGTGATACAGGTGTGGTGGTTAAGCAGATGCAGTGATGAGATTAAATTCCAGGAAGAAACGCCAACTCTCTCTCTCTCTCACTTTCTCTCTCTTTCATTCTCTTTTCTCTCTTCTCTCTCTTAGGGTTTTTCAAATTCGTATGGAATGAGAGAGAGAGAGAGAGAGGGTTTAAGGCCCTTATATAGGCTCAAACATGAGCTCAATGGCCCCAGGGCCATATACTTAGGTTATAGCCAAAACCCATCTATTTCGGCTCAACGGAGCACTTCTAGAGGCCCATTTTCTGCATGTGGTCGGACTTAAGCTTCCTGACATTGGATCTAGGTTGAGTTAAGTTTTCGGTCTGATCGAAACAGTGGATCGGCCGCAGGGGACCAGTTTTAGTTCAACGATAATCGATACTCGATCAGGGTCACAAGTGCACTGACCCGTGTTAAGAAATTTTTCCTAATCTGAGGGTATAATTGGGTCAAATTCCGACGGTCTGAATCCTCAGATTTGGCCTACAAGTGAACGACTCAATTCACTTAAATTTTAGTTCATTTCTTAAAGATATTCGCGTTTCTCACACACTTCGCTCCGGGCTTAAGTTATGCATTTTTGGACACTAACTAGATTTGATTTCTGAGATGGTTTTCAAGTCCAACAAAGTGGTCATAACCGTATAGTTTCACGGTAATCAGACTTTCGATGCGCGGTCCAGGTCCGATACGGAGTTTCAAAGTGCTCCCAAGAGCAACTGGGTTTTAAGATGGATCCTAAATTTTTAGGTAATGTTGGGTAAGTGAGTTTAAAGGTTTTGGATCTTGTAGTTTGTATATAAAGTGGTTCAAGCTAATTCTACTGATTGTTCAGTTTAGTACTTAACTAAATTATGCCCTAATTACGACAGAATATGGTCCTAGGGCAGTTCTACACTCCTTTCTAGCACTTTCAATTAGTATATTATTTTAATTATTTTTTTAGTAGTTCATCATCGAATCTACTTCATCTTTACCAAATTTCATTAGATTTCCTATTGTAGAAAATTTCTAAAAATTCTAGAAGCAGCGGCTGTCCAAACTAATTATTTTTGGACAGTTGTCACAATGACCTATATTTAACTACATTAAAATTTTTATTATATTTTTTACTTATTTTTATATAAAATTAGACTTATCAAGCTTCAATCTAGCTTTTAAATAACCTAAATCATAGTTATCACAAGAGAGATATGAATTTTTAAAGTAGAATGAAAATTGTAAAAAATGTGTAGAAAATGGGCCTCCCAACCTGTTGGCCGGCGAGGGCATCGTCGCTCGCTGGACCCTGGACCCTAGATCATCCCAGGGGCAATGCTATCCCCCCTCCTCCCCGCAAGGTTCCAGAAATGTGCGGGACCCACCTCGGGTCCCCCCGATTTGCGTCGTTTGGCCCTCCGAGTCCGTTTGATGTGGTTTCACCACCCGATACTTGAAACGGGTGTATCTTTCAATTTAAAATGAGTTACACGATGTGTAATATATGATTTTGGGGTAGGAGAAGCTGATATATCCAAATAACCTATTTATATCATGAGATTTCATAAAGGTTAATGGTCAAAAGACTATTTTATTTATGTATTTACCGTTTACAGTAAGTTTTAGTTTAAGTATTGTTCTTCATAATTTAAACTTTAAGATTAGTGTCTAACATGAAAGTACATAGAAAAATTTGAAGAATAGGGTGGTGAAAGGTGAGATTTTGAAGGAAATGAATTTTTTAAAAAAGGATTTGATACTTTGGAATTGAGTTCTGACAAGTTAATAAGGTATTAGGATCGACCCATTACCTAAGGACGCCTAACTCTAAGTTGGCAAAGATCCAGGGCGTTACAATATCCTTCATAAAAATCGTTGGATAAAAGGTAGCGTCTACAATGGTAAATTTCTCGTTTTCAAGTTATATCGATCGTAGTTGTCCTGTTACATGGGTCGCAGTTGTCCTGTTATATGGGTCGTAGTTGTATGGATCATAGTTGTCCTATTATATGGGTCGCAGTTATCCTATTATATGGGTCGTGGTTGTTATGTGATGTGTGGAGTTCATAAGGGTCGAGGTTATCATGTGACATGGACCCCATTTTGATGTATATGTTTAGTCCACGTCATCCACTACCTTCTCCATATTATTTTAGGCTATGAGACAAAAAATGAAACAGATCTAAGTCCTGAGTGGACCGCACTGAGGGAAACAAAGTCTCACTGTTGGAACTTTCTACGGCCTACTATTGTGTGTGTATGTGATGAAACTACCGAACATTGGACTCCTTTGGTCCACAGAGAGCTAGCTAACATAATATGCGAAAAGGATTATCCACTCGTGGACCCCACATAGCAGAAAACAAAAACACATAAAAGAAAGAAAGAATCATGTTATGTGGGTCATGATTATTATGTTAGATGGGTCGCAGTTGTCCTATGTTATATGGGTTGCAGTTGTCCTATGTAATATAAGTTGCAGTTGTTATGTTATATGGGTCACAGTTGTTCTGTTATATGGGTCACAGTTGTATGAGTCGCAGTTGTCATGTTAAATGAGTTGCAATTGTCCTGTTATATGAGTCGCAGTTAAATTGTTATGTGGGTCGCAATTATATGAGTCACAGTTGTCCTATTATATGGGTCGTAATTGTATGGATCGTAGTTGTCCTGTTATATGGGTCATAGTTGTCCTGTTATATGGGTCGTAGTTGTTATGTTATATGGGTCGTGGTTGTCATGGATCATAGTTGTCCTGTTATAAGGGTTGTAGTTGTCCTGTTATATGGGTCGTAATTGTCATGTTATATGTTCACTTCCTTTACTATCAAGTGAAAGGCCAACCATTGGTACCATACCCTAAGGCCCACAATGGGATGATCTATTTCGTTCACCTTTTCGGCCAGCTCGTCGTGGGCCAAAAAAGTTCTGACTTAGGCAGTGTTCACTTCTAACATACATCACAGTGGGCCTGAAAAGTTTCAACAGTGGGTACCACTGTCACCATTATTTTCTATTATGTGGCCCACACGAGCTCTGGGCCAGGCCAATATTTGGGTCCTAGCCCTAAAATGACATGGCGAAAAGGATGGGCGGCATGGATTATACACATACATCAATGTGGGCCCTACGAGTTGGGCCTTACCCATGCCCAAAAAAGGTTTCCGTCTGCATCACTTTCTAGCATAAATATGATGTTACTTCTTATTCACTAAAAATTTGTACAACTACTAAATAAAAAATTAGGGCATTTTGGTTCAAAAGATTTTCCAAAGCTTGTCAGAAGGCCACCTTCGGAATATTTGAAAGTTTCAATCTCTTTAGGGAATTTGACCATATGTATGACCATATTAAGCAATATGTCGAAGAAAAGGCTAAAATCAGGGTCGTTTCTAATATTTTATTATCGTATTAAACATGTGGACTACGATCCACGTGCTTTTACACCGTTTAAGAGGAACGCCATTTGCGGCCGATCATTTCCACCCAAAAAAAAAGGCGCCCCGCGTGTTCCCGAGTGGCACATGTGTTTGAAATGTGGCACGCTTATCAGACCGACGGCAATGGACAAACCCGAAGTCCAGCCAGTCCAGTCAGATGTGCAACTCGTGTGCAGGGAAATGGATGGTTAAAATGATAACGGTCCACATTAAACCACACTTGTGGCTCACGTGAAGGGTGCGGCCATCCTGATTTAATTTTAGAACATATTGCCAACAGAAGAACGCTCCGGATCTCGCAGACATCGGTACAGGTGGGGTTCTGAGGATTGGTACGTGTGCATTCATGCGTAGCTGTAATCAGCCTTCATCATCGTGGAGGGAATCTTGATCTATTTAAGGTCTGGAGATCTGGAGCACTAGCAATTGCTCTACTTAGACTCTCCTAAGCTGAGGATAATCTCTATCTGCTTCTTGAATAGATTATTTCCACAGAAAATGGGAGATCAAATGACCGAAAAGATCGCCACTGCTTCCGTGGGGCCGCCGCTGGCGGTATCGAAGCCAAGGAGGAACAAGTATGCATTAGCATGCACAATGCTCGCTTCCATGGCTTCGATTCTATTGGGTTATGGTGAGAGTTTGTTTCTTTATCTTTCATCTCTACATGAAAGGAAATGATAGTTTTTGATAGGGTAAAAGGACTCATAGTTTACTGTCTTTTTTTTCTTCCTTTTTTTTTTTTTCGATCTTTTCCTCTTCCTTTTTTTTTTTCGTTGTTGTAGTTAGTTGTTGTTGTTTGCTGTTTTGTATTTCCCTCTCTCTCTCTCTCAGCTTTTTAGCATTGTATAGATTGCTGTTCTCTGTAGGTACTTTGCTATGGAAAAGATTGCTGTTTATATTTCTCTATGCAGTACATTCAAAGATCTTATTCCAAAGAGAGAGAGAGAGAGAGAGAGAGAGAGAGAGAGAGAATTTGAAGGTTGCATGAGGAGTTGCTTTGCGTTTCCCTTATTCTTCTTAATTTTTGTTTTGTTTTGATGATTCTCTAGAATTCTAGTGATTTATTGCTTTTACTTTTGTATTATATAAATGGGTTACATCTATTTTGTGTTAGATGAAAGTTTTGGTCAAGTAATTATAACTCTCTCTCTCACACACACAGATGTAGGAGTGTTGAGTGGAGCCATGTTGTTTATCAAAGAAGATCTCAAGCTAAATGACACAAAGGTGGAAGTCCTTATGGGAATTCTCAACCTCTACAGTCTGATCGGGTCAACGGCCGCCGGAAGAACATCAGATTGGATAGGGCGACGGTACACGATTGTCTGTGCTGCCGTGATCTTCTTTTTCGGCGCATTGATGATGGGCCTCGCACCCAACTACGCATTCCTCATGGCCGGCCGGTTCGTGGCTGGGATCGGCGTAGGTTACGCCCTCATGATCGCACCGGTCTACACAGCCGAGGTCGCTCCCGCCTCGTGTCGAGGCTTCCTCACCTCCTTCCCCGAAGTCTTCATCAATTTCGGGATCTTGCTCGGATACATATCGAATTATGCCTTTGCAGGGCTGCCGAATCATATAAACTGGCGATTGATGCTTGGTGTCGGAGCCATACCCTCCGTCTTCTTAGGATTTGCCATTCTGGTGATGCCTGAATCACCACGATGGCTCATCATGCAAGGCCAGCTCGGAGAAGCCAAACGTGTGCTCGGCAAGACTTCTGATAGCAAGGAAGAGGCTGAGATCCGGCTAGCTGAGATCAAGGAGGCGGCAGGTATTCCTGAGGATTGCAACGATGACGTCGTCCCCGTTCCAAAACGCAGCCGAGGAGAGGGTGTGTGGAAGGATTTATTAATAAGGCCGTCCCCATCCGTGCGTCGGATCCTTGTAGCAGCAATCGGAATTCATTTCTTTCAACAGGCTTCGGGAATCGATGTTGCAGTCCTCTACAGCCCACGTATCTTTGAGAAGGCGGGTATCAAGTCGAAGAATGGTCTTCTAGGTGCAACAGTGGCAGTTGGATTCACGAAAACTGTTTGCATTTTACTGGCGACGTTTTTCTTGGACAAGGTCGGAAGGCGACCGCTCCTACTGAGTAGCTCGTTTTGCATGGTCGTGTCTCTGTTAGCCCTAGGATCTGGATTGACAGTGATTGACCATAATCCTCATAAGAAACTTGTCTGGGCGATTGTTCTCTGCATCACGACAGTCCTAACATTTGTGGGGTCCTTCTCGATTGGGCTGGGGCCCATTACATGGGTCTACAGCCCGGAGATCATCCCTCTAAGGCTTCGTGCCCAGGGCATGAGCTTGGCGGTGGCCACAAACCGTGTAACCAGTGGTGTGATCGGGATGACATACCTCTCTCTGTCCAATGCCATTACCATTGGTGGGACCTTCTATCTGTTCGCCGGAATCGCGACATTGTCGTTGTTCTTCTTCTATACTTTCCTACCTGAGACTCGGGGCAAAACCCTAGAAGAAATGGAGACTCTCTTTGTTAAGCCAAAGGAAAAGACAGAAGGAAATGCTGCGGCAAGCAACGGCCGTGATCAGCTGGGAAGAACCATAGCCTTGGCAAGTGGACAGGGTACTACCAGCGGTCATGATTCGAAGACGGATCAGCAAGCAACCATTTGCTCTGCCAGTAACCGTCAATTACAATAGGAGCTTTTGCTAAGCCAGAATGTGCGACCTCTGTGCTCTGCATCAGGTGGGCCCCACAATTTAGTGACCCCGCCCGAAGCACGTGGAGGGTCAATTCATCGTCAGCTGGGTCACATATGCACGGAATCAATGAATTACCCGAGGTTCACATTCATATAAGGACACGGCCAGCTCAAAAAAAAAAGGAAATTGATCTTGCTGGCCTGGCTGTATGGTTAATTCACTAGCAAGATTCAACCTTTCAAATATTCCGAGGGTGACCTTCTGACAAGCTTTCGTAAATTACTTGAACCAAAATACCCTTATCCTTTTTTCAGTAGTTGTATGATTTTTTAGGGAATAAGAAATTACGTCGTATTTAATGCCAAAAAAGTGAGGTGTACGAAACCCTTTTTTGCACATGGGCAAGGGCCAAACTAGTGGGGCCCACATTAATTTATGTGTGTAATCCATATCGCCCATCCTTTTTGTCGTGTCATTTTAGGGTTAAGGCCCAAATATCAGCCTTATCTAGAGCTCGTGTGGGCCACATAATAGAAAATAATGGTAACATTGGAACCCACTGTTAAAACTTTCCAGGCTCACTGTGATGTTTGTCAGAAGTGGACACTGCCCAAGTCAGGATTTTTTGGCCCACGGCGAGCAGGCCAATAAGGTGGACGGAACGGATCACCCTATTATGAGCCTTAGGCTATTGTACCAATGGCTATCCTTTTATTTGGTAGTAAATGAATTGAATATATAACAACCGCGACCCATATCACATGAGAACCATGACCCGTATAACATAATAACTACGACCTCATGACAAGCACGACCCATATATATAACATGACAACAACGACCCATGACAACTACGACTCTTACCACATTACAACCATGACCCATATAATTAACATGACAATCATGACCCATATAACATGACAATCATGACCCATATAGCCTGCATTTCTTGCTTCTGTGGTCTATCAATAGTCATCTCATATTCGAAAAACGTCAGGTTAGCTTTGGTATGAATGGCCATGTTACTTTTCTAACTTCGTACAGTATAACTTCGTGAGGATGAGATCCACACCGTCTATTAGATCCCCCACCTTATATTTGGATTGAGACCCAAAGATGAGAATGATTTAACGGTCAGGTGGCCTATTCCATGGGAAACAATTAAGATTGGAAATTTTACTCGGAATTCTACTCCATTCTCCACCTTATGGTCCATTTAAGATTTATATTTGAATGAAATTTAGTATCCATAGTATAAATAGATCGTTTCATTTGATGGACGGTAAGGATCTTATGTATGTTTATCCCATGTAGTCACCAAGTAAGTGCAAGTTACGCCATAGTAGCGCAAATGATATCTGTATAGTAGCATAGGTTACATCAGGTGGTTGTAATGCGGTAAGGGTCATGGTTATAATGTGGTAAGGGTCATAGTTGTCATGGGTCGTAGTTATCATGGGTCGTGGTTGTCAAGATATATGGGTCATAGTTATCATGAGGTAAGGGTCGTGGTTGTCATGTTATATGGGTCGTAGTCTTCATTTTATAAGCCTTGGCCCTAAAATGAGAACCACGACCCATATAACATGAGAACCACGATCCATGACAACTACGACCCATGATAACCACGACCCATATAACATGACAACCACGACCCATATAACATAACAACCACGACCCATGAAAACTACGACCCTTACCACATTACAACCACGACTCGTACTGCATTACAACCACGACCCGAGAATTTGACCATACATCGATGCCCACATTGATGTATGTGTATAAGTCATGCCGCCCATCCTTTTTGCCGTGTCATTTTAGGGCTAGGGCGCAAATATCAGCCTGATCTAGTGCTCGTGTGGGCCACATAATAGAAAATAATGGTGACTGTTGAAACTTTACAGGCTCACTGTGATATTTGTTAGAAGTGGACACTATCCAAGTCATGACTTTTTAGGCCCATGGTGAGCTGGCCGACAAGGTGGATGGATCAGATCACCCCATTGTGGGCCTTAGGATATGGCATAAAGTGAACACGTGAAAACCACAATCCATATAACATGACAACTACAACCCATATAACATGACAACTACAACCCATATAACATGACAAGTATGACCGATGCAAACCACGACCCATATGGGCCCACATTGATGTATGTGTATAATCCATGCCACCCATCCTTTTTGCTGTGTCATTTTAGGGACAGGGCCCAAATATCAGCCTGATCCAGTGCTCGTGTGAGCCACATAATTGAAAATAATGGTGACAATGACACCCACTCTTGAAACTTTTCAGTCTCACTGTGATGTTTGTTAGAAGTGGGCAATGCCCAAGTCAGGACTTTTTAGGCCCACGACAAGTTTGCTGACAAGGTGGATGGATCGGATCACCCCATTGTGGGCCTTAGACTATGGTACCAATGGCTATCCTTTCATTTGGTAGTAAAGGAAGTGAACATGTAACAACCGCAACCCATATCACATGACAAGCACGACCCATGACAACTATGACCCTCACCACATTACAACCACGACCCATATAACATGCAACCATGACCCAAGACAACCACGACCCATAGAACATGACAACCATGATCCATGATAATTATGACCCATATTACATGACAACCACGATCCATATAACATGACAACTACGACCCATGACAACCACGATCCATTTTTGGTAGTGTAAATGGATCAAAGGCTACAGATTAAGGCTATGGTATAATCCAACTGATCTTTGGATGTGCTTCAATTTTGGGCTTAACCCCTTAAATTAGATGAAAAATGGATGGATGGCATTGTAAGCCCCATGTCCTAGACCGTACCGTTTCGTGGACTTCTGCGGTCTTCCCGGTCGAATTCCAGCAACCTTTGACCCTTAACCGGTATTTGCGTGTGACCCTGAGTCACACGCCGTCAACCTGAATTGACTCAAACCGAGACTTATACCCTTGTGACCGCGTCGTCGCTGCGGTTCCAATGCCACGTCTCACGCGCCGATCCGATACTCTGGCCAGGAGATGTGGGCCAGTGTTCGGTGCGAGAAAAATGTCGCGTGTGCGAATTCCGAGAGAATTTCTATGGCTTGTCGCATCAATCAATCAATCCCATCATGTCAAGTACACATCACCTTTCACCCATTCCCAAGAAACCCCAAAGTCAAAAAGAGTTCTTACACACCCATGCCTTTCTTAGACCAAGCAACCACAAAAGTCAAAAAGGCCTTACACACCCATCCCTCTCTCTCTCATCCATCACTCTATCACATCTCTCTTTACAATACTCTCTCTCTCTCTCTCTCTCTCTCTCTCTCTCTCTCTTTTCAAACTCACTCCCAAGCAACAATCCCAAGCAAAGAGAGGTGCTCACGTCCAAGCCCTTCCCAAGAGAGAAAGTGATTTTTGTGGCCCACTTCCTACCCCCCTCATCTCCCATCTCAACCATTCAAACTCCATCTCCTCCGCTGGAATCGAAGCTAAGGAGCAAAGGAAGCCTAGGGAGCAAGAAGGAAAGGTGGGTGATCTTGGATCTCCACTTATTTATTTTGTTTTGTGATTTAAGGGCCCACTTGTCATGGGACCCACCTTGATGTATGCTTTGTATCAAAGAGGGGCCCATAGTGGCGGGGCCCCTCCACCCTCTCCGTTCTCTTTCTCTCTCTCCATTGTTTTTTCTTTGTGTATGATGGCCTATGGCCCACTTGATGCATGATCCACGCCATCCATTGATGTGGACCCCACTGTTTTCATGGCTGGTACGTGCCATGGGCAAAACACAAAGATCTTGCTAATCCAAAACAGGTGGGCCATGTGGGACCCACCTTGATGAGGTGTTCATCCACACCGTCAGTCCTGACGGATGCACCAGTGGAGGGTGCAGCTAACAATGAAGTGTTCTGACGGTGAGTGTGGACTGATGTGGGTGGCTAACAGTGTAGTGTGTCTGACAATGGGAGTAGCTAACAATGAAGTGTGTATGGACAGTGGGGTCCATGGGCCCCATCCACGCCCTCCACCCCACGTGTGGGGCCACACCATGGTGTATGTGTTCTATCCAAACCATCCATCATCGCTGGGCGGTAGGACCACATCCGTGTGGGGCCCTCCTTGGTGCATGTGCACACCCAGCCCCATAGCTCAGGTGGCAGACCGAGTGAAAGATACCTCATTTTAGCACTAGAGGTCTTGGCATCGATCCTGTGGAGGTGGCTAACATGGAGTGTGTACTGACATGTGTGTACTGACATGGCTGTGGACGAACTGTAGGGTCCGTGGGACCCATCCATGTCGTCCATCCGTATAAGATAGCCCCACCATGATGCATGTATTGTATCCACCATCCATCTAACGGTGGGACACACCCCACGTGTGGGGCCCTCCTTGATGTAGGTGACCGTCCGGGCCTCCCAAGGGCCGGACGTTGGATGTAACATATGTATTATATATATTATATATTATGATATGAGAGGGTGGGCCCGACGTGGGACCCACCTCTGCCCTCTCTTTTGTACATAAAAGTTGTTGTGCAACAGTATAATACATAATATATATTATATATCATATATATGGCATGTGAGGGTGGGCCCTACGTGGGACCCACCTCTCTCTTTTAATGAAGAAAAGCTGCATGTACAACAGCTGACCTCTTTCATATATATATAAAAATATATTTTATATTGCTTGAGGGTGGGCACTACGTGGGACCCATCTCTGCCTTCATAAATCAGTTGTAGCTGCAACGTGCAGCAACTATGCTATTGTGTACGTCCAGCATAGGACATGGACCACACCATACTTTATGTGTTGTATCCACCTCCATCAGTTTGGGACGGTGGGATCCACCAGCAGAAGAACGGGTTGGCTGGGGTACCTCATACCAGCTACATGGCTGGTGAGTTGAAGTCAGTAAGTTCTGTAGCCCCATGATGCATTGTCTATCTACACCGTCCACTATTTGGACGGTGGGGCCCATCATGCATGATGCATGTGTTGTATCCATACCATCCAACCATTTTGAGATACCATTCATGGTATGAGGTCAAGAATGAGTTGGAATTAAAATTCAAATGAGCCCCACCATCGAAGCAGTGGATAGTGACATCCACCGTTCAAAACTTCTATGGCCCCCTAGTTCCCAATATTGTTTCCACTTCACCTATCTCTATGTTAACTTGTGAATAGGTCGGATCTCAAATATACATAAGGGTGGGCCCGATTTGATATACATGAGGCCCATCGGTGTGACCTATTTGATGTACATGAAGTCCGTTGGTGTGGCCCATATAGTGTGGCCCATGTGATGTGGCCCGCTTGGCATAAGAGGCCCATTGAGATGTATTCGAGGCCTTGATGCGAGGCCCACCTGTTGTGTATATCCGAGGCCCGATATGATTTATGTTGGCCCGTGTGACGAGGCATGTGAAGTAAATGAGGCCCATCATGATTGTACGTGAGGCCATGGGCCCATTATATGTTGAGCCATATGTAGGCCACCCCTTTGGGAGCAATGTTGGTTTGACGTCCACATTGATGGGCAATGATAGTTAGATGTCCTCATTGTGACCTTCCCTTAGGCCTTGTTAGGCCCATTCTCTTCATGGGTTAACCCAAATAAGTGGGCCCCATTCGCTGTAGATGAATGACTTCATAACCACGACCGAGTGTCGATCTTTATACTATGGTTGATAGGCTGATCATCTATGGACCCCACTTTGTTTATCTGTTGATTATCGAGGCCGTTTATTGATGTTGATCGTCGGTGCCGATTATCGATGTTGATTATCAATTTCAATTGTTGCGGCCGATTGCCGATTAGCAATTGAGGCTGTTTATCATGACCAATTGCCGATTTCGATTGACGTGACTGATTTGTCGATTTCAATTATTGACCGATTTCGATTGTCATGGCCCATTGCCGATTAGCAATCGAGGCCGTTTATCATGACCGATTGTCGATTCCGATTGACATGACCGATTTACCGATTCCGATTATTGATCGATTTTGATTGTCGTGGCAGATTGTCGATTAGCGATTAAGGCCGTTTGTCATGACCGATTGCCAATTTCGATTGACGTGACCGATTTGCCGATTCCGATTATTGACCGATTTCGATTGTCGTGGCCGATTGCCGATTAGAGATCGAGGCCATTTATCATGACTGATTGCCGATTCCGATTGACGTGACTGATTTGTCCATTCCGATTATTGACCGATTTCGATTGCCGTGACCGATTGCCGATTAGCGATTGAGGCCATTTATCATTACCGATTGCCAATTCCGATTAACGTAACTGATTTATCGATTCTGATTATTGATCGATCTCGATTGTCGTGGTCGATTACCGATTAGTGATCGAGGCTGATTATCATGACCAATTGCCGATCAGCGATTAAGGCCGATTATCATGACCGATTACCGATTTCTGATTGACGTGACCGATTTGCTGATTTTGACTATTAATTGATTCCGATTGTCATGACCGATTTTGCCGATTTCAATTATCGTGGCCGATTGCTGATTCCGATTGACTTGGCCAGTTTGCTGATTCCGATTTCGAGGCCGATTTAGATTGCTAAAGCCGATTGTGGTGACCTATATGATGTACGTGCGACCTGTAGTTGAGGACCATTGGGACACATATTAGGCCCATGATGCATGGCCCATTTGATGTATTCAAGACCCATGTGTAGGGCCCACATGTCATGTATTTGAGGCCCATGGGCAAGGCCCATTGTAATGTATTCATGACCCATGGGTAAGGCTAATTTTGATGTATTCATGGCCAATGTGCAAGGCCCATTGTGATATGTATTAGGCCCATAAGCAGGGTCCACCTAGTGTGTATATGTGGCCCTTGAGTAAGGCCCATCGTGTTGTATATTAGGCCTTTGTGTGAGGCCGTGGGCCCATTATATGTTTGGCTCTATGTGGCCACTCCTTGGGGGCAATGTTGGTTAAATGTCCACATTGTCGAGGCCGATTGTTGATGCCGGTTATTGATACTGATTATGAGTATGTGACACCATAGCATCATAATACATGCCCATACGCATCATCTGCATGTTTATTATGAGATGTGATTGACCATTACATATGCCATAGGGCAGGTTGTTCCTAGGGCTCCTTGCTAGGCTGAGTTGCCCCACATGAGAGCATGACATGCATAGGATTGATGCATGATTGGACTGTGTGACTCATACATCTCGCATTTGTGTGATATGACCACCATACGCCCTAGCGACATCAGGGTCGTAGCCTCTACAGGTATTTCGTGGATGGCCAGATGGGACACCAAAAATCTGTTCTACATGGGGTGCTATAGATATCCTTAGGTGAAAGTCCCAGAACCCTCTTGGTTCCAGAGGTTGCTTCAACGTCTAGACCGAGTGGATGCATGAGCACATGAGGGCCGTATACCGTTAGGCCGCGTCTCCCACTGTGTCGTGGTTGGTTGGAAGGGGGTACGGCCTTACCTGCCCGAGAGGAGGGGGCAATGCTAGGCTGAGTCTGACAAGCTCGAGGAATGGGTCCGTTATCGATAAGCCAGGCCCTATATTGGCAGACGGATAGTGAGGTTACTTCCACTCACCTTGTTGCACGCGATGGGGCAGTAATCTGGTTTGGAGTGTAATAGACCCCGGTGATTTCCTAGAGAGGAACCATATTGATATGTGGACTAATTGAGTAGGAGTTGCATAATCATGCATTTATTTCATTCACTATCTACTCAGGCTGGTGGTGCGCAACTAATTGTTGTGTACCTTCACATGACTAGGATTTCGGTTGGGCGTGCGACTAACCTGAGATCAGGAGTTTACCACATTGAGTCTGACTATCCAAATTTAGGTATGAGACTGGTTTGGATAGAAGTCCCTTGTGATGGACCCCATAGCCTGCGATACTACGTACTATCATCTCGACTTCACTCTAGCTTGGTCATTTCATTCGCACCGCATATCGCATTGCATCCGTAATACTTAGCATTTTGGGTTGCCATGTTTCTGCATTGCTATGGTCGTTAGTACTCACGTCTTGCATCGCATAGCCTTGGTATAGCTGATGACACTCATAGACTTATCAGTATATTTCTCCTTATTTCGACATTGTATGATTTATGGCATTGTATCCTCGACATCTAATATTTGGCTTGCTCTGACACCTCATTTGCATAGCTGATTTGCATTGTATACCCTGATATTATATGACTCATGGACTTGTCAGTACTTCCGCTTACTCGAATTACTTTGATATTGCTTACTTGGCACCTTCCTTGTGCACACACTTACACCACCCTCTAAGCTTTCTATACGCTTATGCACGATAGATGCGTGCAGGTGATGTTAGGTTGCAGCAGCGTGGAGCTTGGAGCTTGTAGCTGACTTCTGGAGCTTTGATTTTGACATATGTATTTCCCTTTCAGCATTGTACTCAAATAATTATATTAGTGGATATGTGATGATGATGTTGCCTTTATGACTTGGTTATACTTGTGGTTATGCTCCATTACAAAAAAAAAATTCATACTGAAAATCCTCCTTGTAGGATCTCAGGATCAGAATCGGTCACGTGAGTGCCGGGATCCGAGAATGGGGTACTACGGAGGCTGTCGGCGCCAGATTCGGCGATCGAAAATTTTGTGAGCCCGTTTTCCGAGTTTGGGGCGTGACAGGCATGGATAGACCACATACATTCAAGGTGGGCCCAACCGAGTACTCAATCCGATTTCCTCTCTCGAGCGTAACTTACGTTGGGAAAAAGCTTGCGTGAGGGAAAGAAAAACAGGTACGGATTGCTACTGACAGGTTAAGTATCTAGACTCGCTACTCAACCTGCGCGGATTGACAGGTTGAGTATCCATACTCACTACTCAACCTGTCCGTATCTAATCAGGAACGGATTGGTTACTTCCCTTGCCACCAGCCTCGTGGTTGGTGGTCGGTGCTATGTGGGCCACACCATGTCATTCATTCCGTTCATACATTTTTACAGATCCTTTTAGGGCTTTATACAAAAAATGAGAGGGATATAAATCTCAGGTTGACCACACCACATGGAAAAAATATTGATTAGATATCAACCATTAAAATTCTCCTAAGGTCCACTGTACTATTTATTTGACATCCAATCTGTTGATTAGGTCATACATACACAGATGAAGGGAAAACACAAATAATCTGAGAAAAAGGATGGATGGCCTGGATAAACAGATACATCACAGTGGGCCGGCCCACAGAATCCACTTCCGGTGGCAGGGAGTAGCCAATCCGTTTCCGAAACAGGCTTGTTTGACGGATGTGGATTAAATACTGACAGGTTAAGTAGCGAGTCGGCTACTAAAGTGACATCACCAAGTTCTGTGGGCCCCACTATGATGTATGTGTTGCATCCACACCGTCCATCCATTTTGAGATATCATTTTAGCGCAATAGCTAAAGAATGAGGCAGATTAAAAGTTATAGTGGACCCCACCACAGAAAATAGTGGGGAGAGTGATTTCCACTGTTGAAACTATCCTAAGGCCCACCATAATGTTTGTTTGAAATCCAACCCGTTCAAAAGTTAAATAAGACATGAAATAAGGGAAAACAAAAATATCAATTTGTTCTAATACTTTTGTGACCTTTGGAAGTTTTTAATGGTGGGCGTTATTGTCCCCACTGTTTTTTGTGCTGGGGTCTACTAGAGCTTTAGATTTAACTCATTATTTGGATGTTGCCCTAAAATGATCTCTCCAAATGGATAGAAGGTGTGGATACAAAACATACATCATGGTGGGGCCCACGGAACTTGGTGACGTCACTTTAGTAGCGAGTCTCGCTACTCAACCTGTCAATAGCTAATCCACACCTGTGACACGGAAGCCGATTGGCTAGTGTACCACATAGCTATATAGCTGCTGTATTGACATCAGCAAGTTTTGTGGGTCCCATCATGAGGGATGTGTTGTATCCAAACCATCCATCCATTTGGCGAACTCATCCTAAGGCTTGAGACTAAAAATAAGACAGATTTAAAGATAAAGTGGACCACACTACAAAAAGCAGCGGGGGCTTTAACGTCTACCATTAAAACCCTTTTGGGGGTCACAGAAGTTTTGGATCAACATGAAATTTTTTTCCTCTTCATACAGGTATTTGTGACCTTATGAACGGATAAGATGGAAAATAAACGTTATGGTGGGCATACGTCACGTAACAACCTCGATCCATATAATATGACAACCACTACCCATATCAATCACGACCCATAAAATATGACAACCACGACCCATATAACATGATAACCACGACCCACATAACATGATAATCACGACCCGTGACAACCACAACCCGGATGACAACCATGACCCATATAACATGACAACACAACCTATATAACATTACAATTACGACCCATGACAACCACGACCCATGAAAACCACGACCCATATAACTTCACAACCACAACCCATATAACATGACAACCTCAACTTTTGCTACATGACAACCACAGTCCATTTGAGGGGTCATGGTTTATATGCACAATGGATTGTGGTTTCAATGTTATATAGGTCGTGGTTTGCATAGGTCGTAGTTGCCATATTATATGGGCTATGGTTGTCATGTTGCATAGATCGTGGTTTGCAACATGTTCACTTTCTTTTCTACCAAACCATTGGTACCATAGCTTAAGGCCCACGATGGGGTGATCCGATCTATTCACCTTGTCTATCAGCTTGCCGTGGGCCCAAAAAGTCCTGACTTAAGTAGTGTTCACTTCTAACAAACATCAAAGTGAGCCTAGAAAGTTTCGACAGTTAACATTATTTTCTATTTTGTGGCTGGCACAAGCACTAGATCAAGCTGATATTTGACCCTACTCCTAAAATGACACAACAAAAAGGATGGGCGGCATGGATTATTCACATACATCAATGTGGGCCCATTTGGGTCGTAGTTTGCATGGGTCGTAATTGCCATGTTATATGGGTCGTGGTTGTCATGTTGCATGATTCGTGGTTTGCAATGTGTTCACTTTCTTTTCTACCAAACCATTGGTACCATAGCTTAAGGCCCACAACGGAGAGATCTGATCCATCCACCTTGTCAACTAGCTCATCGTGGGCCCAAAATGGGTGGCGTACACTTCTAACAAACATCATAGTAAGCCTGGGAAGTTTCAACAGTCACAATTATTTTCTATTATGTGGGCCGCATGAGCAGGATCAAGCTGATATTTGGGCCCTAGCCCTAAAATGACATGGCAAGAAGGATGGGCAACATGGATTATATGCATACATCGGTGTGGGCCCCATGAGTTAGGCCTAACCCACACCTCAAAAGGGGTTCTGTACATGTCATTAAATACGACATAATTTCTTATTGACTGAAAAACCATACAGTTATTGAACCGAGGACAAAGGGCATATTGGTTCAAGGAATTTTTGGAAGCTTGTCAGAAGGCCACCCTCGAAATATTTGAATGGTTGAATCTCTTTAGGGAATTTAACCATACATTAAGGTCAGTACAATCCATCTCCTAAAAAAAAGTTGCATGATTTTTTGCCTAGGTTTCCCCAATAGTGGTACTCACTTGGTGCACGGGTCCAATGTCCCATATAGGCACACGTGACTTCAACATGTACCTGTTAGCAAAATTAGTATTATTAGTAATTCCAGTGCATCGGATGCTGATTACCTACTAATAGCTGTAGTAGTAAGGTGGCTTCTGACAGGGGGTGGTAGACTCTTCGGAATTTCAACACTCGGTCAAGGGATCGAGTGTCCATTAGTGGTGAAATCCCACTGCGGCGTGAGCACATGGGCGTGTGTGTGCATGTGTAAAAAAAAAAAAAAAAGGTGGCTACTGACAGTGCTTTATGGGTAAAAACATTCGGGATATGGACAGTACCGTAGAAAGAACTAGGGGTGCACACGGGTTAGTTTGGTCCGATTTTGGGGTGAAACCGGAACCGAACCGTTCCTAACGGTTCTAGGATATTCGGAACTGGAACTGGACCGTTAGCACCCTAGAACCGAACTGGAACCAGACAGTTAAAACCGGTTCAGTTCTAGATCGGTTCCACGGTTCTGGGCTTTTTATAATTCAGCTCAATTGCATGTTTTATTTTATAATCTAGCCCATGTCCATTCGTGATGTGATCCATTTGATGAATGGTTTAGATATTGTATAAGATGTGCAAAAATACATTTACAAAAACAATCGATGGTGCATTGTAAACCATAAATCATGAGTCAAATATGGAAACAATCAAAGGGTTCCTGGTTCGGTTCCAAGTTTGGTTCCAGGTTCAGTTCCGCGGTTCGGTTCTGCGATTTGGATCCACGATTCAGTTTTACGAATCGGTTCACGGTTTGGTTTGGTTCTACATACTCCCAAACTGAAAACTGAACTGATGTAATCGGTTCTTTAATTTTTGGAACCGGTGCACTCTAGAACTGGACCAAATTGGACCATTTAGTCGGTTTCGGTTCGGTTCCACTGTTTTACCACTTCGATGTGCATCCCCAAAAAGAAAGAACCGTGATTCAACACTCGGTGACAAAAGTTTTAGATTAAGTTGATATTTAATTTTTCCCTTCATTTGGGTGGGGGTGACCTATTCAATAGGTGTTAGATGACAAATAAACATTAAAGTGGGCCTTGAGAAGTTTTTAATGGTGGGCATTCAATGTCCAATGTTTTCTTTTGACGTGGATCTGTCTCATTATTCGGCTCATGCTCATTAATGACATGGAAAAAAACAAAAAAAAAAAAAAAGAAGATAGACGGCTTGGTACGCACATATACCACCCACGCAGGGATGCAGAGTAAGTAGCTACCTCACCACTGACGCTGTCAGTGCGCAATCCGCGTCCCAGCCTAATCAGACAGTATCTGACATCGTTGGAGAAGAAAGTATAGGTCGGCGTGTATGAAAATTATTTGTATAACTTCTACTCTCATTCACGTGCCTTGTAATGACGTAGCTGTCATGTATTGGACGTTTCAGCGAAAGCATCTCCAAAGTCAAAGCTCGTGTTTGATATTTATTCTACCTTAAAAGAGGGGTGCACATGTCACGTGATGCAAACAAAAACATGCCTTTCGCGGACGCGGATGCCCTCCGATAGCTTTCGCCGGAAGTTCCTGCACGGTGAAGCTAGTTGGGGCATCGTGATGTTTGTAAGAAATCTATACCGTCCACCCGTTTTGGTAGCTCATTTTAAGAGATTGCAAACCACAGTGACCCAAATACAAGAATCAAGTGGGCCACACGAAAGGGAAAATTGAGGAAAGAATTGCTTAATGCTGAAACTTCCTGAGCTCCACCTTGATGTTTATATGCCATCCTAACCGTTCACAAGGTCATTCCCACTTAAATCAACTGAAAGCATGGAAAGCTTAACCTGGTACAAAACTATTTTTTGCCAAATGATTGAATGTTTCCACGGTGATCGTTCAATCCTAACTGTTTCCTTTCGTGTAGTTCACTTGAGTCTGGTTTTTTTTTTTTTTTTTTTTTTAAATGTGCTGAAATGATCTTGTAAAACCGATGTAAAGGATGGATATCTCACAAACATCAGCTCGCCCCAACCTACTTCCAGCGCAGGAATTTCATGCGAAGGGCCTTGGCAGGAAGTCAGCATGCTTGTGTTTGAGCAAGCGTGTGTCTACGCTTGCCACGTGCGTGACCTAGGGTACACAAGATTAGCAACTAAATTGGCCAGCTGCCCACCTAGCCCATAAGCCCTGAATATTGGATCATAATATGGGAGACGTGATTTGATGCAAGAGGAATGTAATGGATCCATCACCGTCTTACTCGGGAGATACTTACGCTGAATTCATGGAGCTATCTGGACTCATCGCAGAGCTTCCTTAATCTAAAGGATATAAAAGTAGAAATCATTTTTAATAAATTCCAAATAACTTGATTGATGATAAAATTGAAATTATAACTCTTTAAATGAGGAACTCAAACCAATAATGAAGTTTTAGACTTATACTCCAACTCAAACGCCCGTGACTTACTATAAATAGTATATTTACTATTTATAGACAAGCTCTATTCCTACCGGATTTCATGGTTTTGTTCCAAAAATAGTAAGTACCTAGCCTAACCATGTTATTCTCTTAATTTTTCTATGCCCTTTTCATGTTGACATGACTTGTGCAACTCAAAGGATCAAAAGTTATATTTTAACTAAAACTTACTATTTATTGTAAAAATGAAATTAAATAAGACTTTTGACGGCCAATCCGATGGGATCTCACAAATCGAGCATGGGAAACACCACGTGGCAGGTTTGTTGGTTTAACTAGCTTTTCCTACCCCAAAATCATACATAATATGTTGAAAAGCTCATCCTAGTTTGCGAGATACAACTGTTTTAAGGTCTTGACTGTCCAGATAATTTCCGCCTCCAATCTGGCCTTCTCTGCTCCATCTTTGCCATGAGAGCGTCTGCGACCCGCTCTACATCATGATCCTATTGCCGAAATTGGTCAAGAGCTAATTGGTTGTTCATATTATGCCTAGGGTTCTATGCTTGACACTAGGCTAAACTAGGTTAGTGACCAAATGGGGTTTACTTGCGTGCGTGGACTGCAAATTTTGGCATTTGTTTATACCTAGCCTGTCACAAGTTGATGCAATGAATATGATACTACCAGGTGTTGGTACACTTAGATTGAAATAAGGGAAGATACTCACAAAGCCTAAAAAGACCTTGAAGATCATATATAACGCCCCAAACTCGAAAATCGGGCTCACAAAATTTTCGATCGCCGAATTCGGTGCCGTCAGCCTCCGTAGTACTTCATTCTCGGCTCCTAGCGCTCATATGCCAGATTCCGATCTTGGGATCCTACAGGGAGGATTTTCAACATGAAATTATCTCATAAGAAGCATAGCCATAAGCAAACCCGGATACAAACAACATCACCACATATCTACTATAATCAAAATCTTTGAGTACAATACATAAAAGGAGAAATACAAGATAGATATCAAAGCTCCAGAAGCTCAGCCACATGCTCCTACCTCAGCTTGGCTTCGTCACCTGCACGCATCTATTGTGCATAAGCTTATAGAAAGCTTAGATGGTGGTGTGCGTGTGTGCGCAACACAGGTACCAAGTATACAATACAAGTCCATAAATCATACAACATCGGAAATACTGAGAAGTTCATGTAATATCAGAGCAAGCAGAAATACTGATAAGTCCAAGAGTCATACAATATCAGAGTAAGCAGAAAAACTGACAAGTCTATGAGTCATACAATATCAGAGTAAGCAGAAATACTGATAAGTCTAAGAGTCATACAATATCAGAGTAAGCAAAAATACTGACAAGTCCATGAGTCATACAATATCAGAGTCATTAATGCAGATCGGCTATACAATGCAGGTTGTTGTGAACCAAATGCCATGTGTTGGGGATACAATGTAATATGCGGTGCGAAAGAAATGACCAAGCTAGAGTGTGAAATCGGGATGATAGTACGTGGTATTATAGGCTGTGGGGTCCATCATAAGGGACTTCTATCCAAACCAGTCTCATACCTAAATTTGGATAGCCAGACCCAATGTTGTAAACTCCTGATCTCAGGTTGGTCGCACGCCACAACCGAAATCTTGGCCATCGCGAAGGTACATATAATGATTTTAGTTGCGCACCACAAGCTCGAGTAGATAGCGAATGAATGAGTCAAATGCTGAGTACACAAATCCTGCTCAGTAGGTCCTCATATCAGTACCGTACATCTCTGGGATCATCACCGGAGTCTAATACATTATACACCATATTGTCACCCCACATTGGATGCATAATCGCGTAAGCGGAAGAGACCTCACTATCCTCTTGGTCAATAGTCTGTTAATATTTATCTGTCACGTCGATAGCGGACCCATTTACAAGTTGGTCATATTCATCCTATCAATTGCACCCTACCCTCGGGTGGGTAAGGCTACACCCCCTTCCAACCAACCACGACATAGTGGGAGACGCGGTCTATTGTGTATACGGCCCTCATGCGCTCATGTATATCCACTCGGTCTAGACATTAGAGCTTCCCCTGGCCTCAGGGGTTTAGAAAATTTCACCTAGGGACATCTATCACGCCCATATGCTAGAACCACACATTTACGGTGTCCCATCTGGTCATCCACGATATGCCTGTGGAGACCACGACCCTAATGTTGCTAGGACGTATGGTGGTCATATAATAAAATGTGAAATGCATGAGTCATACCATCCAGTCATGTATCAAACCTGCATGTACCACACGCTCATGTGGGGTAACTCCGTCTCTCAAGGAGTCCCATAAACAATCAGCCTAATGGCGTATGTTACGCTCAATCACTCCTTATAACGAGCATACGAATGATGCGTATGGGCATGTATCATGAAGTATACTAAGCATGATTATAACAATATACATCATAGTGGGCCAGTATAAGACGGCCCATGGCTCGTATAGGTGAATGGGTGGTGTGCAATAATCGCTTACACATGGTGGGCCTCATACACACAATGGGCCTCACACATCTAATGGTACTCACACATATAATGGGCCTCATACATCACAATTGGGTTTCATATAATTATAATGAACCTCATATAATCATAATGGGTCTCATACAACACAATGGGCCTTATACAATCACAATGGGCATCATACAATCACAACCAGCCTCATACCGTCACAATGGATCTCATATAATCATAATGAGCCTCATACAATCACAATGGGCCTAATACAATCACACAATAGGCCTCATACAATCACAATGGGCCTCATACAATCACAATGGGTCTCACATGGTCACAATAGGCCTCATACAATCACAATGAGCCTCATGCAATCACACAATGGGCCTCATACAATCACAATGGGACTCACATGGCCACAATACGCCTCATATAATCACAATGGGCCTCATGCAGTCACACAATGGGCCTCATGCAATCACATAATGGGTCTCATACAATCACAATGGGCCTCATACAGTCACACAATGGGCCTCATACAATCATAATGCGCCTCAAACAATCACAATGGGCCTCATATAATTATAATGGGCCTCATGCAATCACACATTGGGCCTCGTACAATTATAATGGGCCTCATACAATCAGAATGGGTCTCACATAATCACAATGGGTCTCCTACAATCACAATGAGCCTCATACAATCAAACAATGGGCCTCATACAATCACAATGGGTCTCACATGGTCATAATGAGCCTCATACAATCATAATGGGTCTCACATGGTCACAATGGGCCTCATACAATCACAATGGGCCTTATACAATCGCACAATGGGCCTCATATAATCAGAATGGGCCTCATACAGTCACAATGGGCCTCATATAATTATAATGGGCCTCATGCAATCATACAATGGGCCTCATACAATCACGATGGGCCTCATATAATCACAATAAACCTTACAGTGACCTTATATATTCGTAATGTTATGCTAAACATACTCAGTGTGTATACTAATATAGTCGAAATCAATAATCAGCCTATATATGGCGGGGTCCATAGAAGGATAGCAGATCTAATCCATAACACGAGGATCGGTCCTCAACAGTGGATATACCAAATATAATACCACAGATTCTTCTACCTATAGCTAGTGGTGATGATGCATCCTCCTCATAACAAAGATAGGTCTAGATGGCTTACTCATGGGCCTAAGAGTGGGCTTCTAGGTTTGGGTACTTCTACTAGCATCAATGGGGACCTACAGAATTAGAATAGCCCAATAAGGCGAGATGGATCATACTAATAATAGTGGGGGCTCATCAATTTGGGTTAGCCCACTAAGGGGGAAATGAGAATGAGCCCAATACAATTACAAGGGGCCCCATACCATCTCAATGGCTTGTATCATGATGTTATACTAGCACGTACTCAATGAGTCTTACTAGATAAAGTATACTAGCATGGCTGTGAATAATCGGTTTATATACATGGCAAGGTCTATAAGAGGACAGCAGATCTAAACCATAATATAAAGATCGGTCCTCAACTATGGATATACCAAATCTGACATCGCAAATCCTACCATTTACGGTAATGATATACTCTATGTCAGACCCATGTCCTAGTGTTCGTTCCATTCCATAGGATCCCACGGTCCTGGATGAATTTCGGTGACTCGCGACCTTTTGATTTCATTTACGCGCGTCCCTGAGTCACATCCTATAATCCTAAGCCATCTCGACCTTAGACCTATGCCATTGTGACCGCACTGTCACCGCTGTTCCGACGCCGCGTCTCGTGCCCCATTCGGACGTCTAGATCATGAGATGTGGATCACACATGATCATGGCCACGGACCACACATTGCGGGACCCACCTAACCTATGAAAAAATTCCCTAGGTCATTATGAGGATGACCTCACCTACCTACCTTAGCCACCCTAGCTACCCTAGCTGTCCTAGCCATCCTAGCCACCCTACCCCCTAGCCCATTATTATTTTTCTTCCCCATGTCTTACACCATCATCATTGCCTAGCTAAGAGAGCTAGGCAATCATTTCTCTCTCTCCTTCATCTCCCTCTTTCCCTCTCATTCTCTCCATTTCTCCATTGCAAGAGAGAAGAGAAGCTCCAAAAAAAAATAAAAATTCTAGCCCTTTGCAAACTCTCCACCCCTAAATCTAACCCTCAAAAATCAATCTCAACCCTTTAATCTCACCCCTTGGAGTATTGAAAGCCATTGGTGGAAGGAGTTCAAGAATCCTAGGTGGGTGCACTCTAGGGTTAGATTTCATTATTTACCTTTGATCTCCTTCTTTTCTTTGCTTGGGGACTCGAAGGACCCACCAATCCATGTTGGAGATCCTCCATGATTCCCTTGATGTGGCCCTTGGCCCATCTTCTTGCATGCATGACCCATGGTGGGTCCATTCTTCATGGACCCCACCATGATGATTTTTACTCTAATCCATGCCTTTAGGGGTCATCTAGACCCCTAATTTGCATGGTGGGGATGGTGTCCCCACCTCAAATTTTCATGTTATATTGCTGTCCAGATTTTCTTTATATTGATGTATGGTGTATGATGTATGTAATGAGGGACCCATAGTGGCGAGGTCCCTCCATCACACATTTGTTCTTCTTTCTCTCTCTCTCTCTCTCTTTTCCTTTTTGTATGGTAATGATGATGATGAGGCATGTGGCCCACCTGATATGTGTGTGTGTGTGGCCCACCATGATGTATTACATCCATGCCGTCCATATGTTAAACCCACCCTTGCTGGACTGTCCAGCGAACAGGCTTACTGCCTGTCCGTCTTGATAGGTCCAGGTGAAGAGAAAACATAGATATCAGCTTAATCCAAATAGTGGGCCACACGTGTGGCCCACCTTGATGCTGAGATGATCTACACCATCTGTCCAGGCAGGACGGTGGGTCCCAGCAGCACCAAGTTGCTGTATTGACGCAGCAAGTTCGGTGGTCCCACCATGAGGTATGGTTATATTCATAAGCATCCATTTGTTTGGACGTGGGACCCACCCACACGTGTCACACCTGTGGGGTGGGACCCACCCTGATGTATTTATTGTACATCAACTCCATCCACTTGTTAGGACGGTGGTGTGGACCCACTGTAATGTATGTGTTTTACACACACCGTCCATCCATTTCACCTCGTGTGGGGCCCATCCCACACGTGTGGAATGGGACCCACCTTGGCATATGTATTCTGTATCCAACTGTTTGTCTGTTTTGGATGGGCAGGACCCACCTTGATGAATGTATTTCATATCCACATTGTCCGTCCTTGATGGTGTGCCGTGGGACACACCATGATGTATGCTTTGCAACCACGCTATCCATATGTTTCCTACCGTGGGTGGGGCCCACATTAAGGCATGTGTTGTGTAGGCTTACCATCCATCTCTAGACGGTGACAGGCCCCCATGAAGTCTGTGTTTCATCCAGAGTGCCCAGCAGCAGTTGGACGCTGCTGGACATCAGGGCTAAAACGCCCATTATTGAAAACTTCTGGGCCCGGCTGTGATGTTTGTGGGGGCCCAGCTGCTGGCCCATTGCTTGGTGGCCCACACACCAGTGGGACCCACTGTGCCATGTGTTTTATCTAGCCATCCAATAGTTGGACTATCCGGAAGGGGTGAGACACTGGCCCACCTTGTATCATGTATTATATTCACACTGTTCATGTGGTGGGGCCCACTGTGATGTGCAAGGTCCATCATATAGGCCTACAATGATGTGTGTGTTCTATTTTCCTTCTGCCCATTTATGTTCTGGGCTATGTGGGCTGCCCCATCAGGCCCACTCTGTTGTATATGATAGACACTCTACCCATCCCATGTGCTTAACCCATGGGCCCTTGTGTGTGGCCCAATATGATGTATTTGTGGCCCTTTAGTGAGGCCCATTATGATGTACATGAGGCCCATGAGTGAGGCCCAGTGGGTGCCCTTATGTGTGGCCCAATATGATATATATATATATATATATTTATGGCCCAAAGATGAGGCCTAATGGGATGTGTATTGGGCCCTTATGTGAGGCCATGGGCCCACTATATGTTAGGCTCTATGTGGGTCACTCCTCGGGAGCAATGTTGGTTAAATGTCCACGTTGATGGGTAATGATAGTTAAATGTAACATTATAACCTTCCCTTAGGCATTGTTAAGCCCGTTCTCATCATTATTTAGTGGGTTAACCCAAATCATTGGGCCCCATTGATTTTGCATGGTCCATCATCACCGTAAATGGATGGCTCCATGCTACTGGATTTGGCATATCCACGGCCGAGGGTCGATCTTTATATTATGGCTTAGATCGGTTGTTCATCTATGGACCCCGCCTTACATAGAGGCCGATTATCGATACCGATTATGAGTATGTGACAATATAACATCATGATACATGTCATACGCATCATCTGCATGCTTGTTGTGAGATGTGGTTGACCATTGCATATGTCATTGAGTAGGTTGTCCATGGGACTCCCTAATAGGCGGAGTCGTCCCACATGAGCGCATGATATGCGCAGGATTGATGCATGATTGGACTGTGTGACTTATGCATCTTGCATTGTGTGTTATGATTATTATATGCCCTAGTGACATCAGGGACATAGCCTCCACAGGCATATCGTGGATGACAGGTTTCGACATCGAAAATCTTCTCTTTACATGGGGCGCGAAGGATGTCCCTGGGTGAAAGTCCCATAAACTTGACGGTACCGGAAGATGCTCCAATGCCTAAACCAAGTGGATGCATGAGCGCATGAGGGTTGAATACCAGGAGGCCGCGTCTCCCACTGTGTCATGGTCAGTTAGAAGGGGTGTGGCCTTACCTACCTAATGAGAGATGGCAATTGCTAGGCTGAGTATGATCAGCTCGTAAATGGGTCCACATCGATGTGCTGGATAGATATTGGCTAACTATTGGCCGGGCTAATAGTGAGGTCTCTTTTGCTTACACGGTTGTGCGTCTAGTGTAGGACGGTAATGTGGTGTATAGCGTATTAGACCCCGGTGATTATTCAGAGAGAACTATACTGATATATGATGCTTCAGAGATGAGTTGGATTGATACATGGATTGGTATGCTTGAGCTACATCTTGCACATGACATTAACTATGTAGGCCTTGCATCACATGACCTTGATGTGGTCGATAACATTCATGTCTTGCATCGAATAGCCTTGATGTGGCCGATAACATTCATGCCTTGCATTGCATAGCCTTGGTACGACTGATATCATTTATAGGCTTACCAGTATATTCTGCATTACTCTGATATTGCATTCTGAGTATGCTTATATTGTGCACACACCCTCATCACCTTTTAAGCTTTCTATAAGCTTATGCAGATTGATGCATGCAGGTGATGACAGGACACAACTATAGCTTAGCAGGAGCAGGAGCGTGCAGTCGAGCTTCTGGAGATTTGTTATTATTATCATTGTATTTCCCTTTATGCGCATTGTACTTTAAAGTTTTTTTTTTATCATAGTGGATTTTGTGATGGACTTCTAGTTATTGTTTATGGGTTATGCCTTTGATTATGCTTATTATAAGACAAACGTACGTTGAAAATCCTCCTTGTAGGATCCCAGGATCGGAACCTAGTATATGGGTGCTGGGAGCCGAGAATGGGGTACTACGGAGGCTGTCATTGCTGGATCCGGCAATTGAGAGTTTTGTGAGCCCGGTTTCCGAGTTTGGGGTGTGACACTCTACTCATATCAAGGTTGGGCCTAGGTGTCCTACCTATATTCTTAAGGATCCAGAACGAGTTTCCTTCTCCATACTATTATATAGCCTGCTAGATTCCCTAGGGGGGCCAAATAAGTCCTAGATGGACTCCAGGATTAAAATAATCCTACTAGTAACCAATGGGAACCCAACATTTTAGGTTAGCCCAATATGAATAGATGGATCATGCAAATATCAATGGGGCCTAATGATTTGGGTCAACCCACTTAGAGAAGGATGCGAATAGGCCTAATAAAGGCCTAAGGGAAGGTCATAATGTGGACATTTAACCATCATTGCCTATTAATGTGGACATTTAACCAACATTGCTCCCAAGGAGTGGCCCACATGGAGCCTAACGTATAGTGGGTCCATGGGCTCCAACAAGGGCTTAATGAAACACTCCATAACCCTTAAATGGTTGGGAATAAAATGGACTTCTCTCATGTTATCTCATACATCATTATGGCCTCCCCACATGGGCCTCTCTTATATCACAGTGGGCCTCTCAAACATTACAATGGGCCGCACATATGGGCCACACAAATATCATATTGGGCCACACAAACATCATATTGGGTGTGAGGACCGTATCCTAGCCCATACAGTTCTGTAGATTCCCATGATCCTCACGGTCGAATTCCTGCGAACTGTGATATGTTATCTGTGTTTGTGCATGATCTTGAGTCGTGTCCCATGTATCAGAGTTAGCTCGACTTGAAACTTGTACCTTTACGACCGCGCCGTCGCCGCAGTTTTGATGCCGCGTCTCGCGCGCTAAGGCAATACCTAGGCCAGGAGATGTGGTCCCGTGTTCAATTTGAGAAAAAATACCACGCGTTGCAATCTCTAGGGAACATCACATCAATCCCATCAATCACATCAATCACATACACATCACTCCCATCACTCACACCCATCCCCAAGTACAACCACCCTCCCCAAAGTTAACTTTCTCTTACAACAAAGTGCACCCATCACTCACTCATCCACCACACCCCATCCCTCTCTCTCTTACAACCTCTCTCTCATCTCTCTCTTTCTCTCATTCTCTAAGCAACCCACGTCCCAACCTCTATGATAGAAGTTGTGTGGCCCACCTTCCTACCTCCCATCTCCACCATCTAAGCTTCATCTCGACTGTTGAAATGCATTCCATGGAGCTCTAAGATTCATTAGTGGAAGAAGAAGTCTAAGAAGACGATCGGTGGGTGATGTTTTTTTATTTTCAACCATTGTAGGGGCCCACTTGTGGTGGGACCCATCTTGATGTATGCATTGTATTAAGGGGCCCATAATGGCGGGGCCCCTCCCATATCCGTCCCTCGTCTCACGTTTCTCTCCATCTCTCTCTCTCTCTCTCTCTCTCTCTTTGATGTCTCGCCCACCATGTGGAGTGTGAGATCTAATCCATCCACATGTTTTGCCAGCACGGGACCCACCTTGATGATGTGTTGTATATCCACTCCGTCCATGAGACCGTTGACACTACCATGATGTATTCATTTCATCCACACCATCTAGATTGTGCTAGATGGTGCTGGACAATGTTTAGACGGTACTGATTTATGTGGATCCTGTTTGGACGGTGCTGTCAAATGTTTGGACAATGTTGATTTACATAGACAATGTTTGGGTGGTGCTGATCATCATTAGGGTGCCATGTGCCCCATAGAATGATAGTGTACAGTGATACACATGTTGCACCTGCAACTATTGAGACGATTTTAGATGTAATCCAAGCTCCCACTTGAGGCCCGCCTTGATGTATTTTTTAGCCCATTGGAGAGGCCCACTTTGATTTACTTGTGGCCCATCTGTGAGGCCCACCTTGATATATTTGTAGCCCATTTATGAGGTCCATTAGTGCGGCCCATTGATCCAGCCCACTTGATGTGTAGGAGGCCCATTAGTGCGGCCCATTGATGCAACCCACTTGATGTGCATGAGGCCCATTAGTGCGGCCCATTGATGTAGCCCACTTGATGTGTATGAGGCCCATTAGTGCGGCCCATTGATGAAGCCCACTTGATGCATATAAGGCCCATTATGATATTGAGGCTCATGTTTATGGTCCATGTGTTGAGGCCCATGTGATGTATTTCTGACCCATTTAGTGCGGCCCGTTGTGATGTACTTATGATCCATTGTAATGTATTTGAGGCCCATGGGTTGTGATCCATTGTGATGTATGTGCGGCCCGTATATGAGGTCTAATCTAATGTGTATGAGGCCCTTATAATGAGGCCCATTGTGTAGTTTATGAGGTCCATGTGATGCGGGCTCACGTGATGTAGCCCATGGTGGTATATATTAGGCCCTTGTGTGAGGCTATGGGCCCGCTATATGTTTGGCCCTATGTGGGCCACTCCTTGGGAGCAATGTTGGTTAAATGTCCACATTGATGGGTGATGATGGTTAAATGTCCACATTGTGACCTTTCCTTAGGCCGATTCCAATTATCGAGGCCAATTTTGATTGTCGAGGCCGATTCCGATTATCGAGGTTGATTATCGAGGCTGATTCCGATTGTCGAGGCTAATTGTATAGGCCGATTATCGGTGATAGTTATTGATACCGATTATGAGTATAACATCATAATACATGCCTATACGCATCATATGCATGTTTGTTATGAGAATAACATCATGATACATGCCCATACGCATCATCTACATATATTTCCCTTTCAGCACTATATTCTAATGTTTATATTAGTGGATATGTGATGATGATGATGTTGCCTTTGTGATTTGGGTAAACTTGTGGTTATGCTTTTTATGAGTTAAATGTACATTGGAAAATCCTTCTTGTAGAATCCCAGGATCAGAATCTGGCATAGAGAATGGGGTACTACGGAGGCTGTCAACACCGGATTTGACAATCAAAAATTTTGTGAGCCCGATTTTCGAGTTCGGGGCGTGACAGAAGTTGGTATCAGAGCATAACTTGGGAATACCTGAAGATAACATCACATATCTGTTGATAGCTACCCTACACTTTATGATTGTTGAGAACTTATATTGGTTAGATCCATGAGTTCGAATAACTTAGAAACTTTCTGATATAGCTCCCTACTGTTGAGATTGTGAGGCTGCTTAGCATTCTAGTCTCGATCGTTTCTGACCGGGATTTGAGGATCAGTGGGGTCACCATAGTGTTGATGATACATCTTGGGAGGGTGAAGTTGAGATTAGAGAGCGCTGTCTTCATCCTTTTGTGCCTTGACATATATACTTGATGATGTTTCCTCTTCCCTTATTAGTTCTGTAAATTTTAAGGACCAAATTTTTATTAGGAAGGGAGAGCTGTGAGGCCCGTATCCTATCCCGTACTATTCCATAGATTCCCACGGTCCTCATAGTCGAATTCTGGCGACCTGCGATTTGTTATCGGCGTTTGCGCGTGATCCTGAGTCGTGTCCCGTATATCAGAGTCGGCTCGACTCAAAACATGTATCCTTACGACCGTGCCATTGTCGTGGTTCCGATGCCGCATCTCGCGTGCCGAGGCAATACCCGGGCCAGGAGATGTGGGCTCACGTTTACTTCGAGGAAAAATGCCGCTCGTTGCAATCCCTAGAGAACATCACATCAATCCCAACAATCACATCAGTCAAGTACACATCACTCACATCACTCACACTCATCCCCACGTACAACCACCCTCCCCAAAGTCAACTTTCTCTTACAACAAAGTACACCCATCACTCACTCACCCATCACACCCCATCCCTCTCTCTCTTACAACCTCTCTCTCTCATCTCTCTCTCATTCTCCAAGCAACCCATGTCCCAACCTCCATGATAGAGGTTGTGTGGCCCACCTTCCTACCTCCAATCTCCACCATCCAAGCTTCATCTCGATCGTTGAAATGCATTCCATGGAGCTCTAGGACACATCAGTGGGTATTTTTTTTATATTTTCAACTATTGATTGAGGGCCCATTTGTGGTGGGGCCCATCTTGATGTATGTATTGTATTGAGGGGCCCATAGTGGTGGGGCCCCTCCCATATCCACCCCCCATCTCAAGTTTCTCTCTCTATCTCTCTCTCTCTTTGATATGTGGCCCACCATGTGGCGTGTGAGATCCACACCGTCCAGCCACGTGGATGGTGGATCCCACCATAAGGTATATGTTATATCCTAGTCGTGCATTCATTGGACGTGGACCCCACCAAGAAACGTGTGGGGCCCACCATGATGTAATATCCAGGTCATCCAGGGCTTGCACGTTACTGTTCCTTTTTAAAAAAAATAATAAAATAAATAAATTATTATTATATAATATATATTATACATTAAGGTGGGCCCTACGTGGGACCCACCCATCAAGGAGTGGAAGT
This sequence comes from Magnolia sinica, assembly GCF_029962835.1. Classification (NCBI taxonomy): domain Eukaryota; kingdom Viridiplantae; phylum Streptophyta; class Magnoliopsida; order Magnoliales; family Magnoliaceae; genus Magnolia; species Magnolia sinica. The sequence continues at coordinate 64,296,546 of NC_080575.1, read as the reverse complement.
GGATTGGCTGGTGTATCTCACACCAACTATACTGCTAGTGTGAATGATGTCACCAAGCTCTGAGGTCCCACCATTATATGTATTTCATCCCACCATCCACCTGGACGGTGGGGTCCACCTCGATATATGTGTTACGTGTCCGCACTGTCTATCTTTGGATGGTGTTGCGTAGCCCAACCATAATGCATATGTTTTATCTATACCGTCCGTCCTGGGACGGTGGGACCCATAATACACATGTGGGGTCTCCACCGTCCAAGTGGACGTGAACCCCCGCTGGCCATGAGGTATGTGTTTCATCTATACCGTCCAACCATTTGACGGTGAGATCCACGCCTAGATGTATGTGTTACTTCCAAACCGTCCATCTCTCTCTGGACGTGGACCACCTCACCAGCTATATAAGCTGTGTATTGACATCAGCAGTCCTGTGGGACTGATATCCACAGTCGTCCACCTATTTTGCCAGCACAGGACCCACCTTGATGATGTGTTGTATATTCGCTCCGTCCTTGGGACCGTGGACACCACCATGATGTATTTAATTCATCCACACCATCCAGATTATGCTGGATGGTGCTGGACAATGTTTGGACGGTATTGATTTACATGGACAATGTTTTGATGGTGTTGTCCAATGTTTGGATAGTGCTGATTTACATAGACAATGTTTGGGCGGTGTTGATCATCATTAGGGTGCCATGTGCCCCTAGAATGATAGTGTATAGTGATACACATATTGCACCTGCAACTATTGAAATGATTTTTGATGTAATCCAAGCTCCCATTGGAGACCCACCTTAATGTATTTTGTGGCTCATTTGAGAAGCCCACTTTGATATACTTGTGGCCCATCTGTGAGGCCCACCTTAATATATTTGTAGCCCATCTATGAGGTCCATTAGTACGGCCCATTGATGCAACCCACTTGATGTGTATGAGGCCCATTAGTGCGGCCCATTGATGCAGCCCACTTGATGCATATGAGGCCCATTATGATATATTTGAGGCTCATGTTTATGGTCCATGTGTTGAGGCCCATGTGATGTATCTCTGACCCATTTAGTAAGGCCTGTTGTGATGTACTTATGATCCATTATAATGTATTTAAGGCCCATGGGTTGTGATCCATTATGATGTATGTGTGGCTCGTATGTGAGGTCCAATCTAATGTGTATGAGGCTCTTATAATGAGGCCTGTTGTGTAGTTGATGCGGCCTATGTGATGTGCTCATGTGATGCGGCCCATGGTGATATATATTAGGCCCTTGTGTGAGGCCATGGGCCCGCTATATGTTTGGCCTTATGTGGGCCACTCCTTGGGAGCAATGTTGGTTAAATGTCCACATTGATGGGCAATGATGGTTAAATGTCCACATTGTGACCTTCCCTTAGGCCGATTCCGATTATAAAGGCTGATTTCGATTATCGAGGCTGATTCCGATGTTGAGGCCGATTCCGATTGTCGAGGTTGATTATCGAGGCTGATTCCGATTGTCGAGGCCGATTATCAATGACGATTATCAGTGCTGGTTGTCGATACCGATTATGAGGATAACATCATGAGACATGCCCATATGCATCATCTGCATATTTGTTATAAGATGTAGTTGACCATTGCATGTCATTGGGTAGGTTGTTATGAGACTCCCTGATAGGCGGAGGTTATCTCACATGAGCACATGGTATGTGTAGGATTGATGCATGACTGGATTGTATTATTAATGCATCTTACATTGTGTGCTATGATTACTGTACGCCCTAGCGACATCAGGGCCGTAGCCTCCACAGTCATCAGTCATGTCGTGGATGGCCAGATGGATCATCAAAAATCTGTTACTAGCATCGGCCCGCCAAAGATGGCCCTGGCTGAAAATTCCTAAACCCTCTTGGTACCAGAGAACACTCCAACATTGAGACCGAGTGGATATATATATATATGAGCACATGAGGGCCATATACCAGTAGGCCTCATCTCTCACTGTGTCGTAATCGGTTGGGAGGGGGTGTGGCCTTACCCGCCCGAGGGTAGTGGACATAGCTAGGCTGAGTTTGACCAGCTCGTGATTAGGTCTGCTATCGACGCGTCGAGTAGATATTAGCTGACTACTAGCTAAGCGGATAGTGAGGTCTCTTCCACTTGCATGGTCGTGCATCCAGTAGGCGGCGATTGCATGTAGAGTGTACTAAACCCTGGTGATGATCCCAGAGATGTATAGTACTGATACATGGACTTATTGAGCAGAAGGTGCATACTCATTCATTCATTCATTCACTATCCACTCGAGCTGGTGGTGCATAACTAATTGTTATGTACCTTTATAATGACAAGAATTTCGGTTGGGGCGCATGACTAACCTAAGATCAGAAGTCTACTACATTAAGTCTGGCTATCCAAATTTAGGTATGGGACTAGTTTGGATAGAAGTCCATTGTGATGGACCCCATAGCCTGCGATACTACGTACTATCATCCCGACTTCACTCTAGCTTGGTCATTTCATTCGCACCGCATATTGCATTGTATCCGTAGCATTTAGCATTTTGGGTTGCTATGTTTTTGCATTCATGCCTTGCATCGCATAGCCTTGGTACGACTGATGACACCCATGGACTTACCAGTATATTTCTGCTTACTCTGATATCTTATGATTCATGATCTTGCCAGTATTCTCGACATTGTATAATTATGGCATTTTATTTATGTGCTTAGCACTTATCTTGCGCACACACTTTCACCACCCTCTAAGCTTTCTATAAGCTTATGCATGATAGATACATGTAAGTGGCGTTGGGTTGCAGTAGCGTGGAGCTTGGAGTATGTGGCCGACTTCTGGAGCTTTGATTTCAATATGTGTATTTCCCTTGTATTCAAATGTTTATATTAGTTGATATGTGATGATGATGATGTTGCCTTTGTGATTTGGGTAAACTTGTGGTTATGCTTTTTACGAGTTAAATGTGCATTGAAAAATCCTCCTTGTAGAATCCTAAGATCGAAATCTGGCATATGAGTGCTGGGAGCTAAGAATGGGGTACTACGGAGGCTTTCGACACCGGATTCGGCAATTGGGAATTTTGTGAGCTCAATTTTTGGGTTTGGGGTGTAACATTGGGCCTCACCATGTGGGCCACATGAACATCATATTGGGCTGCACATATGAGCCACACAAACATCATATTGGGCCGCACAGATGTGCCACACAAACAACATATTTGGCCTCACAAATGAGTAGCATATACATCACAATGGGCCTTATGGGGTGGCCCATAATCCAGTAAAATAAATGGGCCACATGTACAACATATACATCAAGGTGGGCCTATAAGATAGGCCTTAAATACATCACATTGGGCCTCATCAATGAGCCATAAATAAATCACATTGGGGTAGTCCCTGCACATTCCAAATGGGTCCCACCAGATGGACAACTTGGATCAAATACGTATACCAGGTGGGGGCCACGTGGATGGATGGTGTGAATGTACAACATATCACAAAGTGAGCCCTAGCTGTCTAGCAAACGGATGGCGTGAAGATACAATACATAAATCGCAGTGGCCCCACGAATGCACAGTGTGGATCTACAACACATGCATCATGTCAGGCCTCACGTCCAAGCCTTGGACGGATGGCTTTGATAAAATAGATACATCATGTGGGGTCTATGGACAAACGGAATGGATAAAACACATATATCATAGTGGGCCCCACCGTTAAGGGACGCTGGACGGTGTGGAGGAACAGATGCATTGCAGGGGGGTCCCACATCTTGCTGGACGGTGGAGGTCCCACACGTGCAAGGTGGGGCCCACTATCTAGAAATGGATGGACGGTCAGGATATAAGGCACATACATCCTTGGGTCCCACATGGATAGAGGGATGAAGCAATTACATTAAAGGTGGTCCCCACCGTCTAGACCACTAGACGGTGCTGATATAGAATACATAAATCAAAGGTGGGCCCCACCCCCACACGTGCAGCACATTTGGGGTGGATCCCACGTCTTGAAAAACAGACGGACGGTTGGGGTATAGCCCATACCTCAAGATCAGATCCAGAACATGCTGGCATCAATTACAACAACTTTGCAGCTGCGTGGGACCCATCGTCCCTTGATGGATGGTGTGGGTACACCACATACATCAAAGGTGGGTCCACGTGTGGCCCACCAAGGTTTGGATCAAATTGATATCGGTGTTTTCCTTCATCCTGGCTGGCCTAAAAACGGGTAGCAAGGTGGGCCCCATAAACTGGACCTCCAAAAGATCTGGACAATCCAGATTGTTGGACACATCAGATGGAACACACACATCATCACTATGAAAGAAAAGGAAAGAGAGAGAAAGAATCACCCACCTAGGATCTTGAACTTCTTCTTCCACCTTGGGCCTACTTAGCTTCAAAGGGAGGATTTTAATGGTGGAATGGGGTTTTTGATGGTTGGATATGGGGGATCTACAGGTAAGAGAGGGCTAGAAATGGAGGGGTTGCCATAGACGTCCAAGCTCCTCTCTTACTAGGGGAGAAATGAAGAAGAAGAGAGAGAGGGAGAGAGAGAGAGAGAGAAGAGAGAGGAAATGATGGTGTTGTAGGGTGATGATGGCTAGTGCAAGGTAATCATGGCTAGCTAGTAATTATTACATGTGAGAATGTTGACTCATGAAGAGAGGCCATCATTACTTGTGAAGGAGCATGACATCACCCACCTAGGGAATGGTGCCATTGTGATAGGTGGGTACCGCAATGTGCAGTCCACGACCATTATAATCTGTTGGCCACATCTTATGATCTAAGCATCGCATTGATGCATGAGACGTGGCGTTGGAACCGCAGCGACAATGGGGTTACAATGTCATAGGTCTCGGGTTGAGTCAGCTCGAAATTGTAAGATGCGACTTAAGATCATGTGTAAATGCTATCTACAAGTCGTGAGTGGTTAGAATTCGATCGGAAGGACCACGAGATCCTATGGAACGGAATGGTCACTAGGACATAGGCCTAACATCATACACATGACCAAAACCATAGAAGCGGTCATCCTCTTAGCATCACATGATAGTTAAGTATAGGCTATACATAGATGCAAAATACTTAGAAAATCACATATAACCTAGTGCAACGTAAAGGCTATGACATCCAAGGAGGCATTGCTTGATTAAATTGGCTATATGTAGTGATGGATACTTAAGTGGTGTTTCAAGAGGAGAAAGCTTATTAGAAATAGAAATACAACTACACGACGAGATAATGGTTAGTAAAATTATGTCGATTGTCTAACACGATACCATGCTACGGGAAAGGTTATGAAGCTTAGAATTATGGCTAAGTACTAGAGGAGGGCTAGATAAGACCACTTAAAATCGTTATGTAATTAAAACAATTTTCCAAGTTACATAAATAAGGCACAAGGGTCCAACATCATCGACTACAAAATATTCAACAATATGTATAATTGTTTATGAGTGTGAGATAGTAACATCTATTGTTTGTAAGGAATTAAAAGCCTAGCATGTAATCTACAATTGTAACGACAACAATATATAGTGGTTCAGTTAAATACCTACTCCACTTCCGGCTGGCACACTCTCATCGAGTTTACTGGATTTCACAATCTTGATGGTTTTCAATAGGTTTATGACTAACCTTTATAATGGTCTTTAATAGGTTGACCACGAATCTTGTCCTACACAAGAACCCACACGTATGCACCTGTGTTGCTGGAACCCATGCATACCTGTGTGAATGGACCACGTTTCCACCCTTGTCAGTTTGTCGCATGGAGACCCAATTGGTTTTTTATCGGTTCACTAATAACCCCTACAGTCCTAATCTAAGGACCTACATATACTCCTATTGGAGGCTCCCATGAAAACTAACACATACATACTCGTGTCCGTTGGTTGTCTTACACAAGAACCTAATCGAGTTTGGGTTATAAACTCTATACCTAATCTTACACCAGGAAGGAGTATATGATGGACTTTAAATTAAACTCTTACAAGTTTATATTGAGCCTCATTGATGCACCTTTTATAAAGATGCTTCTTCATACTTGAATCGGCTTCTCTTGTACTCCCTGATATTTGAAGTCGATCTTCATCCGTTTATTTGGATTAGCTACTAGCAAGGATGTTTCTAATGAGATGCCAAGGTAAAGTGAGACATGAATCTGCTACAACCATGGGATGGTTCCAATTGGGGATTGACCTAGATGGGTGTTCTAGAGAATGTTTAAACAACGATTTACCAATAGGAAGTCTAATCTTTAGAGAAGCAGAGAGTTCCTCCACACTTTCATAATGGAGCATGGAATGCTCATTAGAGTGATTAATCACAAGAGCGAATGAAACTCCTTATTTTGGAGGCTAGCACAGGGATTAAGAGTATAGAATCACATAGGCTCTATTTGCATAAAAAAGCCAAAAAAAAACCCAAGGTCCAAATGCCCAATATATAAAAAAAAGTTTGTAATGGCTATAAAATGGGAAAATAATGACTATATGAATAGGATTGAACTGGGCTTCGATAAGATTAAAGAATTCTTGAATTAGGTAGTTTTGTCGCTGGATAGTTTTGACGTCGTTCGATAGTATCGAGCGGACTTTTTGATACTATTGAGTCCTATTGACGGCCATTCGATACTATCGGGGTCCACTCTAAAAATCTAAAAGTTCTGGTATTTTGGGCAATTGATCCATGTAAATGTTATTGTGAAAATCTAGCACCAGTAGTATTGTCAAATTTTGTTGTGCCAAAGCATTTAGTATTTGTATTATGCTTTGAGTTGAAGTAATCAGGTTCGTACATTTTAAAGTTGTCTGTATCTTCATTGAACTTGCCTACATCTTCAATTTAAAGTGAAGCGTATTGAAGTTCATGTTTTCAAGATCAATTCAAGAACTCAAGTTCAAGTATGAAGTTCAATTACCGTACGCTATAGACTCAAGAACTCAAGCGTAACTCAAGATTAAGTTCAAGAGATCGAACTCAAGCTTCAAGTATCACAAGATATCAAGATTTAGAAGCGAATGATGTTTCATTTGTTCCTACTCACAAACAAGTTTGGATGACCCTAGATTGATCCTAAATAGTGTCATATTCATTGCATATTCTTTATGGGTTATTTCATATGTTTATAGGTCTTTTCTCAACTAGTCTTAGACCTTGTTCGACTAGTACATGTACTGGGTCGACTAGTCTAAGAGTTTTCTTGACTAGTCCAAGGTTTGTTGCTAATTTTCAGAATTTTCTATTGGGCTCTCGACTAGTCCTGGAGATTACTCGACCAGTCAAGTGAACAGTGCTCGACCGATCATGTAGGCTCGACTCAAACTCCAGCAACATTTCTGGGTCCCACTTGACCAGTCGAGTGCAGTGCTTGACTAGTTGAGCAGGCCACTCGACCAGTCGAGTAACGGTCTTATCTTATCGCACCAGAAAATTTAAGATTTTATTGGTCCTTCGACCAGTTGAACTGACCCTTAGACCAGTCGAGTGAACAGTATTTTCAGCTATAAATAAAGCACAAATTTCAGAGTTTATTCATTCAAAAAAGCGGAATTAAGACACCACTCTGAGAGATAAATTTGTGATATTTTAAAGCTGTATTGTGCTCACTTAATATTCTCTTTAATTAGCTTTTGTTATTTGATTTTGAGATCTTTATTCCAATCTTACTTTGAAAAGGGACTTGAGTTTTCTCCTTTCTTGAGATCAAAATAAAATCAAGCTAGCCCAGGTTCATTTAATTAAAAATCATTTAGAACTAGAACCTTTTCATCTGTGAGACTGGACATTGAACATCTTCGTCTACATCGGATCGGTTCTACCAGGCTTCTTTAAAGGAGAATTTCTAGATAAGTACATTTACATTTTGTATATCTCTTTTTGGTTTTTGAGGTTGTGCCAGAAAACCTCTGTTTGGTTTTGTCTGAGATGATCTAGAAAATCTCAAATGTGGGATTTTTGGAATTGTGTAAGCCCAATCAAAGACACATTTGTGAAGGTTTTAAGGTAAACCTTTGAAAACCTTTTTCATAGTGAATGCTAACATCCTGAGGGAGTGGATATTAGGAGTGGAGTAGTTGTGTGGCTGTTTTCTAACAGTTGGTGTACACACAAGGGAACCACTATAATTTTTGGTGTTGTAGTGGATGATTGAATATGCCTATGTGTGTGAATGTTGTAATTTATTTTATGCACTTGTGAGAATGCTGTAATAACTTGGTTTATTTTATTTGTTATTTCTTTTACCTCTTTATTGGTTTGGATTTTTGATGCTTACAAATGTTCTAGTAATGTTGTCCTGCCATAAGCCTTTGGTTTTTGGTGTTAGGTTGTCCTTAGAACTAAGTTTGTATCAACCCCTCAATACTAGTAAATTTGAGGTTGCTATTTACTTGTGCTTCTTTATTATTCATTTATGCTATTATTCTTTTAATTTCGTATTTATTTTTTAATTTAGCATAGTCCTATTCACCCCCCTCTAGGACGTATAGCTCGGCCTTTCAAGTGGTATCAGAGCCTAATAACTTCTTTTTATTTGGATTCAAATTCCTAAGCTAATCGATCTGAACTTATGAGATGTCAAATTTTGATAGCCTCTCAATCACTAGGCCTCCACCTTTTGATGGCTCCAATTATGTCTATTGGAAAGACAGAATGAGGATCTTTTTAAGGTTCATAGATGAGAGCGTATGGTAAGCCACAGTGACTAGATGGACCCCTCCTACCACTGAAGTTCTAGGCACTGATGGAACCAAATCTATGAGAGTTGCACCTTATTTTTCTTGGACCACACTTCAGAAAAGTGAGAGTAGTGTTAATGCAAAAGCTTTAAATGCAATCACTTGCGCCCTATCACCAGATGAATTCAAAAGAATTATATCATGTAATTCTGCAAAGCAAGCCTGGGACATTCTAGAAATGACACACGAGGGTACGACTATTGTCAAGAAATCTAAACTTCAAATCCTCACCACTCAGCTTAAGGAGATACGTATGGTAGAAAGTAAAAATTTCATGGACTTCTATACTAATTAAATGACATAGTCAACTCTATGTGAGGTCTTAGTAATAGTATCCCAGAAAGCAAAGTCTGTGCAAAAATACTACGCACATTGCCTGAAAAGTTCAATTCAAAGGTCACTGCCATTCAGGAACTTCGTGATACAGATAATATGAGGGTTGAAGAGCTGGTTGGTTCTTTACAAACGTACGAGTTAAACTTTAAGGCTCCTAAAGGGAAGTCCATCACCCTTAAGTCTTCTAAAAATATTTCTCAAAATAATGCTGAAAATTCTGATTGTGAAAATTCTGAAGATGATATGGCATTATTAGCTAAGAAGTTTTATAAGATTTTCAAAAGTAAAAAGAGAGTATATTTTCAAAAACCTTCAGAAAAGAAAAGATCTAGATCTAAAAATTAGAAATCTATTAAAGACAGTCAATGTTTCAACTGCCATGAATGCGGGCATCTAGCAAACAAATGTCCAAAGATGGATAAATCTAAAAAGAAAGGCATGTTAGCCACATGGGATGAATCATTTTGCTTTGAAGCCTCTTCTGAGTCAGATGATTTTGAACCTGAGTCTACTAATGAGGTCAAAGCCTTAATGACTCTAGCTAAATTCACTTTCTCAGATAGTTGTGATTCAACTAGTGAAGAAAATCTGAGAAGTGATCCTGAAAATGATGAAGATTTATAGGATGCCTATGATGCCCTATACAGGGAACGTTATAAGATAGTTGTAAAATTAAAACTTTAAAAAGAAAAGTTTTTAAAATTAAAAGAAAAATTTTATAATATAGTCTTAGAAAAATCACAAATTTCAAATTGCTTTGAAAAAGATAACTGTGATTTAGATTTTAAAACTTCCCAAATTGTAAACCTAAAATCTGAAAATGAAAAACTAAAACTAGAAGTCTCTTCTCTCTTGAGTATGAAGGATACTTGGAGGTATCCCCAGGGTGATCCTAAACTAGAAAGACTACTAAACAGATCAAGGAAATGTGGTGATCGATCTAGTCTAGGCTACAATAAAAATACCCCTCCTAAATATAAGACTACTCCTCTTAAATTTATTAAAGGAGAGTCCTCTAACTCAAAAGGGAAAAGTCTAAATCAAAACAGTTTTAAAAATTCTAAAACCAGGCTATGAAACTTAAAAGCAATCATATCAACTATAAAAATCAGAATTATAACCCTTAGCTGAAAAATTGTGGATCTACTTAAGGAGCTTCTAAAATCTAACTCGAATGGTAGAATATACAATAACTACAAACATAGAAAGACCAACTATACTTTAAAATGCAAAACAGTAATGAAATGGGTTCCTAAGGTTGCTTGTTTGGTTGCCCACATTGCTTTCAAGGCTTTGAGTCAATGAAAGTGGTACCTAGATAGTGGTTGTTCCAGACACATGACAAGTGATAAAAACTTGTTCACCAATCTTAAAGAAATGACTGATGGTTCAGCCACATTTGGTGATGGTAGCAACTGTAGAATTATTGGCCAAGGTACGGTTCAATTCTTTAATCTTCCTCCATTTGAGAGTGTCTTGTTTGTAGAGGGCCTTAAGCATAATCTCTTAAACATTTCTCAAATTTGCGATAATAAACATATCATAAAATTCACCAACCAAGGGTGTGATATTTCTAATGAGAATGGTTTTGTGATATTAACTGGTCGCAGAACATCTGAAAATTGCCATATAGTCATGATTCAAGCTCGTCTAAATTATCATGTTACATGGTGCAAACCGATGAGACCGAACTATGACATAAATGCCTAGGACATGTACACTATTGTAATCTTTATAGACTAAGCAAAAGTGAAGTAATTAGAGGTCTACTCAAGTTAAAGAAATTGGATAAAATTTGTGGTGAATGTCAGATTGAAAAACAAATAAGGAGTGCTTACAAAAAAGTGAACTCCAATGCCACATCCAAACCTCATGAACTCCTCCACATGGATCTCATTGGACCAACTAGAACAGAGAGTCAAGGCGGTAAGAAGTATATTCTGGTAATTGTAGATGACTTTACCAGGTATACATGGGTAGTTTTCATGAGAGAGAAATCTGAGACTCTCGATGAAGTGAAAAGGGTACTCAAGCGTATCCAAACTAAGAAGGAATCACATGTTACCAAAATCCATAGTGATCATAGTTCCGAATTCGATAATAGTAGTTTTGAGAAGTTCTGTAGTGATCATGGAATATCGCATGAGTATTCTGCACCCAAAACACCTCAATAGAATGGGGTTGTTGAAAGGAAAAATTGAATACTTCAAGAAATGACCAATGTAATGTTAAATAGTATGAAACTTCCTACAAATCTTTGAGCTGAAGCTGTGAACACGGCATATTATATCATTAACTGTGTTTATACCAGAAAGTCTAATAATAAGACTGCATATGAACTATGGTTTAATAAGAAGCCTACTATCAAATACTTTCGAGTTTTTGACAGCAAGTGTTATATTTTACGTGACCGAGAAAATATGCAAAAATTTGACACTAAAAGTGATGAGGGTATTTTCCTAGGATATGCGCTAAATAGTTGAGCGTATCTTGTTCTCAACAAGAGGACCAATGTAATTCAAGAATCCATTAATGTGGTTATGGATTACTTGAATACACCTATCTCAAGTTCTGAAGATGATGAAGTCCCTTTATTTGATAAACCTGACTTTTCATCTAGTCAAAATGACACTAAACTATGGTTAGTTAAAGATCATCCAATTGATCAAATTCATAGGAATCCTCTCACTGGTGTGCGCACCCGTAGACAATTAGAAGATATTTGTAATTATGTGTGCTTCACATCCTAGATTAAGCTAGCCAATGTGAAAGAAGTGCTTACTGATAAAAACTGGATAGTAGTTATGCAAGATGAACTTAACCAATTTGTAAGAAATGATGTATGGTACTTAGTTCCTAGACCTAATGATAAACACATTATTAGAACTAAATGGATCTTTAAAAATAAGTTTGACGAACTCGGTAATATTATAAGAAACAAAGCTAGACTGGTTATACAAGGGTACACTCAGATAAAAGGCATCAATTATGATGAAACCTTTGCCCCAGTAACTCGTCTTGAATCTATCAGACTATTTATATCCATTGCTTGTTACAAAAAATTTAAAATTTATCAAATGGATGTTAATAGTGCGTTCTTGACCGGTGATTTACATGAGGAAGTATATGTTGAACAACTTAAGGGTTTTGAAGACCCTAAACATACTGATCATGTTTATTACCTGAAAAAGGTACTCTATGGATTGAAATAAGCTCCCAGGGCATAATACGAGAAATTGACTAAGTTTTTACTAAGTCATAATTTTATAATGGGGAGCGTTGATAAGACACTTTTTGTTAAAAAACACAATGATCACATATTGATAGTGCAGATTTATGTTAATGACATTATCTATGGATCTACTTGTTCTAACACGGCTATTAAGTTTATAGATTTAATGAAGTCCAAATTTGAAATGAGCATGGTTAGAGAACTAAACTATTTCTTAGGTTACAAGTAAAACAACTTCCTGATGGATTTTTTTATCTCGCAAATCAAATACGCTCTAAATTTGGTTAAAAAGTTTGGCTTTGAGAGTGGTAAAAATTTTGATACTCCTATGAGTACGAAGCTTAAACTCTCTAAGGATTCAATAGGTAAAAGTGTAGATCTTAAGTTGTATCGCAGCATGATAGGTAGTTTATTATATTTAACTGCAAGTCGACCTAATATTGCATTCAGCATAGGAATTTGTGCTAGATATCAATCAGACCCTAAAGAGTCCCACCTGATTGCTGTAAAGTACATTTTGCGATATGTCGCAAGTTCGGCCAAACTTGGCCTTTGGTATCCTCATGATACTAATGTTCAATTAGCCGGTTATTCGGATGCCGATTGGGCTGGTAATATTGATGACCACAAATCAACTCGCGGTGGACGTTTTTATGTCAGGAACTATCTAGCTTTATGGCATAGTAAGAAATAGAGTTCCGTATCACTTTCCATAGCTAACTCTGAATATATTGCAGCCGGTAATACTTGTACCCAACTTGTGTGGATGAAATGGATGTTAAGTGATTACAGATTCACACAAAATACTATGGTTTTGTATTATGATAATTCTAGCACAATTAACATTTCTAAAAATCCAATTCAGCATTCATGAACTAAGCATATTAACATTAGATATCATTATATTCATGAATTGCTAGAAGATAAGATTATTTCCGTGAATTATATTCTGACTGAAAATCAACTTGCAGACATATTTACAAAACCGCTTGACATAAACAAGTTTGCTAAGTTGAAATTGGATATGGGTATATGCAATATGATCTAAATTGCATGTTTATTTGTATTATATTGCATGTTTTTATTTTATTTTATTTTTGTAAATTTTTAAAATTTTAAAATTTTAAAATATGTTGAATTTTTGAGGTGCACGACTAGTCAAGTACACAGTCGACCAGTTCAAGTATGTACTCGACCAGTCGACTCGCTCGGGTTTGGGAGTTTTTATTACCTAAAAAGCATTTTTTTTTTTCATTTGCTTCATCTTCCCAACCAGCCCTAACATGACCGGAGGAACCCATCAGTGCATCTTTTTCTATTTCCTTGTAGATTTAAGTTCTTTGCACTTCCATTTCCTTATTTTTGTTGTTTATTTTAAGGTTTATAGTGGTTTGTTGGGTTTTCTAGCTAAAAATATGATTTACTTGAAACCCTTCTTTCATCTCTTGCATTGCTTATATTTCTTATCTTTCTTATTGCAATGGAGAGTAAAAATAAGAAGAAAGGTTCTTGTCATCCTTCTTCTTCTCGTTCCACTCCAATCATGGTGCGCCATATTCGGTCACTCGAAGAAGATCCCGAGTATGTGCGGAATATTCGATTACGCAACATGATTGTTGAACGAATAGTCAACTCTGATCATTTGGCACATTTTGGTATTATTCCACTCCTTTAGTTTGTAGGATGTGATAACATTTTACATTGGGGTGGTCCAGCATACCGTTCCATTACGCAGGCCATGTTTGCTTGCATTAGTGACTTCTCTACTGGAATATGACATTTATTATTACAACCAGAGAAGGTCCAATTGATGTAGACCATCACTTAATTTTTGGATTGATGGATCTTCCAGTTAATGATGACGGTATTCCTATTTCTACTCTTATAGCAAAACCATATGGGTTTGAGAAAAGAATGCTCACTAGAGTGTTATGCAACATAAATGCAGAATGAAGTTCTAGGAATGTGCTCAGTTTCAAATTTATGTTACCCCGATATAGGATTCTCCATCGTATTTTCATTTCTAATGTCTATCGTAGGTCTGGTAAGAAGACTGAGCTTACTACTTTCATGGTTCACATCCTTCACTCTATTATTACTAGTGTCTCTGTATGTCTTCTATCTCTTATCTATTACATCATTATTTAGTTTTGTCTCCATCCGGGTCATAGCGATATTCCATTTGCCTATCTTATGACTACACGGACAACCCATAGTCTTGTTGCTATGTCTGTTAGAGAAGCTCCCATTAACCATCTTCCATTCAACAACTTGAACATAAATAAGATGAATCTGAGGTTGGCTCATGTCCAAGTTGATGTGGGTGTTGGTGGAGCTACTGAAGCAATTGAAGAGGAGGATGCTTTGCCTTTAAATGATGTCAATATAGATAATTTATTTGATGATATTGAGTCAGACTCTGCGGCTGATCTTGACTTTCAGCCTTCTGACTTTGATGAGCATTTGAGATCCCTTGACGAGAAGGTAGAGGGTCTACATGTGTCCCAAGAAACTCAATTTAAAAACATGCATAAATATCTTAGGCACATTAACAAGGGACTACATCAGATAGATCCTTCTATTCCTTCTCCTTCATTTGGATCTGATTAGTTTTTCTTTATTATTCTAGATATGTAGTAATATTTTCTACTCTTGGATTTGTGTTGGAATCATGTTTGTTAGGATATTGCTTGGACACACTATTACTATTAAGTATGTGGACATGCTATTGTACTTTATGTTAATATTTTGATCATCATGGTGTTGCTATTCCCTATCTTATTTTACTTCTTCTCTTCTCTATATACATCTTTCCTTTGTCGTATTGTGACAAAAAGGGGGAGAAATTGTAGAGATGTGTGATGGTGATTGTGGAATATATGGAGAAAATATGGAGTGTGTATATTTTTTTACAAGTTCTACAAATCTCCTCTCCTGGATTGAGGGGGAGTAATGGAATGAGACGGAGATGTGGGGAGATGTGTCCATTGATCATTGATGTATTATTCTTTATTGTACATGACTGGTGCATCAGTCTTTATTGTACATGACTAGTGCATGATTCTTTATTGTGCATATTTCTTTATTTGGTTTTGTTACAAATTTTACAAAGGGGGAAATTGTAAATACTATTGTGAAAATCTAGCACCCATAGGATTGTCAAATTTTGTTGTGCCAAACCATTTACTATTTGCATCATGCTTTGAGTTGAAGTAATCAGTTTGGTATATTTTAAAGTTATCTACATCTTCATTAAACTTGCCTATATCTTCAAGTTGAAGTGAAGCATATTGAAGTTCATGTTTTCAAGATCAAATTCAAGAACTCAAGTTCAAGTTTGAAGTGCAACTACCATATGCTAAAGACTCAAGAATTCAAGCATAACTCATGATCAAGTTCAAGAGATCGAACTCAAGCTTCAAGTATCACAAGATATTAAGATTCGGAAGCGAATGATGTTTCATTTGTTCCTACTTACAAACAGGTTTGGATGACCCTAGATTGACCTTAGATAGTGTCATATTCATTGCATATTCTTTGTGGGTCATTTCATATGTTTATAGGTCTTTTTCTCGACTAGTCTTAGATCCTGTTCGACTAGTCTAAGTACTGGCTCAACCAATCTAAGAGTTTTCTTGACCAGTCCAATGTTTGTTGCTAATTTTTGGAATTTTCTGTTGGGCTCTCGACTAGCCTTGGGGACTGCATGACTAGTCAAGTGAATAGTGCTCGACTGGTCGTGCAGGCTCGACTCAAAGTCCAATAACATTTCTGGGTCCCACTCGACTAGTCGAGTGCAATGCTCGACCAGTCGAGTAACAGTCTTACCTTATCGTGCCAGAAAATTTAAAATTTTGTTGGTCCTTCGACCAGTCGAACCGACCCTTTGACCAGTCGAGTGAATGGTATTTTCACATATAAATAGAGACGAATTTTAGAGTTTATTCATTCAAAAAATGAAATCAAGACACCACTCTGAGAGATAAGTTTGTGATATTGTTAAGCTATATTGTGCTCATTTAATATTCTCTTTAATTAGCTTTTGTTATTTGATTTTGAGATCTTTATTCCAATCTTACTTTGAAAAGGGATTGAGTTTTCTCCGTTCTTGAGATCAAAATAAAATCAAGCTAGCCCAGGTTGATTTAATTAAAAATTATTTAGAACTAGAACCTTTTTATCTATGAGACTGGACATTGAACATCTTCATCTACATCGGATCGGTTCTACCAGGCTTCTTCAAAAGAGAATTTCTAGATAAGTTCATGTACATTTTGTATTCTCTTTTTGGTTTTTGAGGTTGTGCCAGAAAAATCTCTATTTGGTTTTGTCTGAGATGATCTAAAAAATCTCAGTGTGGGGTTTTTGGAATTGTGTAAGCCCAATCAAAGACATAATTGTAAAGGTTTTAAGGTGAACCTTTGAAAACTTTTTTCATAGTGAATGCTAATATCCCGAGGGAGTAAATATTAGGAGTGGAGTAGTTGTATGGCTATTTTCTAACAGTTGGTGTACACACAAGCGAACCACTATAATTTCTGGTGTTGTGGTGGATGATTGAATGTGCCTATGTGTATGAATGTTGTAATTTATTTTCAACACTTGTGGTGAATGGTGTAATTTATTTTATGCACTTGTGGGAATGCCGTAATAACTTAGTTTATTTTAATTGCTATTTCCTTTGCCTCTTTATTAGTTTGGGTTTTTGATACTTACAAACGTTCTAGTAAGGTTGTCCTGCCATAAGCCTTTGGTTTTTGGTGTTAGGTTGTCCTTAGAACTAAGTTTGTATCAACCTCTAAATACTAGTACATTTGAGGTTGTTATTTACTTGTGCTTCTTTATTATTCATTTGTGTTATTATTCTTTAAATTCTGAATTTATTTTTTAATTTGGCATAGTCCTATTCAGCCCCCCTCTAGGACATATAACTCAGCCTTTTCAATCTACAACAGCTTTAAAACTTTAATGTATATCTTAGCATGATCAAATTAAGGTCATGATCAAACCAAAGGGTTAAAAACCCGAAGTGCAGGGCCGTGATGTAGTAAAAACTCAGGTGTCCAAGTCAAACCATAGAGAGATTGGTGAGAACACAACTAATACTAAATTGGTTTTCTAGATTTTTAATCTAGCAAAGTAGAAATGATTTAAAACAATTAATAAAAGTGACTAAGAATCCAGGAATCCCAAATTAATAAAATTTGAACTTAATTTGTCTTCTCGAGTTGATAACTCAACTAGAACTAGATTTCAATCCAATCTACTCGAAAGATATAAAAGTAAATTCAATCTCAAATATCCAACATAGATTATAATCACGATAGGTTTGATCTCTTATGAAGATCTAGGTAATCATCACATGAAATCAAAAACATCTATTGTACTCTAAAGCTACAATAAATCAATCAATTTTACGGATTGATTCCTTCTTTAATCTAGGAATTCAATCACATCCAATCACAAATTAACATAAAAACTAAATAACTTTCATTGAAAATGAATTAAATATCAAATATCAAATATCTATCAAAAGGTTCATCCCTCTGCTAAGAGATTAATAAAGTATGACTAACATCTCAAAATAAAAAAAATAAATACAAATAAACTCAGATCGACAGATTGAAGAAGATGATCGATGCTGGACAAGATTCGCCTTCTCTAGAACCTTCCCTCTAACTTAATTTATGCTTAGAATGCCTAAAAAACACATCCTTAAATAGGAAAATTTTGAACCAACTTATGTTGTATATGCTATCGATTGATTGGTCGATGGATCAATCAATCATTTTCTAATAATGTCCAACAACTAATTTTTGAGTTGATCGATCCAATCTGTCGATCGATCCAACGCATCAAAAAGTGTTCAATAAGATTTTGTCAAAATTCTGAATTTTCATCAATCGATCGGACTCCTCCATTGATCATTCTAAATACTATCTAGAGAGTTCAACCTTAATTTTGATTTTCTACAGATCACTCAAGTGGATCACTCGACGTGGCTCAATATATCCTTGATCGATTGAATACTGAGTTCGATCGATTAAACTTCTGTTAGTTACTTTAGATCTTCATTACTTGATTTCAGTTGCTTTCACCACCTTGATACTTGATTTCTCCAGGTCTTTCGCACTTAATATCATCATTCCCGTCATCCAAATCTTCAGTTCTTCTTCATAACTTCCTTTGTTAGCTTTAATTCCTCCTTTTTACATCTTGGTTCCCAAATTCTCTTGCATGCAGAAAACATTCATTAGTATCTCGATATAAGATTCAAATGCATGGAAACTAGTGTAATTAAGAGGATAAATATGCAATATTTAAGCTTGATCACACCTCCTAAATAGCATTTTTCTAGTCTCAAGCAAAACATGTGAAAGATTCCAAATCTAAAAACAAATGACTAGAAAAACCAATCATGTAATCTCAAGTAATTCTCAAGACCAATCCAATCCAATCCAGAGAGGACCAAAGTCATTAATAGTGAGCATAACATCCATTTAAGCTCTGGTACTTTTTGAATATCTTAATTAAGTTTAGAGTAATATTCATACAATTAAATAAATCCCAATCCCAACATTGAGTTCCATGAATATACCATGTAATCCAGACTTATCACAACTACAGGTTTAGTACTCCTACTTTTATGTTCAAAAGGATAATTGAGGGAATGATCAAATCAACCAAAGCCTAAACCAAAACTTGCCTTATTGTTCAACACTTCATTCTTCCAATTCTAATTTTTCCAACAACGACTTTCACTCTATTTCTATTTTCTTTTCTGTATCAATATATTCTCTCTCTCTCTCTCTCTCTCTCTCTCTCTCTCTCTCTCTCTCTCTCTCTTTAGAAATAATTTTTTCATGGACAATTTTCAATAGGTAGTGCTTTTCGACAATTAATTTTTTAGTTGGGTATTAATAGCTCTCTTTCTTCTTTCTTTTTCTTTTTTCAATTCATTGAACATGATGGAAAAATTCCCTAGGGTTGATTCCTAGCACTCTCAATAATCATCAAGTTAACACTACAATATTCAACTGAAACTTTTTAGAGTACAAGCTAGATATGACATGTTAAATTCGTGACTTGTTAAAAGTTCAAATTGGCCAATTAAGAATTATTAAACTGAACTCAACTTTGAAATCTATTGAATAAGTAAAATCAATGCATAAAAAATTCTCAACATCAGGTATCTTATCATTCTAAACTCTCGAACTATCTTTAAAACACCTTATATTATAGAGATCAACATCCAAAAAATTTAAAAAATTTTAAAAAAATTTTGCTTAGAAATTCTCGCATTAGCAAAATTTGAAGATTTTTCTAATGAAAAACCCCACCCAACCTAAATTTTGCATTGTCATCAATATATGAATTATATTCAATATAAACAACATGAGAGTAACAAAATAAAGAGGAGTGGGTGAAATCGTACCTGAAAGACGATAAGTACAGGAGCGAGCTTCATTGATCGATGCATTAGCAAACTAAAAAACTAAAAAAAAAAAACTATTCTACCTAAGAAATAAAATCCTAAGAAAGCAAGGGAAATGATCTTCATCAAACTAGGAGATCAATCTTGATACACAGGATCTTCCATAGTTATGAACTCATCCCTTGAAGAAAAAATTTCCATAAACTATTTTAACTTTTGACCATTCACCTTAGAAACATTACTGTTTTTGGGATTCCTAACTTTGATGGCCCCATATGTATAAACATCCTTCACTATGAAATGGCTGGTCAATCTGGATTACAATTTTTCATGAAAGAAATGGAGACGAGAATTATACAGAAGAACTTTCTGAATTAGCTCAAACATTTTTTTTGAAAATGTTCTTGTCATGGAACATTTTTATTCTCTCCTTGTATATTCTAGCATTGTCATACACATCTTTCTTGATTTCATCTAACTCCACAAGATGGAGTTTACGTAATGATCGAACCCAAGGGTTGATAACCCCAAATGTAGGGCTATGATGTAATAATAATTCAGTGAGACCGAGATCGATCCACATGGAGATTGGTGAGAACGCAACTAGAACTAATCAGGTTGTTTAGGTTTTTAATCTAGAGGAAAATGAATTAAAACGGTTAAAACAATAATAAAAGACTAAGGATCCAAGAATCCACTTATAACAATCATAATATCTAATTCATTAATTCAACTCTTATAACTCAATTGGAATCAAAATTTTATTATATCCAATCAGAAAAGAATCCCATTAAACCAGTTATAAACACCAATAAAACATGAATTCAATTGAACAATTCTCTCATGAAACACTTAGAACTTAATCAGATGGAATCAAGAGTATTTACTGTAACCAAGGTCTATAATAGATCAAGGAATTGTACAGATTGATTCCTTCTCTAATTAAACTAAGAAATTAATAAACTAAAGCATTCATTATAACCAAAGCATTATAGAAATAAATAACTCAAAGGATTTAAAGAAAACTTCAAATCAAAATATTTTCCCATCTAACCTCAAAAAGAATTGAAACAAGACTAAAACGAGCAATATGGTCTAGATTCACTACTTTTTCAATGATAATATCCCTTGTACAGAAATCCCGAACATATTCTAGATCATTCTCTGGCGAACATATGGTTCGTACACCAATCGGGGTTAATCGGGAAGATGAACCGGTTCGAGCTTTACATACAGATTTTTTAGCTTGACATTCCATTATAAATACATAAGAGAAATTACAAGAAAACTATAAGGAAGAAAGTAGATCATATTTTGAGAAAAACACACTAAGAAAAGGTTTCAAATTGATGAAGAACTACTCAAACTTGCAAATCTAGTGAAGGACAACCAAAATCTAGAAGGAAATTGAAATAAAATCACTTACAAGAGATTTTGGTTGGTGGGTTGGTCAAATGGGGCACTGGCTAGCCGAGGAAGAAGATGTGAAATGAAAACAAATTAAGGGGTTTTCCCATTTTTTAGCAAACCTATACAATCTTCGCTTAGCCTGAGCATGTGCTCGGCTGGTCGAAAAATCTTAAAAATTTTGATTATTTATTTTATTGTAACATTTATTTTTATTTTCCATTTATCTTTTCATGCATTTCATAATTACAAATAAACATAAACATAAATGCAAAGAAAAGAATAATTATTTAACAATACAAAATTCAATATCATGCTTTAGATTTGAAAACTTAACATTGTCAAGTGGCTTAGTCAACATATTTATAAGTTGTTTCTTAGTTTGAATGTATTCCAACATAATAGTATTATCTTCAACTAATTCTCAAATGTAGTGATATCTATTTACAACCTTAAGTGTAGGGTTGGATTGTAATAATAACTCGGTATGACTGAGGTTGAATCCAAAGGGACTAAATTTGTATGTATTCTGAAAATAACTAGAAGCAGATCTAGAAGAATATCTAAAATAGAAATATGGAATAAAAGAAGTAATTGTGAATAAGTATCAACAATCAAAAGGGGACTAGAATGCCAACAATCCACTTGTAGCTATCAAGATGCTACCTTGCTTGATTCAAGCAAACACAACTGGAATTGGAGTCTTATCCTATCCAGTTGGAAAATAAAATAATTGAAGCACAATCTGAACTTTTGATTGAATTAGTTCACACATGAAAGAGTATTGTGATGATTAGAAGGGATTCTATCATCTGACCATGCCCAACAGACAATGGTGAACAACAGGATTTATTGATCTGACAATCTCATAATGGAAAAGAAGATATTCAAAGCTATTGCAACGTCTATTGTAATTTGAGTCACAATAAACCATAGAAAATTATAAATATTCTTTAAATTCAAACTAGAAATCAATAGAGTTCAACATAAATAAGAATCAAAGAAAAATAAACATCCTAACACGCTACAAGCTTCACTTCTTAGCCCTAGCTAAGAGATTAGCTAGTCATTGCTAACTCAAAAACATAATAAAAACAAAAGAACTACTAGAACCCATGAAGAAATTGAAGCGAGAGAATATCGTCGGCGCTCCACCTAGGCTTCCTTTTCCTTTCCAAACCAAAGAAAATGAAATTGCAGTAAAGACCTCTTTAGTTGAAGTAGGAATATACCAATATGTCCTAAAGGTGGGTGAATATGACTTTTTAAGATTTTTATGCTTATTAACAAGCCTATTAATCTAATCCTAAGTGATTAGGTATGAAGAGCATCAAGATATTATTAGAGTAACTCAAATGGCTTCCAAGCCAAATTAACGATCCAATCACAAAGCTATTTGAATGATAAACATGAAACAGTTTATAGTCTATGATGCATGTGACTGTGTGTGAAGTGTGATTAAATATAAAAGCATTTAAAGAAATCACACAAATAATAAGAGACAAAGATCAATCACAAACACAGTCATTTTTATAGTGGTTAAACTACTTGTCTACTCCACTCCTGGCAGATGCACTCAACCCTTGAGTGTGCCGGATTTCACTAAGGAGGTTTCACAGTGGTTCACCTCAAACCTAAGGTTTTAAATCAGGTTCACCTTCAACCTTTACAACCTACACTGAGGCTGACTGTTTATGCTCCTTGAGCAAAGGTCAACACAACGCACCCAGTTTTAGGCACATTGGCCAAGGATCCACATAAGGAACCTCTGTTTATGCTCCCACGAGCAAGGGTCAACACAACGCACTAGTTTTAGGCACACTGGCCAAGGATCCACACAAGGAACCTAACTGTTTATGCTCTCCACAAAGCAAGGGTTAACACAACGCACCACCATGTACACTCCCGCCAGAGGCCTCCTACGAGGGCTTGCATAGGTGAGAAACACCTTACACTCAATCCTAAAAAGGAATGATCACAAGTGTCCTCTGGACTCTAACAACTTACAAATAAGTGGATGAGTCCCATTCAGCACGTTGACGAAGATCTCCTCCTTGTTGATGAAGAATCTTTTGCTTCCTTGATCCACAACACAGATGATGTACCAATACACAGCTTCTGGTTAGGTCAAGATAAAATCCTACTCTATTAAATGTTTTCCTATAAGGAAGATAGAGTGATTCCAGTCATCTATACATAGAAGGCATCCCAGCTTAATGATTTGACATTAAGGTAGTAGCTGGAGGATCCTTGACTGCGGAAGTTCATTCCCCAATCCACTCTATTGAATATCAATGATGAGGGTGGATTAGAGGATAAACTCCCATGAGAGAAAGGGCTTTGGGTATATGATCTAAGGTAAAATACTCAAAAGCACTCTTTTCTTTCTCTACTAGCAACAATAGATAAGTCCTCTTTATATAGGCAAAAGGTTCCAACGGATATAAAATGGTCACATTTATGACAGAGTTCGATATCATCGAGCAGGGTCAATATCATTGAGCGTATACTCTCGATTACATCGACTTGCCGCTCAATGACACAAACTCAAATGTCATATGCTTTTGAACCCTTTTGACAGCTGGTCGATGGAATCGAAACACATGTCGATGTCATCGAATTTCGAACTCCGATATCATCGATGAGAAGTTTAATTCATTGATACTTTGAAAAATGAGAGAGACTTGCTATGAAATATTTCAGGTTTACAAGGATGATCGAGGGACCTTCGAGATCATCAAAATTTGAATGTCGATGATATCGATAGTTGTGTCGAGGCATCAATAAACCTAAGGAATTTTCGTTTAAGCTTGCTGGACAGTTTCTGTCCTTGTTCGATGCCATCGAAACCATACCGATATCATCGATATTTGAATATCGATTCTATCGAGTGACCCTCGATCATAGATAAACTATTCTGAAATAATTCCTAGAAGACTAGGCGCCCATGATTGATAATATCGCGGGCCTTCTGATATTATCGAGATTTGAATTTCGATGGTATTGAGAAGGGCTTCGATATATCGATGCACATGTGATTTTCTTAAGTAAAAACAGGGGCACCAGAGATCTGTTTGTCGATATTATTGAGTCACCTTCGATAGACTCGAGATTCAAATATTGATGATATCGATAGGTATATCGATACATTGATAAATCTGTCCAGAGGAATATGTGGTTGCTGGACGTATTTTGTCCTCTTTTCGATGATATTGTTTAAGCATCAAGGACATGGACAGCACAGGTCGATCAAATCGAGATGTGTATCGATAAAATCGATAAAGCAAGAAAATTTAAAGAATTTTCTAATTTTTAAAAAAGTTTTCTTAACTTAAAAACCCTATGATATTCTAGTTTGTTTTAAGGGTTTTATATACCTGGTGTTTTTGGACATGGGATGTGAGGCTTAGATTTACCTGTGGTGAGCTTGCACACATCCGGTTGAGGCAGATGCTTTGAGTTGATCTTCCTATGAGGCTTTGCAGTCTAGGTGACTCAACACTCACGCTAATTGACGAACCAGGGCACTTTCAATCTCTCCCTTTGTCAATTACGTGATAAAATACCAAAACACCCTAGAGTAGTATCTAGATAACCACATCCTAAATTGCGTGTACATGCATTTTACACAATTTTATAATTTGTAGTGAAACTGTGTACGCAACCTAGTATCTGCTCCCCCTAACTGTAAACTCCCCTTATCTTGGTGTAGCTGCTCCCCCTAACACCTACAACACCATTCAAGTAGATATACAATTTTCCGTTCGGGGTGTTTGAACTCTTCTCCCCCTTTTTGTTAGTCATTCACAAAGATATAACAGTTGATATTGACTGAAGTTTAAAGTATTTGGGAGAACCAACATTAAGAAGAATATGCATATAACAGATAGATGTATAATGGTCAAACAGTTGATTAATCAGACATCATTTGCAGTAAGTATGTATGCATAGCAGATTACATAGAGTAGTGATAGAAGCAAATAAACTAATGATCAAAACATCATATGCTTTTCACACCATAAACTTGATGAACCAAGAGATCTCAAAACATAATCATGGCAGTAAAATTAGTGAATTATAAACAACCATATTTAAGAAAATATCCAATACTTATACTACCCCAGACATCAGTAAACTTCATGGGCCCCCAACACCGAAGTATATTCTTTACGTTTCTCGGTATAGTAGCACCATCACACAACGCTCGAGTAACTTCACCCCATACACCAGGACCATTCATATTTCATTCTAATATAGGTATTCTAGTGACCTCTACACCAATCAATTAGCTTATCAGTCTAGGAGTGATGTGATCGGTCCGATTTGTGATAGCTACTGAAATAATTGGAGGATTATTTTCAACATTGTAGATTAGACACAAAAACTGATGCACCAGATTATGCTGAAATCCTCCACCAAGATTCATGACATTCCCCCATCCAATTAGTTCTAAGACATTAATGATCCCAAAAGGTGTAATGCTCTTCCTCTGAACTGACCGTTCTGCCACAAGGTTTAGGTTGAAAAGTGGAGATGAGCCAGTTGCTTTATTCTTTCCTTTCTTTCTCTTCATTGAGGGTTGTTGTGGAAGAACTAGATTTTTGGACATTTTTGTTTGAAAGGAAACCTATTCTGAGAAATGTAATCCCATTCCAAGATCAACCAGTGAGTCTCTTTTTCCATTCTTTCGTCTTTAATTTTCCAGTAATCGTCGATATCATCGATCATCGTTTCGATGACATTGGGGTATCTTATTGATATTTTCAATGAAGATCAGAAGGAAGTTCAACCGTCTCGATGATTCAGCTTTTCGAGAGATCTTCGATGGTATCGATTCTTGGTCGATGCAATCGAACTGTTCACTCAATTTATCGATAGGTGTCTTAAAGGTGAATGTTTTCATTTTTCAGCATTTAGACAATCTTTCATGTATACTATTAGTATATCTATGTATCAACCAACAAAATATTGTACAATCAATGCACACATCAAAATTATAAACATTTGAATGTTTAAATACAAAAGATTGAGGCGAGGAACCTCAGATATTTCATTTAGAGCTCAACAAAAATTGCATCATTTCAGCAAATGTCTAGATCTAGATGCATGACCTAGACTTATTTTTCTATGCCCAGTACTTCTAGGCATTAGTTCTTTCTTTGCCTCTGATAATGTAGTAGTGGTTGTTTGTGCAATGACCCTTACAGATTTTCCTAATTGGTTTAGGATTTCGCATTCTTGTTTGTTGAATTTGACCACATGCCCATTATCAAAAATTTGAGATATGCTTAGGAGATTATGTGTCAAACCTTTTATGCAGAAACCATTCTTATTTTTACACAAATTAATCCCTTTTATGATTCCCTGTCCAATTACTTTAGTAGTCCATTATAAAGATTCTTATAGTTTGAAAGAAGGGACTTGTCACCAGTGACATGTCTTGAGCAACCACTGTCTAGGTACCAATTAGTGTCATTGCTTGTTAAGTGATTTGAGTGAGTAGTAAGACAATTAATCTTTTCTTTAATTACCCACTTTGTGACAGGATTCTTACTTATAGTAGATTTAGTTTTCTTATTTGATTCAACTACTTGATTAGTTTCTGTGTTACTACTGGAGGCATCAGATTTTTCAAGTATTTGTGTTCCATACCCAGTTTTTGCTTTAGCTTTCTCATACCCTAAGCCATTTTTGTTATTTCCAGATTTTCCCATACCTAAAAGTTTTTCTAACTTCTCACCACTCTGGGAAAACTTACATTTAACTTGGCAATTTTTCTGGACTCTTCTAGATCAACTAGGAGTGTATGATTTTCATTTTAAAGGAGCATATTTTTATCTTTTAATTTCTTAACTTGTTTTTTTAGTTTTTTGGACTTGGATTTAAGGAAGGAGTTAATTCTCTCAAGTTTATCATTATTTGAGTGATATTGCTGTAAATTATTGATTAGATGTGTATTAATTTCTAGGGTTTTATCCAAATCTTTTTGCAGCAATTCCTTTTTGTTCTCAGATATTCCAAGTCTTTTAACCACTTTGATGCTATAGATATAAAGTTGATTGCAAGCTTCTTGTAGTTTGTTTTGATTTTCTTCTTCCTTTTCCATTTTCTCATTATTTGACGGAAATGATTCAGAGGCTTGTTATTCTTTCTCGTTCTCAGATTCACTAAGAATGATTGGGGTAGTGGAGACCATATGAATTTTCAAGGATTTCTGGTCTCCATCACTCTCTGAGTCACTAGATTCTGAGTTTGACTCTTTTGTATCATCCCATGTGGTAGCCATTGCCTTGCCCTTAGTTTTTCTATTTGGGCATTCAGTAAATAGGTGTCCATACTTCTGACAGGTATAACATTGTGGTTCTGGTCTTTCACCAAATTTGCCTGTAGAGGGTTTGTTGTCCACCTTTCTACCTTTGGAGGGATGACCACGATTCTTTTGAAAGAATTTCCTGAATCATTGTGCCATAAAAGCCACTTCCTCATCTTCATCTTCCTTTTCACTTCCACTATCCTCATTCATTATTTTCTTTGAAGTTTTGAGGACAATTGTTTTGGATTTTGGGTCTGTTTGAAGTGTAGTTTAAAAGTTTGTAAGGAACCTACTTGTTCTTCTACTTTCATTTCATCAGTATTCCTACACTCTTCAATGGTTGTTACTTTGGGATTAAACCATTCCGACAGTGATCTCAGTATTTTCCTATAGATTTTAGGAACCGGAACATTTTCTCCCAATCCACCCATGGAGTTGCAAATGATATTCAACTTTATGAAAAACTCCATAAAGGTCTCATGCTCTTCCATTCTGAGACTTTCGAACTGTGAAGTAAGGAGTTGTAGTTTAGATCTCTTCATAGTGCTTGTACCTTTATGAGTTGTTTTCAATAGATCCCTTGCTTCTTTGGATGTCCCACACATACTTATTTGATTAAATATATCTTGGGACATGGCATAGTAGATGGCGTTCATAGCTTTAGCTTCAGCTTCAGCTGTCTGTTTTTCTTTATCGAACGTCATCCACTTTTCTTTGGGTTTGGGTTTTGTGATGGTTGTGCCACTGTCAAGTATAATTTGTTCAGTTGGTGGCACATATCCACTTTCAACTATCTCCCAAAGATCATGATCCAAAGATCTCAGAAAGTAGTGCATCCTAGCCTTCCAGTATGCGTAATTTGAGCCATAAAAAACTAGAGGCCTGGTGACTGATGAGCCCTCTCCTTTGGCCATATTCCCAACTTCAGTCAAGATCAGTCTCTAGGTGGTGAAGCCCTTAAAGAGAGACCCGCTCTGATACCAATTAAAATTGTGGTAAAGACCACTTTAGTTGAAGTAGGAATATGCTAATATATCCTAGAAGGGGGTGAATATGACTTTTTAAGATTTTTATGCTTATTAACAATCCTATTAATCTAATCCTGAGTGATTAGGCATAAAGAGCATCAGGATATTATTAGAGTAACTCAAATGGCTTCCAAGCCAAATTGAGGATCCAATCATAAAGCTATTTGAATGATAAACATGAAACAGTTTATAGTCTTTGATGCATGTGATTGTGTGTGAAGTGTGATTAAATATATAAGTATTTAAAGAAATCACAAACACGGTCATTTTTATAGTTGTTCGACTAGTTGTCTACTCCACTCCCAGCAGATGCACTCAACCCTTGAGTGTGCCGGATTTCACTAAGGAGGTTTCACAGCGGTTTACCTCAAACCTAAGGTTTTAAATCAGGTTCAACTTCAACCTTTACAACCTACACTAAGGCTGACTGTTTATGCTCCCTGAGCAAGGGTCAACACAACGCACTCGGTTTTAGGCACTTGGCTAAGGATCCACACAAGGAACCTCTGTTTATGCTCCCACAAGCAAGGGTCAACACAACGCACCCGGTTTTAGGCACACTAGCCAAGAATCCACACAAAGAACCTAACTATTTATGCTCTCCACAGAGTAAGGGTCAACACAACGCACACACCACGTACACTTCCACTGGAGGCCTCCTACGAGGGCTTGCAAGGGTGAGAAACACCTTAGACCCAATCCTAAAAAGGAATGATCACAAGTGTCTTCTGGACTCTAATAACTTACAAATAAGTAGATGAGTCCCATTTAGCATGTTGATGAAGATCTCCTCCTTGTTGATGAAGAATCTTCTACTTCCTTGATCTGCAACACAGATGATGTACCAATACACGGCTTCAGGTTGGGTCAAGGTCAAGACGGAATCCTACTCTATTAAATGTTCTCCTATATGGAAGATGGAGTGATTCCAGTCATCTATACATTCAAGGCATCCCAGCTTAATGATTTGACATTAAGGTAGTAGCTGGAGGATCCTTAAGTGCTGAAGTTCATTCCCCAATCCACTCTATTGAATATCAATGATAAGGGTGGATTGGAGGATGAACTCCCACGAGAGAAAGGGCTTTGGGTATATGATCTAAGGTAAAACACTCAAAAGCACTCTCTTCTTTCTCTATCAGCAACAATAGACAAGTCCTCTTTAATAGGCAAAAGGTTCCAATGGATATAAAACGGTCACATTTATGACAGAGTTCGATATCATCGAGCAGGGTCGATATCATCCAGTGTATACTCTCGATTGCATCGACTTAGTGCTCGATGACACAAACTCAAATGTCATATGCTTTTGAACCCTTTTGCCAGCTGGTCGATGGAATAGAAACACATGTCGATGTCATCGAATTTCAAACTCCGATATTATTGATGAGAGGTTCGATTCATCAATACTTTGAAAAATGAGAGAAACTTGCTATGAAATATTTTAGGTTTACAAGGATGATTGAGAGACCTTCAAGATCATCAGAATTTGAATGTCGATGATATCGATGCTGTGTCGAGGCATCGATAAATCCAAGGGATTTTCGTTTAAGCTTGTTGGACAGTTTCTGTCCCTATTTGATGTCATCGAAACCTTAATGATATCATCGATATTTGAATATTAATTCTATCAAGTGACCCTCGGTCATAGATAAAATATCCTGAAATAATTACTGGAAGACTAGGCACCCATGATCGATAACATTGCGGGCCTTCCAATATCATCAAGATTTAAA
The DNA here is from genome assembly GCF_029962835.1 of Magnolia sinica. NCBI lineage: Eukaryota > Viridiplantae > Streptophyta > Magnoliopsida > Magnoliales > Magnoliaceae > Magnolia > Magnolia sinica. The sequence goes on along the minus strand of NC_080575.1, from coordinate 64,266,307 downwards.
TTTTGATGGTATCGAGAAGGGCTTCGATATATCGATGCACATGTGATTTTCTTAAGTAAAAATAGGGGCACCGGAGATCTGTCTGTCGATATTATAGAGTCACCTTCGATGGACTCGAGATTCAAATATCAATGATATAGATAGGTATATCGATACATTGATAAATTCGTCCAGAGGTATATGTGGTTGCTGGACGTATTTTATCCTCATTTCGATGATATCGTTTAAGCATCGAGGACATCGACAGCATAGGTCGATCATATCGAGATGTGTATCGATAAAATTGACAAAGCAAGAAAACTTAGAGAATTTTCTAATTTTTGAAAAGGTTTTCTCAACTTAAAAGCCCTATGATGTTCTAGTTTGTTTTAAGGGTTTTATATACCTGGTGTTTTAGGACATGGGATGTGAGGCTTAGATTTACCTATGGCGAGCTTGCACACATTTGGTTGAGGCAGACGCTTTGAATTGATCTTCCTATGAGGCTCTGCAGTCTAGCTGACTCAACACTCACGCTAATTGACAAACCAGGGTACTTTCAGAAGATGCTTTAGAGCATCCTAGGGACTCCTATTTATAGTTGTGGAACTCCAACTTTTACACCAAGTTGGAAAAATTTATTAACAGCCTCAAATTTATGCACTTTACATAAGCTCCGTGTATGCCTTCGATGCCATCGAAGAGCCTTCGATTAAATCTTTGATGCCATCGAAGTGCCTTCGATGCCATCGAAACTTGTCCAGAACTGTCCAAGGAGTTTGGCTTAAAAAATCCTGAAATTCTCGATTGAATCGAACTAGCTTTGATTGCACCTTCGATGCCATCGAAGTGCCTTCAATGGAATCGAAGTATATTCTGGCACTTTTTCAAAATTTGGCCCCAGAATTTCAGAATTTCTTTTTTGAAGTCAATTTTCAGGATTCATTTTCTTCACTTCAAATCTTCGATTCTCATCATTTCTCACTTCGTTTCCTTGGATTTTTGACATGTGAATTCTTTAATCTTGGTCTCCTAAGATCCATCCCTTGCCTTTGTGATTCTTAAGCATTAAATCCATGCATTTAACATTCTCTTCAATCCAAGTTCTCATATTCACCTCGCAATACAAACATGTATTAAATATACCTATTAAGAATTTTCATGTTCATAAAACCAAGATATAAACAGGGAAAAATGTGTAATATTTGACACTCAACAATATCATATGTCAATTGCTTTGTACGAGAATGTTGAATAGGATTTTTAGAGATATTTATTACATTAGAATTATCGCAATATGGTGTCATTATATCTTGGGTAATTCCATAGTCAACTAGCATTCTTTTCTTCCACATTAGCTAAGTGTAAGCATTCCCTGTGGAAATTTATTCAGACTCTACAGAAGAAAGAGACAGAGTTTCGCTTCTTGTTAAGCCATGATACTAATTAGTTTCCAACATAAAAACATCCACTACTGGTAGATTTTCTATCATCAACATTTCCTAACCAGTCTGTGTTTGTATAAGTTGCAATTTGTACAAACGTATCATGTGGATACCATAAGCCTAAATTCGCAGAACTTGCAACATATCTAATTATCCATTTAACGACAAATAAATGAGATTCTTTAGGATCATACTGATACCTAGTATAGATTCCAACACTAAATGCAATATCAAGTCTACTAACAGTTAAATATAGAAGACTACCGATCATACTGTGATATAATCAAGAATCTACACTTTTACCTGATTTAACTTTTGAGAGTTCAAGAATTGTACTCATCAGAGTATTGAAATTCTTACCATTCTCAAAGCCAAACTTTTTTACAAGGTTCAATGCATATTTGGTTTGAGAGATGAGTATACCATCTTCAAGTTGTTTGACTTGTAATCTAAAGAAATAGTTAAGTTCACCGACCATACTCATTTCAAACTTGGATTTCATGAGATCTGCAAACTCAATAGATAGATTAACGCAAGTAGATCCATAGATAATATCATCAACATAGATTTGAACAATTAGGAAATTATCATTATATTTTTTGATAAATAGAGTTTTATCAACACTACCCATAACAAAATTATGATAATTAAGAATTTAGTCAACTTTTCATACCACGCTCTAGGAGCTTATTTAAAACCATAAAGAGCCTTTTTAAGATAGTAAATATGATCAGGAAGTTTGGGATCTTCAAAACCCTTTGGTTGTTCAACAAAGACTTTCACGTTTAGATCACCATTTAAAAAATCACTTTTTACATCTATTTGATAAATTTTAAAATTTTTATAGCATGTAATGGAAATAAATAATATGATTGATTCAAGGCGTGCAACTGGTGCAAAGGTTTCATCGTAATCAATACCTTCTATTTAAGTATAACTTGTATAACTAGTCGGGCCTTATTTTTTATAATTTTCACAATATCATCAATTTTATTTTTTAAAAATCCACTTGGTTCCAATCACATGTTTGTAAGTAGGTCTGGAAACCAAATACCATACATCATTTATAATAAATTGATTTAATTAATCTTGTATGGCATTTATCCAGCTTTCATCAGCGAGTGCTTCATTTACATTACTCGATTCAATTTGGGAAGTAAAGCAGACATGATTACATATATTTTCTAGTTGTCTTTTTATCTAAACACCAGTGTGAGGGTTACCCAGTATTTGATTAGTCGGATGGTCTTTGACTAACCTTAGCTCAGTATTGTTTGATTCAGATGAAGATTCAAGTAGATTAACTAAATTGATATCATCAGCATCATGATCAACACTGGGTGTGATGGATTGACCATCTATCACAACATTTATAGATTCTTGTATAACCCCGATTCTTTTGTTAAGAACACGGTATACCCGACTATTTAGGGCATAGCCTAGAAATATTCCCTCATCGCTTTTGGCTTCAAATTTTTTTAAGTTTTCATGGTCACATAAAATAAAGCATTTACTTTCAAAAGTTTGACAATATTTAACGGTGGACTTTTTGTTAAACCATAGTTCATAAGCTATTTTATTTTTAGCTTTGCAAATATAAACATGATTAATTATACAGCATGCAGTACTAACAACTTCAAACCATAAATTTTTAGGTATGTTCATGCTATTTAGTATTGCACTAACTATTTCCTGTAGAATTTTAATTTTTCTTTCAGTAATCCCATTTTACTGAGGTGTTTTTGGAGCTGAGAATTCATACAATATACCATGATCATTGTAGTATTTCTCAAAATTTCTATTTTCGAATTCAGTTCCGTGATCACTTCTAATTTTGACCACATATAACTCTTTTTCAGTTTGGATACATTTTATAAGTTTTTTGACTTCATCAAGAGTGTCTAATTTTTCTCTTAGAAAGGCTACTCAAGTATATCTATTATAGTCATCAACCACAACAAAAAAATATTACTTTTTACCTCTACTCTCCGTTCTAATTGGTCCGACTAAATCCATATGGAAAAGTTTAAGAGGTCTAACCATGGCTAAGGAGTTCACTTTCTTGTGACTACTCCTAACTTGCTTGCCTATTTGACATGTGCTATAAACTTTTTCTATCTTTTTTAGTTTGGGTAGGCCACGAAAGTGATCTCTTTTGCTCAATTTATATATATCTCTATAATTTACATGTCCAAGATATTGATGTCATAGTTTAGTCTCATCTGTTTGGACCATGTAACATGAATGCTTTGTTTAATAAGAGTTATCAATTATATAACAATTTTTAAAACTTTTGTGACCATTTAATATTACGTTTCCTTTTTCATTTATTATCTCACATCCATGATCTGAAAATTTTATGCTATGTTTATTATCACAAATCTGAGATATGCACAGAAGATTATGTTTTAATCATTCAACATATAGAACATTTTTAAAGAGAGGTAAGTTAGGAAGTTGTACATTACCTTGGCCAATAATCTTACAGTTGCATTCATCTCCGAATGTAACTGAGCCACCATTTATTTGGTTGATGTTTGAGAGTATAGCCTTATCACCTGTCATGTGTCTCGGACATCCACTATTCAGGTACCATCTTGAATGGCTACTTGCTTTGAAAGCTGTGTGGATTATAAGACACTTAACCTTTTGAACCCATTTCATTATGGTTATAGATTTAGGAGGATCTCCTGCTTTCTATTGTGTTTTAAGATTTCTCCTTTCACTATATATTCTACTTATATCAGAGTTGGATTTTAATAGCTCTTTAAGAAAGTCCACTGTTTTATTAGTTAAAGAAGGATTTTTGTTATTATTCCTTTGATGTTAGCAGTTGGCACTTTTTTTTTAAAAAAAATATTAAAGTGACTTAAAAAGATTTTGAGTTTTTGAAGTCATTCCTTTTATAGTTTAATTCTTTTAGAGTCTCTGCTTTGGAGTTCAAGGATTCTCCTTTTACAAAGGTAGGAACAGAATCCTTAGATTTCAAAGAATTATTTTTAATATAACCTAGTCTAGACTTGTCACCCATCGCCTAGATGAGGTCAACAAATTTTCAAGTTTTTGGTCACCAAGGGTATATTTCCAATTATCCTTTAAACTCCGAAGGGAGGAAACTTCAAGTTTTAGTTTCTCATTTTTTATTTTAAGTTTTTGCAATTCTCAAGACTTAAAACTCAAATATAATTAAGTCTTTTCAAAACAATAAAAAAATATGAGATTTTTCTAAAACAAAAATTTCAAGTTCTAATTGTATTTTAGCATAATTTTCTTTTTGAATTTTCAATTTGGCTACAATTTTACAACTTTCTTTGTATAGGGCATCATATGCATCGTAAAGATCATCTTCATTTTCACAATCACTTCTTAGATTTTCATAATCAAATATATCACAGTTATATGAAAAAGTGATTTTGGCTATAGTCATAAAGGCTTTCCAATCGTTTACATTTTCCTAGTCTGATTCATCAGTTTCAGAATTTTAGACTCTGATTATTCATCCCAAGTAGCTATCATGCATTTTCTTCAAGATTTATCCTTTTTTAGGACATTTAGAAGGTAAATGCCCACATTCAAAATGGTTAAAACATTGGGTGTCTTTTGTTTTGAATTTCTAAAAAGTTGAATTTCCTTTTCTTTTATCAAATGTTTTTGAAAATCTGTTCTTTTCTTATTTTGAAAATTCTATAAAATTTATTTGCCAACATAGCCATATCATCTTCATTTTCTTCAAAATCAGAATTTTCGTTAGAATCCTTTGAAATAGATTTAGAAAATTTAAGAGCAATGGACTTGATTTTAGGAGCTTTGAAATTTAGCTCATAAGTTTAAAGAGAACAACTAACTCTTTAACTTTCATAGTTGTAACACGCCGGATTTCGAGGGTCGAGATTAAATGCATTACTTATGCAACGTAGATAATGACGTTTAGATGTTGTCCATATTAGTGCATTAAACATGAGAGGGATTATACCAAAATAACATATCATACTCCAGAGACAATTTAATTTAGCAAGCGGAAGACTGAAACACATATATATATAAGTATGTAAGGGTGTCGCAACCTCCAGAGTATGAGCATGATACCGGGCTGAATATAAACATGTATTGTTTTAAAGTTTACAAAATATCAAAATGTACATGTCTAATTAATCCATGTATCCCTGTAATCCTGTCAAATCAGCACGAGGTCTACATAGACCCGCCTGATAGCTGAACATAGGAGAATTCCTCCTCATCTATGAAGTCCAGATCAGCTGCATAGACTCCGGCATCACCTGCATCTAAACCAGAGTCTGGTTGGTGTTTTAAAACACCGTCCCAGAGTGAGAGTGAGTGATCAACTCAGTAGTACTATAAGGCAAAGGTTAACATCTTATCAATTCAATCAAGAAGTAATGATAAAGCATTACAACAATCACTTCCTAGCTACTCTTGTTAATGCAGGGATGGTGTGCAATAATGATGTATGCCCTCGCATAAAGCTCCCTCAAAAGCGACTCCGTCAACCGTTCACGCATGACAAACTCCCTAAACGTGTAACTTCCTCGCCAAAGCGCATGCAATGCAGTGCATGGTCATTTTAGTCAATTAATTAATTAATCTTATTCATATAGCAGATTTGGAAAGCTAAGGTACCTCCCTTTATATCATTAACCCAAACCGAAGGATCCAACTAGGGTCGTCAATCCTAGTTAATCACATACGATAGGCAAGTTTTAGGGCATCACTCCTAATGAAAAGTAGTGGATAGGCAAATTTATGAGTTTATACTCAAGGTCACTATGGGGAGGCTCATCACCTCAGCGTAGGCCGACAGCTCGAATACAGTATCCCATACCACCGCATTCGGCTCACGAGTTTGGATTGCTCACTGGTCACTACGGGAAGGCTCGTTACCCCAGCGTAAGCTGACAACTCAACCATGGTGTCCCATACCATCATGCTCGGCTCATGAGTCTTAGCGGATTGTGGTACCATGGTTGAAACGGGTCTTTACATTGGTAAGTGGTACCTTAGATTCAAGCAATAGTGTCCATACATGGTAAACACATAATAGGCCAGTTGGTTTATTTGACGTGTTGAATTGGTACCGGCGCATGCCAAATTAATCGACATGGAGCGCATAAGCACTCCACATGGCCTAACCACTGTCGATAATTGCCGTACGACCTAGATTCATCGAACGTATCTACTGTGGCGAAGCTAGTTCGGCCACTCAAACGGGAATCATTACTGATTGCCTGGACCACATTGTAGTCCCAATCTTACTTAAACGTAGCATGTAAATATATATGTTAATCATATCAGCATTTAACAAATAATTCAAATCAATATCTCATTTGAGCATTTCACCAAACATATTGAACATGTTACCAAACATTGCATTTCATCATAAATTTGTATAATCGAAATTAAAATTACATGAAGGAAACCATACATATAGATAAGGTAATTGAGAATCCTATCTTAATACCCTTATTAAATACAATTCATCAATAATTTCTCATTCGGACATTTTATCAAATACTTAGACTACACATTGCCAAATACATAGATTAGATTAGTTATGACATGAACTATAGCAATTCATTTCACAAAGAGATCGTGATACATACAACAAGCATGAATCCTAGATTCGTAGTCAAGACAGGCACAAATCACAATTTCATATTCATTCAAACATTTCAATAAACACATGGAATGCATCATATATTCAACATAGTTCACACATGTATAACATATCGAAAACATCGTAACTAAGATTACATGGTAGCAATCAAGTCAGACATAAATCATTAGTTGACATTGATAGCCTTGAAAAACATAACCTAAATGTTTATAGTCCGCACCTTTATTCGGAGTACTTGTTTCGAACTTGGTTCAAATCCTACATTCCCAAACACAAAACTACGGGTACCTAAATCATGAAATAGGTTAGATATTTCGTCGATTACTCAATCTGACTTTCTAAATCAAGATTAGGGTTAGGATTTCTTACCAAAATCATTGTTGAAATGAATCAATTATCTAGATGTAAAGGCGATTCAGTGCATGGAGTAGCAGGAAAGAATCACTGCAGTAAACTCCAAGGATTTCTCCTCACTCCCTACTCTTTTCTCTTCCTTTCTCTCTTCTCTCTCCTAGGGTTAGAGAAAAATTCCTATGCGATAGGTATGGGGTGGTTTAAGGGCTTTATATAGGCCCAAAACTAGTGCAAATGGCCCAGGGCCATGGTATACTTGATTTACATTCAAAGGGCGACTGTTTCTGACGAATGGGGTTCATTTGGAGGTCCACTACTCACTTATAGCACCGGGTAGGTTCCTTGATGATGGATCTATGCCAGGATGTGGTTTCAACACAATTGGATAGGCCAATCGATCGTGAAAGACCTGTATCAGATCAACGGTCATTGTCACTCGATCAGGGCCACAAGTATACCGATATGTGCAGGGAAATTTTCCTGATCCATGGGTGAAGTTTGGTTAGAAACTGATGGTTTAAAATCCTCAATTTCGCGTGTGAGTGAATGACCCAATTCACTTAAGTTTCCTTTCATTTTCTAAAGATATTCACGTTTCTCACGCACTTCATTTAGGGCTCAAATTGTGCATTTCTAGATACTATCTGGGCTTGATTCCGGCGATGGCTGTCAAGCCCAGTAGGACGGACATAACCCTATAGTTTCGCAGTCATTGGATTTTCGACGTGCGGTCCAGGTCCAATACAGAGTTTCAATGTACTCTCGAGAGCGACAGGCTCTTGAAATTTCACCTAGGTCTTTAAGGGACATTGCATTAGTGGTATTAATGGTTTTAGGCCTTACCATTTGTGAAAACGGTGGTTCGAGTTAAATCCACCAATTATTTAGATTAACACTTAACTTATTTTTGCCTAAATTACGACGGGATACGATCCTTAGGTATTTTTGCCTGAGGCGGTACTCGGGTCTTTGTATAGATTTATTTAGGATGTTATTGTCAAGCCCAGCAAGATGGACATAGTCCTATAATTTTAGAACTAGTGGCCCACTAACGAGCTGTCTAGAGCTTGTTCAGGAAATCGCGACATTTTTGGAATGAATTAGGTATCAATATTTCTTGTGCATAATTATTAGGGTTTGGATTATCTAAGTTCATGGTGTGACCTATTCGCAACCAGTGGAAATGAAGCTTCGATTATAATCACTCTAAACCGTCGGTTTTTAAGCTAAAAGGATACTGACTCAGTTTGGTTTGTTAATTAAAATTTGAGCCGTAATTGTCACAACTTTTGGCATGTCTTTATTTAGTTATGGTCATCTCAATTAGTCAGTGATAGGTCGGCTAGAATTGGACCCTACATGAATAAGTTCGAAGAAGAAGCTCGATGTTAAAGTGATAGGGCGGATTCGTTGGTCTTCTACGGTCGATCAATCCTATTTGTATGGTTCTTTATCGGTACCAGCCGCGTATAAGCCCATCTCGAGTGTCGAGGGTTAGTAAGTGATAACGTGGCTAGTTATAAAAAAGAAAATTTAAGAATTTTTGAAAATTTCAAAATAGTGAAAATTTGGGGTGTTACAATAACATTTGTATGCCTTAATTCTTGTATAGTAGTAACTTTTGAATTGAACCTACCATGAAGTTATCGTAGTATTTTTGTGCAAACCTTATTTTCAAGGATTTTATCTTTAAGACCCCTCATGGAATTTACTATGACGTCATTCAGTTTCGTATAGAAGTCCATAAAAGACTCATTTTCTTTCATTCGAATTTCCTCAAATTTGGTTGTGAGGATTTGGATTTTAGATTTTTTGACAATAGTAGTTCCTTCATGTGTCATTTCGAGAATGTCCAATGCTTGTGTAGCTATATTTCATGAAATGATTCTTTTTAATTCATCTGGCGATAGAGCGCAAGTTATTGCATTTAAGGCTTTTGCATTTGCACTACTTTCACTTTTCTAAATAGTAGTCCAAAAATTGTATGTGGTTTCTTTTATTGATATGGTTCCATCATCGACTATTGCTTCCATCATAGGAGGGATCCATTTAGTTACAATAGCTTGCCACACACTTTAATCAATGGATTTGAGGAAAATCCTCATCCTGGCTTTCCAATATGAATAATTAGATCCATAAAAGGGAGGTGGACTAGTAATTGATAAACTTTTAAAATTTAACATCTTGTAGATCTGGATCTAGCTCAAGGAGGTAAATCTAAAAAATAAAAATGAAACGAGCAACCGTCTTTAATACCACTTGAAATGGAGAGATGGTGATGTGTTAGAAGGAGGGGGGTGAATAGGATAATGCCAAAAAATGAAATAAATGCAGAATATGTAAAGATTACAAAAATCTTAATCTCTTGATTATTGAAACCTTAATTCCAAATAATTCATAGGATAACCTTCACTTAAAATATTAGGAAGGGCAACCTTATTTCACGAATTTCTTTAAAATCAATCTTTCAAACTAGTGACAAAATATAAAAAGATGACAACATTCACCACAAGAATGAAATAATAAATAACATCCAATCACTAAAAAAGAATATAGCATTCACTACATGGCACAAGGAGTTATAGTGGTTTGGTGCTTAAAACAACCACACTTACTTCACTCCCAAAATTACTAGCCTTATAATTTTGGCTTTCACTATAATAAGGTTTTCATAGGGTCACGTTCACAAACTGATACAATTCCTTGTGATTTTGACGGGCTCACCATAAAACCCCTTTGTGATTTTCACGGGCTATCACAAATAGAAACCCCACTAAGATTTTTATAGGCTAACTCAGATAAAACCTCACTAAGATTTTCACAGGCTATCATAGAAAAACCTAAATAAGAAAACAGTAAATATACTTATCTTCAAATGTAGAAGACGTGATAGAAGCTTGTAGCGAAAGGACTTCTTTCTTGAACATAGATGTCGTGGTGTTCAATCAAACAAAAAAGAGTCTAGGGTTCTATAGATTTTTAAAATGGAAAACCCAAATGTTACTTGATTCAATTATCTTAGATATTAAAGAAAAGTACAGTTTACCCTCTTAGAATAAGATTAAAATGATCTAAAGATAAGAGAATTGAATAAGCTATAAAATTTTTTTTACAAATACCTCACTGATAGCTTTGCCGAGGACTTGAGCTTCTCTCTCTTAAAGAAGGATTATATTAATTTTCATTATCATTTGGAATGATAGAAAGCCTCAATTTATCAGCAAGGAGATTGAATATTCAGCTAGCCTAAGATTGGCTTTGGCTAGCCGAATTTTCATCAGAAGTTGTTATTTTGTTTGGGCTTGAAGTTGAGATGGCCGAGGAAGTTAGGCTAGTTGAACTAAAAGATAGGTTGGCCGAATTCTAGGGTAAAAACACTTATAAAAACCTAATATAATGAATTTTTAAAAGCACCTATTCCTAAGGTCTTTCTAGGGTTATACAACGTGTGTTTTAAAAAATATCTGAGTCACCTTGTCTTGAACTTTGACTTGACTTTATCTTGAATACGGGCGACGATTTCTTTGAGAAGATGTGTCAATCTTGACTTGATAATAAGTCGATCTTGAGCTGATTTTAAGGCATATAGAGTAATTGTGATTCCATACTTTTAATCTGACCTTGAGGAACTTTTGTCTTATGAAATTTGACAACCTATGCATGCTTAGCATAATAGCACTTGCATAGAGGGAGGGACAGTCGACCACGAGAAAGTTGATCATTGTCGTCGTCTAGTTCTATCCCTCTCCTACAGTGACTGGAAGGAGTATAGATCCTTTTGAAGTGACTTTTTCTCCTGTGAATTCGAGCAGAGAGGTCCGGACAGGTCAGAGTCGGGATCTACCAATCCCATCTTGTCGAACGCAACAACAAAGAGGATGTTAGTCGAGCTACCAGTGTCCACCAGAATACGAAACACCTTGCTATTGGCTATAGTCATGACCACCACTAGGGCATCATTGTGGGGGTGGTGGACTCTGCAGGCGTCCTCTTCAGTGAAAGTTAGCTTGCAAGGGACCATTCCCTACTCTTTCAGAGGTCGACAGGTGAGGTGTATATGATGTTCAGGACTGTTATGGCTGATGTTCTAGGCATCAACCTTTCAGATCAGTTCGAATCACCTCCTCCTGTTCACAACCCTAAGTGTAGGGTCGCGATGCAGTAATAATCTCGGTAAGACCAAGGTCGAATCCATAGGGACTAATCTCATACGTTTCTGAAAGTAACTAGAACTAGAGCTAGAAGAAGATGTAAAACTAAATTTAAAATATTTAAAAGAGTAATTGTGAATTTATAATTAAAACTTATAAGTTTAAAGGTGGGAACTAGGGTTAAGGATCCACTTATAGCTCTTGGGATGTTACCTTGCATGATTCAAGAGATCCAACTGGAATCAGAGTCCTATCTTATCCAGTTAGAAAAAGAAGAGACGGTCATATCTCTAAACTTCTCATTAATCTAGTCCTTAAAGGAGGAGAATTGGGAAGATTGGAAGGGATTTCATTGCCCAACCATGCCCATGGGACAATGGTGAATAACAAAATTTACCAATCCAGTAATCTTAAATAGAAAAGAAGATATTCATAGTTATTGCAGATCCATTGTAATTTAACTCACAAGAAACCATTGAAAACTGAAAATATTCCTTAAAATCAAACTAGAATTCAATAGAGTTCAACAAGACATGAATTAAAGCAAAGAAAACATCTCAATCATGCTATAAGCTTCACCTCTTAGCCCTAGCTAAGAGGTTTAACCAACCATAGACATGATTGAACTAAAATTTTATAAGAAAAGCATAAAAACAACTAAGGAAGAAGAAGAAAAACTCCCGGATGGTGGCTCCACCCTTTTACTCCACTCCTCAAACCCTAGAAGATGCCTACGGACATCATAGGAACTCCTATTTATAGTTGGGGAACTCTGACTTTTGTACCAAGTTGGAAAGCTCCGGAAAATGCCTCAAATTTACGTAGTCTGCACAAAATTTGTGTAACCTTCGACTAGTTGAGCGACACCCTCGACTGGCTGAGCGTCACCTTCGACTAGTCAAGGGAAGTATTTGACTAGTCAAGTTTCATATGAATTTAAAAGATAATATTGCTGGAGTTCGAGCCGAAGTTTCTTCGACTAGTCGAGCTAGAGCTAAGGCCTGTTGAAGCACGCGAATTTTTAGGATTCTTTTTCTACACTCCAAGTCTTCGATTCTCTTCCTTCCTCACTTGGTTTTCTTGGATCTTTGACATGTGAATTCTTAATTCTTTGTCTTCTAAGATCCAATATTTGGCTTGGTGATTCTTGAGCATTTAATCCATGCTTTTAACATTCTTTTCAATCCAAGCTCTCAAATTCACCTTGCAATACAAACATGTATATAATATAACATTAAGCAGCATCATATTCATAAAACCAAGATATAAATAAGGGAAAATATGCAATATTTGACACTGAACACCACCCATAGAGCCACCGAAGATGGTGCAAATTTCACCCATAACTTTATTATCATTCAGGTTCCTTTGCTGCTTGTTATCCCAGTCTAGCCGTTCTTTCCTTCTGCTAACATACTCCCGCAAGTGCCTGACGTGGATGAGGGCTTCGATTTCTTTCTTAAGATTGAAGCAGTTTTAACATTCTGAATTTTCACAGCTAGAGTTTATACTCATGCATGAGAAAACTAGGTTTTAATAATTGAATGAATTGAATGCTTTAAAAATCGCACCATATTTTAATTTTTTAGATCACATCTAGTTACATTCATGAAGGTAACTGTCACACCCCAAACTCAGAAACCGGGCTCACAAAATTTCTGATCACCGAATCCGGCGTTGATAGGCTCCATAGTACCCCATTCTTGACTCCCAGCACCCACACACCAAGTTCCGATCTTGGGATCCTACAAGGAGGATTTCAAACATGATTTTTATTTAGTATAAGCATAACCATAGGCATAACCCATGAATAATAACCACAAGAACACCATCACAAAATCCACTATGATCAAAAACTTTGAGTACAATGCGTATGAAAGGGAAATACAAGATAATGAAAATAACAAAAACTCCAGAAGCTCGACTGCACACTCCAACTGTGCCAAGCTACGGCTGTGTCATGGCGTCACCTACACGTATCAATCGTGCATTTGCTTATAGAAATCTTAGAGGGTGGTGTAAGTGTGTGCGCAATATGAGCATGCTCAGAATGCAAGGACAGTGTAATGTGGAATCAGCCGTACCAAGGCTATGCGATGTAAGATATGAATGTGATCGGCCATAATAAGACCATGCGATGTGAGATGCAACACAAGCATACCAATCCTCATATCAATGCAGCCCATCACTAGAGCATCAAATATCAGTACAGTTCTCATTTTGAATAATCACTAGGGTTTAGTACACTCCAATGGCACTGCCGCTCTCCTAGCCGCACAGTCCAAGTGAGCGTAAGAAACCTCACTATCCACCTGGCCATTAGTCTGCCAATACCTATCCGGCACATCGATAGTGGTCCCATTCACGAGCTAGTCAAACTCAGCTTAGTATTGCCCCCTACTCTTGAGCAAGTAAGGCCACACCCCTTTCCAACCGACCACAACACTGGGAGATGCGGCTTCTTGGTAGTCAGCCCTCGTGCGCTCATATATCCACTCGGTCTCGACGTTGAAGTCATCCTCTGGTACTATCGGGTTTAGAGATTTTCACCTAGGGACATCTATGGCGCCCCGATGCTTAGTAATAATATTTTTGGTATCCGATCCTGCCATCCACGGTGTGTCTATGGAGGTCATATCCCTGATGTCGCTAGGGCATATAGAAATCATGTCATACAAATGTGAAGTGCATGAATCACACTGCCAGTCATGCAACAATCCTGTGTGTACCACACACTCATGAAGGGCAACTCTGCCTATCAGGGAGCCCATAAATAATCTGCCCGAAGGCATATGCTATGATCAGTCACTCCTCATATCAAGCATACATATTATGCGTATGAGCATGAATCATGGATCTATACTAAACGTGTTATATGGTAATGGGCTTGATCATAACGAAGATGGGCCTAGACGGCTTACACACTACAAGTATGGATCTATCAATGGGCCCTAGGGAGAGTGACAATACGGACATTTAACCAACATTATCCTTACAATGTAGACGTCAAACCATCATTGCTCTCAAGGCACGACCTACCATGAACATCATTATATAAATCATGGTGGAATCACACATTGCAATAGGTCTCATGTACATCCCGCTGGGCCTCGACCCAAGGGCCTCAAATACATCTAATGGGCCGTATCACATGGGCTTCATATATATCAAGGTGGGCCTCAACGGATGGGCCATGACTACATCAAGATGGGCCTCCTCAAATGGGCCTTATATTTGTCAAGGTGGGCCTTAACAATGGGCCACAAATACATCAAGATGGGCCTAACACATGGGCCAAAACTATGGGCTAAATCAACTGGGCCAGGTCAAATGGGCCGAGTTGAATGGGCCAAGTCAAATGGGTCAACTCGAATGGCCGCACCAATCATCCATCTATAGAGATCATTATAAAGCATACCAAAAATGAATCATATCCAAAGAATCATCTGGACCATACCACAAATGACAGTGGTGGTAATGATTCCCACAGTTAAAAATTTAGAAGTTCCACCGTAGCATTTATTTCCCATTCAAACTATTCATAAGGTCACAAGGACCTGGACAAGGAGGGGAAAACACAAATAATATATTGATTCAAAACTCCTGTAGCCTAAAGGGGCTTCAATGGTAGGCGTCAACATCACTGTTTTTGCAGTGTGGTCCACACGATACTAAATTTGTCTTATTTTTCCTCTCAAGCTCAAGGAAGAGCTCACCAAATGTATAGACGGCTTGGATGAATCACAAACATCAAGGTGGGGTCCACAGACGTGGCCCTCCAAAACTGATATAGCTTCATTATTATTATTATTATTATTATTATTATTATTGAAACAGTCCATCGTCCAACCATCTGGACGGTTGAAATATTACACATACTTTAAAGTGGGGCCTACTAGTACGTCAGATAGATGGACTGCTTGGATGGAACACTTCCATCAATGTGAGGCCACTGACCGTCCAGTGGATGGACGACCAGATCATTGCCAAGAGGATGGACAGTTGGATTACATCACAGTGGGCTCCACATAACCTGCCACATCACAGCAGCCATATGGCTAGTGTGTGGCACACCCGCCAATCCAATCCCATCAGAGGTGGGTCCCATGTGGGCCCACCCTAACGTTTATTTCTCATCCAAACCGTAGATATGGTCACACAGACCCAATAAAATAAATAAATAAATTTTATATTGATCTAAAACCTCTGGTAACAGAGGGTTTAAATGGTACACGTTCAATCATCACTGTTGTAGTGTGGTCCACTTGGCTGCTGCATATGGCTGATTTAAGGGGGCCCACCGTTTAAAAAGGGGCTCACCAAATGCACCAGTGTTGATGATGAAACACATCACAGTGGGGCCCACAACAAGGACCCACTACCCCTAGTCCGTGTACGTCCAACACAGTAGGACCGACTGCGCGTCCTATGGTCGGTCAGAGGCAGCAACGCCTGCTACTGGCCTTTGTATATTTTTTTTGAAAAAAAAGGAATTTGAGGTTTTTCCTAGGTAGGGCCCGCATCGGGCAGATCCACTCCAGCCATTAGATCCTGTGGCTCATTACAGGCTAAATGAGCCCAATATCCAAGGTATTTTAGCGTATTAAAGACTTCAAAGTGCATTTTAAGGGTAAGAACCACTATTTTCTTTACTATGGCCCACCAGGTAATCAGATTGGCTTCATTTTTCGGCTCAACGCCTAAAATGAGCTAGGGAATGGGATGGACAAGGTGGATCAGCCCCATACATCAAGGTGGGGCCTGCATGAGCAGCCCACCCCCATAGCTCAATTATATTATTTTATATTGTGTTTATATTTTTTTGTTAGCTTGTCAGTATACACCCATGTTAGTACATGCACTCCATCTTAGCCACCCCTATCACATCCAGCGTCCAGAGACGCTAGATGACATGGATAAACATGGACATCTTGGTGGGTCCCACATGTACGTGGCCCACCTGATGGGTCTGATATTTGTGTTTTCCATCCATCCAGGCCCGTTAACGGGTTGGACGGTGTAGATCAACACATCCATCAAATGGGTTACACGAGGGTGGGTGGTGCGGATAGATCACATACTTCATGATGGGGTCTACCTAGGTGGGCCACACGCCCACATCATCAAAACAAAATAAGGAAAGAGAGAGAGAGAGAGAGAGAGAGAAAGACAAGAAAGACGGTGATGGAGGGGAGGGACCTCGCCACTATGGGCCCTCCCTTTCTTACATTACATACTTCAAATGGGTCCCACCACATGTGGCTCCAAAAATGAGAATTAACAGTGGATCACCCCCTATAAGCCTTTTCCTTGATCCCTTGGACTCCTTAGCTCCTTACCTTCAATTTTGATGGAGGTTGATGGGGTTTTGATGGTGAGGATTAGAGATGAGAGGGTGGGCCACACTTGGCTTTTGGGAGAGTTGGGGAGGCTTGGACGTTTGGGGTTCTTAGTTTCTTGGAAGTGAAGAGATGGAATGAGAGAGGGAGAGGGAAGTAATGGCTAAAAGGGATGGGGTGATGTGGTGGTTGTAAGGAATGTATGGGTTTGTTTGATTTTTTTGTAAAAGAGGGATGGTGAGGGGAGAGAGAGTTGACTTAAGGGAAAAAGAGGAATGGGTTGGTTGTACTTGGGGTAAGGTGTGTACTTGACTTAGGTGATTGATTGATTGATGAGACACATTGTAGAGATTCCCTCGAAATTCGCAACGCGCGATGTTTCTTCGGGATGAACATGGACCCACATCTTCTAGCCAGGGGTATCGGTTCAGTGCGCGAGTCGCGGCGTAAGAATCACAGCGATGACACGGTCGCTAAGGTATAGGTTTCGGATCGAGCTAACTTTGGTATACAGGACCCGACTTTGGATCACGCGCAAACGTCGGATACAGATCGAGGGTTACTGGAATTTGACCAGAAGGATTACGGAAGCCTACGGAACGGTACAGACAATGATACAGGTGTTACAGTAACCATTGACGATAATAAAATCGACTATATTTATTATTTCATTAAAGTCAAAGAATTTAACCAATTATCAAATGCCCTCTCAATGGAACCTTATTACATTTTCTATTTTGCAGCGAAAATATAAAACTAAAACATAAAACTATCTTCTTATTCATTCAGTAAATCTTTCATAGGGAACTGGTCCTCTGGGTCTTCAATCTGTACATCACCTGCATTATCTGTACGGTTGGAGAGGGTCAACACCCCACTCATAGTGATGGTTGTCCTTTGAGATTCACGATAATTCAAGAGATTCATAAAATAATGCAAGGGTTCTGATTCATCTCGTACTCCACAACCACGAGGGGTATCAATATGCGTAAGCAACCTACATGAGATGCATGCCTAGCAAAGTATATGCAGTTCATCACACTTAGTGATCGCCACAATGTGGAAAATGATTTATAATTACTCGGCTCACCCCGTATCTCATTCTACGGAGATTCGCCGGTGTGTCCGACGCTTAATATGGATTTACATGGTTATCCCAAGATGACATAACACATGACTGGATGAAGTACGTGACACGATTTGTTCATGGAGCGATTATTTATGACATCCAATCTCGGAGGTGATGTAACACACATTGCGAATTACTTACATCGAATTGTGCATCACTACTCATGATACATGGAATTACGTGTCACCCTAGGGGCCAGTACCAAAACCACATTACGTCCATAATATTTATTTGATCGCTAGGAGTGGATTCCCAATATAGTACTTGCACCAAAGAGGGAAATTGTTGAGGGTCAAATATTGCATATTATCTCCCATTTATATTTTAGTTTTATGAACATGATAATGCTTAATGTTCTATTTTACTCATGTTTGTGTTGCAAGGTGAATTTAAGAGCTTGGATTGAAAAGGATGCTAAAAGCATGGATTTGATGCTCAAGAATCACTAAGGTAAGGGATGGATCTTAAGAGACCAAGATTGAAGAATTCAGATGTCAAAGATCCAAGAAAACCAAGTGAGGAATGAAGATAATCAAAGATTTAAAGTGAAGAAAATGAATCCTGAAATCGTCCTGAAAAAGCATATTCTGAAACTCTGGGTCTTTTTGTGAAATTGCTCAGAGTGAAGTCAATTTTGAAAAACTGCACAGAGTGATGTCTATTTTAGCAAATTGGGTAAATTTGAGGCGGTTTTTAGAGTTTTCCAACTAGGTGCGAAAGTTGGAGTTCCACAACTATAAATAGGACTACCTAGTATGCTCCTAGGCATATTCGAGGGTTTAGAGGAGCAAAGCACAAGGGTGGAGAGTTATCGCCAAGTATTTTTCTTCCTTTCTTCTTTAGTTTTTCATGCTTTCTTCTAGGATTTTAGTTCCAATCATGTCTATGGTTGACTAAACCTCTTAGCTAGGGTTAAGAGGTGAAACTTGTAGCATGATGAGATGTTTCTATTACTTTGATTCATGTCTATGTTGAACTCCATAGATTCTAATTTGATATTTAAGGATTACTTTCAATTTTTAATAGTTTATTGCGACTCAACTTATAGTAGATCTGCAGTAGCTTTGAGTATCTTCTTTTCCTGATTTGATATTGTGAAAATTAGTAAGTCTTGTTGTTCACCATTGAAAATTAGTAAGTCTTGTTGTTCACCATTGTCCCATTGGCATAGTAGGGTGATGAAATCCTTCCTAATCTACACAATTCTCCTGCTTTGAGATTATGAGATTGGTAAATACCGTTGTTTGCCATTATCTCATGGGTATGGTTTTATGATGGAATCCCTGCTAATTATCATAGTTCTCATTCATTGAGAATTAGGTCAATGGAATTTATATTTGGTTTTATTGATATATTTTCCAATTAGATAGGATAGGACTCCAATTCTAATTGTGTTACTTGAATCAAGCAAGAGGGCTCCCAGATCATTACAAGTGGATCCTTGACACCCTAGTTCCCACCTTTAAATTCTTAGTTTTAATTACTCTATTCACAATTACTCTATTAAATACTTCAGAATTAGTTTCATATCTTCTTCTAGTTCTACTTCTAGTTAATTTCAGAAACATACAAGTTTCAGTCCTTGTAAATTCGACATCAATCTTACCGAGATTATTACTACATCGTGACCCTACACTTGGGGTTGTGAATAAGTTTTTGGCACCGTTGTGGTTGCATTTTCTGGATTTGATTAGTTTTGAAATTATGTTAAGATTAAGATTTTTCTACTTTCTATTTCTAGGTTTAGAAACTTTCCTTTTTTTATTTTTAGAAACTAATTTACTTTCTAATTTTAGGATAGAAACTTTCCTTTTTTGTTTTTAGAAACTAATTTACTTTCTAATTCTATGATAGAAACTTTCCTAATTTGTTTTTAGAAACTATTTTTTTATTTTATTTTCTAGAAACTTTCCTAATTTGTTTTTTGAAACTAACTCACTTTCTATTTTTAAAAACTTTCCTTTTTGTTTTTTTAGAAACTAGGTTACTTAATTCTTTTTTAGAAACTACCTTTTCTTTTTATTTCCAAATTTAGAAACTTTCTTAATTATTTTTTTTAGAAACTAATTTTTTTTTAGAAACTAATTTGTTTTTAGGACTAACTTTTTATTTTTTTTTTAAGTTAGGTTTTTTTTCTGATTTATTTTTAGAAAGTAACATTGTTTTTTGTTTTGTAGGATCCTAACATAGAACTTTATAAACCGGTAAGCTCCTTCTAACTTCTCCTCTACTTACTTTCCATATTGGTATAGGATTTTTCTTTTATTCTATTTTAGGATTAGGGTTTCACCATGTACATGCCAGAGTGGGAACATCAGTATGCTGAGCTAGTTTTAGAGTATGCAATAAATTGTGAAGGGCTATCAGATGATTATGTCAGGAAACAACCTGTGTCTTAAAATTTTTCTGAAACCATCATCGAGAACTAACCAGAATATAATACTCCATTGGTTAAGAAGTCCTTACGTGATCATAGGCAGGAGAATAATTACACCCTACAGATTAAGAAAACAGTATGTGATTATTGGGATTACCATAATTATGGGAGTGAGAACAATTATCACCCATCAGATAAGAAGAAAATAATGAGAGATTATATTATGGGTGATAATATGTACCAACAACCATCAGACTCTCCCACATATGACCCGTACAACTATGATCAGTGAAAACATCAACATTGGAGAGATGAATCAACAATTGATTATAGTGACTATTCTCTTGGATCCCCTACATTTGAAATCCAACATGAAACGATCCAAGAGGATTCACGTTTTAATTTCATGGATTATCAAGAACAATTCAACCAATGTGTTGCAGGCATGATGAAATCATTGGAAGTGATTGAATTATGCCTCGATAGGGTTGAAGAGGCTAGGTTATCACAATCTCAACCCAATCTAGAAACACAATGTAAGGAAAGTGATCCTAACTCGCTTGTGAATAATACTGTAATTGAGGATGAAGAGTTGGATTGTGTTGATGAGCATACGGCTCAATTTCCCGAAGAGTCGATATCGATGACTGTCTAAAGGAATGATTAAGAGATGTGGGTGTCTTTCAGATATAATGATACTGACATACTCTAGTCATATGACCCACTTGACTTCAACGAGGACGAAGAGGCTAGTTTATTCAAGCCTCAACTCAATCTAGAAAAACAGTGTGAGGAAAGTGATCCCATCCCACTTGTGTACTACACTGAATTGAAAAATGATGAGGATTGGGATGACAATCATAGTTTACAGCCCAAATTTCACTGGAATCGACCTCAAGTTTGGTCCATGTCAATGATTAAGAGGTACAGGAAGTTGTTGACCATAATAATCTACTCCACCCATCAGACATGTCTAATTTAAATGTGGAGGATGAGATCCTTTCAACCGACCCTTCCAAATCTTGTGATGCATATTTAGACCACTCCCCTAAGTTAAATTATAATATGGTTAGGGAGATGGATGAGTTACTAGATAGGATTCTAGAATTTGAAACCACCTAATGGAGGCCACTATTTGAGTTGACAACTCTTGATGATACAATGCCTTTACTGAGTGGTATCAATGAACAGAGTCTTCACACCAATTCTTCGCATGCTGATCCTAAATCTATCTATGCAGGGTAAGGCAAGATACATCCAGTGATGATTTACTTCATTAAGATGAAGAGCAAGAGAAAATGTTTCCATTTACTTTCAAAGACGATGGAGTTATTAGGCATATCATCACAAATCTCGATGTGGAGAACGAGTCTCTCTCAATTGAATCTCCGAGCTCTCTAAAAGATTGCATGGCACACTTTGAAGATCCAAATGATAATATGATAACAGAAATAGTGGCTGCCTTATAAGAAATACCTCGGTAGTTGTTATTGACTTAGAGAACCCTTATTTTGAAGCTCCTCCTTCTATAGAGTCTGAATGTTTACCATTAAAGGAGGGGGAGCTGAAAATTGAATTGGAGCTTAAAACTTCCAAATGTGTTGAGACTACATCACCTACTGAGATTTTTTTTGAATTACATCTACTTATAGTGTTTGATTAACCATGGTGTTATAAAATTGAAACTTTTTCTATCACAAGTGAATCATATATACTTTAGACACCTCAGGAGATTAAAAGGAAACTTTATGTTGAGGTCAATAAATTTCTCTAGAAATTCATGCTCCAAGACATCCAGGCGTATTGTAAAAAGAGCTTTTGGATTATCTTGTTGAAAAACCTACTGAGAAATTTATCAAGATATTGGTCAGAGGAGGAACCTTGTGGAATGACTGAGTAGCTTTTCCCTATTTTCCTAGTTAGGTTTACTACTTTTAAAGAATTTAAGATTAGGATAGTTTACTTTCCATTGTTTTAGGATAGTTTACTTTCCACTATTTAGGATAGTTTGCTTATTATCTATTGAGTCATTTGTGCTAACGCATTTTCATACAGAGATCATTGGAAAAGCCTAAAAAATTCCTTCTTCATGTATAATCTTTCCATCACTTCCCTTTTCTTTTCATTGCCTTTTTTATATTGCATGCTTATTTCTTTTACATTGAAGACAATGTAAATTTTAGCTTAGGGGTGTGGATTAGAAAAGCTAATCAGTGTTTTCTTAGCCTTTGAGCAAAAATTGCAGAAAATTGGAAAATTTTTTAAAAATTAGAATTACAAGATGCTTAATATTGATGTCTTATGTCTCTTAGAGTTTAGTCACTTGGGAGATCTCAAGATTAAGTTTAGTCAGTAATCCTTGATTAGAAGCTTTAAACATTGATTGAGACAAGATCTCATGTGTCATATCTGAAATGGCCTAGCTATACGTCCTAGAGGGGGGGGAGGGTGAATAGGACGATGCCAAAATAAAACTTTAACAGCGGAATAAAGTAAGATAGATAGCCAAATAAACTAAATTAAATCACAATGCTAAAATAAAAGAAACCTCATTAAACAAGTATTGAGAGGTTGATACGAATTCAGTTCTAAGGATAACCTTACACCATAAAAACCAAAGGTTTATGGCAGGACAACCTTATTTCTAGAATGTCCTTTATATCAAAAACTCAAACTGGAGAGGCATAAATAAATATCAAGGAATTGAAATAAATTGCAGGAATTTAAAATTAAATTATTACAACATTCCCACTGTGCTTGAAATGTAAATTTTACAACATTTACATCTACACATACATTCCATAAGTCTGAATGAAAAGAGATATAAAACTTAAGCAAGTATTCAAACCACAAGACAAAGAGTTATAGTGGTTCGCCTGTGTGTACACCAACTATTCAACAACAGCCACACAGCGCTACTCCACTCCTAATATCCTCACACAAGGGATATCAGCGTTCACTATTAAAGATAAGTTTTCCAGGTTCACCCAAAACCTTCACAATTGTGTTTTTCTCTGTGGGCTTACACAATTAAAAAAACCCCTCTTCTGAGTTTTCCTGACTCTCTTCAGATAACCAATTCAATGAGATTTTTCTGGCAAATCCCAAAAGAAAACCAAATGAAAGTAAATTGCACAAATGTAAAATACCTGAATTTCTCCTTCGTTGTAACAGCCTAGAAGAACCAAGTCGGAGCAGAGAATTGAATGTCAAAGTTCAATGTCCAATACTCTCTTTGTAATGGTTCTAAGTTCTAACAGATTTTAAATTAAACCAATTGGGCGTAGCTCTATTTGATTTTGATTCCAAGAAGATGGAATACAGCAATTCTACTTTTCAAATAAGGTTGGAATATAGGAACAAAATCAAATAAGGAAAGCTAAAGAAAGAGAATATTAAATATGCACACTTAGCTTAAAATGGAGCACAGATTTATCTCTCAGAAGGCCGAATTAAATTAACTTCAAATTTCTATTTTATTCTGAGATTCGTGCTCTATTTATAGGTGAGTAAATCACGTCATTGACTGGTCTAAAGACCTCTACTACTGGTCGTAGAACCAACAAATATTTGAAAATTCGAGTGTGATAAGATCTGGCGGTTTCACGACTGGTCATAGGTGGTCTACAACTAGTCGTAGGTCACCTTCGACTGGTAGTAGGTTGCACACGACTAGTCGAAGCTAGCCGAATTTCAACGCTGTACTTTGAGCCATAGGTTTGTGACTGGTCAAAGAAGTAGTCGACACTATTCATACGACTAGTCGAACAATCCCTAAGACTAGTCGAAGCCTAACAAAAAATATCCAAAATTTGTAACAAACTTACGACTGATTTAGAAAATTCTTAGACAGGTCGAAGCAGTGCTAGGACTAGTCGAACAAGGTCCAGGACTAGTCTTAGAACAGCTTAAACTAACTTATATAAAACATATGAATTATGTATCCAGAATGGCCTACTCTAAAGGTCAACCTAAGGTCAGTCATACCTTAATAGTGAAGTAAGGACATTGAAAGTAGGAGACGAGAGGCCTTTGAAAGTAATGAAGCTTAAAGTCTTGATGTAGCTCAATCTTGAAAGCTTCTTGAGATCTTGAGTTGTGAACAGTGCTTGTCAATCAAAGCTGAACTTGAGTAGAGCATTGTTCTTCATAAATGCAAGTTTCATAATAGTGTCTTTGGCACCACAAATTTGACAACAAAAAGGGGCTATAAACTATAGCACTTACAATCTCTCCCTTTGTCAAATTAGTGACAAAACACACTTCCAAGATATATTAAATAACACAGAATATCTGATTAAAGAATCGTGCACCAGTTGTTACCAACCGACATACTAACATGATCCTGCAAACCTGTAAATCAATATTCAACATAACATGCAGTTCACTACTTCACATATTACTCCCCCTGAGTAACATACAATGCTACTCCCTCCTCATAACATAATCATTAGACATCACATCCATATCCATTCTCCCCCTTTTTGTCACAATGGACAAAGGAAGCATAAAACAAATGGCTGAGGAGAAATAAGGAAAGAGATATATGAGTGGAAACAAGACAAGATATGATTAACCAGCATAAACAGCCCACATAATTCATAAATAGAGCTAAGTTAAAGATAGCTACAGTCTCAAAACCAGTTCAGCTAATACAAGAGTAATAAAGTTATTACAGACCAGCTAACTTAAAAGAACTAATCTGAACCAGATGAAGGAGCAGGGATGGAAGGATTAAGTTGATGCATGCCCTTGTTCAAGCGCCTAAGATATTTGCGCATATACTTGAATTATAAATCATGGGCAACAGACATGTTTTCCATCTTAACATTCATATTCTCAACTTTATCTTCCAATGCACGCAGACGTGCATCAAACTCAGAAGGCTCATAATCTATATCAGTTGCAGAATCAGATTTAAGTTCTTCAAACATATCGTCCATGTTGAAATCATCAGGAGGAAGATCATTAGCTTCTTCCTCATGTTCAGCTTTAGCATTGCCACTACCAACACCTTGACTAGTAAGGAAATCAAGCTTCATCTTATTGATATTAGAATTGTTAAATATTAGGTGATGGGTAGGGGCTTCTCTAACTGCATATCGACTAACATATGTGTCGCCAACACAGTCATCAAATAACCAAAAGGAATGTCATTGTGACTAGGATGGAGTCGAAACTGAATAATGGAGTGACAAATCAAGGATGATAGACAAACATGAGCACCGCTGGCAACATCATGAAGAACACGAACCATGAAGGAAGTGAATTCAGATTTATTACCCGATCGAAGATACAAGTTAGACACAAAGATTTTGTGAAGAACTCTGTATTTGGGTAACAGATATTTTGAAGGAAGTACATTCCCTTTATGAGTCCATTGAACATCCAAATTGCATAAATCTTTAGTGAGCATATGTTTTTCAGATACAGAGGGTCTTTCAGATAAGTTATGGATAAGAATGCTCTCATCATTCACAGGAATTTCCATAAGAGCTGAAATCAAATGACGATCAATGTCAAATGGTCCTTCTCTTGTGGCTATCTTAAAAGATAAATTTTTCAATGAAAAATCACATATACATGCAAACATGGATTGTGCAATGGACCGGTATGCTGGCCCACCCCAATGTAATAAGTTATCCAACCTACAGCTTGGAGCATAGGAAGGATATCAAAAGGTGCAACATGATTAATATCAACAGGACGTTCAACAAAAATGTTACGCAATCTAATGTCCTGAACATAAGATGGATCATCCTCGGGAGCTCGAAGATGATGCTTAGTGATAGGGGATGATATAAGGAAGAAGATGGACCACGAGATGTTGTGTTTCTCCCTCTAGATGTCATTTGCAACAAGGATTTCAAGGAAATAGAGAGTTGCAAAGGATTGAGAAGTAGGTTTTCTCAAAACAGATTTTACCTAAGAAAAATTCCAAATCTCAATGAAATTTGAAATAGATAACTTCAAAAGAAAAATAGAAGAAATCTAGACTCAAATCTACAAGAAAAATGTAAATGGAGCACTAACCTTGAAAATTTTGAAGGAAGGGTTCGACTGGTCGTGCGTCGGCCCATTGGAGAGTGAAGAAGAAATGAAGAAGAAGAAGCATTTTCCCCCAATTTTAAGTGATTCACACGATTCACGACTGGTCATGGATGTACATGACTGGTCATAGCACGACTGGTCATGTATACTCACGACTGGTCAAGTACCAGCCAAACAATCTGATTTCCAGTAATATATACAGATTTTGAAATCTAATTAAGCAAATATATACAATATGATACAAATAGGCATAAATACTCATTTTAAAATGCACATGACAAGATCAAATTTCATTTTGTTAAACCTGCTTTTGTCAAGCGGTTTAGTGAAAATGTCAGCACGTTGATTCTCGGTAGGGATATATGTAACGACCTTGGAATTTTTGTGCTAATCTTTCCTTAAGTAGTTGTTTTTGGGGTAATTAGCGCTTTACTTGATTGCTTGTGAAATTCGCATCAATCACTTTAAATCGTATCTGCATGGCTCTAAACGTGCAGATTAGTGAGCGCTACGTTACTCTGAAATCTGGGATCCATCGCTAAATCCAGTTGTTCTGGGGAATTTTCGAAGACCTGGATCGACCTGACCGCCGCGAAAGTCCGATGGCGATGATCTTAGCCATGTGTTGGGCTTGGTCTTCTCCTCAAAAATCAAGTCGATCGGATTTTGGGTCGATTTGGTTGAGTTCGAGTAAAGAGTGTGAGAACGGTTGGAATTTAATAAGCTTTTATGAAATTGAGTCGTCGCTTGCGCGACGATTTTAAGCATTCTGACCGTTGGATTCTGACCCAATTTCACCCTCTGATCAGGATGGTTGGCCCAGGCATATCCTAGTGCTTGTGGACCTGATCGAGTTTCCGTGACCGTTGAATTGAGTGTGGTCCGCCACGGCCGATCCACTGATCCGATCGGGGCGTTACACTGACCTAGATCCATGGTCTGAGCTTAAGTCCGACCTTTCGTGGTTATAGGCCCACCAAGTGCTTCGTTGGATCGAGAAAGGCGACTTTGGTTATAACCTAAGTATACCTTGACCCGGGGTTATATCCATCATTTTAAGGCCTATATATAGTCCTTAAACCCTAGTTCTCATTTCCATACGAATTTTCTCTAACCCTAGCTTGGAAAGAGAGTGGAAAAGAGAGAGTTAGTGAGAGAGATTGGTTGGTGAATCATCTTGATTCTTCCTTGTTCTTCTTCACCTTTGAACCTTTACTTTGAATCGTTCCTCTGACGGTTCTGAGTTCTTTTGGGGTAAGTTAACCTAACCCTAACCCGTGTTAGAGCTTAGATTAGACTTGGTGTTGTTGTATCTCATTTCTATCCTTATTTTAGGGTATTCTATCGCCGTTGACGAAGACAACTCGTCTAAATCAGTTCGGCTATTCTTTCCTCGCTTAAGGTGCGGACTTTAAGTGTATAGGTTATGGTTTTCAAGGCTTTCAATCCCGATAGTGATTTATTCTTGTTATGGATGAGATTTCACATGTCAAATGTTATGTTTACATTGCTTTCTTGATATGCATGTGCTATGTTGAGATTTGTGTATTCTAAGTGTATTTATAAAGTACCGTATACGTATAAAATACGCACCTATGTTTGCCATGATTTTTGGTCATGTATGTATGCTAGATGCATGTATGACAACTCCTTGGAAGAAGGAATTGTCTAAGTGCATGTATTTCAACATGCGTCATGTATGTTGTTCCATGGATGCTAAGTGTTTGTAGAGATGCATGAATGACCTACGTGTAACTCTGATTACACTAAATGCGGGCGTTGAGAAGTGATTCTCAATACTTCTATGGATGCGCATGATTTCCTTATGCATTTACATTCCAAGTTATTTAAATTCAAGCATTCCTATGCTTACATTTATGTTAAATTGATATTCTTCAGATGTGTATGCACCATGATTTGAGTGGTTGTTCCATTACTGTTTTACATTCCATATGAATATTTGTCGTAGTGTAGGATGTTTGGGACTATGCCTTAGTCCAGAAATCGGTAATTGACCCTTTGGTCGTGGTTGAGATTGCTTTCGCCACGTGAGACGCATTAGACGAACCCGAGTCGTATTAGAGTTGGCGGCGTGGTTTGGCCACGCGGAGTGTTTGCGCACTCTATGTCGCTCAATTCAACGTGCGCTCGTGCTAGTCGAGTTCGTCAACTAACCCGATTGTCCGATGTATGTTAACCATGTATGGACGCTACTGCTTGAATCTAGGGTACCGAACTTACCAGTGAAATCCTAATAACCATGGTACTTGATCCGCTAAGACTCATGAGCCGGACATGGTGGTATGGGACACCGTGGTCGAGCTGTCGGCCTACGCTGGGGTGACGAGCCTCCACGTAGTGACCAAAGTGAGCAACTAAACTCGTGAGCCGATTATGGTGGTATGGGACACTATATTCGCTCGGCCTACATTGATTGGTGACGAGTCCTTTGTAGTGACCTCGAGCATACCGGATACCGCAAGGAGGTGACGAGCCGATCCGTGGTAGTAAGGGCATGAAAGGCGTGCATTGATTGGTGACGAGCCCTTTGCTACGACCTCAACTATATGATCGTATGAGATGTCTAGGATTGACGACCCTAGTATGGATCACTGTTGGATGGTGATATGAGGAAGGTATCTTAGCTTCCCAATCCGCCTGTATGAATTGGACTAATAACAACTTGGTAATCATATCCATGCACCGCATTTGCATGTGCTTTGTAGATGTGGCGCACTTTGAGGCGATGTCATGCGTAACGTAAGATGAAGACGCCGAGGGTGTACGCGTGAGGGCACGCATCATATTGCATTCATACCGCATTAACAAGAGTACTTAGGATTTATTTAATTGTCCCGCTTTATCATTACTGTTTATTGAACTGATAGCATGTTAACCAATGCCTTATTGTTCCACCGAGTTGATCACTCACTCCCATGTTTCGGGCGGTGTTTCACACCCACCAGACTCTGTCTTAGGCCCCGATGTTGCAGATGATGATGCGACGCCCGAGGCAGAGCAGCTGGATGACGACGAGGCCGCCTTCTCCTATATGCAGCCGGTTCTAGCGAGCCTCGGTCCGTGGGACCTATGGGATTACTATTTTGGGATCTAAAATGATGTAACTTGTACTTATAATTTTGATAAATAACACTTTTACACGATCTGGTTGTATATGTAATTCAGGGACTTACACTTGTACACATATTTTACTATAAGTCTTCCGCTTGCTTTATTCACTTATCCCTGAATCATATCTGCGTTTTGGCTTAATCTATTCCATGTTTTATGTACGAATACAGTCAACATACATCTCTCTTTAAATATGTTGCATAAGTGATGTTTTGGAACTCGGGAGCTGAGTTATGCTCGACCCCCGAATTTCAGGGCGTTACAAGTTGGTATCAAAGCATGATCTGGATTAAACCGGACCTGGGTTATGGTCACACACCGCACGTTGTCACCACTATAGTGTAATTGGGTGCGGGTCTATCATCGCTTTGTGTTTGTGCTCCGTGTTTCTATCGGCGAAAGTTTCCTGAAAACCTTTGCCGAGATCGAGTCTGTACCCTGATCACACACAGCGACCCGAAACCTGTTCTAGACCCTCTATTAATGAGTGTAGATGGTCTACCCTCCCATTATTCATTTTTAAACCTTCCAGAAATCGCTGTTTGTATCAGATTTCTGTCAGAATGACCCGATAAGCTTCAAATTACACAAGGGGCCAATCGGGGCATTTTCTGTGGGACCCAGGGGGGGAACCACATCATTTGGACCAAGGAGGACCAGGAGGACCTCGCCAAATCGGCGAGGCATCGCCGATATGTCCAGAGACCGGCGATGCCATCGCCGGTCGGCGGGCCGGGCCGACGCGGGCCGATCGTCCCTAGGCTCAATGTGGCCATGAGGCTTGTGTGGCCCACCCCTCCACGGGTTTCACTTTAAAACCACTCCTTTTACCTATTTCCTTTACAAAACCCTCTTCCAAGCTCTCCTTTTCTTCAACAACCTCTCCAAACTCTCTCAAATCTCTCCCAAATCTTCATCTTCCTTCCATTTTCGTGCAAACCCATCACCCCATTCTCAAATCTTCTATTCCATTGCTGATTTCTCCATTTTTCCCTCTCATTTAAGCTCTTGCTTTCCCTATTTGGCAAATAGTTGTGTGAAAGCTTCACCATCTTCCTATTTCTCTCTCTCTCATTTCTCATGGCCCTCTTTGAGATTGTGACGGCCATCTTTTCCATTTCTTTCCTTCTTTCCTTGATGGGAAAGAAGAGAGCGCCCGTGGATGAAGCCGGGCCGAGCCGCCCAACCCGTGCACGGAGGCCGAGAGGTGCCGCCGCTAGCACGTCCGCCACGCGTGAATTCCAAACGAAGCGGGACCTCGATCCTCGAGCTCCTGTTAGTAGGACCTTGTTGGCGGAATTGTCGCATGGTGTCTATGAAGGCCGTAGAGTCCTTTTTGAGGCTCATGTTGATCCGCGGCTCTTTGGTGAGTTTTTCTTATTGGAGCGCCTAGAAGTGGCTGGTTGGGGTTCCTTGTTCGAAGGCGAGTATCGCACGAATGCTAGCACTGTTCGGGCCTTTTATGCCAACATTCTGGAGCCTTCGCTAGAGCCTCTGCAGTTCAAGATTCCTTGTGGTAGTGGACGTGTAGGTATCGTCGATGTTGCCTTGATATCCCGACTCTTGAAGGTGCCACTTGGGGAAGTGCATGCCAGCGAGAAGAATGTGGACAGTGTGCGCGAGAGGGATTGTCGCACCCGATCCTTGTGTGGTGTCTGGTCGAATGGCAGCCGAATAGGAGTCTTCTGGCTTCCTTCATGACGGACGACTTTCGTTTGCTTCACCACATCTTTACGTTCAATGTATATCCAAGGTGGAGCAACCGCAGCGAGTGTACGCGCCTGATGGTGGATTTTCTATATCAGGTGGGGCAGGATGCGAAGTTGTGTGTGCCGACGTACGTCCTGCGCCCGATTATTCTCATCGCTCGTTCGAGTAGAAGGACCGAGTCGCTTCCCTTTGGCCGCCTCATTTGCAAGATCGCACATGAGTTTGGCTATAGGCTTGGAGCTGAGAAGCCGGTCCCTGTTCACTATATCAACTTGAGGACCCTTAAGCTGATGGAGGTTGGTTCTGGTCGGCTTGCCTCTGAGGGTGAGGCCGAGTCTGAGAGTGATGATGAGAGTTATGCTGAAGGTGGTGCGGAGTCTGAGGAAGAAGCAGAGCAAGACGAGGAAGAGATTGGGGCACAGGATTCGAGTGATCGCTCTCCTCCTGTGGTGCCAGAGCAGGTTGCCAGAGATGCCCGTCTTACACGGCTTGAAGAAGGGCAAGCTGCTTTACGCCAGGAGATGGTGGATCTTCGAGGCTTGGTTAAGCACAAGTTCAAGAAGATGTCCCGGACTTTGAAGTCTATCCTGTGTTGCTTGCAGGATAAGGGTGCTCCGCCTCCGTCTCCTGACTCCGACGAGTAGCATCGTCGTGGCCGTCTTTGCTTTGTTTTGTGTTTCTTTCTGTGTGTAGCCGTTGTTGGCTTGTAGTTGGAGTTGTTGTAGTGTGGTAGCTGTTAGTGGTTGTAGTAGTTGTGGTTGTTTGTAGTGTTAGATGTTGTTGTTTTCATGCTTTCCTAGTCGTGATTCATGTATTGCTGCACTACTTGTATTGCGACGATTTTGGTTAATGGAATGCATGTGGTTTGTTTTGGTGTTGTGCTGTGTTGTTGTTGTGTGGATGGATTATGTGACTTAGAATCTGACAGGTTGCATCCTTTGATTTAATGTAGGGATGCCTCCTAAGGGTTCGAAGACTTCGGCCCGTCTTTCTCTGATTGAGTCGCTTGAGGGGGTTCCTCCCTTGAGCGATAGCCATTCAGATCCGCAGGCGGGTCCATCTCGTGCTGGTGTTGGGTCGACACCTATGGCTCCTCCAGTCACACCCTCGGTTCCTGAGCCGAGCCATGCACCTTCATCTACTCCACCTGTTGATAGGTTTGAGCAGATGATGTTGTTGATGCAGTAGTAGCAGATTCAGCAGCAGCAGCAGCAGGAGTTCCTCTCCTCCATGGCTGGCATCTTTGCTCAGTCAGTAGGGGCGACTCCACCTGTTTCACCTATGCCTCCATCTGGGAGTGCCAGTGCCAGCGGCACATTCGAGCGATTCCAGCGCTTGCGACCTCCTACTTTTGCGGGTTCTCATAGACCCGAGGAGGCCGAGTATTGGATTGACCGCATCTCTAAGATGCTGAGGCCGTTGCACTGCTCTGAGGTCGAGCAGGTTGAGCTTGCCACCTTCATGTTTGAGAAGGAGGCCAGTTTGTGGTGGGACAGTGTGCTTCGCACTGTCGAGGAGGACTTCGTGTGGTCGTGGCAGGCGTTTGAGGCGCGCTTCCACGAGAAGTATTTCCCGGTGACGTACCGACATGAGAAGGAGAGTGAGTTCCTTCGCCTCCGCCAGGGAGGGTTGTCGGTTACGGAGTATGAGAACCGGTTTACTGAGTTGGGGCGGTATGTTCCTTTGATCCTGGGTGATCAGCCGATGAGGATGCGGCGTTTTTCTGAGGGGCTGCGACCTGAGATCCGATCGAAGATTTGCTGTGCCAGCATTTCTTCATATGCGGAGCTAGTGAGCATGTCCTTGCGAGCAGAGCAGGACGGAGATAGAGCGTCCCGCATGCGAGCACCGATGCCTCCTAGGCCGAGACCGGATTTCCAGGGTGCACCTTTCCTTGGCAAGAGGCCGCGTGTTGATTCTCCTCCTAGGCGTTCAGCGCCACCCGCTCAGCAGATGAGAGCTGATCTGAGATGTTCTTATTGTGGGAAGGTTGGGCACTTAGACCGTTTCTGCTTTTCCCGTATGCGAGCAGGTGGTTTTACTCCACCGCAGAGGGTTAGCCGTCCGATGCCTCAGGTTATTTCTCCTCCTCCTCTTCGATCAGCGCCAGCTCATCCATCCTTCAGACCTGCAGTTCCTGGTTTCAGGCCACCTCAGCGGCCCATGGTTCCTCCGCCGAATCGTCAGCAGCAGGCTCGTGTTCATGCGCTTTCAGCAGAAGCGCCTATGTCTGACTTGGTGCCGAGGTCCTTTGAGGTGACAGCGCATATAGAAGGTATTCCCGTTTCTGTGCTAGTGGATACAGGGTCCACTACTTCTCTTATTTCTTATGCGGCAGTTAGGCGTTTGGGTTTGAGATCTGTTCCTATGCAAGGAGTGACGCTTACTACCGCTTCGGGGATTTCCTCCGCCTTGGGCAAGCGTTGTATGGATTGTTTGGTCGATCTGGGAAGTGGATCGATCCGTGTTGATTTGCTAGTCGCACCGCTTTATCACTACGATGTTATTATGGGTATGGATTGGCTCACGAGGATGCGAGTTGAGATTGATTGTGAAGCGAGATCAGTGACGATCCATGGACCTGAGGGCGAGATTGTTACTTTCCCGGTTCTGTCAGTTACCCTATTCGTATTGATTTTTATTCTTCTCTTGGAGAGTTCGGCCGAGTCGGAGTTGGTTAGTACGCCGGTAGTTCAGAGTTTGAAGATGTGTTTGAGTCGATTCCTGGATTACCTCCTCGGCGTGAGATTGATTTTGCTATCGATCTTATGCAGTGCGGCGCCCATTTCTTTACCCACCTATCGGATGCCTCCGAGTGAAATGGAGGAGTTGAGGAAGCAGATAGATGGTTTGCTAGAATTGGGTTTTATTCGGCCCAGTGTGTCTCCTTGGGGAGCACCTGCTCGTTGTGAAGAAGAAGGATGGTTCCTTGCGATTGTGTATTGATTATCGCAGTTGAACTTCTGGTAATCGTGAAGAA
This sequence comes from Magnolia sinica, assembly GCF_029962835.1. Classification (NCBI taxonomy): domain Eukaryota; kingdom Viridiplantae; phylum Streptophyta; class Magnoliopsida; order Magnoliales; family Magnoliaceae; genus Magnolia; species Magnolia sinica. The sequence goes on along the minus strand of NC_080575.1, from coordinate 64,232,028 downwards.
TAAGTACCCCTTGCCCAGGATTGATGATCTGTTTGATCGATTGAAGGGGGCACGGTACTTTTCAAAGGTTGATCTGCACAGGGTATCATCAGATGCGCGTCAAGGATGGGGACGTGCGGAAGACCGCTCCAGCTCCGGTCATTATGAGTTCCTTGTGATGTCGTTCGTTCCAAACGCACCGGCCGTGTTCATGGATCCGATGAACAGGGTATTGGCCGTTTCTGTTTCGATTCGTCATTGTATTTATTGATGACATCTTGATTTATTCGGAGCCGGGCAGAGCACGAGGAGCACTTAAGAGCGGTTTTGGGTACTCTTAGGGAGCATCGGCTTTTCGCACAGTTCAAGAAGTGTGATTTCTGGAAAGAGGAAGTCAAGTTCCTGGGACATGTGGTGTCCAAGGAAGGTATAGCCGTCGACCTTGCCAAGGTAGCTGCAGTGCAAGACCGGTTCAGTTACTGAGGTGAGGAGTTTTCTTGGCCTTGCAGGATATTATCGACGCTTTATTCGGGACTTCTCGAAGATTGCCACACCGTCGTAGATGACACGGAAGGATTTGAAGTTTGCTTGGAGTGAGCAGCGGAGTTAGCTTTTCAGTTCAAGGACAAGTTGACGTCCGCCCCTGTGCTAGTATTGCGAGCAAGGGGTTAAGTATATTATATATACCGACGCCTCTCGCTGTCCTGGGTTGTGTCCTTATGCGAATGATAGGGTGATTGCTTATGCTTCGCGCACTTAAGGAAACACGAAGAGAATTACCCTACGCACGACTTGAAGTGGCAGTCATCTTCGCATTAAAGCTTTGGAGACATTACCTTTATGGTGAGGAGTTCGAGCTCTTTTGCGACCACAAGAGCCTTAAGTATATTTTCACGCAGCGTGATTTGAATATGAGGCACGTAGATGGATGGAAACATTGAAGGACTTCAAGTTCGATGTTTCTTACCATCCTGGTAAGGCAAACCTTGTGGCAGGATGCGCTGAGTCGCAAGAAGGCTTTGAAGTTTGCTCCTCCGATGATAGCAGAGTGGGAGATGTTGGAGTTCGTGCGCGATTTTGAGCGAAGCTTACGGTGGTTGAGCCGTATGAGGTTATCGCACACATTCGTATACGCCTTATCGACGAGAGGATCGTGCACGCAGATGATGAGCTTTTGGTGAAGATGAGGCAGGGGTTGGTACAGATGGGAACTCCGACTGGAGTGTAGTTCTGATGGGGGCCTACGCTTTCGTGGCGGTTATGTGTTCCGACATCCCTGACTTGAGACGTGAGGTTCTCGAGTTAGCCCATAGTTCTAAGCTTGCGATGCATCCAGTAGCACGAAGATGTATCAGGATATGAAGAGGTCTTATTGGTGGGACAATATGAAGGTCCAGTTTGCTGAATTTGTTTCTCGTTGTCTCACGTGCCAGCAGGTCAAGGCAGAGCATCGCCGACCTCCTGGGTGTTGCAGCCCATGCCCATAGCTGAATGGAAGTGGGATTTCATCTCTATGGATTTTATTTCTGGGTTGCCGAGGACGAGAAGGGATTTGACTCTATTTGGGTGATCGTCGATCGATTAACGAAGTCGGCGCATTTCTTACCGATCGAGTCACTTACTCGCAGACGAGTTGGCTAGGTTGTATATCAAGGAGATAGTGCGTCGACATGGAGTTCCCCTGGAGATTGTGTCCGATAGAGACACGCGTTTTCACATCTATCTTCCGGACTCGTATCCAGTGAAGCGATGGGTGTGAAATCAAGTTCAAGACTGCGTTTCATCCGCAAATGATGGGCGACGGAGCGCATGAATCAAGTCCTGGAGGATATGTTGCGAGCTTGTGTTTTGGATTTCAAAGACAGTTGGGATGTTGTCTTCAGGATGCAGAGTTCGCGTATAATAATAGTTTCAAAGCGAGTATCGGCATGGCTCCCTTCGAGGCGTTGTATGGTCGCCGTGCAGAGCACCACATTGTTGGGCGTAAATTGGTGAGCGTAGTTTGCTTGGCCCGAATTGGTGCAGTGACTTCAGAGAAGGTTGACATCATTCGACGTCGACTTCAGATAGCCCAGAGTTAAGAGTTATGCCGATACGAGGCGTCGACCGCTTGAGTTCGTAGTGGGAGATCATGTTTTTCTCAAGGTCTCTCCTATGAAGGGAGTTTTGCGGTTCGGTAAGAAGGGGAAAGCCGACGCCGAGATTTATTGGTCCATTTCAAGTTCGGATCGAGTGGGAGCGGTAGCTTACCGCCTTGCTTTGCCCACACCTCTTGCGGGCGTGCATAACGTATTTCATATCTCTCTGCTGAAGAAGTACGTTCCCGATCCTTCGCATATTATCAGTTGGGAGCAAGTGCAGTTAAGTGAGGATGCCACTTATGTACTGCGACCGACGCGTATTGGATAGAAAGGAGCAGGTATTGCGTAGCAAGGTTATCCCTCTCGTGAAGGTGTTATGGTCGCATCATGGCGTAGAAGAGGCTACTTGGGAATCTGCAGCTGAGGTCAGGAAGACCTACCCTCCGATCCTCGAGGATTATATGAAGGTATGAATTTCGAGGACGAAATTTTCTTTTAAGGGGGTAGATTGTAACGACCTTGGAATTTTTGTGCTAATCTTTCCTTAAGTAGTTGTTTTTGGGGTAATTAGCGCTTTACTTGATTGCTTGTGAAATTCGCATCAATCACTTTAAATTCGTATCTGCATGGCTCTAAACGTGCAGATTAGTGAGCGCTACGTTACTCATATGGGATCCATCGCTAAATCCAGCTGTTCTGGGATTTGGAAGATATGGATCGGACCTAGACCGCGCGCCGAAAGTCCGATGGCGATGATCTTAGGCTATGCGGTCACCGTGTTGGGCTTGGTCTTCTCCTCAAAAATCAAGTCGATCGGATTTCCGGGTCGATTTGGTTGAGTTCGGAGTAAAGAGTGTGAGAACGGTTGGAATTTAATAAGCTTTTTATGAAATTGAGTCGTGCCGCTTGCGCGACGATTTTAAGCATTCTGACCGTTGGATTCTCGACCCAATTTCACCCTCCGATCAGGATGTGGCCCATGCATATCCTAGTGCTTGTGGACTGATCGAGTTTCCGTGACCGTTGAATTGAGTGTGGTCCGCCACTACTGATCTGAAGAGCCGGCCGGTACGAAAACTCAGCCTGACCTAGATCCATGGTCGGTGAGCTTAAGTCCGACCTTTCGTGGTTATAGGTCCCACCCGAAGTGCTTCGTTGGATCGAGAAAGGCGTACTTTGGTTATAACCTAAGTATACCTTGACCCGGGTTATTTCCATCATTTTAAGGCCTATATATAGTCCTTAAACCCTAGTTCTCATTTCCATACGAATTTTCTCTAACCCTAGCTTGGAAAGAGAGTGGAAAAGAGAGAGTTAGTGAGAGAGATGGTTGGTGAATCATCTTGATTCTTCCTTGTTCTTCTTCACCTTTGAACCTTTACTTTGAATCGTTCCTCTGACGGTTCTGAGTTCTTTTGGGGTAAGTTAACCTAACCCTAACCCGTGTTAGAGCTTAGATTAGACTTGGTGTTGTTGTATCTCATTTCTATCCTTATTTTAGGGTATTCTTGCGCGTTGACGAAGACAACTCGTCTAAATCAGTTCGGCTATTCTTTCCTCGCTTAAGGTGCGGACTTTAAGTGTATAGGTTATGGTTTTCAAGGCTTTCAATCCCGATAGTGATTTATTCTTGTTATGGATGAGATTTCACATGTCAAATGTTATGTTTACATTGCTTTCTTGATATGCATGTGCTATGTTGAGATTTGTGTATTCTAAGTGTATTTATAAAGTACCGTATACGTATAAAATACGCACCTATGTTTGCCATGATTTTTGGTCATGTATGTATGCTAGATGCATGTATGACAACTCCTTGGAAGAAGGAATTGTCTAAGTGCATGTATTTCAACATGCGTCATGTATGTTGTTCCATGGATGCTAAGTGTTTGTAGAGATGCATGAATGACCTACGTGTAACTGATTACACTAAATGCAGGCGTTGAGAAGTGATTCTCAATACTTCTATGGATGCGCATGATTTCCCTTATGCATTTACATTCCAAGTTATTTAAATTCAAGCATTCCTATGCTTACATTTATGTTAAATTGATATTCTTCAGATGTGTATGCACCATGATTTGAGTGGTTGTTCCATTACTGTTTTACATTCCATATGAATATTTGTCGTAGTGTAGGATGTTTGGGACTATGCCTTAGTCCAGGAAATCGGTAATTGACCCTTTGGTCGTGGTTGAGGTTGCTTTCGCCACGTAAGACGTGATTAGACGAACCCGAGTCGTATTAGAGTTGGCGGCAGTGGTTTGGCCACGCGGAGTGTTTGCGCACTCTATGTCGCTCAATTCAACGTGCGCTCGTGCTAGTCGAGTTCGCCAAGTAACCCGATTGTCCTGTATGTTAACCATGTATGGACGCTCGCTTGAATCTAGGGTACCGAACTTACCGTGAAATCCTAATAACCATGGTACTGATCCGCTAAGACTCATGAGCCGACATGGTGGTATGGGACACCTGGTCGTGCCGGGGTGACGAGCCTCCCGTAGTGACCAAAGTGAGCAACTAAACTCGTGAGCCGATTATGGTGGTATGGGACACTATATTCGTGCCTCGGCCTACATTGATTGGTGACGAGCCCTTTCGTAGTGACCTCGAGCATACCTGGATACCGCAAGGAGGTGACGAGCCGATCTAGTGGTAGTAAGGGCATGAAAGGCGTGCATTGATTGGTGACGAGCCCTTTGCTACCCCTCAACTAAGCCCTTTGCTTCGACCTCAACTATATGATCGTATGAGATGTCTAGGATTGACGACCCTAGTATGGATCACTGTTGGATGGTGATATGAGGAAGGTATCTTAGCTTCCCAATCTTGCCTGTATGAATTGGACTAATAACAACTTGGTAATCATATCCATGCACCGCATTTGCATGTGCTTTGTAGATGTGGCGCACTTTGAGGCGATGTCATGCGTAACGTAAGATGAAGACGCGAGGGTGTACGCGTGAGGGCACGCATCATATTGCATTCATACCGCATTAACAAGAGTACTTAGGATTTATTTAATTGTCCCGCTTTATCATTACTCGTTTGATTGAACCGATAGCATGTTAACCAAAGGCCTTATTGTTCCACCGAGTTGATCACTCACTCCCATGTTTCGGGGCGGTGTTTCACACCCACCAGACTGTCTTAGGCCCCGATGTTGCAGATGTGGATGCGACGCCCGAGGCAGAGCAGGAGTATGCGACGAGGCAGCCTTCTCCTATATGCAGTTTTTCGACGGGTTCTAGCGAGCCTCGGTCGGATGCGGGACCTATGGGATTACTATTTTGGGATCTAAAATGATGTAACTTGTACTTATAATTTTGATAAATAACACTTTTACACGATCTGGTTGTATATGTAATTCAGGGACTTACACTTGTACACATATTTTACTATAAGTCTTCCGCTTGCTTTATTCACTTATCCCTGAATCATATCTGCGTTTTGGCTTAATCTATCCCATGTTTATGTGCTAATACAGTCAACATACATCATTCATTAATTATGTTGCATAAGTGATGTTTTGGAACTCGGGAGCTGAGTTATGCTCGACCCCCGAATTTCAGGGCGTTACAATATATTCTAAAGATATAACCTTTTCTTCTACTAATTCTCGAATATAATGAAATCTAATGTCAATGTGCTTAGTACGAGAATGCTGAATTGGATATTTTGAAATATTTATAGCACTGGAATTATCACAATATAATAACATCGAATCCTGTTTAATTTCATAATCACTTAGCATACGTTTCATCCAAACTAGCTGTGTATACGCATTACCAGCTGCGATATATTCAGCTTCAACTATTGAAAGTGATATAGAACTTTGTTTCTTACTAAACCAAGAAACTAAATAGTTTCCAATATAAAAGCAACCACCACTGGTTGATTTTCTATCATCAAGATTACCAGCCAAGTCAGCATCCGAGTACCCAGCTAATTAAACACTAGTCTCATGTGGATACCAGAGACCGAGATTAATAGTACTTGTGACATATTGCATAATTCGCTTGATAGCAATCAAGTGTGACTCTTTAGGATCTGACTGATATCTAGTGCAAATACCAACACTTAGAGCAATATTGGGTCTACTAGCAGTTAAATACAGTAAAATGCTAATCATACTCTGATATAATTTCGGATCCACATTTTGACCTTTAAAATCTTTTGAGAGTTTCAAAGTTGTACTCATAGGAGTATCAAAGTTCTTACCATTCTCAAATCCAAATCTCTTAATCAAATTCATAGCATATTTAGATTGAGAAATGAACATTCCATCAGGTTTTTGTTTTACCTGTAACCCAAGAAAATAATTCAATTCCCCAACCATACTCATTTCAAACTGAGATTTCATCAAATCTGCAAACTCAATAGTCATGTCAGTACATGTAGATCCATAAATAATATCATCGACATAAATCTATACTATTAAAATGTGATAATTATGTTTTTTAATAAACAGAGTCTTATCAACACATCCCATTTGAAAATTATGGCTTAATAGAAACTTTGTTAGTTTCTCATACCATGCCCTAGGAGCTTGTTTTAAACCGTAAAGTGCCTTTTTAAGGCGATACACATGATCAGCATTTTTAGGGTCTTCAAAACCCATCGGTTGTTCAACATAGACTTCCTCATGAAGATCGTCATTTAAAAATACACTTTTCACATCCATTTGGTAAATCTTAAACTTTATAAAACACACAATGGATATAAAGAGTCTAATTAATTCGAGCCGGGCTACTGGTGCGAAGGTTTCATAAAAATCAATACCTTCAATTTGAGTGTAACCTTGTATCACTAGCCTAGCCTTGTTTCAAATTATATTGCCAAGCTCGTCAAACTTATTTTTGAAAATCCTTTTGGTTCCAATGATGTGTTTATCTTTAGGTCTAGATACGAGATACCAAACATCATTTCTCACAAATTGGTTAAGTTCTTTTTGCATTGCAACAATCCAGTTTTCATCAGCAAGAGCTTCTTTTACGTTTGATGGTTCTATTTGGGATGTAAAACATACATAATTACATATATCCTCAAGTTGTTTACAAGTACGAACACCAGTGAGAGGGTTTCCAAGAATCTGTGTGGTTGGATGATCTTTAACAGTCCTCAGTTCAGAGTCAGTTTGATTAGATGAAGTATCAGATTTATCAATTACTAGTACTTTATCATTATCTGAACTTGAGACTGGTGTGTTTAAGTGATCATCAATGACTACATTGATAGACTCTTGAATCACACTGGTCCTTTTGTTTAGAACCCTATAAGCTCGACTGTTTAAAGAGTATCCTAAAAAGATCCCTTCATCACTCTTCGTATCAAACTTTCCTAGATTTTCACGATCTCGTAAAATATAACACTTGCTGCCAAAAACTCGAAAGCATTTGACAGTAGGCTTTTTATCAAGCCATATTTCATAAGCCGTTTTATTATTACCTTTACTAGTGTAAACCCGGTTAATGATATAGCAAGTTGTATTGACTGCTTCAGGCTAAAGATTCTTAGAGAGCTTCATACTATTCAACATGACATTAGCCATTTCTTGAAGTACTCTATTTTTCTTTTCAACTATACCATTTTGTTGTAGAGTTTTGGGCGCTGAGAATTCATGTAATATTCCCTGGTCGCTACAGAACTTCTCAAAACCGCTATTCTCAAATTCAGATCCATGATCACTACGAATCTTACTGACTTGAGAACCTTTTTCAGTTTGAATCCTTTTAAGAACCTTTTTCACTTCTTTAAGGTTTTTTAATTTGTCCCTTTAGAAGACAACCCATGTATATCTGGTAAAGTCATCTACTATTACCAAAATATATCTTTTGCTACCTCGACTTTCCGTCCTGGTAGGTCCTACAAGATCCATATGGAGAAGCTCGAGTGGTCTTAATGTGGTATCGAAATTCACCTTTTTGTGTGAGTTCCTTGTTTGTTTCCTAATCTAGCATTCACCACATATTTTATCTAATTTTTGTAGTTTGGGTAGACCTCTTATAAGTTCTCGATTGCTCAATCTATATAGATTTCGGTAGTGTACATGTCCAAGACGTTTGTGCCACAAATCAGTCTCGTCTATATGGACCATGTAACATGAATGATTAGATGAGCTGGATTTGTTGATAATATAGAAGTTTTCAGACGTTCTACGTCCAGTTAGTGTTACTGAACCTTTGTTGTTTAGAATCTCATAGCTTTGATTAGAAAATCATACACTATAGTTATTATCACAAATTTGAGATATGCTTAGAAGATTATGTTTCAGACCTTCAATATACAAAATATTTTTAAACAAAGGAAGGTTATAGAGTTGAATCATACCTTGGCCCATAATCTTGCAGTTGCTTCCATCACCAAAAGTAACTAACCCATCAATCATATCTTTAAAATTTGAAAATAAAGCCTTGTCGCCTATCATATACCTAGAGCATCCACTATCTAGGTACCACTTTGAATGGCTTGTTGCTTTGAAAGTGATGTGGGCAACCAAGTAGGCAACTTTAGGAACCCATTTCAGAATTGTTTTGGGTTTAGGAGTATAGTTGGTCTTCTTCTGACTATTGTTATAAGAATGACCTACTGAGTTAGATTTTAAGAGCTCATTGAGTAAATCAACTATCTTTTCAGCTAGTGGGTTTCTGTTCTGATTTTTGAAGTTGACATAGCTGCTTTTTGGTTTTTGAAAAGCTTTTGTATTTTTAGAAAAACCTTGACTAGTATTTTTCTCTTTTGAGTTAGAGGACTCTCCTTTCACAAACTTAGGAGGAGTATTCTTTTGTTTAGGAGGAACATTTTTATCGTAGCCTAACCCTGATCTGTCGCCACATTTTCTAGATCTGGATAAAAGTTTTTCTAACTTTAGATCTCCTTGGGCATACCTCCATGTATCCTTTAAACTTAAAAGAGAAGATACTTCATTTCTAAGTTTCCCATTTTCAAATTTTAGATTTTCAATCAGGGAGGTTTTGCATACTAAATCGAATTTTGATTTTTCAAAACAATCTGAAATTTGGGATTTTTCTAAAACAAGAGATTCAAAACATTCTTTGAGTTTAGAAAACTTCTCTTTTTGAAGTTTCAATTTCAAAGCAATTTGACAACTTTCCTTGTATAGGGCATTGTAAGCGTCTTGAAGATCATCTTCATTTTCATAATCACTATTCAGATTTTCTTCACTAGTTGAATCATCATGATCTAAAAAGTGAATTTGGCTAGAGTCATAAGGGCTTTAACTTCACTGCCCGACTCGGTTTCAGAATCTTCTGATTCAGAAGAAACTTCAGAATCAGATGATTCATCCCAATTAGCCAACATGCCCTTCTTTTTGGGTTTGTCCTTTTTAGGACACTTGTTTGCTAAATGCCCATATTCTTGATAGTTGTAACATTGACTATCTTTCAAAGACTTCCAAGTTTTAGATTTGGGTTTTGATCTTTTCTTATCATTTGATTTTTTAAAATCAACCCTCTTTTTACTCTTGAAAATCTTGTAAAACTTTTTCGCTAAAAGACCCATATCATCTTCAAAATCAGAGTTTTCTTTAGAAGATTTAAGTGCGATAGATTTACTTTTAGGAGCTTTAAAGTTTAACTCATAGGTTTGTAAAGAATTAACTAGTTCTTCTACCCTCATATTGTCCGTATCACGAAGTTCCTGGATCGTGGTTACCTTAGAGTTGAATCATTCAGGAAGTGAGCATAGTATCTTTACACACACTTTACTTTCTGAGATTTTATCGCCAAGACCCCACATTGAGTTTACAATGTCATTTAATCTAGTGTAAAAGTCCATAAACATTTCATTTTCCTCCATATGAATTTCTTCAAATTTGGTTATGAGGAGTTAGACTTTAGATTTTTTGACAATTGTAGTACCCTCGCGTGTCATTTTTAATATATCTCAAGCTTGCTTTGCAGTATCATAGGATATGATTCTTTTGAACTCATCCGGCGATAGTGCGCAAGTGATTGCATTTAGTGCTTTTGCATTGGCACTACTCTCGTTTTTCTGAAGGGTGGTCCAAGAGAAATAAGGAGTTACTATTATTGATTTTGAACCATCAATACCAGTCACTTCAATGGAAGGTGGGTTTCATTCAGTCACTGTGGTTTGCCACACACTCTCATCCATTGATTTGAGGAAGATCTTCATCCTGGCTTTCCAATAGGCATAGTTGGAGCCATCAAAGGGTGGAGGCTTAGTGACTGATAGGCTATCAAAATTTAACATCTTATATAAAGCTTAGATCATTAGCTTAGGAATTAAATCCAAATAAGAAAGAGAGCTATTAGGCTCTGATATCACTTGAAATGGCCTAACTATACATCCTAGAGGGGGGGGGGGGGGGGTGAATAGGACGATGCCAAAATAAAAATTTAACAGCGGAATAAAGTAAGATAGATAGCCAAATAAACTAAGTCAAATCACAATGCTGAAATAAAAGCAACCTCACTAAACAAGTATTGAGAGGTTGATACAAATTCAGTTCTAAGGACAACCCTATACCATACAAACTAAAGGTTTATGGCAAGACAACTTTATTTCTAGAACATCCTTTGTATCAAAAACTCAAACTGGAGAGGCATAAATAAATAGCAAAGAATTGAAATAAATTGAAGGAATTTAAAACTAAATTATTACAACATGCCCACTATGCTTGAAATGTAAATTTTACAACATTCACATCCACACATACATTCCACAAGTCTGAATGAAAAAAGATATAAAACTTAAGTAGGCATTCAAACCACAAGACAAAGAGTTATAATGGTTCACCTGTGTGTACACCAACTATTCAACAACAGGTACACAGCACTACTCCACTCCTAATATCCTCACACAAGGGAGATCAGCGTTCACTATTAAAGATAGGTTTTCCAAGTTCACCCAAAACCTTCACAATTGTGTTTTTCTCTGTGGGCTTACACAATTAAAAAACCCCTCTTCTGAGTTTTCCTGTCTCTCCTCAGATAACCAATACAATGAGATTTTTCTAGTAATCCCAAAAGAAAACCAAATGAATGTAAATTACACAAACGTAAAATACCTAAATTTCTCCTTCGTTGTAGCAGCCCAGAAGAACCAAGTCGGAATAGAGATTTGAATGTCAAAGTTCAATGTCCAATACTCTCTTTGTAATGGTTCTAAGTTCTAACAGATTTTAAATTAAACCAATTGGGCATAGCTCTATTTGATTTTGATTCCAAGAAGACGGAATATATCAATTCCACTTTTCAAATAAGAATGGAATACAGGAACAAAATCAAATAAGGAAAGCTAAAGAAAGAGAATATTAAATATGCACACTTAGCTTAAAATGGAGAACATACTTATCTCTTAGAAGGCCAAATTAAATTAATTTCAATTTTCTATTTTATTCTGAGATTCGTGCTCTATGACTGGTCGTTGAACCCAGAGATATTTGAAAATTTGGACGCGATAAGATCTGGCGGTTTCACGACTGGCCGTAGGTTGCACATGACTAGTCAAAGTTAGCTGAATTTTAACATTGTATTTTGAGTCATAGGTCTACGACTGGTCGAAGAAGTAGTCGACACTATTCATACGACTAGTCGAACAGTCCCTAAGACTAGTCAAAGCCTAACAGAAAATATCTGAATTTTGCAACAAACTTACGACTGGTCTAGGAAATTCTTAGACAGGTCGAAGCAGTGCTAGGACTAGTCGAACAAGGTCCATGACTAGTCTTAGAACAACCTAAACTCACTTATATAAAACATATGAATTATGTATCCAGAATGGCCTACTCTAAAGGTCAACGTAAGGTCAGTCATACCTCAATAGTGAAGTAAGGACATTGAAAATAGGAGACAAGAGACCTTTGAAAGTAATGAAGCTTAAAGTCTTGATGTAGCTCAATCTTGAAAGCTTCTTGAGATCTTGAGTTGTGAACAGTGCTTGTCAATCAAAGCTGATCTTAAGTAGAGCATTGTTCTTCACAAATGCAAGCTTCATAATAGTGTCTTTGGCATCACAAATTTGACAACAAAAAGGGGCTATAAACTATAGCACTTACAACATCTAACTTACAAAGTAAAGTGTCAGTTTAATATTGAATTGTTAACTTGATGATTATTACGCATGGAAGGAACCAACCTAGGAATTTGTTCATCATGTTCAATGGGAAGAATTGAAAAGAAAGAAAAAGAAAATACCCAGCTAAAAAAAATCAATTGTCATTGAAAAGGGCTACTTATTAAAGATCTTTAAAAAGGTTGACAATATGAAAGCTATCAATGGAAAAATCAAAAGCTAGAGGAATAAAAGCGGGAACTAAAAGATGAACTATAAGGCAAGCTTCAGTTTAGGTTTTAGTTGTCCTAAATGTTCTTTTAATTATCAATGTTATCATGAAAGTGGTGAATTGAACCTTTGATTATAATAAGTCTAGACTTCATTTTACACCCATGGAACTCAATGTTTGGAATTGTTCTAATTGGAGGATTAATGCTTTGAACTTGATTATGAAACTTACAGAGTGCTAGAGTTTAGGAGAATGTAATGTACAACATTGATGTATTTTAGAATTATATTATCTGGATTGTTTTTATAAATCCACTTGAGCTTAGAAAATTATCTTGTGGTTCTTAAAATATTTTTCGCGTACATTGCTCGGGACTAGAAAAATGCTAGTTAGGGATTGTGTTGAGGGTCAAATATTGCATATTATCCCCCATTTATATTTTGGTTTTATGAACATGATAATGTTAAATGTTTTATTTTACTAATGTTTGTGTTGCAAGGTGAATTTAAGAGCTTGTATTGAAAAAGGTGCTAAGAGCATGAATTTGATGCTCAAGAATCACCAAGGCAAGGGATGGATCTTAAGATACCAAGATTGAAGAATTCACATGCTAAAGATCCAAGAAAACCAAGTGAGGAATGAAAAGAATCAAAGATTTGAAGCGAAGAAAAGGAATCCTGAAATCATCCTGAAAATCTATATTCTGAAACTCTAGGTCATTTTTTGAAGTTGCTTAGAGTGAAGTCTATTTTGGAAAACTATGTAGAGTGAAGTCTATTTTAGGAAACTGCGTAAATTTATGGCGGTTTCTAGAGTTTTCCAACTAGGTGCGAAAGTTGGAGTTCTAAAACTATAATTAGGACTCCCTAGGATGCTCCTAAACATATTATAGGGTTTTGAGAAGTAAAGCACAAGGGTGGAGAGCTGTCGCAAAGCGTTTTTCTTTCTTCCTTAGTTTTTCATGCTTTCTTCTAGGATTTTACTTTCAATCATATCTATGGTTATCTAAACCTCTTAGCTAGGGTTAAGAGGTGAAACTTGTAGCATGATGAGATGTCTCTATTGCTTTGATTCATATTTATGTTGAACTCCATGGATTATAATTTGATATTTAAGGAATACTTTCAGTTTTTAATGGTTAATTGTGACTCAAATTACAGTAGATCTGCAATAGCTTTGAGTATCTTCTTTTCCTGATTTGAGATTGTGAAATTAGTGAGTCCTGTTGTTCACCATCATCCCTTGGGCATGGTAGGGTGGTAAAATTCTTCCTAATCTTCACAATTCTCCTGCTTTAAGATTATGGGATTGGTAAATCCTGTTGTTTGCCATTGTATCATGGGCAAGGTTTGGTGATGGAATCCCTGCTAATTATCATAGTTCTCCTTTATTGAGAATTAGGTCAATGGAAGTTTAGATTTCATTTTATTGATATATTTTCCAATTGGATAGGATATGACTCGAATTCTAATTGTGTTACTTGAATCAACCAAGAGGACTCCCTGATCACTACAAGTAGATCATTGACACCGTAGTTACCACCTTTAAATTCTTAATTTTAATTACTCTATTCACAAGTACGCTCTCAAATACTTCAGAATTAGTTTCATATCTTCTTCTAGCTCTACTTCTAGTTAATTTCAGAAATGTACAAGTTTCAGTCCCTGTGAATTCGACATTGGTCTTACCGAGATTATTTCTACATCGCGACCCTACACTTGGGGTTGTGAATAGAAATCCACTGAATCATGGGAGTTTTAGAATCTAAGACACATGCCCAAGCCATAAAAGTAAATAGCATAAGGCCAACATAATAAAGGAGATGAGTGGCAATGACCAACTTAATAAAGAGGAGAGTGGCAAGGGCCAACTCAATAAAGAGGAGAGTAGCAATGGCTAACTCAACAAAGAGGAGAGTGATAATGGCCAACTCAATAAAAGGAGAGTGGCAATGGCTAACTCAACAAAATTGGTAAAGGCAGGACAAGGCTTGTATCCATTACCTCACATAAATTCATAAAGATCACTCGTAATTAACAACATACCATAATCCCAAAGGGTAAATAATTGGGGGTGGTAAATTAACAACTGTAGGGAGAGAATCATAATATCATGAAAGCATAACATATAACAGGTAAGATAAAACACATCAACTTAAATTAAAGTAAACTTAAAAGAAGAACCCTCACCTCTCAATCTCGATTTCACCCTAACATTGTTAGATTTGTGTCATCACACTCCAACTCTAGTAGAATTGATATGATTAATCTATTTAGGCTATTATATTGTCTATAATAGTAGAGTTAGGTTATGATTCAAGCTAGGGCTCAGGTTATGTTGACGTTAGGTATAAACTAAAAGTGCCTGGTTTGTCAATTAGCGCAAGTGTTGATTCAGCAAGACAAGTGAGCCCCATAGGAAGATCATTCAAGCGTCTGCCTTAACAGGATGTGTGGTCGAACTCATCAAAGGTAAACTTAGCCTCACATCCCATGTCCTAAAACACTAGGTATATAAAACCCTTAAAAATGATTAGAACAACATAGGGTTTAAGGTGAGAAAATTAGTTTGTAAAATCAAGAAAATCTCTAAATTATCGATGAATCGATGACAAGCTTGATATCATCGACTTTCGAATCTTAAGATCGTTGAAACGGCTTAATAACATCGACAACTAGTCAGGTTGTGTCCAGAATGCAGTTAAGGAAAAACATGTGATTTTTGATATCTCAAAGAGAGCCTCGATATCCTCAAAATTCAAACCTTGATGATATCGACGGACCTTCGATGATATCGGATTGGGACGCAATTCTCACCAGCAAGCTTTCAGGTAAATTTATTCAAGTATCGAGGAGTACCTAATGATATCGATATTCAAATATCGATCATATCGAGACCAGGTCGATGTCATCGAAATAGGACACAAACTGCTAGCAAGCTTATAGGAAAATTCCTTGATAATATCGATGAATCGAAACTAGTATCGATATCATCAACATTTAAATTTAGATGATATCGAGGGATGCTCGATCATATCAATACCTATTAAGTTTCAAAGGCAAGTCTTCTCTTAAGTTTTCAAATGTCGAGGAATCGAACCGTGCATCGATGAAATCGGAGTTCAAAATCTGATAACATCGAAGCATGTTCGATATTCTCGACCAGTTGGCAAAAAGGTTCAAAAGCATTTGACAGATTGAGTTCGTGTCATCAAGTGGGCATTCGATGTTATCGAGAGTATATGTTCGATGATATCGAACTCTGTAAAAAATATGACTATTTTATTTTCGTTAAAACTTTTTGCCTATTAAATGAGAGCTTGCCTTTGGTTGTTTGTGGAGAAAATAAATAGAGCTTTGAGTGTTTAATTCAGATTACCTACCCTAAGCCTTTTTTCTCTCATGGGAGTTCATCCTCCAATCCACCCTCATCATTGATATTTAATAGAGTGGATTGGGGAATGAACTTCCATATCCAAGGATCCTCCAACTACCACCTTAATGGCAAATCATTGAGTTGGGATACCTTGAATGCATAGATGCTTGGAATCACTTTGTTTCTAATATAAGAAAACATTTAATAGAGTAGGATTCTAACATAACTTAACTCAACCCGTCGCCTTACATTAGAGCATCATTTGTATTGCAGTTCAAGAGAGCTAAAGAGTCTTCACCATCAAAGGAGGAGATCTTCATCAATGTGCTTAATGGGGCTCATCTACTTATCTGTAAGTCATTAGAGTCCATAGACCCTTTTGATCATTGCTTCTGTAGGATTGGGTTAAAGGTGCTTCTCACCCCTTTCAAGTCCTCATAGGAGGCCTTCGACGGGAGAGTACGTGGGGGTGCGGTGTGTTGACCCTTGCTCTATGGAGAGCATAAACGTAGGTCCTTTGTATAGGTCCTTAACCTATGTGGTCTAAAACCTAGGTGCTATGTGTTGACCTTTGCTTCTGTGTAGGGAATAAACGGTTAGGTTCCTTGTGTGGATCCTTTTCCTGTGTGGTCTAAAATCTAGGTGATATGTGTTGACCCTTGCTCCTATGTGAGGCATAAACTTGTGTCTCGTGGTGACAAATTAGGTACTTTGTGTAAGTCCTAGAGTCAGCCTTATGTAGGTTGTACTGGTTTGAGGTGAACCTGATTTGAAACCTTCGTTAGTGAGATCCGGTACACTCAAGGGTTGAGTGCGTCCGTTAGAAGTGGAGTATACACATTGTCGAACCACTATAAAAATGATTGTGTTTTGGATTGCTATTTACTTTTACTTCTTGTGTGATTTCTTTAAATGTTCTCATAATGCATGTTTACATGATTACCTAGAACTAATTAGAATCACATTCATACACAGTCACATCCATTACGAACTATGTTATACAACTTCTTTATGTTTTGAATAGTCTAATGATTGGATCCTCTATTTGGCTTGGAAACCAATAGACTTGCATTGAAGAAATCCTGCTATTTGCATATTACTGCAGGATAGGGTTGATAGGTTCTAAATCATCATAAAATCTTAAAAGGCCATATTCACCCCCTCTAGGATATCTTGGCATATTCTCACTTCGACTAAAGCGGTCATTACCACAATTTCAATTGGCATCATAGCGGGTCTCTCTTAAGGGCTTCACCGCCTAGAGAGTGATTTTGACTGAAGTTGGTAATATGGCCAAAGGAGAGGGCTCATCTGTAATTAGACCTCCTGTATTTGATGGATCAAATTATGCATAGTGGAAGGATAGGATGCATTACTTTCTGAGATCTTTGGATCATGATGTTTGGGATATTGTTGAAAAGGATATGTGCCGCCAACCAAACAAATAGTACTTGAAATTGGCACAGTTACCTTCAAACCAAAATCTAAAGAAATGTGGACAACATTCGATAAAGAGAAACAAACATCTGAAGCTAAAGCAAAATCTTCAATCAAATTAGTATGTGTGGAACTGCTAAAGAAGCATAGGACTTGTTGGAAACTACTCCGGAGGGAACCAGCATAGTGAAAAGATCCAAACTACAACTCCTAACATTACAGTTTAAAAGTCTCAGAATGGAAGAGCATGAGACCTTCATGGAGTTTTTCACAAAACTGAACATTATCTGTAACTCCATGGGTGGATTAGGAGAAAAAGTTCCGGTTCCAAAAATCTGCAAGAAAATTCTCAGATCATTACTGGAACGGTTCAACTCAAGAGTTACAACTATTGAAGAATGTAGAAACATAGATGAAATGAAAATAGATGAACTCGTAGGTTCCCTACAAACATTTGAACTACACTTCAAGCAAACTCCTAAACCCACTCCTAAACCCAAAAATACTATCCTCAAAACATCAAAGCACACTACAAATGAGGAAGATGAAAGTGAAAGGGAGAATGAAGAAGAGGAAGTGGCTCTGTTGGCTCAATAGTTCAGAAAATTCTTCCATAGAAATCGTGGCCGACCATTTAAAGGAAGACAGTTGGACAACAAACATTTTATAGGTATATCTGGTAAAAAGTCTAAAGAACCACAGTACTGCACTTGACGAAAGTTTGGACACCTGTCCATTGAATGCCCAAATAGGAAAACCAAAGGAAAGGCAATGGCAGCTACATGGAATGATACTAAAGAGTCAAATTCAGAATGTAGTGACTCAGAGAGTGATGGAGACCAAAAATCCCTGAAAATTCTTATGGTCTTTACAGCCTCCAACGTTCCCATAGAAACTAAGAAAATCAAAGAACCTCAGGCCACTGAATCATTTCCATCTAATGATGAGCAAATAGAGAAAGAAGAAGAAGAAAAGGATAAACTGCAGGATGCCTATAATCAACTTTATATTCATAGCATTAATATCCTTAAAAGACTTGGGATTAGTGAAAATAAAAATAAATTGCTGCAGAAACCAATACACACCTAATCAATGATCTACAACAATACCACTCTGAAAATGATAAGCTAGAAAGAATCAATCTGTCCCTTAATTCCGAATTATCAAAACTAACTAAACAGATTGATTTATTGAAAAAAGAAAATGTGCTTCTAAAAAACGAGAATCACACACTCCTATCTGATGTAGAGAAATCCAAAAAATCTGTTGAACTGAATTATAAATTTTCCCAGAGTAGTGAAAAATTAAAAAAAAAAAATCTTAGGGATGGGAAGACCCAGAAGAGACAAGAGTGGATTAGGATGTGACAAGCTCAAATCAAAATCCAAAAAATGTAGCACCAATATTTGAGAAATCAGCTGCATTAGGAAGTAACACCAAAGCTACTTCTATCTGTCATTCATGTGGAGACTACGACTATTTCAAATTTGAATGAATTACTCCTAGGTGGACTCAATCTAATTCTAGTCCGAATCATACTGGTAATTACAAACAAACTGAAAAATCTATACAGAATATCAAGAGTCCACCAAGCAATATGGCAAAAGGAACTCATCCATCTCCACCTAGAATGACCAAGAGAATGAAGGAGCTATTGAATCAGGTGATGGAACTAAATTAGAAAACAAATGAATTAATGAAACGAGGAAAAATGGTTCAGTTACCCAACATGCCTACTGTAACGCCCTGAAATTCGGGGGTCGAGCATAACTCAGCTCCCGAGTTCCAAAACATCACTTATGCAACATAATTAATGAATGATGTATGTTGACTGTATTAGCACATAAACATGGGATAGATTAAGCCAAAACGCAGATATGATTCAGGGATAAGTGAATAAAGTAAGCGGAAGACTTATAGTAAAAATGTGTACAAGTGTAAATCCCTGAATTACATATACAACCAGATCGTGTAAAAGTGTTATTTAACAAAGTTATAAGTATCAAATTACATCATTTCAATCCCCAAAATATCCCAGGAATCCCGCGCATCAGACCAAGGCACGCTAGAACCCGTCTGAAAACTGCATATAGGAGAAGGCAGCCTCGTCGTCATCCAGCTCCCGCTCTGCCTCAGACGTCGTATCCACATCTGCAACATTAGGGCCTAAGACAGAGTCTGGTGGGTGTGTAACACCGCCCCAGAAACGTGGGAGTGAGTGATCAACTCAGTGGAACAATAAGGCACTGGTTAACATGCTATCAGTTCAATCAAACAGTAATGATAAAGCAGGACAATTAAATAAATCCTAAGGACACGTGTTAATGCACGGATGTATGCAATATGATGCGTGCCCTCACACGTACACCCTCAGCGTCTTCATCTTACGTTACGCATGACATTGCCTCAAAGTGCGCCACATCTACAAAGCACATGCAAATGCGGTGCATGGTTATGATTACCAAGTTGTTATTAGTCCATTTCACACAACAGGATTGGGAAGCTAAGATACCTTCCTCATATCACCATCCAAACAGTGATCCATACTAGGGTCGTCAATCCTAGACATTGCATACGATCATATAGTTGAGGTCGTAGCAAAGGGCTCGTCACCAATCAATGCACGCCTTTCATGCCCTTACTACCACAGATCGGCTCGTCACCTCCTTGCGGTATCCAGGTATGCTCGAGGTCACTACAAAGGGCTCGTCACCAATCAATGTAGGCCGACAGCACGAATATAGTGTCCCATACCACCATAATCGGCTCAAGAGTTTAGTTGCTCACTGGTCATTACGGGGAGGCTCGTCACCCCAGCGTAGGCCGACAGCTCGACCACGGTGTCCCATACCACCATGTCCGGCTCATGAGTCTTAGCGGATCAGGTACCATGGTTATTAGGATTTCACTGGTAAGTTCGGTACCCTAGATTCAAGCAGTAGCGTCCATACATGGTTAACATACACTGGACAATCGGGTTATTTGACGAACTCGACTAGCACGAGCGCACGTTGAATTGAACGACATGGAGTGCGCAAACACTCCGCGTGGTCGAACCACTGCCGACAACTCTAATACGACTCGGGTTCGTCTAATGCGTCTCACGTGGCGAAAGCAATCTCAACCACGACCATAGGGTCAATTACCGATTTCCTAGACTAAGGCATAGTCCCAAACATCCTACACTACGACAGATATTCATATGGAATGTAAAACAGTAATGGAACAACCACTCAAATCATGGTGCATACACATCTGAAGAATATCAACTTAACATAAATGTAAGCATAGGAATGCTTGAATTTAAATAACTTGGAATGTAAATGCATAAGGGAAATCATGCGCATCCATAGAAGTATTGAGAACCACTTCTCAACGCCTGCATTTAGTGTAATCAGTTACACGTAGATCATTCATGCATTTCTACAAACACTTAGCATTCATGGAACAACATACATGACGCATGTTGAAATACATGCACTTAGACAATTCCTTTTCCCAAGGAGTTGTCATACATGCATCTAGCATACATACATGACCAAAAATCATGGCAAACATAAGTACGTATTTTATACGTATACGGTACTTTATAAATACACTTAGAATACACAAATCTCAATATAGCACATGCATATCAGGAAAGCAATGCAAACATAACATTTGACATGTGAAATCTCATCCATAACAAGAATAAATCACTAACTGGGATTGAAAGCCTTGAAAACCATAACCTATACACTTAAAGTCCGCACCTTAAGCAAAGAAAGAACCGCCGAACTGATTTAGACGAGTTGTCTTCGTCAACGGCGCAAGAATACCCTAAAATAAGGATAGAAATGAGATACAACAACACCAAGTCTAATCTAAGCTCTAACACAGGTTAGGGTTAGGTTAACTTACCCCAAAAGAACTCAGAATCGTCAGAGGAACGATTCAAAGTGAAGGTTCAAAGGTGAAGAAGAACAAGGAAGAATCAAGGTGATTCACCAACTAATCTCTCTCACTTCCTCTCTCTTTCCACTCTCTTTCCAAGCTAGGGTTAGAGAAAATTCGTATGGAAATGAGAGCTAGGGTTTAAGGACTATATATAGGCCTTAAAATGATGGAAATAACCCCAGGGTCAAGGTATACTTAGGTTATAACCAAAGTACGCCTTTCTCGATCCAACGAAGCACTTCTGGTGGGCCTATAACCACGAAAGGTCGGACTTAAGCTCACTGACCATGGATCTAGGTCAGGTTGAGTTTTCGTACCGACCGGCTCTTCAGATCAGCCGTGGCGGACCACACTCAATTCAACGGTCACGGAATCTCGATCAGGTCCACAAGCACTAGGATATGCCTGGGCCAACCATCCTGATCAGAGGGTGAAATTGGGTCAGAATCCAACGGTCAGAATGCTTAAAATCGTCGCGCAAGCGACACGACTCAGATTTCATAAAAAGCTTAATAAATTCCAACCGTTCTCACACTCTTCACTCCGAGCTCAACCAAATCGACCCAGAACATCAGATCGACTTAATTTTTGAGGTGAAGACCAAGCCCAACTCAGTGACCGCAACAGCCTAAGATCATCGCTATCGGACTTTCGACGCGCGGTCTAGGTCCGATCCAGATCTTCCAAAAATTCCTCAGAACAACTGGATTTAGCGATGGATCCCAGATTTCAGAGTAACGTAGCGCTCACTAATCTACACGTTTAGAGCCATGCAGATACAATTTAAAGTGATTGATGCGAATTTCACAAGCAATCAAGTAAAGCGCTAATTACCCCAAAAACAACTACTTAAGGAAAGATTAGCACAAAAATTCCAAGGTCGTTACACCTACCAAAATACTTAATGAAGCAAAAACTATCATAATAAGAAATCCAGTCACAAAATGGGTAGTGAAAGAAAAGAAAAATTGTCTTGTTATGCACTCAAATCATTCAACAAGCAATAGTACTAAATGGTATCTAGATAGTGGGTGCTCGAGACATGTCACAGGTGACAAATCCCTTCTCTCAAATTATTCAGATCTTGATGATGGGATAGTCACTTATGGTGATGGAAGCAAGTAGTAGGGTGTGGAACCATAGAAGGAATAGAGATGTTAAAAAATGAAAATGCTTTTTGCATAAAAGGACTGACTCATAATCTGATAAGCATCTCTCAAATATGTGTCAACCAACATGTGGTTACCTTTAACAAACTAAAGTGTAAGATGCTTGACTTATCAGGAAAATCCGTTATGGAGGGTCTTCGCACCAGTGACCACTGTTATGTCATTGAAGGAAATGAAAGGTTTGATCCATATGCTTAATAACAATTGAGTGTGGAAAACATATCCAGGCTATAGCATTTAAGTCTAGATGAAGCAACTAAGTCTGAATGAATACATGGAAATGATGCATTTTTTATGATTATCATGATATATCAGAGGTTTCTATACCTTAGGAACTTCTTTTCTTGAGCATAAACATTATTGATGTTTATAAGTTTGATGATTACAACTTTTTGTAAAGATTTTTTGCTGTATACTGAAGTTGACATGAAAATATTTGAAGATATACATATATGGAGGATTATCGAAAACTGGAGATAACTTGTCCCATCCTTCCTCTCGATAAGTGAATCATTGAATCGAACGAGTTGTCTATATCATCGGAACCTCATCGATCCCATCGACGACCTTTTGAGAATCTGAAATGTCAGGTCGATTGGTCTACCCTCGAACTCATCATCGATAACATCGATTAGGATATATCGATATCATTGAAACCAAGTTCAATGATATTGAAGGTTTTTACCCGATAAAAGGCGGACGAGTGGGAAAATTTCACTTCTTTACTTGAAGCTTGTTCTTCTCTCTACTACTCGTCCGCCTTGGTCGTTTTACATGTTTTTCCATCTAGGGGCCTTCCAAGATCACCCAAATCTGGTAATTCCATGTCTATTCCCTTAATTTTTCAAGATGACAACTTGTGTGTTTGGGTATTTCTAGATTATAAAGAGAAGTCCTATCTAGAAGATCATCAATTCATTTTCAAAATCCTTCAATCTTCTATCAGATCCCACTCTTAGTCATTCCATTCTAAGTCGTAAACATTCAATGGGGAAGGAGAAAGGAAAAAATTCCCATTTTTGGGGAATCCTTAAGATCCTCTAGACATAAAATCCCTGCACTTAAAGAAAGGGCAAAGTCGTCTGATCAAGGGACCCCAACACGCCAGCGAAGTACCAGAGAAACATCACATGGTGGGTCTCAACATGCCGCACCAGTTCCTCCTCCTGCTGCAGTAGATCCTACTCTGGCAAAATATATCGGAAGGAAATTGGTCCATGAATGAAAAATTAACAGGGATTGCCTAAAACCCTACAACCTGGAACCTTTGTTGGCTACACTAGATTAGTTACTTATGCTCAATTTTGGTGGCCCATGTCATTATGAAAGAACCTATCACTTCTTCCAGCCATTTTCCTATCATAGAACATCCTTCCATCACTCTCTCTGTTGGGGATACAGATGTAGAAATTACTCCTGAATCTATTGCAAGTATTTTTGGTCTCACTCTGTCTCCAGTTGGTCTCTCTGATCTGGAGCTTGAAAATCCAATGACTCGGTCTATGATTACATCGTTTCTATACCAGGGTAGGGACATACAAGGGTAATGCACTAAAAGCAAAATTTATGGAACCCAAGGATCGAGTTCTGCATGGCATCTTTGCCACAAATGTGTACCCGAGAGGTACAAACCGAGTTGACCTTACAAGATTTATGGCCATGATCATGTATTGTGTGGCAATTGGGATTAAGATATGTCTTCCCACTCTGATAGTTCACCAATTGGTGTATGCAATTCATACTTCTAGAGATGTCCATCTACCCTTCCCTCGAATTATTCACCTGTTAAGTGATAAGATTAGTCTTCCACTAGCAAATGATCGGGAGCTACCTCTCTAACATTTCAACAAAATTAATATTAGAAAGATGGATTTGAAGTTCAATCGTTATCTGAAAGATCAACCAGAGGAGGGGGTTCATGAAGAAGGTGAAATGGGTGAAGGAGCTACACAAGCCGAAGGAGTAGCACAGGACAAAGGCGACCCACTCAAATCGCAGCAAGCTCTACCTCCATCCGACCCTGTGTAGGCCAAAAGGTTCAAATTACATCAAGATCGGATCGGGACGATGTTATGAGAAGTCACTCAGATGAAGGAAATGATGAATGAACTATTCACTGTCCTGGAAAGATTGGTGGTTGGGGTGCAACAGTCGGTGTAGCAACTGGTTGATCTGATAACATGTCGGTGAGACGATACCACACCACTTCAGCCCTTCCACCATAGTATTGATAGTCTTCGTGCTGTCACATACACTAGATACTCATCTCAGCGTATGGCATGGATATCTTTTTGAATGCCCTTTCACCTTGCGATCTTATAAGTGTATGTGATGGCAACCTAACATCAAATGTCCAATAGTTTTTTGTGTGGTTTATGGATATCCTCTGCATGAGGAAAATACTTGTATTTTTGTAAGCCCATGGTTGGGTTAGATATTTGGTTGTGTTGGTTTAGGATGGATGATGAAATATAGCCAAGCTTGGGCAGTTTTTATTTTGAATTTTTTTGTTGATGACTGTTTGATAATTCATATATCTTTGTTGCCATGTCTCTCTGGTCTCAATTCTACGTTAAAAATCTATGAAATGCTGGTATGAATTGTGATTGTCTTCTCCTGCATATTCCTTAACAATTGAGAATTGGTTTGTGATTTATGTCATTTAAAGCTATACTACCATTTTCTGTTAGAATCACAACTCTCCTTTGACCTGGTATGCATAAATAGTTTCCATGTAAATAGCATGTCGTTATCTGTTATACCTCTGTCTCTTACTGATTATGCATGTATCTAGTATGTATGGTAATATCTAGATATTTATTGATTTCTCCCATGTCTTTTTGCTACAACTCAGTCAACTAGTATTACTATACTGCCCTTTGCTAATGACTGACAAAAAGGGGGAGAACAAATCCCACCATGGAGAAAATTGTGTGTATCTATGTATGAATGGTGGTACATGTGTTAGGAGGAGCAGCTGCATGAAGACAGGGGAAGCAGCTACATACTTGTTTGCTTAAACATGCAGTGGCATTGTAAAATTGTGTAAAGAGTTATGTACACACAATTTAGGGTGTTGGTTTAGATATTGTTCAAGGACTTCAGGTGTTTTGTCAGGTAATTGACAAAGGGGGAGATTGAAAGTGCCCTGGTTTATCAATTAATGTGAGTGTTGAGTCAGCAAGACAAGTGAGCCCCATAAGAAGATCATTCAAGCGTCTGCTTCAATAAGATGTGTGCCCGAACTCATCAAAGGTAAAGTTAGCCTCACATCCCATTTCCCAAAACACCAGGTATATAAAACCCTTAAAAATGTTTAGAACAACATAGGGTTTAAGGTGAGAAAACTATTTTATAAAATCAGGAAAATCTCTAAGTTTTCTACCTTTGTCAATTTATCGTTAAGTGGTTTGATGAAATCGAACTCTGTTATCGATGTCCTCGAAACTCACTCGATATTTTCGAAATGAGGACTTCAGATATCTAGCAACCTCAATGAATTCTGTATTGAATTATCGATGAATCAATGATAGGCTCGATATCATCGACTTTCGAATCTTGAGTTCATCGAGATGGCTTGATAACATCGACAGTTAATCAGGTTGTGTCCAGAATGTAGTTAAGGAAAAACATGTGATTTTCGATATCTCAAAGAGAGCCTCGATATTCTTAAAATTCAAACCTCGATGATATCGACGAACCTTTGATGATATTGAATTGGGACACAATTCTGACCAGCAAGCTTTCAGGTAAATTCATTCAAGTTTTGAGGATTACCCGATGATATCGATATGTAAATATCGATCATATCGAGACCAGGTTGATGTTATTGAAATAGGACACAAACTGTCTAGCAAGCTTATAGGAAAATTCCTTGATAATATCAATGAATCGAAACTGTTATCGATATCATCGACATTCAAAATTAGATGATATCGAGGGATGCTCGATCATACCAATACCTATTAAGGCAAGTCTACTCTCAAGTTTTCAATTGTCAAGGAATCGAACCACGCGTCGATGAAATCAGAGTTTGAAATCTGATGACATCAAAGCATGTTCGATATCCTTAACCAAATGGCAAAAAGGTTTAAAAGCATTTGATAGATTGAGTTCGTGTCATCGAGCGGACATTCGACATTATCGAGAGTATACACTCGATGATATCGAAGACTGCTCGATGATATCGAACTTTGACAAAAATATAAGTGTTTTATTTTCGTTGAAACTTTTTGCCTATTTAATGGGAGCTTGCCTTTAGTTATTTGTAAAGAAAATAGAGAAAGATTTTGAGTATTTAATTCAGATTACCTACCCTAAGCCTTTTTTCTCTCATGGGAGTTCATCCTCCAATCCACCCTCATCATTGATATTCAATAGAGTGGATTGGTGAATGAACTTCCGCATTCAAGGCTCTTATAACTACCACCTTAATGGCAAATCATTGAGATGGGATACCTTGAATGCATAGATGCTTGGAATCACTCTGTTTCTAATATAGGAAAACATTTAATAGAGTAGGATTCCAACATAACCTTAACCCAACCCATCACCTTACATTGGAGCATCATCTGTGTTGCGGTTCAAGGGAGCTTTAGATTCTTCATCATCAAAGGAGGAGATCTCCATCAATGTGGTTAATGGGGCTTATCGACTTATCTGTAAGTCATTATAGTCCAGAGACCCTTTTGATCATTCCTTTTATAGGATCGGGTCAAAGTTGCTTCTCACTCCTTTCAAGTCCTCATAGGAGGCCTCCGACGGGAGAGTACATGGGGGTGCTATGTGTTGACCCTTGCTCTGTGAAAAACATAAACTTAGGTCCTTTGTGTTGCTCCTTGACCTATGTGGTCTAAAACCTAGGTGCTGTGTATTGACCTTTGCTCTTACGTTCGGCATAAACGGTTAGGTTCCTTGTGTGGATCCTTGGCCTATGTGTTTTAAAATCTGGGTACTGTGTGTTGACCCTTGCTTCTGTGTGGGGCATAAATTTGTGTCTCGTGGAGACATGTTAGGTACCTTGTGTAGGTCATAGAGTCAGCCTTGTGCAGGTTGTAGTGGTTTGAGGTGAACTAGATTTGAAACCTCCTTTAGTGAGATCCAGTACACTCAAGGGT
This sequence comes from Magnolia sinica, assembly GCF_029962835.1. NCBI lineage: Eukaryota > Viridiplantae > Streptophyta > Magnoliopsida > Magnoliales > Magnoliaceae > Magnolia > Magnolia sinica. The sequence goes on along the minus strand of NC_080575.1, from coordinate 64,204,661 downwards.
TAAGTGCGTCCGCCGGAAGTGGACTAGACACATAGTCGAACCACTATAAAAATGACTGTGTTTGGGATTGCTATTTACTCTTACTGCTTGTGTGATTTCTCTGAATGTTCTCATAATACATGTTTACATGATTACCTAGAACTAATTAGAATCACATCTCACACAAAGTCACATCCAGCATGAACTACGTTATACAGCTTCTTTATGTTTCGAATAGTCTTATGATTGGATCCTCTATTTGGCTTGGAAGCCAATAGAGTTACATTGAAGAAACCTTGCTATTTTCATATTACTGAAGGATAGGGTTGATAGGTTTTAAATCATCATAAAATTTTAAAAGGCCATATTCGCCCCCCTCTAGGAGATCTTGGCATATTCCCACTTCGACTGAAGCGGTCATTACCGCAATCTCAATTGGTATCAGAGCGAGTCTCTCTTAAGGGCTTTACTGCCTAGAGAGTGATCATGACTAAAGTTAGTAATATGACCAAAGGAGAGGGCTCATCTGTAACTACACCTCCTGTATTTGATGGATCAAATTATGCATACTAGAAGACTGGGATGCATTACTTTCCGAGATCTTTTGATCATGATGTTTAGGATATTGTTGAAAAAGGATTTGTGCCACAAACCGAACAAATAGTACTTGAAAATGGCACAAGTACCATCAAACAAAAATCTAAAGAAATGTGGACAACATTCGATAAAGAGAAACAAACCTCTGAAACTAAAGCAATGAATATTATCTAGTATGTTGTGTCCCAAGAAGTCTTCAATCCAATTAGTATGTGTGGAACTGCTAAAGAAGCATGGGACTTGTTGGAAACAACCGTGAGGGAACCAGCATAGTGAAAAGATCCAAACTGCAACTCCTAACTTTACAGTTTGAAAATCTCAGAATGGAAGAGCATGAGACCTTCATGGAGTTTTTCACAAAACTGAACATTATCTGCAACTCCATGGGTGGATTAGGAGAAAAAGTTTTAGTTCTAAAAATCTGTAGAAAAATTTTGAGATCCTTAAAGGAATGGTTCAGCTCGAAAGTTACAACTATTGAAGAATGTAGAAACATGGATGAAATGAAAGTATAAGAACTCACAGGTTCCCTACAAACATTTGAACTACACTTCAAACAAACTCCTAACCCCAAAAATACTGTCCTCAAAACTTCAAAGAACATTACAAATGAGGAAGATGAAAGTGAAAGGGAGAATGCAGATGAGGTAGTGGCTCTGTTGGCTCAATGGTTGAGAAAATTCTTCCATAGAAACCATGGTCGACCATTTAAAGGAGGATAGTTGTACAACAAACATTTTATAGGTGAATCTGGTAAAAAGTCCAAAGAACCACAGTACTACACTTGCCGAAAGTTTGGACACCTGTCCACTGAATGCTCAAATACGAAAACCAAAGGAAAGGTAATGGCAGCCACATGGGATGATACTAAAGAGTCAAATTCAAAATGTAGTGGCTCAAAGAGTAATGGAGACCAAAAATCCCTGAAAATTGTTTTGGTCTCTACAGCCTCCAACGTTCCCATAGAAACTGAGAAAATCAAAGAACCTCAAGCCACTGAATCATTTCCATCTGATGATGAGGAAACAGAGAAACAACAAGAAGAAAAGGATAAACTACATGATGCCTATAATCAACTTTATAGTCATAGCATCAATATCCTTAAAAGACTTGGGATTAGTGAAAATAAAAATAAATCGCTGCAAATGGATCTAAATAAAACTTCAGAAGCCAATACACACCTAATCAATGATCTATAACAATACCACTCTGAAAATGATAAGCTGGAAAGAATCAATCTGTCCCTCAAATCTAAATCATCAAAACTGACTAAAAAGATTGATCTATTTAAAAAGGAAAAGGTGCATCTGAAAAATGAGAATCACACTCATTTCTGATGTAGAGAAATCCAGAAAATCTGTTGAACTGAATTATAAATTTTCCCAAAGTAATGAAAAATTAGAAACACTCTTAGGGATGGGAAAACCTGGAAGAGACAAGAGTGGATTAGGATATGACAAATTCAAATCAAAATCCAAAAATGCACACCAATATTTGAGAAATCATCTACATTAGGAAGTAACACAAAAGCTACTTCGATCTATCATTCATGTAGAGACTCTGGCCATTTCAAATTTGAATGTATTGCTCCTAGGTGGACTCAATCTAATTTCGGTCCGAATCATACTGGTAACTACATACAAACAGAAAATCAATACAAAATATTAAGATTCCACTAAACAAAATGAAAAAAAGAACTCATCCATCTCCACCCAGAATGACCAAGAGAATGAAGGAGCTATTGAATCAGGTGACTGAACTAAATCAGAAAACAAATGAATTTATGAAACGAGGAAAAATGGTTCAGTTACCCAACATGCCTACCAAAATCCTTAATGAAGCAAAAACTATCATAATAAGAAATCCAGTTACAAAATGGGTAGTGAAAGAAAAGAAAAATTGTCTTGTTATTCACTCAAATCATTCAACAAGCAATAGTACTAAATGGTATCTAGACAGTGGGTGCTCAAGACATGTCACAGGTGACAAATCCCTTCACTCAAATTCTTCATATCTTGATAATGGGATAGTCACTTATGGTAATGGAAACACCGTTAAATTAGTAAGGTGGGAACCATAGAAAGAATAGAGATGCTAAAAAATGAAAATGCTTTTTACATAAAAGGACTGACTCACAATCTGATAAGCATCTCTCAAATATGTGACAACTAACATGTGGTTACCTTTGACAAACTAAAGTACAAGATCCTTGACTTATTAGGAAAATCCATTATGGAGGGTCTTCGCACCAGTGACCACTGTTATGTCATTAAAGGAAGTGGAAGGTTTGATCCATATGCTTAATAACAATTGAGCATAGAAAACATATCCAGGCTATAGCATCTAAGTTTAGATGAAGCATCTAAGTCTGAATGAATACATGGAAATGATGCATTTTTTATGATTATCATGATATATCAGAGGTTTCTATACCTCAGGAACTTTTTTTTAGCATAAACATTATTAATGTTTATAAGTTTGATGATTATAACTTTTTGTAAAGATTTTTTCCTGTATACTGAAGCTAACATGAAAATATTTGAATATATACATATTTGGAAGATTATCAAAAAGTGTAGATAACTTGTCCCATCCTTCTTCTCGATAAGTGAATCATTGAATTGAACGAGTCGTCGATATCATCAGAACCTCATCGATCCCATCGACGACCTCTTGAGATTCTGAAATGTCGGGTTAATTGGTCTGCCCTCGAACTCATCATTGATAACATCGATTAGGGTATATCGATATCATCGAAACCAAGTTCGATGATATCGAAGGTTACTACCCGATAAAAGGCGGATAGTGGGAAAATTTCACTTCTTTACTCGAAGCTCGTTCTTCTCTGCTGCTCATTCTCCTCGGCCGTTTTACATGTTTTTCCATTTATGGGCCCTCTAAGATCACCCAAATCTAGTAATTCCTTGTCTATTCCCTTAATTTCTCAAGATTGCATCTTGTGTTTTTGGGTATTTCTAGATTATTGAGATAAGTCCTATCTAGAAGATCATCAATTCATTTTTAAAATCCTTTAATCTTCTATCAGATCCCACTCTCAGTCATTCCATTCTGAGTGGTAAACGTTCAATGGGGAAGGACAAAGGAAAAATTCCCATTTCTGGGGAATCCTCAAGATCCTCCAGACATAAAGTCCTTGCACCTAAAGAAAGGGCAAAGGCATCTGATTAAGGGACCCCAACACGCCGGTGAAGTACTAGACAAACATCGCATGGTGGGTCTCAACATGTCGCACCTATTCCTCCTCAACTACAGTAGATCCTACTCTGGCAAAATATACTGGCAAGAAGTTGGTCCATGAACAAAAAATTCACAGGGATTGCCTAAAACCCTACAACCTGAACCTTTGTTGGCTGCAATAGATTGATTGCCTATGCTCGATTTTGGCGGCCCATGTCATTATGAAAGAACCTATCGCTTCTTTGCTTCCAACCATTCTCCTGTCGTAGAACCTCCTTCCATCACTGTCTCTATTGGGGACATAGATGTGGAAATTACCCCTGAATCTATTACAAGTATTTTTGGTCTCACTCTGTCTCCATTTGGTCTCCTTGATCTGGATCTTGAAAATCCAATTACTTGGTCTACGATCACATCGTTTCTATGCCAGCGTAGGGACATTCCTTGGTACTAGGATAATGCACTAAAAGTAAAATTTATGGAACCCAAGTATCGAGTTCTGCATGGCATCTTTGCCACAAACGTGTACCCGAGAGGTACAAGCCGAGCTGACCTTACAGGATTTATGGTCATGATCGTGTATTGTGTGGCAACTGGGATCAAGATATGTCTTCCCACTTTGATAGTTCACCAATTGGTGTACACAATTCATAGTTCTAGAGATGTCCATCTACCCTTCCCTCAGATTATTCATGGGCTAAGTGATAAGATTGGTCTTCCACTGATAAATGATTAGGAGCTACCTCTCCAACATTTTAACGAAATCAATATTAGAAAGATGGATTTGAAGTTTCATTGTTATCTGAAAGATCAACCAGAGGAGGGGATTCATGAAGAAGGTGAAATGAGTGAAGGAGTTGCACAAGCCGAGGGAGAAGCATAGGCCAAAGGTGACCCACTTGAATCGCAGCAAGCTCCGCCTCCATTCGACCCTTTCTAGGTCAAAAGATTCAAATTACATCAAGATCGGATCAGGACGACGTTGCGAGAAGTCATTCAGATGAAGAAAACGATGAATGAACGGTTCACTGTCATGAAAAGATTGGTGGCTGGGGTGCAGCAGTCGGTGCAGCAACTGGTTGATCTGATAACATGCCGGCGAGACAATACTGCACCATCGTCATCAGCCCCTCCACCATAGTATCGATAGTCTTCATGCTGTCACATACACCAGACACTCATCTCAACGTATGGGCATGGATATCTTTTTGAATGCCCTACGATCTTATGAGTGTATGTGATGGCTACCTGACATTAAAAGTCTAACAGTTTTTTATGTGGTTTATAGATATTCGCTGCATGAGGAAAATACTTGTATTTTTGTAAGCCCATGGTTGGGCTAGATATTTGGTTATGTTGGTTTGGGATGGATGATGAAATACTGCCAAGCTTGGGCAGTTTTTATTTTCGATATTTTTTGCTAATGACCGTTTGATAATTCATATATCTTTGCCGTCATGTCTCTCTAGTCTCAATTATGCGTTAAAATCTGTGAAATGCTGGTATGAATTGTGATTATCTTCTCCTGCATATTCCTTAACAGTTAAGATTGGTTTGTGATTTATGTCATTTAAAGCTATACTACTTTTTTCTGTTAGAATCACAGCTCTCTTTTGACGTAGTATGCATAAATGGTTTCCATGCAAATTGAGATGTCTTTATCTGTTATACTTCTATCTCTTACTGATTATACATGTATTTGGTCTATATGGTAATATCTGGATCTCTATTGATTCTCCCATGTCTTTATGCAACAACTTCAGTCAACTAGTATTGCTATACTGCCCTTTGCCAATGACTGACAAAAGGGGGAGAACAAATCCCACCATAGAGAAAATTGTGTGTATCTATGTATGAATGGTGGAAAAAGTGTTAGGAGGAGCAGCTGTATGAAGACAGGGGGGAGCAGCTACATACTTGTGTGCTTAAACTTGCAATAGCATTGTAAAATTGTGTAAAGAGTTTTGAACACACAATTTAGGTATTGGTCTAGATGTTGTTCTAGGACTTCAGGTGTTTTGTCACGTAATTGACAAAGGGGGAGATTGAAAGTGTCCTGATTTGTCAATTAGCGTGAGTGTTGAGTCAGTAAGACAAGTGAGACCCATAGGAAGATCATTCAAGCGTCTGCCTCAATAGGATGTGTGCCCGTACTCGTCACAAGTAAACTTAGCCTCACATCCCATGTCCCAAAACAACAGGTATATAAAACCTTTAAAAATGATTAGAACAACATAGGGTTTAAGGTGAGAAAACTATTTTATAAAATCAGAAAAATATCTGAGTTTTCTACCTTTGTCAATTTATTGATAAGTGGTTCGATGAAATCGAACTCTGTTATCGATTTCCTCGAAACTCACTCGCTATTATCAAAATAAGGACTTTAGATGTCTAACAACCTCAATGAATTCTGGACTGAATTATCGATGAATCGATAACAGGCTTGATATCATCGTCCTTTGAATCTCGAGTTCATCGGGACGGCTCGTTAACATCGACAACTAGTTAGGTTGTGTCCAAAATGCAGTTAAGGAAAAACATGTGATTTTCGATATCTCAAAGAGACCCTTGATATCCTCAAAATTCAAACGTCGATGATATTGACGGACCTTCGATGATATCAGATTGGGACATAATTCTGACTAGCAAGCTTTCAGGTAAATTCATTTAAGTATCGAGTAGTACCTGATGATATCAATATTCAAATATCGATCGTATCGAGACTAGGTCGATGTCAACGAAATAGGACATAAACTGTCCAGCAAGCTTATAGGAAAATTCCTTGATAATATCGATGAATCGAAACTGATATCAATATCATCGACATTCAAATTCAGATGATATCGAGGGTTGCTCTATCATATCAATACCTGTAAAGTTTCTAAGGCAAGTCTGCTCTCAAGTTTTCAAATTTTGAGGAATCGAACCATGCGTTGATGAAATCGGAGTTTGAAATCTGATAACTTAGAAACATGTTTGATATCCTTGACCAGTTGGCAAAAATGTTCAAAAGCGTTTGACATAATGAGTTCCTACCATCGAGCGGGCATTCGACGTTATCGAGAATATACGCTCGATGATATTGAAGACTTCTCGATGATATCGAACTCTGTAAAAAAATATGATTGTTTTATTTCCGTTAAAACTTTTTGCCTATTTAATGAGAGCTTACCTTTGGTTGCTTGTAGAGAAAATAGATAGAGCTTTTGAGTGTTTAATTCAGATTACCTACCCTAAGCCTTTTTTCTCTCATAGGAGTTCATCCTCCAATCCACCCTCATTATTGATATTCAATAGAGTGGATTGGGGAATGAACTTCCGCATTCAAGGATCCTCCACCTGCCACCTTAATGGAAAATCATTGAGCTGGGATACCTTGAATGCATAAGTGCTTGGAATCACTCTGTTTCTAATATAGGAAAACATTTAATAGAGTAGGATTCCAACATAACCTTGACCCAACCTGTCGCCTTACATTGGAGTATCATCTGTGTTGTGATTCAAGGGAGCTGAAGATTCTTCATCATCAAAGGAGGAGATCTTCATCAATGTGCTTAATGGGGCTCATCTACTTATCTGTAAGTCATTAGAGTCTAAAGACCCTTTTACTCATTCTTTTTGTAGGATTGGGTCAAAGGTGCTTTTCACCCCTTTCAAGTCCTCATAGGAGGCCTCTAACGGGAGAGTACGTGGGGGTGCTGTGTATTGACCCTTGCTTTGTGGAGAGCATAAACTTAGGTCCTTTATGTAGGTCCTTGACCTGTGTGGTCTAAAACCTAGGTGTTGGGTGTTGACCTTTGCTCTTGTGTAGGGCATAAACAGTTAGGTTCCTTGTGTGGATCCATGGCCTATGTGGCCTAAAACGTGGGTGATGTGTTTTGACCCTTGCTCCTATGTGGGGTATACACTTGTGTCTCGTGGAGACACATTAGGTACCTTATATAGGTCCTAGAGTCAGCCTTATGTAGGTTATACTAGTTTGAGGTGAACCTGATTTGAAACCTCCATTAGTGAGATCCGGTACACTCAATGGTTGAGTGCGTCCGCTGGAAGTGGAGTAGACACGTAGTTGAACCACTATAAAAATGACTATGTTTGGGATTGCTATTTACTCTTACTGCTTATGTGATTTCTCTGAATGTTCTCATAATGTATGTTTACGTGATTACATAGAACTAATTAGAATCACATCTCACACACAGTCACATCCATCATGAACTATGTTATATCGCTTGTTTATGTTTCGAATAGTCTTATGATTGGATCCTCTATTTGGCTTGGAAGCCAATAGAGTTATATTGAAGAAATCTTGTTATTTGCATATTACTGCAGGATAGGGTTGATAGGTTCTAAATCATCATAAAATTTTAAAAAGCCCTATTCACCCCCCTCTAGGACATCTTGGCATATTCCCACTTCAACTGAAGCAGTCATTACCGCAATTTCATAGACTAATGTAATTTAATAATTTAATTTGAAAGCACAAACTATTTCATTATAGAGGTGGGTGTCTTACCTCTTGAGCTTTAACCCAACGACTCAAATCCAGCGGATCGCGTGTGCACTCAACCGTTAAGTCGACTCAGTTCTTTCTGAGAATATTGAACTTGGCTCGATCCTGGACTCAAGCTAATGACTCAGTGAGTCATCCTCTACACAACACTCATGTTCCTCCTTCTAATCAAACCGCATCTTCTCTCTCTCTCCTCTTTCTTCTTCTTCCTCTTTCTTTAGAAGGCCATGCATTGGATTTAGAAAAAAAAAAAATTCCACATGACTGGACCCAAAATTGACTCGAACTTGGCCCTGACTCGGTCCAGGACTCAGCACCCAACTCTCTCTCCCTCTCTCTCTCTTTCTTGTTTCTCTCTCTCTCTTTCTCTCATTTCTTTCTCCTTCTCCCTTTCTCTTTCGTCTGTTGTGGGTACTCTCCAACATTTTAGAGAGGGAATTTATAAGTTTGTGTTATTTTTAGATGGTTCAAGCATAACTCGTGCGCTAAAGATATTGCGTGAGAACGAGCAGCTGAAAAGCCCAAGCTATATGTCCTAGAGGGGGGGTGAATAGGACTATGCCAAATTAAAACTTTAACAGCGGAATTTAAATGAATATGGAAAGATAGCACTTTAAACAAATCACAATACGAAAATGTAAAGCAACCTCAAAATTCTAGTCTTGAGAGGTTGATACAAATGTTGTTCTAAGGACAACCTTGCACCATAAAAACTAAGGGTTTATGGCAGGACAACCTTACTAGAACGGTTTAAGTATCAATATCTCAAACTGAAGAGGAATAAAGTTAAATAGCAAGAATGGAAGTCTAAACTATTACAACATTCCCCACAATGCTTGAAATGAAATATTACAACATTCACATCCACACATACATCCCACAAACTTGAATGATATAAGATATAGAAAATAATCGTACATCCACAAAACACAAAGAGTTATAATGGTTCACCTGTGTGTTTACCAACTGTTAAACAACAGCCACACAGCTGGCTACTCCACTCCTAATATCCTCACATAGGGGATATAAGCGTTCACTATGAAAATAGGTTTCTCAGGTTCACCTAAAATCCTCACAATTGTATCTTTCAAATGTGTTTACACAATTCAAAAACCCCACACTCTGAGTTTTCTGGCTTTCCTTAGATAACCAACACTTAGAGATTTTTCTGTCTTAATCTCAAGGAAACAAAAAGCATATAAGATTTACACAATTGTAAAATACTTGGATTTATCCTTTTGTAGTGGCCCGGAAGAACCAAATCGGAGTAGAAGTTCAAATGTAGAAGTTCAATGTCCAATACACACTTAAGAAATGGTTCTAGGTTCTAATTGATTTTAAATTAAATCAAGTTAGGCTAGCTCTATTTGATTTTGATTCCAAGAAGCGGAATATCCCAATTCCTCTTTCAAATTAGATTGAAATGGAGAAACAAAATCAAATATAAAAAGCTAACAGAAGAGATTTTTAAATATGCACAAACATAAACTTATCATTCAAAGTGATGCCTTGATTTTACTTTTAATTGGATGTAAAACTCTGAAATTCGTGCCCTATTTATAGTTACAGAAAACACATCTACGACTGGTCTTGTGGACACTACGACTGGTCGTAGGACCAACAACATTTTGAAATTATGAGCGCGATCGGAAAAAACCATTCCATGACTGGTCGTAAGTTATCCATGACTGGTTATGACCTGCCCACAACTGGTCATGAGGAACCAGAATCCGTTGCTGTAGTTTGAGTCATAGCAGCATGATTGGTCATGAACGAGTTGGCACTGTTCACATGACCGGTCGAGCAGACTCCAAGAATGATTATAGCTCAACCAAAAAATTTTAAAAATTTGCAACAACTTAGGATTGGTCTTGGAATTTCTTGGACTGGTCGAGCCAGTTCTAGGACATGTTGAACAAAGTTTAGGACTAGTCTTAGAACAGACCAAACACTTATAAAATGAATCAATTGACTTATGTATACAAAATGACCTACCCTAAGGTCAATCTAAGGTCATTCATACATTAAATGTAAAATATTGAGTCTTAATTTCTTCAAATGATGATTAACCTTTGAAGATTATAAAACGTGAGATCTCTATACTTGATGTAGCTTGAATATGAGATCTTCTAAAGCTTGGATTTGAATTATACTTCATCTTGTATTTTAGTCTTGAGTTGTACTTAAGTCTTGAACAAGAACTTGTCTTTTGATGTAGCTCTTGTAGCTCTTGAAATACTCTGGACTTTGAAACTTACAGGAGTGAACAATGTACTTGACCTTACATGTCTTGAAGTAGAGCTTCATTCTCAACTTGAAGCATTGTGATGCAGTGCCTTGAACATATAAATATTCTCATGCTACACAAGACATAGAAAGTGTTTTTGGCACCACAAAATTTAATAAAACAAAGGAGTAATCAACCATAGCACTTACAATCTCCCCCTTTGTCAAATTTGTGATAAAACACACTTAACAATAATATGACCGATATGCACACAAGAATCATGCACTAGTTATAAAAGAAAACTACTTATTAAAAAAAAAAAAAAAAACTAGTTACAGCTTGGTTAAAGAATTATGCACCAGTTATCATCAACTAGCACACATCATCATGAAGTAGGCAAAACACCTTACTTACTCCCCCTAAGTGGCACATATATAACCATCAAAATAATGTTACTATCCATATCCATAAGCAATCAATCCAAAACTTGAAATATTTCTCCCTCTTTTTCTCACAATATGACAAAGGAAGAAAATAAGAAATGGAAAAGGATAATAAACAAGAGAGTAATAAAGGAATTAACTAGGTAAGATATAAGAGATAAATAAGCAAATTCAAAGTTCACATATCATTTACCAGAAAAAATCAAAGTCAGCCAAAGTCAGTCTCACAAACTGAAAGAAAATCGAGTTGTATAAGAGTTATTACAGACCATTGGATAAAAACACCTAATCAAATCCTGAAGAAGGAGTAGGAATGGTAGGATCAAGTTGATGAAGGCCCTTGTTTAAGTGCCTAAGATACTTGCACATATATTTAAATTGAAAATCATGTGCAAGATTCATGTTTTCTACCTTCTCCTCAAGTGCATGTAGACGAGCATTAAAATCAGATGGCTCATAGTCAGGATCATTTGTAGAGTCTGATTCAAGTTCATCAAAAATGTCATCCATATTTATATTATCAGGAGGAAGATCGCCAGCTTCTTCTACATTCCCTGCTTCAGCTCCACCACCACCCACATCCACTTGGCTAGGAGCCAATTCAAATTTCATCTTGTTAATATTTGAATTATTAAAAATCAGGTGATGAATAGGAGCCTCTCCAACAGGCATAACAACTAGTATGTGAGTAGCTAACACAATCATAAGATATGCAAATGAAATATCATTGTGTCGTAGATGGAGACGAAACTGAATGATAAAATGACTGATCAAAGATGGAAGACAAACTTGAGTACCAGAAATGATGGAATGCAAAACCCGAACCATAAAGGAAGTCAGTTCTGTTTTGTTACTAGAACGCAGATACAGATTTGAAATAAAGATTTTGTGGAGAACCCTGTATTTGGGTAACAAGTACTTTGAGGGGAGCGCATTCCCCTTATGAGTCCATTGCACATCCATATTGCATAGTGCTTTAGTGAGCATGCATTTTTCTGATTCTGAGGGTTTCTCAACTAGAGTATGAATAGGAATACCCTCATCATTAATAGGTATGTCTATTAGAGCCGAAATCAAATGACGGTCTATATCAAATGGACCTTCTCTAATAGCTATTTTAAACGTTAAATTCTCAGTCGAAAAATCAGAAATGCAAGAAAACATAGCCTGTGCAATCGATTGGTATGCTAGCCCACCCCAATATAGGATGTTAGCCCAGCCTACAGCTTGGAGGAGTGGAAGGAAACCAAAAGAAGCAATGCGTTCAAGATCAACAGGTCGTTCAACAATGACATTGTACAATAGCAAATCTCGCACATGTGCGGGATCATCTTTGGGTGACCAAAGATGACGCCTTGTTAAAGGAGTCGATCTAAATGAGGAAGCACCATGGGAAGTTTTCTTTTTCCCTCTAGCATCCATTTGCAATTAAGAGTACAAAGAATTAAGAGATTACAAAGGATGTAGAGTGAGGTTTAGCTATAATATATTTTTCAAAAGAAAATCCCAAAACCTCAATGGAACACAAAATAAGTTACTCTAAAAGTAAAAATGAAGTAATATTGACTAGAATCCACAAGAAAAATACAAATGATGCACTAACCTTGAATATCTAGGAAGGTGGGTACGACTGGTCGGGCGTCGGCTCATTGGAGTGAAAAGATGAAATGAAGGAGTTTTTGCCAAATTTTAAAAGGTCCAGCATGCTACACGGCTGGTCATGGGTTGTCCTCAACCAGTTGTGCCACGACTGGTCAAGTACGTCCTCAACTAGTCGTGTACCTACTAATATATGCATTTTTCACATAATTCTAAATTTTAAAATAAATAAATTAACAAATATATATGCTATAATATAGAAATGCATGATTAATCAATTTAAATTGAACATTGCAGGATCAAATTTCAATTTATTAAACCTGCTTTTGTTGAGTGGTTTAGTGCAAAGTCAGCAAGTTGATTCTCAGTCGAAATGTAATCCAAAGAGATAGTCTTTTCTTCCACTAATTCACGAATGTAATGATATCTAATGTCAATTTGCTTGGTTCGTGAATGTTGGATTAGATTTTTAGTTATATTTATCGTACTGGAATTATCACAATATAAAACCATTGAATCCTTTGCAATTCCGTAATCGCTTAACATTCTATTCATCCATACAAGCTGAGTACATGCATTTCCAACTGTGATGTATTCAGCCTCAGTAGTTAAGAGCGACACAGATCTTTGCTTCTTGCTAAACCAAGAAACTAAACAATTTCTGATATAGAAACAACCTCTACTGGTTGATTTCCTATCATCGATATTTCCAGCCCAATCAACATCAGTGTACCCTGCCAATTGAACACTAGTATCATATGGATACCAGAGACCCAAATTAGCTGAACTTGCGACATATCGCATAATCTTCTTAACAGCAGTTAATGGGACTCTTTATGGTCAGATTGATATCTAACGCAAATACCAACATTAAAAGCAATATCAAGTCTACTTGCAGTTAGATAAAGTAAACTACCAATCATACTGCGATATAATTTAGGATCCACATTTTTACCTATAGAGTCCTTTGAGAGTCTTAATGTTGTACTCATAGGAGTATAAAATTTTTTCCCATTCTCAAATCCGAACTTTTTAATTAAGTTCGGAGCATATTTGGTTTGAGAAATAAAAATGCCATCAGGTTGTTGTTTTACTTGCAACCCTAGGAAATAATCCAATTCCCCAACCATGCTTATTTCAAACTTAGATTTCATTAAATCTACAAACTCAACAGTCATGTTAGTACAAGTAGATCCATAAATAATATTATCAATATAGATCTACACCATTAAGATATCATTGTTATGTTTCTTAACAAAAAGAGTCTTATCAACACTTCCCATTTGAAAATTATGACTTAGTAAAAACTTAGTCAATTTTTCATACCATACCTTGGGAGCTTGTTTCAAACAGTAGAGAGACTTTTTTAGGCGATAGACATGATAAGCATTCTTAGGGTCTTTAAAACCCGTTGGTTGTTCAACATAAACTTCTTCATGCAGATCACCATTTAAGAAGGCACTTTTTACATCCATTTGATAAATTTTGAATTTTCTAAAGCAAGCAATGGATATGAATAGTCTGATTGATTCAAGACGAGCTACTGGGCCAAAAGTTTCATCATAATCGATGCCTTCAATTTGAGTGTACCCTTATATAACCAGTCTAGCCTTGTTTTGAGTTATATTACCAAGTTCATCAGACTTATTTTTGAAAATCCACTTAGTTCCAATAATATGTTTGTCTTTAGGTTTAGGAACAAGACACCAAACATCATTTCTCACAAATTGGTTAAGCTCTTCTTACATCACTACTATCTATTTTTCGTCAGTAAGAGCTTCTTTTACGTTAGCTGGTTCTATCTGGGATGTAAAATGTACGTAATTACATGTCTTCTAGTTCTCTACGAGTGCGCACACCAGTGAGAAGGTTTCCAAGAATTTGAGTGGTTGGATGATCTTTAATAGTCCTCAGTTCTGAATTGTTTTGACTTGATGAAGTATCCGGTTTGTCAAATAAAAGAACTTCATCACTATTTGAACTTGGGGCAGGTGTATTCAAGTGATCGTCAATGACCACATTGATGGACTCTTGAATCACACCGGTCCTTTTGTTTAGTACTCGATATACTCGACTGTTTAAAGAATATTCTAAAAAGATACCTTCATCACTTTTAGTGTCAAACTTACCCAGATTTTCACGGTCATGTAAAATATAGCACTTGCTATCAAAAACTTGAAAGTATTTGACAATAGGCTTCTTATCGAACCAAATTTCATAAGCCATTTTATTATTAGATTTACTTATATAAACCCAGTTGATTATATAGCAGGTAGTATTTACGGCTTCAGCCTAAAGATTTTTAGATAGCTTCAAACTATTCAACATTACATTAGCCATTTCTTAAAGCACACTATTTTTTCTTTCAACAATTTTATTTTGTTGTGGTGTTTTTGGTACAGAGAATTCATGTGATATTCCCTGATCACAATAGAATTTTTCAAAACTTCTATTCTCGAATTATGATCCATGATCACTATGATCTTACAGACTTGAGAACCTTTTTCCATTTGGAGTCATTTGAGAACTCTTTTCACTTCATCAAGGGTTTCTGATTTATCCCTTAAGAAGGATACCTAGGTGAATTTGGTATAATCATCCATGATTACCAGTATATATTTTTTACCACCTCAACTCTCAGTCTTGGTTAGTCCTATAAGATCCATATGGAGAAGCTCGAGTGGTTTTGATGTGGCATTGGAGTTCACCTTTTTATGAGTACTCCTAGTTTGCTTGCCTGTCTGGCATTTTTGTAATTTAGGTAGACCTCTTATCAGTTCTCTTTGGCTCAATCTATATAAATTGCGGTAGTGTACATGTCTAAGGCGCTGGACCATGTAACACGATTGATTAGATGAGCTAGTGTTACTTACGATATAGCAGTTTTCAAAAGTTTTATGACCAGTTAATATTACTAAACCATTTTTGTTTAAAATTTCACACCCTAGGTTAGAAAGTTTAACACTATGATTTTTATCGCATATTTGAGAAATGCTTAATAAGTTATGTTTTAAACCTTCTACATATAAAACATTCTCAAGTAAGGGGAGGTTGGAAAGTTGAACCATACATTGGCCAATAATCCTGCAGTTGCTACCATCACCAAATGTGATTGAACCATCAGCCATATCTTTAAGATCGATGAATAAACCTTTATCACCAGTCATATGCCTTGAGCATCCACTATCTAATTATCACTTTGAATGAGTTGCAGTTTTGAAAGCCGTGTGGGCAACCAAGCAAGTAACCTTAGGAACCCACTTCATAACTGTTTTGGGTTTAGGAGTATAGTTGGTCTTCTTATGTTTGTAGTTGTTATGAGAATGACCCACTGAGTTAGATTTTAAGAGCTCCTTAAGTAAATCAACTATTTTCTCAGCTAAAGGGTTTTGGTTTTGATTTTATAGTTGATCTGATTACTTTTAGGTTTAAATGATTGAAATGTTTTGGTATTTTTAGAAAACATTTGATTAGAACTTTTCTCTTTTGAGTTTGAGGACTCTCCATTTACAAACTTAGGAGGAGTATTCTTCTATTTAGGAGGAATATATCTATCATAGACCAAACCAGATCGATCACCACATTTTCTTGATCCAGATAAAAGTTTTTCTAACTTTGGATCACCTTGGGCATACCTCCATGTGTCCTTTAAAATCAAAAGTGAAGAGACTTCAAGTTAAGTTTTTCATTTTCAGATTTAAGAGTTTTAATAAGGGAAGTTTTGAATTCTAAATCGCATTTGCATTTTTCAAATCAATCTGAAAGATGGAATTTTTCTAAAATAAGAGAATCAAAATTTTCTTTAAGCTTTGAAAACTTTTCTTTTTGAAGTTTAATTCAACAACAATTTTACAACTTTCCTTGTATAGGGCATTGTAAGCGTCTTGAAGATCTTTTTCATTTTCATGATCACTATTCAGATTTTCTTCACTAGTTCGATCATCATTATCTAAAAAAGTGAACTTGGCTAGAGTCATAAGGGCTTTGACTTCATTGCCCGACTTAGTTTCAGAGTCTTCTGATTCAGAAGAGGCTTCAGAACCGAAAGATTCATCCCAAGTAGCCAACATACTCTTCTTTTTGGGTTTGTCCTTTTTTGGACACATGTTTGCCAAATGCCTATATTCTTGGCAGTTGTAACATTGACTGTCTTTTAACGATTTCCAAGTTTTAGATTTGGATCTTTTCTTATCATTTGCTTTTTAAAAATCAACACTCTTTTTACTTATGAAAATTTTGTAAAACTTTTTCGCTAGAAGGGCCATATCATCTTCTAAGTTTTCAAAATCAGAATTGTTGTTATTTTCTTGAAAAACATTTTTAGAAGATTTAAGTGCAATAGACTTACCTTTAAGAGCTTTAAATTTTAACTCATAGGTTTGTAAAGAGCCAACTAGTTCTTCTACCCTCATATTGTTCGTATCACGAAATTCCTGGATCACGGTCACCTTTAAATTGAACCATTCAGGTAGTGAGTGTAGTATCTTTACACACATTTACTTTCTGGGAGTTTATCGCCAAGACCCCACATAGAGTTCATAATGTCATTTAATCTTGTGTAGAAGTCTATGAACATTTCATTTTCTTTCATATGTATTTCCTCAAATTTGATTGTGAGGATTTGGACTTTAGATTTCTTGACAATTGATGTTCCCTCGTGTGTCATTTCTAAAATATCATAGGCTTGCTTTGTAGTATCACAGGATATAATTCTTTTGAATTCATCTGGTGATAGTGCACAAGTGATTGATTTAGTGTTTTTGCAATAGCACTACTCTTTTCCGAAGAGTAGTCCAAGAAAAATAAGGTGAGATTTTCATAGATTTGGATCCATCGATACCAGTTACTTCAATGGTAGTAGGGGTCCATTCAGTCACTGTGGCTTGCCACACGCTCTCATCCATGAATTTGAGAAAAATCCTCATCCTGGCTTTCTAATAGACATAATTGGAGCCATCAAATGGTGGAGGCCTAATGACTGAAAGGCTATCAAAATTTGACATCTTATAAATAGCTTAGATCGATTAGCTTAGGAAATAAATCTAAAAATATAACAATTAAAACGAGCTATATGGCTCTGATACCACATGAAAAGGCCAAGCCATATGTCCTAGAGGGGGGAGGGGGGGTGAATAAGACTATGCCAAATTAAAACTTTAACAGCGGAATTTAAATGAATAAGGGAAACATAACACTTTAAACAAATCACAATACGAAAATGTAAAGCAACCTCAAAATTCTAGTCTTGAGAGGTTGATACAAATGTTGTTCTAAGGACAACCTTTCACCATAAAAACTAAGGGTTTATGGCAGGACAACCTTACCAGAACAATTTAAGTATCAATATCTCAAACTGAAGAGGAATAAAGTTAAATAGTAAGAATGGAAGTCTAAACTATTACAACATTCTCCACAATGCTTGAAATGAAAATATTACAACATTCACATCCACACATACATCCCACAAACTTGAATGATAAAAGATATAAAAAATAAATCACACATCCACAAAACACAAAGAGTTATAGTGGTTCACCTATGTGTTTACCAACTATTAAACAACAGCCACACAACTTGCTACTCCACTCCTAATATCCTCACACAGAGGATATTAGCATTCACTATGAAAATAGGTTTCTCATGTACACCTAAAGCCTCACAATTGTGTCTTTCAAATGGGCTTACACAATTCAAAAACCCCACACTCTGAGTTTTCTGGCTCTCCTCAGATAACCAACACTTAGAGATTTTTCTGGCTTAATCTCAAGGAAACCAAATACATATAAGATTTACACAAATGTAAAATACCTGGATTTCTCCTTTTATAGTAGCCTGGAAGAACCAAATCGGAGTAGAAGTTCGAATGTAGAAGTTCAATGTCCAATACTCACTTAAGAAATGGTTCTAAGTTCTAATTGATTTTAAATTAAATCAAGTTGGGCTAGCTCTATTTGATTTTGATTCCAAGAAGTAGAATATCCCAATTCCTCTTTCAAATTAGATTGGAATAGAGAAACAAAATCAAATATAAAAAGCTAACAAAAGAGAATTTTAAATATGCACAATGTAGCTTAAAAAGAACACAAACTTATCTCTCAGAGTGATACCTTGATTTTACTTTTATTGGATGTAAAACTCTGAAATTTGTGCTCTATTTATAGTTGTAGAAAACACATCTACGACTGGTCCTATGGACACTACGACTGGTCGTAGGACCAACAACATTTTGAAATTATAAGCGCGATTGAAAAAAACTGTTCCACGACTGGTTGTAGGCTGTCCACGACCGGTCGTGAACCCTCCACCACTAGTCGTGACCTGCCCATGACTGGTCGTGAGGAACCAGAATCCGTTGCTGTAGTTTGAGTCGTAGCTACAGGACTGGTCGTGAACAAGTCGGCCCTATTCACACGACCGGTCGAGCAGACTTCAGGACTGGTCGTAGCTCAACAAAAAAATTTCAAAAAATTGTAATAACTTAGGACTGGTCGAGCTAGTTCTGGGACTAGTCGAACAAAGTCCAGGACTAGTCTTAGAACAGACCAAACACTTATAAAATGATTCAATTAACTTATGTATACAAAATGACCTACCCTAAGGTCAATCTAAGGTCATTCATACCTTAAATGTGTAGTATTGAGTCCTCATTTCTTCATATGATTATTGACCTTTGAAGATTATGAAACTTGAGATCTCTATACTTGATGTAACTTGAATGTAAGATCTTCTAGAGCTTGGATTTGAATTATACTTCATCTTGTATTTTAGTCTTGAGTTGTACTTGATCTTGAGTTGTACTTGAGTCTTGAACTAGAACTTGTCTTTTGATGTAGCTCTTGTAGCTCTTGAAATACTCTGGACTTTGAAGCTTACAGGAGTGGACAATGTACTTGACCTTGCATGTCTTGAAGTAGAGCTTCATTCTCAACTTGAAGCATTGCGATGCAGTGCCTTGAACATATAAATATTATCATCCTACACAAGACACAAAAAGTGTTTTTAGCGCCACAAAATTTGACAAAACAAAGGAGCAATCAACCATAGCACTTACAACATCGCCAGTGTTGTCCATTAATTTTAGTCTTTGTAGGATTATTTTTCCTCTCTTGCGAAAGTTGGATCGGGTCTGGATGGTTGTCGCTTGATCGGATCAGTTTCGGTACCTAGTGTAGCAGCCTGCGACTTGGAACCGACTTCTTAAATGAAGAAGGTGGCCTGGGTTTTTTAATGGTAGATCACCACCCAGTTCCAGTCTTATTTTCTGGCCTAACATGATGAGATGATCCAGCCCAGGGGATCAACAATCATACACTGATCGAAGGACCATCTGTGAATGTTTTAATCTTAGGTTGATGTCCCATGGGGACTTATGGTTATCTTCTTCAAGTCGAAGAAGATGGGTGTCGTAAATGGCAACTCCCCATTCATGATTCTTTCTTTATTCTACAACTTATGAATGATTCAAATTCATCATAGAAGGCTTAGAGAATGGAGGAATTAAAGGTCCAGATTAGTTTTGGTGGGGGTTTTGGAAGAAACATGTTGTAGTGACATTTTCTGCAACCCGAGCTCACAATGCCCTGCTAACCTGACGTCATGGAGTTTTTCTAACTCCTCTTGGATTCTAGATTGTGGTCAGAACTACCTTAGGTGGAGTTTGAATGGTCCAGATTCGGTAATGCTGTCATGGCTGAGAGATTTGTGTGGGAGTAGTTTTTTTGCACACGCTTCTTTCGGATGTTGCAATGGCGTGTGGAAACCATTCAACCTTAGTTCCACCGCCATGGCCAAGTAGGGCCCACTATGATGAGCTTTAAGGAATCCACTTCGTCCATCTGTTTCCCCCTATCATGATTGGACAAGGCACCAAAAATGGGACTAATCCACCACTACGGTGGGCCACATGGTTTTTTTTTTAATATATACAGACATTGGATATGTGGAAGAAGATTTTCTTCAACACATCTTTGTATGTGAGATTGATATAGGGTGTGATCCACTGTGGTGAATTCTTGGCAAATCCACACCCTTCATCAGCTCTCTCACGTTGTGTTGGCCTAGGATCCAAAGTATGGAATGAATCTGAGCTCTAAGTGGGCCACACGGTTGGAGATCATCTCATATTACATTTGGATGGGAATGACCCTACTAGAGTCGTGATTATTTTTAGGAGAAAGAATAGGAGGTAGTTTCCGTCATGGATGCAAAGTGCGGAAGAGCTTCTATTTTTGTTTCGCACGCTGTTCGCAAGGGATTAATATAATATGATTGGGTGTTGGGGCAAAGTGGGGTTCATCATGATATTTATAAGGGATCCACTCCATTCATTAGTTTAAGCCGGTCGTGTTGGGTCACGGGACTAAATATGAAGTTAATTCGAGCCGTAGATTGACTTATCTTAAAAATTCTCATAACGTTTGTTAAAACAGACATGATCTTAGTTAACGGTCCATACTTAATGATCAGGGCCCAATTTTTAGGAAAAATGTGTAATCAAGATAGGCAAACAGTTGGACAAAATTTGGTGGTTGATCAATTGTGGAAAAGGCCTAGATTTGAAATTTTAGCTTTTGCATCAAAAAGGAGTTGGCTTCCATGTTCTACGGTGTAGGATCATAGATTGGGATCCAAATTTTGTATAAACTCATAGCCATATGAGACCAAATTGTGGTCCAAATTTGATTTGCGATGGAAGACAAAAAGTGGTTAAATCTGAAGGTTCATATTTATAAGGAGTTAGTAAGCCTCGAAAGGATAATTTTGTGCCTAAGGAAAAGCCTATCAAAGTGGGGTCTTTATATTTCATCCTTGGTCCATATTATGGACAATTCAGGTCATTCATATGAAGGGAAATATCCTACTATAACTACTCACGAGGTTTCTGTACGCGATGGACACCAAAATCAATGGTTACAGGCAGATTTGTCAATTGGCCTAGTTTTACAATGATATAAGGGCTAAAATTTGACGTGTATGGTTAATTTATAATACATAATCATAGTATAAAATTGCACATCAAACAGATCATGGGAACCATGTGATCTAAAATTCAAGGGTCTAGGTTAATGGCATTTTCGTAATTATTGCTAATATGAGAGATTTGGGAAATCTAATGGTTCTACATGGTTATAGCCATGTTTCTAAGTAATTCTTATAAAAGGAATTATATCTAAATCATTATTAATAAAGAGTTATTCACCAAATTAATAAGGAAATATACATATATCAAACCACACAGTGGATGGTCAGATGACATGTTTAAAATAGGTAAACTTGATAGCTAGTAATCTAGTTATGTTTGTAGATGGGTGTATGGTCAGTTTTCTAAATAGATGATTGCAAACAAGTTTACTTGGACATATGGTAATCTTATCTTAAAATCAACTGTCGGATAGCTTGATCTATGTATGAAAATTATTCTCAACGGTCAGATTCATGTTGGAGAATAGATGTAAGGTTAAGATAGATAGATTGACATCGTACATATGTACAGATTAAGTTAAATTTCATGGTAACACTCGAGAACTTTCACTATTTGGGTATCGAAAAGTTCAGGGTGTTACAATCTACCCCCCTTAAACAAAATTTTGTCTCCAAAATTTATTTATTACACTGATCCATTATATTTAATATTTCACTATATTGCTCGTCAGGTAGATGTATATATCTAGGTGTGTGTGTAATTGGCCAAATGGAAATCGAGACACTATAATCTACCCCCGTTAAATAAAAATCTTGACCCCAAGATTTGGTAATTGAATTAAACTACTTATGCCTTACTTGAATATGGTTCTGTAAACCTATGGTTTCGATCATTCTAATTCCTTAAAGAATACCATGAAAATTTTCATTTCACCATAAGAGCATCCTAGGTTTCATAAAGGATAGGCTCTAATTATCCATTTCTTATAGAACCTAAACTTTAGTGTCGTCCTTTATATGAACATTGTAAATGCCTAAAATCATTTTATATTGATAGTCTGTCACTCCAAGAATTTTAATTTCCGATTCATATGTCTAGTTTATTCAAAAGATGGAACCTAATCCCTTGACTTATTCTTCAGACTCCAGAAAATTTCACGAGGCAAGATTCCATAGTTTAAGGGGTGTTTCACCCTTGTGAGGTGTATAAAAGCTTGTTGTCCAATAGCAATTCCTATTGATTTTTGATATTTTTGGATTTTTATGTAATTTTGTATAGATCCAATTGAGATGAAATTTTAGAGGAAAGTTGATGGAGATCTAAGTGATCTATTAGAAAATTTTTAAAATTTTTGGATGTGTCTTCTTTCTACAACTAGTGGATATTTTACAGCATGTCAAAATTTTGCTGAAATAGTAAAAAAGATTTGGAAAAATTAGAAAATATCTATTCCCATAAGGGAAATTTGTTCTTCTTGATCGTGACTCTATTTAAGGATGACTTTTTTAGTGTAGAATAAGTTTATTCCAAATTTTAGGGATCTATTTTGGGGGTACCTAGATTCGTAGTTTCTAAATTCCACGTCTACCTTAATATTTCTAGTGGGGAACCTGAAATGGGTTTCTAATTCCTCAACTTCTTAGTTCCTTTGGGAATTCATTTGAGTATATGTATCTAATTTATTATATCTCTTAATCACGTCAAGCTTATGATGGTCCACTCCCTCAGGCCCAATTAATCTCATTCTCATGCTCTTATACCAACTTTAACATCTCGAATTTTCACGGCTAAAGTTTATACTTATGCCCGAGAAAACTGGGTGTTAATAATTGAATGAATTGGATGCTTTAAAAATCACACCATATTTTATTTTTTTAGATCACATCCAATTACATTGATGAAAGTAACTATTCACAAGAATAAAATCGATTGTATTTATTATTTCATTAAAGTAAAATAATTCAACAAATTATCAAATGCCCTCTCAATAAGACCTTATTACATTATCGAGCTTGCAGTGGAAATATAAAACCAAATTATAAAATTATCTTCTTATTTATTTAGCAAAATCTTCAATAGAGAGTTGGTCCTCTATGTCTTCAATCTGTATGTCACATGCATTATTTGTACGGTTGGAGAGGGTCAATGCCCCATTCATAGTGATATTTGTCCTTTAAGATTCACAATAATTCAAGAGATTCATAAAGAAATGCAAGGGTTCTGATACATCTCGTACTCCACAACTATGAGGGGTATCAATATGCATAAGTAACCTACATGAGATGCATGCCTAGCAAAGAGTATGCGGTTCATCACACTTAGCAATCACTACAATATGAAAAATGATTTATAATTACCTGGCTCACCTCGCATCCCATTCTACGGAGATTCGCCGGCGTGTCCCACGCTTAACATGGATTTACGCGATTATCCCATGACGATGCAACACATGTCTGGATGAATTATGTAACATGATTTGTTCATGGAGTGACTATTTATGACATCCAATCCTAGAGGTGATGTAACATGCATTGCGAATTACTTACATCGAATTTTACACTACCACCCATGATACATGGAATTACGTGTCGCCAGGGGCTACTACCGAAATCGCATTACGTCTACAATGTTTATTTGATCACTAGGAGTGGGATTCTCAACATAGTACTTGTACCAAAGAGGGAAATCCATTGAATCATATGAGTTTTGGAATCTAAGACACATGCCCAAGCCATAAAAGTAAATCGCACAATGCCAACATAATAAAGGAGATGAGTAGCAATGGCTATCTTAACAAAGAGGAGAGTGGCAAGGGCCATGTGAAACCTGTATCCTAGCCTGTACCATTCTGTATGCTTCCGTGGTCCTCCCGATTGAATTTCGGTGACCCGCGACCTGTTATCGGTATTTGCCTGTGATCTTGAGTCGTGTCCCATATATCAGAGTTGACTCGACTTAAAACTTGTACCCTTGCGACCGTGCCATCGCCGCGGTTCCGATGCCATGTCTCGCGCGCCGATCTGATACCTGGGCTAAGAGATGTGCGCCTGCGTTCAGTTTGAGGAAAACACTGCGCGTTGCAAAACCTAAGAGAAATGCCTCATCAATCACACCAATCAATTAAGTACCATATCACATCATGCCAAGTACCAACACCCTTCCCTCTCTCACCTAAAGTCAACTCTCTCTTACAACCAAGTACACCCATCACTCACTCACCCATCACACCCCATCACTCACCCATCCCTCTCTCTCTTACAACCTCTCTCTCTCATCTCTCTCTCTCTCATTTCTCCCAAGCACCATGAGAGCAACTGTCCAAGCTTCCATGGAAAAGGTAGTGCGGCCCACCTTCCTACCTTCCATCTCCACCATCCAAGTCCAATCTCGACCATTGAAAATGCACCCCTTGGAGCTCTAGATCGCATCGGTGGAAGGATGAGTCCAAGATCTAACAGTGGGTGTTCATAACATTAGGTTTTGATGATTTGGGGGTCCACCTATGGTGGGACCCATCTTGATGTATGCATTGTTAAGGGAGGGCCCATAGTGGCGGGGTCCCTCCCCTTCTCATGTCTCTCCATCTTTCTCTCTCCCTCCTCATTTTATTTATTTTTTCTATTTTTGGGATGATATGTGTCGTCCATCTAACGTGTATAGAAAATCTGGACTGTCCATTGTAATGGGCCCGCCTTGCTGCCTGTTTTTGGGCCAGCCTGAATAAAAGAAAAACAAATATATCAACCGATCCAAAGTTACGTGGGCCCCGTACGATGTATGTGCTTCATCTATACCATCCCAATGATGGGACCCACCTGCTGTGATGATGACAGCAAGCCCATGGGGTCCCATCTCAAGGTAGGTGTTATATTTGAATCGTCCATCCATTCGTTGGGGACCCCTGATGATGCTAGCAAGTTCTGTGGGTCCCACTGATGTGTGTGTTACACCCAAACCATTCAGATGGTGGGACGCATCTGATGTATGCGTTGTATTCTGATTGTCCAAACGGTTGCACCCCACCTCTGATGTATGAACTACATACACACTGTCCATCCAGTTTGGCCATATCATAGGCCTACTTGATCTGATCCTGACCATTAAAGGGAAAAACAAAGATCAGTTTGATTCAAACCAGGTGGGCCACACTGACATGGACCCCACCTGGAAGTATATGCCTTATATCTAGGCCATCCAGTAATGGCCAGATCCAACAGCCAGATGGTCCAGCGCCTGGTGTGCTGGACGTCTGATGTCCAAACCATCCAGCAGGCCTGGACGTTGGATGGAAACACAAATATTTGCTTGATTTAAAACTTTGGTGGGCCACACCTATTGGACCCTACCATGAGGTGTAGATTGCATCCAGACCATCCGTCCAATGCTGGGGTGTGATCATGAGGTATGTGTTAAACCCCAACCGTCCATCTGTTTCATTCAGCTGGGTCGTGGATGGATGATGTACGTTTTTATATGTATATATAATATATTATATAATATTATATAATATAAATATGAGGGAGTGAGGGTTGTAGTGGGTGGCCCACCACATGGGACCCACACGTATGTGTTGTATCTACATCATCTAGATGGCTGGACGGTGGGACCCATGGCTAATGGATGTGTTCATCTAAATCGTCCATATATTTGGCAAGCTGGTCTTAGGTGGGCCACGTACGTGGACTCCCACCCTGATGTATGTGAATCATCCAAGCCGTCCATCCATTTGAGTAGCTCGTCTTAAAGCTTGGGATGAAAAAAAATTAAAACAGATCTAGTTATCAAGTGGACCACACTGCCAAAAACAGTGGAGATTGGACGTCTACCATTGAAACCCTTTTGGGTCACAAAAGTTTTGGACCAGTATGATATTTGTTTCTTAGGTTGGTTCAAGTCTTTGTGACTTACGAATAGACTGGATGGAAAATACATGTTATGATGCCCCCTGTGAAATTTTGTATAGTGAAAATCACTGTCTCCACTTCTATTTATGATGTGGTCCAACTGACCTTTTGATCACTATCACCACTGTTATTTGTGGTATGGTTCAGATGATCTTTTGATATGATTCATTATTTGGATAATGCTCTAAAATGATCTCTATAGATGGATGAATGGTGTAGTTGTTGTGGCCCATTTGATACAGCCCATTGAATGTATTTGGGGCCCATGGGTTGAGGCCCATTGTGATATATTTGGGACCCATGGGTTGAGGCCCATTGTGATGTATTTGGGGCCCATGAGTTGAGGCCCATCGTGATGTATTTGGAACCCATGGGTTGAGGCCCATTGTGATGTATTTGGGGCCCATGGGTTGAGGCCCATTATGATGTATTTAGAACCCATGGGTTGAGGCCCATTTTGATGTATTTGGGGCCCATGGGTTGAGGCCCATTGTGATGTATTTGGAACCCATGGGTTGAGGCCCATTGTGATGTATTTGGGGCCCATGGGTTGAGGCCCATTGTGATGTATTTGGAACCCATGGTTTGAGGCCCATTGTGATGTATTTAGGGCCCATGGGTTGAGGCCCATTATGATGAATTTGGAGCCCATGGGTTGAGGCCTATTGTGATGCAATTGGAGCCCATGGGTAGAGGCCCATTATGATATATTTGAGGCCCATGGTATGTTGCCCTTTGTGATGTATATTAGGCTCGTATCAAAGACCCATTGCGATGTATATTAGGCCCATGTGAGAGGCCCACGATGATATATATGTGGGCCATATGATGTGGCCCACTTGAAGTATGAGAGGCCCATGGATATGACCCATCGTGATGTGTATTAACCCCTTGAATGAGGCCTATGGTGTTGTATATTAGGCCTTGTGTGAGGCCATGGGCCCACTATACGTTTGGATCTATGTGGGCCACTCCTTGGGAGCAATGTTGGTTAAATGGCCACATTAATGGGCAATGATGGTTAAATGTCCACATTGTGACCTTCCCTTAGGCCTTGTTTGGCCGATCATCGAGGCCGATTTCGATTGTTGAGGCCAATTGTTGAGGCCGATTATCGAAGCCGATTGTCGATACCGATTATGAGTATGTGACAGCATAGCATCATGATACATGCCCATATGCATCATCTGCATGTTTGTTATGAGATGTGGTTGACCATTGCATATTTCATTGTGAAGGTTATTATGAGACTCCATGATAGGCGAAGATTGTCTCACATAAGCGCTAGGTATACGCATGATTGATGCATGACTGGATTGTATGACTCATGCATCTTGCATTGTGTGTTGTGATTACCGTTTGCCATAGCGATATCAGGGTTGTAGCCTCCACAGACATATCGTGGATGGCTAGATAGGACACTAAAAATCTGTTACTAGCATCAGGCTGTCATAGATGGCCCTGGGTGAAAATTTCTAAACCCTCTTGGTACCAGATGATGCCCCAACATCGAGACCGAGTAGATGTATATGAGCGCATGAGGGTTATATACCAGCAGGCCGCGTCTCCCACTATGTCATGGTCGGTTGGGAGGGGGTGTGACCTTACTCGCCTGAGTGAGGGGGCAATATCTAGATTGAGTTTGACCATCTTGAGGAATAGGTCCGCTATCGACGAGTCAGGCCCGATATTGGTAGGCGGATAGTGAGGTCTCTTCCACTTACCCAGTTGTGCACTTGAATAGGGGCGGAAAGCGCGTAGAGTGTAATAGACCTTTGTGATGATCCCAGAGATGTATAGTACTGATTTATGGAGCAGGAGTTACATACTCATTCATTCATTCACTATCCACTTAGGCTGGTGATGCGCAACTATTTGTTACGTGTACCTTCGCAATGGCCAGGATTTTGGTTGGGGCGTGCGACTAACGTGAGATCAGGAGTTTACCACATTGAGTCTGACTATCCAAATTTAGGTATGGGATTAGTTTGGATAGAAGTCCCTCGTGGTGAACCCCTTTAACGTCTCAGAAAAATCCGTACAAAGACCTGAGTATCACCTCAGGCAGAAATTACTAAGGATCAAATTCGATAGAAATTAAGCGAGAATTAATTAAGTACTTAACTAAATGATCAGTGAAATTATCTTGAACCATTATCTATATGAATTGCACAACCCAAAACCATTAGGATTGCTAACTCAACATTACCTAAAAACTTAGGAGCAATCTTAAAACCCAGTTGCTCTCGGGAGCACATTAAAACTCCGTATCGGACCTGGACCACGCGTCGAAAGTCCGATTACTGCGAAACTATAAGGTTACGGTCACCATACTGGGCTTGATAAGCATTGTGGGAATCGAGCCTAAATAGTATCCAGAAACGCACAACTTGAGCTTAGAGCGAAGTGTGTGAGAAACACAAATATCTTTATAAAATGAATTCAAACTTAAGTGAATTGGACCATTCACTTGTGTGTGAAATTAAAGACTTCTGACTGTCAGATTTTGACCCAAATGCACCTATGGATCAGGAAAATTTTCCTGCACAGGTCAATATACTTGTAGCCCTGATCGAGTGAAATCGACCGTTGAACTAATACAGGTCCTCCACGGTTGATCCATAAATCTGATCAGAATGAAAACTTAACCTAGCTTAGATCCTTGGGCAGGAAACTTAATCCATGATGTAGGTGAGTAATGGGCCTCTAGATGAGTCCGTTTGCCCAAAACAGACACTCTTTAGCTATAACCTAAGTATACCATGGCCCTGGGGATATTAACATCAGTTTTGAGCCTATATAAGGCCCTTAAATCACCCCTCTCTCATTCCATACGAATTCTCTAACCCTAGGAGAGAGAAGAGAGAAAAGAGGAGGAAAGAGTGAGGAGAAGAGGGAGAGAGAGAGAGAGAGAGGGAGAGATCATTACTGGGGTTTACTCCCACCACTCCATGTACTGAATCACCTCCCCACCATCACTAAACCATCGATTCTAGATACGATTTGGGTAAGAAATCCTAACCCTAATCTCGTTTTAGGAATCTAAAAAGAGGAATCAACTTAATAGCTAACCTATTTCATGATTTAGGTAGCCGTTGTGCTATAAACGGAAGCATAGTGTACGAACCGAGTTCGTAATGAGCAAACCGATGAAAGGTGCAGACTATAAATGTTTAGGTTATGGTTTATATGGCTTTCAATGTCAGTAACAATTTGTGTCTGTCTTAATTGTTGTCATATGATATTAGTTATGACGTTTTTGATAAACTACACATGTGTGAAATATGTAAATATAAAATGCATCCTATGTGTTTGTTGAAATGTTTGAATGAATGTGAAATCTTGATTTGTACTTATAGTAAGTTATAAACTTAGATACATGTATGTTATATACTTTAGAACCGATGTTGTGAAATGAGTTCCTATAATTCATGTCGTAATAAGTCTAGTCTATATATTTGGAAACGTCTAGTCTAAGTGTTTGTTAAAATGTCTGAATGAGATTTTGTTGATGGATTGTACTTATTAAGTGTATTGAGATAGGCTTCTTAGTTTCCTTAGTCATATGAATAGTTTTCTTCATAAATTGTAAATTATCACTATATGATTTGTGGATGAAATGCATATGTATGTCAACTTGTCTAATGTGTTTGATAAAATGCTCAAATGAGATTTATGTTGGTATTATTTGTTAAATGCCAATATGAGTAGCATATGTGATTCTTTATTGTATTTAAGTATGATTGGGACTACTTCGTACTCCAGGCAATTGGTAACGTTTCCCATTTAAGCGGCCGAATTAGTTTCGCCAGGTTAGATGTGTTCGAGGAATCTGAGTCATATGGTGATTGTCGACAGTGGTCAGGCCACGCGGAATGCTTACACGCTCTATGTCGATCAATTCAACATACACTTATACTAATCACAATTGTTAAGTAACTAGATTGGTCTATTGTGTGTTTACCATGTATGGACGTTACTGCTTGAATCTTAGGTACCACTTACTAATGCAAAGTCCGTTTAAAACATGGTACCAAGATTCGCCAAGATTCATGCACTGGACATGGTGGTATGGGATACTTTGGTCGAGGTGTCAACCTACACTGGGGTGACGAGCCTCCCCATAGTGACCAGTGAGTAACCCAAACTTGTGAGTTGAATACGGTGGTATGAGACACTGTATTCGAGTTGTCGGCCTGCGTTGAGGTGACGAGCCTTCCCATAGTTACCTCGAGTATAGATCAGGCCTATGCTAAGGTGATAAGCCTTTCCGTAGCGACCTCAAGTATGAACTCGTGAACTTACCTATCCACTGCTTTTCATCAGGGGTGATGCCCTACAACTTGCCTATCGTATGTGATTAACTAGGATTGACAACCCTAGATAGATCATTGTTTGGGTAAGTGATATAAAGAGAGGTACCTTAGCTTCCCGAATTTGCTGTATGAATAAGCCTAATAAATTACTTGGCTAACACGACCATGCACTGCATTGCATGTGCTTTGGCGAGAAAGTTTAGGGAGTTTGCCATGTGCGATCCTAAGATGATGTCGTTGAGGGAGTGCGGGCGAGAGCATGCATCATTGCGCATATCATTCCTGCATTAAGAAGAGTAATTAGGACATGATTGTTGTACTGCTTTATCATTATTGCTTGACTGAATTGATAACATGTTAACCTTTGCCTTATAGTACCACTGAGTTGATCACTCACTCCCACTCTGGGACAGTGCTTTAAAACACCAACCAGACTCTGTTTTAGATGCAGATTATGGCAAGGCCTTTGCGACGGAGCTGGACTTCTTCAATGAGGAGGAGTTCTCCTACATTCAGCTCTTAGGCGGGTCTGCATAGACCTAGAGCCGCGTTGCGTGGATTGTAGGGATATTGAATTATTTGAACATTTACAGCTTGATATTTTGTAAATTTTGAAACCATATATGTATTTATTTAGCCTGGTAACATACTCATACTCTGGGGATTTAAGAAACATTTTTATACTTTATATACTACCTCAGTCTTCTGCTTGCTTAAATTTAAATATCTCTACAGTATGATATGCTGATTTGGTGTAATCCTACTAATGTTTAATGCATTAATATGAACAATATTTAATCATCATTATCTATGTTGCATAAGTGATGCATTGAAACTCGAGAGTTGAGCTTTTGCTCGACCCCTGATTTTCAAGGCGTTACAAGTTGGTATCAGAGTATGATTTGTATTAAACTGGACTTGGGTTATGGTAACACGACGCACACTGATGTACTTTGACATAGGTGGGGGCAATGAAATGTAGAAACAGTCGCAGGATCCCAAGTTTCACTAACAAGCGAAAGTGACCGTTGAATATAGCCCATATGCAACTGAGACCATGTAAAATGATCTCAACCCCTTCCTAGGCTGTCAAACAATGAGTTGGAGTTATTAGTTGGTGAATCCCAAACTTGAAACACACCAAAAGGCGTGAATATGTGGGAGATGGGGCGAGAAAGTACAACACATGGCCATAGGGGCCGAACCGTAAAATACGGTGGGACCTAAGGGCCCCCCCACGCGCTTTCGGCACCCAGGGAGGGGGTTGGCCACCGCCCCAGGGCGGTGGCACATCCCATGGTCCAGCAGATCATGACAGCACCGTGCCGACCGCGGCGCTCCGCGGTCCTCTCCAGTGTGCCGCGGCGGGCTTGCTGGTTCAGCAGCCCGCTGCCTAACCCACTCATGTGGGGCCATGTACACATATGGGACCACCCTATTTGGGTCCCTTCTTACTCCCTTTGCTCATTTCACCCCCTTTCCAAGCCTCCTAGCTCTCAAAACCCTCATTTTCCCTCTCAAATCTTCATTCCATACTCCTTCTTCAATACACATACACCCACCACTATTTTCCTCAAAACCCATCACTTGCCATCTTTTATCTCCCTATTTCCTCTCATTTGAGCACACAAATCCCTCCTTGTGTCTCATAAATCCCAAAACCTACCAACCTATCTCACCTTGCAAGCTTTTCCAACCATATGGCCCTCTCTGAGATAGTGGCTGTCGTATTCTCGCTCTACACACTCCTTTCTGAAATGGCCAAGCTATATGTCCTAGAGGGGGGTGAATAGGACTATGTCAAATTAAAAATAAATACAGTGGAATATGAAATAAGGAATAGATAGCACTATACACCAATCACAGTATAGGAATGGAAAGTAACCTAATATAGAGAAATATAAACAAAAATTGTTCTAAGGATAACCTTACAGCAAAAACCAAAGTTTATGGTAGGACAACCTTATTTCTATAACAAATAGAGAAACTGAAGCTCAACGTAATAATAAAGAGATAGCAAAAATATAATGCTGAAATGTAAATCTAAATTATTACAACATTCCCCACTGTGCTTGAAATGAAATGATTACAACATTCACATTCACACATACATTCTACAATTCTGAATGATAAAAGATAGGAAATATAAATCACACATCCACAACATAAAGAGTTATAGTGGTTTGCCTATGTGTTCACTAACTGTTAAACAACAGCCACACAGAATGCTACTCCAGTCCTAATATCCTTACACAGGGGATATTAGCGTTCACTATCAAATAGGTTTTCACAGGTTCACCCAAAACCTTCACAGTTGTGTCTTTTTCAAAGGGTTTACACAATTCAAAAACCCTCACTTCTGAGTTTTCTAGCTCTCCTCAGATAACTAACAACTTTGAGATTTTTTTGGCTTAACCTCAAATAAAACCAAACAATGTAAATTACACAAATTGTAAAATACCTGATTTTCTCATTCGTTGTAGCAGCCCAGAAGAACCAAGTCGGAGTAGAGATTTGAATGTCAAAGTTCAATGTCCAGTACTCACTTTATAATGGGTCTAGGTTCTAAAAGATTTTAAATTAAAATAAAAGGGCTAGCTCTAATTGATTTTGATTTTAGAAAAAGGAAAATAGCAATTCATCTTTTCATATTAGATTGGAATGTAAGGAAAAAAAATCAATTAACAAAGCTAAAGAAAGATAATATTAAATATGCACACTTAGCTTAAATGGAGCACCGACTTATCTCTCAAAAGATCGAATTAAATTAACTTGAATTGCCTTTTTTTCAATGATTAATTCTGAGATTCATGCTCTATTTATAGGTGAGCAAATCATGTCTTCGACTAGTCTAAGGACCTCTACGACTAGTCGTAGAACCAACTGATATTTGAAAAATTCAGGCGTGATAAGATTGGTAGTTTTACGACTGGTCGTAGGTGGTCTACGACTGGTCGTAGGCTCACATGACTAGTTGAACCAAGTCAAATTTGAGCATTGTACATTGAGTCGTAGCTCTGTGACAGGTCGAAGATGCAGTCGACACTGTACCTACGACTGGTCGAACAGTCCCTAGGACTAGTCGAAGCCTAACAGAAAATTTCCAATTTTTGTAACAAACTTACGACTGATCCATGAATTTCTTAGACAGGTTGAAGCAGTGCTAGGACTAGTCGAACAAAGTCCAAGACTAGTCTTAGAACAGACCAAACTCACTTATAAAATAAACATATGAATTATGTATCCAAAATGACCTACTCTAAAGGTCAACCTAAGGTCAGTCATACCTCAGGTGTGAAGTAAGGACATTGAACATAGGAAACAAGTGACCTTTGAAAGTAGTGAAGCTTGAAGTCTTGATGGAGCTCAAATTTGAAAGCTTCTTGAGATCTTGAGGTAGAACTTGAAGGCATCTTGAGATTCTTGACTTGTGAACAGTGCTTGTCAACCTAAGTTAATCTTGAGTAGAGCATTGTTCTTCACAGATGCAAGCTTCATAACAGTGTCTTTGGCACCACAAATTTGATAACATAAAGGGCTATAAATTATGGCACTTACACTTTCTCTCATGGTAAAGAGAAGGGCGTCCACAGATGAAGCTGGGGCTAGCCGTCCAACGCATCCAAGGAAGAAAGCGGGTGTAGAAGCAAGTACAAGAGCGGCTCGAGAACAAAGGACAAAGTGAGATCTTGATCCCCAGATTTCACTCAAAAGATCTCTAATGTCGGGCATCGAACACGGTAAGTTTCGTGGCTATAAAGTAGCGTTTGAAGCACATGTTGATGAAAGGCTATTCGGGCTATATCCGGTGATGGACCTCCTGTTGGAATTCGAGTGGGGTCCCATATTTGAAGGCAAGTCTCATGCATGTGAAACCATTGTATGAGCCTTCTATGCCCGCATACAGGATCCATTACTGGAACATCTATAGTTTACTATACCCGTGCGAAGGCGGGAAGCAATAGCCAATGTGGATGTGATGGCCCGAATTGTGAGAATTGCATGTGGTGAAGTGCATGCTAATGAATCCCATCTCAAGAGTATGCGAGAAAGAGATTACTGCATGTAGTTTCTTTGCGGCCGACTGGTTCACTGAAAGTGAGGCAATTACCTCCTATTGACCAAATTGACAAACGATTTCTGCCTGCTCCACCACATATTCACATATAATGTGTATCCTAGGTGGGGCAACCGTATCAAATGCACTCGGTTGATGGTGGACTTCCTGTATAGAGCTAGGCAGGGAGAAAAGCTATGTCTACCTACTATAGATAATCCAGACCATACGCTCTATTAGGAGGGATGTTTCACTCCTATTCGGCTGACTCATATACAAGATTGCTTGAGAGTTTGGCTACAGACTTAACATGAATGAGCTTGCGCCGATTCACTTCATTAATGACTCTACACTCAACAACATGGGAATTGGCCTTCGACAACGTCAAGCCAAACTCGATGAGTATGGGGGCGAGATAGAAAGCGAAGAGAAAGAAAGTGATGAAATAGAGGAAGAAAATGAAATAGAAGAAGGAAGTGAGGAAGAAGAGGAGGAAGCCCAAGGCTCTAATGGGGGACTTCCTACTGCTAGACCTGAGCACCGCCGTGATCAGGCTACCCTGGAAGCCCGCCTGGCTCAGATTGAAGAGAACCAGGCCACCCTGAGACAAGAGGTCAAGGAGACCTAGGCTGAACTGAAGCAAAAGCTTGAAGAGAGTCAGGTTTAATGAAGCAGAGATTTAAGAAGATGTCCTGCACTCTGAAGGCCCTCCTGTGCTGTATGTAGGACAAGGGTGCTCCTCCACCATCACCAGATTCGGACAGTTAGTCATATAATGCAGGCGTTTTTTAATTTTCTTTGTTTCTTGTTTTCTTTTATAATAGCCTTGGTATGTTTAGTTGGTTATTAGTGTGTTTAGTATTTAAAACTTATGTTAGAATAGCTCACATGCATCTTCTGTCATGATATATGTAGGACTGCATCTCATGTATTGTGATGATTTTTGTTAAATGAAATGCATGAAGCTTCTTTTGATTTGGAATGTGAATGATGTTTGGATAAGTGTGCGTTATTATGCTAAATCGTACATGGGTTGCACCATATGTTATATATAGGGAATGCCACCTAAGAGCACTCGGAGCACTACACGTCTCGTACTTGGTGAATCATTTGATGGGGCACCTCCCCTAAACGATATCCACACGGACCCTAATTTGGGCCCTGATAGTGACACCATGCCGAATTACAGCCAGCTGCTAGCTCCACCAATGGGCCAACACCTAGTGCACCACCAGTTCCAGAACAGAACCGCGCATCTACTTCGACACCACACATGCCTCAGGCAGCACATCCTCCTGATAGGTTGGAGCAGATGATGCTCCTAATGTAGCAGCAGTGGCAAGTTTGGACCATGATCGTGGGGAACCTTGCCTAGAACATGAATATGGTCCTACCTACACCACTTATGCAGCCTGTTGGGAATATGAATGCCTACGGATTATTCGAACGCTTTCAGTGTTTCTGACCTCCCACCTTTGCAGGCACTCATAAGCTCGAGGAGGCTGAATACTGGCTCGACCACATCTCTAAGATGTTGAAGCCACTGCACTACACTGAGGCAGAGTAGGTAGAGTTGGTTACCTATATGTTTAAGAAGGATGCCAGTCTCTGGTGGGATAACGTCCTATGAACAGTTTCCCTTGGATATCCATGGACGTGAGATGCGTTTGAGACCCGCTTCCATGGAAAATACTTCCCCCTCACTTACCATAATGAAAAGGAGGGTGAGTTCCTTCACCTCCGACAGGGAGGGATGTCTGTGTCAGAGTATGAGAATAGATTCATGGAGCTAGCTAGATATACTCTTTTAATACTAGCAAAAGAGTCGATGAAGATGCGACAATTTTCAGAGGGCCTGCGGCCTGATATCTATATGAAGATGTGTTGTGTTAGCATTCTCAATTATGCTGAGCTAGTGAACTGTCCATACAAGCTGATGGGGATAGACTGTCCGTACACATGTGCCTATGGGCCCAAGGCCCCGACCTGACTTGCCGAACCGACCATTCCTCGGCAAGAGGCCATGTGTAGATTTGCCTCATAAGCTTGCTGCTCCACCGACCCAGCAGAAGTGATCTGATCTATGGTACACCTACTGTAAGAGGATGGGCCATATGGACACTTATTGCTTTACTAAGATGAGGGATAATGACTTTACGACACCTCAGAAGATCAACCGTCAATTGCCATAAGCCATTTTAGCTCCACCTCTATGATCAGCACCGCCAGCATAGCCTTCTTATAGACTGAATGTACCTCAAAGTAGGCCGCCTCAACGACCTATAGCAATGCAACCAAATCATCCTCAACAAGCACGTGTGTATACGCTTGCAGCTGAAGCATCTGAGTTAGCAGCTACAGTGCCTTTAGCCTTTGAAGTCAGTGCCCACATCCAAGGTATACCAGTTTTTCCATTAGTGGACACAGGGTCCACTATTTTTATGATATCATACTCTACAGTCAAGCATTTAGGGCTGAATACTACCCCTATGGTTGGGGTGAGAGTCATTCCGGCAGAAGGAACCTTCACAGATGCCACTAAGCTTTGTAAGGGTTGTTTGATAGACTTAGGAAGCAGGGTGGTGTCTGTTGACTTGATCGTCACCACGATATACCATTATGACATCATCCTCAGCAGGGATTGGCTTACTGAAATGAAGGCTGAAATCAACTGTGAGACCCGACTGGTGATGGCACACAGGCCTGAAAACATGATCTTCACTTTGCCTGTTCAGGTTAGTTGTCCCTTCCGGGTTCTTTGTTATACTTCCCTATTGAAAGATCATAATGGTCCGACACTTGGAAACACGCATGTGGCCTAGGACTTCTGGTAAGCGTTTAAGACAATCCCTGGATTACTTCCTCAGTGCGAGATCGACTTTACTATCGACCTTGTGCCTAGTGCGACACCCATTTCCTTACCTACGTATCGCATGCCTCCATGTGAGTATCTCCTTAGGGAGCACCTATGTTATTTGTGAAGAAGAAGGATGGATCACTACGATTGTGTATTGATTATCGTATGTTGAACCAAGTAACTATCAAGAACAAGTATCCTTTGCCCAGGATAGATGATTTGTTTGACCAGTTGAAAGGGGCACAGTATTTCTCAAAGATTAACTTACAGTCTAGATACCATTAGTTATGCGTTAGGGATGAAGACTTGTAGAAGACGGCATTCAGAACTAGTTTTGGGCACTATGAATTCCTTGTGATGTCGTTTGGACTCACAAATGCACTGTCAGTATTCATGGACCTCATGAACCGGGTGTTTCAGTCGTACCTGTACCGGTTCGTCATCATATTTATAGATGACATTTTGATATACTCCAAGAGCAGAAAGGATCATGAAGAGCACCAGCAAGTAGTCTTCGATACTCTCAGGAAGAACCAGTTATTTACTGAGTACAAGAAATGCGACTTCTGCAAGGAAGAAGTCAAGTTCCTGGGACATGTTGTGTCCAAGGAAGTTATCACTGTGGACCTTGCCAAGGTGGCCGCAGTTTAGGACTGGGAGCAGCCCGGTTTGGTTACAGAAGTGAGGAGTTTTCTGGGACTTGGTGCCTACTATTGCCGATTCATTAAAGATTTTTCCAAGATAGCTAGACCGTTGTCTCAGCTTACTCGAAAGAATCTTAGGTTTGCCTAGAATGAGAAGGCAGAAGCTGCCT
Organism: Magnolia sinica; assembly: GCF_029962835.1. Taxonomy (NCBI): domain Eukaryota; kingdom Viridiplantae; phylum Streptophyta; class Magnoliopsida; order Magnoliales; family Magnoliaceae; genus Magnolia; species Magnolia sinica. The sequence goes on along the minus strand of NC_080575.1, from coordinate 64,166,234 downwards.
TTCAGGAATTGAAGGACAAGTTGACGTCTAGACCCGTGCTAGTATTGCCAGAGCAAGGGGTCAGATATATGATATACACCGACGCGTCTTGTGTTGGTTTTGGTTGTGTTCTTATGTAGAAGGAAAAAGTGATCGCCTATGCCTCGCGATAGTTGAGGAAGCACGAAGAAAACTGTCACGCCCCGAACTCGGAAACCGGGCTCACAAAATTCCCGATTGCCGAATCCGGTGCCGACAGCCTCCGTAGAACCCCATTTTCGGATCTCGGCACCCAATCACCAGGTTCCGATCCTGGGATACTACGAGGAGGATTTCAAATCATCAGTCTGATTCATAATGAGCATAACAAAAGCATAACCCACAAACAATAACCACAAGAACACCACCACAAAATCCACTATGATCAAAAACTTTTTAGTACAATGCGACAGAAAGGGAAAATACAATGTAACAAAAGAATCAAAACTCCAGAAGCTCGGCTGCACGCTCCAACTATGGCGAGACTATGGCTGCGACTGCGTCCTGGCGTCACCTACACGCATCAATCGTGCATAAGCTTATAGAAAGCTTAGAGGGTGGTGTAAGTATGCGCGCAATATAAGCGTGCTCAAAATGCAAGGTCAGAGTGATGCGGAATCATGGTGATGAGCACATGAATGCAATTAGCCGTACCAAGGCTATGCGGTGCAAGATATGAATGCTATCAGCCATAACACAGCCATGCGATGCGAGATGCAACTCAAGCATGCCAATCCTCATCATGTATCAGTACAGTTCTCATTCTGGATAATCACCAGGGTTCGATACACTCCAAATGGCACTGTCGCTCTCCTAGCCGCACAGTCCAAGTAAGCGTAAGAAACCTCACTATCCGCCTGGCCAATAGTCTGCCAATACCTATCCGGCACGTCGATAGCGGACCCATTCGCGAGCTGGTCAAACTCAGCCTAGTATTGCCCCCTACCCTCGGGCGAGTAAGGCCACACTCCTTTCCAACCGACCACGACACAGTGGGAGACGCGGCCTCCTGGTATTCGGCCCTCATGCGCTCATATATCCACTCGGTCTCGACATTGGAGTCATCCTCTGGTACCATCGGGTTTAGGGATTTTCACCCAGGGACGTCTATGGCGCCCGTATGCTAGAATCAAATATTTTCGGTTTCCAATCCTACCATCCACGATGTGTCTGTGGAGGCTATGACCCTGATGTGGCTAGGGCATACAGTAACTACAATCACACAAATGCAAGTGCATGAATCACACTATCAGTCATGCAAGCTCTGTTTATACCATGCACTTTATGAGGCAACTCCGCCTATCAGGGAGCCCATAAAACAGTCTATCCAAGGGTATATGCTATGATCGGTCACTCCTCACATCAGGCATACATATGGTGCGAATGATCATGAATCATGGATCTATACTAAACATGTATAAAGAGATGGGCTCTAGGTATAATGGAGATGGGCCTAGACGGCCTACTTACCACAAGTTTGGGCCTAACAGTGGGCCTTAGGGAGAGCTATAATGCGGACATTTAACCAACATTATTAATGTGGACGTCAAACCAGCATTGCTCCCAAGGCGTGGCCCGTTATAAGTGTCAATACATATGCTATGGTGGAGTCACACTATAACGGACATTATGTTCATCCTATTGGGCCTTGACCCGTGGGCCTCCAATACATCAAATGGGCCTCATAATACGGGCCTAATACAAATCAAGGTGGGCCTCAATAAGGACCCCTTAATACATGAAGATGTGCCTCCACAATGGGCCTTAATTATCTCCAACACAGTTGGACAGTTGGATGAAACACATACATCATGATGGAGCCCTACTCTAATGGAGGGTATGGTGTATGATACATACATAAGTGGGGCCCACCATAATGCTTATTTTCCACCCAGCCTAAGGCCTAATATAATGTTTATCTTCCACCCAACTGTTAAGCTACCTGAACCAAGGTAGGGCCCACTGGACTGGGCCTACTGGAATGTTTATTTTCCACCCAAACTACTCATAAGGTCACTCGGACCGTGGGTGGGGCCCACCGTTTATTTTTGCATCCCTCGGTACACGGTCAGGGAGCCCACCGTGTTGATTTTATTTTATTTTATTTTATTTTATTTTATTTTATTTACACGTGGATAGGGAGCCCACCGTGATGTGGTCCACAAATCCAGCCCACTCATTATGTGTGTCCCACTTGGCTGAGGGTACAGTCCAAGTTTCAGCCGCATCCAGATTTCAAGTAGGCCCCACCAAGTGTTTTTTTTTTTTTAGATATGTCTTCACACGATTTTAGATGGTGTGGCCCACCTGAGTTCCGTTTATGGTTGATTTTTGGAGTGGACGGCCGGTCCGTGGGGACCCAGCAAATGCACGGTGTTGATGGTCGAAACGGCTCAAAGTGGGGCCCACAGCTGGGGCCGTGACCCCCAGCCTGCCCGTCCGACCGTCAGCGGCAGCGCAGCCGCAGGCAGCGCGCCTGCGCCTTCTGACAGCGGCAGCAGCGCTGCTGCTTCCGCTCCTTCTTCTTTTTTTTTTTAAAAAAAAAACAGGTTTTTCTGTGGTTTTCCACAAGTGGGGTCCACATCGAGTAAATCTGTTTCGTTCATTGCACTCCCCCGCTCGATACAGTCAAACAGAGTCCAATATATGGCCTGTTTCTGGCGAATAAAAAGATCCAGGTGGTTTTCAAGGGTGATACTGCTTTTTCCTATGGTATGGCCCGCTTGAGAACTGGATTGGTTCCAGAATTTAGCTCAACGTCTAAAATAATCTGAGGAAGAGGATAGACGGATTGGATCAAATACTTGAATCAAGGTGGGGCCTATATGAAGGGTCCACCTTAAAAGTAATTTTTTTTCCTTTTTTTTTTGTTTGCTAGTACACCTCCACGTCAGTGCACACACTTCACTTTCCAACGTCCAGGATCCCCTGGACGCTGGACGACACTCCTACACACATTGCTATGGTGGGTCCCACGTAGATGTGGCCCACCATCATATATGTATATAATATATATTATATTATATATAGGATTATATTATATATATTATATAAAATATAACATATATGTATATACATATATATATATATATATATATATTTTTTAAAAAATGCATTGGGCCATCCAAACAATGGATGGTGTGGATCATCACCTGCAATAGAGTGGGCCACACCGTCTGATGTAGATGGACGGGGTAGATGTAACACATATTGGTGGGATCCACACCATTACAAAGAAAGAGAGAGAGATAGAGAGAAAGATATACGGTGAGATAGAGGAACCCCGCCACTATGGGCCCTCTTGATTAAATCACATACATCCAAATGGGTCCCACCAACAAGTGGGCCCTAAAATTTAAGATAATGGAAAATCACCCACCTTATCTTCCTTTTCCTTGCTCCCTTGGACTCCTTAGCTCCTTACCTTCACTTTTAATGGAGGTTGATGAAAGATGAATGGTTGAGATTGGAGATGAGAGGGTGTAGATGGAAGATGGAAGGTGGACCACACTTGAGAGGGAGAGAAAGCTTGGACGTGTGGGGGGTTGAGTTGCTTGAGAGAGATATGAGAAATGAGAGAGAGAAAGAAGATATGGATGGGTGAGGTGAGGTGATGGAGTGATGGGTTGGGTTGAAAAATTGTAAAGGTGTATGGTTGCTGTTGAAATTTGGAAAAGAGGAGTGGTGAGGTGGAAAGAATGGTGGACTTTTGGAAAAAGAGGGAATGGGTGTAATACTTGATGCATGGGATGCATTTAATTGTTGATTGATGGGACTACTTGTAGAGATTCCCTTAAAATCCGCAACGCGCGTTGTTTCTTCAGAATAAACGCAGATCGGCATCTTCTTGCCTGGGTATCGGTTCGGGGCGCAAGTCATGGCGTTGGAACCGCGGCGACGACGCGGTCGCTATGATGCAACTTTCGGATCAAGCCGACGTCGGTGCGCAGAACCTGGCTTAGGATCGTGCGCAAACACCGGATATGGTGCGAAGGTTGCCGAAATTTGACCGGAAGGACCGCGGAACTTAATGGAACAGTACGGATTAGGACACGGGTCTTACAAAAACTACCATACGCATGACCTGGAATTGGCAGTAGTTATCTTCGCATTAAAGCTCTGGAGACATTAGCTTTACGGAGAGGAGTTTGAACTCTTTTGTGACCATAAGAGCCTCAAGTACATATTCACGCAGAGGGACCTGAATATGAGGCAGCGACGATGGATGGAAATCTTGAAAGACTTTAAGTTTGAGGTCTCCTACCATCCCGGTAAGGCCAACCTTATGGCAGAACGTTGAACCGCAAGAAGACGATAGCATTTATGGCTCCACTGATGATACAGGAATGGAATATGGTTGATTTTGTGTGAGACTTCGAACAGAAGCTTATTGATGACCGAATCATTGCAGCACAGGAAGAAGATGAACTATTGGTGAAGATCAGAGAACGAGTAAGTGGCAGTAAAGACTCCAAATAGAGGGTTGGTTTGGATGGAGGTTTGAGGTATCATGGCTGCCTATGCATCCAAAATCTTCATGACTTGAGAAAGAAAGTTCTCGAAGCTAATCACAATTCGAAGATGGCGATGCATCCTGGTAGTATAAAGATGTATAGAGATATGAAGCATTTGTACTGGTGGGACAACATGAAGGTCCACATGGTAGATTTCGTATCCCGTTGTCTCACGTGCCAGCAGGTCAAGGACAAACGTCGCCGACCTCCTGGATTGCTTCAGCCCATGCTCATAGCTGAATGGAAGTGGGATTTCATATCTATAGATTTCATTACTGGGTTACCGAATACAAGGAAGGGACATGACTCCATTCGAGTCATTCCGAACTGATTGACGAAATCAGCTCATTTCCTCCCAATTAAAGTTTCGAACTCCGCAGATTATTTAGCCAAGATGTACATCAAGGAGATTGTACAGATGCATGGAGTGCATATGGAGATTGTGTCGAATTGAGACACGCGATTCATGTCTATCTTCTAGACTCGAATCCAGGAAGCAATGGGGTAAAACTGAAGTTCAGTACTGCGTTCCACCCACAGACTAATGGGTAGACGGAATGGGTAAATCAGATGTTAGAAGATATGTCACGGGCATATTTACTCGATTTCAAGGACAGTTGAGATGACTGTCTTCCCTATGTAGAGTTCGCTTATAACAATAGCTTTCAAGTGAGCATTGGCATGGCTCCCTACGAGGCATTGTATGGATGCCCTTGTCGAGCACCCTATTAGTGTGTAGAAGTTGGCGAGAGGAGCCTGATTGGCCCAGATTTAGTACAGGCGACCTTTGAGAAGATTGACATTATCAGGTGTCAACTTCTTACAGCACAGAGTAGGGAGAAGAGCTACGCCGATACTAGACGACGATAACTAGAATTTAGAGTTGGGGACCACGTGTTTCTTAAGGTTTCCCCCATGAAGGGAGTCCTTTGCTTTGGCAAGAAAGGGAAGCTTACATCGCGATTCATTGACCCATTCTAGATTCTAGATCGAGTGGGTGTGGTAGCATACCGTCTCACCTTGCCCACACCACTTGTTGGCGTGCACAACGTATTTCATGTATCGATGCTAAAGAAATATGTTCCTGATCCCGCTCACATTATTAAGTGGGAGCAGGTGTAGCTGAGTGAGGATGTTACATAGGTACTTCAACCAACACGTATCATGGATAGGAAGGAACAAGTGTTCACTTAAGTTATCCCTCTTGTGAAAGTATTGTGGACTCACCACAGTGAGGAAGAGACGACCTAGGAAACAGAAGCCGAAGTCCGTAAGAACTACCCTCAAATTCTTAAGGAGTACGAAAAGGTACTAATTTCAAAGATAAATTTTTTCTTTAAAGGGGATAGATTGTAACGTATCGAAAAAATCCGTACAAAAACCCGAGTATCACCTCGGGTTGAAATTACTAAGGATCGAATTTGGTAGAACTTAGGTGAGAATTAATTAAGTACTAAACTAAATGATCGGTGAAATTATCTTGAACCATTATCTATACGAACTGCATGACTCAAAACCATTAGGATCACTAACTCAACATTACCTAAAAACCTAGGAGCAATCTCAAAATCCAGTGCTCTTAGGAGCACATTAAAACTCCGTATCGGACCTGGACCATGCGTCAAAAGTTCGATTACCACGAAACTATAGGGTTACGATCGTCATACTGGGCTTGACAAGCATCGCAGGAATCAAGCCCAAATAGTATCCAGAAACGTACAACTTGAGCCTGGAGCGAAGTGTGTGAGTAACAAGAATATCTTTTAAAATGAACTCAAACTTAAGTGCATTGGACCATTCACTTGCAGGCAAAATTAAATACTTCTAACCATCAGATTCTGACCCAAATACACCCATGGATCAGGGAAATTTCCCTGCACAGGTTAGTATACTTGTGGCCCTGATCGAGTGAAATCGACCATTGAACTCATACAGGTCCTCCATGGTCGATCCATAAATCCGATCGGACCGAAACCTTAACCTGGCTTAGATCCATGGTCAAGGAACTTAATCCATGACGCAGGTGACTAATGGGCCTCCAGACGAGTCCCGTTTGCCCAAAATAGACACTCTTTGGCTATAACCTAAATATACCATGGCCATGGGGCCATTGACAATAGTTTTGAGCCTATATAAGGCCCTTAAATTACCCCTCTCTCATTCCATACGAATTCTCTAACACTAAGAGAGAGAAGAGAGAAAAGAGGAGGAAAGAATGAGGAGAAGAGAGAGAGAGGGAGGGAGAGATCGTTACTGGAGTTTACTCCCACCACTCCACGTACTGAATCACCTCCCCACCATCGCTACACCGTCAATTCCAGATATAATTTGGGAAACAAATCCTAACCCAAATCTCATTTTAGGAATCCAAATCGAGGAATCAACATAATAGCTAACCTATTTCGTGATGTAGGTAGCCGTTGTGTTGTACACGAAAGCGTAGTGTACGAACCGAGTTCATAACGAGCATACCGATGAAAGGTGCAGGTTATAAACATTTAGGTTATGGTTTTCAAGGCTTTCAGTGTCAGCAATGATTTGTGTCTGACTTAATTGCTATCATATGATATTAGTTATGACGTTTTTGATAAACTACACATGTGTGAAATATGTAAATATAAAATGCATCCTATGTGTTTGTTGAAATGTTTGAATGAATGTGAAATCTTGATTTGTACTTATACTAAGTTCTAAACTTAGATACATGTATTTTATATTCTTTAGAACCGATGTTGTGAGATGAATTGCTATAATTCATGTCGTAATAAGTCTAGTTTATATATTTGGAAATGTCTAGTCTAAGTGTTTGTTAAAATGTCTGAATGAGATTTTGTTGATGGATTGTACTTATTAAGTGTATTGAGACAGGCTCCTTAGTTTCCTTAATCATATGAATAGTTTTCTTCATGTATTGTAAATTGTCACTATATGATTTGTGGATGAAATGCATATGTATGTCAACTTGTCTAATGTGTTTGATAAAATGCTCAATTGAGATTTATGTTTGTAATGTTTGTTAAATGCTAATATGAGTAGCATATGTGATTCCTTATTGTATTTAAGTATGATTGGGACTACTTCGTAGTCTAGGCAATTGTCAACAGTTCCCGTTTGAGTGGTTGAATTAGTTTCGCCACGTTAGATACATTCGAGGAATCCGACTCGTATGGTGATTGTCGACAGTGGTCAGGCCACGTGGAGTGCTTACGTGCTCTATGTCGATCAATTCAACGTACGCTCGTACCAATCACACTTGTCAAGTAACCCGATTGGCTTATTGTGTGTTTACCATGTATGAACGCTACTGCTTGAATATAAGGTACAACTTATCAATGCAAAGCCCGTTTAAACCATGGTATCAAGATCTGTCAAGACTCATGAGCCATACAATGTGGTATGGGATACTGTGGTCAAGCTGTTAGCCTACGCTGGGGTGACGAGCCTCCCCGTAGTGACCAGTGAGCAATCCAAACTCATGAGCTGAATACGGTCGTATGGGACACCGTATTCGAGCTGTCGACCTCCGCTGAGGTGACGAGCCTTCCCATAGTGACCTCAAGTATAGATTAGGCCTATGCTGAGGTGACGAGCCTCTCCGTAGTGACCTCGAGTGTGAACTCGTGAACTTACCTATCCACAGCTTTTCATCAGGGGTGATGCCCTACAACTTGCCTATCGTATGTGATTAACTAGGATTGACGACCCTAGATGGATCATTGTTTGGGTACGTGATATAAAGGGAGGTACCTTAGCTTCCTGTATCTACTATATGAATAAGCCCAATAAATTACTTGGCTAACACGACCATACATCGCATTGCATGTGCTTTGGCAAGGAAGCGTACGTTTAGGGAATTTTCCATGCACGATCGTGAGATGATGTTGCTGAGGGACTGTAGGCGAGGGCATGCATCATTACGCATATCATTCCAGCATTAACAAGAGTAATTGGGACATGATTGTTGTACTGCTTTATCATTACTGCTTGACTGAATTGATAACATGTTAACCTTTGCCTTATAGTACCACTGAGTTGGTCACTCACTCCCACTCTGGGACAGTGTCTTAAAACACCAACCAGACTCTCTTTTAGATGCAGATTATGGCGAGGCCTTTGCAACGAAGACGAACTTCTTCGAGGAGGAGGAGGAGTTCTCCTACATTCAGCTCTCAAGCGTGTCTGTGTAGACCTAAAGCCACATCGCGGGGACTACTGCGATATTAAATTAGTTGAACATTTACAGCTTGATATTTTATAAATTTTTGAACCATATATGTATTTATTTAGCCTGGTAATATATTCATACTCTAGGGATTTGAGAAACATTTTTATACTTTATATACCTACCTCTATCTTCTGCTTACTTAAATTTAAATATCTCTAGAGTATGATATGCTAATTTGGTGTAATCCCACTCATGTTTAATGCATAAATATGGACAACATTTAATCATCATTATATATGCTACATAAGTGATGCGTTGAAACTCAGGAGTTGAGCTTTGCTTGACCCCCGATTTTGGGGGCGTTACAACCCCATAGCCTGCGATGCTACGTACTATCATCCCGACCTCACACTCCAGCATGGTCATTCTATTTGTACCATATATTTCTTTGCATCCTCAGCATCTGATACTTAACTCTTTATGACTCCTCATTTGCATAGCTGATCTGTATTTCATACTCTGATATTGTATGACTCATGAACTTGTCAGTATTTTCGCTTACTCTGATATCGTATAATTCATGATCTTGTCAGTATTTTCACTTATTCTGATATTGTATGGTTTATGACATTCTATTTCATACTTGGTACTTACCTTGTACACAAACTTTCACCACCCTCTAAGCTTTCTATAAGCTTATGCACAATAGATGCGTGCAGGTGGCGTTTGGTCATAGCAGCGTTGAGCTTGGACCATGCAGTAGACTTTTTAACATATGTATTTCCCTTTCAGCATTGTATTCAAATGTTTATATTAGTGGATATGTAATGATGATGTTACCTTTGTGATTTGGGTATACTTGTAGTTATGCTTATTACGAGTTAAAAGTACATTGGAAAATCCTCCTTGTAGGATCCCAGGATCAAAATCTGGTGTATGGACGCTAGGAGCCAAGAATGGGGTACTACGGAGGTTGTCGGCACCGGATTCAGTGATCGAAAATTTTTTGAGCCTAGTTTCCGACTTTGGGGCATGACAGGCCAACTCAATGAAGAGGATAGTAGCAATGGCTAACTCAACAAAGAGGAGAGTGACAATGACTAACTCAATAAAAAAAGAGTGGCAATGGCCAACTCAATAAAATTGGTAAAGGCGGGGGCAAGGCTTGTATCCATTACCCCACATAAATTCATAAAGATCGCTTATAATTAACATCATACCATAATCCCAAAGGGTAAATAATTATGAGTGGTAAATTAACAACTGCAGGGAGAGAATCATAATATCTTAAAAGCATAACATGTAACAGGCAAGAAAAAGTACATCAACTTAAATTAAAGTAAGCTTAAAGGAAGAACCCTCACCTCTCAATCTCGATTTCACCCTAACATTGTTAGATCTGTGTCGTCACGCTCTAACTTTAGTAGAATTGATATGATTCATCTATTTAGGCTATTGTATTGTTTTAAATAGTAGAGTTAGGTTATGATTCAAGTTAGGGCTCAGGTTATGTTGATGCTTGGTCTAGACTAATGTAATTTAATGATTTAATTTGAAAGAACAAATTATTTCATTATAGAGGTGGGTGTCTTACCTTGTTCAACTCTTAAGCTTTAACCCGACGACCCAAATCTAGCAGATCTTGTGTGCACTCAACCGTTGAGTTGACTCAGTTGTTTCTGAGAATATTGAACTTGGCTTGATCCTGGACTCGAGTTAATGACTCAGTGAGTCATCCTCTACACAACACCCACGTTCCTCCTTCTAAGCAAACCGCCTCTTCTCTGTACCCTCTTTCTTCTTCTTCCTCTTTCTTTGGAAGGCTAGGCACTGGATCTAGAAAATCTTGAGTTTCCACATGATTGGACCCAAACCTGCATGAGAACGAACAGTGCCAGCATTGTCCATTAATTTTTGTCTTTGTAGGATTCTTTTTCCTCTCTTACGAAAGTTGGATCAGGTTCGGATGGCTGTCACTTGATCGGATCAGTTTTGATTCCTAGTGTAGTAGCCTGTGACTTGGAACCGACTTCTTAAATGAAGAAGGTGGCCTAGGTTATTTAATGGTAGATCACCACCCAGTTCTGGTCTTGTTTTCTGGTCTAACATGATGAGATGATCCAGCCCAAGGGATCAACGATCATACACTGATCGAAGGACCATCTGTGAATGTTTTAATCTTAGGTTGATGTCCTATGGGGACTTATGGTTATCTTCTTCAAGTTGGAGAAGATGGGTGTCGTTAATGGCAACTCCTAATTTGTTGATTCTTTCTTTATTCTGCCACTTATGGAAAATTCAGATTCATCATAGAAGGCCCAGAGAATGGAGGAATTAAAGGTCTTGATTAGTTTTGGTGGTGGCTTTGGAAGAAACAGGTTGCAGCGATGTTTTCAGCATGCTATCCCAACCCAAGCTCATAACACTTGGCTAACCCGGTGTCGTGGAGTTTTTCTAACTTCTCTTGGATTCTAGATTATAGTCAGAATTCCCTTAGGTGGAGTTTGAATGGTTCAGATGTCATGGCTGAGAGATTTGAGTGGGAGGATGTGAGTGCTATATTGTATAAAGCACACCGTTGGTTGTCAAATTTCATTTGGACAAAATAGCTTGAATTATAGTCCGTCTAAAGTGAATCAAGAAGGAAAGTTCACCTTCAAGTGGATCAAGATGGAAAGTTTACCCTTAAGTGAATCAAGATGGACAGTTTACCTTCAAGTGAATCATGAATTTAGAAACTGCAGGCGCAAGAACAAGTCATGAAGTTGGAAAAGTTCAAGCTAAAATAAGTTCAAGTTCTACTACACTTATAGTAGAAGATCAAGTTCCACCTTCGACTGCACTTCAAGTATAAAGATCAACTATGCTTTATTGAAGATTCAAGAAGAAGATTCAAAGCTTTACACTTCGATGTCTAGACTTCTTAGGTATAATAGACCCTATAAAGATATTAGACTTAGGTGCTTTCAAAAGATAAACTTATCTGGGTTTTTATACTTTGGTTAGGCTTTAGTTCGACTCGTCTAAGCCTTGGGTCGACTAGTCTAAGTTGTGGCTTAACCAGTCTAAGATAATCTTTGACCAATCTAAGTTTGAAATCCAACAAATGGATATTTCTAGTGGTTTCCAGTCGAAGAGGGACCTTCGACTAGTCGAGCGTAGCCCGACTTGAAGTCTAGCGACTATAATTTGGCACCTTTAACCAGTCGAAGCTCATGCTCGACTAGTCAAGCAGGACCTTCGACCAGTTGAAGAACAATTTTATCCGATCGCGCCCAAATTTTGAAATTTGGTTAGATTTTAGACGAGTCGAAGGAGACCTTAGACGAGTCATAGTAATAACTTTTCAGCTATTAATTATAGGCCTTCTCTCAATCTGATATTACTCATCCAAGCTAAGAAAAGCCTTCACTTAGAAAGAGAGAAGTCCCCACTATCTTCAAGCTATTACATGGTATTTTAATATTTTATTTATATAGCTTTTTGTTTTGATTCCTTGATCTCTTTTTTATGAATCTTACTTTTTAAAAGAAAGTAATCACTCTTCTATGAGATCTTAAGGAATTCAAACAAGTAGCCATTGGTTTGAATTAATTTAAAATCAATCTAGAACCTATAACCATTGTTTGTGTTTCTGGACATTCCTTGTGTTTCTGGACATTGAACGTTCTACTTCAAGCAAAGTGGCTCTACAGGCTACTTCAAGAAATTCATCTTCAAGAAGAAGATAAGTACATTTCTATTTTCTGTATTTTTGGTTTCTTTGAGATAGCTAGAAAATCTCATGTATTGGTTTTGACTGAGATAGCCAAAAAATCTTAGTGTGGGGTTTCTGTTTGTGATAGCCCTTTTAAAATCACAACCGTGTAAGTTTTTAAGGTGAACTTGTGAAAATCTTTTTTGTAGTGAATGCCAATATCAAGTGGGTTGTGATTATTGAGAGTGGAGTTGGTGTGGCTGTTGGAGAACAGTTGGCGTACACACTGAACCACTGTAACTCCTGGTGTTTGTGGTGGATGTTTAGGTTTTGCATATGTGGTGAATGATTGTAATTTATTTATACAAATATGGTGAATACTTGTAATAGATAGATGTTGAGGGTCAAATATTACATATTGGACCCCAACTATTCCTTAGTTTTATGAACATGATAATGCTTAATGTTCTATTTTAATCATGTTTGTGGTGCAAGGTGAATTCAAGAGCTTAAATTAAAAAATATGTTAAAAGCATGGATTTAATGCTCAAGAATCACCAAGAATAAGAATGAAAAATGCACATATTGAAGATCTAAGAAAATCAGAGTTTTGAAGTGAATTTGTGTGATCCTCGACCAACCTTGGCTCCGGCTCGACTAGTCCTGTGCATGCTCGACCAGTCCTAGACTCTGTTTGACCAGTCAAAGGTGTCTCGACTTGAACTCCAACATGTAAAACTTCTAAATGTTCATGTTGCTCGACTAATCGAAGGTGACCCTCGACCGGTCGAGGACGTCCCACGACCGGTAAAGGACATCCCACAACCAGTCGTGGGTTACGGAATTTTTGTGCGGATTGCGTAAATTTGAGACGGTTTTCAAAAATTTCTAACTTGGCGAAAGTCTAAGGCTTAAAACTATAAATAGGGGTCCCTAGGGCACTCCTTGGCATCTTCTAGGGTTTGAGGAGTGGAGCAAAAGGGTGGAGTCGCCATCCGGGAGTTCCTCTTCTTTCTCTTTAGTTGGTCTTTTTATTTTGTTTAAGAGTTTTTAGTTCAATCATGTCTATGGCTGGCTAAACCTCTTAGCTAGGGCTAAGAAGTGAAGCTTGTAGCATGATTGGGATGTTTTTTTTTTTTATTCATGTTTTGTTGAACTCTCTTGGATTCTAGTTTGATTATGAAGGAATATTTTTAGTTTTTAATGGTTTGTTGTGACTCAAATTACAATAAATTTATGATAGCTTGAGATATCTTTTTTTCCTGAATTGAGATTATGAAATTAGAAAATCCTGTTGTTCACCATCGTCCCTCGTGCATGGTAGAGTGATGGAAACCTCCCTAACTTTCACAATTCTCTTATGTTGGTTGTGGGTTTGGTAAATTGCTATTGTTTGCCTTGTCTCTCGGGCATGGTTAGGTGACGGAATGACTTCCAAAACCTCACCACTCTCATCCATTTATGATTAGATCCATGAGAAGTTTATTTGATAAATCTCTTCTTACCAATTGGACAGGATAGGACTTTGATTCCAGTTTTGTCTTTGAATTATGCAAGGTAGCTTCCCAATTGCTACACACGGATCCTTGGAAACCTTAGTTACCACCTTTAAATTTATAAGTTTTAATTAATCTATTCAAAATTACTCTCTCAAAATATTCAGAATTAGGTTTACATCTTCTTCTAGTTCTAGTTCTAGTTACTTTTAAAATACACACAAGATTAGTCCCTATGGATTCGACCTCAGTCTCACTGAGATTATTACTACATCACGACCTACACTTGGGGTTGTGAACAATAGCTCTCTTGTCTCTTTCTTGGTTTGAGATCTTGATCCTTATAAACGTTTGTGAAATCAAGTTGTCCTACCTAAAACTTTGTTTTTGGTGTAAGGTTGTCCTATGAACTAAGCTTGAATCAATTTTTCAATACTAGTGCTATTGAGATCTGTAATTTATTTTGATTTATTTATTATTTCAGCTCTTTAAGTTTTTATTTGGTATAATCCTATTCACCCCCCCCCCCCCCCTAAGACTATTAAGCTCGCCCTTTTCAAGTGGTATCAGAGCCTAGTTGTTCATATTTTTGGAATAAGTTCCTTGAGTTTAAAGATCTAGAGCTTTCATTATGTCAAATTTTGATAGCTTGTCCATTACCAGGCCACCACCTTTTGATGGCTCCAACTATGTATACTAGAAAGCCAGAATGAGGATTTAAAAAAAAAAATCATTAGATGAAAGAGTGTGGCAAGCCACTATAACCAAATGGAAACCACCTATGTCTAAAGTTCTAGGTAGTGATGGAACTAAATATTTGAAAGAAACTCCATTTATATATATACTACACCTGAGAAAAGAGAAAGCAGTGCAAATGCTAAGGCCTTAAATGCCATAACTTATGCTCTATCACCTGATGAATTCAAAAGAATCATTTCATATGATACAACTAAATAAGCTTGGGATATTCTTGAAATGACACGTGAAGGAACTACTATAGTTAAGAAATCTAAAGTTCAAATCCTCACTACAAAATTTAAGGAAATACGTATGGAAGAAAATGAAACTTTCATGAACTTCTATATGAAATTAAATGATATAGTAAATTCCATGTAGGGTCTAGGAGATGGAATCCTAAAAAGCAAGGTTTGTGCTAAAATACTGCGATCTCTTCCCAAGAGATTCAATTCCAAAGTAACCGTCATTCTGGAACTAAGAGACACTGATCTAATGAAGGTTGAGGAGTTAGTCGGTTCTCTCCAAATGTATGAGTTAAATTTTAAAGCTCCTAAAGGTAAGTTTATTACTCATAAACCAAAATCTGTTTCAAAAGATAACTGTGTTAATTCTGATATTGAAGATACAGAAGATGATATGGCTTTACTTGCTAAGAAATTTTGTAGAATTTTTTAAAACAAGAAAAGAACTTATTTTCAAAAATCATCTGAGAAAAGAAAGGGAAAATCTAAATCTTAAAAATCTATAAGAGACAGTTGATGTTTCAACTACCATGAATATGGGCATTTGGCAAAAAAATGTCCTAAAATGGATAGATAAAAAAGAGAGGGTATGATAGCTACTTAGGATGAATCATCAGGCTCTGAAAGTTCTTCTGAGTCAGATGAATCAGAACAAGAAAATTCAGATGAAGTAAAAGCCCTGATGACTATAGCCAGAGTCACCTCCTCAGATAGTTATAACTTATCTAATTATGATAATCTCAGGAGTGACCCTGAAAATGAGAATGAAGGTGATCTTCAAGATGCCTACAATGCCTTATACAGGGAAAGTTGCAAAATTGCCGTCAAACTAAAAATTCAAAAGGAAAAATATCTTAAACTAAAAGAAGAACTTAAAAACAATATTTTGAAACAATCTCATATTTCTGATTGTTTTAAAAAAATGAATTGATTTAAATTTTAAAATCTCAGAGTTAGAAAAACTAAGAATTGAAAATGAAAGTCTAAAACTTGAAGTTTCTTCTCTTTTGAGTTTTAAGGATACTTGGATATATGCCCATGGAGACCCTAAGCTGGAAAAGCCACTAACCGCATCTAGAAAATGTGGCAATAAATTAGGTCTGGGCTATATCAAAGATAGTTCACTGAAAAATAAAAATGCATTTCCTATATTTGTAAAAGGTGAATCCTCAAACTCAAAAGGTAAGAACTTAAAAAACTATTTCCAAAATGGTTTTAAAAATCCAAAATCTTTTCAAGCTTCTAAGATTAATTCTAATGACGTTAGCTATAGAAATCAAAGATATAACGAACATCCTTTAGTTGAAAAAATAGTGGACTTATTCAAAGAGCTTCTTAAATCTAACTCAAATGAATTCGGAGTTAATAGATAGTGGAGAAATTCCAACTCCCAAAAATACAAAAAATTCAATAAAACTCCTAAACCCAGAACCATAATGAAATGGGTTCCAAAACTTACATGTCTCGTTGCCCAAACAACCTTCAAAGCTTCTAGCCATTCAAAATGGTACCTGGATAGTGGATGTTCAAGACATATGATAGGTGACAAAGCAATATTCACCAACTTCAAAGAAATGAACGAGGGCTCAGTTACTTTTGGTGATGGAAGCAACTGCATAATCATAGGCCAAGGTACTGTTCAACTCTCTAATCTTCCCCTTTTGAGAATGTTTTATATGTTGAAGGACTTAAACATAATCTCTTAAGTATTTCTCAAATCTGCGATAATAAACACAGCATAAAATTTACTAATCATGGATGTGAGATTACAAATGAGAAAGGATGTGTGATATTAAATGGTTATAGGACTTTTAAAAATTGTTATATTATCAATGAGTCTTGCTCTTCTAAATTTTCATGTTACATGGTCCAAACAGACGAAATAGAACTATGGCATAAACGTCTTAGACATGTTAACTACCGAAATCTTTATAGATTGAGTAATAGAGATCTTATTCGTACCCTACCCAAATTAAAAAAGGTAGAAAAGATATGTGGCGCATGCTAGATTGGCAAACAAACTAAAAGTATTCATAAAAAGGTAAACTCCTTAGCCACAACCAAACCTCTTGAACTTCTCCATATAGATTTGGTTGGACCAACAAGAACGGAAAGTAGAGGTGGAAAGAAGTATTTTCTGGTTATTGTAGATGATTTTACTAGATATACATGGGTAGCTTTCTTGAGAGAGAAATCTGAGACTCTCAATTAAGTCAAAAAATTTCTGAGACGAATTCAAACTGAAAAAGAAGTAAATGTATTTAAGATCAAAAGTGATCACGGTACTGAGTTTGAAAATAGCAATTTTGAGAAGTATTGTACAGATCATGATATATCGCATGAGTTCTTTACTCTTAAAATACCTCAATGGAATGGGGTTGTTGAAAGAAAGAACATAGTGCTACAAGAAATGGCCAATGCTATGCTAAATAACACGAATTTACCAAAAAACTTATGGGTTGAAGCTATTAATACCGCCTGCTACATTATAGATCGTGTGTATGTTAGAAAATCAAAAAATAAAATAGCCTATGAGTTATGGTTTAATAAGAAGCCAACTGTTAAATACTTTCAAACTTTTGAAAGTAAATGTTACATTTTACGTGACTGAAAAAATTTGCCTAAGTTTGAAGTAAAGAGTGATGAAGGAATATTCTTAGGTTATGCTCTGAATAGTCGAGCATATCATCTTCTTAATAAAAGAACTAGAGTGATCTAGGAATCTATTAACGTTAGAATTGACGATCACCTGATCATGAAATTACAATTTAGACCACTATAGTAGAAGTATGGAATCGGTCAAAGTGTCCTAGAGGGGTGAATAGGACTTTATAAAATTTATGCCAATTTAAAATCCTAATTCCTCAGTCTTGATCTAATATGCAATTAATCAAGATGTGACAATCTTAACTCTACAGGCTTCCAAGACAAGTAGAGGATCCAAACAATAAACTACTTAAGATAGTTCAATAAAGCAATTAGTCTATGTAGAATGTATGAGTGTGTGGGATGTGATTCATATTAGTTCTAACCATTCACATGCATCACTTTAAGCGTTCAAGATAGGCATGATTAAATGAGTACTCAAATAGCAATCCCAAGCACAATCATATATAGTGGTTCAGCTATGTGCCTACTTCACTCTCGGTGGACACACTCAACCCTTGAGTGTACCGGATTTCACTAACGGAGGTTTCAAATCAGGTTTTCCTCAAACCATTACAACATACACAAGGTTGGCAATAAGACCTACACAAGGTTCCTAAGGAAGCCTACACAAGGACTCAAACATGCCTACACAAGGCAATATACATGCCTAAACAAGGCAACCAACGGTGTCTGCATAAGACAACCAATCTTGCCTACATAAGGCAATTAGATGTGTCTACACAAGACAATCAATGCCTACACAAGGCAATCAGTGCCTACACAAGCCACAATAGGTCCTACACAAGGACGCTATACATATTCTCCCGTCGGATGCCTGTAAAAGGTCTTAATGATCTGTAACACAACCTTAGGAATCAATCCTACACAAAGAAGGATCCTCATGGTCTGTGGACTCTTAGACTTTACTTGAAAGTAGGTGAGCCCCATTTAGCACATAATGAAGATGATCTCTCTTGATGATGGAGATTCTTCAGCTCCTTGAACCGCAACTCTTAAAGATGCTCCAATATAAGTAGTCGAGGTTGGGTCAAGGTTTTAATGGTGGAATCTACTCTATTAAATATGAATCATTGAGAGATAGTAATTCTAGGCTTTGTGCATTGAAGAGATTCCAACCTAATGATTTGCCATTAAGAAGTTGCTAAAGGATCCTTGAATGCTGAAGTTCATTCTCTAATCCAATCTATAGAGTATTCAATGAATAAGAAGGGATTGGGGAATGAACTTCCATGAAAAGAAGGTTAATGATGGTAGGAAAGATTTTGCCTCCTTGGAACTCTCACTTTTTCTCTATATATTACTAGAGGCAAGCATCTATTTATATAGGCAAAAAGGCTAACGGTAATATAATTGTCAGATTCTGACTACATTTGATGCCATCGATACTGTTTCGATCTCATCAAAGTTTAAATCTCGATGTCATCGAATTTGGTTCGATTCCTCAAATTTCTGTGTGATTTATCTTCAAACCTTGTAGACAGTTTTGAAACCTTATTCAATGTCGTCGAGATTTGAATCTTGATGGCATCGAACCTAATTCGATTCCCCAAACTTTTTAAGTGTTTTTCCTTAGAAGCTCACTGGACATTTTCTTGTCTTCTTTCGATGTCATCGAACATATTTCGATGTCATCGAAGTTTGAATTCCGATGACATCGAGCCCAGTTCAGTTCCTTGAACTTTTTAAGTCATTTTCCTAGAAAGCTTGCTAGATAGTTTCTTGTCCTTTTTCAAGGTCATCGAACCTGTTTCGATGTCATCGAATTTTGAATTCTAATGTCATCGAGTCCAGTTCGATTCCTCGATTTTTCCAAAGAATTTTCCTAGAAGCTTGATGGAAAGAAACCTGTCCTTTTTCAATGCCATCGAAGTTTGAATTCCAATGTCATCGAGTCTGGTTCGATTCCTCAAATTTTTGAGGGGATTTTCCTGGAAGCTTGCTGGATAGTCACTCTACTTTCTTCGATGTCATCGAGGATCCATGTTCGATGTCATCGAAGGTACGTTCGATGAATCCAATTTCCCGTCCATATATTTATTTGGTTTCTGGACATATGGGAGTCTTTTTTGATGTCATCGAGACATTTTTTATGTCATCAAAACAATGTCGATGACTCAAAGGGACATGTGGAGACTATAGAAAGTTTACCTATTTGTACTAGTCTTCAAACATTAAATTCCTTTGTTGTTCTATGATTTTTAAATAGAATTATTTACCTGGGTGTTTTGGACACGGGATGTGAGGTTTAGTTTACCTTTGACATTCTTGAATCACACATCCAGTTGAGGCAACATCTTGTATTGTCTTCACTTAGGGTTCACTTGACTTACCGACTCAACTGTCACACTAATTGACAAACCAGGGCACTTTCAATCTTCCCCTTTGTCAATTACGTGACAAAACACCTAGATCAACAACCTAAATTGTGTGTACATCAACTTTACACAATTTTACAGAGATTCTAACTAAAACACACACACACAACATGATGTCTTTACTTGCAGTTGCTCCCCCTACCATCTTGCAGGTGCTCCCCCTATCAACCTGCATCACCATGTTCTGAAAACATACTACCATAGAGTTCATGGTGGGATTGTTCTCCCCCTTTTTATCAGTGATTGGCAAAGGGTCAGTGTATAACAATATCTTATAATATGACTAAAGTTGCACTTATAAAGAGGAGAACTAATACAGAGGAGGACATCCAAATGGCATTGCACAATATATAATCTAAATTTCAAGCAAGGATATTAGGCAAACACATGTGCAACAGAGAGATTTAGTATCATTAAACCAATATCATACTGCCTAAGCTTAGCAGTCATCCATCATTAAGCATTTAAAGAGAATATCCAAAAAATAATAACCTCCCCCAGAACCGAATATTCAGCCCAACCATGGGCATAACCAAACAACCAGAAAGAAATATCTAGAACATTTAACCCTCCTAAGGGCTTGACATAACAGAAATTAGTCTAACCAAGTTAGTGAGTCATCACATACACACATATATACTTAGGGCACTTAAAAAGATATCCATGCCCTAAGTTCTTAATAGATAATCTAATGTATGTGATGAGGTAAGAAAGCATGCTATGGTGTCGGAGCCGATTCTGATGGAGTGATGTCGTCACACCTGCAGGTCAGTAAATCCATAATGTGTTGGGCAGTGCATTGTAGTGCCGCAACCATCTGCTCCAGCCCAGAGAGCCGCTACTCCTGTCTGTCAAACCAGTCCTCTAGCCACGCCTGTCCTCATATTGTCTCCCCAATACGATCCTGATGTTGCTTATGGTGTTGTGCATGTCTGGAATCAGGGGTGGTTGGGATAACCAGTGGTGGTCCTGCCTTGTCTTCTGTTGCTGCAGTTGTCTCTCCCATTTCTGTCTCGACTTGCATTTCCTCTTCCACCAGAGCCCCCGGAAGTGGATGAAAATTGAGGTCCATTCTTTTGATGTTCAGTTTCATGAAGCGTTACAAAGGACGCTCAGGGTCATATATTATGGGCAAGCCCAACTCATTGCTCAACACATTGATAAGGTGTGGAAATGGGAGATGAGTGGGTCTAGAAGAGTGAACGACTACCGTAAGTTGATGAGCAATCAAGGAAAGAAGACATAACTTTACACTGTAACCAATACTATATAGGAGGAGGAGCATGAATAGGGTTAAATCGGCACGATTAGTCCCTCTTGGATACACTTTTGTAGAGAAGATATCGTGAAGGACTTGATACTTTGGCAACATATATTTGGTCTTGAGAGCATTCCCTTGGTGCCATGGGACGTCCCGACCATAACATGTTAACTTTATCATTGAACGAACCGTAGGATCATCAATATCTAGTTCAGACAGACCTATTTGGATTAGTGTGAGACCGAATTGATTAACAATAGTTCCAATAGTGATCTCAACACTAGTCCCACCAAAAGTGACCGTTACAAAAGGTGGTTCCAAAACAGGAGAGTGATAATAGGCAAGAAAATGATAAACTCTCTCAGCATGGCATGGCCCACCATAATCCAGTAGTGGCAACCAGTCAACGGCAAACAAAAGGGGTTCAATCTCAAAAACCTGAATACATTCTCAATCAATTTGCCTCTCATGCACAAGTTACCTCCCTGTATATTTTTCTAATAGGTTGGCAGGAGGTGAAGGAATCAAAGGTCCAACAAACGGTGCAGAAGTAGTAGGCGGAGCAGCACTATGCGACGGCTGTCGAGCAGTGTTGCCTCTTCTGGGAGAAGGATACCTATGATCCAATGCCCTGGCCCTTTCTCTTGGGGCTAGGGTTTTCTTCCATGTTAGCCGAGAAGATTCTCCTTCAGCCAGAGCTTTGCCTTTATCTTTGGCCATGATTAATGAGATAGAGATTTCCCAAAAACAAAACAAAGAGGAGAAGGGGAAATCAGGAAGAAAAAATAGACACTTCTAAGATATGCCCTAGATGCAATGCAATCCTAGATTCAACCTGACCGAACAAAATGGAGAGAAGAGATGTGGGGTTTTTACGAGGAAATATTTGAGTTCAGGACCACCACCACAACTTCAATGGACGAAAGGGTGAAGATGATGACTTTCTGCCCAAAAAGTGATTTTCGCACTTGCCCGATCTTTTATAAGTTATGGATCTACGATGTCATTGAAACTAATTCGATGACATCAATCAAATAGGGTAAGGTGTCATCAAAGACGTGTTCGATGACAGCTAGCAATTTCCGACGTTTCAATTCTTGTTACTCCTTTGATGTCATTGAAGTTATCTCGATGGCATCAAAGTATCATTCGATTCATCGAATGTTCCATCGAAGCCATAGATTCAACATTGTTTTGGACGCTTCGATTAGTTCCAAGAGATGTACAACATATCATTTACTTCTTATCAATTTGTACACTCAACAAAATTTATACAAAAAGTGTGAGAATCAAAATTATAAACATTTCCTATGTTTATGTTCAAAAAGAATTTCGAGGCTTAAAACTCCTCTAATACATCATGACGACCACCAAAAAAAAAATCATTTCACGCGCATCCAAGTATTGATGCCATGACTTGGGCGTTATTGTTCTTGGTCTCGTGGTATCAGATTGACAGATCATTCTCTCTACTACTTTCAATTATGTAGCAGTTGTTACTTGTGTGAAGACCCTTCATAATGCATTTTCTTGATAGGTCTGAGATCTTGCACTATTCTTTAGAGAATATGACCATGTGTTCTTTGTCACATATTTGTGAGATACTCAAAAGATTGTGTTTTAATCCTTTTATGCAAAGAACATCTTCAATCATGGTCATCTCAGAGCCAACAATTGTTCCTTATCCAATTATCTTGGCAAAGCTCCCATCTCCAAATGTAATTGCCCCACCATCAAATTTTGAATAGTCATAGAAGTGGGATTTCTCACTAGTCATGTGTCTAGAGCAACCGCTATCTAAATACCACTTGGAACCATTACCTATATTAGAAACAGAATAAATTATCAAGCAAGTGTTCTTGTTTTTGACTACCCATTTGATAACAACTTTTCTTAGTGAAAGTGCTTTGTCTTTATGATGGGCCTGTTCAGATTTTCCAGGCAATTGAATCAGATTTCCTTATTTCATTAATTTTTTTAGTTTTCTGATTTAGTGGTGACACCTAATTCAATAACTCCTCCATCCTTTTTGTCATTTTGGGTGGAGTAAGATGTTTCCTTTTGTCATGCCCTAGACTCGCTAACCAGACTCACAAGGAACCCGATAGCCGATTCTGGCCGCAACAGCCTCCATTGTACCCCATTCTCAGCTCCTGAGGCAGGTTCCGATCTTAGGATCCCACAAGGAGGATTTCCATAATAGCAAAACCATTTCCAATATGAGCATACCCAAGATCACAACAAGTAAATTTTAGAAATAATAAGAGGACACATTACAAAATCCACTATAAATTTGAACTTTTACAAGTACATAGCTGAAAAGAAATACATCCGATAACGAAGGAAGTAGGAAGAAGATCTGCAACATTGGGGGGTCCTCGATGCAACTTTAATCTAGGCTTAGCTGTTATGACGCTGACCTAGGATCTTCTGCACGCATCAATCATGCATAAGCTTATAGAAGCTTACAGGGTGGTGAAGGTGTGTGATAATAGTGCACAGAAGAATAATAAGAGATACAAGAAGGAAACATGATCATAGCCAACACAACCAGCCGTACCAAGGCTGTCATGAACGCAAGAAGATATACTAAGGTACTACAATAATGTAGGAAGCCATACCAAGGCTATATAATGCAATGAGTACTGGGCGACATGCCAAGGCGATGCAATATGAAGCTTATACAACCGATGCAAATGCAATGCGAAGTCATGTGAGTGCTCATATCCAATCCACATATCAAGTACATTTCCATCATAAGGAAATCACCGGGGTCCAGTACACTACTGAATGACTGCCACTCTATAAACCTGCACAGTGAAATGAGCATAGGAGACCTCACAACCTGCCTGTAGACAGCCAATCACCAGCAAGGCCTGACGGTAGCGGACCCATCAACGAGATGGTCAGACTCAGCCTAGCTATTGCCCTCTTTCTCTCAGGCAGGTAAGGCCACACCCTAATCCAACTGACTACATGATAGTGGGAGTCGCGCCCGGCACTGGAGCAGATCCTTGGTCCATGGAAGTTTTGGAAATTTCACCCATGGGCATCCCATGTACCCGGTATGCTCAAGTAATATTTTCGGTGTCCAAACATGACCATCCATGATGTATCCGGGGAGGCTACAGCCTTGATGAAGCAAGGGCAATAATTCTCATATGCTACGCAATGCCAGATGCATGAATCACACAATCAACTATGCATCAATTCCAAGCATCCAACATACTCAAGAGGGGATACTACGTCCCTTGGGGAAGGTATCATGTAGTAATGCCCAATGGTACAATCATAACCACACACACACACACAATGTCATTTAATCATACAATGATGCACATGGGCCATGAAGATAAATCTAGATTCATTATGCAGTGATATACAATGCGGTATATTCCTCCTAAGAAGGGACTAAGACTAAGTATTTAGACAATATCCATAAGGAATCCAACCTCTAGTGGAGGCCCAATTACCTGGTGTAGTCCACGAGACTAAGCATATAAGCTACATGACTAAATAATGAAGAAATGGCCCTAACAAGAGTCTAAGATGGGCATCCAATCACACTAAGATACTACTGGGCCTAAAGGGGAGTTTATAATGGGGACGTTTAACCACCATTCCCCAAAAGGCATATCAACCATGAACTATATAGATAGAGGCCCAAGGCCCATAATCAAGATAAAAATAGGTGGTCACATACATATATCCCTCATAATGGGCCATAAGAAAAAAGGTCTAATGTTACATTCAACAACACGGTCCCCAAGAGGGGAATTAAGGCCCAAGGCCCAATTCCTAATGGCCATAGAAATTCCATACATTAAGTTGGACTTGGTGGGCAGCCTGCATACACAATGTATGGTCCAAAATAAGTTTAAGCTTGGATGAAATGGGCCCCCACTACATCAGCCCAATAAATAAAAATTTAAGTGGGCAACCAAGGGCCTATACCATTCTTATCTCAGCCCACAAGTCCATTAAAATGGTGGAAGTCGGCCCGATGTATGGTTGGGCCAAGCTGGGACGTCCCTGCCCACTCTGGGCCCACTAGATGTTCCAAAATTTTGATCTTAAGATGGGGTCCTCATATGATTACTAAAGGTGACCCAAAAGAATGCACTAATTAAGCCCAAGGATTATAAAATATAAGCATGCAACACGTACACAAGTTCCTAATATGGTGGGTCTCATGTCTAATAAAATTTCAACCATAACAATGTACATTTAAGGTCCCTTAATAAACGTTCGGCCCACTCAACTTCTTGGGCCTGCTAAAGCCCAGAAATTAGTCAAATAAGTGGGAATGATCTCATGAAGGCCAATAATATTCACAAGGGGCCACACCAGATGAAGGGTGTGTATACATCACGAAAAAGATTAAGTGGGCCTACTACTGGATTGTGAATCTAGCAGCAACCTAAGGCAGAGAGTGCCTCCATGATCGGGCGATCCAAGGCTTGGACGGCCTGGACCAAACATGGATTAAGGTAGGTTCCACATACATTCACATTGAGCCTTAAACAAATGGCCTAGGGCCTATGATGGGCCTTTAACCATCCATAGAAGAACCCATGGGCCTACCTTAGGACCACCCAGGAGGACATCCAACCTCAACTGGCCCCCAAGAAGCAGCCCACCTCTAACCAAATACAAATCAAGGCCCAAGGCCTAAACCAATCATGGGCCTAGTGGGCAAACATACAAAGCCCATCTCATAAGCAATATGGTGGGCCCATAGGCAAGGTTGGCGTTCAACCATGAAGATCATAAACACACATATTGTGGAGGGCCTTATAGTCAGCCCATTATTCCACCATATGGGTAATCCTTATATTTAAAACAAAAACGTTGGGCCTCACATCTTGGCCCAAGTATGGGTTTATTTTAATAGGCAAGCAAGGGCCCCACTACTTGAGTATTTTGGCCCATAAACCCATCACAATAGTGTATTAAATATAGGCCCAAAGTTCAGGGGCCTATTAAGAAATTTTCAAGTCAATGGGCCTAAGAAAACCCAACAAATAACTATGAAGACTAGTCCAATAAGATCTCAATTGGAATAGACCTTAAATATGCACTAATTAAGCCCAAAATCTATTAAAAATAAGGCAAGATATGTGCAATAATGTCCCCAAATTTGGTAGATGATGCTGCCCCAAAATATTCATTTATGGGCAGTAACTTTGGGCCTATTGCTGAAATTCCAGCTCACCCACAATCTGACATTGCTGGAAATTCAGAAATTAATTAATTTATATGTTTATTTTAATTCTTGGTGACCCATACATGTCACAAGGGGGTCCACCAGATGAAGGGGGTAGATTGAACACACAAATTAGATGGGTCATGCTGCTGGACTAGACGTCCAGCAGCAGCCCAATGGGCTGGGCGTCCCATGGTGGGCAGTCCTCTGGGCCTACGTATTTGGCCCAAAAACTCATCCAATGGGCCCCAATTGGATTCTAATGAAGGGGAGGATGATAAATTCCCCTATAGACTCCATATGGATGAATGGTGGGATATAAAATACATTAAGGTGGGCCCACAAAAGTGGCATGGACAGTCAGCCAAGGCTGGACACCCCAGCCTGGTGGGCCACTCCGGGCCACACCACTGATGGTACAGGGCCCTAATGGCGCTAAAAATTTGTAGAATGGTACTTCCATGGGTGGGCCATATATCCACAAAATTTTGTGATTTTTAGATAACTACAAGTATTTTAATTAATTTAAAGAATACAGTCTATCCAAAAATTTACCTGACCTGGACATCCCAACGTGGTGGGCCAGTCTAGCACTTGCCACGGTGTGCAAAGGGGTATGTTGGTCCAAAAATTGGTAGGTGGGTCCTAACGTGGGTGGAACACACCTCTACAAAATTTTATAATTTTTGGATGCTCAAAAGTATTTTATTTTAATTCAGGATATTAATCTGTCCAGAAATCTAGTTGTTGCTGGAACTATATCTGTCCCCATGTTTGGGACCACATGGAGTGGGCTCAGACCCACCCAAACCCTTGGAAAATTAAGTAAAAGGTGGCCCTACATCTGAAAAATAAGTGGAGTCCACTGGGGTAGCCCACTTCTTCCAGAAAGTTAGGTAAAAATGCTCATTTCTAACTTGTAGTGTTGCTGAACTGTCCAGAAATTTCTGGACAGTTAGCCCACTTTGGCCCATCCCATGGGTCTCAATCATGGGAGAAATAGTGTGGGACCCATTCCAAATCAAAGTGGGGTCCATGCACTACAAAATCTCTAAAGAAATTTTGGAGAAAGGGGCATGAAAACATATCCAAACATTAGCTCAAAAATCATGCTCCAACTAGGCCTGAAATCTGGACAGCAGCATATGCTGTCCATATTTCATCCCATATAAATTAATCCAAGAGTTTATTACCCTGATCCATTAAGTGGGGTCCACCTTGATGGGTTATCAAGATTCCAAGTCCATTAGTGCATTAAAATCTCCAGGAAAAATCAAGTTTGGAGGTCACCCAACCCATGCATGCATGGTGGGCCTAGATGTCCAACAAGGTGGGCTTGGACGTCCCATCTCCCTGATGGATCTAAGATGTTACTAACCTCCTTAGTGGGTCACACATCATCAGAAATAAATAGAAGAAAAATGAGGGAAAGGGAGAGAGAAGGAGAGTGATCCGGCCATTGGTGGAAGGTCTCGCCACTAATAGACCTTCCACACTACAATCCATGCCATCCACCATGTACATATGTTACATGCAAGCTACTATATATCAAGAAAAGTTGTTGAAGGTTGGGGACATCATTCCCCACTATGCATGCAAAGGCCTAAATGGCCTAGGAGATGCTAAAATGAAGGGAAAGTACATCATGGTGGGTCCATGGAGAATGGCCCACCATGGAAGGAAAGGAGTAAGATCTAGGCCCATGGCCTTCATCTTACAAGCCATGTAGGGCCTCCACCATGGATTGGTTGGCCCTACATGCTTCCATGCATGTAGCAAAATAAAAAGGAGAAAGGGAAGAAGAAGAAGCACCCACCTCAAAGATAATCACCAAACTTTCACACTAAAATTCTCTAGCACCAAGGGAAATGGATCAATGGTGGAGATGGGGTTTCAAAGGTTAGATGGTGGAGGATTAAGGAAGAAGGAGGCTAGAAAAATGAAGGGAGGGTTGGACATCCCAACCCCTCTAGCAATGAAGGAGAAGAAATGAGAAAGAGAGAGGAGAGAAGGAAGGTTGTAGCCATAGTAATGATGGGTTTGCTTGGGAAGGGAGACCTTGGTAAGGGCAAGTAATGATGCCTATCTTAGAGAAGGAATCTAATGATGGTCTTGGTTAGAAAGGTTACATGATGGCTAGCTAAGATAGTTGCTTAGGGAGGATTTAGCTATCATAGCTAGCTAGAAAAGGTGTAGGCTAGCTAGACTAGACACCTAGGGAATGATTACACCTAGGGTGGGCCTTGCTTCCTAGGGATATGTGCACACCCTACTAAAGTGGGTCCTGCATTAAATCAAGGGTCAAGAATTACAATTGGTACATCTTTTAATCTACCCATCAGATTGGCACTCGAGATGTGGCATCAAAACTGTGGCGACGATGCGAACAAGATGGCATAGGTCTTGGATCGATCTGAGTCAGGTCTACATGATCAGACTCAAGGATGACCGAAAACACAATCTAAGGGTCGTTGGTCACCGAAATTCGACCGATAGGACCGCGAGATCAAGAGAAATGAAATGCATACCTACACACATACATGCACACATGCAAACTCGGGTCGGGTCTCACACCTTCCTTCTTTTGGTATGTATTTTGAAGGACTCTTGACATTTTGCATTGTTCTTCTGGTTGGTTTGTATTTACTAGAAAAGTTCAAACCATAAGTGGAGTGAGACCTTCCAAACGTAAGACATTCAAACCTGTAATGTCATAAATCTCCATATAAATGACATATTGGGGTGTCTCTAGTATTTCTTCCAAATGCTACTTTTTTTTAATCATAAGTGGTGCAGGAAAGGAGTTTGATTTACAAGATTCATAGCCTAAGCCTCTCCTATCCTTCTGTATTCTTCCCATTCCTAGAAGTTTTTCCATTTTTTCACTTCTTTGAGAGAATCTATGACTAAGTTCAAGAAATTATTTTAATTTACCTAAATCAAAAGTGAGTTTATGATTTTCATTCTTTAGGTGTATATTTTCAGTTTCCAAGAGTTCAATCTATTTGTTTAATTTTAGCATTTCAGATGTGAGGGAAGCAATTTTCCTTTCTAGTTTGTCATTTTCAATGTGGTATTGCTAAAGATCATTTATCAAGTGGGTATTGATTTCCTGAGTTTTGTTCACCTCATCTTGTGGCAATTTGTTTTTATTTTCATCAACACCAAGTTTCTTAAGGACACTGATGCTATGGATATAATGTTGATCATAAGCATCATGGATATCATCCTTTTCTTCTTCTTCTACTTCATCCCCATCACTAGAGGGGTGTGTCTCTTTGGTTTGTGATTCATCTCTTTCCTCATTATCTCTTGAATTAGGAAGACTGTTGTGGTGAAGGTCATAAGTATTTTTATGGTTTTTTATCTCCATCACTATCGGAATCATTGCTTTCATAATTGGATTCATCCGTGTTATCCCGTGTGGCTGTCATAGCCTTTCCTTTTGATTTCTTGGTCGGACAATTTGGAGACAAGTGGCCATATTCCCTGCAGTTATAACATTGAGGCTCCCTGTACTTTTTAAATGATTTACGTATTAGGTGCTTGTTGTCCAGTTGTTTCCCTTTGTTATTGTATGGTTTTCCATGACTCTTGTTGAAGAATTTTTTGAATCGTTGAACCAAGAGGGCTACCTCCTCATCACCACCTTCATTTTCACTTTCCTCTTCCTCTATAACTATCATGTTTTTAGAGGTCTTAAGAGCGTTGTTTTTGGATTTTGTGTGAGGTTTGAGTTGTAGTTAAAAGGTTTGCAGGAAACCTACTAGTTCTTCTACTTTCATTTCCTCAATGTTCCGACATTCTTCTATGGTGGTGACTAGGGGTTAAATCGTTCCAGCAAAGATCTTAGAATTTTCCTACAAATTTTAGATACCAGAATTCTTTCCCCAAGTCCCCGCATGGAGTTACA
Organism: Magnolia sinica; assembly: GCF_029962835.1. Lineage (NCBI taxonomy): Eukaryota > Viridiplantae > Streptophyta > Magnoliopsida > Magnoliales > Magnoliaceae > Magnolia > Magnolia sinica. Next base: position 64,135,939 of record NC_080575.1, on the reverse strand, counting down.
TATGTTGTTTAACCTAGTGTAAAACTCTATGAATATCTCATGTTCTTCCATCTTTATGTGTTCAAATTGAGATATTAGAATTTGTAGCCTGGACATTTTTACTGTGTTAGTTCCTTCATTGGTAGTTTGTAATAACTCCCATGTTGCCTTTGAGTTTGTACACATACATATTTGATTAAAGACATCTAGTGAAACTCCACAGTAGATTGCATTTATGTCTTTGGCTTCACACATCCTCATTTCTTTGTCATATTAAGTCCACTTCTCCTTTAGTTTGGGTTTTGAAATTGTTGTACATTTTCGAGAACCACTTGTACAGAAGGTGGAACATATCCATTCCCAACAATCTCCTAAACATCATGATCTAAGGTTGTAAGAAGTAGATCATTCTTGCTTTCCAGTATAAATAGTTTAGGCCATTAAAGATGGGAGGTCGTGAGACTGATGTTCCATCTCCTTTCCCCATAATTCCAACTTCAGTAAAGATTTTCCTCTAGGTGATTAAACCCTTCAAGAGGAACCTGCTCGGATATCAATTGAGATTACGGTTTAGACTGCTATATTAGAAGTATGGAATAAGTCAAAGTGTCCTAGAGGGGGGTGAATAGGACTTTATAAAATTTATGCCAATTTAAAATCCTATTTCCTCAGTCTTGATCAATATGCAATTAATCAAGATGTGACAATCTTAACTCTACAGGCTTTCAAGCCAATTAGAGGATCCAAACAATATACTACTTAAGATAGTTCAATAAAGCAATTAGTCTATGTAGAATGTATGAGTGTGTGGGATGTGATTCATATTAGTTCTAACCATTCACATGCATCACTTTAAGCATTCAAGATAAGCATGATTAAATGAGTACTCAAATAGCAATCCCAAACACAATCATATATAGTGGTTCGGCTATGTGCGTACTCTACTCCCGGCGGACGCACTCAACCCTTAAGTGTACCGGATTTCAGTAACGGAGGTTTTAAATCAGGTTTACCTCAAACCATTACAACCTATACAAGGTTGACACTAGGACTTATAGAAGGTTCCTAAGGCCTACAAAAGATAACTTGTCATACACAAGGATTCAAACATGCCTACACAAGGCAACCAACGGTGTTTGCACAAGACAACCAATCATGCCTACACAAGGCAATCAAATGTGTCTATACAAGACACTCAATCAATGCCTACACAAGGCAATCAAATGTGTCTATACAAGACACTCAATCAATGCCTACACAAGGCAATCAGTGCCTACACAAGGCAATCAGTGCCTACACAAGGCACAAAAGGTCCTACGCAAGGACTCTATATGTATTCTCCCGTCGAAGGCCTATAAATGGTCTTAATGATATGTAACACACAACCTAAGGAATCAATCCTACACAAAGAAGGATCCCCAGGGTCTGTGGACTCTTGGGGCTTGTTTGAATTTCCAATTAGGTGGTAAATGTAGTGTGAATGTGTAATAATTATTTCCTTATGTATTTACCGCACTCTTCCCTGTATTTGATTTGACCGCTAACTTTTTAGATGTAAAAATTGAAAAGGCTACAAAATAATTGTGGGTCCCACCATGATGCATGTCACTTATCCACACTATTCATCTATTATGCCAGCTGAATTTATGGCATGAGCTAAAAAATGAGGCATATCCACAGCTCTAGTGGACGATGCCGCAGAAAAAGTGAATCAAACACTTACCGTTAAAAACTTCTAAGGGCCACTGTTTCTTTTGGTGTGGGCCACTTGAGTGTTAGATCTACATACCTTTTTGGCTCATGTGTCAAAATGTCATGGTAAAATGGATGGACAGAACATATATGTCATGAGGTCCAAAAATTTTAACTAGCACTTTTAAACGGATTTCCAAGGCAGGATTTCCCAAAAATTTCCAAACGGGTGAAAGTGTCATAATTACCCATTTACCAGGTATTTACATTTGCATTGAAAAATCAAATAAGCCCTTAGACTTTACCTGAAAGTAGGTGAGCCTCATTTAGCACATAATGAAGATGATCTCCCTTGATGACAGAGATTCTTCAGTTCCTTGAATCACAACTCTTAAAGATGCTCTAATATAAGTAGCTGAGGTTGGGTTTAGGTTTTAAAGGTGGAATCTATTCTATTAAATGTGAATCATTAAGAGACAGAGTAATTCCAGGGTTTGTGCATTCAAGAGATTCCGGCCTAATGATTTTCCATTAAGAGGTTGTTGGAGGATCCTTGAATTCTGAATTTCATTCTACAATCCAATCTATAGAATATTCAATGAATAAGAAGGGATTGGGGAATGAACTTCCATGAGAAGAAGGTTAATGATGGTAGGTAAGAATTTACCTCCTTAGAACTCTCTCTTTTTCTCTATATATTACTAAAGGCAAGCTTCTGTTTATATAGGCAAAAAGTCCGACGGTAATATAATTGTTAGATTCTAACTATATTTGATGCCATCGATAATGCTTCGATGTCATCCAGGTTTGAATCTCGATGTCATCGAATCTGGTTCAATTCCTTGAATTTCTGCAAGATTTATCTTCAAACCTTGCTGGAAGTTTTTGAAACCTTATTCGATGTCATCAAATCTAATTCGATTCCTCAAACTTTTTAAGTGTTTTTCCATAGAAGCTCGTTGGACATTTTCTTGTCCTCTTTCGATGTCATCGAACATATTTCGATGTCATCGAAGTTTGAATTCCGATGACATCAAGCCTAGTTCAATTCCTCAAACTTTTTAGGTCATTTTCCTTGAAAGCTTGCTAGACAGTTTCTTGTCCTTTTTTGAGGTCATCGAACCGATTTTGATGTCATTGAATTTTTAATTCCAATGTCATCGAGTCCGGATCGATTCCACGATTTTTTTAGAGAATTTTCCTAGAAGCTTGCTAGACAAAAATGTAACACCCCATACTTTCCAGTACTCGAGTGTTACCATGTAGATTAATTTAATATAAATATATAAATAATGCAACCTAAATATATACACTCTGAAATGTATGTACTTTGTAAAGATTTAAAATTTTATGCTAAAATGATATGTACGTATTTAATGTATATGAATATTATGAAAATAATATTATATTAAATAAACATAAAGAATAATAATTTCACAACATAAATCAAATTACAAATAATAATGTAGCATTGAATATCTTTTATAAGTATGTATATAAAAATCATTAGATACTTTAATAGAATTGTATATTATTTAACAAATATTACTAAATACAAATATAATTTTAATTAAATATGATATTATACAATCTTCAATTCATTTATATGTATAATATGATATTGTATATTATGAATTATGTATATTAATGAATGTGTGAACAACAGCATGTAATTAGTAGTATGTTAATATTAAAATTATATATATATATATATATGAGACTTTAAACATTTTAATTATAAGTAATATACAAAAATAATAAAATTTTTATTAATATTAGCATTGGTTAGAAATACATGATGAAAGCCTTATAAATGGCCCATTTAGGCCTTTTAACCATTGACGATCGATTTTGGGATGACCTTATCATCAGATCAACGTGAATCCGTGAATAGGGCCCAAATCAAGTTGTGGGGCCCACCTAAACCTTAGATCTACCTGATATTTGGACAAAGGCCCTGAGTGGACTCCTAGGAACGAATGGATTGTGTGGATAAGGAAAAATAGCTAAGTGGACCCCACCTCTAAGTCGTGAGCTTGCACAATAGGGTGTGTATCCGCTGTGCACTGAGCTAAGGGGCTCGATCAGATGCCTCTGACTCGTGCCTAGCCAAAAGAGGCAAAGTCTTCTCCTGTTTTGTCTGTTTCAAACGGACAGACATTTTTACTTAATCAATCACCCACCATCGTGTCCCACATGTGCAATCTAAATTGTCCATCATGTTCAGGGCTTGGGTCTTACCAAAACCCAACACCTTGCCTACACTGAAGCCCACAGGGACGTGCACAGTTCCAGTTGAACTGGGCTGGCATACAAACAGGTTTGTGTTTCTATCCACCCTAAAACTAATCCATTGTGACCAAGGTGGGCCACCTTGAGCTGATCCAAACCACTCATCTGATAAAGAATTTCCATCTAACCAAACCCCAACAATCCTCCCATGTTAGGACACCCACTCACATGCATAATATCAGGCGCAATCTGCCTATGTGCGATTGTTTTGCCGAAAATGGAAATTTCGTTTCTATGGTGCCAGGCTCGAAACCCATTCCAGCACACCCTTCTCAATCTCAACCGTTCACCTGAGTGAATCTCTGCCCTGCATTTAGACCTGGTTTGGTTTTAGGGCTTTCGAGAAAAACTAGCGGCTGGTTTTCTTTATACTAGTGGTATTCAGAGTTTAGGGAAAAACAGAGCATCCAAGCCATCCATTTTCATCCAACGGCTAAGGGATATGCTAGGGCTCATCATAAGAGAAGAAAGGATTGAGCAGCAGTCCCCGTGCATAGCTGCCACACTTAAGAAAACAAAGGGAGAGAGAGAAAACAGAGGGAGAGGGAGAAAACAAGGGCTGAGATCGGTTAGGGCATGGTGTCGCACCACGTAAGGTCGATTCGATGGTGCAGTTGCTGCTAGAAGTAGCAGAGAAAGAGAAGAAAATGGAGAAAGGATGAGAGAAAGAGAGAGAGTTCAAGGGAGAGACTACGGCTGCTGCTGTCTTGGGCGCTGCACGAGCCCTGGCCATGGCTGACATTGCTGGATGGCTAGCAGAAGGGAGAAAAGGAAAGAGAGGAAATAGAGAGAGGGAGAGAAGAGAGAAGAAACTGAGAGAGTGAAGAATGGAGGAAGATAGGAAGAAGTAGAAAGAAGAAGAGATGGGGTGGTGCAGCTGTTGCACCGCACTACCATGGCCGGCTCGTCCAGGCCGTGTCGGGCAGGGCCCACTACCACTGTCAGGTCTGTAGTAGACAACGGATGAGAAGGACGGAGAAGAGAGTGAGATGAAGGAGGAGAGTTCGAGATTCGGGGTGGGGTGGTGTGCCCTTCCATCGAAATGCAAGGACTCCCGTACAACTCGACTCCAGCTGAGTCATGGACTCGGTCGGGCTCAGACCTTGTTGGTCGCTACAACGAAAGAAGAGAAGAAAGTGGGTGAGGGAGAAGAAAGAAAAAAGGAAGATAGGAGGTTGAGAAAGAGGAGAAGTTGAAAGAGAGAGAAGAGAAGGAGAGGAAGGATGTTGTTGCGCTGACTCAGTGAGTCAATGAGGGGCTATCACAATGCAAACCCGGGTCGCCCACAACTAGTAGATCATCCCCAACTATCGACTTATCGAACCAAATCCTAACACAAGCACCACTAGTTAGGTAGTTCTCTCAACCAAGTTTGAACCAACTGAGTTGACTCAGTGAGTTGATCCCTTTTTCCTAGCTATTTCCTGATACCTTAGTACTGCCTATAGTCAACTTATGCCAATTGTTCGCTAAGAAAGTTTACTTGCCTTTACTAAGATGGAACCATTGCACGTAGTCACATTGGACCGACTCACCAATGCAAGCAAATAAGTGTTACATGGTTCTTAGATAGTGAAGGAAAGACCAGGGATAATCGACTCACATAGAGATTCGTTTGATTCATTTTTATAATTGGTTCTACTATAGTTATTACAATTGTTAATCATGTTTAGCTATTAATGGGTTATATATGCTAGTGTTGGCTATTATAAATGAATTTCAACCATTAGATGTTAGATATTAGTATTTATCTACCACTCCTAGGTATTATCATTGATAATAGATCGCACTATTCATTACCATCATGATAATTATTTTGCCACATTAGCTAATATTAACACTAACATTAACAAATGTTTTATAATTACTAAAATAACATTAAGATTTATTTGCATACCAACTAGGGTTTATACCCTAAACATCTAGCATAAACCTATATTCTAAGATAAAATCTAAACCTTAGGATGAAAACCCTAAGTTCTACACTAAAAATCCTAAAAGATAACCCTAGGCCATGATCTTAAACCTAGGTAATGCATAGAACTTAGATCTAATTGTTCAAGTTCTGGATTTATGGTAGGATTCGATTTTAAGGGAACGCGCATTCCCTAACACTGCTGGCAGGTGATGCGAACCATGAGGTGATGATTCTTACCCGTAAGCTTTCCATTTTCCCGTAAGCTTAAGTTATAGTTTTTATTTTAATTTATAATTGATATATCGACTTCATAGTCACATGTGTTAATTGTTGGAATTGAATTGCTATATTGCATGCTTAATGTTTAGCCTGCATATTTATTCATGCTTGTGGATTATTTGTGGATTGCTTATGGAACTCAAACTCGTACATCAGTGGGAAACCCCCACCTACAAATGTACACCCATGCTTGGGATGTAACCCGACTGGTTGTGATTATAATGGACCTTCGGCTTAGTGGTTATTAAATGATAGTTTAAATTAACCATTGATGTGTGCCTACCATCCAAGGTTGTTGTACCAAATGGTTTTCAAGGATGGTCTTTTATCGCATGGTTTTGATACTTGCCCTATGTGGCTTATTTTGATATTTGCCCTATGTCGCTTGTTTTGATATTGGCCCTATGTGGCATTATTTTGGTACTTTCCCTTATATGGGTCCAATGCTTTATACTATACAGCCATGCGATGGTAAGCCCCATATACTGTAATATGATTGGCCACTAGTTGATGGGTTTTCATTAAACATCCCAAGATGGTAGCCACATTGGCCGAGGATGGTGGTCATGGGACATTATGCCCGAGCCGTCAGCTTACGCTGGGCCATGTGCTCCCTATAGTGACCTTTGAGCTTATTTTAATTGGATGGTTGTAAATGGATTAATAATGGCTAGGTTATTCAAGCATACATGGCATATTTACGATGTCTTGGATCATTATGCCCATGCAATTACACTAAGTGTTGTGCTAATGACTAGTCATTCGACTTATGATAATGACTTAGATCATCATGCCCATGCGATCACGTTGAGTGTTGCGCTGATGACTAGTCATATTCATGGGTGACAAGCCCAACGCCTATCTGGAAGTTTTGCCCGGAGCACAGACCGTCTGGATGTTTTACCTAGGTTGAGGATTGCATGAGTGATGACCCTAATGTTTGTCGGGATGTTTTACCCGGGACAATGATTGCATTCATGCATCTATGCATCTAATAAGACTGCATTTACTCTATTTTGGTTGTCTGAATATTTTATATTATTTCTTACCTAATGTGGCAGTATGTAATCTTGAGGGGAATTCACACTAAGTTGGCCACTCATCCATTAAATATGTAACTGTACAGGTAGCACAGGTGGCCCAGGTGAAATTCATGTTTATAATGACGAGGAGCAAGTTATATTTGACATCGATGCATGATTGTAATTGCTAAGGGTTGCTAAAGGAATTCATATCCCAAGTTTATGGTAATTTACTTTATTTCACATGTAATATTATTTCATTTTGTAATTGTAAGAATGGGGACATTGGTTTGTGTTAGTCATTATGGGCAGCTCTTGTATATTTCTATTGTAAATGCAAATTTTTCTTTACGTTGATTTGTCCATCCTACGCTCATCTGTTAACTCTGATAAAAGAAAAATATTATCTATTGAATTTGACCATCCTTTAAGATTAACACTCGGGTTTTTGGGAAACGAGTCATATACATGGGTCCTGAAAATGCAAGGCATTATAGTTGGTATCAGAGCATAGTTTGGACAAACTTGGCCTTGGGAAATAAACTTTTACAAACCTTAAATGTCTCAAGTCAGGATGTTTGAAATTAGAAATTTGAACTTAGGTGAACTTCCCTTAGATTTAGAAGAATGATTGTGAATATAGAAACCTAAACTTAGGTTCCATTAAAAGTGACTTGGATGGCAACATAAAACTCCATCTAAGCGAAGAACAATTTTATAATGTAGAAATTCAAAACCTAGGTCCCCTAAGAATTTATTAGAACAACTATTTGAACTTAGGTGGAATCTCCTTGTAGCTAGGAGAAATTGAGGACGTGGAAACTTGATATTCTAAGCTCCAAGTAGACTTGTATGAATGATTATAAGACTTAGAAATGAACATAGGTTCCCTTGAAATTTTTAGATTAGTTAATTGAAATTAGAAACTAAACCTAGGTATCTTGGGAGAACAAATACACACTATAAAATAAATAGGACCTAACAAGAACCTTCAAGAACCTTCCTTGGACTTGACTCCTAAACAATGATCTTTAGGAACCTAGAAGTTCGTACCTCTCCAAAATTTTCCTTAGAATCAACATTGTCACAACATTTAGTAAATGAAACAGACTTGGCACTGTAGGAAATTCCTTTCCCACCATATTGTACCTTAGGACAAACTTAAAACCCCATAAGCTTAAGAATCATACGTATGAATGATAAATCGAACTCGTTAATACATCTCTTCAACTAGAGACGGTATCTCTCATAATTTTCCGTACTTAGAATTGACTAGAGGTAAAGTTATAAATTTTGGTTAGATTTTCGATCTTACCATAAGCATATTGGAACTAGAATTGAAATCCTAGAATAGATTTAGTAAAAACTCAGATTTCACGTAGAAGACCCCGATCCTGCAAATTTTTGCATTAAGCTTAGATGATCAGAGTGCGCTATGAATGCGTAAAGGGCCGCCTAGACTTGTCCTTTATGAGAATACAAGATTACAGGACATTCAGGGGTCTAGAATAATCGGGATCATGAGTTGATGGAACCATATTTAAATGAAGTTTACATGGTTTGACTCAAGTTCTAAGTCCTACTAAATCCTAACGATCTCAATGCCTTGATCAAGCAAAGGATCGACATTTAACAGAAATGTGAATTGATACCCAAAGTCCTCTGTTCTGCTTAGACAGATGATTGATGTATCGGGCACGAACCCACTATGACCATCAGTTCGTGACAGTTCAAGCACTAGGATAAAAGAAAATAAAAGGGAAGATAAGATATCATTATCAGCCACCTGAATGATCTTACAGTCTTAGTAAATGCTATTAGAAATCCTGTTGTTGACAAACACTACAAAGATTCCCAAGTTCTAGTTAACACTTAAATGATTTATAACCTCTAAATGACCCTAAACCCATTAGTGATTGATAGATTAAATGACAAAAAGGGTTGTGGTAGGTCTGTATGTAACTTGTCGGGATTTCACACCTAGACAAATCGAGAATATGATGCACTACTAAGGCAATTCTCCTACATTAATAGCCAGGATGAGTTTTATCGAACCCCGATGGTTAAAACTTTCTTTAAAGGGGGTAGAGGGTAATGAGCCTTGTCCTAGTAGCAAGCCACGAGTGCTTGCTTATACAAATAAACTTAGGACGGAGAACCAGCAGATGCATACGGACACCGTAAAATAGATTGTTATCCACATTCATAGTCAGAGTGCAGAATTTTGGGGGTGAAATTCTATTTAAGGGGGGAGTTTGTTACACCCCGTACTTTCCAGTGCTCGAGTGTTACCATGTAGATTAATTTAATATAAATATATAAATAATGCAACCTAAATATATACACTATGAAATGTATGTACTTTGTAAAGATTTAAAATTTTATGCTAAAATGATATGTACGTATTTAATGTAAATGAATATTATGAAAATAATATTATATTAAATAAACATAAAGAATAATAATTTCACAACATAAAATCAAATTACAAATAATAATGTAGCATTGAATATCTTTTATAAGTATGTATACAAAAATCATTAGATACTTTAATAGAATTGTATATTATTTAACAAATATTACCAAATACAAATATAATTTTAATTAAATATGATATTGTACAATCTCCAATTCGTTTATACATATAATATGACATTGTATATTATGAATTATGTATATTAATGAATGTGTGAACAACAGCATGTAATTAGTAGTATGTTAATATTAAAATTATATTTATATATATGTATGAGACTTTAAACATTTTAATTATAAGCAATATACAAAAATAATAAAATTTTTATTAATATTAGCATTGGTTAGAAATACATGATGAGAGCCTTACAAATGGCCCATTTAGGTCTTTTAACCGTTGACGATTGATTTCGGGATGACCTTATCGTCATATCAACGTGAATTCATGAATAGGGCCCAAATCAAGTTGTGGGGCCCACCTAAACCTTAAATCTACCTAATATTTGGCCAAAAGAGACAAAGACCTCTCTTGTTTTCCGGCCAGTGTCCGTTTTAAACGGACGGACATTTTTACTCCATCAATGGCCCACCATCGTGTCCCACATGTGCAATATGAACCGTCCATCCTGTTAGGGTTTGGGTCTTACCAAAACCCAACACCTTATCTACATTGAAGCCATAAGGACGTGCACAGTTCCAACTGAACTGGGCTGGCATACAAACAGGTTTGTGTTTCTAGCTGCCCCAAAACCAATCCACTGTGACCAAGGTGGGCCACCTTGAGCTGATCCAAACCACTCATCTGATAGAGGATTTCCATCTGACCAAACCCCAACAATCCTTTCATGATGGGACACTCACGCAGGTGCACAATATCAGGCACAATCTGCCTACGTGCAATTGTTTTGCCGAAAACGGAAATTCTATTTCTATGGTGCCAGGCTGGAAACTCATTCCAGCATTCCCTTCTCAATCTCAACTATTCGCCTGAGTGAATATCTGCCCTGCATTTAGACCTGGTTTGGTTTTCAGTCTTTCGAGAAAAACCAGCGGCTGGTTTTCTTTATACTAGTGGTATTCAGAGTTTAGGGAAAAACCGAGCATCCGAGCCATCCATTTTCATCCAACGGCTTAGGGATATGCTAGGGCTTCTCATAACAGAAGAAGGGATCGAGCAACAGTCCTCGTGCATAGCTATCGCACTTGAGAAAATAGAGGGAGAGAGAAAAAACAGAGGGAGATGGAGAAAATAGGGTTGAGATCGGTCAGGCCGTGGTGCGGCACCACGTAAGGCCGATCCGATGGTCCAGTTGCTGCTAGAAGTAGTAGAGAAAGAGAAGAAAATGGAGGAAGGACGAGAGAAAGAGAGAGAGTTTAGGGAAGAGGCTGCGACTGCTACCGTCTTGGGCGCGACATGAGCCCTGGCTGCGTCTGACATTGCTAGACGGCTAGCAAAAGGGAGAAAAGGAAAGAGAGGAAATAGAGAGAGGGAGAGAAGAGAGAAGAAACCGAGAGAGTGAAGAATGGAGGAAGATAGGAAGAAGTAGAAAGAAGAAGAGATGGGGTGGTATGACTGTTGCACTGCACCACCATGGCCGGCTCATCCAGACTGAGTCGAGTACGGCCCACTATTGCTGTCAGGTCTGTAGCAGACAAAGAATGAGAAGGAGGGAGAAGAGAGTGAGATGAAGGAGGAGAGTTTGAGATTCGGGGTGGAGTGGTGTGCACTCCTCTCGAAATGCAGGGACTCCCATACAGCTCGACTCCAGCTTGAGTGATGACCTTGCTGGTCGCTGCAACGGAAGAAGAGAAGAAAGAGAGTGAGGGAGAAGAAAGAGAAAAGGAAGATAGGTGGTTGAGAAAGGGGAGAAGCTGAAAGAGAGAGAAGAGAAGAAGGAAAGTAATGGATGTTGATGCGTTGACTCAGTGAGTCAACTCATTGAGTCAATGATGGGCTGTCACAATGCAAACCCGGGTCGTCCACAACTAGTAAATCATCCTCGACTATCGACTTATCGAACCCAATCCTAACACAAGAACCACTAGTCAGGTAGTTCTTTCAACCAAGTTTGAACCAATTGAGTTGACTGGGTGAGTCGATCCTTTTTTCCTAGCTATTTCCTGATACCTTAGTACTGCTTATAGTCAGCTTGTGCCAATTATTCACTAAGAAAGTTTACTTGCCTTTACTAAGATGAAACCATTGCACGTAGTCACATTGGGTCAGCTCGCCAATGCAAGCAAATAAGTGTTACATGGTTCTTAGATAGTGAAGGAAAGACCAGGGATAGTAGACTCACATAGTGATTCATTTGATTCGTTTTTATAATTGGTTCTACTATAGTTATTACAATTATTAATCATGTTTAGCTATTAGTGGGTTATATATGCTAGTGTTGGCTATTAAAAACAAATTTCAACCATTAGATGTTAGATATTAGTATTTATCTACCACTTCTAGGTATTATCATTGATAATAGATCACACTATTCATTACCATCACGATAATTATTTTGCCACATTAGCTAATATTAAGACTAACATTAAGAAATGTTTTCTAATTACTAAAATAACATTAAGATTTATTTGCATACCAACTAGGGTTCAAACCCTAAACATCTAGCCTAAACCTATATTCTAAGATAAAATCTAAGCCCTAGGATGAAAACCCTAAGTTCTACACTAAAAACCCTAAAAGATAACCCTAGGCCACGATCTTAAACCTAGGTAGTGCGTAGAACTTAGATCTAATTGTTCAAGTTCTTGATTTATGGTAGGATTCGATTTTAAGGGAACGCGCATTCCCTAGCACTACTAGTAGGCGATGCGAACCATGAGGTGATGATTCTTCCCCTTGAGCTTTCCATTTTCTCATTAGCTTAAGTTATAGTTTTTATTTTAATTTATAATTGATATATCCACTTCATAGTCACATGTGTTAATTGTTGGAATTGAATTGCTATATTACATGCTTAATGTTTATCCTGCCTATTTATTCATGCTTGTGGATTATTTGTTGATTTCTTGTGGAACTCAAACTGGTACATTAGTGGGAAACCCCCACCTACAAATGTACACCCATACTTGGGATGTAACCTGACTGATTGTATTTGTAATGGACCTTCGGCTTAGTGGTTTTTAAATGATGGTTTAAATTGACCATTAATGTGTGCCTACCATTCAAGGTTGTTGTGCCAAATGATTTTCAAGGATGGTCTTTTATCGCATGGTTTTGATACTTGCCCTATGTGGCTTATTTTGATATTTGCCCTATGTCGCTTGTTTTAATGTTGGCCCTATGTAGCCTTGTTTTAGTACTTTCCCATATATGGGTCCTATGTTTTATACTGTACAGTCATGCGATGGTAAGCCCCATATGCTGTAATATGATTGGCCACTAGTCGACGGGTTTCCATTAAACATCCCAAGATGGTAGCCATATGGGCCGGGGATGGTGGTCATGGGACACTATGCCTGAGCCGTCGACCTACGCTGGTCCATGTGCTCCCCGTAGTGATCTTTGAGCTTATTTAAATTGGATGGTTGTAAATGGACTAATAATGACTTGGCTAATCATACATACATGGCATATTTACGTTGACTTGGATCATTATGCTCATGCGATTACGCTGAGTGTTGAGCTAATGACTAGTCATTCGATTTATGATAATGATTTGGATCATCATGCCCATGTGATTACACTGAGTGTTGCACTGATGACCAGTCATATTCATGGGTGACGAGCCTAATGCCTATCTGGATGTTTTACCTGGGGCACAAACCGTCTGGATGTTTTACTCGGGTCGATGATTGCATGGGTGACGACCCTAATGTCCGTTTGGATGTTTTACCCGGGACAATGATTGCATTCACGCATCCATGCATCTAATAAGACTACATTTAATCTGTTTTGGTTGTCTGGATGTTTTATACTATTTCTTAACTAATACGGCGGTGAGTAATCTTGAGGTGAATTCATACTGAGTTGGCTACTCATCCATCAAATATATAACCGTACAGGTCGCACAGGCAGCCCAGGTGAAATTCATGTTTATAATGACGAGGAGCAAGTTATATTTGACATCGATGCATGATTGTAATTGCTAAGGGTTGCTAAAGGGTTTCATATCCCAAGTTTATTGTAATTTACTTTATTTCACATGTAATATTATTTCGTTTTGTAATTATAAGAATGGGGACATTGGTTTGTATAAGTCATTATGGGCAGCTCTTGTATATTTCTAATGTAAATGCAAATTTTCCTTTATGTTTATTTGACCATTCTACGCTCATCAGTTAACTCTAATAAAAGAAAAATATTATCTATTAAATTTGACCATCCTCTAAGGTTAACACTCGGGTTTTTGGAAAACGAGTCGTATACATAGGTCCTGAAAATGCAGGGCGTTACAGTTGGTATCAAAGCATAGTTTGGACAAACTTGGCCTTGGGAAATGAACTTATACAAACCTTAAATGTCTTAAGTTAGGATGTTTGAAATTAAAAATTTGAACTTAGGTGAACTTCCCTTAGATTTAGAAGAATGATTGTGAATATAGAAACCCAAACTTAGGTTCCCTTAGAAGTGACTTGGATAGTAAGATAAAATTCCATCTGAGCGAAGAACAATTTGAGAATGTAGAAATTCAAAACCTAGGTCCCCTTAGAAATTATTAAAAAAACTATTTGAACTTAGGTGAAAAAACCTTGTAGCTAGGAGAAATTGAAGACATGGAAACTTGATATTCTAAGCTCCATGTAGACTTGTCTGAATGATTATAAGACTTAGAAATGAACACAGGTTCCCTTGAAATTTTTAGATTAGTTGATTGAAATTAGAAACTAAACCTAGGTATCTTGGGAGAACAAATACACACTATAATATAAATAGGACCTGACAAGAACCTTCCTTGGACTTGACTCCTAAACAATGATCTTTAAGAACCTAGAAGTTTATACCTCTCCAAAATTTTCCTTAGATAGAATCAACATTGTCACTACATTTAGTAAATGAAACAGACTTGGCACTGTAGGAAATTACTTGCCAACCATATTGTACCTTAGGACAAACTTAAAACCCCATAAGCTTAAGAATCATACGTATGAATGATAAATCGAACTCGTTAATACATCTCTTCAACTAGAGACGGTATCTCTCATAATTTTCCGTACTTAGAATTGACTAGAGGCAAAGTTATAAATTTTGGTTAGATTTTCAATCTTACCGTAAGCATATTGGAACTAGAATTGAAATCCTAGAATAGATTTAGTAAAAACTCAGATTTCACGTAGAAGATCCCGATCCTGCAAATTTTTGCATTAAGCTTAGATGATCAGAGTGCACTATGGAAGCGTAAAGGGCCGCCTAGACTTGTCCTTTATGAGAATATAAGATTACAGGACATTCAGGGGTCTAGAATAATCGGGATCATGAGTTGATGGAACCATATTTAAATGAAGTTTACATGGTTTGACTCAAGTTCTAAGTACTGCCAAATCTTAACGATCTCAATGCCCTGATCAAGCAAAGGATCGAGATTTAACAAGAATGTGAATTGATACCCAAAGTCCTCTGTTCTGTGCAGACAGATGATTGATGTATGGGGCTTGAACCCACTGCGACCATCAGTTCGTGATAGTTTAAGCACTAGGATATAAGAAAATAAAAGGGAAGATAAGATATCATTATCAGCCACCCGAATGAGCTTACAGTCTTAGTAAACGTTATTAGAAATCCTGATGTTGACAAACACTAGAAAGACTCCCAAGTTCTAGTTAACATTTAAATGATTTATAACCTCTAGAGGACCCTAAACCCATTAGTAATTGATAGATTAAATGACAAAAAGGGTTGTGGTAGGTCTGTATGTAACTTGTCGGGATTTCACACCTAGACAAATCGAGAATACGATGCAACACTAAGGCAATTCTCCTACATTAATAGCCAAGATGAGTATTATCAAACCCCGATGGTCAAAAATTTCTTTAAAGGGGGTAGAGGGTAATGACCCCTGTCCTAGAAGAAAGCCATGAGCGCTTGCTTATACAAATAAACTTAGGACGGAGAACCAGCAGATGCATACGGACACCGTAAAATAGATTGTTATCCACATTCATAGTCGGAGTGATGAATTTAGGGGGCGAAATTCTCTTTAAGGGGGGGAGTTTGTAACATCCGTACTTTCCAATACTCGAGTGTTACCATGTAGATTAATTTAATATAAATATATAAATAATGCAACCTAAATATATACACTATGAAATGTATGTACTTTATAAAGATTTAAAATTTTATGCTAAAATGATATGTACGTATTTAATGTAAATGAATATTATGAAAATAATATTATATTAAATAAACATAAGAAATAATAATTTCACAACATAAAATCAAATTACAAATAATAATGTAGCATTGAATATCTTTTATAAGTATGTATACATAAATCATTAGACACTTTAATAGAATTGTATATTATTTAACAAATATTACCAAATACAAATATAATTTTAATTAAATATGATATTATACAATCTTCAATTCATTTATACGTATAATATGATATTGTATATTATGAATTATGTATATTAATGAATGTGTGAACAACAACATGTAATTAGTAGTATGTTAATATATGTGTGAGACTTTAAACATTTTAATTATAAGCAATATACAAAAATAATAAAATTTTTATTAATATTGGCATTAGTTAGAAATACATGATGAGAGCCTTACAAATGGCCCATTTAGGCCTTTTAACCGTTGATGATTTATTTCGGGATGACCTTATCGTCAGATCAACATGAATCTGTGAATAGGGCCCAAATCAAGTTGTAGGGCCCACCTAAACCTTAGATTTACCTGATATTTGGCCAAAGGCCCTGAGTGGACTCCAAGGAACAAATGGATGGTGTGGATAAGGAAATATAGCTAAGTGGACCCCACCTCTAGGTCGTGAGCGTGCACATCATGGTGTGCATCCGTTGTGCACTAAGCCAAGGGGCTCGGTCAGATGCCTCTGACTCGTTCCTTGCCAAAAGAGGCAAAGACCTCTCCTGTTTTCCCGCCAGCATCCGTTTCAAACGGACGAAAGTTTTTACTCAATCAATGGCCCACCATCATGTCCCACGTGTGCAATCTGCACCGTCCATCGTGTTCAGGGCTTGGGTCTTACCAAAACCCAACACCTTGTCTACACTGAAGCCCACAAGGACGTGCATAGTTCCAGCTGAGCTGAGCTAGCATACAAACAGGTTTGTGTTTCTAGCCTTCCCAAAACCAATCCATTATGACCAAGGTGGGCCACCTTGAGCTGATCCAAACCGCTCATCTGATAAAGAATTTCCATCTAACCAAACCCCAACAATCCTCTCGTGCTAAGACACCCACGCACGTGCACAATATCAGGCGCAATCTTCCTACGTGCGATTGTTTTGCCGAAAATGAAAATTTTGTTTCTACGGTGCCAGGCTAGAAACCCATTCCACCACTCCCTTCTCAATCTCAACCGTTCGCCTGAGTGAATCTCTGCCCTTCATTTAGACCTAGTTTGGTTTTAGGGCTTTTGGGAAAAACCATCAACTGGTTTTCTTTGTACTAGTGGTATTCGGAGTTTAAGGAAAAACAAAGCATCTGAGCCATCCATTTTCATCCAACGGCTAAGGGATATGCTAGGGCTCATCATAAAAGAAGAAGGGATCGAGTAGCAGTCCCCGTGTATAGCTACCGCAGTTGAGAAAACAGAGGGAGAGGGAGAAAACAGGGGCTGAGATCGGTTGGGCCGTGGTGACGCACCACGTAAGGCTGATCCAATAGTCCAGTTGCTGCTGGAAGCAGTAGAGAAAGAGAAGAAAATGGAGGAAGGATAAGAGAAAGAGAAAGTGTTTAGGGGAGAGACTGCGGTTGCTACCGTCTTAGGCGCTGCACGAACCCTGGCCGCATCTGACATTGTTGGACGGCCAACAGAAGGGAGAAAAGGAAAGTGAGGAAACAGAGAGTGGGAGAGAAGAGAGAAGAAACCAAGAGAGTGAAGAAAGGAGGAAGATAGGAAGACGTAGAAAGAAGAAGAGATGGGATGGTGCGGCTGTTGCACCGCACCACCATGGCCGGCTCGTCCAGACTGATTCGGGCAGGGCCCACTACCGCTGTCAGGTCTATAACAGACAAAGGATGAGAAGGAGGGATAAGAGAGTGAAATGAAGGAGGAGAGTTTGAGATTCGGGGTGGGGTGGTGTGCACTCCCGTCGAAATGCAGGGACTCTCGTATAACTCAACTCCAACTGAGTCATGGACTCGGTCGGGCTCAACCGGCTCGAGTCTTGACCTTGTTAGTCGCTACAACGGAAGAAGAGAAGAAAGAGGGTGAGGGCAAAGAAAGAAAAAAGGAAGATAGGAGGTTAAGAAAGAGGAGAAGCTGAAAGAGAGTGAAGAGAAGGAGAGGAATGGATGTTGATGCGCTGACTCAGTGAGTCAACTCATTGAGTCAATGATGGGCTATCACAATGCAAACCCGGGTCACCCATAACTAGTAGATCATCCTCAATTATCGACTTATTAGACCAAAACCTAACACAAGCACCACTAGTCAGGTAGTTCTCCCAACCGAGTTTGAACCAACTGAGTTGACTCGGTGAGTCGATCCCATTTTCCTAACTATTTCCTGATACCTTAGTACTGCCTATAGTCAGCTTGTGTCAATTATTTGCTAAGAAAGTTTACTTGCCTTTACTAAGATGGAACCATTGCACGTAGTCACATTGGGTCGACTCGCCAATGCAAGCAAATAAGTGTTACATGGTTCTTAGATAGTGAAGGAAAGACAAGGAATAATCGACTCACATAGCGCTTCGTTTGATTCATTTTTATAATTGGTTCTACTATAGTTATTACAATTATTAATCATGTTTAGCTATTAGCGGGTTATATATGCTAGTGTTGGCTATTATAAATGAATTTCAACCATTAGATGTTAGATATTAGTATTTATCTACCACTCCTAGTTATTATCATTGATAATAGATCACACTATTCATTACCATCACGATAATTACATTGCCACATTAGCTAATATTAACACTAACGTTAACAAATGTTTTATAATTATTAAAATAACATTAAGATTTATTTGTATACCAACTAGGGTTCAAACCCTAAACATCTAGCCTAAACCTAAATTCTAAGATAAAATCTAAACCCTAGGATGAAAACCCTAAGTTCTACACTAAAAACCCTAAAAGATAACCCTAGGCCAGGATCTTAAACCTAGCTAGTGCGTAGAACTTGGATCTAATTGTTCAAGTTCCTGATTTATGGTAGGATTCGATATTATGGGAACGCGCATTCCCTAGCACTGCTGGTAGGCGATGCGAACCATGAGGCGATAATTCTTCCCCTTGAGCTTTCCATTTTCCCATTAGCTTAAGTTTTATTTTTTATTTTAATTTATAATTGATATATCCACTTCATAGTCACATGTGTTAATTGTTGGAATTGAATTGCTATATTGCATGCTTAATGTTTATCCTGCATATTTATTCATGCTTGTGGATTATTTGTGGATTGCTTATGGAACTCAAATTGGTACATCAGTGGAAAACCCCCACCTAATGTATACCCATACTTGGGATGTAACCCGATTGGTTGTGATTTTAATGGACCTTTAGCTTAGTGGTAATTAAATGATGGTTTAAATTGACCATTAGTGTGTGCCTACCATCCAAGGTTGTTGTGCTCAATGGTTTTCATGGATGGTCTTTTATCGCATGGTTTTGATACTTGCCCTATGTGACTTATTTTGATATTTGCCATATCTCGCTTGTTTTGATATTGGCCTTATGTGGCCTTATTTTGGTACTTTCCCCTATATGGGTCCGATGTTTTATACTATACAGTCATGCGATGGTAAGCCCCATATACTGTAATATGATTGGCCACTAATCGATGGGTTTCCATTAAACACCCCAAGATGGTAGCCTTATGAGCCGCGGATGGTGGTCATGGGGCACTATGCCCAAGCCATTAACCTACGCTAGGCCGTGTGCTCCCCGTAGTGACCTTTGACCTTATTTAAATTGGCTGGTTGTAAATGGACTAATAATGACTTGGTTAATCATGCATACATGGAATATTTATGATGTCTTGGATCATTATGCCCATGCGATTATGCTAAGTGTTGCGCTAATGACCAGTCATTTGATTTATGATAATGACTTGGATCATCATGTCCATACGATTACGCTGAGTATTGCGCTAATGACCAGTCATATTCATGGGTGATGAGCCCAACACCTGTTTGGATGTTTTACCAAGGGCACAGATCGTCTGGATGTTTTACCCGGGTCGATGATTACATGGGTGACGACCCTAATGTCCGTCTAGATGTTTTACTTGGGACAATGATTACATTCACCGATCTATGCATCTAATAAGACTGCATTTACTCTGTTTTGGTTTTCTAGATGTTTTATAATATTTCTTAACTAATGTAGCGGTGTGTAATCTTGAGGGAAATTCACACTGAGTTGGCCACTCATCCATCAAATATATAACCGTACAGGTAGCACGGGTGGCCCATGTGAAATTCATGTTTATAATGACGAGGAGCAAGCTATATTTGACAGAGATGCATGATTGTAATTGCTAAGGGTTGCTACAGGATTTCATATCCTAAGTTTGTTATAATTTATTTTATTTCACATGTAATATTATTTCATTTTATAATTGTAAGAATAGGGACATTGGTCTGTATTAGTCATTATGGGCAGCTCTTATATATTTCTAATGTAAATGCAAATTTTCCTTTACGTTGATTTGTCCATCCTACACTCATCTGTTAACTCTGATAAAAGAAAAATATTATCTATTAAAATTGTCCATCCTTTAAGGTTAACACTCGAGTTTTTGGAAAACGAGTCGTTTACTCGGGTCCTGAAAATGCTCGGCGTTATAAGAAACCTATCCTTTTTCGCTGTCATCAAAGTTTGAATTCTGATGTCATCAAGTCCGGTTCTATTCCTCAAATTTAGCAAGGGATTTTCCTAGAAGCTTGATAGATAGTCACTCTGCTTTCTTCGATGTCATCGAATCACTGTCGATGTCATCGAGGATCCATGTTCGATGTCATCGAGGATCCATGTTCGATGTCATATGGGAGTCTTTTTCAATGTCATCGAGACATTTTTGATGCCATCAAACATAAGTTCGATGTCATCGAAACAATTTCGATGACTCAAAGTGACATGCAAAGACTATAGAAAGTTTACCTGTTTGCACTAGTCTTCAAACATTAAATTCCTTTATTGTTCCATGATTTTTAAAGGGAATTATTTACCTGGGTGTTTTGGACATGGGTTGTGATATTTAGTTTACCTTTGACGTTCTTGTATCACACATCCAATTGAGGCAGCATCTTATATTGTCTTCACTTGGGGCTCACTTGACTTACCGACTCAACCGCCATGCTAATTGACAAAGCAGGGCACTTTCAAATCACACCCTCATCAAGTCTAGATGATGATGAAGTCAACTTTATCGAGAAACCTGACTCTTCATCTAATCAAGATAATGTTGAACTGAGATCAGTCAAAGACCAACCGACTGATCAGATATTAGGTAACCCTCTTACTTGCATTCAAACAAGAAGACAGTTAGAGAATATCTGTAACTACGTCTGCTCCACTTCTCAAATTGAACTAGCTAATGTAAAAGAAGCACTTGCCAATGAAAATTGGATAGTGTCCATGCAAGAAAAATTAAATCAATTTGTAAGAATGATGTTTGGTATTTGTTTCCGAGACCATTTGATAAACATATGATCGGTACCAAATGGGTTTTTAAGAATAAATCCGATGAAATGGGAAATATCATTAGAAATAAGGCACGACTGGTTATACAAGACTACACTCAGATACAAGTAATTGACTATGATGAAACTTTCACACCAGTTGTGCGCCTTGAATCCATTAGATTATTTATTTCTATTGCTTGTTATAAAAAATTTAAAATATATCAAATAGATGTCAAAAGTGTATTTTTAAACAATGATCTACATAAAGAAGTTTATGTTGAACAACCTACGGGTTTTGAAGACCCTAAATTTTCAAACCATGTATATCGTCGTAAAAAGGCACTTTATGGTCTAAAACAAGCTCGCAGGGCATGATATGAAAAGTTGAGTAAGTTCTTACTCAGTCACAACTTTATCATGGGAAGCGTTGATAAAACATTATTTGTCAAAAAATATAATGAACACATATTAATTATACAGATTTACGTTGATGATATTATTTATGGATCTACAAGCACTAACTTGTCCATTGAGTTTGCAGAGCTTATGAAATCCAAGATTGAAATGAGCATGGTTGGAAAACTGAACTACTTTCTGGGTTTATAAGTAAAACAACAGGAAGATAGTATTTTCATTTCTCAAACCAAATATGCCTTAAATGTGGTAAAGAAATTTGGATTTAAGAACGGTAAAAATTTTGATACTACTATGAGTACAGCTCTC
Source organism: Magnolia sinica (assembly GCF_029962835.1). Classification (NCBI taxonomy): domain Eukaryota; kingdom Viridiplantae; phylum Streptophyta; class Magnoliopsida; order Magnoliales; family Magnoliaceae; genus Magnolia; species Magnolia sinica. The sequence continues at coordinate 64,113,773 of NC_080575.1, read as the reverse complement.
AAACTTTCAAAGGATGAAACAGGTAAAAGTTTAGACTCTCGCTTATATCGAAGTATGATTGGTAGTCTCTTATACTTAATTGCTAGTAGACCAGATATTGCTTTTAGCATTGGAATCTGTGTTAAATATCAGTCTGATCCAAAAGAATCTCATCTCATTGTTGTTGAACATATAGTCAGATATGTCGCAAGTACTGCTAATTTTGGTTTATGGTATCCTCATGATACAACTGTACAATTTGCTAGATATACCGATGCAGACTTGTTAGGGAACATTGATTATAGAAAATCTACCAGTGGTGGATGTTTTTATGTAGGAAATTACTTAGTTTCGTGGCACAGCAAGAAACAGAGTTCTGTATTTTATCTATAGCTGAAACTGAATACATCGTAGCTGGTAATGCAAGTACACAGCTGGTTTGGATGAAAAGAATGTTAGCTGATTATGGAATTACGTAAGATACAATGATTTTGTACTGTGATAATTCTAGCTCAATTAATATTTCAAAGAATCCTATTCAACATTCTCGTATGAAATATATAGACATTAGATACCATTATATTCAAGAATTAGTTGAGGATAAAAGCATTTCATTCGAATATATCCACACTGAAAAGAGCTTACTGACATTATGATTAAACCGCTTGACAGGAATAAATATTCCAAATTAAAACATGATATTGGTATGTGTACCTCTTAATTAATTAAATTATGTTATTTTTTAATAAAAATTGTAAAACTTCTAAAAATGAGATTTTTTTTTCAGATGCTCGACGGGTCAAGTACGTCCTCTACCAATCGACCCTCGACGAGCCGAGGACCACACTCGATCGGTCGTGGATCGTGGGCTTTCTCATTAAAAGAGGGAAAAACACATTTTTCACCCCATTTCTCTCTTCTTCCTCGACTAGTTGTGGCTCCACTCGTCAAACCCATCTTTATTCCCTGCATGTAAGTGGTTCTTTTCACTTTTTCTTCTAAATTTGGGTTCATATTTGCTAGTTAATCATTCCTTTATGATTTATTTTGAATTTCACATCCTTTCTATAGTGGGTTTTGTGCAAAAATCTGATCCTTGCTAAACCCATCTTTTATTTGCAATTTTCTCTATTACAATCTCTAAATGGAGCATCGAACTAAGAAGAAAGCTACTCGTGGGTCTTCCTCCGAGCCGACTCTAGTTAGGGTGAGAACCCTAAGATCTCTAAAAGAAGTTTCAGAACATGTTAGGGATCTCCACAATCGGGAAATTATCATAAAATAGGACGGTGAACGTTGATCACATTGCTCCATTCCAACTCCTTCCTATCCTTACCTCAGTCGGTTGGGAAAACATTCTTAATTAGGGCAGAACGACATACCGCTCTATAGCACAAGGGATGTATGCTTCGATAGGTGAATTGTCCCTAGATAATATGAAATTCGCTATTAATTTTAGAGAAGGGACATTCCCTATTGATAGGCATTTTATTTCAGGGTTGATGGACATTAGTGTCAATGATGAAGGTATTCCCATACTTACCCTTGCTGAAAGGATGAATGAAACTAAACGTTCGAAAATTACCCGTAAATTATGTCAGTTTCATGTCGAATGGAGTTCAGGTAATGCCCTCCGTGCTAATAAGATGTTGCCTAAAGATAGATTTCTTCATCGTATTTTCACTTCCAATGTCTATCATAGGTTTGGGAATAAGTCTGAACTTACTCCTTTTATATCACGTGTGCTTCATGTTGTTGTGTCCGGCATTCTTATCTATCTTCCCTCACTAATTTGCTACTTAATTATTCAATTTCGTATCCATCCTGGCCATGGGTCTGTTCCTTTTACTTATCTCATATCTAATTTTGCCATTCATTATAATGTTGTCATTCCCCCTAATGAGGCACCTAAGGCAGTCCTTCCATTCAATAACACAAACATTCACAAGATGAATCTAGACTACCTTCCTGGCCAGCAAGATGGGATGAAGTAGAAGAAGAGGGTGCACCTTTACCTAAAGAAATGTCCATGAATGACATTTTTGCTAAGTTAGAATCGGACGATGAGGCTGATCCTGACTATCAACCTTCTCAGGTTGATGATCGACTTAAGTCTTTAGAAGATAAAGTTGAGTTGAAGGTATCTCAGGATACTTTGGCTAAAAGTCAGAAAGCTTACATGAAATACATGCGCAAATATTTTTGTCGCATTACCAAAGGACTTCACCAAATTGATCCTTCCATACCTCCTCCATCTTCCTCTGGGTCCAATTAGTTTGATTACTATGCTTTTTCTAGCTGACTTGGGTTGTATTAATTTTCACAATGTGGTTAATTGACTTGTTAACTCTTGAATTATACTCTCTCTATGCTCTCTTAATACTTTACTAACTCCTTTTCCTAGACTTAATTATAATGATTATCTTTTGGTTTAGTTATGCATTTTTCTAGTTCTTATATTATGTTCACATGCTCACTCTTTCCTTTGTCAATTTGTGATAAAAAGGGGGAGAAAATACTAGAATGATGTGAATGATGAAAGATTGATGCTAGCATGCTAATTGTTTTGAATAAATGAATAGTTGTTGGAGTTGTGCATTGGAAGTATAAGCTATAATACATATAGGAATATAGGTATTGAACAAAGCAGAGAGAAGCCCATATTGAGAGGGCGTAGCAGCAAATTAATTTTTATCCTTGTTGTACTAAGTATTTTGTCACGAATTTGGCAAAGGGCGAGATTATAAGTGCTATATTGTATAAAGCACAATGTTGGTTGTCAAATTTCGTTTTGGCAAAACAGCTTGAGTTATAGTCCGTCTAAAGTGAATCAAGATGGAAAGCTCACCCTCAAGTAAATCAAGATAGAAAGCTCACCTTCAAGTGAATCATGAAGTTGGAAATTGCATGCTTAAGTACAAGTCACGAAATTGGAAAAATTCAAGCTGAAATAAGTTTAAGTTCTACTACACTTATAGTAGAAGATCAAGTTCCACCTTCGACTGCACTTCAAGTATAAAGATCAACTATTCTTTATTAAAGATTTAAGAAGAAGATTCAAAGGTTTACACTTCAATGTCTAGACTTCTCAGGTACAATAGACCCTAGAAAGACATTAGACTTAGGTGCTTTCAAAAGATAAAATTATGTGGGTTTTAATACTTTGGTTAGGCTTTAATTTAACTAGTCTAAGCCTTGGTTCGACTAGTCTAAGTTGTGGCTTGACCAGTCCAAGTTTAAAATCCAAAAAATGGATATTTATGGTGGTTTCTCGACCAGTCGAAGAGGGAACTTCGACCAGTCAAGGGTTGCTAAACTCGAAGTCCAGCGACTATAATTTGGTACCCTCGACCAATCGAGCAGGGCCTTCAACCAGTCGAAGAACATTTTTATCCGATCGCGCCCAAAATTTGAAATTTGGTTAGATCTTTAACGAGTCGAAGGAGACTTTAAACGAGTCGAAGCAACAACTTTTCATCGTATAAATAGAAGCCTTCTCTTAATCCAATATCACTTAACTAAGCTAAGGAAAGCCTTCACTTAGAAAGAGAGAAGTCCTCAATATTTCAAGCTATTACACAGTATTTTAATATTTAGTTTATATAGCTTTTTGTTTTGATTCCTTGATCTCTTTTTTATGAATCTTACTTTTTAAAAGAGAGTAATCAATCTTCTTTGAGATCTTAAGGAATTCAAATAAGTATCCCTTGGTTTGAACTAATTTAAAATCAATCTAGAACCTAGAACCATTATTTGTGTTTCTGGACATTGAACATTCTACTTCAGGCAAACCGGGTCTACAGGCTACTTTAAGAAATTCATCTTCAAGAAGAAGATAAGTACATTTTTGTTTTCTGTATTTTTGGTTTCTTTGAGATAGCTAGAAAATCTCATGTATTGGTTTTGACTGAGATAGCCAGAAAATATCAGTGTGGGGTTTCTGTTTGTGATAACCCTTTTAAAATCATAACTGTGTAAGGTTTTAAGGTGAACTTATGAAAACCTTATTTTTAGTGAACGCCAATATCACGTGGGTTATGATTATTAGGAGTGGAGTAGGTGTGGCTATTTGAGAACAGTTGGTGTACACACCGAACCACTATAACTCCTAGTGTTTGTGGTGGATGTTTAATTTATGTATATGTGGTGAATGATTCTAATTTATTTATGCAATTGTGGTGAATGCTTATGATAGATAGCTCTCTTATCTCTTGCTTGGTTTGAGATCTTGATGCTTATAAACATTCGTGAAATCAGGTTGTCCTACCTAAAACTTTATTTTTGGTGTAAGGTTGTCTTACGAAATAAATTTGAATCAATTTTTCAATACTAGTGCTATTGAAATCTGTGATTTATTCTGATTTATTTATTATTTCAATTTTTTAAGTTTTTATTTGGCATAGTCCTTTTCACCCCCCCCTCTGGTTAAGCTCTCCCTTTTTAGAGGAGTTTTCGTGTGCACGCTTCTTTCAGATGTTTTAATGGGGTGCGAAAACTAGTCAACCTTAGCTCCACTGTCATGGCCAAGTGGGGTCCACTATGATGAGCTTTAAGGAATCCACTTCATCCATCTGTTTCCCCTTGTCATGATTTGACAAGGCACTAAAAATGAGACTAATCCACCACTAAGATGGGCCACACAGTTTTTTGCTTTTTACTGAGATTGGATATGTGGAAGAAGATTTTCTTCAACACATCTTTGTAAGTGAGGTTGATATAAGGTGGGGTCCACTGTGGTGAATTCTCGAGAAATACACTCCCTTCATTGGCTCCCTCATGTTATGTTGGCCTATGAGCCAAAGTATGGAACGAATCTTAGCTCTAAGTGGGCCACACGGTTGGAGATCATCTCATATTACATTTAGATGGGAATGACCCTACTTAGTTGTGCTTGATTTTGGGAGAAACAATAGGAGGTAGTTTCCATTTTGGATGCAAAGTGAGGAAGGAGCTTTTATTTTGGTTTTGCACACTATTCATAAGGGATTAATAGAATGTGATTGAGTGTTGGGGCCGTGGGGTTCATCATGATATTTATAAAGGATCCACTCCATTCATTAGTTTAAGCCAGTCGTGTTGGGTCAAGGGACTAAATATGAAGTTGATCCGAGCCTTAGATTGGCTTATCATGAAAAATCTCATGGCGGTTGTTAACACAGACTTGATCCTAGTTAATGGTCCACACTTAATGATTAGGGCCCAATTTTTGAGGAAAATGTGCAGTCAGGATAAGCAAACGGTTGGACAAAATTTTGTGGTTGATCGATGGTGAAAAATGCCTAGATTTGAAATTTCACCTTTTGCGTCAAAAGGAGGGAGTTGGCTTCCATGTTTAACGGTATAGGATCATATATCGGGGTCTAAAATTTGTATAACCTAGTAATCATATGAGATTAAACTATGGTCCAAATTTGAGTTGCGATGGACGACAGAAAGTTGTTAAATTGAAGGTCCAAATTTATAAGGAGTTGGTAAGCCTTGAAAGCCTATCAAGGAGGGGTCTTCATATTTCACCCTTGATCCATATTGTGGGAAATATAGTTCATTCATATGAAGGAAAATATCCTCCTATGACTACCCACGAGGTTTCTTCACTCAATGGACACAAAAATCAATGTTTATGGGCATATTTATCAATTAAAACACTTTTACAATGATCTAAGGGTTGAAATTTGACGTGTAAGGTTAATTTATGATACATAGGCATGGTATAAAATTTTACATCAAAAGGATCATGAGAACCATGTGATCTAGAATTCAAGGGTCTAGGTTAATGGCAATTTCATAATTATTGCTGATGCGAGAGATTTGATAAATCTAATGGTTCTACATTTTTATAAGAACGTTTCTAAGTAATTCTTATAAAAGGACTTATATCTAAATCATTATGAATAAAGAGTTATTCACCAAATTAATTAAGGAATGTACATGTATCAAACCACACAATGGATGGTCAGATGACATGTTTAAAATAGGAAAACTTGATGGTTAGTAATCTAGTTTTATATGTAGGTGGGTGTATGGTCAGTTTTGTAAACAGATAATCGTAAGTGGGTTTACCTTGACATATACTGATCTTATCTTAAAATCAACGATCGGATAGCTTGATCTATGGATGAAGATTATTCTCAACGGTCAGATTCATGTTGGAGAAAAAATGTAAGGTCAGGATAGCTAGATTGGTATCGTACATAGGTACATATTAAGTTAAATTTAATAGTAAGACTCGAGAACTTTCAATACTCGGGTATCGAAAAGTTCGGGGTGTTAAAATTTACCTCCCTTAAACAAAATTCCGTCCCCCAAATTTATTTATTACATTGATCTATTATGTTTAATATTTCAATATATTCCTCATTAGGTAGATGTAATGTCTAGGTGTGCGTGTAATTGGCTACATGGAAATTGAGATGCTACAATCTATCCCCCTTAAATAAAGATCCCGACCCTAAGATTTGGTAATTGAATTAAACCGTTTATGCCTTATTTGAATATGGTTCTATAAACCTATGGTTCCGATCATTCTAATTCCTTGAGGAATACCATGAAAATTTTCATTTCACCATAAGAGCATCCTAGGTTTCATAAAGGATAGGTTCTAATTATCCATTCCTTGTAGACCCTAAGCTTTAGTGTCGTCCTTTATATGAACATTGTAAATGCCCAAAATTGTTTTATATTGACAGTCTGTCACTCCAAGAATTTTAATTTCCGATTCATACGTCCAATTTATTCAAAATTTTGAGCTTAATCCCCTGACTTGTTCTTGAGACCCCAGATATTTTCATGAGGCAAGATTTCATGGTTTGGGGGGTGTTTCACCCTTGTGAGGTGTATAAAAGCTTGATGTCTAGCAGCAATTCCTACTAATTTTTACTATTGTTGGATTTTTATGTAATTTTGTACAGATCCAATTGAGATTAAATTTTAGAGGAAGGTTGATAGAAATCTAAGTGATCTATTGGAAAAATTTTAAAATTTTTGGATATGTCTTCTTTCTATAACTAGTGGAGATTTCACAACATGTCAGAATTTTGCTAAAATAGTAAAATAATAAAAAATAAAAAGTAAAAAAATAAAAAAATTTAGGAAAATTTGAAGATCTCTATTCCCATAAGGGGAATTTGCTCTTCTTGATTGTGACTCTATTTAAGGATGACTTTTTTTTTTTTAGTTCGGAACAAGTTTATTTAGAATTTTGGGGATCTATTCCAAGGGTACCTAGATTCCTGGTTTTTAAATTCCACTTCTAGCTTAATATTTCTAATGGGGAGCCTGAATATGGGTTTTTAATTCCTCAACTTCCTAGCTCCTTTGGGAATTGATTTAAGTATATGTATCTAATTTATTCCTCAACTTTCGAACCATTCATTGAGACCACTGGGTCAAAACGACCAAACCCTAGTCTTTTCCTCACCTGACCTGACTAAAAAACTGGACAAATCCCACAACTGAAATTCGCCCGCAAGAGAAGGAAGCCGATGTTGTTTTGACTTCTTTGTGTCATAAAATCCAACGAGAGACACCTAAATCGATCGGGACCATCCAAAATAGAGAAGTGGCTACTCCGACCACACCCACATCGAAGAAAAGAGGAAAGGCAGTGAAAAGAATCATCCCCTTTTTTTTTACGCAGCTAACTGCGTTAAAGGAAACCACTTGCTAAACTACTACCTAATCAGTCCTGTGATCAAGAATGTGATCACAGCCCTCTATTCGTAGGCCCTTCGGAGATAGCATAAGGCCACCCAGATCTAATCAGATCTGTGAAAGAAAGGAAGGATATCATAAACGGAAGAACTGGACTCCGTCCGTTGTTTACGGCCTACGTCCACGTCCATCTTTACGTTGTGTAACAACCTGGGCAATAAAGGTTACAGAAGGGTCTAGAGGCCCTCATGGCCTATATAAGAAATGGAGAGGAAGAGAGAAAGAAGGGAAGAGAAAGACTGCAAGAGAGAGAGAAAGAAACGAAAAAAAAAAGAAGAAGAAGAAGAGGAAGCCATCAAGTGGCTATTTCTCCAAAAGAAATTGAGAGAGAAACAAGAGAGAGAGAGAGAGAGAGAGAGAGAGAGAGAGAGAGAGACATGAGGCAGGAGCTGGGAAACATGAAGGAGAGAAAGAGATTGGGAGTGTAAGGTTGCTGGTCCAAGTTTAGATTTGGACCATTACCCTGGTTAGAAACCGTATGTTCCTTGTTCCCTTTCTATCTTCTCCTTTCTTCCAACATGGTGTAGAAACATCCCACCGTGTCAAACCGAGTCAACTTGTGGAAGGCCACACCAAAACTTCCAAATTTCTAAGCTAAATTTTATCAATTTATGAAACTTATAACACATTTAAGACCATACCTTAACTAAGGTCTCCTTCTAGGATTCGATAATTTAGTTAGATCTAGCATTATCATAAACCATGACTTAACTTAATCTTAACCATTCAAACCATGTGAATTAGGGAGAAATTTGATACTTATGTATATCTTTGGGCACTGAACCTTGGTACTGGATGATAAGACAGCCAAAGGTGAGGGTTTTGTCCTTTAAGCTTATGGTAATTTAAGTTGATATGCTTTATCTTACCTATTACATACTATATTTTCAAGTTACTATGATTTCCTTCCTACAATTATTTTATCATCAACAATTACCTCTCATTTTGGGAATCATGATAAGATGTTAATTACAAGTGATCTCTATGAATTTATGTGGAGCGATAGTGTCACACCCTAAACCCAGAAATCAGATTAACAGGAATCCCGATTGGTGAATCTAGTGCCGACAGCCTCTGTCGTACCCCATTCAAGGCTCCTAGCGCCCATATGCCAGGTTCCGATCTTGGGATCCTACAAGGAGGATTTTCCAATATACATTTATCTCGTAAGAAGCATAACCACAAGTTTACCCAATCACAAAGGCAACATCATCATCACATATCCACTAATATAAATATTTAAATACAATGTTAAAAGGGAAATACATATGTCAAAATCAAAGCTCCAAAAGTCAGCTACATGCTCCAAGCTCCATGCTGCTGCAACCTAATATCACCTACACGCATCTATCGTACATAAGCTTATAGAAAGCTTAGAGGGTGGTGTAAGTGTGTGCGCAAGATAAGTGTCAAGCACACAAATACAACGTCATAATCATACAATGTCAAAAATACTGGTAAGATCATGATCATATGATATCAGAGTACGTGAAAATACTGACAAGTCCATGAGTCAAACAATATCAGAGTACGCAATACAGATCAGCTATGCAAATGAGGAGTCATAAAGAGCTAAATATCAGATGCCGATGATGCAATGTAATATACAATTCCTGATGAGTTCACGAATACTGTCATCCGTATCTAAACCATATAAATGCAGAAACACATTAACCTAAAATGTTATATGCCGCGGATGTAATGTAATATGCGGTGCGAATGGAATGACCATGCTGGAGTGTGAAGTTAGGATGATAGTACGTTGTATCGCAGGTTATGTAGTTCATCACAAGGGACTTCTATCCAAACCAGTCCCATACCTAATTTGGATAGTCAAACTCAATGTGGTAAACTCCTGATCTCAGGTTAGTCGCGCCCCCCAATCAAAATCTTGGCCATTGCGAAGGTACACGTAATAAATAGTTGTGCACCACCAACCCAAGTGGATAGTGAATGAATGAATGAATGAGTATACAACTCCTACATAATAAGTCCACAAATCAGTACAGTTCATCTCTAGGATCATCACTAGGGTCTATTACACTCTACACCAGCTTGTCGCTCCTATCCGAGCACACAACTGGGTAAGTGGAAGAGACCTCACTATCCGCCTGCTAATATCGAGCCCGGCTTATCGAGAGCGAATTGTATGTGCTATGGTCTCATGCTCCTTTGGTTGTCAAATTTTGTTGTGCCAAAACTCTATCTGTGTCTTGTGTTTGTATGCTGATATACATATGTTCAAGACATTCCTCAAGACATCGCATCGACTCTATAAAGACATTGCTTCTATCAAGACCGACGAATTACTTCAAGCCAAGTCAAGCCATGTACTTTGTCAACTTCTGTAAACATCAATGTTCAGAGCTACATCGATAAACACTTCAAGAATCAAGTACTTTCAAGATTCAAGTGCAACTTAAGATGAAGTTTAATTTTGTGCTTTAGAAGATCTCAAGATCAAGCTACATCAAGTAGAGATCTCAAGCTTCATAAAGTTCAAAGGTCAACCTTTATCTGAAAAGAACGAAGTTCAATGTTCATACTTAATGTTCCAGGTATGATAGACCTTAGATTGACCTTAGGGTAGGTCATTTTGGTTACATAATTCAAGATGAATCTTTATAGATGATTTTGGTCTATTCAATGACTAGTCCTAGACCTTGTTCGACTAGTCCTAGCACTGGTTCGACCTATCCAAGAAATTCCATGTCCAGTCCTAAGTTGTTGAAGATTTTCAGAATTTTTTTCGTTAAGCTACAACCAGTCCTGAGAACTGCTCGACTGGTCGTAGGAGGGTCACGACTCGACCTTAGACCGGTCATGTATCTATGACTTGAACTACAGCGTGCAAATCATGTTTCCTACAACCAGCCCCAGGTCAGCTACGACCGGTCGTAGGTGGTCCACAACCAGTCGTAGAATCCCTACGACTAGTTGTAAAACGGTTTTTTAAGATCGCGCTTAAAATTTTAAAATGCGGTTGTTGCTATGACCAGTCGAAGCTTTCTCAAGACCAGTCGTAGACGCGATTTCTGTAACTATAAATTGAACACGAATCTTAGAGTTTTATAACTCACTTCAAGAAAATCAAAGCTCAATTCTGAGATAAGTTTGTGTTCATTTTCAGCTACGTTCTGCATAATTTATATTCTCTTTTTGTTAGCTTGTTTATTTGATTTTATTCCTGTATTCCAATCTTATTTGAAAAGAGGAATTATTGTATTCCTTCTTCTTGGAATCAAAATCAAATATAGCTACACCTATTTGATTTAATTTAAAATCAATTAGAACTTAGAACCATTTTAAGTGAGTATTGGACATTGAACGTTGATTCGAACTTCTACTCTGATTGGTTCTTCGGGGATGCTACGAAAGGAGAAATCCAGGTATTTTATGTTTATGTAAAATTTCTAATATTTCGGTTTTTATTTCAGATTCGCCAGAAAAATCTCATTGCGTGGTTATCTGAGGAGAGCCGAAAAACTCAGATAGTGTGGGTTTTTGGATTGTGTAAGCCCAAGTTAAAAAGACACAATTGTGAAGGTTTTAGGTGAACCTGTGTAAGTGCTATAGTTTATATCCCTGTAAGTTGTCAAATTTGTGGTGACAAAATCTCTGTTATGTTTTATATAACCTGCTTAAGTGAAGCTCTCTCAAGGATCTTAAGTGAAGCTCTCTCAAGGATCAACATACATGTACAAGCTAAGCTCACATCAAGCAACGCTCTCAAGTACAAGACTCAAGATCTTGAATGAAAGAACTGATCACAAGACAAGACTCTTGAATGCAAGAACTGCTCACAAGACTCAAGCTGAAAAGAAAAAGAAAGTACAAGGCAAGACTCAAGCTGAACTCAAGACTCAAGCTGAAACTCAAGCCACTTTCATGATTGAGCTACTTCAAGGTTTAGTCTACATCAAGACTTCAAGGCTCATTCTTCATGGTCTCTTGTTTCAATGTCCATACTTCATGATTGAGGTTTGTTTGACCATAGGATGACCTTAGAAGTAGGTCATTTCGGATACATAAGTCGAATGTTATTTTACATGTGATTGGTCTGTTCTTCGACCAGTCTTAGGTCTGCTTCGACTAGTCCTAGACTTGCTTCGACCAGTCTAAGAAAATCCTCGACCAGTCGTAAGTTTGTTACATATTCCGGATAAAATCTGTTAGCCTTCGACTAGTCCAGGAATCTGTTCGACCAGTCGTAGGAACAGTGTCGACTGATCTTCGACCAGTCGTAGAATCTACGACTCGAAGTCCAGCGAACCTTTGCAGGACCTACGACCAGTCGAAGGAAACCTACGACCAGTCGTAGGTGACCTACGACCAGTCGTAGGAGGGCTACGACCAGTCGTAGAACGGTCTGCGCTTATCCCGCCTAATCTTTCAAATATCTGTTAGAGCTTCGACTAGTCGTAGAGCACTCTAGACCAGTCGAAGACAAGATCTTTTCACCTATAAATAGTGCACGAATCTCAGAAGAAATCATCGATTTAATTATAGTATTCAAGCCAATCTTCGTCGAACTTCTGAGAGATAATTTTGTGCTCCATCTAAGCTAAGTGTGCTTATTTAATATCTTCTTTCCTTAGCTTTATTTTAATTGATTTTGTTTCTTATATTCCAATCTGATTTGATAAAGAGGAATTGTTATTCCCTTTCTTTGGAATCAAAATCAATTAAGGCAAGCCCTGTTTGGTTTAATTTAAAATCAATTAGATCTAGAACCATTGTAATCAAGACTTGGACATTGAACTTGGACATTCAATCATCTACTTTGATTTGGTTCTACCGGTCTACAACGAAGAAGATATTCGTATTTTACATATTGTAAATTCCTTTCTATTATTTTGGTTTCTTTCAAGATTTGCGGAAAAATCTTGTTATATTGGTTATCCGAGGAGAGCCAGAAAACTCGAAGTGGGGGTTTTTTAATTGTGTAAGCCCACATACAAAGACACAATTGTAAGGGTTTTGGGTGAACCTGGGAAAACCTATCTTTAGTGAACGCTAATATCCCCTGTGTGAGGATATTAGGAGTGGAGTAGCTTTTGTGTGGCTGTTGTATAACAGTGGTGAACACACAGGCAAACCACTATAAACCCTTGTGTTGTGGTTGATTGTTTTACTCTTCTAATTTTTATTCTTTTTGTGGGATGTATGTATGGTGGTGAATGTTGTAATTATTTCAAGCTTTGTGAGAATGTTGTAATAGCTTAGAATTTACTTTCGCTATTCCTTTATAAGCTTGTTTTTCAATTTCATTTGAAAGTTGTTCCAGCAAGGTTGCCTGCCATTTTTATGGTGTATGGCTGTCCCTAGAACAATACATCTTTAATTACAAGTTATTTCAATTCGAGTTCATATTTGTTTTTGTATTCCTCTTCGATTTGAGACTTGATACAAAGACCTTTCTAGAAATAAGGTTGTCCTACCATAAACTCGTTTTTGGTGTAAGGTTGTCCTTAGAATAACGTTTGTATCAACCTCTCAAGATCTGAATTTTGAGGTTGTTTTTCTTTCTGCATTATTATTTAATTTGGCTATCATTTTCTTTATTATTCATGTTATAAGTTTTTATTTGGCATTGTCCTATTCACCCCCTCTAGGACATATAATAGCTTGGCCTTTTCAAGTGGTATCGAGCCTAATAGCTCCTTTTAATTCTTGGATTTAATTCTGAGCTAACGATTTAAGCTATTCGGATGTCAAATTTTGATAGCCTTTCGATCACTAGGCCTCCACCCTTTGATGGCTCCAACTATGCTTATTGGAAAGCCGAATGAGGATCTTCCTCAAATCAATGGATGAAAATGTGTGGCAAGCCACGGTGACCGAATGGAATCCTCCTATCATGGAAGTTACTGGGGTTGATGGTTCAAAGTCTATGAAAACCACACCATATTACCAATGGACCACCCTTCAGAAAAGTGAGAGTAGTGCAAATGCTAAAGCACTAAATGCAATTACTTGCGCACTATCACCGGATGAGTTCAAAAGAATCATTTCCTGTGATACTGCAAAGCAAGCTTGGGATACATTAGAAATGACACACGAGGGTACTACAATTGTCAGAAAATCTAAAGTCCAACTCCTCACAACCAGATTTGAAGAAATTCATATGGAGGAAAATGAGATGTTTATGGACTTTTACACTAGATTGAATGACATTGTAAACTCAATGTGGGGTCTTGGCGATAAAATCCCAGAAAGTAAAGTATGTGCAAAAATATTACGCTCACTTCCTGAACGGTTCAATTCTAAAGTAACCGCAATCCAGGAACTTCGTGATACGGATAATATGAGGGTTGAAGAACTAGTTGGTTCTCTACAAACCTACGAGTTAAACTTTAAAGCTCCTAAAGGTAAATCTATCACTCTAAAATCTTCTAAATGTAGTTCAGAAGAAAATTCTGATTCAGAAGATGACATGGCTCTTTTAGCTAAAAAATTTTACAAAATTTTCAAAAGCAAGAAAAGAGTTGATTTTCAAAAATCAAATGACAAAAAGAAGTTTAGACCCAAATCTCGAAAATCTTTGAAAGATAGTCAATGTTACAACTGTCTAGAATATGGGCACTTAGCAAATAGATGTCCTAAAAGGGACAAACCCAAGAAGAAGGGTATGTTGGCTACATGGGATGAATCATCTGATTCTGAAGGTTCTTCTGAATCAGAAGATTCTGAAACCGAGTCGGGCAATGAGGTCAAAGCTCTTATGACTCTAGCCAAATTCACATTTTCAGATAATGACTCTACAAGTGAAGAAAATCAATAGTGAATGTGAAAATGAAGATGATCTTCAAGACGCTTACAATGCCCTATATAAGGAAAGTTGTAAAATTGTGACAAACTTAAACTTCAAAAAGAAAAGTTTTCTAAACTCAAAAATTGTTTTGAATCGCTTGTCTTAGAAAAATCACAAATTTCCGATAATTTTGAAAAATCAAAATGCGATTTGGAATTTAAAAACTCTCAAATTGTTGATTTAAAATCTGAAATTGAGAAACTTAAAACTGAAGTTTCCTCTCTTCGAGTTTAAAGGACACATGGAAATATGCCCAAGGTGATCCAAAGTTAGAAAAATTGTTATCCGGATCAAGAAAATGTGGCGATCGATCCGGGTTGGGCTATGATAAAAATCAACCTCCTAAACAAAAGTATACTCCTCCTATATTTGTTAAAGGAGAGTCCTCAAACTCAAAAGGGAAAAGTACTTATCAAGATTTTTCTAAAAATTCAAAAACTTTTCAAAAACCTAGAAACAGACATGTCAACTTCAATCAGAATCGAAATCCACTAGCTGATAAGATAGTTGATTTACTCATGGAGCTATTAAAATCTAACTCTATATGTCATTCCTACATATATACACAAAAGAAGACCACCTATGTTACTATACCCTATACTGTTATGAAATGGGTTCCTAAAGTCACCTGCTTGGTTGCTCACACTGCTTTCAAAGCAACAAGTCATTCAAAGTGGTACCTAGACAGTGGATGCTCCAGGCATATGACAGGTGACAAAGCCTTATTCACCGATCTGAAAGATATGACTGATGGTTCAGTCACATTTGGTGATGGTAGCAACTGCAAGATTATAGGCCAAGGTGCGGTTCAACTTTTTAATCTTCCAGTGTTTAAAAATGTTTTATACGTTGAAGGCCTAAAGCACAACTTGCTTAGTATATCACAAATATGTGATAATAACCATAATGTTCGGTTTTCTAATCAAAGCTGTGAGATATTAAACAATAAGGGTTCTGTAATATTAACTGGACGTAGAACGTCTGAAAATTGCTATATTATTAGTGAATCCAGCTCATCTAATCAAACATGTTACATGGTCCATACAGACGAGACTGATTTATGGCACAAACGTCTTGGACATGTACGTTATCGAAATTTATATCGATTGAGCAAACGAGAACTTGTAAGAGGTTTACCCAAACTTCAGAAATTAGATAAAATATGTGGTGAGTGCCAGATAGGCAAACAAACAAAGAACTCACACAAAAAGGTGAATTCAAATACCACATCAAGACCACTCGAACTTCTCCACATGGACTTGATAGGACCTACCAGAACGAAAAGTCGTGGTGGTAAAAAGTATATCCTGGTAATAGTTGATGACTTTACCAGATTCACTTGGGTAGTCTTCTTAAGGATAAATCTGAAACCGTTGAAGAAGTAAGAAAAGTTCTCAAAAGGATTCAAACTGAAAAATCTTCTCAAATCAGTAAAATTCGTAGTGATCATGGATCTGAATTTGAGAATAGCAATTTTGAGAAGTTTTGTACCGACCAAGGAATATTACATGAATTCTCTGCTCCCAAAACTCCACAACAAAATGGAATTGTAGAAAGGAAGAATAGGGTGCTTCAAGAAATGGCTAATGTCATGTTGAATAGCATGAAGCTCTCTAAAAATCTTTGGTCTGAAGCATCAACACAACTTGCTATATTATTAACCGAGTCTACACAAAAAAATATAATAATACGACGGCTTACGAATTGTGGTTAAATAAAAGCCTACTGTTAAATACTTTCGAGTTTTTGGCAGCAAGTGCTATATTTTACGTGATCGTGAAAATTTGAGAAAGTTCGATACGAAGAGTGATGAAGGTATTTTTCTAGGATACTCTTTAAACAGTCGAGCTTATAGGGTCCTGAACAAAAGGACTGGTGTGATTCAAGAATCCATCAATGTTGTCATTGATGATCATTTAAACACACCAACTTCTAATTCAGATAATGATGAAGTACTAATCATTGATAAACCTGATACTTCATCAAATCAAACTGATTCTGAGTTGAGGACTGTTAAAGATCATCCAACCACACAAATTCTTGGAAACCCTCTCACCGGTGTTCGCACCCGTAGACAACTTGAGGATATATGTAATTATGTATGTTTTACATCCCAAATTGAACCATCTAACGTAAAAGAAGCGCTCACTGATGAGAAACCGGATTGTTGCGATGCAAGATGAACTCAACCAATTCATAAGAAATGATGTTTGGTATCTCGTACCAAGACCTAAAGATAAACACATCATTGGAACAAAATGGATTTTCAAAAATAAGTCGGATGAATGTGGAAATATAATTAGAAACAAGGCTAGACTGGTGGTACAAGGTTATACTCAAATTGAAGGGATTGATTTCGATGAAACCTTTGCACCGGTAGCACGTCTTGAATCTATCAGACTATTTATATCCATTGCATGTTTTAAAAAGATAAAGATCTATCAGATGGATGTAAAAGTGCTTTTCTAAATGGCGATTTACATGAAGAAGTCTATGTTGAACAGCTAATGGGTTTTGAAGATTCCAAAAATACTGATTATGTGTATCGGCTTAAAAGGCACTTTATGGATTAAAACAAGCACCTAGGGCATGGTATGAGAAACTAACGAAATTTCTTAAAACTCATAATTTTAAAATGGGATAATTTGATAAAAATATGTTTGTTAATAAACAAAATGATAATATCTTAATGGTACAGATTTATGTTGATGATATCATTTATGGATCAACTTATACTGACTTGACTACTGAGTTTGCAGATTTGATGAAATCACGGTTTGAAATGAGCATGGTTGGGGAATTGACTTATTTCCTTGGATTGCAAGTAAAGCAACAATCAAGGAATATTCATTTCTCAATCTAAGTATGCCTTGAATCTAATCAAGAGATTTGGATTTGAGAATGGCAAGAATTTCGATACTCCTATGAGTACTACCCGAAATTATCAAAAGACTCTAATGGTAAAAATGTTGACTCAAAACTTTATCGGAGTTTGATTGGTAGTTTGTTATATCTAACTGCTAGTAGACCTGATATTTCTCTATGTGTTGGTATTTGCGCAAGATATCAATCTGATCCAAAAGAATCTCACTTGATTCCTGTCCAGCGAATTATTAGATATGTCGCAAATACTGTAAATCTCGGTCTCTGGTATCCTCATGAAACCAATGTTCAATTAGTTGGGTACTCGGACTGGGGTGGTAATCTAGATGATAGAAAATCAACCGGTGGTGGTTGTTTTTCATTGGAAATTGTCTAGTTTCTGGTTTAGTAAGAAACAAAATTCTATATCACTTTCAACTGCTGAAGCTGAATATGCTGGTAATGCGTGTACACGACTTGTTTGGATGCAACGAATGCTAAGTGATTATGGAATTAAACAGATTCTATTTTATTACATTGTGATAATTCGAGTTACGATAAATATTTCAAAAAATCCTATTGACATTCTCGTACTAAGCACATTGACATTAGATTTCATTATATAAGGGAATTAGTAGAAGAAAAAGTTATATCTCTAGAATATATTCCTACCGAAGATCAATGAGCTGACATTTTCACAAAACCTCTTGATAAAAGCAAGTTCAAAAAGATGAAATTTGATCTTGGCATGTGCATTTTAAATTGATAATTTATGCCTTCTTGTATATTATTGTATATATTTGCTAGATTAAATTTCAATTTTTGTGTAAATTGCAAGATATTGAATTTTTGGCTTTGTACGACCAGTCGTGAGAAACACACGACCGATCGTACTACGACTGGTCGTGTATACGACCAGTCGTGGAGCACGAGTTTCACTTAAATGGTTTATGGTTCGTGTTATCCATGTTATCTCAAATGGTACTCGATTTGTTTATCTTCCTTAATCTGTCATTTCATTCTTGATTTCGACTCCATCCTGGTCATAGTGACATTCCATTTGCATACTTTATGTGTATTGGCTACTCATATGTTAGTCGATATGCTGTTGATGAAGCATCTATCCATCATCGATCTTCAACAATACAAATATTAATAAGATGAAGTTGGATCTGCTTCTGAACAAGGTGGTGGTGTTGATGGTGGTCCTGAAGAAGCTGGTGTTGATATTAATATGGATGATATTTTTGAGGAACTGGATTCTGACTCTGCTAATGATCCAGATTTTGTACCATCTGATGTTGATGCACGTCTGAGTGCATTAGAAGATAAAGTTGAGAATATTAATGTTAAGTTGGAGAACATGTCTGTTGCTCATGATTTGCAATTCAAATACATGCGCAAATACCTAAGGCGCTTGAACAAAGGCATGCACCAACTTGATCCTTCTATTCCTGCTCCATCTTCAAGTTCTAATTCTGACTAGTTTCTATGAGACTTTTGGTATGTAATAACTTTATTACTTTGCTCTTGTTTGATTGAGTTTGAGTTGGATTCTATGCTGGATATTTTTGTTCTTGATGTAATGCTGGATATCTGTGATGCTATCTTGAGTATCTCTATGACTCTTGTGCTATACTCTATTTCCTCCTCATGTTTACTCTCATTCCTTTATTTAGTTCTCCTTTGTCATCTTGTGACAAAAAGGGGGAGAATGGTTTATTGTTAATGTGATTGTGAGAGGAGTAGCATTGGTTATGTTACTCAGGGGGAGTGTTACTCAGGGGGAGTGGGGTGTCAAGAAGAATATATGTTTGATCTTGTGGAATGTATGTTGAATATTGATTTGCATGTATTAACCAGTTGTTTTACTTTTGTTTGGTTATGTGTTTTGTCACTAATTTGACAAAGGGGGAGATTGTAAGTGCTATAGTTTATATCCCTGTAAGTTGTCAAATTTGTGGTGACAAAATCTCTGTTATGTTTTATATAACCTGCTTAAGTGAAGCTCTCTCAAGGATCTTAAGTGAAGCTCTCTCAAGGATCAACATACATGTACAAGCTAAGCTCACATCAAGCAACGCTCTCAAGTACAAGACTCAAGATCTTGAATGAAAGAACTGATCACAAGACAAGACTCTTGAATGCAAGAACTGCTCGCAAGACTCAAGCTGAACTCAAGACTCAAGTTGAAAGTCAAGCTGAACTCAAGACTCAAGCTGAAACTCAAGCCACTTTCATGATTGAGCTACTTCAAGGTTTAGTCTACATCAAGACTTCAAGGCTCATTCTTCATGGTCTCTTGTTTCAATGTCCATACTTCATGATTGAGGTTTGTTTGACCATAGGATGACCTTAGAAGTAGGTCATTTCGGATACATAAGTCGAATGTTATTTTACATGTGATTGGTCTGTTCTTCGACCAGTCTTAGGTCTGCTTCGACTAGTCCTAGACTTGCTTCGACCAGTCTAAGAAAATCCTCGACCAGTCGTAAGTTTGTTACAAATTGGATAAAACCTTGCTTGACTGGTCATGGAGAACTGCTCGACCGGTCGTAGGAACAGTGTTTCTGCATCTTCGACCAATCGTAGAATCTACGACTCGAAGTCCAAACTTTGCAGGACCTACGACCGATCGAAGGAAACCTACGACCAATCGTAGGGCTACTACCAGTCGTAGAACGGTCTGCGCTTATCCCGCCTAATCTTTCAAATATCATTAGAGCTTCGACTAGTCGTAGAGCACTCTAGACGATCGAAGACAAGATCTTTTCACCTATAAATAGTGCACGAATCTCAGAAGAAATCATCGATTTAATTATAGTATTCAAGCCAATCTTCGTCGAACTTCTGAGAGATAATTTTGTGCTCCATCTAAGCTAAGTGTGCTTATTTAATATCTTCTTTCCTTAGCTTTATTTTAATTGATTGTGTTACTTATATTCCAATCGGATTTGATAAAGAGGAATTGTTCGTCCCTTTCTTTGGAATCAAAATCAATTAAGGCAAGCCTGTTTGGTTTAATTTAAAATCAATTAGATCTAGAACCATTGTAATCGAGTCTTGGACATTGAACTTGGACATTCAATCATCTACTTTGATTTGGTTCTACCGGTCGCTACAACGAAGAAGATATTCGTATTTTACATATTGTAAATTCCTTTCTATTATTTTGGTTTCTTTCAAGATTTGCGGAAAAATCTTGTTATATTGGTTATCCGAGGAGAGCCAGGAAAACTCGAAGTGGGGGTTTTTAATATTGTAAGCCCACATACAAAGACACAATTGAAAGGGTTTTGTGTGAACCTGGGAAAACCTATCTTTAGTGAACGCTAATATCCCCTGTGTGAGGATATTAGGAGTGGAGTAGCTTTTTGTGTGGCTGTTGGATAACAGTTGGTGAACACACAGGCAAACCACTATAAACCCTTGTGTTGTGGTTGATTGTTTTACTCTTCTAATTTTTATTCTTTTTGTGGGATGTATGTATGGTGGTGAATGTTGTAATTATTTCAAGCTTTGTGAGAATGTTGTAATAGCTTAGAATTTACTTTCTGCTATTCCTTTATAAGCTTGTTTTTCAATTTCATTTTGAAAGTTGTTCCAGCAAGGTTGCCCTGCCATTTTTATGGTGTATGGCTGTCCCTAGAACAATACATCTTTAATTACAAGTTATTTCAATTCAGTTCATATTTGTTTTTGTATTCCTCTTCGATTTGAGACTTGATACAAAGACCTTTCTAGAAATAAGGTTGTCCTACCATAAACTCTGTTTTTGGTGTAAGGTTGTCCTTAGAATAACGTTTGTATCAACCTCTCAAGATCTGAATTTTGAGGTTGTTTTTCTTTCCTGCATTATTATTTAATTTGGCTATCATTTTCTTTATTATTCCGCTGTTATAAGTTTTTATTTGGCATTGTCCTATTCACCCCCCCTCTAGGACATATAGCTTGGCCTTTTCAACCTGTGAAACCTATTTTGTTAGTGAACGCTAATATCCCCTGTGTGAGGATATTAGGAGTGGATTAGCATTCTGTGTGGCTGTTGTTGAATAGTTGGTGTACACACAGGCGAACCACTATAATTCTTTGTCTTGTGGTTTGAATGCTTGCTTAAGTTTTATATCTTTTATCATTCAGATTTATGGAATATATGTGTGGATGTGAATGTTGTAAAATTTACATTTCAAGCACAGTGGGAGTGTTGTAATAATTTAGATTTAAATTCCTACAATATATTTCAATTCCTTGTTATTTATTTATTTCTCTCTAGTTTGAGTTTTTGACACAAAAGACGTTCTAGAAATAAGGTTGTCCTGCCATACCTTGGTTTTTATGGTGTAAGGTTGTCCTTAAAACTGAATTCTTACCAACCTCTCAATTCTTATTTATTGAGGTTGCTTTTATTTCAGCATTGTGAATTGATTCATTTTATTTGGCTATCATATTCTTTTATTCCGCTGTTAAAGTTTTATTTTGGCATCGTCCTATTCACCCCTCCCCCCCCTCTAGGATGTATAGTTAGGCCATTTCAAGTGGTATCAGAGCCTAATAGCTTGCTCTTATTGCTTTTTATTTGGATTTATTTCCTGAGCTAATGATCTAAGATATTTGAAAGATGTCAAATTTTGATAGCCTATTAGTCACCAGGCCTCCACCCTTTGATGGCTCCAACTATGCCTATTGGAAAGCCAGGATGAGGATCTTCCTCAAATTAATGGATGAGAGTGTGTGGCAAGCCACAGTGACCGAATGGAACCCACCTACCACTGAAGTGACTGGTATCGATGGTTTAAAATCAATGAGAGTAACACCGTATTTCTCATGGACCACTCTTCAGAAAAATGAGAGTAGTGTCAATGCAAAAGTATTAAATGCAATCACTTACGCATTATCACCAGATGAGTTCAAAAGAATTATATCCTGTGATAGTACAAAGCAAGCTTGGGACATTTTAGAAATGACACACGAGGGTATATCAATTGTCAAGAAATCTAAGGTCCAACTCCTTACAACTAAATTTGAGGAAATTCATATGGAGGAAAATGAAATGTGTATGGACTTTTACACAAGATTAAATGACATTGTAAACTCAATGTGGGGTCTTGGCGATAAAATCCTAGAAAGTGAAGTGTGTGCAAAGATACTATGCTCACTTCCTGAACAGTTCAACTCTAAGGTAACCGCAATCCATGAACTTCGTGATACGGACAATATAAGGGTAGAAGAACTAGTTGGTTCTTTACAAACCCATGAGTTAAAATTTAAAGCTCCTAAAAGTAAATCTATCGCTCCTAAATCTTCTAAATGTATTTCTCAAGAAAACTCTAATTCTGAAGATGATATGGATCTTTTAGCGAAAAAAGTTTTACAAGATTTTCAAGAGTAAAAAGAGGGTTGATTTTTAAAAATCAAATGATAAGAAAAGATCAAAACCTAAATCTAAAACTTGGAAGTCTTTGAAAGATAGTCAATGTTACAACTACCAAGAATATGGGCATTTAGCAAACAAATGTCCTAAAAAGGACAAACCTAAAAAGAAGGGTATGTTGGCTACTTGGGATGAATCGTCTAATTCTGAAGCTTCTTCTGAATTAGAAGATTCTGAAACCGAGTCGGGCAGTGAAGTTAAAGCCCTTATGACTCTAGCCAAATTCACTTTTTTAGATCATGATGATTTAACTAGCAAAGAAAATCTGAATAGTGACTATGAAAATCAAGATGATCTTCAAGACGCTTACAATGCCTTATACAAGGAAAGTTGCAAACTTGCTGTCAAACTAAACCTTTAAAAAGAAAGTTTTTTAAACTCAAAGAATGTTTTGAATCTCTTATTTTCAAAAAATCCCAAATTTCAAATTATTTTAAAAAATCAAAATGCGATTTAGAATTCAAAACCTCCCTGATTGAAAATCTGAAATCTGAAAATGAAAAACTTAAAAATGAAGTATCTTCTCTTCTGAGTTTAAAGGATACATGGAGGTATGCCCAAGGAGATCCAAAGTTAGAAATTTTTTTATCCAAATCTAGAAAATGTGGCGACAGATCTGGGTTGGGCTACAATAAAAATGTTTCTCCTAAACAAAAGTATACTCCTCCTAAGTCCTCTAACTCAAAAGGAAAAAATACTAAACAAGGTTTTTCTAAAAATATAAAACCTTTTCAAAAACTTAAAAGCAGCAATGTCAACTTCAAAAATCATAACAGAAACCTACTAGCTGAAAAGATAGTTGATTTACTCAAGGAGCTCTTAAAATCTAACTCAGTAGGTCATTCTTATAACAACAAACAAAAGAAGACCAACTATATTCCCAAACCCAAAACAGTTCTTAAATGGGTTCCTAAGGTTGCCTGCTTGGTTGCCCACACCGCTTTTAAAGCTACAAGTCATTCAAAGTGGTACCTAGATAGTGGATGCTCCGGGCATATGATAGGTGACAAGGATTTATTCACTGATCTTAAAGATATGACTGATGGGTCAGTTACTTTTGGTGATAGAAGCAATTACAAGATAATAGGCCAAGGTACGGTTCAACTCTATAATCTTCCCTTATTTAAGAACGTTTTATATGTTGAGAGGCTAAAATAAAACCTGTCAAGCATATCCCAAATATGCGATAACAACCATAGTGTGAAATTTTCCAATCAAGGTTGTGAAATCATAAACAAAAAGGGTTCTGTAATATTAACTGGTCACAGAACTTCTGAAAACTGCTATATTGTAAGCGATGGTAGCTTATCTAATCAACAGTGCTACATGGTCCATAGCGATGAAACAGAATTATGGCATAAATGCCTTGGACATGTACACTACCGTAATTTGCACAGATTGAGCAAAGGAAAACTAATTAGAGGTTTACCAAAGTTGCAAAGAGTAGACAAAATATGTGGTGAATGCCAGTATGGTAAACAAACCAGGAGCTCTCACAAAAAGGTGAACTCCAATGCCACATTAAGACCACTCGAGCTGCTCCACATGGATGGACCAACCAGAACGGAGAGTCGAGGTGGCAAAAAATACATCTTGGTTATCATAGATGATTATACCAGATTCACTTAGATTACATTTTTAAGGGACAAATCAGAAACCCTTGATGAAGTGAAGAAGATCATCAAACGAATCCAAATTGAAAAAGGTTCTCATGTCAATAAGATCCATAGTGATCATGGATCTGAGCTCAAAAATAGCAGTTTTGAAAAGTTCTATAGCGATCAGGGAATATCGCATGAATTCGCTGCGCCCAAAACACCATAACAAAATGGAATTGTGGAGAGAAAAAATAGAGTGCTTCAAGAAATGAGAAATGTAATATTAAATAGTATGAAGCTCCCTAGAATCTTTGGGCTGAAGTAGTGAATACCGTTGCTATATTATTAACCGGGTTTATACTTGTAAATCTAATAATAAAATGGCTTATGAACTTTAGTTTGATAAGAAGCCTACTGTCAAATACTTTCGAGTTTTTGGCAGCAAGTGCTATATTTTAAGTGACCATGAAAATTTGGGAAAGTTTGACACTAAGAGTGATGAATGAATCTTTTTAGGACACTCTTTAAACAGTCGTGCATATCGTGTACTGAACAACAGGACCAATGTGATTCAAGAGTCCATTAATGTGGTCATTGATGATCAATTGAATACACCTGCCCCTAGTTCAGATTATGATGAAGTTCTTTTAATTAACAAACCTGATACTTCATCAAATCAAGTTAATTTTGAATTAAGGACTGTTAAAGATCATCCAACTACTCAGATTCTTGGAAACCCTCTCAATGGTGTGTACACTCGTAGACAATTAGAAGACATATGTAACTATATGTGTTTTACATCCCAAAATGAACTAGCTAACTTAAAAGAAGCTCTTTCTGACAAAAACTGGATAGTTGCCATACAGGAAGAACTTAATCAATTTGTTCATAATGATGTCTGGTATCTCGTTCCTAGACATAAAGATAAACACATTATAGGAACAAAGTAGATTTTTAAAAATAAGTCTGATGAACTTGGAAATATAATTCGAAATAAGGCAAAACAAGCTCCCAGAGCATGGTATGAGAAATTGACTAAGTTTTTACTCAGTCATAATTTTAAAATGGGCAGTGTCGATAAGACGCTTTTTGTTAAGAAAAACAATAATGATGTTTTAATGGTTCAGATCTATGTTGATGATATTATTTATGGATCAACTTGTACTAACATGACTATTGAGTTTGCAGATTTAATGAAATCTAAGTTCGAGATGAGCATGGTTGGGGAATTACATTATTTTCTAGGGTTACAAGTAAAACAATAACCTGATGGAATTTTTATTTCTCAAACCAAGTATGCTTTGAACTTAATTAAAAGGTTCAGATTTGAGAATGGTAAGAATTCTGATACTCCCATGAGTACATCTTTAAGACTCTCAAAAGACTCTACAGTAAAGATGTAGATCCTAAATTATATCGTAGCATGATTAGCAGTTTGCTTTATTTAACTGCTAGTAGACCTGATATAGCTTTCAGTGTTGGTATTTGTGCTAGATATCAGTCTAATCCTGTGGTTTATTACATTTTTTCATTGCATAGCCTGCATAAGGCTGATCGTATTTATGGGCTTATCAGCATATTTTTACATTATTCTAATATTGTATGATTTATTAACATGCCCGTATTACTGATAGCATTTATGGACTCGTCAATATTTTCTCTTACTTTGATATCGTATGATTCATGATCTTGCCAGTATTTCTGATGCTGTATGATTTAAGGGCTTGTCAGTATTTTCGCTTACTCTGATTACTCTGATATTGCTTACTTGGCACTTACCTTGCAGACATACTTTCACCACCCTCTAAGCTTTTATAAGCTTATGTACGATAAATGCGTGCAGGTGGCGTTAGGTCGTAGCAACGTCAAGCTTGGTGCGTGTAGTGGACTTTTGGAGCTTTACTTAGGGGATATGTTTATATATGTATTCCCTTTTAGAACTATATTCAAATGTTTATATTAGTGGATATGTGATGATGATGTTGCCTCTGTGATTTGGGTATACTTGTGGTTATGCTTCTTACGAGACAAATGTACGTTGAAAATCCTCCTTGTAGGATCCCAGGATCGGAATCTGGCGTATGACACGAGAAGCCGAGAATGGGGTACTACGAAGGCTGTCAGCACTGGATTCGGTGATCGGGAATTTTGTGGGCCCAATTTTTGAGTCTAATACCTTCTCCAGATCCTGAATACTTACCATCAAAGGAGGAAGAGCTAAAAATTGAACCGAAGTCTGAAACTTCAAAATGTGAATCATATATAATTTGGATACCTCAGGCAATTCAACTATAATGTTTTGCAATGGTCCATAAATTTCTATGAAAATTCATGCTCCAGGGCATCCAAGCTAATTGCTGAAAAGGCCTTTGGATAATCATGTTGAGAAACTTACTGAGAAATTTATTAAGATACTAGCCAAATGAGGAACCTTACTGCATGACTGAGTAGCTTTCCCCTACTTTCATAGTTTAGGTTTATTGCTTTCATAGGATTAAGGTAGTTTTCTTGCATAATCTTTGTGCTAACCTATCTTCACATTGAGAATTTTAGCAAAGCCTCAAAATTTCTTCTTTAGGTACTACCTTTCCATTACTTCTCCTTTCTTTTCGTTGCCTCATGTGCATTGAGGACAATGTAGATTTTAGGTTGGGGGTGTGGATTAGGTAAACTAATCAGTTTATGAGCAAAAATTTTAAAATTCTTCATTTTTTCAAATTCAAACTTGTTTGGAGTGCGATAGTTTGCGTACTTAAGAATGTTTTGAGTATGATAAGATAGAGATTGAATTTTGAATTGTTAGAGTTTTATCAACTAAGTAATTTATCACCTACAGTTCTTACACTCAATTGATTAAGAGGAAGTTTGAATATCATGTTAATCTAAACCACAAGACACATTAACTTTGCTTTCTGAGAGTGTGCTAGAATTTCTAATGTTAGTATGTGAATCATTGATAAACGCTGAGAATTTAGTCTGGAGAATTCTATCCACCTTAAAAGATGAAAAACCAGTTAAAATCGGCAAAAAGGTCATGTATGATGAAAAGAATAGAAAGAGTTCAAAAAGGAATGAAAATTTCATAAAAGAATCTGAAAAGAATGAATAATAATAATAAATTAACCGTCGATATAAAATAAAAAAACTGGAAAAAGTAGGAGAAGGAAATAAGTTTGGAATCAGTACTTGAATTTTTAAACTACTCTTGATATGATGAACACGGCTAACATTATGAAACGATAGTATTCTTAGGAGAAGTAAGTTGATTTTCACTGAGCACATTGAAAAACTTGATATATGAACTTATGCTCTGATTTAATCGATAAAGAACCTTTTTAATTGATCACTTGTATGATTCGGCTCTAGGTTTTCAAAATCCTACTTTCTCACCTTAATTCTACTCGTTCATACTTAATTGCACAAAGGATTGATTTCTGAAAAAGGATTTGAATATTGAGAAGTGAGAAGTACTTCACACATGGTTTGCTCAAGACTAGCAAAATGATAGTTGGGGAGTGTGTTGAGACTCAAATATTGTATATTTTTCCCAATTTATATCTTGGTTTTATGAACATGATAATGCGTAATGGTATATTTTATACATGCTTGTTTTGTAATGTGAGTTTAAGAGCTTAGTTTGAAAAGAATGTTAAAAGCATAAATTTGATACTCAAGAATCAACCAAGGCAAAGAATGAACCTTTTGAGACCAAGATTGAAGATTTCAAGACCCCAAGAGTCAAGAAAACCAAGTGAAAAATGAAGGAAGTGCATAAATTAGTGCAGAAATTCACAGGATCCGGTCTTAGATGACATCGAACTAGGTTTGATGACATCAAACACTGTTAGATGACATCAAAGAATTATAGGAAAATCAAGTTTAGTTGCTCGACAAATTGGATGCAGTTTTTTATGACATCGAAATTAGTTCGATGACATCGGAGAGTTACGCAGAATTTATGTGGAGTGCGTAAATTTGAGGCGGTTTTGCAATTTTATGTGAACTAGGCTATAAATATGGGTTTCCTACGAACTGTTTGAGATATCTAGAGTTTTGAGGAGCGGAGCAAAGGGGTGGAGCCGTCATCCAAGAGTTTCTTCTTCTCTTCTTCTTAGTTTTTAATGCTTTCTTTGAGGATTTTATATCCAATCATGTCTATGGTTGTGATTGGGATGTTTTTCTTGGTTGATTCTTATCTTTGTTAAACTTCTTTGATTATAATTCGATATTTAAGAAATACTTTTAGTTTTTAATGGTTTATTGTGACTCAAATTACAATAAATCTGCAATAGCTTTGAGTATCTTCTTTTCATGATTTGAGATTGTGAAGATAGTAAATCTTGTTGTTCACCATCGTCCCTTGGGCATGGTTGGGTAATGAAATCTCTTCTAACCTTCACAATTCTTCTATGTATGGTTGTGGGATTGGTATATCCTGTTGTTTGCCATCGTCTCCTGGGCATGGTTAGATGATGGAATCACTTTCAATCCTCACAACTCTCATCCATTGAGAATTAGGTCCACGAAAGTTCAAATTGATTTTATTGATATATCTTCCAATTAGATGTGATAGGACTCTAATTCCAATTATGTTCCTTGAATCAAATAAAGAAACATCCTAATAGCTGCAAGTGGATCCTTAGGCACCCTAGTTCCCACCTTTGAATTCTTAATTTTAATTAAATTATTCACAATTACTTCCTATTATTCTATATTTAGATTTAGATCTTCCTCTTGTTCTGATTCTAATTACTTTTCGAATACACACAAGTTCAGTCCCTGTGGATTCGACCTCACCGAGATAATTATTACATCACGACCCTACACTTGGGGCTGTGAACACCACTTTAGCATTTAGATCGTCTTCCTCTTTTAACAAGTATATTCCGCCTCTCTCCTTTGATTGAGCAGGCTTAGAAGTGGTAATGGGTCTAGGGGAGATGTCCCATGATTGTGTGTTTTCAGGAAGTTTATCAAAATAGTCGCACACATCATTGACATCTTTACTCATGAATTCCCCATTGTACATTGTCTCAACTATTTGGCATATGAAAGATGTTAGTCTATCGAAGAAGAAACTTATTATGCGCCACATTTCAAAACTGTGTTGTGGACATGAACTGACAAGATCCTTGAACTGCTCCCAATATTGGAAGAATGTTTCATCTTCTTTTTGGGTGAAGTTCATGATTGACTTTCTAAGGGTGTTCGTTTTATGATATGGGAAGAATTTCTTTATAAACTCTCTTGTCATGTCGTTCCATCTGCCAATAGATCGCGGACGTATTACATGCAACCACGTCTTAGCTTTTTCTTTCAAAGAGAAAGGAAAAAGTTCCAGCTTGACCATGTCCTCAAACACATTAAGAAAATATAAAGTGGCTATTATCTCATCAAACCCTTTCATGTGTAAATATGGATATTCAGATTCAATTCCATGGAACTTTGGAAGGAGTTGGATCACTCCTTGTTTGATATCCATGTTTCCTGTATTTTTTGAAAAAACCATACAGGAAGGCGTGCTCACCCTCGCCGGTTGTAAGAAATCTCGTAGTGTACGAGGCGGGGGTGCGTTCTCCACCTCGTTTTCATCCTAGATTTCTTCAACCTCCAGTTGAGGTGGATTTGCAGGTTGATTTGTAGCCATCACTTCTATCAACTCTGAGGATCTCTGGTGGTGTCTAATCCTGTGATGGATAGGCAACCCTTCGACCAATCCTCCTTCACTTAAGATACATTGAGTGTTGTCACAAACCCACTTGGGCATGAACCACTCGAAGACTTCAAATAACTAAACCTAAACCTAAGAAAGAAAACTAGAGAAACTAAAACAAATAAGAGATCTAAAATAGAGAGAAAATTAGAAAGAAGTTACCAAATTGGAGATTGCTATGTCAGAATCCTACAAAATAAAAAAGTAAGTTTCTAAAAGCAAATCAGAAAAAATCCTAACATAGAAATAAAACAAAACGTCAGTCCTAATCTTAACCTAATTCTAAAACTAATTAAATTTAGAAAAATGCAACTGTTAGTCCTCGGCAATGGTGCCAAAAACTTATTCACAACCCTAAGTGTAGGGTTGCGACAGTAATAATCTCGATGAGACCGAGGTCTAATCCACAAGAACTAATCTTGTATATTTATGAAAGTAACTAGAACTATAACTAGAAGAAGATGTAAATCTAAATCTAAATAATTGGAAAGAGTAATTGTGACTAATGTAATTAAAACTTATGAATTTAAAGGTGAGAACTATGGTGCCAAGGATCCACTTGTAGTTATTGGAAGGCCACCTTGCATGATTCAAGAGATCCAATTGGTATCAGAGTCCTATCTTATCGAGTTAGAGAAAGAAGAGACGGTTAAATCTCTAAACTTCATGTACCGAGTCTTAACAGATGAGAGTTGTAAGGATTGGAAGTGATTTCAGCACCTAACCATGCCCAGGAGACAATGGCAAATAACAGGATATACCATTCTCATAACCAATTATAGGAGAATTGTGAAGATTAGGAAGAATTTCATCACCCAACCATGTCCAAGGGACAATGGTAAACAACGAGACTTACTAATTTCACAATCTCAAATTAGGAAAAGAAGATATTCAAAGCAGTTGCAGATCTATGGTAATTTATCACAACAAATTATTAAAAACAAAAATATTCCTTAATAAAGAACTAAAATCCATAAGGTTCAATAAAAACATGAATCAAAGCAAACAAAACATCCCAATCACGCTACAAGATTCATGTAAGACCCTACCTGAGTATCCATTTCATTCCTTTAGGTCCCATGGTCTTACCAGTCGAATCCTGGTGACCTGCGACCTGTGGATTCTGTTTGCAATCATCCTTAAGTCCCACATATAGACCCGACCCAGATTGACTCGAAACCTATGCCATTGCGACTGCATTGGTGTCGCGGTTCCAACGCCGCGTCTCATGCATAATCCGATATGTACATCTCAAGTTATGGGCCGCACATTATATGGGCCATTGATCATACTTGTAGGACCCACCTAGACCCTTACACGTTTCCCCATGTGGGCCTCACCCTAGTGCATTATCTCCCATGCAAGCTACCATGATTGCCTAACCTAGCCTAGCAATTATGAGTTTCTCTTTTCTAAAATAATCATGAGATTTCTTTTTACTTCTCCATGTATTTCTCTTCACTAAGCAAGTCATTTCCCTAAAACTCATCATTTCCCTCCTAACTCATCATTGCTACTACTACTTTCCTCCTCTCTCCTCTATTCTCTCTCATTTCTCTCTTTCTCCATTCCTTACTAGGTGGAACGTCCACCCCTCCCTCCAAAATTCAGCAACATCTCCCTCTTCTCTCTCCCAATCCCACCACCTAAACCCCATCTCCACCATTGAAAACCTTTCCTTGGAGCTAGAAGGTCATTGTGTTAAAGAAAAGAAGAAGGATCTTGAGGTGGGTGCTCTTGTAGTTAGGATTTCTAATTTTCTTTGATTCCATAGATGCTCTTTCCCTCTTCTTCCATCTTAAAAGCATGTGGGGTCCATCAAATGATGGTGGAGGCCCCCATGTCTTTTTGGGTGTGGCCAATGGCACACCCCTTTGTGCATGCATGATTCATGCTTGGGGTCATCCTCCATGGACCCCATCATGGTTTTCTCTCTTATGTTTAAGAATCCTTGGGTCATCTAAACCCTTGATCCTTGGTAGAGATGGCATCTCCACTATAGATCTTTAATAGGAAGAGTTATACTCATGTAGATCCATGTAAATCATGAAATAGTGAATGTGTGTGGTTGTGTGATGAGGGGAAGGGCCTCAATGTGGGGGAGCCCCTTCCCTTCTAGTAAGATCCTTTTCATTCCTTTGTTTATCCCTTTGTATCTAATGTGTGTGGCCCACCTTGTGACCCGAAAATATCCAGACCGTCCAAGGAGAGTGGACACCCATGGCAGTCCACTCTATGGATGCTAGTGCCCAATTGCCCCAAAATGGGCACATGCAAAGCGTTTTTAGTGATGGGAAGGGTCTGAATATTTGTGGGGCCCACTAAGGTGGTCTATATCACAATTTTTATGGGGTGATTTCCTCTTTTAGTAGCGTTTATATTTAATTTATTTCAACTATAAGTTACTGTCCAAAATTTTTGGACAGATTTTTGAGCTGTCTTAAGCTTAGAGTTTGGAATTTTTTGAGGGGTGTTTGATCCCCATTAATAGGATATTCTTGGATGTGTGGACCCCACCTAGATGCATGCCAAGTTTCACCTCCATCTGACCTCATTTAGGCATCCAAAAGAGTGGGCCAAGAGGGTTGGACAATCCAGATTTTTTCTGAACAATCCAGCAATACTGTCTGATAAAAACTTAAATTCATAAATTTTTTTGGAAGGCTTGGGCCACTTTTCTGGACCCCACTTGATGTACACATGTTAGGGGATCTTGGCCCCCTATTTTTCCAAATTTTTGGAGGTCTTGAACCCACTCTAATGGAGTGCACAAGATGAGGACAACAATATGTAATAGTAATTTTTTTTATAAAAAAAAAAAATTGCTGTCCATTATGTCATCGTAAAAGTTTTTGGGCCCCAACCCACTATTCATTATGGCCATCTTATTTGGGCCCACCTATGATGTTTTAGGGCCCACCGGGCCATCATTTTGGGGGCCACCAAACTCGAATAGCAGCCCTGCGGGACGTCCCAGCTAGGTTGACATCCAGCATGGGCTAGCCGTCCCCAGCTCTTAGGCCCACCATGATGATGTGTTTCATCCAGCCGTTCCCCCCATTTGTTGTGGCCCACGTGGGAGTGCCCAACCCTGGTAGACGTCCACTGTGGAACCCACCTCAATGTATGTGGAGCCCACCTTAATGTATGTATGGTCCAGGCCGTCCAGGCCTTGGACCGCCCACCAGGTTGGGACGCCCACTGATATGGGTTGCTGTTGGACTTGCAGTCCAGCAGTAAGGCCCATTTGATTTTTGTGATGCTCACCCACCCTTCATCTGGTGGGGCCCCCTGTGCACATTGTTGGCCACCCTGGGATTTATATTTACCTCTTGTTTACCAGTTTCTGCGCTCCAGCAAGCCCAGGAAGTGAGTGGACTGAAATTTCAACAAGTACCTAGAAATTTCTACATATAGATAATTGTTTTGGAGATTAAGGGACCCACCAGGCTGAGGGCTGTTTTGTGTACACACTGTGCATGTCAACCTCTAATTTTTTGGCTTAATTAGTGCCTTGTGAGACCCACATATAAATTGATTTTTGAGGGCCTTGGTAGGCCATATTTTTAGGACAACTTGTAGGCTCAAATGGGTTGGAACGTCCTAGCTAGGCCCAGTGGATTTATGGGCTATATCCACCATTATGTTGGGCTGGTTGGGCTGGAACTATAGGTGTGGTTGGGCCTTTGGTTGCTCACCAAATCAACTAGATTCTTAGGCAAAGGTGGTAAGGCCTAATTTGCTTAACTTGAATGTGATTCTTGCCTATGTGATTTGGATAATGGGCTGCCCACGAGGCCCACCATAATATGTGGACTTGGTGACCTTATTCTTAGGCCATAACCTTCCCTTTGGGCTCATGATATTGGGCATGGATTGGACCATGTATTGCCCTTTAGACCCTTGTTATGTATGTAGGCCTTGGGCCACTTATTTGAGGCCTAACATGTGATGTATGTGGTATGTATATAGCTTCCCATTTCCTTTGTATGATTATACTCGGGCCACGGGCCTTGATTCTTGGTAGAATATTATTGGGCTACCTTCTTGGGACAAATGGTGGTTGAATGTCCACATTTGTGGCCCCATGGTAGGCCCACTTGTATCTATAGGTGGTTAAAGGTCCACCATAGACCCTTACTAGGGCCATTCTTATTATTTAGGCCCATGCCATTGTCTATCATAATCTTATGGGCTAAGGCTATTGGGCCCCCACTAGAGGTTGTGTTCCTTTTGGGAAATTGTTTAAGTACATAGACCCTACTCAGTTAGGAGGAGAGTACATCTTGATCACATTGGCATCTTTGTTCATCTTCATGACCTACTCCCATACACATCATATGCATGCTTGGTTGAGATGTGATTGGTCATGGTTGTGCCATTAGGCAGGATATTTTGGTATTCCCTGAGGGATGGAGTTTCCCCTCATGTGCACATTGGATGCTTGAGACTAATGCATGGTTGTTTGTGTGATTCATCCATCTGACATTGTATAGTATGATTAACATTCGCCCTCGCTTCATCATGGTCGTAGCCTCCACAGGCATATCGTGGATGGCTGAATTTGGACACTGGAAATATTACTTAAGCATTTAAGGCACTTAAGATGTCCTTGGCTAAAAGCCCCTAAACCTTCATGGTACTAGGAGACGCCTCAACACCGAGATCGAGTAGAAAATATGAGCGCCCGAGTGCCTTATACGATTAGGCCGCGACTCCCACTGTAGCATAGTCGGTTGAGATGGGGTGTGGCCTTACCCTCCTGAGTGAGGGGGCAATAGCGAGGCTGAGTTTGACTAGCTTGTGAATGGGTCCGCTACCGTCAAGCCTTATTGGTGATTGGCTATCCATAAGCGGGTAGTGAGGTCTCTTACGCTCGTTAGATTGTGCGACTAGGAGAGCGGCAGTCGGCTGGCAGTGTATTTGACCCCGGTGGTTTTCCTAGAGTGGAACTATATGGATATGTGGACTGGATATGAGGACTAGCATGATCGCATTTGCACTTGCATATGGCATTGGCTATGTAGGCCTCTTGTGCATTGCCTTGGTATGGTGCCCAGTACTCATATGTTGCATAGCATAGCCTTGGCACGGCTTACTGCATTCATATTTGGTATAGCATAGCCTTAGTATGGATGTTGGTATTGATGGTATTCATAATTGATGCCGCATTTCTGCATTATCTGATATTGCTTTCCCAGCACTGGTATTACACACACTTACACCGCCCTTTAAGCTTTCTATAAGCTTATGCGTGATTGATGCATGCAGGAGATTCTAGGCAGCAGCTGTAGCTGAGGAGGAGCGTTGGAGCGTGGCAAAAACCTTTTGGAGATCTCCCTTATTCTGTTTATGTATTTCTCTTTGAGCCTTGTACCTTATAAAAGTTTAAATTCTTAGTGGATTTTGTAATGGTGTTCCTGTGCTTATTATCTGTGGTTACATTGTTATGATCTTGGGTATGCTCTTTATGGATCAGATTATATTATAAAAATCCTACCTCATGGGATCCCAGGATCGGAACCTGGTGAATGGATGCCAGGAGCCGAGAACGGGGTACTACGGAGGCTGTCGGCGCTGGAATCATCTATCGGGATTCTTGTGAGTTCCGGTCAGCAAGTCTAGGGCGTGACACTTCACCTCTTAGCCCTAGCTAAGAGGTTTAGCCAACCATGGACATGATTGAACTACAATCTCTTAAGAAAAGCATAAAAACAACTAAGAAAGAAGAAGAAAGACTCTTGGCGGCAGCTCTTCATGCTTTTGTTTTACTCCTTAAACCCTAGAAGATGCCTAGGAACATCCTAACAACTCCTATTTATAGTTGGGGAACTCTAACTTTCGCACCGAGTTGAAAAAAATCTAGAAACTGCCTCAAATTTACGTAGTCCATGCAAAATCTATGTAACTTATACGAGTTGAAGTTAACCTTCAATGAGTCGAGGATTGCGTGAATTTAAAAGATAATGTTGCTGGAGTTCGAGCAGCAGTTTCTTCGACTAGTCGAGGCAGAGCTTAGGCTGGTCGAAGCAGGGGTTAGGCTAGTCGAGAATCACTTGGTTTTCTTGGATCTTTGGCATGTGAATTCTTCAATCTTAGCCTCCTAAGATCCATCCTTTACTTTGGTGATTCTTGAGCATCAAATCCATGCTTTTAACATTCTTTTCAATCCAACTTCTCAAATTCACCTTGCAATACAAACATGTATAAAATATACCGTTAAGCAGTATCATGTGCATAAAACCATGATATAAGCAGGGGAAAATATGCAATATTTGACACTCAACATAATCTCTACACAGTAAAAGCAAGTGATCAGTAGCAAAAGAAACAAGAACTTCCGAACTCCCAAAGAAATCACCTAAATATACCTCGTATAGATGGGGCAAGGCATGACCGGCAGAGGAGGTCGGGAGTAATTAACAGTTTTCAAAATCTCGCCAAAGCCTCCACCTACTTCACGTGAGCGATCCGATTGAGCTTTAAGTTGGTCACTAAGGCTGAATGCTTAGGCAAAACTGTCAAAGACCACTACAGTTAGAAGAAAAACAAGAATGTAAACTAAAAGAAAACAGTAGTTCGGATATACCCGACCTGGGTGGGCAAAGCAAGTCGGAACTAGAGGTCGCAGCCTGGAAGTCGTCGGAGCCTCCCAATCCCCTGACACCCAAAACTATTTATTCTTCTAATTTTTATTAGAGGTTGAGACGTCAGTGATGATGCCCTTGTCCTTCTTCGACCAGGATGAAAAATAGTACTAACCATCATGCAAATGGTTGGCCTTCACCTGGTACATATGAAAGAATTCATCCGTGGTCAGCTTGGGTTGTCCAAGCTAAAATCACAAAATGAAGGCCCCCACCAAAGCCCTCCATACATTTGGAAATATCTGGCCAAGGGCCAGCTTTAGGCGTGAGATGACCTCCCTAAGATGCGAGAAAGAGAAAGCCTCAGGACACACTGCAAGGTGACCAAATACACTGCCACCTTGCCCTCCCTAGGATCACTTGGAATTTTGCCAAGTGCGGGAGCTTAGAGTACCACTAAATTTGGTATGTGGTACTTTGACCTAATCTGCACCAGGTAGGATTCCTTCAGACTCGACCTAACTGGACCGATCTTCTCAGACTCCATTGAAGACGGGGTTACCTCTTCCCTTGCCACAGCTGACTCCTCCTCAACTCCTGCAGGCTGTCAGAGATGCATCCCTTGCCTTCAGAACGGGCATGATCTCCCTGTCGCTCATCATCATGATTGGAGATGGCAGATTGCGTAGAGCTTCTTCTAACCAGTTCCAATCCCCTTCTTAATATTGCCCTGGAACACTGCGGGCTCATCCAAGTTGTCCGACAAATCAGACATTTTTAGCTGGAAATATGGAAACAAGAAAAGAAATGAAAGAGAAGGGGAAAAGGAGGATATTAGAAAAGTAAAGCTTGCTGAAAAGAATGGATTCCGACTTACTAGAAATGGCCAAGAATGGTGGGCAGCAGAAGCAAAGAGAGGCAGCGAAAGAAAATGGGGCATCCCCCTTTTATAGGGAACTCGTCCACACATTAATGACCGCCCGCATTTAATGCGGTAGCCAAAAAGGCTCCTCGACGCCCGTGTGTGTCCATGTGGAGCTCCCCCACTCAATGAACGACTCAACTTCCCAGAAGACACCACGCATCCGCGCCCCATAAGTTAGGAGCCGAATAGGTGCCTTGCCAGCGCATGTGATCTCGAGCCAGAGTA
Source organism: Magnolia sinica (assembly GCF_029962835.1). Taxonomy (NCBI): domain Eukaryota; kingdom Viridiplantae; phylum Streptophyta; class Magnoliopsida; order Magnoliales; family Magnoliaceae; genus Magnolia; species Magnolia sinica. The sequence goes on along the minus strand of NC_080575.1, from coordinate 64,075,929 downwards.
TGTTACCTCGAGTGCGTCATACCATAATTATGGATCTGCTTTGATCCCCGCACCTACTGCCTTATTCACCATTAATGACGAGCAAGCTCGATACCTATGCACAAGACAATCCAACCTCACCAAACCAACTTATTTCCCGAGCCTACCGCGCAAGCTCGAAAGTAAGGGGGCTACTGTTTTGGGTAAAAATGGATTGGCCAAGGAGAGGAGGCCAGCTCAGACATCTGTGCTTGTCACATGATCCACCAATGCCAATCATGACCAAGGAGGTCCTCAACAGCCATAAAGTAGTACACTGCTTGGTAAACCACCTATTCCTCGAGCTCAACCATTAGAAGAAATATCTCCACTTTCACGGTCCTATCCATTTCCAAGTTGTTGCTCAGATTATCTCTTGGTAAGGGCTCTCGAGGTATGACTCCGTGCAGGGCAAGATCCCAAGCTGCTACACTCAAAGAGACCTTGCATCGCATCATAGGATGAAAAGGATGGTCATCCCCAATTTCGTCTATATTCTACTAAAGGATCTCGATCTCAGTGCTCGAATATGATTTCTAAGGGCAGGTCAGCAGGTGGTGATCTGCTCAACGTTAAAGGAAAACTCGACCACGACTCACAAAAGAATCTACAATATGTATCTATTCGAGATCTCAAAAGATAATCACGACATGCTTGGGATATGATTCCCTCTACAATTCGCGCCTACTAATTAGGAATATTGTTATCTACGCAATCGCACCCATAAGGGTATAAATAGGAGCCCTTAAATGGTGAAAGGTACATAACTCTATGCATAAATCATACCCAAAAACCATATGTTTCACTCGACCTAGTTTTCCTGTTTGACTTTGGCATCGGAGGGTCCCCTGCTGCGTCAGGGTCTCCTTTGTCTTCTTCGTATGCAGGTATTCGAAGGTCCAATGAGGGTTAACTAGATTTCTGCATCAACACAAAATATCCAAGAAAACTAAGTGTAAAGAGAGAGATAAGAATGGCTGAATCACAAAAGCTACAAAATAATAAACAGACTGTTCGGTCCAACCTACGGTTGATTCGGTCCACCGAATGTGCACAAAACAGTCCAATAAGAAACTGTGACTTTTATAGTTAATTCATCACGACATTCGGTCTGACTGAAGCTAGGTTTGGTATGACCTAAGACAAACAGAGACTTCAGATATAAATCAGAGAAATTCAGCTTCAATCAAGAGTTAATTCGGTGTGACCGAAGGTTATGTTCGGTGCAACTAAAGCTTAACGTCGGCTGCAGCCGAAGCATAACCAAAGTGTGAAGGTTGAAGTCGGTGCAGATTTTCCTATTTAAAGGGGTGTTTTAATATTTATTATATACGAATTATGGTAGAAGGTGTAGAGCAAGGAGTTGTGGAGCCTTCATAGTGTTTTCTTTCTTCTCCAATTCTTTAGTTCTAATTAGTTTTTATATTTTTCTTTTGGAGTTTTAGTTCAATCATGTCTATGATTGATTATCTTCTTAGTTAGGGCTAAAGAGGGGAAGATTGTAATTATTTTTAATACTTATTTTACTTTGATTCAAGTATTTGATTTGAATGTTAAACAAATTTATTAATATTTAGCTTGAATAAAGATATATCTTTAATTTACTTTGATCCATTATCGACTCCGAGCACATTGGATGTTTAGGAAAGATAAGAACAATTTCTTAACTATTTTGTAAGGGATTGATCTGTAAAATCTATTGATTTATCGTAGACTACGAGCACGATATATGCTTTAAATTCCCTACGATCAATACTTTGGTGCATGATGTGGGAACCGATTCAAATTAAGTTCAAATGTGTTTTGAGTTTATGAATGAAGATTTAATCACTTTATTATCCAGCTGGATAGGATAGGACTTCGATTCTAGTTGAGTTATATAATTGAATCAAATGAATTTGCATTAAGATATAGCTATAAGTGGATCTTTGGTGCTATATTATTTTATCCTTAACAGTTTCTTTCACAATTACTCCTTAGAGCAAATTCCAGTAGTTAGTTTATTTCTAATTCTAATTCTAAGTGTTTCAGAAATCACATATTACAAGTCTCTGTGGGTACGACCTCGATCTCACTGAGATATTACTACATCGCAACCCCGTACTTAGAGTTGTCAACCCTTGGGTTCGATCATACCCCATTTGCGGAAACCTCCTCCTTTTGCAAGAGCATCCAAATGGGCCCTAAGATGATATATAAGGTGATACCATAATCTAATAAAGGCTAATTTGGCCATTAAAATATAAATATACCTGAATAAGATTGAAAATTAATATTGAATGGAATGGAACAATATGTTAGCCCCACACAACTAGGTCACCGTGCCAAGTCGTGGTGGTTGAACAACATAAACCTTTGTATCATAGGCATGAACATGGAAGATTAGGACAAAAAATTATTATTTTTTTAATCCCTTTTCAACCTTTCAAATCTCGTAATCATCCTTTCTACCTGATTTTCTAGGTCTCACACATAAACTAGTTGGACGACAGCGATATCTTCCTAACTAGCTGGTAAGAATAATCATATCAAGTATCTGGAATATCGGGTGCATTAAGAAATTGGCCCACCAAGAAAAAATACCAGACACGAAAATCAGATGGATCTACTAATCATGCGGTCCAAACCATAGAGAACAATGTCCAGACCCCTCATTAGTGGAATTAGCTCGAACACTGCGCTGCCCTATTTTTGTATTTTGTGGTGGGTTTATCTTTGGCGGGCTTGGATATCATCTGAATGGAGAATTGATCATCACTTAAAAACGCATCTTGTGGCTAGAGATACTACCCAGTACCGGAAATTGCAGGGAAGCGGATGGGAGAAATTTACCACTGTACGACCCATTTGTGGCCCATTTACCTCATGAAGCCCACTTCTTCTTTACCTCACCGGAATTACGGACTACTTGCCAGAGGTCGAAAATGCCCCTACTTTTTCCTTCAAGCGGATCGGCTGGTGCTGGAAGATGAGCGCTGACGCTCCTCGAACTCCTGAGTTGTACGAACGGTTCAAAAGATATCGAAGTTACATGGCCCCACAATTATGTATTTATTATATCCACAACGTTCACCCATGTTTCGGCATCATTTCGGAGCATTATTCAAAAAAGCAAAATCATATCCAAAGATCGACTGGACCACACCACAAAGAGCAGTGGGAAAATTGATTTTCACCGTTAAAAATTTTGTAGGGCCCACCATAACATTTATTTTCCATCCAATCTATTCATAAGGTCACAAAGACCTGGACGAAGTGTAAAAACGAATTTCATAATGATCCAAAACTTCTGTAACCCCTAAAAGGGTGTCAATGGTAGACGTCCAACTCTCCACTGCCTTTTACAGTGTGGTCCACTTGATAGTTACATCTGTCTTATTTTTTGTCTCAAGCCTTAATATGAGATCACCAAATAGATGGACAGTTTGGATATAACACATACCTCATGATGGGACCCACAAAAGAAACGAAAATTCCACGGTAGAAAAAAAAAAAAAAGGAGGGCCAGACTCTGTTTTTCTTTTTCTTTTTCTTTTTCTTTTTTTAATTTATACTTTTACAAAGAGAACATTTTCCCTCTTACATTTTTCTATAATAGATAATTATGTAAATATGTATATACATATATATATATATATATAAATATTTTTCTATGTTTTAATTCATTTCTTTATCTATTGATTTAACAAGCATATCTCCTAAATTAGAATGAGTTACTTAACGTAACACATATGATTTTGGGGTAGGAGAAGCTAATTTAGCGAACCAACCTAGTTATTTTCCAAGATTCCATCAGGTCGATGGTCGAAAATCCATTTCATTCACTTCGCAGTCAATTTCATTCACTCCGCGGTCAATTTCATTCACTTCACGGTCAATTTCAATCAATTCGCGGTAAATTTCATTAACTTCGCGATCAATTCCATGTATTTCGCGATGAATTCCGGCTAATTTTCTAAACTTCACGGTCAATTCCATGTATTTCACAGTCAATCCCGACGATTCCCCATCACTTCACGGTCAATTCCATGCATTTCACAGTCAATTGCCGTCATTTCACAGTCAATTCCATACATTTTACGGTTAATTTCGGCGATTCCCCTTCACTTCATGGTCAATTTAATGCATTTCACGGTCAATTCCCTTCACTTCACGGTCAATTCCATGCATGTCACAGTCAATTCCCTTCATTTCATGGTCAATTTCAAGCATTTCACGGTCAATTCCGACGATTCCCCTTCACTTCATGGTCAATTCCATGCATTTCATAGTCAATCACGGGAAATGACCGTGAAATGCATAGAAATGACCGTGAAGTGAAGCGAATTGACCATAAAATGCATTGAATTGACCGTGAAGTGAAAGGGAATCACGGGGATTGACCATGAAATAAATGGAAATGACCGTGAAGTGAAGGGAATTGACCGTGAAATGCATGGAATTGGCTGTGAAGTGAAGGGGAATCACTGAAATTGACTATGAAATGCATGAAATTGACCGTGAAATGAAGGGAATTGACCGTGAATTGCATGGAATTGACTATGAAGTGAACTAAGTGTCCGTGAAATGCAATGAATCGACCGTGAAGTGAAAGGGAATCGCCGAGATTGACCGTGAAATGAATGGAAATGACCGTGAAGTGAAGGGAATCGACCGTGAAATGCACGGAATTGACCGTGAAATGAATGGAAATGACCTTGAAGTGAAGGGAATTGACCATGAAATGCATGGAATTGACTGTCACGCCCCAAACCCGAGGACGGACAGCTTCCGTGATGCCCCGAATTCGGCACTCAACTTCCATAAACCAAGTCCCGAGTTCGGCGCACCACAAGGAAGATTTTTGACTGAAATTTTTTATTTATTTATTTATATACATAGTAATACCTGAGCACGAAGATCCATGATCAAACTACCAAGCAACACTCTCCATCATAAGTCACGATGGTTATAAGTATAATGCTTTACAAAAGATACGTAACGTCAACATTGCCAAATCGAAGAATAGATGCAATGCATCGAGAAAGCTAAGTCTTCCAAGCTACTCCAACCCTGAAAAAAATAGGAAATAGGAGGCTTAGGCAAAAAGCCTAGTGAGTACATACGTGTGTGCAGTGTGTCCTACATGCAGGCAAGATAAATATGCTGCAAGGAAATCATACCACAGCCATAACTATATTACATGCATCCGTAATCATATCATCATCATCATATTGTCATGCCATAATTATACAATATCGGAAATACTGACAAGTCTATGAGTCATACAATATCAGAGTACGCAATATAAATCAGTATGTAAATGAGGTGTTATAAAGAGCCAAATATCAGATGTCGAGAATGCAATGCAATATGTGGTGCGAATGAAATGACTGTGCTGGAGTGAAGTCGGGATGGTAGTACGTAGTATCGCAGACTATGGGGTCTATCACAAGGGACTTCTATCCAAAATAGTCTCATACCTAATTTGGATAGTCAGACTCAATGTGATAAACTCCTGATCTCAGGTTAGTCGCGCGCCCCAACCGAAATCCTGGCCATTGTGAAGGTACACACAACAAATAGTTGCGCACCACCAGCCCGAGTGAATAGTGAATGAATGAATGAATGAGTATGCAACTCCTGCTCAATAAGTCCACATATTAGTATAGTTTATCTCTGGGATCATCACCGGGGTTTAGTACACTCCAAATGGCACTGTCTCTCTCCCAGCAGCACAGTCCAAGTGAGCGTAAGAAACCTCACTATCCGCCTGGCCAATAGTCTGCCAATACCTATCCGGCACATCGATAGCGGACCCATTTACGAGCTGGTCAAACTCAGCCTAGTAATGCCCCCTACCCTCGGGCGGATAAGGCCACACCCCCTCCCAACCGACCACAACACAGTGGGAGACGCGGCCTCCTGGTATTCGGCACTCGGGCGCTCATGTATCCACTTGGTCTCGACGTTGGGGCGTCTCCTGTCCTCGAAGGTTTAGGGATTTTCACCCAGGGACATCTATGGTGCCCGTATGCTAGAACCAAATATTTTTGGTGTCCCATCTGGCCATCCACGATATGCCTGTGGAGGCTACGGCCCTGATATCGCTAGGGCACACAATGCAAGATGCATGAGTCATACAATACAGTCATGTATCAATCCTGCGCATACCATGCACTCATGTGAGATAACCTCCGCCTATCAGGGAGTCTCATAACAATCTGTCCAATGACATATGCAATGGTCAACCACATCTCATAACAAACATGCAGATGATGCGTATGGGCATGTATGATAATGTTGTGCTGTCACATACTCATAATCTGTATCAATAACCGGCCTCAACAATCGGCTTCGACAATGTGGACATTTAACCAACATTGCCTCCAAGGAATGGCCCACATAAATATCAATACATACATCATGGTGAAATCACACCACATCGGTCCTCAGATACATTGCTTCGGGTCTCACACAAGGGCCGCACATTCATCGCATTGGGCCTCACTCATGGGCCGCATATACATCACATTGGGCCGTATCATATGTGCACTACACATCGCAATGGGCCTTGGCTCATGGGCCATGAATACACCACATCAGGCTGCACGACCCATGGGCTTCAAATACTCAAGAGGTGAGCCCTACACACGAGCCTCAAATACATCACAATGAGCCACAACCCATGGGCCTAAAATATATCTCAATGAGCCACGCCCATGAGTCTCAAATACATCACATTGGGCTTCGCCCATGGGCCTCGAATACATTGCAAGTGGCCTCAAATCTGTTTCACAGGTAGACCACATACCTGGGCCTAATACACATCACTATGGGCCGCATCACATGGGCCGAAAATACATCACAATGAGCTTCATCATATGGACCGGAAATATATCTCAATGGGAATTGCCCATAGCCCACAAATACATGGCTACACCAATTATGATAAGTCTTATACTACAACCACTTCACACGTCACATAGATAATGACTCATATTCGGTGTCACCTGGTTAAGGGCCGAGAGCCACATTTCATCATACCATTTATAGTTAAAGATCACATTGTATAAAAAATCCAGGATCTTGATAGCATTAGCTTTGGTAATATAACCCTAAATCATATTCGATTTAGTGTACAACTTGGTCATGTGTGATTCAAGTGGTGGTATCTATGTCGATAAGTACAAACCTACGTTGTTGAATGGTCATCAATGCCACTTGATTTCATAAGGTTAGGTGGCCTTGTATGTACTTCATATTCACACAGTTAGATGACTACATATACTACATGTTCTCCACCATTGCCTATGATTAGGTGGCTATACATACATCAAATACCCACATGATCAATGGGCCAAACAGGTAATATCACACCCTCACTCCACTAGAGTTTATATATTTGTTATAATTAAACATGTTTTTAAGGGTTTAAACACAAGTATCATGATCCTATTACTTAGGGCCCGCACTCTAACCAAAGTGTCAAGTGATCAAGGGATGTCCACAATCAGCCCATTTAAAGGATTAATCATCATTACTTCGAAACTTATAATACCAGTTCGTCATACATTCCACACATTGAAATTACAAACTCTTATCGAAGAGGCCCAATGGTTAGCCCAAACAAGGCTATCACTGATGGGCCCACATGGCGTTCACTCAAAATGGGCCTTAACATTCTTGGGCTCACATATCAATGGAATTCATAATGGGTCCTATGCAGTAGAGTCCATGGGGATTTCTCATGAGGTTGAGTTGTGTGTGACCCACCTACGACTTAGGTCTGCTTTGATTTTAGTCCAAGTCCTAAAATGATATGAGGAAGTGGATGGTCTGCGTGGATAAAATAGATACACCATGATGGCCTTAGGTTGGATTCAATAGTTAAGTCCTTATTCTCACAGCCTTGTATTGTGTGGTCCAATTCAGGTTGGATTGACTGATCTTTGGGACAATGCCCTAGAGGGGACCCGATACATGGGCTAGATGGGTTGAATATTTAATGCATCATTAGGATGCCCCATAACAATTTTTTTTTTGTGATGAGAGTTCAATTTACATTATTTCATAATGAACGGCTATCTAATCATTGGATGGGCCTGAGTCTTGGTAACATACCATCAAAGGGGTTGATAAAATAAATAAACGATGAGGATCTTGAATATAAATCATGTCATAACCATGGTGGATTAAGTGGCATAACACCTACATCAAAGTGAGCCATACCACACACAAGTTGAGAGGGTTACCCTCTCTTAAATATTCATAATTATTTATTGGGCCCGCAGAGGTATGGTTCATAAATCCAGCCCATCCATTATGTGTCCCACTTGGTTGAGGGGTCAGACCAAGTTTCAGATACATCCAAATTTCAGGTGGACCTAACACATGATTTTACATGCTCGAGCTTCGAGTTTTACGAATGGTTCAAGGAGATCAAAGTTACATGTGTGCTACAGTGATGTATTTATTATACCTACACCGTTCATCTATTTTTTAGAGATCATTTTAGAAAATTATCCAAAAATGAATCATAACCAAAAATTATCAGGACCTCTCCTCAATTAGCAATTAGGATAATGATTTCACCGTTAAACCATTAATCGGGCCCACCATAACATTTATTTCCCACCCAATCTGTTCATAAGGTCACAAAGACCTGAATTAAGGGGAAAAACAAATTTCATACTGCTCCAAAATTTCTGACCCAAAAAGGGTTCCAATGGTTTATGTTCAATCCTGCCACTTTTGTAGTGTGGCCCACTTGATAGTTAGATCTATCTTATTTTATTTTATTATTTTTTTTCTCAAGCCTTAAGACAAACTTGTCAAATGGATGGACGGTTTGGATATAACACATACCTCATGATCAGATTGATCCAAATCTTTTCATTTTTTTTTGTAATTATTATTTGTTATTAATATTTTTTTATGGTGTGGGCCGCCTGAGTTCTGTGTACGGCTGAAATTTGGAAGTGGCCCATTTTTAAACGGGACCCATTAAATGCATGGTACTGATGTTCGACATGCATCAACGTGGGGCCTGTGATGGGGCCCACTTTCCTCCAGCGTCAGCAGCAGACGCTGCTTGACGGCATATATATTATTTTTATTTTTTATTTTTTTGTTTTCAAATATGGGGCCCACAACAGGACGATCCAGTCCAACTGTTGTGTGTGTCCCTCGTGGTTGATGGGTCAGTCCAAGTTTCAGATGCATCCAAATTTCAGGTGGTGTCCAAAAAGTGTTTTTATATGTTTTAGCCATGTCTGCACATTATTTTAGATGGTGTGGGCCACCTAAGTTCTTTGTACTGTTAATTTTTGGCATGACCCATTTTTAAGAGGGGACCCATCAAATTCACGGTGCTGATGTTCGACATACATCAAGTTAAGGCCTGTGGTGGGGCCACCTCTTTCCAGCATCAACAGAGACGCTGCATGTAGCGTCAGATAGTTGTTTTGTTTTGTTTTTTTTTCTTTTATTTTTTTTTTGTTCTCATATATGGGGCCCACAACAGGACGATCCAATCCATCTGTTGTGTGTGTTCCACATGGTGGAGCGTCCAATCCAAGTTTCAAATGCATAAAAATTTCAATTGGGCCCCAGCAAGTACTTTCATATGTTTTAGTATGTCTTCACATGATTTTTGATGGTGTGGCCTACCAGAGAAATGGATTGGCTTCATTTTTTGGTTCAACGCCTAAAATGATCTGAAAAATTGAATGGACAGCGTGGATTTAATACATACATCATGGGTGGGGCCCATTGTGGACCCACACCTCTTCCCTTCTTTTTCTTTCAAACGGCGGGATGCCTGCCTTCTTTTTTTTTTCTTTGGGGTGTATCCACGTGTGCATGTGTGAGTGTGTGGCTAACCAAATTGCCATACTTGAACAGTTTAGATGACTACAAAATTCTGGTGGGGCCCACTATCAATGGGTCCCACATAAAGCCTATAATAAATTATTATTTATTATTATTATTATTATTATTTTTTCCATGCATCCATACCATTAATCACATCCTTATCATCATATCATCATAAGTATTAATTATTATTATTTATATGTACTCTCTTATGTATCCACACCATTGATCACATCATTATTCTCAAATCATTTCCACTAATAATCATACAAATAATTAAAAAAAACAAACAAACCAAGAGTGGAGTGGGTGTACTCACCTTGATGAATTAGATGCATGGTTGAGATGTATGGAAGGGATGGAATTGATGGTTGAGATGGATGAAAGGTATGGGATTGATGGAGTTGATGGCCCACCAAGATCACTCCTCTCTCTCTCTCTCTCTCTCTCTCTCTCTCTCTTTCTTATGGAAAAATGGTGAAATGCTAAGGGATGGAGGGGTATTTATAAAAAAAAAGATAAAATTTTGGTTAAGTTAAGCTAATGTGATTAATATTAGCTTAGGCTAGGATTATGGTACTTAATTCATGCTTTGCAATTAATGGTGGATTAAAGGAGCATGGGATGGCATGGTGTGGTGATGTCATGCATAGTGTATGGCATGGAGAAAGGTTGACTTTTATGCACATGAGAGAGAAGAGGTATGGGTATGTGACATCACACACATGGGTAGAGATTCTCTCACCCATGTGTGGCATGTACATGTGTGCTTGACATGTGTGGAATAAAATACATGGTGCCATACGCACATGATACACTTATTATTCTTTACGGCGTATCTCACTAACGGAGTATCATACCGACGCATGGGTGGTACCTCCACGATCGCAGCGATGGGGCGATCGATATGAGATAGGTTTCAAGGTCTTGGGGTTTCGGTCAGTTAGGTGTGTACTATGAATGATCAATCCATGTCTAGCTAAGGGCTTCAATCATCATAAGCATGAAAAATAGTACCAAATGGACCAGGTGTTACATTGACCATGAAGTGAAGGGGATTAACCATGAAATGAATTGAATTGACCGTGAAGTGAAGAGAAATCACCGAAACTGACTGTGAAATGCATGAAATTGACCATGAAAAGAAGGGAATTGACCGTGAAATGCACGAAATTAACCGTGAAGTGAAGGGAATTGACTATGAAATGCATGGAATTAACCGAGAAGTGAAGGGGAATCGTCAGGATTTACCGTGAAAGGCAATTGACCATGAAGTAAAGGGAATTGACCGTGAAATGCACGGAATTGACCACAAAATGAAGGGAATTTACCGTGAATACATTTCATGGTCAATTCCAGCGATTCCCCTTCCCTTCATAGTCAATTAAATTCATTTCACGGTCAATTTCCTTCACTTCACGGTCAATTCCATCCATTTCATGGTCAATTCCCATCACTTCAAGGTCAATTCCATGCATTTCACGGTCAATTCCCTTCATTTCATGGTCAATTCCATTCATTTCACTATCAATTTCGTGTATTTCAAGGTCGATTCCCTTCACTTCACAGTCCTTTCCATTCATTTTACGGTCAATCCCGGCGATTCCCTTTCACTTCACGGTCGATTCAATGCATTTCACGGTCAATTCCCTTCACTTCACAGTTAATTTCGTGCATTTCATGGTCAATTCCCTTCATTTCATGGTCAATTTCATGCATTTCATGGTCAATCTTGACGATTCCCCTTCTCTTCACGGTCAATTCCTTCACTTCATGGTCAATTCCATGCATTTCACTGTCAATTCCCTTCATTTCACGGTCAATTCCATGCATTTCATGGTCAATCCCGATGATTCCCCTTCTTTTCACGATCAATTCCCTTCACTTCACGGTCAATTTCGTGCATTTCACGATCAATTTTCTTCATTTCACGGTCAATTTCATGCATTTCACGATCAATTCTGGTGATTCCCCTTTACTTCATAGTCAATTCAATGCATTTCATGATCAATTCCCTTCACTTCACGGCCAATTCCATTCATTTCACGGTCAATTTCATGCATTTCACGGTCAATTCCGGCGATTCCCCTTACTTCACGGTAAGTTCAATTCATTTCACTGTCAATTCCCTTCACTTCACGGTCAATTCCATGCATTTCACGACCAATTCCCTTCATTTCACGGTTAATTCCATGCATTTCACGGTCAATCCCGGCGATTCCCTTCACTTCACGGTCAATTCAATGCATTTCACAATCAATTCCATTCACGGTCAATTTCATGCATTTCACGGTCAATTCCCTTCATTTCACGGTCAATTTCATGCAATTCACGGTCAGTTCAGGTGATTCCCCTCTACTTCACGGTCAATTCAATGCATTTCACGATCAATTCCCTTTACTCCACGGTCAATTTCGTGCATTTCACAGTCTATTCCCTTCATTTTACGGTCAATTTCAAGCATTTTACGGTCAATTCCGGCGATTCACTTTCACTTCACGGTCAATTCCATGAATTTCACAGTCAATTTTCTTCACTTCACGGTCATTTCCATTCATTTCACGGTCAACTCCCTTCACTTCACGATCAATTCCATGCATTTCACGGTCGAACCTGGCAATTCCCCTTCACTTCACTATCAATTCCATGCATTTCACGGTAAATTCCATTCACCTCACGGTCAATTCCATGCATTTCATGGTCAATTCTGGCGATTCCCTTTACTCCACGATCAATTCAATGCACATAGTCAATTCCCTTCACTTTATGGCCAATTCTGTACATTTCACAGTCAATTCCCTTCATTTCAAGGTCAATTTCATGTATTTCACAGTCAATTCCCACGATTACCCTTCCCTTCATAGTCAATTCAATGCATTTCACGGTTAATTCCCTTCACTTCATGGTCAATTCCATACATTTCGCAGTCAGTTCCCTTCATTTCACGGTCTATTTCATGCATTTCACGGTCAATTCCGGCGATTCCCCTTCACTTCACAGTCAATTCCATGCATTTCACGGTCAATCACCGGAATTGACCGTGAAATGCATGGATATGACTGTGAAGTGAAGCAAATTGACCCTGAAATGCATTGAATTAACCATGAAGTGAAAGCGAATCGCTGGGATTGACTGTGAAATGGATGGAAATGACAGTGAAGTGAAGGGAATTGACCATGAAATGCATGGAATTGACTATGAAGTGAAGGGGATTGACTGTGAAATGAATTGAATTGACCGTGAAGTGAAGGGGAATCGCTAGAATTGACCGTGAAATGCATGAAATTGACTGTGAAATGATGTGAATTGACCGTGAAATGCACGAAATTGACCGTGAAGTGAAGGGAATTGACTGTGAAAATCATTGAATTGACCGTGAAGTGAAAGGGAATCGCTGGGATTGACTGTGAAATGAATCGAAATGACCATGAACTGAAGGGAATCGGCCGTGGAATGCACGGAATTAACCATGAAATGAATGGAAATGACCATGAAGTGAAGGGAATTGACCATGAAATGCATGCAATTGACCGTGAAGTGAAGGTCATTGACCGTGAAATGAATTGAATTGACCGTGAAGTGAAGGGGAATCACCGGAATTGACCGTGAAATGCATGGAATTGACAATGTAATGAACGAAATTGATTGTGAAATGCATGGAATTGACCATAAAGTGAAGGGAATTGACCGTGAAATGCATGGAATTGATTGTGAAGTGAAGGGGAATTGTCGCGATTGATCGTGAAATGCACGGAATTGACCGTGAAGTGCAGGGAATTAACCATGAAATGCACGAAATTGACCGTGAAATGAAGGGAATTGACCGTGAATGCATTTCATGGTCATTTCTGGCGACTCCCTTTCAGTTCACGGTGAATTCAATTCATTTCTTGGTCAATTCATTTCACTTCAAGGTCAATTTTAAGCATTTCATAGTCAATTCCCTTCACTTCACAGTCAATTCCTTGCATTTCACTGTTAATTCCCTCCATTTCATGGTCAATTCCATGCATTTCATGGTCAATCCTAACGATTTCCCTTCTCTTCACGGTCAATTCCATGCATTTCATGGTCAATTCCCTTCACTTCACGATCAATTCCCTTCATTCCGTGGTCAATTCCATGCATTTCACGGTCAATCCCGGCGATTCCCCTTCACTTCACGGTCAATTTGATGCATTTCACAGTCAATTCACTTCACTTCACGGTCAATTCCATGCATTTCATGGTCAATTCCGTTCATTTCATGGTCAATTTCATGCATTTCACGGTCAATCCCGGCGATTCCCCTTTACTCCCTGGTCAATTCAATGCATTTCACGATCAATTCTCTTCACTTCACGGTCAGTTCCGTGTATTTTAGGGTCAATTCCCATCATTTCACGGTCAGTTTCATGTATTTTGTGGTCAATTCCGGTGATTCCCTTTCACTTCATGGTCAATTCCATGCATTTCACGGTCAATTTCCTTTACTACACGGTCATTTCCATTCATTTCACGGTCAACTCCCTTTATTTCACGGTCAATCCCAGTGATTCCCCTTCACTTCATGGTCAATTCCATGCATTTCACGATAAATTCCCTTCACTTCATAGTTAATTCCATGCATTTCACAGTCAATTCCGGTGATTCCTCTTTCTTTACTTCACGGTCAATTCTATGCCTTTCACGGTCAATTTCGTTCACTTCACAGTAATTTCGTGCATTTCACAATCAATTCCCTTCATTTCACGATCAATTCCCTTCACTTCATTTCAGGGTCAATTCCCTTCACTTCATGGTCAATTCTGTGCATTTCACGGTCAATTCCCTTCACTTCACGGTCAATTCCATTCATTTCATGGTCAATTCCATGCATTTCACGGTCAATCCCGGCGATTCCCATCACTTCATAGTCAATTCAATGCATTTCAAGGTCAATTCCCTTCATTTCATGGTCAATTGCTTGTACTTCACGATCAATTTCCTTCATTTCACGATCAATTTCTTGCATTTTACGGTCAATTCCATGCATTTCACAGTCAATTCCGGTGATTCTCCTTTACTTCACAGTCAATTCAATGCATTTCACTGCCAATTTCGTTCACTTCACGGACAATTTCGTGCATTTCACGGTCAAATCCCTTCATTTCACGGTCAATTCCAGCTATTCCCCTTCACTTCATGGTCAATTCAATTCATTTCATAGTCAATTCCCTTCACTTCACGGTCAATTTCGTGCATTTCACGGTCAATTCCCTTCACTTCACAGTCAATTCCTTTCCTTTCATGGTCAATTCCATGCATTTCACGGTCAATCCCGGCGAAACCCCTTCACGGTTAATTCAATGCATTTCACGGTCAATTCCGTGCATTTCATAGTCAATTCCCTTCATTTCATTGTCAATTTCATGCCTTTTATGGTCAATTCCGGCGATTCCCTTTCACTTCATGGTCAATTCCGTACATTTCACGATCAATTCCATTCACTTCATGGTCATTTCCATTCATTTCACGGTCAACTCCCTTTATTACATGGTCAATCCAAGCAATTCCCCATCATTTCACTGTCAATTCCATGCATTTCACGATAAATTTCTTTCACTTCACAATTAATTCCATGCATTTCACAGTCAATTCCGGTGATTCCCCTTTACTTCACGGTCATTTCAATGCATTTCACGATCAATTTTGTTCACTTCATGATCAATTTTTTGCATTTCACGGTCAATTCCCTTCATTTCACGGTCAATTCCGGTGATTCCCTTTCACTTCATGTTCAATTCAATTCATTTCATGGTCAATTCCCTTCACTTCACGGTCAATTTCGTGCATTTCACGGTCAATTCCTTCACTTCGCGGTCAATTCCCTTCATTTCACAGTCAATTCCATGCATTTCACGATCAATCCCGGCGATTCCCTTTCACTTCACGGTCAATTCAATGCATTCCACAGTCAATTCCCTTCACTTCATGGTCAATTCCGTGTATTTCATGGTCAATTCCCTTCATTTCACGGTCAATTTCATGTATTTTACGGTCAATTCCGGCGATTCCCTTTCACTTCACGGTTAATTCCATGCATTTCACGGTCATTTCCCTTCACTTCATAGTCAGTTCTATTCATTTCACGGTCAACTCCCCTTATTTTGTAGTCAATTCCATGCATTTCATGGTCAATCCCAGCGATTCCCCTTCACTTCACGGTCAATTTCATGCATTTCATGATAAATTCCCTTCACTTCACGGTCAATTCCATGCATTTCACGTCAATTCCAGTGATTCCCCTTTACTTCACAGTCAATTCAATGCATTTCACTGTTAATTCCGTTCACTTCACGGTCAATTTCGTGCATTTCACGGTCAATTCCCTTCATTTCACGGTCAATTCTAGTGATTCCACTTCACTTCATGGTCAATTCAATTCATTTCATAGTCAATTCCCTTCACTTCACGGTGAATTCCGTGCATTTCATAATCAATTCACTTCATTTCACGGTCAATTCCATGCATTTCACGATCAATCCCAGCGACTCCCCTTCACTTCACGATCAATTCAATGCATTTGATGATCAATTCCCTTCACTTCACGGTCAATTCCGTGCATTTCATGGTCAATTCCCTTCATTTCACCATCAATTTCATGCATTTTATGATCAATTCCGGCGATTACCTTTCACTTTATGGTCAATTCCATACATTTCACGGTCAATTTCCTTCACTTCACGGTCATTTCCATTCATTTCACAGTCAACTCCCTTCACTTCATGGTCAATTCCATGCATTTCATGGTCAATCCCGATGATTCCCCTTCACTTCACGATCAATTCCATGCATTTCACGGTCAATTCCAGCGATTCCCCTTCATTTACGGTCAATTCAATTCATTTCACGGTCAATCCCCTTCACTTCATGGTCAATTCCATGCATTTCACAGTTAATTCCCTTCACTTCACGATCAATTCCACTCATTTCACGATCAATTCCACTCATTTCATGGTCAATCCCCTTCACTTGTAGTGATACCGATACTTCCGGTTATCAACGATATTATCAATATATTATCGACGATATCGATATTGTTTCGGCATCCCTGGCCAGCGAAACTTGTAGCGATATTGATATTTTTGGTTATCAACGCTATTATCGACGGTATCGATATTATTTCCGTATCCCTGGCCAGCGAAACTTGTAGCGATACTGATATTTTCGGTTATTAGTGATATTATCGACGATATCGTTATTGTTTCCGTTTCCTTAGCCAACTAAACTTGTAGCGATACCGATATTTCCAATTATCAGCAATATTATGGACAATATTGATATTATTTCCATATGGAATTGACCGTGACGTGAAGCGGAATCGCTGGAATTGACCGTGAAATGCATGGAAATGACTATGAAGTGAAGGGAATTGACCGTGAAATGCATGGAATTGACCGTGAAGTGAAGGGAATTGACCGTGAAATGTATTAATTGACCCTGAAGCGAAGGGAAATCGCCGGAATTGACCATGAAATGCATGGAATTGACCGTGAAATGAAGGGAATTGACCGTGAAATACATAGAATTGACTGTGAAGTGAAGCAGAATCGCCGGACTTGACTGTGAAATGCATGGAAATGACCGTGAGGTAAGGGGAATTGACTGTGTAATGCATGGAATTGACCGTGAAATACATAAAATTAACCGTGAAGTGAAGTGGAATCGCCGAAATTGGCCATGAAATGCATGGAAATGACCATGAAGTGAAGGGAATTGACCGTGAAATGCATGGAATTGACCATGAAGTGAAGGGAATTGACCGTGAAATACATGGAATTGACTGTGAAGTGAAGCGGAATCGCCGGGATTGACCGTGAAATGCATAAGAATTGATCGTGAAGTAAATGAAATGAATGAAATTGACCGCGAACTAATTGAAATTGACTGCGAAGTGAATGAAATGGATTTTCAACCATCGACCTGATGGAATCTTGGAAAATAAACAGGTTGGTTGGCTAAAGTAGCTTCTCCTACCTCAAAATCATATAGGGTACATCAAGTAACTATTTTTGGTTTAGAAGATATTTTTGTTAAATGAATAAAGAAAGAAATGAAATAAAAAAAAAAAAGAGAAAAAATTTATATGCTTATGTATACATATTTATATAAATATGTATTACAGAAAAATGTAAGTAGAATAAAGTTATCCATGTTAAAAAAAAAAAAAAAAAAAAACGTGCACAGGTAGATGTGGGGCCCACGAAAATCATGAACATTGAGTATGGGGCCCATTCAAAATTATGTGGGGCTTACAATGGGACCCACTCAAATTTTTTTAAAAAAATCGGGCAGCACTACCGCTTGGGCATCCAGAGGTTGGCGGCATTACTGCTGGATCGGCAGTACTGCCACCTAGATTAAACTTTTTTTTTCAATAGCTACAGCTATGGCTGCAGTTATAATCCGTAGCCACAGGGTACTCAGCTTCCAAGCACGAGCCGATCCGCATGAACAAAAAAAGCAGGTGCATTTTCAACCTTTGGCCAGGCGTCCATACAGCTGGGGCTTATTCTCTTGATGTAACGCCCTGAAATTCGGGGGTCGAGCATAACTCAGCTCCCGAGTTCCAAAACATCACTTATGCAACATAATTAATGAATGATGTATGTTGACTGTATTAGCACATAAACATGGGATAGATTAAGCCAAAACACAGATATGATTCAGGGATAAGTGAATAAAGCAAGCGGAAGACTTATAGTAAAATACGTGTACAAGTGTAAGTCCCTGAATTACATATACAACCAGATCATGTAAAAGTGTTATTTATCAAAATTATAAGTACAAGTTACATCATTTCAGTTCCCAAAATAGTAATCCCATAGATCCCGCGCAACAGACCGAGGCTCGCTAGAACCCGTCTAACTGCATATAGGAGAAGGCGGCCTCGTCGTCATCCAGCTCCCGCTCTGCCTCGACGTCGCATCCACATCTGCAACATCGGGGCCTAAGACAGAGTTTGGTGGGTGTGTAACACCGCCCGAAACGTGGGAGTGAGTGATCAACTCGGTGGAACAATAAGGCACTGGTTAATATGTTATCGTTCAATCAAACAGTAATGATAAAGCAGGACAATTAAATAAATCCTAAGTACTCTTATTAATGCAAGTATGAATGCGGTATGATGCGTGCCCTCACGCGTACACCCTCAGCGTCTTCATCTTACGTTACGCATGACATCGCCTCAAAGTGCGCCACATCTACAAAGCACATGCAAATGCGGTGCATGGATATGATTACCAAGTTGTTATTAGTCCAATTCATACAGCAGGATTGGGAAGCTAAGATACCTTCCTCATATCACCATCCAACAGTGATCCATACTAGGGTCGTCAATCCTAGACATCTCATACGATCATATAGTTGAGGTCGTAGCAAAGGGCTCGTCACCAATCAATGCACGCCTTTCATGCCCTTACTACCACAGATCGGCTCGTCACCTCCTTGCGGTATCCAGGTATGCTCGAGGTCACTACAAAGGGCTCGTCACCAATCAATGTAGGCCGACAGCACGAATATAGTGTCCCATACCACCATAATCGGCTCACGAGTTTAGTTGCTCACTGGTCACTACGGGAGGCTCGTCACCCGCGTAGGCCCGACGGCTCGACCACGGTGTCCCATACCACCATGTCGGCTCATGAGTCTTAGCGGATCGGTACCATGGTTATTAGGATTTCACGTAAGTTCGGTACCTAGATTCAAGCAATGGCGTCCATACATGGTTAACATACACGGACAATCGGGTTAGTTGACGAACTCGACTAGCACGAGCGCACGTTGAATTGAACGACATAGAGTGCGCAAACACTCCGCGTGGCCAAACCACGCCGCCAACTCTAATACGACTCGGGTTCGTCTAATGCGTCTCACGTGGCGAAAGCAATCTCAACCACGACCATAGGGTCAATTACCGATTTCTGGACTAAGGCATAGTCCCAAACATCCTACACTACGACAAATATTCATATGGAATGTAAAACAGTAATGGAACAACCACTCAAATCATGGTGCATACACATCTGAAGAATATCATAAATGTAAGCATAGGAATGCTTGAATTTAAATAACTTGGAATGTAAATGCATAAGGGAAATCATGCGCATCCATAGAAGTATTGAGAATCACTTCTCAACGCCTGCATTTAGTGTAATCAGTTACACGTAGATCATTCATGCATTTCTACAAACACTTAGCATTCATGGAACAACATACATGACGTATGTTGAAACACATGCACTTAGACATTTCCTTTTCCCAAGGAGTTGTCATACATGCATCTAGCATACATACATGACCAATAATCATGGCAAGCACAAGTGCGTATTTTATACGTATACGGTACTTTATAAATACACTTAGAATACACAAATCTCAATATAGCACATGCATATCAAGAAAGCAATGCAAACATAACATTTGACATGTGAAATCTCATCCATAACAAGAATAAATCACTAACGGGATTGAAAGCCTTGAAAACCATAACCTATACACTTAAAGTCCGCACCTTAAGCGAAGAAAGAACCGACGAGCTGATTTAGACGAGTTGTCTTCGTCAACGGCGCAAGAATACCCTAAAATAAGGATAGAAATGAGATACAACAACACCAAGTCTAATCTAAGCTCTAACACGGGTTAGGGTTAGGTTAACTTACCCCCAAAGATCTCAGAATCGTCAGAGGAACGATTCAAAGTGAAGGTTCAAAGGTGAAGAAGAACAAGGAAGAATCAAGATGATTCACCAATCAATCTCTCTCACTAACTCTCTCTTTTCCACTCTCTTTCCAAGCTAGGGTTAGAGAAAATTCGTATGGAAATGAGAGCTAGGGTTTAAGGACTAAATATAGGCCTTAAAATGATGGAAATAACCCCGGGTCAAGGTATACTTAGGTTATAACCAAAGTACGCCTTTCTCGATCAACGAAGCACTTCTCGGTGGGCCTATAACCACGAAAGGTCGGACTTAAGCTCATGACCATGGATCTAGGTCGCGAGTTTCGCACCGACCGGCTCTTCAGATCGCCGTGGCGGACCACACTCAATTCACGGTCACGGAAACTCGATCGGGTCCACAAGCACTAGGATATGCCAGGGCCAACCATCCTGATCGGAGGGTGAAATTGGGTCAGAATCCAACGGTCGAATGCTTAAAATCGTCGCGCAAGCGCACGACTCAATTTCATAAAAGCTTATTAAATTCCAACCGTTCTCACACTCTTCACTCCGAACTCAACCAAATCGACCCAGAACATCAGATCGACTTGATTTTCGAGGTGAAGACCAAGCCCAACTCAGTGACCGCAACAGCCTAAGATCATCGCCATCGGACTTTCGACGCGCGGTCTAGGTCCGATCCAGATCTTCCAAAAATTCCCCAGAACAACTGGATTTAGCGATGGATCCCAGATTTCAGAGTAACGTAGCGCTCACTAATCTACACGTTTAGAGCCATGCAGATACAATTTAAAGTGATTGATGCGAATTTCACAAGCAATCAAGTAAAGCGCTAATTACCCCAAAAACAACTACTTAAGGAAAGATTAGCACAAAAATTCCAAGGTCGTTACAATCTACCCCCCTTAAAGAAAATTTCGTCCTCGAAATTCATACCTTCATATAATCCTCGAGGATCAGAGGGTAGGTCTTCCTGACCTCAGATTACCAAGTAGCCACTTCAACGCCATGATGCGACCATAACACCTTCACGAGAGGGATAACCAAGCTACACAGAACCTACTCCTACCTAACCAGAATACGCGTCGGTCGCAGAACATAAGAGGCATCCTCACTTAACTGCACAGGCTCCCAACTAATAATATGCGAAGGATCAGGAACGTACTTCTTCAGCATAGAAACGTGAAATACGTTATGCACGCCCGCAAGAGGTGTGGGCAACGCAAGGCGGTAAGCTACCGCTCCCACTCGATCCAGAACTTGAAATGGACCAATAAATCTCGGCGTCAGCTTCCCCTTCTTACCGAACCGCAAAACTCCCTTCATAGGAGAGACCTTCAGAAAAACATGATCTCCCACTACGAACTCAAGCGGTCGACGCCTCGTATCCGCATAACTCTTCTGCCTGCTCTGCGCTGCTAGAAGTCGACGTCGAATGATGTCAACCTTCTCTGAAGTCACCTGCACCAACTCTGGGCCAAGCAAACTACGCTCACCAATTTCTGCCCAACAATGTGGTGCTCTGCACGGGCGACCATACAACGCCTCGAAGGGAGCCATGCCGATACTCGCCTGGAAACTATTATTATACGCGAACTCTGCATACTTTAGACAATCATCCCAACTGTCTTTGAAATCCAAAACACAAGCTCGCAACATATCCTCCAGGACTTGATTCACGCGCTCCGTCTGCCCATCTGTTTGCGGATGAAACGCGGTACTGAACTTCAGTTTCACACCCATTGCTTCCTGGATACGAGTCCAGAAGATAGATGTAAAACGCGTGTCTCTATCAGACACAATCTCCAGGGGAACTCCATGCAGACGCACTATCTCCTTGATATACAACCTAGCCAACTCGTCTGCAGAGTAAGTGACTCTGATCGGTAAGAAATGCGCCGACTTCGTTAATCGATCGACGATCACCCAAATAGAGTCAAATCCCTTTCTCGTCCTCGGCAACCCAGAAATAAAATCCATAGAGATGAAATCCCACTTCCATTCAGCTATGGGCATGAGCTACATCAACCCAGAAGGTCGGCGATGCTCTGCCTTGACCTGCTGGCACGTGAGACAACGAGAAACAAATTCAGCAATCTGGACCTTCATATTGTCCCACCAATAAGACCTCTTCATATCCTGATACATCTTCGTGCTACCTGGATGCATCGCAAGCTTAGAACTATGGGCTAACTCGAGAACCTCACGTCTCAAGTCAGGGATGTCAGGAACACATAACCGGCCACGAAAACGTAGGCCCCCATCAGAACTAACACTCCAGTCGGAGCTCTCATCTGTACCAACCCGCTGCCTCATCTTCACCAAGAGCTCATCATCTGCCCGAGCTGCAACGATCCTCTCGTCGATAACGGGCTGTACACGAATGTGTGCGATAACCTCATACGGCTCAACCACCGTAAGCTTCTGCTCAAAATCGCGCACGAACTCCAACATCTCCCACTCTGCTATCATCAGCGGAGCCGCAAACTCCAAAGCCTTCTTGCGACTCAACGCATCCGCCACAAGGTTCGCCTTACCAGGATGGTAAGAAACATCGAACTTGAAGTCCTTCAATGTTTCCATCCATCTGTCTGCCTCATATTCAAATCACTCTGCGTGATTATATACTTAATGCTCTTGTGGTCGCAAAAGAGCTCGAACTCCTCACCATAGAGGTAATGTCTCCAAAGCTTTAATGCGAAGATGACGGCCGATTCCAAGTCGTGCGTAGGGTAATTCTCTTCGTGTTTCCTTAAGCGACGCGAAGCATAAGCAATCACCCGGTCCTTCTGCATGGACACAACCGAGACCAACGCGAGAGGCGTCGGTATATATAATATACTTAACCCCTTGCTCGGCAATATAGCACCGGGGCGGACGTCAACTTGTCCTTCCGCACTCCGCCCGCTCACTCCAAGCAAACTTCAAATCCTTCTGTCAGCTGCGACAACGATCTGGCAATCTTCGAGAAGTCCGAATAAAGCGTCGATAATATCCTGCAAGGCCAAGAAAACTCCTCACCTCGATAACCGAACCAGGTTGCTCCCCGCTGCAGCTACCTTGGCAAGGTCGACGGCTATACCTTCCTTGGACACCACATGTCCCAGAACTTGACTTCCTCTTTCCGGAAATCACACTTCTTGAACTGTGCGAAAAGCCGATGCTCCCTAAGAGTACCCAAAACCGCTCTTAAGTGCTCCTCGTGCTCTGCCGGCTCGCCGAATAAATCAAGATGTCATCAATAAATACAATGACGAATCGAAACAGGAAAGCCGAAATACCCTGTTCATCGGATCCATGAACACGGCCGGTGCGTCCGTCCATCGAACGACATCACAAGGAACTCATAATGACCGAAGCCGTCCGGCGGTCTTACGCACGACCCCATCCTTGGCGCAATCGATGATACCATTGCAGATCAACCTTGAAAAGTACCGTGCCCCCTTCAACGGATCAAACAGATCATCAATCCTAGGCAAGGGGTACTTATTCTTCACGATTACCAGTTCAACTGCGATAATCAATACACAATC
The DNA here is from genome assembly GCF_029962835.1 of Magnolia sinica. Lineage (NCBI taxonomy): Eukaryota > Viridiplantae > Streptophyta > Magnoliopsida > Magnoliales > Magnoliaceae > Magnolia > Magnolia sinica. The sequence goes on along the minus strand of NC_080575.1, from coordinate 64,051,822 downwards.
GCAAGGAACCATCCTTCTTCTTCACAAACAAAGCAGTGCTCCCCAAGGAGACACCTCTGGGCGAATAAAACCCAATTCTAGCAAACCATCTATCTGCTTCCTCAACTCCTCCATTTCACTCGGAGGCATCCGATAGGTGGGTAAAGAAATGGGCGCCGCACCGGGCATAAGATCAATGGCAAAATCAATCTCACGCTGAGGAGGTAATCCAGGAATCGACTCAAACACATCTTCAAACTCCTGAACTACCGGCGTACTAACCAACGCCGACTCGGCCGAACTCTCCAACAGAGAAGAATAAAAATCAATACGAATAGGGTAACTGACCTGAACTGGGAAAGTAACAATCTCGCCCTCAGGTCCAATCGTCACAGATCTCGCTTCACAATCAATCTCAGCTCGCATCCTCGTGAGCCAATCCATACCCATAATAACATCGTAGTGATAAAGCGGTGCGACTAGCAAATCAACACGGATCGATCCACTTCCATGATCAATCACAGCACAACTCCAAAAACAAACAACATGCATTCCATTAACCAAAATCGTCGCAATACAAGTAGTGCAGCAATACATGAATCACGACCAGGAAAGCATGAAAACAACAACATCTAACACCTCAAACAACCACAACTACTACAACCACTAACAGCTACAACACTACAACAACACCAACTACAAGCCAACAACGGCCACACACAGAAAGAAACACCAAACAAAGCAAAGACGGCCACGACGATGCTACTCGTCGGAATCAGGAGACGGAGGCGGGGCACCCTTATCCTGCAAGCAACACAGGATAGACTTCAAAGTCCGGGACATCTTCTTGAACTTGTGCTTAACCAAGCCTCGAAGATCCACCATCTCCTGGCGTAAAGCAGCTTGCCCTTCTTCAAGCCGTGTAAGACGGGCATCTCTGGCAACCTGCTCTGCGCCCTGCTCTGGCACCACAGGAGGAGAGCGATCACTCGAATCCTGTGCCTCACTCTCTTCCTCGTCTTGCTCTGCTTCTTCCTCAGACTCCGCACCACCTTCAGCATAACTCTCATCGTCACCACTCTCAGACCCGGCCTCACCCTCAGAGGCAAGCCGACCAGAACCAACCTCCATCAGCTTAAGGGTCCTCAAGTTGATATAGCGAACAGGGACCGGCTTCTCAGCTCCAAGCCTATAGCCAAACTCATGTGCGATCTTGCAAATGAGGCGGCCAAAGGGAAGAGACTCGGTCCGTCTACTCGAACGAGCGATGAGAATTATCGGGCGCAGGCGTACGTCCGCACACACAACTTCGCATCCTGCCCACCCGATATAGAAAATCTACCATCAGCGCGTACACTGCGATTGCTCCACCTCGGATACACATTGAACGTAAAGATGTGGTGAAGCAAAGCGGAAGTCGTCCGTCATGTGAGAAGCCAAAAGACTCTTATTCGGCTGCCATTCAACCGACGACCACACAAGGATCGGGTGCGGCGATCCCTCTCGCGCGTACTGTTCAAATTCTCGCTGGCATGCACTTCCCCAAGTGGCACCTTCAAGAGTCGGGATATCAAAGCAACATTGACAATTCCAACTCGACCGCTACCACAGGGAATCTTGAACTGCAGAGGATCCAGCGAAGGCTCCAGAATGTTGGCATAGAAGGCCCGAACAGTGCTAGCATTCGCGCGATACTCGCCTTCGAACAAGGGACCCCAACCAGCCCCTTCTAGGCGCTCCAACAAGAAGAACTCTCCAAAGAGCCGCGGATCAACATGAGCCTCAAAAAGGACTCTACGCCCCTCATAGACTCCATGCGACAATTCCGCCAACAAGGTCCTACTGACAGGAGCTCGAGGATCGAGGTCCCGCTTCGTCTGGAACTCGCGCGTGGCGGACGTGCTAGCGGCGGCACCTCTCGGCCTCCGTGCACGGGTTGGGCGGCTCGGCCCGGCTTCATCCACGGGCGCTCTCTTCTTCCCCATCAAGGAAAGAAGGGAAGAAATGGAAAAGATGGCCGTCACAATCTCAAAGAGGGCCATGAGAACTGAGAGAAAGAGAGAAATAGGAAGATGGTGAAGCTTCCACACAACTAGGAGCCAAAAAGGGAATGAAAGGGCTCAAATGAGAGGGAAAGATGGAGAAATCAGCAATGGAATAGAAGATTTGAGAATGGAGTGATGGGTTTGCACGAAAATGGGAGGAAGATGAAGATTTGGGAGAGATTTGAGAGAGTTTGGAGAGGTTTTGGGAGGAAAGGAAAGCTTGGAGGTGGGTGTTGTGAAGGAAATAGATGAAAGGAAGGGTTTTAAAATGAAAACCGTGGAGGGCTGGGCCACATTGAGCCGAGGGACGATCGGCCCGTGTCGGCCCGGCCCGCCTGGCCCGCCGACCGGCGATCCCTCGCCGAACCGGCGATGGCATCGCCGGTCTCTGGACATATCGGCGATGCCTCGCCGATTTGGCGAGGTCCTCCTGGTCCTCCTTGGTCCAAATGATGTGGTTCCCCCCCTGGGTCCCACGGAAAATGCCCCGATTGGCCCCTTGTGTAGTTTGAAGCCTATCGGGTCATTCTGACAGAAATCAGCGATTTTTGGAAGGTTTAAAGATGAATAATGTGAAGATAGACCATCTACACTCATTAATAGAGGGTCTAGGAAAGATTTCGGGTCGCTGTGTGTGATCAGGTAGGAGTACAGACTCGATCTCGGCAAAGGTTTTCAGGAAACTTTCGCCGATAGAAACTACGGAGCACAAACACAAAGCGATGATAGACCCGCACCCAATTACACTATAGTGGCGACAACGTGCGGTGTGTGACCATAACCCAGGTCCGGTTTAATCCAGATCATGCTTTGATACCAACTTGTAACGCCCTGAAATTCGGGGGTCGAGCATAACTCAGCTCCCGAGTTCCAAAACATCACTTATGCAACATAATTAATGAATGATGTATGTTGACTGTATTAGCACATAAACATGGGATAGATTAAGCCAAAACACATATGATTCAGGGATAAGTGAATAAAGCAAGCGGAAGACTTATAGTAAAATACGTGTACAAGTGTAAGTCCCTCTGAATTACATATACAACCGGATCATGTAAAAGTGTTATTTATCAAAATTATAAGTACAAGTTACATCATTTCATTCCCAAAATAGTAATCCCATAGATCCCGCGCATCGACCGAGGCTCGCTAGAACCCGTCTCAAAACTGCATATAAGAGAAGGCAGCCTCGTCGTCATCCAGCTCCCGCTCTGCCTCGACGTCGCATCCACATCTGCAACATCGGGGCCTAAGGAGTTTGGTGGGTGTGTAACACCGCCCGAAACGTGGGAGTGAGTGATCAACTCGTGGAATAATAAGGCATTGGTTAACATGCTATCAGTTCAATCAAGAATGATAAAGCAGACAATTAAATAAATCCTAAGTACTCTTATTAATGCAAGTATGAATGCGGTATGATGCGTGCCCTCACGCGTACACCCTCAGCGTCTTCATCTTACGTTACGCATGACATCGCCTCAAAGTGTGCCACATCTACAAAGCACATGCAAATGCGGTGCATGGATATGATTACCAAGTTGTTATTAGTCCAATTCATACAGTAGGATTGGGAAGCTAAGATACCTTCCTCATATCACCATCCAAACAGTGATCCATACTAGGGTCGTCAATCCTAGACATCTCATACGATCATATAGTTGAGGTCGTAGCAAAGGGCTCGTCACCAATCAATGCACGCCTTTCATGCCCTTACTACCACGGATCGGCTCGTCACCTCCTTGCGGTATCCGGTATGCTCGAGGTCACTACAAAGGGCTCGTCACCAATCAATGTAGGCCGACGACGAATATAGTGTCCCATACCACCATAATCGGCTCACGAGTTTAGTTGCTCACTTTGGTCACTACGGGAGGCTCGTCACCCGGCGTAGGCCGACGGCTCGACCACGGTGTCCCATACCACCATGTCGGCTCATGAGTCTTAGCGGATCGGTACCATGGTTATTAGGATTTCACTTTGGTAAGTTCGGTACCCTAGATTCAAGCAAGAGCGTCCATACATGGTTAACATACACTGGACAATCGGGTTAGTTGCGAACTCGACTAGCACGAGCGCACGTTGAATTGAGCGACATAGAGTGCGCAAACACTCCGCGTGGCCAAACCACTGCCGCCAACTCTAATACGACTCGGGTTCGTCTAATGCGTCTCACGTGGCGAAAGCAATCTCAACCACGACCATAGGGTCAATTACCGATTTCTGGACTAAGGCATAGTCCCAAACATCCTACACTACGACAAATATTCATATGGAATGTAAAACAGAAATGGAACAACAACTCAAATCATGGTGCATACACATCTGAAGAATATCATAAATGTAAGCATAGGAATGCTTGAATTTAAATAACTTGGAATGTAAATGCATAAGGGAAATCATGCGCATCCATAGAAGTATTGAGAATCACTTCTCAACGCCTGCATTTAGTGTAATCAGTTACACGTAGATCATTCATGCATTTCTACAAACACTTAGCATTCATGGAACAACATACATGACGTATGTTGAAACACATGCACTTAGACATTTCCTTTTCCCAAGGAGTTGTCATACATGCATCTAGCATACATACATGACCAATAATCATGGCAAGCACAAGTGCGTATTTTATACGTATACGGTACTTTATAAATACACTTAGAATACACAAATCTCAATATAGCACATGCATATCAGGAAAGCAATGCAAACATAACATTTGACATGTGAAATCTCATCCATAACAAGAATAAATCACTAACTGGGATTGAAAGCCTTGAAAACCATAACCTATACACTTAAAGTCCGCACCTTAAGCGAAGAAAGAACCGCCGAACTGATTTAGACGAGTTGTCTTCGTCAACGGCGCAAGAATACCCTAAAATAAGGATAGAAATGAGATACAACAACACCAAGTCTAATCTAAGCTCTAACACAGGTTAGGGTTAGGTTAACTTACCCCAAAAGAACTCAGAATCGTCAGAGGAACGATTCAAAGTGAAGGTTCAAAGGTGAAGAAGAACAAGGAAGAATCAAGATGATTCACCAATCAATCTCTCTCACTAACTCTCTCTTTTCCACTCTCTTTCCAAGCTAGGGTTAGAGAAAATTCGTATGGAAATGAGAGCTAGGGTTTAAGGACTAAATATAGGCCTTAAAATGATGGAACTAACCCCAGGGTCAAGGTATACTTAGGTTATAACCAAAGTACGCCTTTCTCGATCCCACGAAGCACTTCTGGTGGGCCTATAACCACGAAAGGTCGGACTTAAGCTCCTGACCATGGATCTAGGTCAGGCTGAGTTTTCGTACCGACCGGCTCTTCAGATCAGCCGTGGCGGACCACACTCAATTCAACGGTCACGGAAACTCGATCAGGTCCACAAGCACAAGGATATTCCAGGGCCAACCAACCAGATAAAAGGGTGAAAATGGGTCAGAAACCAACGGTCAGAATGCTTAAAATCGTCGCGCAAGCGACACGACTCAGATTTCATAAAAAGCTTATTAAATTCCAACCGTTCTCACACTCTTCACTCCGAACTCAACCAAATCGACCCAGAACATCAGATCGACTTGATTTTCGAGGTGAAGACCAAGCCCAACTCAGTGACCGCAACAGCCTAAGATCATCGCCATCGGACTTTCGACGCGCGGTCTAGGTCCGATCCAGATCTTCCAAAAATTCCCCAGAACAACTGGATTTAGCGATGGATCCCAGATTTCAGAGTAACGTAGCGCTCACTAATCTGCACGTTTAGAGCCATGCAGATACAATTTAAAGTGATTGATGCGAATTTCACAAGCAATCAAGTAGAGCGCTAATTACCCCAAAAACAACTACTTAAGGAAAGATTAGCACCAAAAATTCCAAGGTCGTTACACTTGAGGTAAAAAGAAATAGGCTTAAGGAGGTAAATGGGCCATAAATAGGTTGTACAGTGGTAAATTTCCCAGGGGATGGGCTGGTGGACCTCAAATCAGCTATATTGCTGTTGCATTGGTGTCAGCAAGTCTTGTGAGTTTAATTATAAGGTATGTGTTATATCCAAACCGTTCATCCATTTGGGGAGCTCGTCTTAAGGCTTGAGTTGAAAAATAATACATACTTAACGATCAAGTGGATCACACTGCAAAAGGCAGTAGGGCATTGAACGTCTATTATTGAAACTTTTTTAGGGTCACATAAGTTTTGGGTCAATATGAAATTTGTTTTTCCTCTTTGTACAGACCTCCGTGACCTTTCGAACAAATTAGATGGAAAATAAACGTTACGATAGGCCTTACGATTTTTTTAATGGTAAAAATTATTCGCCTGCCGTTATTGGTGGTGTAATTAAGATCATATTTGGATATTATCCATTTTTTTACTGAATAATATTCTAAAATGATATCTAAAAATAGATGTTTCGTACGGTGTGAATAAACTAAGGGCCTATGATTTGGAACCCCCTGGATTCGCAACCCTCAGGATTGGAAACCCCCTGGATTGGCAATCCTCTCGGTGTGTTTAGTACCCTTCAATGTGAATCAACTTTAATTCAAAAATATCTATACATGGTATATTCATGGGGGTTTGAATTTAATTACTAAATCAATTTTAATATCCCCAATTAGTGAGATATATAATTTTTGACACTATGGTTGTAATAAGCCCGCTAAAATATATGTTTTGCCTAAAAGTGATGAAATTCCAAGTCTCAGATGGACTGCAAGCACAAGATCATGTCTGAGTGACTAACCAACGATTTTTAATCATTGATTGATATGGACAATGTTTGGACGGTGCTGGACAATATTTGGACGGTGCTGATCCACATGAACAATGTTTGGACGGTGCTGATCATCGTTAGTGGGCCATGTGCTCAGTAGAATGATAGTGTACAGTGACATACATTTACACCTGCAACTATTCAAATAATTTTAGGTGTAATCCAAGCTCTCACCTTGGATTACAAACCCCCTCAAAGAGGGGATTGGAAACCCCCTGGATTAGCAATCCCCAGTTGCTTTATGCTGCCAAACAACCATGGGGATTTGAAACCCCCTCTAATCCTCTCCAATCCCCTCCAATCCAAGGTGCCAAACGACCCCAAATACATCATTGTGGTCCCATGTAACTTTGATCTCCTTTGAACCGTTCGTACAACTCAGAGGTTGAGGAGCGTCATAGGCGCCTGACTTACCTGTTCTCCACTGACACATGACACGTTCTATGGTCTAACGAGTTACACGTGTAACCTTTTTCAAAAGGCTATGGTGTACCGAGTAAGGTCACTTGCCAGTAGCACGTGGAGTTTAAGAACGGGTAAGATTGGCTTTTGCCGTCCAGCACCGACCGATGAAAGCTGCAGCTTCCCATGATAGCCACGTAGATAAATCTTTTGGCTTGTCGTCAGGAAAGATGGAAACTCTTATTCTTGGGGAAGTGCAGTGGCCGACAAGCAGGCAGTGAGAAATCATACAAGTGGCATATTTGTAATTAACTCGAATTGAACTGCCCATGTCCTAATTCTAACGTATCACAGCCCAAAAATTATGTTTATTTGATCATCCAATTGGACGGTTCTATTGAAAATAAATATCCAGTATGTTCTATTTCATTAAACGTCTACTAATCCAATGTTTGGATTGTTTAACCAATTTTAATTTAGTACCAGGGTCCAACTACCCTGGGTTTCACTGTTAAGGCAGTTTAATCCCATCCTTCCCATTCCAACAGATTGCAATAGCATACACTACGACTTTAGCCTTGGAACCTAGTTAATCTCCCCGTTATCTGAGCCGTTTATATGCTACTGTCACTTTATATGCATGATGGACATGAAAAAATTAAAATAAAATAACAAGTACGATTACTTCTACATTTAGACAATTTATCACCTTTTCTTTGAATATGATGGTCACCTAACCTTTATCTACTCAAGGACAGGGTAATCACTTAGAGTGGTTTTCTTTTTCCAAGATTGCACATATGCGACCTTTTCTTTTTTCCATATGTCAAATAATCCCCTCCTCTTTCCATGTTTCTAAATAATGTTTTTAATTGCCTATACAAGTCACCCTATTGTTAACAATGTTATGGGTAAAAATGGATAGGCCAAAAGGGAAAGAGGTCAGCTTGGACATCTGTACTCGTCGTGTGGTCAGCTAGTTCCGAGCATGACCAAGGAACTCCTCAACGGCTAGAAAGCAATAATCCACTACTAGGAAACCCGCCTATTCCTCGAGCTCGACGATTAGAAAATAAAGTATCTCCACTTTCATCAGACACCGAGCTCTTCCACGGTCCCATTCATTTTTGAGCTATTGATCGGATCATCTCTTGGTAAGGGCCCCCAAGGTATGACTCAGCATAGGATAAGACAATAAGTTGCTACACTCAGGGAAGCTCTGCACCACGTGATAAGATGAAAATGATGGTCATCCCTGAAGCCATCTAAGCTCTATCCAGGTCTCACTGATTAGGCACGGCCACTACGGGCAAATCAATATTCTAATTAGAACCTAAAGATTCGATGATGAGATCCCAACTCCACGACATAAACTACGAAGGTTGGAGGAAGACCAGATCATAAACCACTAAAGAACTAATTTAGAATGCTCTTGTAACATCCAGAATTTTCACGACCAGAGTTTATAGTCCTGCCCAAGAAAATCGGGTGTTAATAATGTATAAACTAGATGCTTTAAAAATCGCATCTTTTTTTTTTCTCCATTTAGATTTGGATCACATCCTAATAAATTCATGAAGGTAACATTCACGAGGATAAAATTAACTATATTGATTATTTAATCAGAGTAAAAGAATTAAGTAAATAATTAAATGCCCTCTCAATGGGAGCTCATTACATTATCCAATTCGCAACGGAAGTATAAAATTAAATCATAAAGTTATCTTCTTATTCTTTTAGTGTAATCTTTCATATGAAGATAGTTCTTTAGGTCTTCAATCTATACATCACCTGCATCATCTGTACGGTTCGAAAAGGTCAATGCTTTACTCATAGTGTTACGCCCCAAACTCGGAAACCAGGCGCACAGAATTTTTAATCACCGAATCCAGTACCGACAGCCTCCATAGTACCCCATTCTCAGTTCCTAGCACCCATATGCCATATTATAATCCTAAGATCCTACAAGGAGGATTTTTAATATAAATTTTGTAAAGGAGCATAACCACAAGTATAACCAAGTCGCAAAAAAACATCATCACCACATATCTACTAATATAAATATTAAATAATAGTGTTAAAAGGGAAATACATAAATAACAAAATCTTCAAAAACAATCCGCCACAAGCTCATGCCCCAACAGTACTGCAATCTAACGTCACCTGTACACAATGGTCGTGCATAAGCTTACTAAAAAGCTCAGAGGGGGGTGCATGTGTGCGCAATGCATGTGTTAAGCAAATAAATATCAGAGTAAGCAGAAATACTGGTAAGTGCATGAATGCTATTAGTCATACCACGGCTATGTGATGCAAGGGCTACGTAGCCAATGACATATGCAAGATGGAATGCAAGCATGTCGGTCCTCATCAAGTACATATATCAGTGCGGTTCATCTCTAGAATATCACCGGGGTCTAGTACACTCCACATTGGCTGCCATCTCCCTAGCCACGCGACTAGCAAGAGGAAAAGATCTCACTATCTGCTTAGCCAGTAACCTGCCAATACCTATCCGGCTCATCGATAGCGGACCCATTTACGAGCTGGTCATACTCAACCTAGCTTTCAGCCCCCTCACTCAGGCGGATAAGGCCACACCTCCTTCCAATCGACCACGAGACAGTGGGAGAGGTGGCCTGCTGGTATTTGGCACTCATGTGCTCATGTATCCACTCGGTATAGACATTGGAACAACCTCTTGGTACCATAAGGGTTTAGGGACTTTCACCCATAGATATCCAAAGTGCTCATATATTAGAACCAAATATTTTCGGTATCCAATATGACCATCTACGATGTGTCTATGGAGGCCGCAGCCCTGATGTCGCTAGGGCACTAAGTGATCATTTACAAAAAATGCGAGATGCATGAGTCATACCATTCGGTCATGCATTAAACCTGCGCATACCGTGTAATCATGTAGGGTGACTCCATCTCACAGGGAGTCCCATAACATCTTAGCCCAATGGCATATGCTATGATCAATCACTCCTCATAACATGCATACAAATGATGTGTATGCGCATGTATCATGATGCTATACTAAGCATGTTCTTAGTTGTCTTACTAGGCTAAGTACATTAGCATGATTATCAGATATAACAGGCGATGATCGACCTTAACCAGTATGTCACTTACTAGAGTAGGGGCTGAACGATACGCCCCACTAGACATATAAAAGTTTATATGGAATGGTTCATGTTAGGCTATCATAACTTACTCAAGGTATTAATATATCATATGTCCTAAGGCGAGGTCCCTTACAAGGATGGTAGATCTAACCTACATATCGAGATAAACTTTAAACGGTGAATATACCAAATCTGACACCACATACTCTTCCATCTATGGCAAGGGGGTGATGATGTACTAAATAATGGATATACCAAACCTGTTAGCACATATTCTTCCATCTACGGCAAGAGGAGATGATGTACTAAACAATGGATGTACCAAACCTGATAGCACATATCCTTCAATCTACGGTAAGAGGTGATGATGTACTAAATAATGGATGGCCTAGATGATACACTAATGTCACGGGTGGACCTCACAATCGTCTCAACAAGGAGATGGTCTGTGTGGATGATATGTACATGTCTCGAGGTCCTAACAAATGGGGTATAAAGGTAAGATACATATCTCATGGTGAGTCAAGTGGGTATACAACGAGGTGAGTTCATAGGGTGAACAATTGGGTTTTCTCAATCTCTTATCATCAATAAACTAGGCTTCCTTACGGGGCCCGATACATACACAAAGTGGGCTTGGTGGAGTTCATACATCTAGGACTATGTGTCCTGTTGGACCCCATCTATTACTTGGTTTTATGAACAAGATAATGCTTAAGGTTATATTTTAATCATGTTTATGTTGCAAGGTGAATTCAAGAGCATGGATAGAAAATGATGTTAAAAGCATAGATTTAATGCTCAAGAATCACCAAAGACAAGAATGGATCTTATAAGACTAAGAATGAAGATTGCACATACTGAAGATCCAAGAAAACCAAGTCAAGAATGAAGAAAATCGAAGTTTTGAAGTGGAATTCGGTGATTCTCGACTAGTCCTGGCTTCGGCTCGACCAGTCCTGGCTACACACGACCCGTCCTAGACCATGCTCGACGGTCGGAGCTCGACCGGTCGAAGGTGTCTCGACTCGAACTCTAGCATGTAAAACTTCTAAATCTTCGTATTGCTCGACCAGTTGAAGGAGACCCTCGACCAATTGAGGACGGCCCACGACCGGTCGAGGACATCCCACGACCAGTCGAGGGTTACGTAATGTTTGCACGGACTGCAAAGTGAGACGGTTTCCAGAAATTTTCACTCGGTGCAAAAGTTTAAGTCCTAAACTATAAATAGGGGTCCCTAGGGCACCCCTAGGCATCATTTAGGGTTTGAGGAGTGGAGCAAAAGCGTGGAGAAGCTGTAGCTAAGATTTTTTGTTCCTTGGTTGTTTTTATGCTTTTATTAAGAGATTCTAGTTCAATCATATTTATGGTTAGCTAAACCTCTTAGCTGGGGCCAAGAGGTGAAGCTTCTAGCATGATTCTATTGCTTTGATTCATGTTATTATTGAACTTCTTTGATTTTAGCTCGATTATAAGGAATTCTTTCAGTTTTTAATGGTTTGTTGTGACTCAAATTACAATAGATATACGATAGCTTTGAGTATGTTCTTTTCATGTATTGAGATTATAAAATTAGGAAATCTTGTTGTTCTCCATCATCTCTTAGGCATGGTTGGATGATGGAATCCTCCCTAACTTTCACAATTCTCTCAGATTAGTTGTGGGATTGGTAAATCCTGTTGTTGGCCTTGTCTCCTAGGAATGGTTTTGTGATGGAATCACTTCCAGTTCCTACACCTCTCATCCATTGAGAACTAGGTCAAGGGAAGTTCAGAATTGATTTTATTAAGATATCTTCCAATTGGATAGGATAGGACTCCGATTCCAATCGTGTGACTTGAATCAAGCATAAATCTCCCTGATCTCTACAAGTGGATCCTTGGAAACCCTAGTTTCCCACTTTTGAATTTCTTAAGCTTTTCATTAAATCTCTCACGATTACTCTCTATACATCCAGATTTAGGTTTTCATCTTTTTCTAGTTCTTTTTCTAGTTGCTTTCAGAATACTCATGAGATTAGTCCCCATGGATTTGACCTCGGTCTCACTGAGATTATTACAACATCGTGACCCTACAATTGGGGTTATGAACAAGTTTTTGGCACCGTTGTTGGGGCTAACGGTTGCGTTTTTTTTTTAGATTAACTAGTTTTGGAATTAGGTTAAGATTAGAGTTTGTTTAATTTATATTTTTAGGTTAGGTTTTTCCTTTTTTTAGAAACTACTTTCTAATTTTAGGTATAGAAACTTTCTAACTCTATGATTGTTTTTAAAAAAAAAAAAAAAAAAACTAACTTTGTTTTTAGAAACTTTCTAATTTTAGAATTTCTATTTTTAGAAACTGACTTGTTTTGTTTTATTTTGAAGGATCTTAATTTAGGAACTTCTAATTTGGTAACTTCTTTCTAATTCTCTCTCTTTCTATTTCCTTCTTGTTTCCTTTTTTGGTTTTGGTTAGAATCTGAAATTGAGGGGCTGAGAGTGTTTCTTGCCCAAGTGGGTCTATGACAACACTCAACGTCTTTTGAGTGAAGGAGGATTGGTTGAGGGGTTATCTATTCATCATAGGATTAGACACCACTCGAGATGCTCAGAGTTAATTGAGGTTATGGCTACCAATCAACCGGTCAATCAACCAGAAAGGCAACCTTAACCAAGGGTTGAGGAAGTCTAGGATGAGAATGAGGTGCATCAAGCACCCCTACCTCGTACTTTGTGACATTATTTACAACTAGTGGGGGTGAGTACGCTCTTATGTTCTTTTCATGTATTGAGATTTTGAAATTAGAAAATCGTGTTGTTCTCCATCGTCCCTTGGGCATGGTTGGATGATGGAATCCTCCCTAACTTTCACAATTCTCTCAGATTAGATGTGGGATTGGTAAATCCTATTGTTGGCCTTATCTCCTAGGCATGGTTTTGTGATGGAATCACTTCCAGTTCTTACACCTCTCATCCATTGAGAACTAGGTCAAAGGAAGTTCATATTTGATTTTACTGAGATATCTTCCAATTGGATAGGATGGGACTCCAATTCTAATCGTGTCACTTGAATTGAGCATAGATCTCCCTGATATTTACAAGAGGATCCTTGGAAACCCCTAGTTTCCCACCTTTGAATTTCTTAAGATTTTCATTAAATCTCTCATAATTACTCTCTATACGTCCAGATTTAGGTTTTCATTTTTTTTTTCTAGTTCTTCTTCTAGTTGATTTCAGAATACTCACAAGATTAGTCCTTGTGTATTCGACCTTGGTCTTACCGATATTATTATTACATCGTGACCCTACACTTAGGGTTGTGAACATGTCCTTCTAAGTGGATTGGGTAGCCCGCTTAACACCTAAGTGGGCCTTAGGTATGGCCACTAAACTTAGGCAGAACATGCATCTAGGTGGGACATATTTCTATGGAAGGCCCATATGAACATAAGGTGGGCTTTAAGGTTTGGACAATCCTACAGGGCATGGTGGGAAGCACCATAATTAATGAGGGCTGAACGGTTTAGGTTAACCCAATTAACATAAGGGGGCCCCAATGGTTTGGGTTAGCCCAATATAATAAGGGTGAAATGATCTTAACAATGGGCCCTAAGGAAGTTTACAACAATGGATGTTTAACCACCATTGTCCGAAAGTGCGGTCCATTTGGGATAGGAATCGGAATCATAACAGGGCCCTTGGCCATTCAAATATCTAGAAGATGGATGAACAAAGTGTGCACATCACATACATGGTGGACCTCAAAGGTAACCCCACAATGGGCCTCACATAATCACAATGGACCTCATACAATCACAATGGGCCTCAAACAATCACAATGGGCCTCATACAATCACAACGGGCCTCACACATCACAACAGGCCTCATACAATCATAATGGGCCTCATACATTCACAATGGGCCTCATATATATAATCAAGTGGGCCGTATGCATCCTAGTAGGCCTGACGAAGTAATGAGACCCCATGGCCCTGGCCAAACAGATGAATAGTGTGTATATAATACGTACATCATGGTAGGCCCACACATCACAATTGGGCCTTACACATATAATGGGCCTCACACATATAATGGGCCTTACACATCATAATGGGCCTCACATAAGGGCCTCATACTCACAATGGGCCTTACATACATCACAATGGGCCTCATCACATGGGCTTCATATACATCACAATGGGCCTCAAAGTGGGCCTGCACATCGCAATAGGTCTCACAAGATGGACAGTTTAAATATAATACATACATTACGTCGGCTAGCCAGGCATCCAACCAATGGATGGTTTGGATATAATAAACATCACGGTGGGTCCCACACATACAACAGGTGGGCCTTGCACATATAGCAGGTGAGCCCTGTTGTCACGCCCCAAACCCGGAGATCGGACTCACAGGAATCCCGATCGCCGAACTCGGTGCTGACAGCCTCTGTAGTACCCCATTCTCGGCTCCCAGCACCCATACGCAAGATTTTGATCCTAGGATCCTACCAGGATAATTTTCCAACGTACATTTATCTCGTAAGAAGCATAACCACAAGTTTGCCCAAATCACAAATGCAACATCATCATCACATATCCACTAATATAATCATTTGAATACAGTGCTAAAAGGGAAATACATATGTCAAAAATCAAAGCTCCAAAAGTCCGTTGCATACTCCAAGCACAACACTGCTGCAACATGACGCCACCTGCACGCATCTATCGTGCATAAGCTTATAGAAGCTTATAGGGTGGTGAAAGTGTGTGCACAAGATAAGTGTCAAGCACACAAATACAATGCTATAATCATACAATATCAGAAATACTGGCAAGATCATGAATCATACGATATTAGAGTAATCGGAAATACTGACAAGTCCATGAGTCATACAATATCAAAGTACGCAATACAGATCAGCTATGTAAATGAAGAGTTATAGAGAGCCAAATATCAGATGCCAAGGGTACAATACAATATGTAAATCCTGTTAAGTCTGTCTAGGCCATATAAGCACAGAAAACATAACAACCCAAAATGCCATATACCTGCGGATGCAATATGTGATGCGAATGAAATGACCAAGCTGGAGTGTGAGGTCGGGATGACAATATATAGTATTATAGGCTATGGGGTCCATCACAAGGGACTTCTATCCAAACCAGTCCCATACCTAAATTTAGATAGTCAGCTCAATGTAGTAAACTCCTTATCTCAGGTTAGTCACATGCCCCAACCGAAATCCTGGCCATTGCGAAGGTACATGTAACAAATAGTTGTGCACCGCCAACCTGAGTCGATAGTAAATGAATGAATAAATGAGTATGCAATTCCTGCTCAATAAGTCCACATATCAGTATGGTTCCTCTCTGGGATCATCACCGGGGTCTAGTACACTCCATACTGACTGCCCCTCCCTAGCCGCACAGCCCAACGAGTGGAAGGGACCACACTATCTACCTAACCAGTAGTATGCCAATACCTACGCGGCTTGTCGATAACGGACTCATTTACAAGTTGGTCAAACTCAGCCTCAATCGGGCGAATAAGGCCATAACCCATCTCAATTGACCACGACACAGTGGGAGACGCGACCTACTAGTATTCGGCAGTTGGGCGCTCATGTATCCACTCAGTCTAGACATTAGGGTGTCTCCTGGCCTCGGAGGTTTAGGGACTTTCACCCACGGACATCCAAAGTGCTCAGATGCTCGAACCAAACAATATTTTCGATGTCCAATCTGGCCATCCACGATGTGCCTGTGGAGGCCATGGCCCTGATGTTGCTAGGGCGTATAATGATCATGTCTCATATATGCGAGATGCATGAGTCACACCCTCCAGTCATGCAGCAATCTTGCGCGTACCGCAAGCTCATGTGGGTAACTCCTATCGGTGAGTCCCATAAATAGTCTGTCCAAAGGCATATGCTATGATCAATCACTACTCATATCAAGCATCCATATGATGCGTATGGGCATGAGTCATGGAGTTATACTAAGCATGTTATATGGTAATGAACTATCCTTACAATGAGGATGGGCCTAGACGGCTTACACACAACAAGTATGGGCATATCAATAGGCCCTAGAGAGAGTTACAATGTGGACATTTAACCAACATTATTCTTATAATGTGTACGTCAAACCATCATTGCTCCCAAAGCATAGCCTGCCATAATCATCATTACATAAACCATGGTAGAATCACACGTTACAATGGACTTGTGTACATCCCATTGGGCCCTAACCCATGGCCTCAGATACATCAAATGGGCCGCATCATCTGGGCCTCATATATATCAAGGTGGGCCTCAACAATGGGCCTCATACATCACATCAAGGTGGGCCTCAATAATGGGCATCATATATCACATCGGGCCTAATCAAATGGGCTGAATCAGTGGGCCGAATCAAATGGGCCAAGTCGAATGGGCCAAGTTAAATAGGCCAATTTAAATGGGTCGAGTCCAACTCATCTATTTTTAGAGATCCATATAGAGTATTATATAAAAATGAACCATATCAAAAGATCAACTGAACTGTACCATATTTAATCGTGGTGATAATGATTTCCATAGTTAAATTCTAGTGGGCCTCATCATAGGATTTATTTCCCATCGAGGCTATTCATAAGATCACAAAGACCTAGATTTAGAGGAAAAACAAATATCATATTGGTCCAAACCCTGTAGGCCAAGGGTTTTAATGGTGGACATTCAAACCAACTGTTTTTCTATAATGTGGTCCACCTGATCCTAGATCTGTCTCATTTTTAGTCTCAAGCTGTAAGACGAGCTTGCCAAGGGGTTGGACGGTTTAGATGCAACACATGCATCATGGTGGCCCATATAGATGGACGACATAGATAAAGCACACACCTTATGGTGGGGTCTACATGTGTGGCCCACTAGATGAAATGGATAGACGGTTGGATACAACATATACATCACAGCGTGGCCCACTGTCCAGCCATCTGGATGATGGAATCAAACACATACATCATGGTACGGCCCACCGTCCAGCCATCTGGATGGTGGGGAATATAATACATACATTAGTGGGTCCCATGTAGGGCCCACCACAACGTTTATCTACAATCCAATCTGTTGGTAAGGTCACACAGACCCAGATTGAAGAGAAACAACTTTCATAATGATCCAAAACTTCTGTGACCCAAAAAGGGTTCCAATGGTAAACGTTAAATTCCTCACTGTTTCCTATCGTGTGAGCCACCTGAGTTCCAGGTACAATTGATTTTTGGAGGGGGCTTGCTGCCCTAAAGGGTCCATCAAATGCACGACGTTGATGATCAACATACGTCATGGTGGGGCCTACGGTTGGGACCCACGGTCCTTGCCCCTCTTCACGTCACCGCGCAGCAGGATACTGCTGGGCATCCTCTGGACGTCAGTAGCAGCACATGTTGCTTCATATATGTATATATATATATATATATATATATATTTAAAAACATTTTTCTGTGGTTTGTCACAAGTGGGGCCCACGTCAGGAGAATCCAACCCAACCATTGGATTCTAGGACTCAAGACGGACCAAACAAGCCCAATATTTGGCACATTTTGGCATATAGAAACATTAAGGTGGGTCCTAACAGATTTGAATGGTAAAAATCCCTATTTTCTATGCTATGGCCCGCCAGAAAATCGGATTGGCTTCATTTTTTGGCTCAACGCCTAAAATGATCTGGGGAACGGGATGGACGGCGTGGATCAAACCCATGCATCAAGGTGGGGCCTACATGAGCGGCCCACCCAAATACCTTAAATATATAAATATATATTATTTTTTTGTTTAGTTAGCCGGTCAGCACACCACACAGTTAGTGCATACTTCATTGTGAAGCCATGTCCAGCATCCCTGGATGCTGGACGGTTTACTTATAACACATATCTAAGGTGGGCCCCACCTATAGGCGTGCTACAGATGGGCCACCAAATGGTTAGATGATGTGGATAAGACATACAACAAGGTGGGGTACATCTGGGTGGGCCACACAGCTACATCAACATATAAAAATGAAAAAAGAGGGAGAGAGAGAGAGAGAAAGAGAGAGGGACATGTGTCTACCACTATGAGCCCTCCCTTGCAATCAATCATACATCAAGTGGGTCCCAATACATGTGGGCCTACCAAATCGAAAATCAACGGTGGAGATTCCTTCTCCACCAAAATGAAAGGTCTAGATGACCTCTATTCATGCAAGGAAAATAAACATCATGATGGGGTCCATGGAGAATGGCCCCATCATGGAATGATCATGAGAATCAAGGTGGGCCATCGGCCACACCTAGGGTCCAAAGTGAGATCCATACCATCAATCTGTAGGCCCCACTTGACCCTTTCTCAAAACATAAAAACCTAAGCCTATAGAACACCCACCTTTGATCTCTTCTTCCTTCTTCTGCCAATGCATGCTACAGCTCCATAGGAACAATTTCAACGGTTGAGATGAAACTTGGATGGTGGAGATGGGAGATAAAAAGTGGGCCACACAAAGCTCTCTCATGGAGCTTGGACTTCCACCACTTTGGTAGCTTGGAAAATGTGAAGAGAGAGAGAGAGAAGGGGTGGTTGTAAGAGAGGTGATGGATGTGAGTTGATAGGTGTACTTGACATATATGGGTGTGTAAGAGAGAGGGTGAGAGATAGTTGACTTTGGGGTTGCTCTTGTACTTGACATGAGGTGATTGATTGATTGATTGATGGGACATGTTATAGAGATTCTCTTGGGATTGCAAACGTGTGGTGTTTTCCTCGAACTAAATGCGGGCTCACATCTCCTGGCCAGGGTATCAAATCAGTGTGCAAGACGCGGCGTTGGAACTGTGGCGATGGTGTTGTGGCAATAGTACAAGTCTTTGGTTGAGCTGGCTCAAATCTACGGGATACGGTTTAGGGTCAGTACAAACGTCGATTATAGGTCGCGGGTTGCCGGAATTCATCGGGGAGGATCGCGGAAGCCTACAGAATAGTACGGGCTAGGATACGGGTCTCACAGCTCTCCGCTCCTAATAAAAATTTCATCCTCGAAATTTAAAACAGAATACGACCAATACAGAGCTCACCAAGGGAGGAAAATCTTATCAGAACTCAACATCCCAACATAATTAAACACCTAAGAGAAGGGGACGACGCCCATGAATCTCAGCCTCTTCCTCCCAAGATGCCTCGTCAGCACTATGATGATCCCACTGAACCTTAGATCCTAGATCAGAGATGATCGAAATTGGAATATTATGCAGCCTCATAATCTTAGCGGTAGGGAGCTATATCAAAAAATCTCTAGGTCATTTGAACTCGAGGATCTAACCATTCTAAGTTCTCAACAATCATAGAGTGCAGGGTAACTATTAGTAGATAT
This sequence comes from Magnolia sinica, assembly GCF_029962835.1. NCBI lineage: Eukaryota > Viridiplantae > Streptophyta > Magnoliopsida > Magnoliales > Magnoliaceae > Magnolia > Magnolia sinica. Next base: position 64,032,117 of record NC_080575.1, on the reverse strand, counting down.
GTGATGTTATCTTCAGGTATTCCCAAGTTATGCTCTGATACCATCTTCTGTCTCGCCCCAAACCCAAAGATCGGACTCACAGGAATCCCAATCGTCGAACCTGGTGCTGATAGCCTCCGTTGTACCCCATTTTCAGCTCCCAGCGCCCCTACGCCAGATTCTGATCCTGGGATCCTACCAAGAGGATTTTTCAACGTACATTTATCTCGTAAGAAGCATAACCACAAGTTTACCCAAATCACAAAGGCAACATTTTCATCACATATCCACTAATATAATCATTTAAATACATTGCTGAAAGGGAAACACATATGTTAAAAATCAAAGCTCCAAAAGTTTGCTGCACGCTCCATGCTCAACGATGCTGCAACCTGACGCCACCTGCACGCATCTATCGTGCATAAGCTTATAGAAAGCTTAGAGGGTGGTGAAAGTGTGTGCGCAAGATAAGTGTTAAGAACACAAATACAACGCTGTAATCATACAATATCAAAAATACTAGTAAGATCATGAACCATACGATATCAGAGTAAGCGAAAATACTGACAAGTCCATGAGTCATACAATATCAGAGTATGCAGTATAGATCAGCTATGCAAATGAGGAGTCATAGAGAGCCAAATATCAGATGCGGAGGGTACAATGCAATATGTAAATCCTTTTAAGTCCGTTTAGGCCATATAAGTATAAAAAACATAACAACCCAAAATGCCATATGTCTGCGGATGTAATATGCGATGCGAATGAAATGATCAAGCTGGAGTGTGAGGTCGGAATGACAGTATGTAGTATCACAGGCTACAAGATCCATTACAAGGGACTTCTATCAAAACCAGTCTCATACCTAAATTTGGATAGTCAGACTCAATGTGGTAAACTGCTGATCAGAACCGAAATCTGGCCATTGCGAAGGTACACGTAACAAATAGTTGCACACCACCAGCCCGAGTGGATAGTGAATGAATGAATAAATGAGTATGTAATTCCTACTCAATAAGTCCATATATCAGTATGGTTCATCTCTGGGGTCTAGTACACTCCACACTGACTGCCGCCTCCCTAGCCGCATAGCCGAGAGAGTGGAAGAGACCACACTATCCGCCTGACCAGTAGTCTGCCAATACCTACCCGGCCCATCGATAATGGACTCATTTGCAAGCTGGTTAAACTCATCCTAGCTTACAGTCCCCTCACTTGGGCGGATAAGGCCACACCCCCTCCCAACTGACCACGAAACAGTGGGAGACGCGGCCTATTGGTATTCGACACTCGGGCGCTCATGTATCCACTTGGTCTAAATGTTGGGGCGTCTCCTGGCTCGGAGGTTTAGGGACTTTCACCCATAGACATCCAAAGTGCGCAGATGCTCGAACCAAACATTTTCTGTGTCCAGTCCGGCCATCCACGATGTGCTTGTGGAGGCCATGGCCCTAATGTCGCTAGGGCGTACAATGATCATGTCACACATATGTGAGATGCATGAGTCACACCCTCCAGTCATGCAACAATCTTGCATGTATCGCGCGCTCATGTGGCTAACTCCTATCAGTGAGTCCCATAAATAGTTTGCTCAATGGCATATGCTATGATCAGTCACTACTCATATCAAGCATATATATATGATGCGTATGGGCATGAGTCATGGAGTTATACTAAGCATGTTATATAGTGATGAACTATCCTTACAATGAGGATGGGCCTAGACGGCCTATACACAACAAGTATGGGCCTATCAATGGGCCTTAGGGAGAGTTACAATGTGGACATTTAACCAACATTATTCTTATAATGTGGATGTCAAACCATCATTGCTCCCAAGGCATAGCCCACCATAATCGTCATTACATAAACCATGGTAGAATCACACATTGCAATGGACTTGTATACATCCCATTGAGCCCCAACCCATGGCCTCAGACACATCAAATGGGCCGCATCATCTGGGCCTCATATATATCAAGGTGGACCTCAACAATGGGCCTCATACATCACATCAAGGTGGGCCTAAAAAATGGACCACATATATCACATCAGGCCTAATCAAATGGGCCGAATCAATGGGCCGAATCAAATGGGCCAAGTCGAATGGGCCGAGTTGAATGGGCCAATTCAAATGGGCCAAGTCCAACTCATCTATTTTTAGAGATCCATTTAGAGTATTAGATAAAAATGAACCATATCAAAAGATCAAGTGGATTGTACCATATTTAAACGTGGTGATAATGATTTCCACGGTTAAATTCTAGTGGGTCCCATCATAGGGTTTATTTCCCATCCAGCCTATTCATAAGGTCACAAAGACCTAGATTTAGAGGAAAAACAAATATCATATTAGTCCAAACCCTAAGCCCAAGGGTTTTAATGGTAGACGTTCAAACCCACTATTTTTTCTGTAATGTGGTCCACCTGATCCTAGATCTGTCTCATTTTTAGTCTCAAGCTGTAAGGCGAGCTTGCCAAAGGGTTGGACGGTTTGGATGCAACATATGCATCATGGTGGCCCATATAGATGGACGGCATAGATAAAGCACACACCTTATGGTGGGGTCCACACGTGTGTCCCACCAGATGAAATGGATAGACGGTTGGATACAACATATACATCACAGCGTGGCCCACCGTCCAGCCATCTAGACGGTGGAATAAAACACATACATCATGGTATGGCCCACTGTCCAGCCATCTGGACAGTGAGGAATATAATACATACATTAGTGGGTCCCACGTGGGGCCCACCATAACGTTTATCTACCATCCAATTTGTTGGTAAGGTCACACAAACTCGGATTGATGAGGAAAAACAAATTTCATATTGATCCAAAACTTCTGTGACCCAGAAAGGGTTCCAATGGTAGACATTTAATCCCTCACTGTTTCCTGTCGTGTGGGCCACCTGAGTTCCAGGTACGGCTAATTTTTGGAGGGGCACCAATGACCCATCCAAGCCACAAAGGCAAATGTATGATTTAAGCTTGTAAGGCAAATGTGGACTGCAGGATCATAAGTTTAAGGTAAGTTCCATTCTATTCATCATTCAAGCACTAGTGGTAGCATATAAATAAATTAATACGTATACAATAAAGGATAGCAAGTTATCATAGAACCATTCATGCATGTTATAATTTAAAAGGAATGTTTATCATCTAACACATGAATTAACTATACCACAAGTTAGCATATTCAATAATGAAGTAAGAACTCAGTTAAGAGAATCATGCTATCATCTATATCTAGATTGATGAAATTGAGTGGGAAGCTCAAAGGGTGAGTCCTCACCTTTAGAGGTCGTAGTACCTTCCTCGATTCAAGTTCTCGTGACTATCCTGCGTCCCAATATCACGCAAGAAATTTCATAGAGTCAGTGAGTCATTCTCGTTATAATTACTTATATTAGAAGACATTCAAGTCTTTGGGATGAATCGGGTTTGTAAAGACCCATGAACAAGGGCATTTGGGCCTGTTTTTAGGGTGTCCAGGCCCACAAATATTTAGCCTCACCAAGTGGCCTGGACTGGGCCTGAGGTTACCCATCACTAAGGCCCGAACCTGCCTGACTTGGCCCAGCTGCCATGTACAATAATGCCCAGAAATCTGGACTGGACTGGCCCATTTCTGGCCTAACTGTGTTGCTAGCAGCCCAAGTTGGCTGGGCCGGCCTATTTCGGCCATGTAGATAGGCCCCAAGTGTGGCCCACTGCACCTGCAGGGCAAGGCCCACTGAGTTTAAAACTCAGGTGCAACCCACTGTTTGAACGTGGTGCGATCATATACTGATGAAGCAATGTAGATCAGCTATGCAATGGGGACACACAGTAAGCCAAATATCAGATACCGAGTCCATGAATACCGTCAACCTTAATTATGTTATGCAATATAGAAGCATAGTAAACCAAATGCTATGTGTTGAGGATGCAATGCGATGCGAGTGAATTGACCAAGCTGAAGTGTGAAGTTGGGATGATAGTACGAGTACTGTAGGCTACGGGGTCCACCACAAAGGATTTCTATCCAAACTAGTCTCATACATAAATTTGGATAGTCAGACTCAATGTGTTAAACTCCTGATCTCAGGTTGGTCGTGCGACCCAAAATGAAATCTTGGCTATTGCGAAGATACACGTAACAAATATTTGCGCACCACCAGCCTGAGTGGATAGTGAATGAATAAATGAATGAGTATGCAACTCCTACTCAACAAGTCCTCATATCAGTACGGTTCCTCTTTGAAAAATCACTGGGGTCTATTACACTCGAAACCAGATTGCCGCCCCATCGCGTGCAATAAGGTGAGTGGAAGAGACCTCACTATCCATCTGCTGATATCGGGCCTGGCTCATCGATAGCGGACCCATTCTTCGAGCTGGTCAGACTCAACCTAACATTGCCCCCTCCTCTCGGGCAGGTAAGGCCGTACCCCCTTCCAACCGATCATGACATAGTGGAAGATGCGGCCAATGGTATACGACCCTCATGCGCTCATACATCCACTCGGTCTAGACATTGGAGCAGCCTTTGGAACCAAGAGGGTTCTGGAACTTTCACCCAAGCATATCTATAGTACCCCATGTAGAACAGATTTTCGGTGTCCCATCTGGCCATCCATGATATGCCTATGGAGGCTACGACCCTAATGTCGCTAGGGTGTACAGTAATCACAAGACACAATATAAGATGCATGAGTCATACAATCCAGTCATGCATCAATCTTGCGCATAGTGTGTGCTCAAGTGAGATAATCTCCGCCTATAAGGGAGTCTCATAACAACCGGCACTATGGCATATGCAATGGTCAATCATATCTCATAACAAACATGCAGATGATGTGTATAGGCTTGTATCATGATGCTATGAAGTCGCATACTCATAATAGGTATCAATAACCAGCGTCGACAATCGACCCTGACAATGTAGACATTTAACCAATATTGCCCCCAAGAAATGGCCCACATAGAGCCTAATATATAGTGGACCCATGGCCTCACATAAGTGCCAAATATACAAGACCATGGGCCTCACTCAAGAGCTTAATACACATCACGATGGGCCTAACATACATCACAATGGGCTCCATCGCTTGGCCCTCAAATGCATCACAATGGGCCTCATCACATAGGCCTCATATACATCACATTGGGCCTTAAACATGGGCTGAATACATATCACAAAGGGCCTCAAACATAAGCCACATATACATCACATTGGGCCTCAAATATGAGCCGAATGCACATCACAATGGGCCTCAAATACGAGCCGCATATGCATCTCATTGGGCCTCGACAATTGGAATCATCATCGACAATCAGAATCGGCCTCGATAATCAACCTCCACAATCGAAATCGAAATCGGCCTTAATAATCGGCCTTGACATTCGGAATCGGCCTCGATAATCGGCATCGACAATTGAAATTTGAATCGGCCTCAACAATCAGCCTCGGCAATCGAAATCGAAATCGGCCTCGATAATTGAAATCTGAATCGACAATTGGAATTGGCCTCGACAATCGGAATCGACAATCGGAATCGGCCACGATAATCATCCTCGATAATCGGAATCAAAATTGACAATTAGAATTGGCCTTGATAATCAACCTCGACAATCAGAATCGGAGTTGGCCTCAACAATCGGCCTCGACAATCGAAATCGGCCTCAACAATTAGCCTTGACAATCGGAATCGGCCTTGACAATCAAAATCGGTATCAACAATCGGAATCGACCTCGATAATAGGAATCGGAATCGGCCTCAACAATCGGAATTAGCCTCGACAATTGAAATCGGAATTGGCCTCAACAATCAGAATTGACCTCGATAATCGGTCTCGACAATCAGAATTGGAATCGGAATCGACAATCGGAATCGGCCTTGATAATCGGCCTAAACAATTGGAATTGGAGTCGGCCTAAACAATCGGCCTCGATAATCGGAATCGAAATCGGCCTCGACAATCGAAATCAAAATCGGCCTCAACAATTGGCCTCGATAATCAGAATCAGCCTCGATAATCGCCCTCGACAATCGGAATCGGAATCAGCCTCGATAATCAGAATCGGAATCGGAATCGGCCTTGACAATCGAAATTGGAATCAGCCTAAACAATCAGCCTCAACAATTGAAATCGAAATCGGCCTCGACAAATGAAATTGGAATTGAAAATCAAAATCGGCCTTAATAATCGGCCTCGACAATTGGAATCGGAGTCGGCCTCAACAATCGGCCTCGACAATCAGAATTGGAATCGGCCTCAATAATCGGCCTCGACAAACGGCCGAACAAGGCCTAAGGGAAGGGACATTAAACCATCATTGTCCATTAATGTGGCCATTTAACCAACATTTCTCCCAAGGAGTGGCCCACATAGAGCCAAATGTATTGTGGGCCCATAGCCTCACACAATGGCCTAATGTACATCACGATGGGCCTCACTCAAGGGCCAAATACACATCACAACAGGTCGAATATACGGGCCTAATATACATCACCATGGGCCACGACCCATAGTCCTCAAATACATCATAATGAGCTATGATCCATGGGCCTCAATATACATCAAGTGGGCCGCATCAATGGTCGCACCAATGGTCCTCGTATACACAACAAGTGGGCCCTGCTCATGGGCCTCAAATACATAACATGTGGGCCTTACACATGGGTCTCATATGCATCAAATGGGCCACATATATGGGCCTCAAATACATTAAAAGGGCTATGCATCATGGGCCTAATACATATCACAATGGGCCTTGCCCATAGGCCACGAGTACATCACAATGGGCCTTACCCATGGGCCTCAGATTCAAGTAGGTGGGCCCCATCATATGGGCCTTAAATACAAGGCAAGTGGGCCCTATCACCTGGGCCTCAAATATAAGGCAGGTAGGCCCTATCACATGGGCCTCAAATGCAAGGCAGGTGGGCCCTATCATATGGGCCTCAAGTGGGTTGGACCACACCAAAAATTATTTCAATAGTTGTGGGTGTGACAGGTGTATCACTGTACACTATCATTCCATGGGGCACATGGCCCACTAATGATGATCAGCACTGTCCAAACATTATCCATGTAAATTAGCACCATCTAACCATTAACCATATAAATCAGCACCGTCCAAACATTGTCCAACATCGTCCAGATGGTTTGGACGATGTGGATGAAACAAATACATCACGTCGGCCCCTGCACAGTAGATGGACGGCGCAGATGTAACCGTCCAGATCTGCTAGACTGACGTTAATGCAGCAGCCACATTAGTGGGGTCCTCGATCACGTCCAGACATCTGGATGGCTTGGACAAAGTAGATGGACGGTAGGGATATAACATATACTTCATGTGGGTCCCACACACGCAATCAGCGTGCCTACATGGCACTGTCTAAATGGACGGTGCATATGTAAAATACATGTATTAAAGGTGGGTCCCATGTGGGGCCCACCAGATATAATATATAATATATATTATAATATATAATATAATACTACATTACATATAATATATAATACATATACATACAACGTCGTCCAGGCCCTGGACGACCTAGATTCGAGACACACATTAATGTGGGGTCTGCACATCCCACCTGATGGATGGCGGAGCTATAAATACATCACGACAGGGCCTGCACAACAGATGAATGGTGCGGATATTGCACACGTGCAGCTAGTGGGGGCCGCAAATGGACAGACAGTTTGGATTATAACACATATCTCATGATGAGACCCCCATGAGCATGCTGATGTAAATGCAGTAGTAGCTGCATGCTGCGTGGGACCCACAACGGGTGGACGGTCTGGATTTCATGCACGTGGCATGTGGGCCCCACTGTTGTTGACCATCATGGGTAAAACACATAGATCAAACGGCCCCTCCATCGTCCAAGGTCTAGACGGTGGAGATGCAAGGAACGTACATAAGGCGGGTCTCATTGTGGGCAGTAAGGTGGCTGCCACAATGGACGGTGTGGATCTAATTCATCAATCAAGGTGGGCCACAAAAGGAAAAATAGAGAGAGAGACGGTATGATGGAGGGACCCCGCCACTTTGGGCCCCTCTTTATAATGCATACATCAAGATGGGTCTCACCATATGTGGGCCCTCAAATCATAAAATTAAATAATAAGATCACCCACCTTTGATCTTCTTGGACTTCTTCTTCCATCAACACATCCTAGAGCTCCAAGGGATGCATTTAAACGGTGGAGATGGTCTTTAGATGGTGGGATTGAGTGGTAGGGAGGTAGACCAGACTAGCTTCTCCTCTCTTCCATGGAAATGTTGGACGTGGGTTGCTTGGAGAATGAGGGAGAGAGATGAGAGAGAGAGAGAGAGAGATGGGTGGGTGATGGGGAGTGATGGGTGGAGAGAGACAGAGAGAGTTGACTTTGGGGTTGCTTCGGGATGGGGCATGTACTTGAATGTGGTACTTGATTGATGGGATGTGATGTGATTGATTTGAAAGATTGTCTTGGGTTTGTAAATGCGCGACGTTTTTCTATAACGGAACGCGGGCCTATATCTTCTGGCTTGGGTATTGCCTCGGCGTGTAATACGTGGCGTTGAAACTGCAGTGACAACGCAGTTGCTACGGTACAAGTCTCGGGTTGAGCCAACTCTAGAATGCGTGACAAGACTCAAGGTTGGGCGCAACTGCTGATAACAGATCGCGGGTCACGGGAATTCAACCGAGAGGACCGCGGAAGTCTATGGAACGATACAGGTTAGGATACGGGTCTTACAGCTGAGGTTCTTCAAAATAGGGATTCCTTTGGTTAGTAATGACTTGAAAAGGATGAGCTCTCGGTCCTAGGGGGTGAATAGGACTATACCAAAATAAAAAATCATAGAACAAAAATAATAAATAACTAAATTAAACATAGATCTCAATCATAATAGTATTGAGAAATTGATTCAAACCTTTGTTCAAAGGACAACCTTACACCAAAAATAAATGTTTATAGTAGGACAGCCTGATTTCTTGAACTCAGTAAGGATCAAGATCACAAACTAAAATAAGAGGCAAATAATGGAAGCTATATATTACAATCATTCACCACATGTACATGAAAGAAAGAATTATAAACAATCAGCACACATCCATCACATACATCATCATCCACCTCAAATACCAAGATATATAGTGGTTCAGTTTGTACACCAACTGTTCTTAAATAGCCACAACTACTCCACTCCCAATAATCACAACCCATGTGATATTGGCATTCACTATAAAATAAAGTTTTCTTAAGTTCACCTTAAAACCTATATAGTTGTATTTTTACTTGGGCTTACATAATTAAAACCCTGCGCTGAGATTTTCTGGCTGATCTCATTCAAAACCAATACAGAGATTTTTCTGGCTAATCTCAAATAAAACCAAAAAAACAAGTAACAAATACTTATCTTCTTCTTAACGATGCCGCTTGATGTAGCTGATGAACCGCTTTGATTGATATTGATGTTCAATGTTCAACACATATAATCAAGGGTTCTATGTTCTAAATAGATTTTAAATTAACTCAAACCTTGGGATACTTGTTTGAATTCCTTGGATCTCAAAGGGTAGAATGAAAACTCCCTTTAAAAAATAGATTTACAAAGCAGAGATCAAGGAATTACAAAGTAAATAAGCTATTAAAAATTATCTAAAATTACCAGACTGTAGCTTAATAATGACAGGGACTTTTCTCTTAGAGTGGAAGCCTTCTGGGGCTTGAATTAAATGATTTAGAATGAGAAAAGACCTCTATTTATAGGCTGAAAAATGGTTCTTTCAACTAGTCTTAGGTCTCTTTCAACTAGTCTTAGTTTTAACAAAATTTCAAATTTCTTGCGCAATCAGATAAAACTGACCTTCGACTGGTCGAGCACAGCCCTTGACTAGTCGTGGGATGCAAAAATATGTTGTTGGAGTTCGAGTCAAGTTCCTCATGACTAGTTGAGCAGATCTCCACGCCCTGCTCGACTGGTCGAGGATCTACTAGAAAAACTCAAAATTTGAGTTTGAAACTTAGATTGGTCGAAGCAATTCCTGGACTAGTTGAGCCAGAGCCTGGATTAGTCAAACATAGGCTAGGACTAGTTGAATTTAAGCCTATTCCAAGTATAAAAACCCGAATATAATGTGCATAAGAAAAGACCTAAACCTAAGGTCAATATAGGGTCACATATACCTGAATCATTGAACATTGAACTCAGATCTTCTGTAACTTTAGATCTTCTACTTGAAGTAGATTCACATTAGAAGCTTAAATTAGACTTGCATTAGTAGCTTGAATTTAGTAACTTGATCTTCGTGTCTTGTACTTCAAATCTTCAACTTGCTTGATCTTAAAGGTGAACTTTCCATCATCCTTCACTTGAAGGTTGACTTTCCATCACTCACACTAGTCACACCCTGACTTGTTTTGTCTTATCGAAATTTGACAATAAAAGGGTGCTTAATTGCATCATAGAACTTACAATCTCCCCCTTTGTAAAATTTATGACAAAACAAACTTAGAAGATTTATAGAATTCAAACTTCATAACTTCACAACTTCACACTCAATCACAACACTCTATCATTCACAATATATGCTCCCCCTTAATCAATTCTCCCATATCCTGAGCTTTGACTTGGACTTGAGTAGAGTACCTGCATATGTACTAAGAAATATACATATATCTAGAATATACACATTATACAGGTCCACACCAATTAATTCATTTGCAAATGAAATGAAAATAAGGAAGCTAAGCAAGAACTCAAGCATAATCATATCAAGTCTTTCCCCCTTTTTGTCACAACTTGACAGAGGAAGAAAAATATCTAGTACAACACAAATATGATATTGAACAGAAAGAGAGTATAAGCAAAAGGATTGTCATGATACTAATAAAAAGAGTGTTAGAGAAATTATCCCATACAAACTAAGTGAAATAGTGAAAGTTAAGTTATATAGATCCAACATCGAAAAATTGAAATACTAATCAAAGCCTAAAGAAGGAGGTGGAATGGACGGGTCAATTTGATGAAGTCCCCTCATAATGCGTTGGAAATATTTACGCATATACTTCATCGAGGATTTATGACTTTCATTCAATTTGTCCTGAGACATTTTCAACTCACCCACCTTCTCCTCCAGTGAGCGAAAACACTCATCAAACTGAGACGACTGAAAATCAGGGTCTGCCTCATAATCATATTCCAACTCATCAAAAATATCATTAATCATAGTGTCATCTGAAAAAGTGTCTCCTTCTTCTTCAACTACGACGTCCTCCTCATCACATTGGCCTGGTAGAAATTTCAGGTTCATCATGTTGATATTGGAATTATTGAAAGGTAGAACCCTTGTAGGTGCCTCAGCAGGTGGCATGACCACATTACACTGAAGAGCTAGTGTAGTCATCAAATAGGCAAATGGTATGTAACCATGGCTAGGATGGAGACGAAATTGAATAATGATATAATAAATCAAGGAAGGAAGACAAAAGGGAATACCAGAAACTACAGAATAGAGAATGCGACACATGAATGAAGTTAGCTTAGCCTTGTTCCCAAAATGGGGATACACATCAGCAATAAAGATACGATGAAGAATCCTGTATTGGGGCAACATCCGATGGGCACAGAGGGCATTACCTGCACTCCATTCCGCATTAAAGTGACATAAATTACCGGTTAGTTTGCGCCACTCGGATTTAGACATTCGTTCAGTAAGAGTTGGTATACGAATACCATCATCGTTAACATTTACATTTAACAAACCCGATATTAGATGCTTATCAACTTTAAACATCCCTTCTCTAAAACTAATAGAGCAAGATAGATCATCAAGGGACGCTTCAGTAATTGAAGCATACATTGCTTGCGCAATAGAGAGGTAAGCCGGTCCGCCCCAATTTAGGATGTTTTCCCAATCTACAGAGCAGAGGATGGGAAGGAGATGAAAAGGAGCTAAATGATCAGCATTAATGGTATGCTCAACAATAATTTCCTTATTGCGGAGGTCCCGCACATATTCCGGGTCTTCCTCGGGTTGTCGTAGGGTACGCACCCTAATAGGAATTGCCCTTGAAGAAGAAGCACGTGTTGCTTTCTTCTTAGTTCGAACCTCCATGGAATGTAAGAAATAGAGAAAAACAACAAGGGAATAATGGGATTCAAGAAAATTCACATTTTTTTAATCAAAACCCACAAAAATGACCTAGAAAACCCAAATCGACTTTGAAATGTAGAACAATAACCATACAAAGACCCAAATCTAGAAGAAAAATGAAAATGGAGCACTTATAATAATCCTAGGAAGATGGGTTCGATGAGTCAAGAAGAGGGCCGGATGAGGAGGAACAAGAAATGAAGAACGAAAAGATTTTTCCCCCTTTTTAAAGTCAAATAGCCGTGCTCCACGACTGGTAGAGTACATGCTTGACCCTTCGTGGCTCGACTAGTCGAGTACATGCTCGACCGGTCGTGTTACACTAAAAAATTAAATTTTATTTAAAATTTCTAAAAATATATTAAAAATTAAAGCATTGAAATGTAACATATTCCACTTAACTTGAATTACACATACCAATATCAAGTTTTAATTTTGAAAACCTATTCTTGTCAAGCGGTTTAGTTAAGATGTCAGTAAGCTGGTTTTCCGTCTAGATATATTCTAACGAAATGCTTTTATCTTCAATCAATTCCCGAATTAAATGATAACGAATGTCAATATGTTTTGTTCGAGAATGCTGGATGGGATTTTTTGGGATATTAATTGCATTAGAGTTATCACAATACAAGATCATAGTGTCCTGCGCAATTCCATAATCATTAAGCATTTTTTCATCTAAACAAGATAGGTACAAGCATTACCAGATGTAATATATTCAACCTTAGCTGTGGATAATGATATTGAACTCTATTTTTACTATGCCAGAAAATTAAATAATTCCCAGTATAAAAACATCCACCACTAGTAGATTTCCTATCATTAATATTTTCTACCCAGTCAGCATTTGTATATCCAGCTAATTGAACATTTGTATCATATGAATACTAGAGGCCTAAATTAGCAGTACTTACGACATATTTAATAATGTATTTGACAGCAATACGGTGTGATTCCTTAGAATATGATTGATATATAACACAAATACCCACATTGAAAGCAATATCTGGTCTACTAGCAGTTAAGTACAGGAGGCTACCAATCATGCTACGATATAACCGAGCATCTATACTTTTACTTGTTTCATCCTTAGAGAGTTTGAGAGTTGTACTCATGGGAGTATCAAATTTCTTACCATTTTCAAATCCAAATTTCTTAACCAGACTTAAAGTGTACTTGGTTTGAGAAATGAAGATACCGTCATCTAGTTGTTTAACCTGTAAACCTAGGAAGTAGTTTAATTCTCCCACCATACTCATCTCGACCTTGGATTTCATAAGCTCTGCAAACTCAGTGGACAGGTTAGTGCATGTAGAACCATAAATAATATCATCAACATATATCTGTACTATTAGTATAAATTCATTATATTTTTTAACAAATGGAGTTTTATCAACATTACCCATAACAAAATTGTGACTGCGGAAGAACTTAGTCAACTTCTCATACCATGCTTTGGGATCTTGTTTCAACCTGTAAAGTGCCTTTTTAAGGCAATATACATGATTTGAGTCTTTGGGGTCTTCAAAGTCCTTGGGTTATTCAACATACACCTCTTCATGTAAATCCCCATTTAAAAAAGCACTTTTAATATCCATTTGATATATTTTGAATTTTTTTAAAGCAAGCAATGGATATAAATAACCTGGTAGATTCAAGACGAGCTACTGGATCAAAGGTTTCATCATAATCCACTCCTTTAATTTTAGTATACCCATGTACAACCAGTCTACCTTTGTTTATGATTATGTTTCCTCATTCATCAGATTTGTTCTTAAAAACCCATTTGGTTCCAATTATGTGTTTATCAGATGGTCTTGGAACTAAGTACCAAACATCATTCCTAACAAACTGATTTAATTCATCTTGCATAACAACAATCCAATTTTCATCAGTAAGTTCTTCTTTTATGTTGGCTAGTTCAACTTGAGAAGTAAAGCAAACGTAATTGCAAATATTTTCTAACTGTTTTCTAGTACACAATCTAGTGAGAGGGTTGCCTAGAATTAGATCAGTACGATGGTCTTTGACTGATCTTAGTTCAGTATTGACTGAAATAAATGAGGAGTCAGGTTTTTCAATTATATTGACTTCATCATCTTTTAAACTAAAAGAGGGTGTGTTTAGGTGATCATTAATTACCACATTTATAGATTCTTGAATTACATATGTTCTCTTATTAAGAACACGATATGCTCTACTATTCAGAACATAGCTTAGGAATATCCCTTCATCACTTTTGCTTCAAACTTTCCTAAGTTTTCACAGTCACGTAAGATGAAATACTTACTTCCAAAATTTTGAAAGTATTTGATAGTAGGTTTCTTATTAAACCATAATTCATAAGATATTTTATCTTTGGATTTTCTAATGTACACACGGTTTATAATATAACATGCAGTGTTTACAGCTTTGGCCCCACAAATTCTTATGTAATTTCATGCTATTTAGCATAACATTGGTCATCTCTTGTAGCACTCTACTTTTCCTTTCAACAACCCCATTTTGTTGAGGTGTTTTAAGAGCTGAAAACTCATGTGATATGCTATGATCGTTACAAAACTTCTCAAATTTGCTATTTTCGAATTCTGACCCATGATCACTTCTGATCTTGATAATATTCATTTCTTTTTCCTTCTAAATTCATTTCGGAATCTTTTTAACTTCTTCTAAAGTCTCAAAATTTTCTCTCATGAATGCTAACTAGGTAAATCTGGTAAAGTCATCAACAATTACCAGAAAATACTTCTTACCACCTCTACTCTTTGTTCTAGTTGGTCCAATAAGGTACATATGGAGAAGTTTAAGACGTTTGGATCAATGTAATGCTAAATAGCACGAACTTACTGAAAAACTTATGGGCTAAAGCTGTTAATACTGCT
Organism: Magnolia sinica; assembly: GCF_029962835.1. Lineage (NCBI taxonomy): Eukaryota > Viridiplantae > Streptophyta > Magnoliopsida > Magnoliales > Magnoliaceae > Magnolia > Magnolia sinica. The sequence goes on along the minus strand of NC_080575.1, from coordinate 64,017,099 downwards.
TGCTACATTATAAATCATGTGTATGTTTAAAAAGCTAAAGATAAAACAACCTATGAGTTACGGTTTAATAAGAAACTGACTGTTAAATACTTTCAGACTTTCAGAAGTAAATGTTTCATTTTACATGACCGGAAAAATTCTTGGGTTATGCTCTAAATAGTCGAGCATATCATGACTAAATGTTTCATTTTACATGACCAGAAAGTTCGAAGCCAAGAGTGATGAGGGAATATTCTTGGGTTATGCTCTAAATAGTTAAGCATATCATGTTCTTAACAAAAGAACATGGGTAATTTAAGAATCTATTAACGTAGTAATTGACGATCACCCGATCACACCCACATCAAGTCAAGATGATGATGAAGTCAACATTATAGATAAACCTGACTCTTCATCTAAAAAAGATAATCTTAAATTAAGATTAGTCAAAGACCTCCAACTGATCAGATATTAGGTAACCCTCGTACTGGTGTTCAGATAAGAAGACAGTTAGAAAATATTTGTAATTACATCTGCTTTACTTCTCATATTGAACTAGCAATGTAAAAGAAGCACTTGCTGATGAAAGTTGGATATCGGCTATACAAGAAGAGTTAAATCAATTCATCAGAAATGATGTTTGGTACTTGGTTGCTAGACCTTCTAATAAATATATAATCGGGATTTTTAAGAATAAATTTGATGAAATGGGGAATATCATTAGAAATAAGGCATGACTGGTTGTACAAGGTTACACTCAGATAAAAAGAATTGACTATGATGAAAACTTTGCACCAGTTGTGCACCTTGAATCCATTAGATTATTCATTTCAATTGCTTGCTATAAGAAATTTAAAATATATCAAATGGATGTTAAAAGCGCATTTCTAAACGGTGATCTACATAAAGAAGTATATGTTGAACAACCTAAGAGTTTTGAGGACCCTAAACTTTTAGATCATGTGTACCGTCTTAAAAAGGTACTTTATGGCTTGAAACAAACTCCCAGGGCATGGTACGAAAAGTTGATTAAATTCTTATTTAGTCACAAATTTATCATGGGAAGTATTAATAAAACCTTATTCATCAAGAAATATAATGAACATATAATGATACATATCTATGTTGACGATATTATTTACGGATCTACATGCACTAACTTATCCATTGAGTTTATTGATCTGATGAAATCCAAGCTTGAAATGAGTATGGTCGGAGAACTAAATTACTTTCTTGAATTACAAGTAAAACAATAGGAAGATGGTCTATTTATCTTACAAACTAAGTATGCCTTGAATCTTGTAAAGAGATTTGTGTTTGAGAATGAGAAAAAGTTTGATACTCCAATGAGTACAACTCTCAAACTTTCTAAGGATGAATTAGGTAAAAGTATAGACTCCCATCTATATCGAAGTATGATTGGTAGTCTTCTATACTTAACTGCTATTAGACCTGTTATTAATTTTTATGTTGAAATATGTGCTAGATATCAATATGATCCTCTAGATATCAATATGATCCTAAGGAATCATATCTAATTGTTGTTAAATGGATAATTAGATATGTCACAAGTACTACTAACTTATATTTATGGCATCTGCATGATACAACCGTACAACTTGCCAGATATATCGATGCAGATTGGGCAGGAGCATCGATGATAGAAAATCTACTAGTAGTGGATGTTTCTACGTAGGGAATTGTTTAGTTTTCGGGCTCACCAAGAAATAAAATTTTGTATTGCTCTCATTAGCTGAAGCCGAATATATCGCAACTAGTAATGCTAGCACCCTGATGATCTAGATGAAAAGGATGTTAGTTGATTATAGAATTATGCAAGATACAATGACATTATATTGTGATAACTCAAGCACAATTAATATTTTAAAGAATCTTATTCAACATTCTCGTATGAAACATATTGACATTCGATATCATTATATTCGAGAATTAGTTGAGGACAAGAGTATTTCATTAGAATATACTCAGACTGAAAGCAGCTTACAGACATAAGGACCAAACCACACGACAAGAATAGATATTCCAAATTAAAGCATGATATTAGTCTGTGTACTTTTAATTAATTAATCATGTTGTTTATTATAAGTGTTATGTTATATATCTAGCACCCTGTGTTAATAAATTTCGTAGTGACAAACCACTTTGTAATGATGGACATGTTCAAAGATGGAAAGTTCACCTTCAAGTGATGAAAGATGGAAAGTTATGTGTGATAAGTCATGAAGATTATTCTATCTACATCAACTTCAAATGTTACATCAACATCAAGTGCTACTATTAGTTCAACTGCAAGTACTATTTCAAGTCAAAGAGCATGTCCAACTGCAAGTACTAGTTCAAGTTCAAGTACTAGACCAAGTTTAAGTGCTACTTCAAATGCAAAATCAAATTCAAGTACACTACATGGTCAAGATCAAGTTAAAGCTTCTAGTGTACAAGATCAAGCTTCAAGTACATCAAGTAGAAGATCAATTGGAAGCAACTGAAGCTACAAGTTCAATGTTCAATATTTCAGTTCTAAATGACCTTAGAAAGACCTTAGGATTAGGTCATTCATATTACATATTTGAAATGGGTTATTATACTTCATATAGGCTTTACCTCGACTAGTCCTAATCATTGTTCGACTAGTCCAGGCTCTGAATCGACTAGTCCAGGATTTTTCTCGACCAGTCTACGATTTATTTCAAAATTTTGAATTTTTCTAGTAGGGTCACGACTAATCGAGCACCCTGCTCGACCAGTCTTGGAGACGACCTCGACCAGTCAAGTAGGCCCCAACTCAAACTCTAGCAAGCTTTTTGAGCCCCACTCAACCAGTCGAGCAGGCCACTCGACCAGTCAAGAGTCGGTTTTGTCCAATCGTGCTAGAATTTTTGAAATTTGGTTGCTTCTTGGACCAGTCGAGGCTGACCTTAGACCAGTCGAAAGAACCATTTTTCAACCTATAAATAGAGCACTTTTCTCAGCTTTTTTAAATCATTCAAAACCAAATCAAGCCACCTTCTCTGAGAAAAAGGTCCCCGTGATTATCAAGCTATTGTCCGGTAAATTAAGAATCTTTTTATAGCTTTTTGATTTTTAATTTCTTGATCTCTCTTTGCTTCAATCTAATTTTATAAATAGGGTATTCTTTTCTACCCCTTTTGAGATCTAAGGAATTAAATCAAAGTAGCCTAGGTTTGAATTTAATTAAAATTCATTTAGAACATAGGACCCTTCTATATGTGTATTAGACATTGAACATTTACATCTACAAGTGAAGTGATTCTACCAAGTTACATTAAGTAGAATCTTCAAGATAAGTATTTTGATTAATTGCTTTTGGTTTTTAAGATAGCAAGAAAATCTTTGTATTAGTTTTGACCAAGATAGCAAGAAAATCTTAGCGCGGGGTTTTTAATTGTGATAGCCCATTGAAAATGCAATTGTATAGGTTTTAAGGTGAACCTTGGAAAACCTTGTTCATAGTGAACGCTAATATCACGTGGGTTGTGATTTTTGGGAGTGGAGTAGGTTTGGCTTTTTTAGAACAGTTGGTGTACACACTGAACCACTATAATTCCTAGTGTTTGGTGGATGATGTTGTATGTGATGAATGTGTAGTGAATGCTTATATCTATTTCATGTACATGCCATGAATGTTGTAATATCTAGATTTCATTATTTTTCCTCTTGTTTTAGTTTGGGCTTTTGATCCTTCCTGAGTTCAACAAATCAGGTTGTCCTACAATAAACTTTGGTTTTTGGTGTAAGGTTGTCCTTTGAACAACATTTGAATCAACTTCTCAATACTATTGCAATTGAGTTTATAATTTGATTAAGCTATTTGCATTTATATTCTGCAATGTATTTTTATTTGGCATAGTCCTATTCACCTCCCCCCCCTCTAAAACTGAGAGCTCACCCTTTTCAAGTAGTATCAGAGCCTAGTTGTTCGTTCTTTTGGATTTATTTCCTAAGCTTATCGATCTAGAGCTTTCAATATGTCAAATTTTGATAGCCTATCTATTACTAGGCTACCACCGTTTGATGGCTCAAATTATGCTTATTAGAAAGCCAGTATGAGGATTTTTCTGAAATCCATTGATGAAAGCGTGTGGCAAGCCACAATGACTAGATGGAATCTACCAATGTCTGAGGTTCTAGGCAGTGATGGAACCAAGACCCTAAAGGAAACACCATATTACACGTGGACTACTCTTCAGAAAAATGAGAGCAGTGCTAATGCTAAGGCTTTAAATGCAATCACTTGTACACTATCACCTGATGAATTCAAAAGAATCATTTCATGTGATACTGCTAAACAAGCCTGGGACATTCTTGAAATGACACATGAGGGAACAACTATAGTTAAAAAGTCTAAAGTTTAGATCCTCACCACTTAGTTTGAGAAAATTCGTATGGAAGAAAATGAGTCTTTCATGGACTTCTATACGAAACTAAATGACATAATTAACTCTATGTGGGGTCTTAGAGATGGTATCCCAGAAAGCAAAGTCTGTGCAAAAATACTACGATCACTTTCTGAGAGATTTAATTCCAAGGTGACTGCCATTCAGGAACTTAGAGACACATGCCAAATAAAGGTTGAGGGACTTGCTGGTTCACTTCAAACTTACAAGTTAAATTTCAAAGCTCCCAAAGGTAAGTCCATAGCTCTTAAATCATCTAAACCAATTTCAAAAGATAGTGATGTTATTTCTGATTGTGAAAACTCAGAGGATGATATTTCTTAACTCACTAAAAAGTTTTACAAGATTTTTAAAAGTAAGAAAAAGTAGATTTTCAAAAACCCTCTAAAAAGAGAAAAGAAAAATTTAGAAATTGGAAATTTCTAAAAGATAGTTAGTGTTTCAATTGCCATGAATATGGGCATTTGGAAAATAAGTGTCCAAAAAGAGACAAGCCAAAGAGAAAAGGCATGTTAGCCACATAGGATGAATCATCCAGCTCTGAAGCTTCTTCTGAGTCGGATGAATTAGAACCTGAAGCTTCAAATAAAGTCAAGGCTTTAATGACTCTAGCCAGAGTCACTTCCATAGATAGTTGCGACTCAGCTGAATATAAAAATCTGAGGAGTGACCCTGAAAATGATAATGAAGATGATCTTCAGGATGCATATGATGCCCTATACAGGGAAAGTTGTAAGATTGCTGCCAAGCTAAAACTTTAAAAAGAAAATTTTTTAAAATTGAAAGAGGAATTTGAAATTTCTATTTTAGAAAAATCTCATATTTTTGATTGTTTTAAAAAAGCAAAATGCAATTTGAATTTCAAAACATCTGAACTTGAAAAATTAAGAACAGAAAATGAGAAACTAAAACTTGAAGTGTCTTCCCTATTGAGTTCAAAGGATACATGGAGGCATGCCCATGGAGACCATAAACTTGAAAAGTTATTAACCACATCTAGAACATGTGGAGATAGATCAGGTCTGCTCTATGTCAAAAACATACCTCTAAAAAATAAGAGTGCATCTCATACATTTGTCAGAGGAGAATCCTCTAACTCAAGAGGAAAGGGCTTAAAATATAATAATCAAAACAACTTTAAAAATGTAAAAACTTTTCAAGCATCTAAAGTCAATAATAATAATGTCGCTTTAGAAAACAATACTGTAATCCTCTAGCTAAAAACATGATGGACTTACTTAAGGAGCTTCTTAAATCTAACTCAAATATGAGGATTGATAACATTTTTAAGTGAAGAAAAACCAACAATGCTCCAAAACCCAAAACTACGATGAAATGGGTTTCTAAGGTTACCTGTCTGGTTGCCCACATCGCCTTTAAGGCTTCGAGTCAATCAAAGTAGTACCTAAACAGTGGTTGCTCAAGACACATGACAGGTGATAGAGATTTGTTCACCAACTACAAAGAAATGACTGATGGCTCAGTCACTTTTGGTGATGGAAGCAACTGTAAGATAATTGGCCAAGGTATGGTTCATATTCCTAACCTTCCTCCATTTGAAAATGTTTTATTTACAGATGGGCTTAAGCACAATCTTTTGAGCATATCTCAAATCTTCGATAATAAGCATAATATAAAATTTACAAATCAAGGATGCGAGATCTCAAATGAGAAAGGTTGTGTGATATTAAATGGTTGTAGAACATCTAAGAATTGCTATATCGTTAATGAATCTTGCTCATCTAAATTATCTTATTACATGGTCCAAACCAATGATACTGAGTTATGGCATAAATGCCTTAGATATGTGAACTACTAAAATCTATATAGATTAAGGAAAGCCGATCTTATTAAAGGTCTAACCAAATTGAAGAAAGTGGGTAAATTATGTGGTGCATGTCTGTAGCGGCCCAAAATTCAAGGACCGAGTAGCTACTCGGCTCCCGAATTCCTGAGTGCCATGTGTGCAATAATGAGTCACAAATGAATATAGTTAACCAGATATTAGCGAGTAATGACGAATTAGACTAAACATGCTTAATTGCTAATCAGATAATTAAGTTCCAAGTGCTACTAGCCAAATAAAGTTCCATCATAAATTCATAGCCAACATAACAACTTAATAGATTCGAATAACAGTCATCCAGGGATCCAATCCCATATGATCATCACACCCCAAAGTGATCTGGGCTCTGGCCTAGTCCTGCCAACATCCACCTCGCTAATATACCCTGCCAAACTCCTGATAGTACGCCTGCTCCTTGCCATCGTCAACACCGACATCGTTTAATGCGTTCTGCTCTACGGTACTTGCATCTATATCAGGTTCTAGTTGGTGTTTTAGAACACAGTCCCTGAGTGGGAGTGAGTGATCAACTCAGTGGTACCATTAGCAATAGGCGTACGAATTATCATGCATAGGATACATTTAATGAAAAGTAAGCAGCATAGAATCCTAAACACTGTTGTTAATGTAAATGCATGGTTATAATATGATGCATGGTCCTCACAAAAACTAGCACTCCGTCAAGAGACGACATCTAACGTTCGTAATGAAACAACTCCCTCAAAAGCGACCTCAACTGTATAATCGCCACAAATATAATGTAATGTCGTGAAATATGTTAGCCTAGTTGATTAGTTAAGTTCATTCGTCTAGTAGGTTGGGGAAACTGGAATACCCTTAGTGGAGTTATTGCCCTGACCCGATCACGTGGCTCAAGGGCCATGGCCGACAGCATGGGTACAGTGTCCCATACCATCGTTCCCGGCTCACGAGTCCAAGTGCTCAATAAACACTACGGGGAGGCTCGTCACCCCAGCATAAGCTGACAGCACGGGCATGTGTCCTATACCACCATCCCCAGCTCATGAGACTTTATGGGCCATAAATTATAGTTAACAATGGACGCAATAGTCTTAGGGTACTTTGGGTTCATACAGGCATGATCAAACAAGGTTAACGTACAAGGATGGTCGACTTATAGTCAATAAGCCCCGATGGGTTGAACCATAGTTAATTGGTCTGAGAATAGTGTCTCGTGTAGTCCAACTATGGCCAACAACCTATGGTTCACCTATTCGGGCTAGATTCACTCATGAATAGGACCAACCAGGACTGCCTAAGAAATTCTAGGTAATCGGCCAATCCATAAGGGAAATATGCATTACACACATCAACATGACATCTATACATATATTTCACATAAGACAGATATAATTTTAGTGAAATCAATGCATGGATAGCTACATTCACAAAGTTCTATTTAATTTACTGGTTCTACACAACATATTCCAACTTGTACAATTATATGGATAGTTATGTAGCAATGCACCTAGAATAAATCCTCCATAGGTTATCATGCATTATACAGTTCAACCATGCATTAAAATCTAGGCAAGTGACTCGACCCAATCAGAAATTCTTCATCATTAAATGTCCACAACAAAGCATGCTCAATTACAAACTTAGGGAATCATGAAATCAAATGTTAAATAACTCTTTACCGTAATTCATCTCATCATGGTAGGCATAGTTAATACCAAACTAAAAGAAACACAATTAACCATCAGCAAGTAAGGGAAATCCACAAAGTTGTAACCAACATAGCAAGCACATCAGCAATTTAATTTATTTAAGGGTTTAGGGTTAATCCTTTTCCCATAAATTTCAGAAATCTCTCATTTGTCATCCTAGCTATACCTAATTAGTAGAATCCAACCACATGCACCAACATTCACCAAACATGTTCGTTAAACCTATACTAGGTGTAATAATCAACTACCTAAATGTAATAGTCCTCACTTAAACTTAGCAGGAGATTGCTGAGACGATCCTAGCGAAGCCGGGCACGCAAGCTCAAGGTGTCGGGCCCTACATTGCATCGGATGGACAAAGATCACATGCATATTGTAGAAATTATGAAAATAGAGTGAGAATTCCTATATTACCTTAGATGGGTTGGAATTCCTCTTCCAATGGCGGAGAACAATCAGGATTTCTGGCGGAGGAGGGGGAGAGGACGTCGGAATATGTGAATTTTGGCCACCAGTGTCACATGCAAGTGAGGTGCCCTAATCTCTCTCCCCTTCTCTCTCTCTCTCTTAGCTGCTGGAAATGGGGTTGGAGAGAGAGAGAGGGCAGCCTTATATATGCCAAGAATTTATGTCTATTGACCCCAAGTTTCAAGAAATGCTTCAAATGACCATATTGGACCCAAATTTGGCTATTAGGGCAGTCCTGATGGCCCCCTGGTCCATCTGATATGTGGTATAGGTGCCTTATGACTCAATGAAGGGTCGGACGAAGTTTGATCACAAACGGATGCGGGGTTTTGCAGCAGCGGCCTGATTCACCATCAACGGTCACCGTTCCACGATCAACGGCCAAATTTTGTAGGCGTGGGCCTTGACTTAATTCTAATATTTGGTGTGAATTTAGAAGAGATCTGATAGTTGGAGCATGCATATTTGCATACTTAAGTAGTGGAGTTATTTGGGTAAATTTTAGAATTTTGTCACTTTTGGCCAGGCGACTTGCAGTTTGCAAGTGCCAGCAGGGCAACACTGTCTAATGGTTTCTAGGTATTTCTGGGGCCTAACGTCCATGTGGGACCACAAGCCTAGCGAGCCCAAAGGTCTGACAAAGTTTCAGGATTTTTGGACCTTCCTCGGGTAATACATGGCCCGTACGAACAATCACCGAATATAAAAGGGCTACTTGGCTCTATGGCCTGTGCTCGACCCAAGCACGATTTGATTTAATCCCATTAGTAGTTAAGTTTTTCATTAATTAGTCCATAGTTGGCCCACTCGTGTGACTAAATTATCTGATCTTGCGTCGGCTCGCACGTGTGCTTCAAGACACCGTTCCCTTTTTGGACCAGGTGTTACAATGTCCAATTGGAAAATAAACAAGTAGTCACAAGAAAGTGAACTCCTCTACCACATCCAAACCTCTTGAACTTCTCCACATGGATCTTGTTCGACCAACCATAATAGAGAGTAGAGGTGGTAAAAAGTATTTCTTGGTAATTGTCGATGACTTTACTAGATTTACTTGGCTAGCATTCATGAGAGAAAAATCCAAGACTTTCGATGAAGCTAAAAAAATACTCAAGCATATTTAAATCAAAAAAGAAATAAATATTGTTAAGATCTGAAGTGATCATGGATTAAATTTTGAAAATAAAAATTTTGAGAAGTTCTATAGTGATCATGGTATATCACGTAAGTTTTCAGCTCCTAAGACGCCTCAATAAAATGGGGTCGTTGAAAGGAAAAATGGAGTGCTACAAGAGATGGCCAATGTAATATTAAATAGCATGAAGTTACCCAAAATTTTATGGCCCAAAGCTGTTAATGTTGCATGCTATATTATAAACCATGTTTACATTAGAAAATCCAAAGATAAAATGGCTTATGAATTATGGTTTAATAAGAAACCTACAGTTAAATACTTTCAAATTTTTAGAAGTAAGTGTTACATTTTACGAGACCGAAAAAATTTAGAAAAGTTCGATACAAAGAGTGATGAATGGATATTCCTAGGTTATGCTCTGAATAGTCGAGCATATCGCGTTCTTAATAAGAGAACTGGTGTCATTCAGGAGTCTATAAATGTAGTTATTGATGATCACCTGAACATAGCAACATCTAGTTTAGAAGATGATGAAGTTAATATAATTGAAAAACCTGACTCCTCATCTTGTCAAATCAACACTGAATTACAATCAGTCAAAGACCATCCTACTGATCAAATACTAGGCAATCCTCTCACTAGTGTGTGTACCCGACAACAATTGGAAAACATATACAATTATATGTGTTTTACTTCTAAAATCGAACCAGCCAACGTAAAAGAAGCACTCACTGATAAAAATTGGATTGTTGCCATGCAAGTTGAACTGAATCAATTTGTTAGGAATGATGTGTGATATTTAATTCCAAGACCATCTGAAAACATATAATTGGAACCAAGTGGATTTTCAAAAGCAAATATGATGAATTAGGGAATATAATCAGAAATAAGGCTAGACTGGTTGTACAAGGGTACACTCAGATAGAAGGAGTTGATTATGAAGAAACCTTTGCCCTAGTAGCTCGTCTTGAATCCATTAGATTATTCATATCCATTGCATGCTTTAAAAAGTTTAAGATTTATCAAATGGATGTTAAAAGTGTATTCTTAAATGGTGATCTACATGAAGAGGCTTATGTTGAACAACTTAAGGGTTTTCAGGACCCTAAACACTATAATCATGTGTATCATCTTAAAAAGGCACTTTATGGTTCAAAACAAGCTCCCAAGGCATGGTATGAGAAATTGACTAAGTTCTTACTAAGTCATAATTTTATTTTGGGGAGTGTTGATAAAACTCTTTTTGTTAAAAAATATAATGAACATATACTAATAGTATAGATATATGTTGATGATATTATATATGGTTCTACTTGCTCTAACCTATCCATTGAGTTTGCAGAGTTGATGAAATTGAAGTTCGAAATGAGTATGGTGGGAGAATTGAACTACTTTCTAGGTCCACAGGTTAAACAACTAGAAGATGGTATCTTCATTTCTTAAACCAAATATACCTTAAACCTAGATAAGAAATTTTTATTTGAAAATGGTAAGAAATTTGATACTCTAAGAGTACGACTCTCAAGTTTTCAAAAGAGACAACAGGTAAAAGTATAGACCCTTAGTTATATCATAGTATGATTGGTAGTTTGCTATACTTAACTGCAAGTTAACCTGATATAGCATTTAGTGTAGGTATCTGTGCAAGATATCAATTAGATCTTAAGGAATCTCATCTTATTACTGTCAAGCACATTATTAGATATGTCGCAATTACGACTAATCTAGGCCTCTTGTATCTGCATGATAAAAATGTTCAATTAGCAAGATATACGGATGCTAACTGGGCTGGGAACATTGATGATAGAAAATCTACCAGTGGTGGATATTTTTATGTTGGGAATTGTTTAGTTTCCTGGCACAACAAGAAACAGAGTTCTGTATCATTATCCATAGCTGAGGCTGAATACATTGCAGCAAAAAATGCTTATACCCAGCTAGAATGGATGAAAAGAATGCTTAATGATTATGAAATTGCATAAGATACAATGATATTGTATTGTGATAACTCTAGCACAATTAATATATCTAAAAATCCCATCCAACATTCCCATACGAAGCATATTGACATTCAGTATCACTATATTCGGGAATTAGTAAAAGATAAAAGCATTTCGTTGGAATACATTCAAATAAAAAATCAGCTTGCTTACATATTTACTAAATCACTTGATAGGAATAGGTTTTCAAAATTGAAAATGGATATTGGTATGTGTAATTCTAATTGAGTCTATCATGTTATATTTGTATGCTTTATTTTATATGTTTTATGCAAATAACTGTTGAATAAAATTTAAATAAATTAAAAAAAATTTGTGATTGCACGACCAGTCAAGCACGTCCTTGACCAGTCGTGGCTCTACGGGTCAAGCATGTACTCGACCGGTCAAATTGCGCGGTTGGATGTTTTTATGAGAGAGAAAAGCACTTTTTCTTCATTTTTCTCTTCTTCCCCATCCGGCCCCCCTTTCGACTCATCGAACCCATCTTCCATTGGGACATTATAAGTGCCCCATTTCTTATTTTCTTCCATATTTGGGTTCTTATTTGTATACATTGCTAGATTTTAGAGTCGATTTGAGTTTTTCTTTCAATTTCTAAGGGGTTTTAGCTCAAAATCTGTTTAACTTGAAACCTTTGCTTCCATTGTTGTGTTTTCTCCATTATTATCTTGCAATGGAAGGTCGTTCTAAAAAGAAAACAACTCATGCTTCCTCTTCTCAAACTACTCCTCTTAGGGTGAGAACCCTACTACCTCCCGAGGAAGACCCGGAATATGTGCGGGATCTTCGAAACCGTGAGATTATTGTTGAGTGTCCAGTTAATGCAAATCATTTAGATCAATTTCGGCCCCTTCCCATCCTTTCCTCTATAAGTTGGGAAAATATTTTGAATTGAGGTGGATTGGCAGACTACTCCGTTGCACAAGGGATGCTCGCTTCCATTAGCAATGTATCTCTTGAAGATTTAACTTTCTCTATTAGCTTTAGAGAAAGTACATTTCAGGCTAATCAATATTTAATTTTGAGTTTGCTAGATGTCAATGTTACCGATGAAGGTATTTCGAGACCATCTTTAGCTGAGAAAATGATTGAATCGGAACGTCAATCGCTAACCCATAAATTATGTCGCATGGACTCTGAATGGAGTGTAGGGAATGTGCTTCAGGCTAATAAAATGTTGCTTGAGTATAGGATTCTACATCCCATCTTCAATGCTAATGTATATCCTCACTTTGGCAACAAGGCTGAATTAACTTCTTTCATAGTTCGTATTCTCCATTCAGTTGTGTCGGGTATTCCTATTTGTCTTCCGTCCTTAATTTTTTATATTATCATCCAATTCTATCTTCATCCGGGCTACAGATATATTCCTTTCGTCGACTTGATGACCACCTTAGCTTTACATTGCAATGTGGTCATGCCACATGATTAAGCTCCTATTTCGATTCTTCCTTTCAATAATTCTAATATTAATAAGATGAACTTGAAGCTCAATCCTAGCCAAAGGGATGAGGAAGCAGAGGAAGTTGAAGAAGAAGATGTGTTACCAACCGACACCATGATGGATGATATATTTGATGAGCTTGAATCCGAAGATGATGAGGCTGACCCTAATTATTAGCCACCTCAGTTTGATGAGCGCCTTCGCACTTTGGAGGAGAAAGTGGATGATCCGAAAATTTCTCAAGACAGTTTGAATGAGAGCCACAAATTGTCTATGAAATATATGCATAAGTACTTTCGTCACATAACTAAGGGCCTCCATCAGATTGATCCGTCCATTCCACCTCCTTCTTCATTTGGATCATACTAGTTCTATTTCTTTATATTTGGGCATGTATAACTTAACTATCACTTTCATTATTTTTTTTACTAGTTGTGTATGACTTAATGATGTTTTTAACTTTAACTTTAACTCTTTTTCTACTATTATCTTCTAGTATCATAATCACAGCTATGTTTGTTTTTTATCTTATATCTTCCTTTGTCAAGTTGTGACAAAAAGGGGGAGAGTTTTGTAGTTTTGTGGTTATGTTCATGAGTTTGATTGTATGGTGTAGTGCATTTTTGTTTAGAAATATGTATTAGCTAATACAAGTACTCTACAAGTCACCAAGCTCAGATTGAGGGGGAGTTTTTGAAAGAGTGTTATGTTATGAAGTTTGTGAACTTGGGCATTATGTATAGGTTGATCTTCCAAGTTGGTTTTGTCACAAATTTGAGAAAGGGGGAGATTGTAAGTGCTATGTTATATATCTAGCACCCTGTATTGTAAAGTTTCGTAGTGATAAACCACTTTGGAATGATGGACTTGTTCAAAGATGGAAAGTTCACCTTCAAGTAATCAAAGATGGAAAGTTATGTGCTACAAGTCATGAAGATTGTTCTATCTACATCAACTTCAAATGTTTCATCAACTTCAAGTGCTACTACTAGTTCAACTGCAAGTTCTATTTCAAGTCAAAGTGCATGTTCAACTACAAGTACTAGTTCAAGTTCAAGTACTAGTTCAAGTTCAAGTATTAGTTCAAGTTTAAGTGCTACTTCAAATGCAAAATCAAGTCCAAGTGCACTACATGGTCAAGATCAAGTTAAATCTTCTAGTGTATAAGATTAAGCTTCAAGTACATCAAGTAGAAGATCAATTGGAAGCAAATGAAGCTACAAGTTCAATGTTTAATATTTCAGGTATAAATGACCCTAGAAAGACCTTAGGATTAGGTCATTCATATTGAATATTTGATATGGGTTATTATACTTCATATAGGCTTTGCCTCAACTAGTCCTAGTCATTGTTCAACTAGTCCAGGATTTATTTCAAAATTTCGAATTTTTCTAGTAGGGTCACAACTAGTCGAGCTCCCTGCTTGACCATTTGTGGAGACTGGCTCAACTAGTCGAGTAGGGCTCGACTCAAACTCCATCAAGTTTTTTGAGCCCCACTTGACCAGTCGAGCATGCCACTCGATCAGTCGAGCAAGCCACTCGACCAGTCAAGGGTCGATTTTATCCGATCGAGCCAGAATTTTTGAAATTTGGGTTTCCTTGGACCAGTCGAGGCTGACCTTAGACCAGTTGAAGGAACCATTTTTCAGCCTATAAATAGAGGACTTTTCTTAACTTTTTTAAGTCATTCAAAGCCAAATCAAGCCACCTTCTCTAAGAAAAAGGTCCCCGTGATCATCAAGCTATTGTTCGGTAAATTAAGATTCTTTTTATAGCTTTTTGATTTTTAATTTCTTGATTTCTCTTTGCTTCAATCTAATTTTATGAAAAGGGTGTTCTTCTCTACCGCTTTTGAGATCCAAAGAATTAAATCAAAGTAGCTCAGGTTTGAATTTAATTAAAATTCATTTAGAACCTAAAACCCTTCTATATGTGTGTTGGACATTGAATATTTACATCTACAAGTGAAGTGGTTTTACCGGGCTACATCAAGCAGAATCTTCAAGATAAGTATTTTGATTAATTGCTTTTGGTTTTTGAGATAGCCAGAAAATCTCTGTATTAGTTTTGACTGATCTCAGCACGGGGTTTTTAATTGTTTTAGCCCATTGAAAACGTAATTGTACAGGTTTTAAGGTGAACCTTGGAAAACCTTGTTCATAGTGAATGCCAATATCACGTGGGTTGTCATTATTGGGAGTAGAGTAGGTGTAACTGCTTGAGAACAGTTAGTGTACACACCGAACCACTATAATTCCTGGTGTTTGGTAGATGATGATGTATGTGATGAATGAGTGGTGAATGCTTGTATCTATTTTATGTACATGTGGTGAATGTTGTAATAGGTAGATTTCATTATTTTTCCTCTTATTTTAGTTTGGGTTTTTAATCCTTACTAAGTTCAAGAAATCAGGTTGTCCTACCATAAACTTTGATTTTTGGTGTAAGGTTGTCCTTTGAACAACATTTGAATCAACTTCTCAATACTATTACAATTGAGTTTGTAATTTGATTAAGCTATTTGCATTTCTATTCCGTAATTTATTTTTATTTGGCTTAGTCCTATTCACCCCCTGCCCCCCTTTAGGATTGAGAGCTCACCCTTTTCAAGTTTTTTTTTTTTTTGGTTTATAATGTTTAAATGCATAACATGTAAATAAATTTAAAATTTAAAATATAATTTATATTTTTTTTCAAATTTGTGGACTGCTCGATGGGTCGTGTAGATCCTCGATTAGTCGACCTTACGGGTCGAGGACCATGCTTGACTAGTCGAGAAGCGCTGGTTTGCACAATAAAGGGGAAAATCACTTTTCTATTTCATTTTCCACCTTCTTCTTTGATTAGCCAGTGTTTCTCTCGATGAACCCATTCCAAATCTTTATTGTAAATGGTCTATTTTCATTTTTCTTCTAGATTTGGGTTGCTCTTTGCTAGTTTATCTTCTATTTGTGGTGTATTTGTGATTTACAACCTTCTTTACTAGGTTTTGAGAAAAAAATCTAACCTAGACTCAACCCATCTACTTCTTTAATCATCTCTTTTGCAATCTCTAAATGGAGCATTATACTAAGAGGAAGGCTACTCGCAAGGGCCCTAGTGGATCATCCTCTAGGTCGACTCCCATTGGGGTGAGAACCCTAAGATCTCTCGAAAAAGATCCAAAGCATGTTAGGAATTTTCGCACTAGAGAAATTATTATCGAAAGGACTATAAATGTAGACCACATTGCACCATTTCAACTTTTGCCTATCCTTATGTTATAGGTTGGGAAAATATTCTCGGTTGAGGTGGAACGACTTATCACTCCATAGCGCAAGGCATGTACGCGTCCATAAGTGACATGTCCCTTGAAAATCTAACATTTACCATTAATTTTCGAGAAGGGATAGTCCCTATTGATCGCCACCTGATTTTAGGTTTGCTTGACATAAATGTCATTGATGATGCTATTCCCATTGCCACTCTCACAGAGAAAATCACTCATACTGAGCAACGGGCGATCACTCATAAATTATGTCACTTTGATGCTGAATGGAAGTTTGGCAATGCCCTTAATGCTAACTAGATGCTTCCCAAATACCGAGTCTTACATCTCATTTTTACGTCCAAACGTGTATCCACGATTTTGGGAATAAGTCTAAACTTACTTCCTTCATGACTCTTGTCCTTCACTCTGTTCTATCTAGTATTCCTATTTGTCTTCCTTCTTTGATGTGTTATTTGATTATTCAATTTCTTATTCATCCTGGTCATGGATTGATTCCTTTTGCCTATCTCATGAGTTGCATTGATCTTTATTGCAATGTTGTCATTCCTTCGACTGTGGCACCAGAGTTGAAATTACCCTTTGATAATACAAATCTATAAAAAATGAACTTGGAGTTCCTTGTCACGCCCCAAACTCAGAAAATGGGCTCACAGAATTCTCGATCATCGAATCCGGTGCCGACAGCCTTCGTAGTGCCCCATTCTTAGCTCCCGGCACCCATATGCTAGATTCCGATCCGGGGATATTATAAGGAGGATTTTCAATATGAAACTTTTTTTTTTGTAATGGAGCATAACCAAGTCACAAAACAACATCACCACATATCCACTATATCAAAAACTTTGAGTACAATGCAGAAAGGGAAATACAAGATGATCAAAAGAACTCTAAAATAATTTACCACGCACTCCTGCCTCAGCATTGCTGTGATCCAACATCACCTGCACACAATAGTCATACATGAGCTTACGAAAATCTTAGAGGCTGGTGTAAGTGTGTATGCAAGGTAAGTGCCAAGTATGCAATATCAGAATAATGCAAAAATATGCTGGTAAGTCCATGAATACTATCAGTCGTACCAAGGCTATGCGATGCAAGGCATAAATGCTATTGGTCATACCAAGGCTATGCGATGTAATGAATGAATGTTGTCGGCCATACTGAGGCCATATGATGCGAGGCCTACGTAGCTAAATGTCATATGCGACATGCAACGCAAGCATGCCAGTCCTCATCTGAATCCACATAACAATATAACTCATCTTTAGAATATCATCAGGGTTTAATACACTCTACATTGACTGCCATCTCCCTAGCCGCATAACCCAGCAAGTGGAAGAGACCACACTATCCGCCTGACTAATAGTCTACCAATGCCTACCCGGCTCGTCGATAACAGACCCATTTACGAGCTGGTCAAACTCAGACTAACTTACAACCCCTTTACTTGGGCAAATAAGGCCACACCCTCTTCCAACCAACCACAACACAGTGGGAGACGTAGCCTACTAGTATTTGGCACTCGTGCGCTCATATATCTACTCGGTCTAGACGTTGGAGCATCTCTTGGTACCAAAAAGGTTCTGTGACTTTCATCCAACGACATCCTATGTGCCTACAGTGCTAGAGCCAATATTTTCGGTATCCAATCTGACCATCCACGATGTGCTTGTGGAGGTCATGGCCCTTATTTCGCTAGGGTGTATAGTGATCATATCATACAAATGCAAGATGCATGAATCACACTGTCCAGTCATGCAACAATCCTGTATGTACCGCATGCTCATGTGGGCAACTCTTATTAATAAGTCCTATAAACAATCTACCCAATGACATATGCTATGATTAGTCACTCCTCATATCAAGCATATATATGATGCGTATGGGCATGAATCATAGATTTATACTAAGCATGTTATGTGGTGATGAACTATCTTCATAACGAAGATGGGCCTAAATGGCCTACACATAACAAGTATGGGCCTAACAATGGGCCCTAAGAGAGTTACAGTGCGAACATTTAACTATCATTGCTCTTACAATGTGGGTGTCAAACCATCATTGCTCCCAAGGCATGGCCCGCCATAAACATTGTTACATACATCATGGTGGAATCACACATCGCAATGGACCTCATATACATCACATTTGGCCCCACACATGGCCTCACATACATCTCATTAGGCCTCACTCATGGTCCTTATATACATCACATTGGGCCTCAACCCATGGGCCTGGGCCTCAACCCATGGGCCTCAAATACATCACATGGGCCTCACTCATGGGCCTTGTATACATCGCATTGGGCCTCACTCATGGGCCTCCAATACATCAAGTGGGCCACATCACATGAACCTTATATACATCAAATGGGCCTCATATACATGGGCCTCATACATTCCCAAAAATGAATCATATCGAAAGATCATCTGGACCATACCACAAATAACAGTGGAGATGATGATTTCCACCCTTAAAATTACCAAGGCCCACCATAACGTTTATTTTCATCCAATATGTTCATATGGTCATAAGGACCTGAATTAAGTGGAAAAACAAATTTCATACTGATCCAAAACTTTTAGGATCACAAAAAGGATTTCGATGGTAGCTGTTCAACTCTCCACTATTTTCTACAGTGTGGTCCCCCTGATAGATCTGCCTCATTTTAGTCTTAGGCCTTGCGATGATCTTGCAGGGTGGATAGACGGTTTGGATCTAACACATACCTCAGATCAAACCCACAGAACTTGCTACCGTCAATGGATGGTTAGGATGAAACACATACTGCATGGTCAGACCCTCTTGTTGACGTCACTACAGTAGCTATATAGTTGGTGTGACCCAGCAGATGGACAGTTAAGATATAGCACATGCCTCATAATCAGGTACCCACAGGACTTGCTGACGTACGTACAGCAAGTGATCCCCACCATCCACCGAAAATACATAAATCATGGCGGTCCTTACAGAGATGGATGGTCTGGATGGATGGTGGACGGCGTTGATGAAACACATATATCACAGTGGGGTCCATCATCCCTACCGGAGGGTGTTGGACTCCACACATGTGTGTCCCACCGTCCAGTCTGGTGAACAGTGTAGATACAACACATACACGGTGGGTCCCACCCGTCCAGGATGTTGTACGGTATGGATAAGACCCATACATCACCATGTGGTCCACCATCCAAACACCTGGATAGTGTGGATCATCACATACATCATGGTTGTGGCCCACGGAACTTGCTGACGTTTCAGTAGCTATATAGTTGTTGGAGATATTCTAGCCAATCCGCTTCCAAAGCATGTGGGTCTTCACGTGGGGCCCACCAGATATCATATATACGTATTATATAAATAAATATTATTATATTTCTTTTTTTAAACCTCAGCGTCCAGCCCACCGTATGAACGGTCTAGATATACACAGACCTCGTGATTAAATGGGGCCCATTGTCCATGTGGTGGGGCACACGCTGCTGAGCAGCATGGATAAAAGACATATCATGGTGGGTCCCGCGTGTGGGGACCACAGCTACAAGGCAACGTAGATAAAACACTTACATCACGATGGATCCCATCGTCCTTGCTAAACGGTGTGGATGCCACACGTGGGGGGGTAGGCCCCACCGTCCTGGCCCCTAGACGGTGGATAGCATGCATGAAACACATACATCTGGTGGGGTCCACATCAGCATGGCCCACTAGCCTTGGAGCAATCTGATATTTGTGTTTTCTCTCCATCTGGGCTGGTCCAAACGAACAACAAGTGGGCCCTGAACATGGCAGCGAGGTGGGCCCCGCTTGGACAGCGGTGAGGTCCACCAAATGTATAACATGGATAAAGTACTTACATCATAGGTGGACCATACAATTAGGGGAGAGGGAGATAGAGAGAAAGAGAGAGAAATCAATGTAGTGGAGGGACCCCGCCACTATGGGCCCCTCTTCCATGCCTTACAACATACATCAAGTGGGTCCCATTATAGGTGGGCCCACTAATCAAAATCAATGGTGGAGATCCCTTTTTCACCAAAATGCAAGGTCTAGATGACCCTTTCAAACTAGGAAAGTAAATGTCATAATGGGGTCCATGGAGAATGGCCCCATCATGGGATAAACATATGAATCATGGTGGGCCATCGGCCACACCTAGGGTCGAAAGTGAAATACGTACAATCAATCGGTAGGCCCTACTTGGCTCATCATCAAAAATAAAAATCTAAACCTATAAGAACACCCATCGTTTGATCTTCTTGGTCCGATGGAATGCCAAACTCCTTGGCTCTCTCTTTGATGGAAGATGACGAAGCATGGATGGCTAGGATGGGAGATTGGGTGGTAGGGAGTGGGCCTCACTTAGCTTATTTGTTCTTCTTAGTTGCTTGGAAATGGTGGAGAATTAGATGGGATTAGAGTGAAATGAGAGAGGAGTGATGTGTGTAAGAAGGATGGGATGAGAGGGATGGGTAGTGTAAGAGAGGGATAGGTGTGTGTAAGAGAGAGTTAACTTATAGGGGGTGAGGTGGCATGAGGTATGGGTTGTTTGTCTTATTAGTTAGAAAGGGATGGGAGAGGTATGGGTTTTGTACTTGACTAGTACTTGATTGATTGATGTGATAGGTTGTACAGATTCTTTCAGAATTTACAACGTGCAACGTTTCTTCAGAAAATACATGGGCCCACAACTCCTGGCTTGGGTATCGCATCAGGGAGCGAGACGCGGCGTTGGAACCGCAACGACAGTGCGGTCGCTAGGGTACAAATTTCGAGTCAAGCCGACTCAAATCTATGGGATGCGACTTAGGGTCACGTGCAAATGTCGATTATAGGTCGTGAGTTACCAGAATTCGATAGGGAGGATCGTGGGAATCTACGGAACGGTATAGACTAGGATAAGGGCCTTACATTCCTTCCCGGCTAGCAATATGAAGGAGAAGAAGAAGAAGATGCACCTATACTGGAGGACACATAGATGGACGACATATTTTTCAAGCTTGATAAGTCGGATGATGAAGCTGATCTAGACTATCAACCTTCCTAGGTTGATGATCGGCTTAAATCCTTAGAGGAAAACATAATTAAGTTGAAGGTATCTCAAGACAATCTGACAGAAAGTCACAAATCCTCAATGAAATACATGTGAAAGTATGTTCATCGCATTGCTAAGGGATTGCACCAGATTGATCCTTCTATACGTATTCCCTCTTCTTCTAAATTCGATTAGGCTACTTTAAATTATAAAGAAAAAAACATTTGGTTTATAAAACTTTAACTTTGTGTGTGTGCCTGATGATCACTCTTATACTCTACTCACCTTTAATGCTTATTGATGACTTTTTATTATATTGATGACCTCCTTAACTTAACCGTCTTATATGCTTATATTTTCATCTTTTTATTTTACTGATTTTGATATGGTTATTTGAATGATTATTCTTTCCTTTTTCATAATGTGATAGAAAGGGGGAGAGGATTAATTATTACTAGTAGAATGAATGATGGATGTTGAATGTTGAGATGATATGAATGACATAATATGAGTTGATGTAATGAATGTTACATGATTATATATGCTTGAAGTATACATTGGCATTGGAATTGAAAATGTGTATGTCATAATACAGGAGAAGTTCACACTGAGGGGGATTAGTAACTTTTTCACACATTCATCTAAGCTGCAACAATTCTTCTACAACATGGAATCAAGAATACAAGATGTCATTCTAGTTGTTATAATAATAAGTTTTTTTCCATGAATTTGACAAAGGGAGATATTGTAAGTGCTATATTGTATAAAATACACCTTTGTTTGTCAACTTTCATTTAGACAAAATAGCTTATAAAGTGGGCATCCAATGTGGATCAAGATGGAAAGTTCAAGTCTCTTCCAAAGTTTCAAGATCAAGATGGAAAGTTCAACTTCTACTAAGTTTAAAATGATTGAGTTCAAGTTCTATTAAAGTTCTAGTAGAAGATCAAGCTCCATCTTCAACTTCAAGTTCTATTGAAGAATCAAGTAGAAGAACAAGTTCCATGAAGTTCCAGCATTTAATCTACTTCAAAGTTCAGTCATTTTAGGTATAACAAACCCTAGAAAGACCTTGGCTTTGGTACTTTTAGAACATAACTTAAATGGGTTTTTATGCTTATGTTTGACTGGTCTAAGCTAAGTTAAGATTTGACTAGTCTAAGCTGTGCCTTGATTAGTCTAAGGATTTTTTGACTTGTCCTAGTTTAAATTGAAGAAAAATAGATTTTTCCATTACTTTTTCAACCAGTCGAGCAAACTGCTCAACCAGTCGAAGATGAGCCTTCGACTAGTCGAGGGTTGCTCGGATCAAAGTCCAGCAACTGAATCAGTTCAGATTTTAGGCACCCTCGACCAGTCGAACAGAGCCCTCAACTAGATCTAATTTATCTTATCGCGTTCAAATTTGAAAATTTGTTGGAATGGAATCCAATTCTTAGACGAGTCAAAGTAACAAATTTTTTCCCTATAAATAGAGGTCTTCTCTCAATTTGAAATTAACAATACAAGACTATTAAATCCTTCCATAAGAGAGAGAAGCCCTTATTATTATAAATTTATTGCATGGTATTTATAACAAGTTTAATAGTTTTTTTTTTTAATTCCTTGATCTCTTATTCTCTAAATCTTATTTTATAAAGAGAGTAAATACTCTTTTTTGATATCTTAAGGAATTCAAACAAGTAGCCTTTGGTTTGAATCTATTTAAAAATAACCTAGAACCTTGAACCCTTGTCTATATGATTGAACATTGAACAATTTACTACAAGAGAAGTGGTTCTATGGCTACATCAACTGATACATCTTCAAAGGAGAAGATAAGTATACTTTGCTTTTATAGTTTGGTTTTATTGAGATAGTAAAAAAAAATCTCATTTTTTGGTTTTTCTGAAATAGCCAAAAAATTCTCATAGGATTTTTTTTTTTTTCGTAATAGCCCTTTAAAGTTACAACTGTATCAGGTTTTATGGTGACCCTAAGAAAACCTTATTTACAGTGAAAGACAAGATCATGTGGATAGTGATTATTGGCAGTGGAGTAGGTGTGACTGTTTGAGAACAGTTGTTGTACACAGCAAACCACTATAACTCTTAGTGTTGTAGTGAATATTTCCTTTTTGCATTTGTGGAGAATGTTTGTAATTTCATTTATGCAAAAGTGGTAAATGTTTGTAATTAATAGCTTTATTTTCTCTTGCTTGGTTTGAGATCTTGATTCTTATAAACGTTCGTGAAATAAGGTTGTCTTACCTGAACTTGGTATGGGTATAGGTTGCCCTACGAATTAGTTTGAATCAATTTTTAAATAATAGTGCATTGAGATTTCTGATTTATTTAATATTTCAGCACTTTAATTTTTTATTTGGCATAGTCCTATTCACCCCCACCCCCTCCAGGACTTCTTATGCTCACCTTTTCACTATCAAATATGCAAGCAAATTACGTGTAGTCACAAGAAAGTGAACTCCTTAGCCACTACAAGATCTCTTGAACTGCTCTATATGGATTTAGTCGAACCAACTAGAACAAAGTAGAGGCGGAAATAAATATTTTTTTGTTGTAGTTGATAACTACACTAGATACTCTTAGATAGCCTTTCAAAGAGAAAAGTCATATGCTCTTGAAGAAGTCATAAAACTTATAAAATGAATCCAGACTAAAAAAAAAGGAACTATCTGTGATCAAAATTAAAAGTGATCATGGAACTAAATGCAAAAATAGCAATTTTGAGAAATAGTGCAACAATGATCATGGAAAATTGCATGAATTTTTGGCTCTTAAAACACCTCAGCAAAATAGGGTTGCTGAAAGAAAAAATAAAGTTTTATAAGAAATGGCTAGTGTAATGCTAAATAGCATGAATTTACCTAAATATATATGGGTTGAAGCTGTTAATACTGCATGTTATATAAATAATCATGTTAATATTAGAACAATTAAAAATAAAATAGCTTATGAACTATGGTTTAACAAAAAAAAAAACCACTATTAAATATTTTTAAACTTTTGAAAGAAAATCTTTATTTTACATGACCGTGGAAATTTGGAAAATTTTGAAGTCAAAAGCGATGAGGGAATATTCCTTGGTTATACTTTAAACTATCGAGCATACCGGGTTCTAAATAGAATCCTCGTCTAAATTATAGAATACCGAGTTAAAGTTAGTCAAAGACCATCCGACTGATTAAATACTTGGTAACCCTCACACTATTATTCAAACCAGAAGACAGCTTGAAAATATATGTAATCATGTTTTCTTTACTTCTTAGATTGAACCGGGTACTGTAAACGAGGCACTCACAGATAAAAGTTGGATATTGTGTCACGCCCCAAATCTAAGGACAGATAGCTTCTGTGATGCCCCGAATCTGGCACTCGACTTCCATACACTAAGTCCTGAGTTCGGCACACCACAAGGAAGATTTTTGACTAAATTTTTTTAATATAAAATAATACCTGAGCATGAATATCCATGATCAAAATACCAAGCAACAGTCTCCATTATAAATCCTGATGGTTACAAGTACAATGCTTTCCAAAAGGTACACAACATCAACATTGCCAAATTGAAAGGTAGATACAATGCATCGAGAAAGCTAAGTCTTCCATGCTACTCATGCCCTAAAAAAAGAGAAATAGGAAGCTTAGGCAAAAAGCCTAATGAGTACACACGTGTGTGCAGTGTGTCTTACATACAAGCAAGATAAATATGTCATGAAGAAATCATGTATGGTGGAAAGCGTGTAGTACGTAAGGTATGATGTTAATACCAATGCAATGCATATGCATCATAGTAATACTCCAAATCAATGCTACCAACATCACCAAGTCATATCTCTCCTATACCATAGCCGTAACCATATTACACGCATTTGTAATCACACCATCATCATCATATTGTTATACCATATCATAACTGTATATCTCAGGAAATACCGTGGTCGACACCCATGCACCAGATACCAGTAATCGACCTTACATAACCACCCTGTGGTGGACTTCTACCAATAGTATATCATGGGAAACATCATGGTCGACACTCATGTACCAGACACCAGTAATTGACCTCGCATACCTGCCCTGCAGTGGACTTCCACTCGGCATGCCAGTAGTGGACTTCATTCGCGCTTCTCCTCGCCAGCGAGTCAGACCGGTCCCTATTTGCACCTCAGCCCTCAAGCAAGTTGGACCCACCTCTTCTCAACCCGACCTCATCAGTGAGAGTCAAATCCATGACCCATGTATCCACTTGGCCCGACGGTGAGGTATCTCTAGCTAGCATAGTGTTTTAGAGACTTTCAACCCAAGGGGCACATCATCCCCTACTATTTCCATACTTCTGGGGTCCCATTCATTTTCAAGGATAACCCAAGCCATCATCACAGATGTACATTTAGTCATCAAGATCCAACTCATGTTATACGGCATGACTATGGTATTTCGATCATCATCTATGTCATGATTATGCATGAATTCAAGAAATTATGATAAGGCATGCATTCAAGTGCATGTGGTATGCATATAATGCCATGAGTTTAGGGTCTGCTTAACCTTTAAGCCAAAAATGACATATAATCATCATGTACTACTATCAACTATATCAATCCATGGCCATGTGACTAGACTGGAGAGGACATATCTTACAAATGTGTTGAAGTGCACTTGCACATACCATCATTCCATGGTGCATGAGTATGATCATTATCAACATGGTTAAGTAGATGAATTTAGTATGCTAGGAAGTGGATCAACATTAACCAAGATACCATAATTACTAACATCACTAATATCATCCATAGCTATCATAATCACGAGCATTAATTGTATTCAGAGTTACACCATACCCTTCGCAAGATAGATATTCCATTAGCGGCTTTGGCCCAACATGATTTTCTTCTATTGGGACCACATCGTTATACCCTAACTGGGCATTATGGTTAATGAGTGCTGATGACGCAAAGTACATGCACCAAATGGTTATGAGATTAAAGGCATAATTATAACATATAGTAAATGAGCCACCGAATGGATGGTGCTAGTGAAACTCATATAATGTAATGGGCTTCACCTTTAAGTGGGTTGTTAGTAGGTTGGATTAACAAATAATTATCATAGTAGTTCTACGTTGGTTTGGAAGGCACAGGTAAACCTCATAAGATACAGTGAGTTCTAAGTTGAACGACTTCGGTATATAATATACACATAAAAGTTAGTCACGATTGGATGGTGTGGGTTTGTCTCATGCAACGTAGTGGGTCCTACTTCCAAATGGGTCCACACAAATATTACGGTGGGTTCCAACAAGTAGATAGTATAGGTAACTCACATACATTAAGGTAATACAAGGAAGAATAATTCAGATGCACAAGGCACAAGTCAGCGGGCTTCATGATCGAACTGTTTGGTTGGCAAAACAATTGAATAGTACATATAAAATATGTATATTGAGTGGGTTCACAAGTGTTCGAAAGTTATACGTTCAATTAACACTATCTCATATCGTCTGACTTATTTAGGAATTGGATCAGGTCATTTTAGAATCATGTTCTAGAATTAGCTAGTTTAATGGATAACTGGTGAAATATGCAATACTTACATCAAGGTAGGGGCCATAATTAATCTGACACACATCCTAAGTCCACATACTCAAGAAGTTATACCATTAGCATAGTCCACATACCCTACTTACCATAATAAAGGATTTACAGTTACATGGTTACTTATTTTTACTCCACCATAACTCATACATCTATGGGCAGCCACTTTATTAAGCTCCCACATAGTCAGGTTGTTGATGCCATAATTTCACTTGGTATAGTGGACATACAATTAGTATCATAATCTAGTGACTGCATCTCAAATCATCCAAAGTACAATCACAAGCATACCCACCATACTCGGTTACACTATGTTACTGTAACATCTCGAAAAAATCCGTATAAAGACCCGAGCATCACCTCAGACAGAAATCACTAAGGATCGAATTCTGTAAAAATTAGGTGAAAACTAATTAAGTACTAAACTAAATAATCAGAGGAATTAGCTTGAACCACTATCTATATGAACTGTTAGACCCAAAACTAATAGAATCAGCAACTCAACATTACCTAAAAACCTAGGAGCAATCTCTAAACCCAGCTACTCTCGGGAGTGCATTGAAACTCCGTGTCGGACCTAGACCATGCGTCGAAAGTCCGATGACCACGAAACTATAAGGTTATGACCACCTTACTGGGCTTGACAACCATCGTGGGAATCAAGCCCGGATAATATCCAGAAATGCACAACTAGAGCCCTGAGTAAAGTGTGTGAGAAATGCGAATATCTTTAGGAAATGAGTCGAAACTTAAGTGAATTGGGCCGTTCGCTTGTGGGCAAAATTTAAGGTTTCAAACCATTAGTTTCTGACCAAACTATACCCATGGATCAGGAAATTTTTTTTACACACGTCGGTATACTTATGGTGATGACCGTTGAACTGATACGGGTCCTCCACGGTCGATCCACAAATCTGATCGGACCGAAACCTTTACCTGGCTTAAATCCATTATTAGGGGACTTGTTCCAGGACGTATGTGATTAATGGACCTCTAGATGAGCTTCGTTTGCTCGAAACAAAGGCATTTTAGCTATAACTTAAGTATACCATGGCCCTAAGGCCATTGACATCACTTCTGAGCCTATATAAGCCCTTAAACCACCCCTCTCTCATTCCATACGAATTCTCCAACTGTAGGAGAGAGAAGAGAGAGAGAGAGAGAGAGAGAGAGAGAGAAAGAGAGATCGTTGTTGGGATTCACTCCCACTACACCACGAACCGAATCGCCTCTCCCGTTTCGCTACACCAATGATCCTAGCTTCAATTTGGGTAAGGAATCCTAACCCTCATCTCATTTTAGGGATTCAAATAGAGGAAATGATGAAATAGCTAACCTATTTCGTGATTTAGGTAGCCGTTGTGCTGTAGACGGAAGCATAGTGTACGAACCGAGTTCGTAACGAGCATACCGACGAAAGGTGTGGACTATAAACGTTTAGGTTATAGTTTTCAAGGCTTTCAATGTTAGTTAATGATTTATAACTGACTTGATTATTGCCACATGCACTTAGATATGACGTTTTCCATATACCACACATGTATGAACTATGTTGAAAATATAATGCATTCCATGTGTTTGTTGAAATGTTTGAATAAAAAGTGAAATCATGATTTGTGCTTTCCATGACGATTAACCTAAAATACGTGATTATTATATGTATGACAACTCCTTTGTGAAAGGATTTTCCCTAATATATGTCATAACTAATTTATTTCATTTATGTTGAAATGTGTAGTCTAAGTGTTAGATAAAATGTCTGAATGAGTAAGTGTTTGATAAGTTGTTCCTGTTAAGGGTATTGAGATGGGATTCTCAACTACCTTAGTTATATGTATAAATTCCTTTAGGTAACTTAAATTCAACTACATGATTCATGTATAAAATATATATATATATATGGTAATATATTCATTATGTGTTTTATAAAATGCTCAAATGATTGTTGCATTTGTATTGTTTGTTCAGTACTGTTATGACTATCACATGTGATTACCTATTGCAATTGATTACATTTAGGACTGCTACATAGTCCAGGTAATTGGTAATGGATCCCGATTGAGTAGCCGAACTAGATTCGCCACATTAGATACGTTCGATGAATCCGAGTCATATGAAGATTGTCGACAGTGGTTAGGCCACATGGAATGCTTATGCACTCCATGTCGATTAATTTAGCGTGCACTCGTACCAATCGAACTTGTCAAAAAACCCGATTGGTCTATTGTGTGTTTACCATATATTGATGCTACTACTTAAATCTAAGGTACCACTTACCAATGCAATCCCATTTCAACCATGGTACCAAGATCCGCTAAGACTCATGAGCCGGGCATGGTGATATGGGACACCGTGGTTGAGCTGTCGGCCTAGGCTGGGGTGACGAGCCTCCCCATAGTGACTAGTGAGCAACCCGAACTCGTGAGATGAATACGGTGGTATGGGACATTATATTCAAGCTGTCGGCCTATGTTCAGGTGATGAGCCTCCCGTAGTGACCTCGACTATAAAATAGGCCTACGTTGACGGTGACGAGCCTCTCTATAGTGACCTCGAGTGTGAACTCGTAAACTTACCTATCCGCTGCTTTTCATTAGGGGTGATGCCCTATAACTTGCCTACCGTATGTGATTAACTAAGATTAATGACCTTAGATGGATCATTATTTGGGTATGTGATATAAAGAGAGATACCTTGGCTTCCCGAATCTCCTAGATAAATATGCCTAATAAATTACTTGGCTAACACGACCATGCACCGCATTGTATGTGCTTTAGTGAGGAAGTGCATGTTTAGGGAGTTTGCTATCCACGATCGTGAGATGATGTCACTGAGGGAGTGCAGGCGAGGGCATGCATCATTACGCATATCATTTTTGCATTAACAAGAGTACTTAGGATATGATTGTTGTATTGCTTTATCATTACTGCTTGACTGAATTGATAACATGTTAAACTTTGCCTTATAGTACCACCGAGTTGATCACACTCCCACTCTGGGACGGTATTTTAAAATACCAACTAGACTCTGATTTAGATGCAGGATATGCCAAGGCTTTCGTGACAGAGCTGAACTTCTTCGATGAGGAGGAGGAATTCTCCTATATTCAACTATTAGGCGGGTCTCTGTAGACATTGTTCTGATTCATCAGGATAACAGGGTTACATGGACTAGTTAGATGGTTATACTTTGATATTTTGTAAATTTTGGAACAAACACTTGTATATATTTAGCCTGGAACAGATTTATACTACGAATGGTGAAACACTTTCATGTTAAAATTCAAGTACTTAAGTCTTCCGCTTGCTAAATTTAATTACACCTGGAGTATGATATGTTACTATAGATTAATTCCACTCATGTTTAATGCACTAATATGGATAACATTTAATTAGCATTATCTATGTTGCATACGTGATGCGTTGGAACTCGAGAGTTAAGCTTTGCTCAACCCCCAATTTTTGGGACGTTACAAGTTAGTATCAAAGCATGATTTGGATTAAACTGGACTTGGGTTATAGTAACATGATGCATACAGACGTACTTTACTTAGGAGGGGGTGATAAAATATAGAAATGATTGTAAGATTCCAAGTTTCATCGACTGGTGAAACTCACAGTTGAAACGTAGCCCGTATACGTGTAAGGTCATGTGAAATGATCCCAATCCCTTCTTAGACTGTCAATCAATGAGTTGGGATGCTAATTCGGTGAATCCCACACTTAAAACAAGCCAAAAGGCGTGAATACATGTGAGTTATAATCCGAAAGCACCTTGCACGGTTGTGGGGGGGCCACACCGTAAAATATAGGGGGACCCAGGGGGTCCTGCGCATTTTCGACATCCCAGGAGGGGTTGGCCACCTCCCCAGGGTAAAGTCACCGCTGGAAGTCCAGGGGTGGGGTGGCGGCACCGCTCGGTCGGTGGCGCATCATTGTCCCATCATTCAGGTGGGCCTGGTCCCACGTGTGGGGCCTCTATTTCACTCCCCCAACCCCCTATTTACCCCCATTTCATGTTTTACAAACCCCCTAAACCCCTCAAACCCTCATTTCTCTCTCAAATTCCCTTCTATACACATTTTCATCTTCTAAATCTTCTACCCATTACATCTACCCACCTCCATTGCCTTGAAACTATCATTTTTATCTTTCTAGCTTCCCTATTTCCATCTATTGAGCACAAAGGCACTCCTTTTGTGTCTTAAAACCTCTAAAAACCCACCAACCCATCTCATCCTTCAAGCATTTCCACTTCCAATGGTTCTTTTTGAGTTTGTCGTCGTTATCTTCTCAATCTCTACGCTCCTTTCTCTCATGGGAAGGAAGAGAGCGACCTCGGATGAGGCCGGGCTGAGCCGACCACGCCGTACTACGAAGAGGACTGGTGCCGAAATCAGTGTGAGTGCCAAGCGTGAACGAAGGTCCAACCGAGACCTCGATCCTCGAATTCTGTTGGAGAGATCGCTACTGTAAGGTCGTATTTGAAGCACACATCGATGAGAAATTGTTTGGGATGTATCCAGTCATCGACTTTCTCCTGGAAAATGGGTGAGGTCCCATATTTGAGAGAAAAACTCATGTGACCGAAGGCACTATGCACGCCTTCTATGCCCACATTCGGAACCCATTATTGAAGCCTCTCCAGTTTACTATCCCTTTGGGAAGGCAGGAGACTATAGTTGGCGTGGATGAGATTGCCCACATTATGGGAGTTGAAAGAGGTGTGGTACATGCCAGTGAGAAGAACCTCACTAGTGAGTGAGAGAAGACATCGCACACGTTTTCGATGTGGCCAGCTCGAGCGTTGGAGGTGGGGAAATTGCCTCGCTTCATCCAAGATGATGAACGACTTCCGCCTACTCCACCACATATGCACGTATAATGTCTATCCTAGGTAGAGTAACTGCACCGAATGCACAAGGTTCATGGTGTACTTCTTGTATAGAGTTGGGCAAGGAGAGAAGTGTGCCTGCCTACTCTTGTCTTATCCCAGATAATAACACTGCGTGGTCTACTAGGCAAAGCTCCTCGCTACCTTTCGGTGGCCCCACCAATGGGCCAACACCTTTCGCACCACCGGTTCCAGAACAAAACCATGCGTCTGCCTCGACGCCACACATGCCTCAGCTGTCTCCTCCCCCTGATAGGTTGGAGTAGATGATTCTCCTAATGCAGCAACAACAGCAGATTTGGACCACTATTTTGGGGGCCCTTGCCCAAAACATGAACATGGTCCCGCCTGCACCTCCTGTGCATCCAGTTGGAAATATGAGTGCCAATGGTCTTTTTGAGAGCTTCCTACATTTTTGACCTCCCACCTTTGCGGGCACTCACATACCCGAGGAGGCCAAATACTAGCTTGATTGCATCTCTAAGATGCTGAAGCCGCTGCACTACACTGAGGCAGAGTAGGTTGTGTTGGTTACATATATGTTCGAGAAGGAGGCTAGTCTATGGTGGGGCAGCATCTTATGGACAGTTCCTATAGGACATGTGTGGATGTGGGAAGCTTTTAAGACCAGCTTCCATGGGAAGTACTTCCCCCTCACTTAGCATAATGAGGAGGGAGAGTTTCTTCACCTCTGACAGGGAGGGATGATCGTGTTGGAATATGAGAATAAATTTACAGAGCTGGCCAGATACGCTCCTTTGATCCTAGCAAATGAGCCGATGAAGATGTGACGCTTCTCAGATGGTCTGCGGCCCCATATCTGCACAAAGATGTATTACACTAGCATTCCCAACTATACTGAGCTAGTGAACATATCCCTACGAGCTGAGCAGGATGGGGATAGACTGTCCTGTACATGTGTACCCATGGGTCCAAGGCCTCGACCTGATTTGCCAAACAGACCATTCCTCGGTAAGAGGCCACGTGTAGATTCACCTCCCAGACTTATAGCTCCACAAGCCCAGTTAAGGCGATCAGATCTGTGGTGCACCTACTGTAGGAGGTTAGGCCATACAAACACTTATTTCTTTACCAAGATGAGGGACAACGGCTTTACACCACCTTAGAAGATCAACTGTTAGTTGTCACAAGCCATTTCAGCTCTACCTCTACGATCAGCACCGCCAGCAAAGCCTTCTTACAGACTGAATGTACCTCGAAGTAGGCCGCCTAACGACCTATAGCAGCGCAGCCAAACCATCCTCAACAAGTGCGTGTGCATGCACTTACAGCTGAAGCATCTGAGTCAGTAATTACAGTCCTTTTAGCCTTTGAAGTCACTGCCCACTTCCAAGGTATACAAGTTTTTCTGTTGGTGGACACCGGGTCCACTATTAAGATGATATCATATTCTCCGGTCAAGCATTTAGGGTTGAATACTATCCCTATGGTTGGTGTGAGAGTTATTACGGCAACATGAACCTTCACAAATGCCACTAAGCTTTGTAACGGTTTCTTAATAGACTTAAGAAGCAGGGTGGTGTCTGTTAACTTGATCGTCACCACGATATACCATTACAACATCATCCTCGGCATGGATTGGTTTACTAAAATGAAGGCCAAGATCAACTGCGAGACTCTACTGGTGATGGCACATGGGCCTGACAACACAACCTTTACTTTTCCCGTTCAGGTCAGTTGCCCCTTCTGGGTTCTTTGTTATGCTTCCCTATTGAAAGATCATAGTGGTTTGACACTTGGAAACACGCCTGTGGTCCAGGACTTCTGGGAAGTGTTTAAGACGATCCCTAGATTACCTCCTTGATGCGTGATCGACTTTACTATTGACCTTATGCCTGGTACGACACCCATCTCCTTACCCACGTATCGCATGCCTCCATGTGAAATGGAGGAATTAAGGAGACAGATTGATGATTTGTTGGATTTAGGTTTTGTACAATCGAGTGTATCTCCTTGGGGAGCACCTGTGTTGTTTGTGAAGAAGGAGGAGGATCACTGCGATTATGTATTGATTATCGCAGGTTGAACCAAGTAATAGTCAAGAACAAGTGTCCTTTGCCCAGGATAGATGATCTATTTGACCAGTTGAAAGGGGCACAGTACTTCTCGAAGATCGACTTACAGTTCGGGTACCATCAGTTGCTTGTCAGGGATGATGACGTGCAGAAGACGATATTCAGGACCAGTTTTGGGCACTATGAGTTCTTCGTGATGTCGTTCGGACTTACAAACACACCGATAGTGTTCATGGACCTCATGAACCAGGTGTTTCGGCCGTACTTGTATCGGTTCGTCATCGTATTTATCGATGACATTTTGATATACTACAAGAGCCGAAAGGAAGTCTTCGATACAAAGAGCACCTGCGAGCAGTCTTCGAGACTCTCAGGAAGAACCATTTATTTGCTTAGTACAAGAAGTGTGACTTCTAGAAGGAAGAAGTCAAGTTCCTGGGATATGTTGTGTCTAAGGAATGTATCGTTGTGGACCTTGGCAAGGTGGCTGCAGTTCAAGACTGGGAGCAGCCCAGTTTAGTTACAGAAGTGAGGAGTTTTCTGAGACTTGCTGGCTACTATCGCCGATTCATTAAAAAATTTTCCAAGATAGCCAGACCGTTGTTTCAGCTTCCTCAAAAGGATCTTAAGTTTGCCTAGAATAAGCAGGCAGAAGTAGCCTTTTAGGATCTAAAAGACAAGTTGACATCCGCACCCGTACTAGTATTGCCAGGGCAAGGGGTCAGATATACGATATACACCGACGCATCTCGTGTTAGTTTGGGTTGTGTTCTTATGTAGAAGGACAGTGTGATCGCCTATGCCTCGTGATAGTTGAGGAAACACGAGGAAAACTACCCTACGCATGACCTAGAATTGGCAGTAGTTATTTTCACATTAAAGCTCTGGAGACATTACCTCTAAGGAGAGAAGTTTGAGGTCTTTTGCGACCACAAGAGCTTCAAGTACATATTCACGCAGAGGGACCTGAATATGAGACAACGACAATGGATGGAAACCTTAAAAGACTTCAAGTTTGAGGTCTCTTACCATCCTAGCAAGGCGAACCTTGTGGCAGACGCGTTGAGCCGCAAGAAGACTAACATTTGCAGCTCCGCTAATGATATAGGAATGAAATATGGTTGAATTTGTGCAAGACTTTGAACAGAAGCTTATAATAGAAGAGCCGTTTGAGAGTGTCACACATATTTGTGTACAACCACTTATTGATGACGAATCATTGTGGCTCAGAGGGAAGATGAACGGTTGGTGGAAATGCGAAAGCGAGCTGGTGATGATGAAGACTCTGAATGGAGAGTTGGGTCGGATTGGGGTTTACATTATCGTGGCCGCCTATGCGTCCCAAATCTTCATGACTTGATAAAGGAAGTCCTCGAAGCTTCTCACAACTCGAAAATGGTAATGCATCCTAGTAGTATAAAGATGTATCGAGATGTGAAGCGTTCGTACTGGTGGGACAACATGAAGGCCTACATAGCAGATTTTGTAACCTATTGTCTCACATGCCAGCAGGTCAAGGCCGAGCATCGCCAACCTCCTGGATTGCTTCAACCCATGCACATAGCTGAATGAAAGTGAGATTTCATATCTATGGACTTTAGGGTTACTGAAGATGCGGAATGAACACAACTCCATTTGGGTGATCGTGGACCTATTGACGAAATCAGCTCATTTCCTCTCGATTAGAGTCTCAAACTCAACAGATGATTTAGCCAAATTGTACATCAGGGAGATAGTATGTCTGCACGGAGTTCCTATGGAGATTATGTTGGATCGAGACACGCGATTCACATTTATCTTTTAGACTCGAATCCAAGAAACAATGGGAGTAAAACTGAAGTTCAGTACCGCGTTCCACCTACAAACTGACGGGTAGATGGAACGGGTAAATCAGGTGTTAGAGGACATGTTGTAGGCATGTGTGCTCGATTTCAAAGACAGTTGGGATGACTGTTTCCCTATGTTGAGTTCGCTTATAACAACAGCTTTCAAGCGAGCATTGGCATGGCTCCCTACGAAGCACTGTATGGGCATCCATGTCAAGCACCGCATCGCTGGACAGAGGTTGGCGAGAAGAGTTTAATTAACCTAGATTTGGTACAGGCAACCTCAAAGAAGATAGACATTATTAGGCGTCGACTTCTTGCAACATAGAACAAACAGAAGAGTTATGCCGATATGAGACGACGACAGCTAGAGTTTGAGGTTGGGTACCATGTGTTTCTGAAAGTTTCCTCAATGAAAGAAGTCCTACACTTTGGTAAGAAAGGAAAGCTTACGCCACGATTTATTGGTCTGTTCTAGATTTTAGACCGAGTGGGTGTGGTAGCGTACGGCCTTGCTTTGCCCACACCACTCACAGGCGTGCACAACGTATTTCATGTATCCATGCTGAAGAAATACGTTCCTAATCCGTCCCACATTATCAAATGAGAGCAGGTACAGTTGAATGAAAATGCTACATATGTACTGCGACCGACGCCTATTCTAGACAGGAAGGAGCAGGTGCTATGTAGTAACGTGATTCCACTAGTGAAGGTATTGTGGACTCACCACATTGAGGAAGAGGCTACTTGGGAAACAGAATCCAGAGTCTGAAAGAACTACCCTCAGATTCTTGAGGAGTACAAAAAGGTACTATTTTTTAGGATGAAATTTTTCTTTAAGGGGGTAGATTGTAACGTCTCGGAAAAATTCATACAAAGACCCGAGCATCACCTTAATCAGAAATCACTAAGGATCAAATTTGTAAAAATTAGGCGAAAAATAATTAAGTACTAAACTAAATAATCAAAGGAATTAGCTTGGACCACTATCTATACGAACTGCAGACCCAAAACTAATAGAATCGCTAACTCCACATTACCTAAAAACCTAGGAGCAATCTCTAAACCAATTACACTTGGGAGCGCATTGAAACTCTGTATCGGACCTGGACCAGGCGTGAAAAGTCCAATGACCACGAAACTATAAGGTTATGACCACTTTACTAGGCTTGACAACCATCGCGGGAATCATGCCCGGATAATATCCAGAAACGCACAACTATAACCCTGAGTAAAGTGTGTGAGAAATACGAATATCTTTAGGAAATGAATCGAAACTTAAGTGAATTAGGATGTTCGCTTGCAGGTGAAATTTAAGGTTTCAGACTGTCAGTTTTTAACCAAACTATATCTGTGGATCAGGGAAATTTCCCTATACATGTCAGTATACTTGTGGCCTTGATTGAGTGATGATGACCGTTGAACTGATACGGGCCCTCCACGGTTGATCCACAAATCCGATCGGATCGAAACCTTAACCTGGCTTAGATCCATGGTCAGGGGACTTGTTCCAGGCGTAAGCGATCAATGGACCTCTAGATGAGCTCCGTTTTCCCGAAACAGATTCCTTTTGGCTATAACTCAAGTATACCAGGGCCCTAGGGCCATTATCATCACTTATGAGCCTATATAAGACCCTTAAACCACACCTCTCTCATTCCATACGAATTCTCTAACCGTAGGAGAGAGAAGAGAGAAAAGAGGAGGAAAGAGTGAGGAGGAGAGAGAGAGAGAGAGAGAGAGAGAGATCGTTGTTGGGATTCACTCCCACTGCACCACGAACTGAATCGCCTCTCCCATTTCGCTACACCAATGATTCTAGCTTCGATTTAGGTAAGAAATCCTAACCCTAATCTCTTTTTAGGGATTCAAATAGAGGAAACAATGAAATAGGTAACCTATTTCATGATGAAGGTAGCCGTTGTGCTGTAGACGGAAGCGTAATGTACGAACCAAGTTCGTAACGAGCGTACCGATGAAAGGTACGAACTATAAATGTTTAGGGTATGGTTTTCAATGCTTTCAATGTCAATTAATGATTTATGACTGACTTGATTATTGCCACATGCACTTAGTTATGATGTTTTCCATATACCACACATATATGAACTATGTTGAAAATATAATGCATTCCATGTGTTTGTTGAAATGTTTGAATGAAAAGTGAAATCATGATTTGTGCTTTCCATGACCATTAACCTAAAATGCGCGGTTGTTATATGTATGACAACTCCTTTGTGAAAGGATTTTCCCTATTATATGTCATAACTAATTTATTTCATGTATGTTGAAATGTGTAGTCTAAGTGCTAGATAAAATGTCTGAATGAGTAAGTGTTTGATATGTCGTTCCTGTTAAGGGTATTGAGATGGGATTCTCAACTACCTTTGTTATATGTATAAATTCCTTTAAGTAACTTAAATTCAACTACGTGATTCATGTATGAAATATATATGTATGGTAATATATTCATTATGTGTTTTATAAAATGCTCAAATGATTGTTTTGTTTAAATTGTTTGTTCAGTATTGTTATGACTATCACATGTGATTACCTATTGCAATTGAGTGCAATTGGAACTACTACATAGTCCACGCAATTGGTAATGGATCCCAGTTAAGTGGCTGAACTAGATTCACCACATTGGATACGTTGAATGAATCCGAGTCGTAAGAAGATTGTCGACAGTGGTTAGGCCACGTGAAGTGCTTATGCGCTCCATGTCGATTAATTCAGCATGAGCTCGTACCAATCAAACTTGTCAAATAACCCAATTGGGCTATTGTGTGTTTACCATGTATGGACGCTACTACTTGAATCTAAGGGACCACTTACCAATGCAAACCTGTTTCAACCATGGTACCAAGATCCTTTAAGACTCATGAGCCAGGCATGGTGGTATGGGATACCGTGGTCGAGCTGTCGGCCTACGCAGGGTGACAAGCCTCCTCGTAGTGACAAGTGAACAACCCAAACTTGTGAGCCGAATACGATGGTATGGGACACTGTATTTGAGCTATTAGCCTACGTTCAGGTGACGGGCCTTTCTGTAGTGACCTCGAGTGTGAACTCGTGAACTTACCTATCCACTACTTTTCATCAGGGGTGATGCCCTACAACTTGTCTACCGTATGTAATTAACTAGGATTAATGACCCTAAATGGATCATTGTTTGGGTATGTGATATAAAGGAAGGTA
Source organism: Magnolia sinica (assembly GCF_029962835.1). Taxonomy (NCBI): domain Eukaryota; kingdom Viridiplantae; phylum Streptophyta; class Magnoliopsida; order Magnoliales; family Magnoliaceae; genus Magnolia; species Magnolia sinica. Next base: position 63,978,240 of record NC_080575.1, on the reverse strand, counting down.
CCTTAACTTCCTGAATCTGCTGGATGAATAAGCTTAATAAATTACTTGGCTAACATGATCATGCACCGCATTGCATGTGCTTTGGCGAGGAAGCGCATGTTTAGGGAGTTTGCCATGCGCGATCGTGAGATTATGTTGCTAAGGGAGTGCAGGTGAGGGCATGCATCATTACGCATATCATTCTTGTATTAACAAGAGTACTTAGGAAATGATTGTTGTATTGCTTTATCATTACTGCTTGACTGAATTGACAACATGTTAACCTTTGCCTTATAGTATCACTGAGTTGATCACTCACTCCCACTCTGGGATGGTATTTTAAAATACCAACCAGATTCTGATTTAGATGCAGGATATGCCAAGGCTTTCGTGACGGATCCGGACTTCTTCGATGAGGAGTAAGAATTCTCCTATATTTAGCTATCAGGCGGGTCTTTATAGACCTTATTCTGATTCATCGGGATTACAGGGTTACATGGACTAGTTGGATAGTTGCACTTTGATATTTTGTGAATTTTGGAACAAACACTTGTATATATTCAGCTTGGATCAGATTCATACTCCTGATGGTGAAATCTTTCATGTTAAAATTCAAGTACTTAAGTCTTCCGCTTGCTAAATTTAATTGCACCTAGAGTATGATATGTTATTATAGATTAATTTCACTCATGTTTAATGCACTAATATGGACAACATTTAATCAGCATTATCTATGTTACATAAGTGATGCATTGGAACTCGAGAGTTGAGCTTTGCTCGACCCTCAATTTTCAGGGTGTTACAGTTACACTAACTCTTAAACTATGATCGCCCTACACTTCATATGGAGAATGACTCAAATTCGGTGTCACATGATCAAGAGGCCAGGAACTAGCTTCCATCACATTAGATATAGTTTAGTAGTCCCCGCATCTGCCTCACCTATGAGCATAATGTAAGGGTTGTATTTATGTCGCATGACACCGAATTGAGGGTCACTCCATTATGAAGTTGTATAATTCAACATATATCATAATTCTCATGACTAAGAAAATCTGCACATACAACTAAATTGTTCACGGTTTAGGTGACTATGGTTATGCCCATAAGCACGTGGTCATGTCATTGGGTGGTCACTAATGTCACCTGATTTCATGTTGATAGTTGGCCTTGTGTGGATTTCGCAATCATACAGTTAGACGATCACATATACCCCACAATTGCATTTGTTAGGTGGTCATACATATGTCACATACCGACATGATTAAGGGGCAAATATATATATATATATATATATATATATATATGTAATGACCCAAAAAATTTTGTGCCAAGACCCGAGTACTACCTCTGTTTTCCTTAGAAGCTTTTTGGGGTAATTAGCACTAAACTTGATTGCTTGTGAAATTTACATCAATCACTTTAAATTCGATCTGCATGACTCACAACCTGAAGAATCATTAGCGTTAGGTTACTCTGAAATCTGGGATTCATCGCTAAATCTAGTTGTTCTTGGGAATTTTTGGAAACTTTGGATCGGACCTGGACCGCGCGTCGAAAGTCCGATAGCAATGATCTTAGGCTATATTGGTCACCATGTTAGACTTGGCCATCACCTTAAAAATCAAGTCCATGTGATGCTCTGGGTCGATTTGTTTGAGTTCGGAGTGAAGAGTGTGAGAACGGTTGGAAATTTAATAAGATTTTATGAAATCTGAGTCGTGTCACTTGCGCGACGATTTTAAACAATCTGACCATTGGATTCTGACCCAATTTCACCCTCTGATCAGGAAAGGTGGCCCAGGCATGTCCTTGTGCTTGTGGACCTGATTAAGATTCGACGACCGTTGAATTGAGTGTGGTCCGCCACGGCTAATCTGAAGATCCGATCGGTATGAAAACTCAGCCTGACCTAAATCCATGGTCAGTGAGCTTAAGTCCGACCTTTCATGGTAAAAGGCCCACTAGAAGTGCTTCGTTGGATCGAGAGAGGCTTGTTTTGGTTATAACCTAAGTATACCTTGGCCCTGGGGTTATTTCCATCAATGTTAGGCCTATATATAGACCTTTAAACCCTAGCTCTCTTTTCCATACGAATTTCCTAACCCTAGCTAAGAAAGAGAGAGGAAAAGAGAAAGAAAGTGAGAGAGAAGTTGGTGAATCATCTTAGATTCTTTCCTATTCTTCTTCATCCTTTAACCTTCACTTTTGAATCGTTATTCCGGCGATTCTGAGTTCATCCTTGGGTAAGTTAAACTAACCCTAATCTGTGTTAGAGCTTAGAATAGTCTTTGTGTTGTTGTATCTCATTTCTATCCTTGTCTTAGGTTGTCTTGTCGCCGTTGACGAAGACATATCGTCTGAAATCAATTCGGTGTTCTATTTCTGATTAAGGTGCGGACTTTAATCAAATAGGTCATGGTTTTCAAGGCTTTCAATGTTAACTAACGGTTTATTCTTGTTGTGGATGAGATTTCACATGTCAAATACTATGTTTATTTTGCGTTCCTGATACGCATGTGATATATTGAGATTTGTGTATTTTATGTATATGTATAAAGTACCGTATACGTATAAAATATGCACATATATTTGCCATGATTATTTGTCGTGTATTTATGCTAGATGTATGTGTGACAACTCCTTGGCAAGAGGAATTGTCCAAATGTGTGTATTCCAGCATACGTCATGTATGTTAACCTATGTATTCTAAGTGTTTGTAGAAATGCTTAAATGATCTAAAGTGCAACTTATTAACCTAATTGTGGGCATTGAGAAGTGATTTTCAACGCTCCTATTAGTGTGTATAATTTCCTCCATGCTAGTTACATTCCTTGTTGTTTAATTTCAAGTCTTACTAATGCTTAAATCCATGTTAAGTTGATATTCTTCAAATGCTTGTGTACTACATGATTTGAGTCGTTGTTCCATTACTATTCTAAATTGTAGATATGAATATCTGTTGTAGTGGAATATGTGTGGGACTATGCATTAGTCTAGGAAATCGGTAATCGGCCTTAAGTTCGTGGCTGAGGTTGCTTTCACCACGTAGGACATGCTTAGACGAACCCGAGTCGTATTAGAGTTGTCGGCAGTGGTTTGGCCACGCGGAGTGTTTGCGCACTCTATGTCGTTCAACCCAACGTACGCTCGTGCTAGTCGAGTTCGCCAAGTAACCCGATTGTCCGATGTATGTTCACCATGTATGGACGCTATTGTTTGAATCTAGGGTACCAAATTTCCCAGTGCAAATCCTGTAAACCATTGTACCTTGATCCGCTAAGACTCATGAGCCGGATATGGTGGTATGGGACACCGTGGTCGAGCTGTCGGCCTACGCTGGGGTGACGAGCCTCCCTGTAGTGACCAGTGAGCAACCAAACTCGTGAGCCGATTATGGTGGTATGGGACACTATATTCGTGTTGTCGGCCTACATTGATTGGTGACGAGCCCTTTGTAGTGATCTCGAGCATGCCTAGATACCGCATTGAGGTGATGAGCCTTACTGTAGTAACGAAGGTATGATAGGCGTGCATTGATTGGTGACGAGCCCTTTGCAATGACCTAAAACCATATGATCGTATGAGATGTCTAGGACTGACGACCCTAGAATGGATCATTGTTTGGACGTTGATATGAGGAAGGTACCTTAGCTTCCCAATCCTGCTGTATGAAAAGGATTAATAACAACTTGGTAATCATGTTTATGCACCGCATTTGCATGTGCTTTGTAGACGTGGCGCACTTTGAGGCGATGTCATGTGTAATGTAAGATGAAGATGTTGAGGGTGTACGCGCGAGGGCACGCATCATTCTTCATACATCCTTGCATTAACAAGAGTACTTAGGACATGTTTGATTATTCTGCTTTATCATTACTTCTTGACTGAACTGATAACATGTTAACCTTTGCTTTATTGTTCTACTGAGTTGATCACTCACTCCTACATTCTGGGGCGGTGTTAAACACCCACCAGACTCTGTCTTAGTTGCAGTTGTTGATGCAGCTCCTGAGGTAGAGCAGGAGTTTGATGATGATGAGGCTGCTTTCTCTTATATGCAGTTTTCAGACGGGTTCTAGTGAGCCTTGTTCTGATGCGTCGGATGCTGGAATTTCTTTTGGGAATTAAATGATGTAATTTGATACTTGTAATTTTGATAGTAACACTTGTAAGTTCGACTTGGTATGAATATGTATTTCAGGGATTTGCACATGTACACATATATTTCTTTAAGTCTTCCGCTTGCATTCTTCACTTATCCCTGAATTATATTTGCAGTTTGGCTTAATCTATTCCATGTTTTATGTACTATACAGACAACATACATCCATCATTAATATATTGCATAAGTGATGTTTTGGAACTCGGGAGCTGAGTTATGCTCGACCCCCGAATTTCAGGGCGTTACAATACATACATATATATATATAGACACACACACACACATATATATATATATATACATATATATATATCACCCTCACACATCTAGAGTCTACATAATTGTTATAATTGAATATGTTTATGGGTTTAAACACATGTCATATGATCTTACTACTTAGGATCACACTCCAACCAAAGTGCCAAGTGGTGAAGGGTTTTGCACTTGTCATATAATTTGGTAATCTAGGGTAGCAACATAATACAAGCTATATCACATGCCAAGTGGTGAAGGGCTATACGCACAACACAATTTCACATTATTCAAAATAGCATACATTCAACACATGGAGATCACAAACTCTTGCCGAAGAGGGCCAATGGTTGGCCCAAACAAGTCTACCACTGATGGGCCCACATGACATTCACTCAAAATGGGCCTTAACATTCCTGGGCTCACACATCAATGGAATTCACAATGGGTTCTACGCGGCGAAGCTCATGGGGCTATGCATTCGTCATACTTATATCAATTTTAGGTTGTCCATGCACTGCATGGTCACATGATTGGACACTATCAATATATAGAAATTTTAACAAAGATCTGGACCATTCACATATCACATTTACAAACAATCCAATTTGCATAATTAATGGGCCACCAATCCATGGTGGACTTGAGGCTTAAGATCAAGTCAATCTGTGGCACATGTGGGCCACACCACACACAAAAGTTGAGGGGATTACCCTCCATTAAAACATTCATAATCATTTATTGGGCCACCGAGGTGTGGATCACAAATCCAACCCATCCATTATGTGTGTCCCACTTGGTTAAGGGGTTAGGCCAAGTGTCAGATGCATTCAAATTTCAAGTGGACCCCAGCGCGTGATTCTATATCGTCGAGCTCCGAGTTGTACGAACGGTTCAAGGAGATCAAAGTTACATGGGTCCCAAAGTAATATATTTATTATATCTACACTATTCATCTATATTTAGAGATCATTTTAGAGCATTAACCAAACAAAAATGAATCATATCCAAAGATTATTTGGACCATACTACAAATAGTAGTGAAGATAATGATTTCACCATTAAACCATTCATAGGGCCTAGCATAACGTTTATTTTCCATCCTATCTGTTCATAAGGTCACAAAGACCTGAAGTAAGAGGGAAAACAAATTTCATATTGGTCCAAAACTTCTATGACCCATTCCAATGGTAAACATTCAATCCCTGCTACTCTTTGTAGTGTGGACCAGCTAATCATTAGATCTATCTTATTGTTCTTCTCAAGCCTTAAGATGACTCGCCAAATGGATGGACGGTTTGGATATAACATATACCTCATGATCAAACCCATGAATATTAGTGATTTATTCAGCTTCAAATATTCATTTATTATATTTTTTTTATGGTGTGGGCCACCTGAGTTCCGTGTACGACTAAATTTTGGGGTGTCCCACTTTCTAAAGGGGACCCATCAAATGCACGGTGTAGATGCTCGACATGCATCAAGGTGGGGCCTATGGTGGGACCCACTGTCCCTGCCCGTTCCAAGTAGCAATAGCTGCAGCGTCCATGGACGCTGGATGTCAGCAGCAACGGGCTGACGCCCCTTGCCTATCCATTTTTTTTAGTGTGGTTTTTCATAGGTGGGGTGCACATCAAGATAATCAAGTTCGTCTGTTGCATTCTCTAGCTCGTGACACATCCAACGAGTCCAATATGCAACATGTTTTGACGCATAGAAACATCACAGCGGGCCTTAACAGTATAACACTATTAAAATAGTCTTTTTAATGGTGTGGCCTACCAGAGATTTGGATTGGCTTCATTTTTCGGTCCAAGGCCTAAAATGAGCTGGGGAATTGGATGGACGGTGTGGATTAAATATATACATCATGGGTGAGGCCCGTTGGGTCCACAGCCCCAACCCCTTTTATTCAAAGCAGTTGGACGTTGCTTGCCGCAGCGTCCTTTGGACGCTGGCAGCAATCAGCGTCCATTCTCCTTTTTTTTGTTTATTTATTAATTTATTTATTTTAATGTGGTGTGTGTCATGTGTGTGTATGTGTGAGTATGTGGCCAGCCCAATGGGCCACACTTTGGACAGTTTGGATGGCCTAAAAAATTTCGGTAGGGCCCACTATTAATGGGTCCCACATAAAGTCTATAATAAATTATTTTATTATTATTATTTTTATATGTATTTTCCCATGAATCCATACTAATTAACCACGTCAACCACTATTAATCATCCAAATAATCAAGAAAGAAAATAAACCATAAGAGTGGAGGGGTGTACTCACCTTGATGGATTAAATGGATGATTAAGATGGATAGAAGGGATGGGATTGATGACCAACCAAGATCACTCCTCTCTCTCTCTCTCTCTCTCTCTCCCCCTCTCCCTCTCTCTCTCTCTCCTTGTGTAGAAAAATGGTGAAATGATAAAGGATGAAGGACTATTTGTAGAGAAACTGTTAAAATGTGGTTAGATTCAATTAATGTGATCTTGGTTAACTTAGATTAGGATTATGACAATTAATTCATAATTTGTAATTAATGATGGATTAAAGGGACATGGGATGGCATGGTGTGATGATGTCATGCATAGGGTATGGTATGGAGAAGAGTTGACCTTACATGCACATGAGAGAGGGGAGGTATGTGTGTGTGACATCACACACATGGGTAGAGATTCTCTCACCCATGTGTGGCATGTGCATGTATGCATGGCATGTATTGCGCACATGTGTGGAATGAAGTATATGGTGTCTTGCGTACATTATACACTAATGATTCTTCATGGCATATCTCACGAACGGAATGTCATACAGACGCACAGTTTGTACCTCCACGATCGCGGCAACGGGGTGGTTGATATTAAATAGGTTTCGAGGTCTTAGGGTTCCAGTCAGTTGGGTATGCACTATGAACAGCCAATCTAGGTTTAGCTAAGGGCATCGATCATCGTGCACATATGCATAGAAAATGGTATGGAATGGACAGGGTGTTACATATTGGCCATGCAAGATTAATTAAATTAATTTTTGAGAAACGATGTATGGTATCTGGTTCCCAGACCTTCTGACAAACATGTGATTAGAACCAAGTGAATTTTTAAAAATAAAACTGATGAAATGACGAATGTTATAAGAAATAAAGCACGACTAGTTGTATAAGGCTATACACAGATTGAAGGTATTGATTACGATGAAACCTTTACGCCAGATGCGCGTCTTGAATGAATCTGATTATTTATTTCCATTGCATGTTATAAAAAGTTTATAATATATCAAATAGATGTAAAACGTACTTTTCTTAATGGTGATTTAAGTGAGAAAGTTTACATTGAACAATTAAAGGGTCTTGAAGACCTCAAACTTCCCGATCATGTTTACCGTCTTAAAAAGGCACTTTATGGTTTAAAACAAGCCCCTAGAGCATAGTATGAGAAATTGACTAAATTCTTACTTAGTCATAATTTTGTTGTGTAGTGTTGACAAAACCCTATTTGTCAATAAATATAACAATGATATCCTAATTGTTCAATTTTATGTTGACGATATTATTTATGGATCTACTTGTGTTAATATTTCTGCTAAGTTTACAAATCTTATGAAATCTAAATTTGAAATGAGTATGGTCGGTGAACTTAACTATTTTATTGGATTACAAGTCAAACAGGTTGAAGATGGCATATTCATCTCTCAGACCAAATATGTATTGAACCTAGTAAAGAGGTTTGGTTTTGAAAATGGTAGGAATTTTAACACTCTTATGAGTACAACTCTTAAACTATCAAAAGATGAATCAGGTAAAAGTGTTGACTCTCGACTTTATCGCAATATGATTGGTAGTCTTCTTTATTTAACTGCTAGTAGACTTGATATTTCGTTTAGTGTGGGCATTTGTGCTAGATATCAATCTGACCCTAAGGAATCTCATTTACCCGATGTTAAACAGATAATTAAATATGTTGGAAGTTCTATTATCTTAGGCTTATGGTATCTATATGATACGTCTGTACAAATCACAAGTTATACAGATGCAAACTACGTAGGTAATGTGGATGATAGAAAATCTACTAGTTCGCTGATTGGTCTAAGGTCTCACCCTCGTTGGCCCGAACTTCGGCTACTGAAGGCTAAAGAGCCCCAGTAACAGGAACCTCTTCCTGAACTGGAGGAGATTCTAAGTCTACTACCTCCGGAGTCGTCAGCTAAGGAGGATTAACAGAACAGAGGGTATCCCAAGCTCCCTCGCTCGGAACGATCGGGAGTGGCTGCTAGGTCAGGACCGGGGCAACCATAGGTAACTGCTCAGAAGCAAGCCTCTCCATTTGGAGCTCCGACCTTGCCCCCACGGCCATGGAAGACCCTGCTTGCTTTGCTGGAGGAACAATTTCCCTCCTCTTTACAGGTGGCTTCTTCTAAATCACCTTAGCAGCAGAGGGAATCCATGTCCTCTTAACAAGGCGTGAGAGGTCATCCATTCCTATACAGACAACAGATGCCAAGAAGAAATTTTTTTAAAAAGGGTTAAATTCAGAAGAAGCTCCAACATGTCTACCTCCTGAGATAGATGGGAGAAGACTAGATCGATGAAGAAGCTTGAGGGTGATCAACACCTTCCAAGACTGATCAAAGGTGCCTACCAACCTTGCATGAGCGATTCAATTACGCTCCAACTTAGTTTTTTTTTACAGTTAAAATCCAAATGAGATGGATATAAACTACAAGGCCATTAGTTCAGATATAACTGACTTGGAATGCCAAAGTAGGTCGGAACCCAAGGTCTTAGCCCTGCAACTGCCGAAACCTCGTAATCTCTAGATGCCCAAAACCACTTGTCCTTCCAATTCTTGTTGGGGGATGTATTGCCGGTAATGAGGACCTTGCCTTTCCTTGGCTAGGTCGACAAATAGTATCAACGTGTGTGCTTTGGGTTGGGCTTCACCTGATATGGATGGAGGAACTCGTCAGTGGTTATATTGGGTTACCCAAACTGAAATCACATAATAAAGGCCCCCAGTAAAGCCCTCCAGGCATTCAGGGTTGTTTAGCCAGGGGCTAACCTAAAATAAGAGATGACCTCCCTAACAATACGATGAAAGGAAAGTTTAAGGCTGCACTGCAAGGCGACCAGATACATGGCCATCTCGCCTTCACGGGGATCACCTGGAACTTCACCAAGTACAAGAGTTCGGAGTGTCACTAAATCAGGGATGTGATACTCCAACCTGATCTGCACCAGGTCAGATTGCTTGAGTCTCAACCCAAACAGGCAGATGGATCCTTCTGTAGGGGACTGAGTTGCCTCTCTCTCTCTCTCTCTCTCTCTCTCTCTCTCTCTCTCTCTCTCTCTCTGCCGAGGCAGGACCCACCTCAGCATCTATGGGTCGTTTACTCGAGGACTGGGCCACCGCCCTTTCATTCAGTAGTAGGATAGGGGATAATGGATTTTAGGATGTTCTCGACGATAAGTCCCAATCCTCGGTCTTTGAATCGCCCTTGAAGGCCATGGACTCATCACATTCATTCGATATATTGGACATTTTTAGTCAAAAGTGGCTGAAAAGTATAAACGAGGAGAAAAAAATGAAAGAAAAGGGAAGAATGAAGAAGGCCTAAGGAAACAGAGGTCATCGGAGGAGAATATTTTTGACTTACCGGAAATCGTCAAGTCCGGGAACTCGAGAAGAGTCAATGAATACAAATGGCTGGAATGATTAGGGTTCTCTGCTTTTTATGGCCAGCTCAGCCATAGACATTAATTGTTTGCATTTACTGCAGCAGTCGAAGAGGTTCTTTGACACATGCTCGTGGCCACGTGGAGGCTTCCCCTTAGATGGCCGACCCGACTATTAAGGTAAGCGCTACATGTCCATGCCCCATATGTCGGAATCCAAAAAGCTACATTGCTAATGCCTGCCACCTCGAGCGTGCCGTACCATCATTGCAAATCTGCATCCATGTCCACGTCCATCGCCCCTCTTAACATTAATGACGAACAGACTTGACCTTCTATACACAAATATCATCAATCTGATCTCGCTACACTGACTTACTTTTTGAGCTTACGTTGTTAGCTCGGAAGTAGGGGGTTATTGTTATGGTTAAAAATGAACTAGTCAGAGAGGTGAGGTTGGCTTGAATATCTGTATTTATCTCGTGGTTAGCCGGCATCAATCTTGACCAAGGAGCTCCTCAACGGTCAAGTAATGGTAGTGAGGAGATCTATAAGAAGATAAAGTACCTTCGTTTCCTTCAACAAAGGACAAAAGATGAGCCCTTTCATGGTCCCATCCATTTTTGAGCTCCTGTAGAAGATCTGTCTACAATCTATTGAGGGTCATCCGAGCTGTGATCCAATATGCAGGGCTATACAATTGGGAACCTACAATGAGGCCCCTACACCATATGATAGGATGAAGAGGATAGTCATCCCTAATGTCATCTATGCTTCACCAAGGGAAGAAGCTCGGATTCATTGGTTAGACATAATCTTCACGAGCAGGTCGGCAATCTGGTCAAAGCATAAGGATCCAATGTTGAAGGCCTGACCTTATAGTGAGAACTCCAAGTACTGGGGGAAAGCTTGGCCATAACATGCAGGACAGCCCAACCCAACGAGCTCTTCCTCGGCACGGCTATGAACATCAGCTTGGATTCTTGACCTCGGTTTTCTATTACATGTGTTTTCCGACCTCAACCACTCAACCTTATCATCGCCGAGGATCTTGTAAAATGGTTAAGAAACAACTGTTAAACATACATCTTCGATTCAAGAAACGTTTCTCTCCACATAATCAACTCATGGCCTATAAATAGAGGCCCCCATATACAGTGAAAGCTACACACCAAAAAACCATCAACATAACTAGACCTAGATTGCTTGATTTTGACTTAGGCTTTAGAGGGTCCCCCTGTTACAGTTAGGGTCTCCTATGTCATATTTTTGTGCATGTATTCGAAGGTCCAGTGAGGGTGAACTAGATTTCTGCATCAACATTCATTAATCACCTCCAAATCTTCAAATCTTCACTTGGTTATTTTTTAAGCATCAAATCTTCTTTTTAATCATTCTTTTCATCTTACCTCTCTAAATCACCTCACATAGGAAAACATATGTAATTAGATCAATTAAGCATATCTATGTTTATAAAACTAATACATAATAAGGATGAAATATACAATATTTCACACTCAACATCTGTCATGCATGTCTCTTATGTCTTTGATTTTCTTCTATTCTATTCATCAGATGATTCAACTTGTATGTCCTTTCTTCCTGGCATTCAGGCCTTACAATCTTTTAGCTTCGCACTTTCCTGATTCATAGTTTTTATCTCCCTCCATGGTGAAGTCATCATAGTAACTTACATCCATGAAGAAGGATTTTCCCACTGTATATGTTTTTTTGTCAACCATGACTTTATATTGGACATTTTCTTGACAGTATATAAAACAATGATGTAACGTGGATGGCGCAACACCATACTGGTGCATCCAAGGTCGCCCTAGGAGCAAGTTATAGGTATTATTACATCAATTACATGACATACAACCTTTGTAACCAATTTTCCAATTTTTTAATACTAATGTAATATTTCTTAGTACTCTCTGACCATCATAATTGAACCCTTAAATCATCATCCTACTGGTATGAAAATGTGAGAGGCGGTATCCCAATTTAAAAAGCATAGTTAACGGTAGGAGGTTCACTACGGAGCCATTATCTAACATTATATATTTGACTTGTTTCTCATGAACATAACTAGTGACCATGAGTGGTCTATTGTGCTCCTTCTCACCTAACATCAAGTCGTAATTGTTTGACGTTGTTTTCTATACTAGTGGGAGGGCATGTCAAAATTGGAATTGTGCTCCAATTTGAACCAAACAACAATGACCCCGAGTGTCGAGGTAGGCAGACACATAGTGTATGACCGAGATATGGAGAGATCGGTTGCCTATTTAGCCACTTGCTCAATGTGTAAATTGGATCATGCGATTTTCAGAGGATTGGGTTCGTCCTCTGATGAGGGGTTACTCCCTTGCCTTCCATAAGAAAGGACTTTTCAATACAGATTAAATGAAATGAGAAAAAAAATCCTTATAGTCGGTCATGAAGAGAAGCCGAAGAACACCTTTTGATTGATGAACTACGTCCAGCGTGTGAGCATAGACTGAATTATGACTAAATTTACAAGTTCCGGGATTACTGCTATTGATTACACTAAGGAATGTAAATCAACAAGCTTGAAAAGTAAAGATTTCGCTGTAAATGTAAATTTACTTGATAAGGAAAGTAACGGATTACACTAAGAAATGTAAATTAACAGGATAATTTTAAAAGGTAATTAAAATATAGATTTGGTTTGTTTGGGTTGGTATGAGACAATTTTTTTTTTTTTTGTATTTCATTTCTATTTATAACTCTGATCTAGCCGTTCTAGATCCTTCCCATGTTCTGACGGTTACTGTAACATTTCTCCACTACTTGGCTTCTGGATGCGTCCCACGTTCTACCTCCTTTACTTCTCCTTACGCCACCTATCATGCCACCACTTGAGCTCTATTGTTTCTACTTACGCCACCTTTTATATGGTCATTTGAGCTCGGTCACTTCTCCTGTCGACCACTTTGGTGATATACGGTACCAGGTGATACGTCTTGGGTCACATTACCGAGAAATCTTCGTATCTATCGGCAAATCTCAGAACACGCCATACGTGCCTGTATAGAACACATGTTACTTGTTCTAATTGGCTGTAGTAGGGTACGACTGTAGTGGGTTAAACATTGCCCCACATCGTTGTACCTTTGATAAAAGGTGATAGCGATGTGAGACCCCTCATTAATATTACAATAAATGCATACACACATCTTTTGGAATATAACCTCCTTCGGTCGTCTCCTCACAATGTATCAGTGTCGATCGTGTTTACTAAAGGTGTCGGAGGAACCCCGTGTCGACACGTGTCTTTTTCATCAATTTTATGAAGACTTTCATCATGGCTCTATAAACACTCTCACTCCTCGGCTGATATAAGCATCGTTTCAAAACTTCTTCTTCTTCTAATGCTCTTAGTTTCCTCTCCTAATTGTGATTTTCTTAAGAAAAACCTTAATTTCCTCCTACTAGATTTGAAATGGTTGCTTCCTCTTCATCCACTCCTTCCTTTGATCAACGAGATATCATGGATGTCATGGACATATTTGGAGACAAGTGCGTCAAAGGCATGATCTTCAAATCTCCTATAGGCGACGAGATTCTCTATCTGGGCCTTGCATTCTCCACGGGATAAAGGTTGAAGAGATTTATATATCTATTGAACTTCATCTTCTTCATCTGCCCTAGGGAAGACATATTGATCTGATCTGGATCTATCCCCGATGCTGTAAATGCTCTAAAGACTCCTCAGACATGGCTGAAGCTTCTTCAAGACTGGGAAGCTTGGTTTCTTCGAGTGTCATCACAATTTGGGGAATCTTGGAAGAGGTCCAACATTTACGAATGCATTATCTTGGAATCTAGGGAACTGTTGTGGGTTAAATCCTCATGGTGGCCCTTAATTCTTATTTTCAGGTTTAAAATTCCTAACATCCCGCTCTAGTCGCCTAACTTTCATGGGAGGAGGCGCATTTCTCATTTTCGAGATAGGGATTGGGGGCGAATTACGCTGCAAAGGCATCATTGGTGGTAATGAGGTTGTATTGCTGATCGAAATTCCCTTGGCATTATACTATGTTTCCAATGGTATTCGTTTAGTTATCATAGCTATCAATCGCTACATGGCTTCGTTCTGGCTGGCCATGTATCAATTGGTGCTCTCAGCTTGAATACAGAATTACTCCCATTGGGCTCTTTCATATTCTTACACAAGTTGAGTGCTCATTTGAACATCTCAGAGCACGACAGCTACCTCGTTCAAAAGAACAGTTTGGGAGGTGGATGGTCCTCCCGAGTCTCCAGTAGTAGTTGTCGAGCTAATGTTTAATTCAATACCTTAGGGGTTGAGGGAACTGGCACTTCCTCAACTGGAGATGGTGCAGTGAGTGTAGAGGGCTTAACCTTGGCAATACGAGCACTTATTTTATTCATCATTGGCAATATCACACCGGTAAGTTAGAGAAAGGGTCCCATTGGGTATGATAGAAAATTATTTTTGTTGTTTTCTTCATTGGGTGCGCAGGCATGCCAGAATTGAAATTGTGGCTTCAATTCAAACCGAACAACAATGACCCCAAGCACCAAGATAAGTAGAAATGTAGTGTATGACCGAGATATAAAGATATCGGTCGCCTATTCAGCAACTTACTCAAGGTGTAAAATCGGATCAGGCGATATTAAGAGGGCGAGGTTCATCCTCTGAAGATGGGTTGCACATTTGCCTTCCATACGAAAGGACTAATCAATAAAGACAAAATGGAATGGCAAACAGATTCTTACAGTCGGTCATGAAGAACAGTTGCGGAACACTCTTTCGATAGATGAACTGAATCCAGCGGGCTAGCATAAACTCAAATTACAGCTAAAGATTTTCAGCTTCTCGGTTCCCGCTACAGATTACACTACGGAATGTAAAACAACAGGCTTGAAAAGTAAAAATTACACTATGAAATGTAACTTGCTCAACAATGTAAGTTAAATATTATACTATGGAATGTAAATTGATAGGATAATTGAAAGATAAATTTGGTTCGTTTGGATTGGTATGAGACGATCTTCCTTCTTGCCTTTATTTTTTAGTCATAGATTTGATCCAGCCATTTTGGATCCTTCTCACGTTCCAACGGTTACCATATCCGTTTTCCATTACTGCTCTTTGGATGCTTCACACGTTCTACCTATCATGTAACTGTTTGAACATGAACATTTCTCCATCGACTGCTCAAGCAGTACCTGGCACCAACCGATACGTTATAGCTACACTTATCGAGAAATCTCCTCCATACATATATGTAGATCTATGAATATACCATGTGTATTCATAAAATTACACGTAACTTCATCTAATTGGTCGTGGCAGGACATGGCGATAATGGAGAAGAACAGACACATTTCTTTTCTTTTCATCCAAACAGGAATTGCGGTCTGCAGCCGCTCAGCCCAGCCAACCCAAGTGCAACATATGCACCTATATGGCACACCAGTGAGAGATCCAGAACTTCCTTCCAGTGGACCCCATGGCAATTTATCCATCCTAAAACTATTAACCAAACGGTCCACATTCGACCGGCATGAGTTGCCAACCGGATACCCGTCCCTGCCAGGCTTTTAGGTTTGGACACGTTTATACGGAAGGATAATGCATACGTGCACCACCACGGCACGTATGGGCACCTGGGTTTGGCGCCCCCACATGCAATACTGCGAGTATTGTGATAATTCTCGTTCTCGGCAATTTCTTGGGGGTTTTAAGAAAATTGTTTTTATCGCGATATTATGGAGAAGACATGGCTAAAAATAAAATATTTATTATTTAAAAATTAGAAAATAATTGTATAAACGGATTTATTTTAACTTTCAAATAAATTTTGGGATGAAATGGCAATAACTTTGGGATAAAATCACGAAAAAGTAATGTCGAGGTTCTGAAAATATTACGATATATTATCGTTTAATCAATATTTCGCAAGATTAAAAAAATCTTGGCAGTATTTGTGACGCTGGAGCCTGCGAGTAGGAATTCTTCAATCATTCAGGTACTCTTCATTTATTTAAGGCCTCAAGCTCTCGTGGATTGACCACACATACTCTCTCTCTCTCTCTCTCTCTCTCTCTCTCTTCCATAGAGAGATGGTTGAGAAGATGGAAAGAAACACAGCTTCTGATGCTTCCATGGCGCCACAGACGATAGAGAGGCCTCGAAGGAACAAATACGCATTTGCATGCACCATGTTAGCCTCCATGGCTTCAATTCTCTTGGGTTATGGTGAGAATCTTGTACCTTGGTCTTTGGTCTTTACATGAAAGGAAATGGTGAAAGACTCACAACTTTCTACCTTCAATCTTTTCTCTCCTTTTTTTTTTTTTTTTTTTTTTTTTTTTTTTTTTTTAATTCATTGGATAGACTACTGCATATCGTTCTCATTCCGAATGTTATTTGTTTTCTTCTAATTCTTTTTCATTTTTTCCCCATATTTAATAAGGCTGTCAAAAGCTGTCTCGACTTCTCCTACCCAAAAACAATGACTTCCAGCCTTCTTCTTGTTTTTATTCTTATTTTGGTTTTAGCATTCATAGACCTTAGATTTGGTACACCTTAATAATTGCGGACAGTTTTCAACCATACTCATGGCATAGTTGTGCACCAATCTACGTTGTCCAACCAATCCAAGTCGTCCAACTGTGGATGGAGCACGACCAAAACTTGCACTGAGAAGATGATATTCACCATTTGGTTTTTACCTTATAATTTGAATAGCGGAAAATAGCCTTATGTGGAATCGGGTGGTCCTTCCATCCCTACAATTATCAGGAAAAAGAAGAGGAATGAATGGTTGGAATGTCTGCCTGCATGGTATGCCAGGCCCAGCGGTGAAAATTGTGACAAATCCCTGACCTGGTTTGGGATACCACTTACTATTTTCCCTTTTGTTATCAACTAATAAATGCTTAGGATTAATTGATAATTGCTTGATTAGTGTGATTTTAGAGCTTAATTCCATCCACAATAAGACCCACAATTTGGATGGTACGGATGGCTGTGTATCAGTGTCACCAATGAGGAGGATGAGTCATCACCATTTTATAAATTGTGCAAAACCAACATAGGAGTCCAGGCCTCAATGGATTACTCTTGCATGCTTAATCTTTTTAGGGTTTTTTTTTTTTTTTTTTTTTTTTTTTTTTTTTTTTTAATTTTTAAAATGGCTGTTTGTAGTGCTAAATACATTGGATTTAAAGGTTGTATTGCCTTAAAGAAGAAAAAAAAATTCAAAAAAAAAAAAAAAAAAGTTTCAAGTGATTTTTTTTCTTCTTTTTTCTTTTCGGTTTTGTAATTTATATAAGAGAGACTCTAATGACATTTCGTTATTATTTTTGCTTTAGAAAAAAGGGTTTTTTTCTTTGTTTGTGGGTTAAATAATTTTAGCAATCCTGTGAATGTTTGAATTGGTAAAATGATAGTGGAAGATTCAAATACCCGAAAGGTGATAATTTCTGGAGAAGAAAAAAGTAAAAGACTACAAACAGAGGGATGAGAAGAAGGAAACAACACCAACCCCCCCCCCCCCCCAACAAAATAATAAAAACAAAATAAAATAAAAAAATAAAAATAAAAAAAATAAAAATGAGATGCGTAGCCAATTAGCTCACAGAATGGCCCAAAGGCAAATACAAAAATACAAAACCTAGGCCATGTGATCATTCAGAACATGTTCATTCTTTCCCATAGACAGTCTACGAAAGAGCTGTAGCCTTTGCACCAAGAGGCTTGATGATGATTTGTTATATACATCTTTGGAAAGTGAAACTGTCATTTAAAAATGATCGAGTTCTCTCAGACACTATTAAATTATAGTGCTCCTAGCTGCATCGGTGCACTTGGACAATCCAGTCAATTGAACTGAACTGTTGGGTCCAGAACACATTTAGTAGGCCACCATGCAAACACTGCACTGATCAAATGATCCAATCCATCCTTGATTTGGCCCTATTTTCTCCAGCTACCCGTTTCATAGCAATATGTGTTACAATTGTCTAAAGAAATTGATTCTTTAGAATCATAAGCAATACATAATGATCCCTAAAAAATAGACTAATCAAATTGTTCATTGGACCTATTTTTGTAAATGATCATCACCCTCCATGATAAAGACCATTGATCAACGGGTTCCTATTTCACAGATGGGTGGAATATTTGCATGGTGGTCTATGAAATATGTTGGACCAATGAACAGTCTAGATAAATGAGCGGGACTATCTAATTGCCTCAATACAACTTGGAGTACTATAAGTTACGTAACTTACAGTGCTCCGAGAGCACTGGAGCATTTCTCTTCAAAGAACAAGGAAAGATGAGTTTCTACTTTTCCCAGTTGCCTTCTACGATTGCTTTCCCACTAACTCTCTCTCTCTCTCTCTCTCTCTCTCTCTCTCTTATGTCAGTTACACAGAAATCGTATGGTTTATTCTTTTACTTGGGATAAGTGCGATTTTGCTTTTCTGGGCCAAGTATTTACAGATTCCTGAGGGTTAAATACTTATAACTCTCTCTCACACACGCACAGATGTAGCGGTAATGAGTGGAGCCGCCCTGTTCATCAAAGATGATCTTAAGCTAAGCGATACGAAGGTAGAAGTACTCATGGGAATTATCAATCTCTACTCTCTGTTCGGGTCCACCCTCGCCGGAAGAACATCCGATTGGATTGGCCGGCGATACACGCTCATCGTTGCTGCCGTGATCTTCTTCGTGGGCGCATTGGTGATGGGACTTGCACCTAACTATGCGATCCTCATGATCGGAAGGTTTGTGGCTGGGATCGGTGTGGGCTATGCCCTGATGATCGCACCAGTCTACACTGCTGAGGTTGCACCTGCCTCATGTCGAGGCTTCCTCACCTCATTCCCGGAAGTTTTCATCAATGGAGGAGTCTTGCTTGGGTACATATCAAACTTCGCCTTCGCCAAGCTCCCAGAGCACCTCAGTTGGAGATTCATGCTTGGGGTAGGAGCGGTGCCGCCTATCTTCTTAGCCGTCGGAGCTCTTGCGATGCCAGAGTCACCACGATGGCTGGTCATGCAGGGCCGGCTTGGCGAAGCGAGACGGGTACTGGCCAAGACCTCCGACAGTGAAAAAGAGTCTGAGCTCAGACTCTCAGAAATCAAGGAAGCAGCGGGAATCCCCGAGCATTGTAATGATGATGTCGTCCAAGTGTCCAAGCGCAGTCATGGGGAAGGTGTATGGAAGGAGATGTTGATTAGGCCAACACCATCAGTCCGTCGGATCCTAATCGCGGCAATCGGGATCCATTTCTTTCAACAAGCTTCCGGCATCGATGTCGCAGTACTCTACAGCCCTACAATATTCAAGAAGGCGGGAATTAAGTCAAAGGAGGGCCTTCTAGGCGCGACTGTAGCCGTTGGATTTACCAAAACTATCTGTATCTTGGTTGCAACGTTCTTTCTAGACAAGATCGGAAGGCGGCCGCTACTACTGAGTAGTTCATTTGGCATGATCATATCTCTGTTGGGGTTAGGGATTGGGTTGACAATGGTCGATCATAATCCTGAGAAGAAACTCTCCTGGGCGATCGGCCTCAGTATCGCGACAGTCCTATCTTTCGTTGGCTCCTTCTCGATCGGGTTGGGCCCACTCCCATGGGTGTACGGTCCGGAGATCTTACCGCTGAAGCTGCGAGCTCAGGGCATGAGCTTGGCAGTGGCAGCGAACCGCGTAACGAGCGGTGTGATCGGAATGACATTTTTATCACTTTCCCACGCCATCACTATTGGTGGAGCCTTCTTCCTGTTTGCCGGCATCGCCACGTTGTCGTGGATCTTCTTCTACACCTTCTTGCCGGAGACTCGAGGCAGAACCCTAGAAGAGATGGAGATTCTCTTTGTTAAGCCACGAGACAAGAAGAAGGAAACCATCACCATGTTGAGTTAGGGAATGGTAAAGGAGTAATCGACGGTCATGAACAACCGTGAGGGACCCCAAGCTTGTTAAAATGGGGCTCACTCCTACTCATGCCCCTTGACTTAGTTTAGTGTAGTAATTACCTAAACAAGATATGCTTTCGAGAAAAAAGCTACCTTGAAAAAAACATGTAACTGAGAATGGGTTTGGGTACTCCATCTAGTGCACTTTCCTTAGACGTGGGAAAGTTGATCTCGTGTTTAAGATGGGGAGTCGCTTATCCAGCTATTCCTATTTTCCAATAGCACATCTAAAAACTCTACTTAGCTCATTACCAAATGAGTTACTCGTATACATATAATTTGGACCGTTGTTCAGTTTTCCGTTAATGGTTAGTATATTTTGTGCATGCGTCTCACCCAGTGGTCAAATCACCCTTAATTTGAGACTTGGCGTCTATCCAGTGACTAGCACGCCCGATGAACGGATCCGATCCCAATCCCATGCATCCTTCCAGACGGGTGAGGCAAGTACACTTTCAAAGTTCACTAAAGAATGGTACATCTGAGCTGTAACCTCTATTAATGCACGTGCATTGCACCAGTCGTGCACGTTTAGGAACATTTAATAAATGAAGCATGTCTTCTTCTGTAGACAGGGTCAGATGTGGTGGAGATAGCGTGGAATCACGGTAAAAAGCTCCAATGCCACAACAATGAACAATTTAAAATTGTGCCTAAAACTTCTAAGTTAACGCATGATAAGCCACCTGAGTTTTAGGCTAGGCTGAATTTTTTATATTCCCTTCGTAATCAAGCCTGATAGGTGATTTGATGAGAGATAAACACTACAGGTCTCAGAAACAAACCTATGGTAAGCTTCCATCATCTCCAGTGTTCCTTGTAGTGTGGCCCTAAGTTGTAGATCCGGATAATTTTTTGGCTCAAGGATTAACGTAGAGGATTGCACCTGATGAACGGATTAGATTTCACATACGCAACGTGGTGGACCCAAAGAGCATAGTTGTTGTGTACGCGCTGCAGGCGCATAAAACAGGTGTAGTAGAGGATTGCGGTCCTTAGGAATGCAATTCATGTCCTGTTCGAGTAGGGCTGCGGGGACAGGAGCATGCATGTGTATCCATGCTTGCACATAGGCCATCTCCGTCAGAACAGGTCACCCACTAGTGGCTAGATAGGGTGTGTATTGTCCTGCTGCCCCAGTCAATGCACATAGGTGCCATGGTTAGACGATCCAGGCCATCCGTTTAATGGGACCAGCCACGGATTGTAGACGCTACAAAAAATCTGCCAGTTCGGGAGATCCTGGAATTCCAATCCTAGTTCCGGTTCTCTTGACCGTTGCAGCACTTTTATATTTAACTTTTTGGTAGGCCATTTATTACAGATCTTCCACGGAGACTTTTGGGGCATCTCCCATCCATGGTCTGGCACATCAGATCTACGTTCTTGATCACTTGAGCATTGAGGCTGGTAGTTCGATAATGACTCTGAATTTTTGTACACTTTACCATCATAATTAATACTTATAAATTTAATGTTTATAACGAGAGCAAAAATAAATAACCTAATTAATTGGTAAAAACACTCTTATTTGAGAGAGAACTAGCCGTTCACTCATGCCATCCAACCATCGATTATAAAAAATGTGGGAGGATCGATTCTTACAATAATAAGCTTTTGCCAGATTAAAAAAGAGAAAATCCTAAAGTGACCGGGAATTTTGAGTAGATGAAGCTTATATCTGGTAAGTCCCAATCTCTTTTAATTATTTATTTATGCTATTAGTTTATTATTTTCAAATCGATGTAATGGACGATGTGGATCAACCACATATTCATTACATTGGTCTGTGGGGAGATCTCAGGAGGAGATTACGTGAAATTTGAATTTGAACAATAGCTTTTGTTTTAGAAATTAGTTTGGTGATATTTAATGATCTTAAATTTGATCTAAACATACCAATTGCTCTTAAGGGCCAAAACAAATTAAAGCCTTAATTTTTATATCAATTTGATCATTGTAAGAGCTACATAGCCAGATCTAATCTTAGCCATGAATAATATACAAAATTAGATACTTGTGGACTATCCGGCGTGTTAGATATAATTTGAATCATCTATATAAATGATTGATTGGATCCATAATGGCAACATAATTTTAATAAGGATTTGATCGTCTGGTGGGCCATACTAATAAATAGAAAGAATTCTATATAACAAATTTTGATTTTGAGTTTGAAAACATAAATGGTCTGGATCCAAGCGATATATTGGTCCATCCCTAATTTAAGGATTATGGGAGTCGAAGCATGTTTCGAATATGTCCCGCATGATTAGAAAATCATCTAAAATAAGAAAATTACGGAAACTTAAAAAGTTATAAAATTTAGATAATCCATAATTGGTATAACAGCGCTAGATCGATCGAATGAATGAAGGCGGCAAAAAAAGTCCAAAAACCAAAGTTCAAAATTCAATTAATTGATCGAACAAGCAGAATCGATCGATCAAACAAGCATTTTGATCGATCAAATGAGACAAAAAGTGTCCAGAGAGTTGTGTAGGAAATTCAAATTAATTTTGATCGATCAAAGTGAATTTCTATCTAACCTCAATCGATCGATGACAACCACAATTGATTTCAATAGATGAAGGGATCGACATTTCGCTGGAATGTTATATTCAATTGGAACTTCTTGTTACACCTCAATTTTCGAAACCCAAGTATAGAAAATATTTTCAAAAAACCTGAGTATTAATGATCAGATAATTGACAACATTGTAAAATCAGAGTGCGATAGCATAACCAAGCATAGATAATATTATGTAACCGAATATCCAGATTCTGGTCCACGCAGTTGGGGACCTTAATTACAAAATTCATAAGTTCAAAATGTGACAAGATAAACTAGGAAAGAAACACTGCAACTACTGATTGAGTCCGTAGTATACCGCTGCCTCCTGGTGCAGTTCTTCTTCGTAGTGCCCCTCCTCTGATCCCACTGCCACGGCCTCAGGGCCTGTACCGTAGTTGCCCTCGTCTAAACCTGCATACTCTATATGGATGAACATTTGATGGATGAGTGGCCAACTCAGTGTGAACTCCCCTCGAGATTACACATCGCTGCCTTAGACAAGTATAGTTTAAAGGTGTAATAAATATATAAAATAATACAAGGATGCAGTCTTAATAAATGCATGGATGTACGAGTGCACATCAACTGGGGATGCTCATCCAGTTGACTTTTGGGCTGAACTCATGCATGTGGCCAGTCACTAGTGAAAGTATATAATACATGCGTAGTGCTAAACTCACTGAAAGTGGGCCGATAGTCGGTGGTCTAGGAGCTAGCGAAATGATACCATGACTATGGGCACGTACTACAACATTCAAAACTAGTCAACCGTCATCACCCGAATGTTATAAATGCATGATTAGCCCAACCATTATTAGTCCACTTAGCTTACGGCACATGCTACAACATTCTCCTGCATGATTAGCCCAACCATCATGGACGAGCTCATAACTTAGGGTAAATAGTATTCAGGACTCTCTCAAGGCTCTCTCTATTTTTCTCACTACAACAACCAAAAGCAAGCTCTTCTTAAATAGGCAAAGAGATCTAATGGTAATAAAATAGTCAGATTCTTAACAGAGTTTGATATCATCGAGCCATCTACGATATCATCGAACATATACTTTCGAAGATATCGAGGGACAGATCGATGATGTGAACTCTTCTGACAATCACAACTGAATCTCTTATACACAGCTCAATCATATCGAACATGCTTCGATGTTAATGGATTTCGAACTCTGATTTCATCGAACCACGGTTCAATTTCTTGACAATGAAAAAATAAGAGCAGGCTAAGAATGAGACAGTTAGCTTTAATATTGTCAAATCCCCCACGATGTTATCGGATTTCAAATGTCGATGATATCGATAACTAGTTCAATTCATCGATCTTTTATAAAAAAATTTCCTATAAGTTCGCTGGACATTCCATTGTCCGAATTCGATGATTAAGACCTAGATTTGATATGATCGATATTTGAATATCGATACTATCGAGGAAGTCTCGAGTCCTCGAATAATTTAAAGAGGATTTACCTGAAAGCTTGTTGGACAGTTTGGTCTGAATTCGATTACATCAAAGATCCATCAATATCATCGGAGATTGAATTCTGAGGATATCGAGGCTCTCTTCGAGTCATCGATAAATGTATGATTTACCTTAGTAGCTTGCTAGACACAAACAAACCTGAATTCAATTATATCGAGCCGTCTCGGTGATCTCGGAATTTGAATGTCTATGATATCGATTGTTCCATTGATTCACCAATAATTTTGTCCAGAGATCAAGTTGGTTGCTGGACACAAGTGGTCCTCAATTCAATGATATCGATTGTATGTCGAGGACATCGATAACTGGTATCCGATCTCATTGAGTATATCTCGATGTATCGACGAAAGATAAAAACTTAGAAATTTTCCTGATTTTGCAAAATAGTTTTCATACTTTTGCCCTATGTTGTTCTATCCCTTTTTAAGGATTTTATATACCTGGGTGTTTTGGGACATGGGATGTGAGGCTAAGTTTACCTTTGACGAGTTCGAGGCACACATTCAGTTAAGGCAGACACTTGAAAGATCTTCATATGGGGCTCACTTGACTTGCTGACTCAACACTCACGCTAATTAACAAACCAGGGCACTTTCACCTCGGGTCCAACTTGATGGTTTTGGCTATATGTATCTAGGCCTGATTTCCTTCGGGCTTTCCTTTAACCTGACAACAAGCAGACCTAGGACTGATGTGGCTAAGTTTTATTTGGGCCCACACTCAGTCAGTAACTAGCCCATAAAGGAAGTGATACAAAGTTGTTGACTCGGCCGTTGGACAGCTCACCCATCTCAGCTTGTGACTAGGGCTGAGTTATAAGGCCACCTAGTCTGAGTGTTGACTGAGTTGAGTGGCCACACTGAGTTAGGGCTCGGCCTGATCAGGGAAATCCTGATGTCAGCATGTGGATTACTGGACTCAGCGGCTACTTAGCCGATTTGGCATCTATCTTACGATGCCAGTTTGAGCACGAGGGCAGGAGGAATTTTGACCTGGTGGAAGGCTCTTTGAACGCCTAGACCGAGTCTGACTCGCCTCTTCAATTCGAAGTTACTGCTGGATGGGGGCGCAAAGTCGGCTCAGTGGTTGCTGCCCACTACCTGTACAAACCTGAAAGGAATTGTGGTTCCATGAGTTACCGAGTTTGCATCGCTCAGATGCTGGAGGTGAGCGAACCTAATCAATTACTCATCCAACGTCGTTAGCCTAAGGCCATCAAGACGGGCAATCCCAAACGGATGCCAATTTGAACCAGAGGCCGGTCTACAGGGCCTATTGAGTTTGTTCAACTCGAGTTGCCTCACTCACTCTGTAACGCCCTGAAAATCGGGGGTCAAGTAGGAGCCCAACTCCCGAGTTCCAACACATCACTTATGCAACATAAATAATGATGATTAAATGTTGTCCGTATTAGTGCATTAAACATGAGTGGGATTATACCAAATCAACATATCATGCTCCAGAGACAGTTAGATTATGCAAGTGGATGATTGTTGTAAGTATATAAAATGTATAAGTGATTGTACGTCCCCAGAGTATGAAAGTCACCAGGTTAAGCATTTACATGTATAATTCTAAAAATAACAAAACGATAAAATGTGATATTGTCTATCGATATCCATGTAGCCCCGATGCGCAACTCCAAGTCTACATAGACCCGCTAGAGAGTTGCATGTAGGAGAACTCCTCGTCATCATAAAAGTTCGGCTCTACTACATAAGCATTGCCATCATCTGTAACTACAACATGGTCTGGTTGATGTTTAAAACACCGTCCCAGAACATGGGAGTAAGTGATCAACTCAGTGGAGCTATAAAGTAAAGGTTAACATCTTATCAATTTAGTCAAGCAGTAATGATAAAGTAGTACAACAATCATGTCCTAAGTACTCTTGTTAATGCAAGTATGAAATGCGATAATGATGTATGCCCTCGCCTGCACTCCTTCAGTGACATTATCTCACGATCGCAGCATGCAACACTCCCGTTGTACTCAACTCCAATGCTAAAGGCACATACAATGTGGTGCATGTGCGTGATTAGCCAAGTTCTTAGATAAACATATTCATACAGTAGGATTAGGAATCTAACGTACCTCCCTCTATAACATTGTCCCAAACATTGATCCATCTAGGGTCGTCAGTCTTAGTTAGTCACATACGAAGAACAGTTTCAGGTAGCTGCAGAGCGGTTCGTCACCTCAGCGTAGGCTTGGTTTATACTTGAGGTTACTATGGGCTCGTCACCTGATCGTAGGCCGACAGATCGAATACAGTGTCTCATACCACCGTATTCGGCTCATGAGTTTGGTTTGCTCACTGGTCACTACGGGGAGGCTCAGCATAGGCCGACAGCTCGACCATGGTATCCCATACCACCATGTCTGGCTCATGAGTCTTAACGGATCAAGGTATCAAGGTTAAACGGGCTCACATTGGTAAGTTGGTACCTTAGGTTCAAGTAGAAGCGTTCATACATGGTGAACATACATTGGGCCAATCGGGTTACTTGACAAGCTCGACTAGTACGAGCGTATGCTGAGTTAATCGACATAGAGCGTGTAAGCACTCCGCGTGGCCTAACCACTATTGATAATCACCGTATGACTCAAATTCATCGGAACATGTCCAACGCACCTAGAACAGTTCAGCCTCTGATCGTAAACCATTGCTGATCGCCTGGACTACAACATAGTCCCAATCACACTTCAAAATAATAGCATTCACATGTGATAGTCAAAGACAACATGTGATAACCAATCCAAATATAAATCTCATTTAAGCGTTTTACCAACACATAGTGTACATGTAACATACATAGGCATTTCATCCACAAATCACATAATAGTAAGATAGGTTATATAAAGGAAATGTAACTATAGATAAGGGAATTGAAAATCCCATCTCAACACCCTCGTCAAATACATTTCAATAAGCATGTTCTCATTCAAGCATTTTATCAAACACTTAGACTACACATATCAATATACATGTAATATATTGGTTATAACATATATTATGGCAAGTCCTTTGTCAAAGGAGTTGTCACACCTACAACAATCATGTACTTACAATTAATAATCATGGCAAGCACAAATCAAAAATTCATATTCATTCAAACATATCAACAAACACATGGATTGTATTATAATCAGCATAATCTATATATATGTGTAATACGCGGAAAACATCATATCTAAACATATGTGATAGCAATCAAGTCAGACATAAATCATTGCTAACATTGAAAGCCTTGAAAACCATAACCTAAATGTTTATAGTCCACACCTTTCACTGGTAGACTCGTAACGAACTCAGTTTAAACACTAAGTCTTTGTCTACGACACCACAATAACCTATAGCATGGAATAAGTTAGTCATTCCACCATCTTCTCTATTTGAATCTCTAAAACAAGTTAAGGTTAGGATTTCTTACCCAAGAATGGAGTCGGAATCGCTGGAATAGCGATATAGAAAGGCTGATTTAGCACGTGGGGTGGTGGGATTGAATTCCAAGGACTGTCTCCTACTTTCTCTCTTTCCTTCTCTCTTTGCTCTCTTCTCTCTCCTAGGGCTTGGAATTCGTTTGGAATGAGAGAGGGGTGGGTTAAGGCCCTTATATAGGCCCAGAACTAATGAGATTGGCCCTAGGGCCATGGTATACTTAGGTTATAGCCAAAAGTTGGCTGTTTCGGTCCAACGGAGTGCATCTGGAGGCCCCTTTTCTGCATACGATCAGGAGTAAGTCCCATGACGATGGATCTATGCCAGGTTAAGTTTTCGGTCCGATCGAATTTACAGATCGACCGCAGAGGACTAGTTTCAGTTCAACGGTCATTGACACTCGATCAGGGCCACAAGTACATCGACCTGTGTTGGGAAATTTCCCTAATCCGAGGGAGTAGTTGGGTTAGAATCTAACGGTCTGTAGCCTTAGATTTGGCCTACAAGTAAACGACTCAATCCACTTAAGTTTCGGTTCATTTCCTAAAGAAATTCGCATTCTCACACACTTCGCTCCGGGCTCAAGTTGTGTGTGTCTAGATACTATTAGGACTTTGTTTCTGAGATAGTAGTCAAGCCCAATAAGGCAGTCATAACTGTATAATTTTGCGGTAATCGGACTTTCGACGCGCGGTCCGGATCTGATACGGAGTTTCATGATGCTCCCGAGAGTAATTGGGTTTTGAAATGGATCCTAGGTTTTTAGACAATGTATCGTTAGCGGTTCTACTAGTTTTGGGTCTTACAGTTCATATTGAAAGTTGTCCAAGCTAATTCAACAGGTGATTTAGTTTAGCACTTAATTAATCTTCGTCAAATTTCTAAAAGATTTTGTCCTTAATGATTTCTGCCTGAGGTGGTCCTTAGGTTTTTGTACGGATTTTTCTGAGACATTACACACTCAGCCCAATAGTGGTCATTACTTGAACCAGAGTCACATTGTGGTTCGTTAGCTCATGCCTGTGGGCGAGTAGAAATCGAGCCGGGTTGCTGTGTTGGCAACATGGTGATGGTTCGGGCATCACCTAGACTACCTTGTGCGTCAGCAGAGTTGGCTCAATGACTCACGCAATTCTAGAAGAGGCTCAGTTAATGCTCCAACCGGGGATTTAGTGGTGTCGTCAGTTCGAGACAACATTTAGACTTCCCCCCTTCTGCTCTCCTCACTCGGCCCGTCCCGCAGATCTTTCTCCTCTCAAAGGTGTTGCTGGTCTGCATTGGTTCAACTCGATCCAAACAGACTGGTTCGACTCAATGTGACACCGAGCTTACACCTGCACTCGTTCCCTCTCTCCCTTTATTTTCTCCTGTTCACTCTCTCTCTTCTATTCCCTTCTCTTTGCGTGATATCTCCGGTCTGCAGTGACCCAACTCATCTCGAATTGATCGGTCAACTTGGTGCAGTGTGGCACCAAGTTCACTCGCTCACTCGATCCTCTCTTCTGCTCTCCCTTTCTTTTCTTTCTGGCTTTGGTGAGGATCCTGAGGCGAACAGGTCCTATTTATAGACGTGGGGCGTGCTTGAATGGTCCATCCAATGGTCATGCTTTGGTGGTCGTACTAATGTATTTCTCTTTGATTTATGCATGCATGGGATCCATCCATCACCGGGGATGGGTTCTTGCTGTCATGGCCCACGTGAAAAGTAACTTTTTATCTGTTGTGGGGTCCACCTCATCGCAGTGGATCTTTCAACCTATCAAGGAAGATGACGAGGCTGATCATGGAGGATTTTTGCTTACGGAGTATCAAATGATCTGGTCCGTTTGAATGGCTCGGATGGGACCCTTTATCACTGCAGGGGCCACTAATCTAGCCATTTGTTGGCGTTTCTACATATATCACAAGATTTCCTGCCTCTCACTATCTTCTCGTGAGACGAGAAGCTTTTGATGTCACGCCCCAAACCTGGAAATCGGATTCATAGGAATCCTGATCGCCGAATCCGGTGCCGACAACCTCCGTAGTACCCCATTCTCAGCTCCCAGCGCCCATATCTAGGTTTTGATCCTGGGATCCTACGAGGAGAATTTTTCAACGTACATTTATATCGTAAGAAGTATAACCACAAGTTTACCTAAATCACAAAGGCAACATCATCATCACATATCCACTAATTTAAACTTTGAATACAATGCTAAAAGGAAAAATACATATGTCAAAATTAAAGCTCCAGAAGTCAGCTACATGCTCTAAGCTCCACGCTACTGCAACCTAACATCACCTGCACGCATCTATTGTGCATAAGCTTATAGAAAGCTTAGAGGGTGGTGTAAGTGTGTACACAAGGTAAGTGCCAAGTAAGCAATATCAGAGTAAGCGAAAATACTAACAAGCCCATAAATCATATGATATCAGAAATGCTGGCAAGTTCATAAATCATACAATATCAGAGTAATGCGAAGACATGCTGATAGACCCATAAATACCATCTGCCTTATCCATGTTATGCAATGCAAAAATATAATAAACCAATATCATATACTAAGGAAGCAATATACATTAGTTATGCAATGTGGAGATAGTAAGCCAAATACTATGTGCTAAAGATGCAATGCAATATGCAATGCGAATGAAATGACCAAGCTGGAGTGTGAAGTCGGGATGATAATACGTAATATCGCAGGCTACGGGGTCCACCACAAAGGACTTCTATCCAAACCAGTCCCATACCTAAATTTGGATAGTCAGACTCAACGTGGTAAACTCCTGATCTCAGGTTAGTCGCGCGCCCCAACCGAAATCCTGGCTATTGTGAAGGTACACGTAACAAATAGTTGCGCACCACCAGCCCGAGTGGATAATGAATGAATGAATGAATGAGTATGCAACTCCTACTCAATAAGTCCACATATCAGTACTGTTCATCTCTAGGATCATCACCTAAAACGGTCACATTTATGACAGAGTTCGATATCATCGAGCAGGGTCGATATCATCGAGCATATACTCTCGATTGCATTGACTGGCCGCTCGATGACACAAATTCAAATGTCATACACTTTTGAAACCGTTTTCTAGCTGGTCGAGGAAATAGAGACGGTATCTATATCATCAGATTTCGAACTCCGATAGTATCAATATAAGGTTTGATTCCTCGACATTTGAAAATGAAAGAGACACTGCCTTTGAAAATTTTCAGGTCAAGGATATGATTGAGGTACACTCGATATCATCGGAATTTGAATGTCGATACATCAAAAGTCGTGTCAATGCATCGATAAATCCAAAGATTTTATTAGTGAGCTTACTGGACGGTTTATGTCCTTTCTCGATGCAATCAATCCGACCTCGATATCATCAAAATTTGAATATCGATTCTATTGAGCATCCCTCGATCCAAGAAAAAAAACCACCTGAAAAAATTGCTGGAAAACTGTGTCCAAGACCGATATCATCGAAGACCTTCCGGTTTCATCAGTTTTTGAATTCCGAGGATATCGAGTTCTTCAATATATCGAAGGTCTATATGATTTTCTGTATGTATATATATATATATATATATATATATATATATAAACAGGGACACAAACTCTCTGCTGTTGATTTTATCGAGTCAACTTCATTAGACTCAAGTTTCAAATTTTGATGATATCGATAGGGGTATTGATACATCGATAATTCTGTCTAGAAGAATATGTGGTTACTGGACATCTTTGTCCTCATTTCGATGGTATCGATTGATCATCGAGGACATCGATAGCACTTCTCGATTATATCGATCAGTCTATCGATAAATCGACAGAGGTAGAAAACTTAGAGATTTTCTGAATTTGTAAAAAAGTTTTCTAACCCAAAATCCCTATGATATTCTAATAAATTTTAAGGGTTTTATTTACATAGTGTCTTGGGACATGGGATATGAGGCTTAGATTTACCTGTGGTGAGTTCGGGCGCACATCCGGTTGAGGCAGACAGTTGATTAATCTTCTTATGGAGCTTCTCTGTCAAGTTGACTCAACACTCACGCGAATTGACAAACCAGGGCACTTTCAGATCACACTTGGACTGACAGACTTAACACTCACATATATTGACCAACAAAGGCACTTTCAAGAAATTCCTAATTGTCTGGTATTTCGACTTCACGATGATAGACAATAAGCCACTTCTCACCCAAATCCATGAATTACAATTAATTGTAAACAAGATAAAGGCTATAAAAATATATGTACCTAAATCCTTTCAAGTCGAAGCTATTATCGCCAAATTACCTTCGATCTGGAAAGACTACAGGAAGACACTGCTGCATAAATTCGAAGAATTCACCGTGGAACAAATCCAAAAGCATCTTTATATTGAAGAAGAATCTCGTCACCAACACAAAAAGGATGATGCTAATGGTGCATCCCCATCAAAGTTGAATGCGGTAGAAAGACCATCCCAAAACAGTAACTATGAAAAAAAAATGATTCCCTAAAACCTAACAAAGAAAAAGAAAATTTTAAGAAAACCCAAAAGAAGAAAAACGGCAAATGCAAGAGTCCTTGCTATGTCTGCGGCAAGATTGGACATTTTGCCTGAGTTTGTAGGGACCGCAAAAAGCCTAAAAAAATGGCTAATGCAGTAGACGATGATATCATAGCAATGGTCACAGACGTCAACTTAGTTCAAGAGAAAGTGCCAATTTTTGTGGTATGATAAAGGTGTCACAGTCCATGTATGCAATAATAGATGTACCTTCAAAACCTATGAAGACATGACCAATAGTCAAGAGGTTCAAATGGGAAATGAAGGTCGATCGAAAGTCGTAGGCAAAAGAACCGTGGAATTACTCTTTACATTTAGAAAGAAGGTAATCCTGAACAACATACCGCATGTCCCAGACATAAGGAGGAACTTAGTCTGAGGGGATCTTTTAAGCAAACTTGGGATAAGGGTTGTGTTTGAGTTTGGGAAACTAATCTTGTCCAAGAATGGGAACTTTGTGGGTGAGGGTTATGCTTGTAATGGGATGATCAAATTTTCTTTGAATGAAAAGAATTCTTCTTCTTACATAATTAAGTCTGTAACGTTGTGGCATGGTAAACTAGCACATATTGGTTATAGTACCATAAAACTTGTGACTAAGAATGGCCTAACATCATATAATGATAGTAATAAAGATAAATGTGAAGTATGCATATGATCTAAAATAACTAAGAAACTATTCCCAAGTGTTGAGATATCATCTCAAATATTAGACCTAATGCATAGTGACATATTTGAACTAAATGGCGTTCTTACCTGAGGAGGGAAGAGGTACTTCATAGCATTTATAGATGGTTGTTCAAGATATTTGTATGTATATATGTTAAAATCAAAAGATGAAGCATTTAATGCATTTAAGATCTATAAATCCGAAGTAGAAAATCAATTAGTTAAAAAGATTAAAATCCTTCGTAGTGACAAAGGAGGAAAATACTTTTCTAATGAATTTTCTACCTACTGTGAAGAACACGACATAGTAGACCAATGCACAATACCATATACACTATAATAAAATGGTGTAGCAAAGATAAAAATAAGACCTTAGTTGAAATGGTCAACTCAATGCTAATACAAGCAAAGTTGCCATTAAACTTATGAGGAGAAGCGTTGTTAACTGCGTGTCATATTTTGAATAGAATCCAGAACAAAGACCTCTCCATAGAAAACAATTACAGAACTCCATAGAAAACAATTAAAGAAAACAATTACAGAAAACAAAGACCTCTCCATAGAAAATATGAAAAGGAAAAAACCAAGCATAGGGTATCTTAGATTGTGAGGGTGTCTCGCATATTACAGGACTCCAGAACCTAAAAGAACTAAGTTCGGACCAAGATCTATTAAGTGCGTATTTATAGGATATGCACAAAATAGTAAGGCCTATAGACTTTTAGACTTAGACTCCAATATAATCATAGAGTATAGAGATGTAGAGTTCTTTGAGAACTCTTTATTCGAGAAAAAGAATACTGAGATTCAATATCCTAATGAAACTATAGAAGAAACACATTAAGAAGTTCAAACACCAAGTAAACCTCATGGGAGTCAAAGAATAAGAGTAGAGAAGAGTCTCGATCTTGATCAAATAGACTCTCATCGTTTCTCTTTTCATCTAGTAGAGGGTGATAAAGAGAAGGTTATTAGAAAAATAAATATGGTTTTAACTACAAAAGATGAACCTAAAACCTTTTGTGAAGCTATGATTTCAAGAGACTCCGCCTTTTGGAAAAAGGCCATTAATGACGAAATGAATTTGATTATATCAAATAAAATATGGGAACTGGTGGATCTACTTACAGGTTCTAAACCGATAGGATGTAAGTGAGTATTTAATATAAAAAATATCACACTAATGGTACAATTCAAACCTTTAAAGCAAGATTAGTTGTTAAGAGTTTTCGAGAGAAAGAACCAATCGATTATTTTAACATATATTCACCAGTGGCTAGAATAACATCGATTAGGATTTTATTTTCTCTAGCATCCATACATCATCTTCATATCTATCAAATAGACATGAATAGAACATTCTTGAATGGTGACCTCGATGAGGAGGTATACATGGAATAACCAGAAGGGTTTTTTCTACTAGGAAATGGAAAAAAAAAAAGTGTGTAGACTTTTTAAGTCTTTGTATAGATTAAAACAAGCACCAAAATAGTGGCATGATAAATTTATCTTATGGTTTTACACATAACATTACTGATAAATGCATATACTCAAAAGTGTATAGTGATTATATTGTAATCATATGCTTGTATGTAAATGATATGTTAATAATCAGTAACAAAATGGAATGTGTAACTGTAACAAAGAAGTTTCTCTCTTCAGTTTTCAAAATGAAGGGTCTTGGACAAGTGGATACTATATTAAGTATCAAAGTTAAAAAACATAGTGGGGGTTATGCATTATGTCAGTCTCATTATATTGATGAAATATTGAACAAGTTTAATCACTTGAAAGTAAAAGAGGCAAAAACTTCATTTGATCCAAGTATCAAGTTGAAAGAAAACAGTGGAAAAACAGTTGCACGAGTAGAGTATGCTAGTGTTATAGGTAGTCTTATGTATGTTATGCAATGCATAAGACCGGATATAGTATATGTTATGAGTAAAGTAAGTAGGTTTACTAGTAATACAAGTGTTGAACACTAGAAAGCCATAAATAGAGTTCTAGGTTATCTACAAGAAACACTAGATATATTTTGCTCATAATTTTCAATAATTGTGGAGGTTATACCGATGCAAGTTGAATAAGTGCAAGGGATAATAATTCCACTACAGTATGGATATTGTAA
This sequence comes from Magnolia sinica, assembly GCF_029962835.1. Lineage (NCBI taxonomy): Eukaryota > Viridiplantae > Streptophyta > Magnoliopsida > Magnoliales > Magnoliaceae > Magnolia > Magnolia sinica. Next base: position 63,943,352 of record NC_080575.1, on the reverse strand, counting down.
CACCCTAAAATTCGGGGGTCGAGCATAACTCAGCTCCCGAGTTCCAAAACATCACTTATGCAACATATTTAATGATAGATGTATGTTGTCTGTATTAGTGTATGAAGCATGGAATAGATTAAGCCAAATAGCAAATATAATTCAGGGATAAGTGAAGAATACAAGCGGAAGACTTAAAGAAATATATGTGTACATGTGCAAATCCCTGAAATACATATACATACCAGGTCGTATTACAAGTGTTGCTATCAAATTACATCATTAAAACCCAAAAGTAATCCCAGCATCCCGCGCATCAGAACAAGGCTCACTAGAACCCGTCTGAAAACTGCATAAAAGAGAATGCAGCCTCATTATCCTCAATCTCCTGCTCTGCCTCAGAGGTCTCATCAACATCTGCAGCTAAGACAGAGTCTGGTGGGTGTTTAGCACCGCCCCAGAACGTGGGAGTGAGTGATCAACTCAGTGGAACAATAAAGCAAAGGTTAACATGTTATCAGTTCAATCAAGCAATAATGATAAAGCAGAACAATCAAACATGTCCTAAGTACTCTTGTTAATGCAAAAATATATGCAGAATGATGCGTGCCCTCGCGCGTACACCCTCAGCGTCTTCATCTTATGTTACGCATGACATCGCCTCAAAGTGCGCCATGTCTACAAAGCATATGCAAATGCGGTGCATGAACATAATTACTAAGTTATTATTAGTCCTCTTCATATAGCAGGATTGGGAAGCTAAGGTACCTTCCTCATATCACCATCCAAACAGTGATCCATTCTAGGGTCGTCAGTCCTAGACATCTCATACGATCATATGGTTTTAGGTCGTTGCAAAGGGCTCGTCACCAATCAATGCACGCCTATCATACCTTCGTTACTACACTAAAGTTCGTCACCTCAATGCGGTATCCAGGCATGCTCGAGGTCACTACAAAGGGCTCGTCACCAATCAATGTAGGCCGACAACACGAATACAGTGTCCCATACCACTATAATCGGTTCACGAGTTCGGTTGCTCACTGGTCACTACAGGGAGGCTCGTCACCCCAGTGTAGGCCGACAGCTCGATCACGGTGTCCCATACCACCATATCCGGCTCATGAGTTTTAGCGGATCAAGGTACCATGGTTAATAGGATTTCATCGGTAAGTTTGGTACCCTAGATTCAAACAGTAGCGTCCATACATGGTGAACATACATCGGACAATCGGGTTACTTGACGAACTCGACTAGCACGAGCGTACGTTGGGTTGAACGACATAGAGTGCGCAAACACTCCGTGTGGCCAAACCACTGCCGACAACTTTAATACGACTCGGGTTCATCTAATCACGTCCTACGTGGCGAAAGTAACCTCAGCCACGAACTTAAGGCTGATTACCAATTTCCTGAACTATTCATAGTCCCAAACACATTCCACTATAACAGATATTGATATCAACAATTTAGAATAGTAATGAAACAACAAATCAAATCATATGGTATGTAAGCATTTGAAGAATATCAACTTAACATGGATTTAAGCATAAGTAAGACTTGAAATTAGACAACAAGGAATGTAACTTGCATGAAGGAAATCATACTCACTAGTGGGAGAGTTGAGAATCGCTTCTCAACGCCCGCAAATAGCATAATAAATTACACTTTCGATCATTCAGGCATTTCTACAAACACTTAGAATACATAGTTCAACATACATGACGTATGTTGAAATACACACATTTGGACAATTCCTTTTACTAAGGAGTTGTCACACATACAATTAGCATAAGTACACGACAAATAATCGTGGCAACCACATGTTCATATTTTATACGCATACGGTACTTTATACATACACATAAAATACATAAATCTCAATGTAACACATGCATATCAGGAACGCAAAATAAACATAACATTTGGCATGTGAAATCTCATCCATAGCAAGAATAAACCATTCACTGGCATTGAAAGCCTTGAAAACCATAACCTATACGATTAAAGTCCGCACCTTAAACCAGAAATGGAACACCAAACTGATTTAGACGATATGTCTTCGTCAACGGCGACAAGACAACCTAAAGTAAGAATAGAAATGAGCTACAACAACACAAAGACTATTCTAAGCTCTAAAACAGATTAGGGTTAGGTTAACTTACCCAAAGATGAACTCAGAATCGCCGGAATAACGATTCTAAAGTGAAGGTTCAAGGATGAAGAAGAACAGGAAAGAATCTAAGATGATTCACCAACTTCTCTCATTTCTCTCTCTTTTCCTCTCTCTCTCTCTTAGCTAGGGTTAGGAAATTCGTATGGAAAAGAGAGTTAGGGTTTTAAGGTCTATATATAGGCCTAACATTGATGAAAACAACCCCAGGGCCAAGGTATACTTAGGTTATAACCAAAACAGGCCTCTCTCGATCCAACGGAGAACTTCCGGTGGGCCTATTACCACGAAAGGTCAGACTTAAGCTCACTGACCATGGATTTAGGTCATGCTGAGTTTTCGTACCGACCGGATCTTCAGATCAGCCGTGGCGGACCACACTCAATTCAATGGTCACCGAATCTCGATCAGGACCACAAGCACTAGGACATGCCTGGGCCACCTTTCCTGATCAGTGTGTGAAATTGGGTCAGAATCCAACGGTCAGATTGCTTAAAATCATCGTGCAAGTGACACGACTCAGATTTCATAAAATCTCATTAATTTCTCACCGTTCTCACACTCTTCACTCCGGACTCAATCAAATTGACCCAGAACATCATCTGGACTTGATTTTTGAGGTGATGGCCAAGTCCAACATGGTGACCGCAACAGCCTAAGATCATCGCTATCGGACTTCCGACGCGTGGTACAGGTCCGATCCAGAACTTTCAAAAATTTCCAAGAGCAACTGGCTTTAACGATGAATCCTAGATTTCAGAGTAACCTAGCGCTAACTATTCTACAGGTTTTGAGTCATACAGATCAAATTTAAAGTGATTGATGCAAATTTCACAAGCAATCGAGTATAGCGCTAATTACCCCAAAAAGCTTCTAAGAAAAATAGAGGTAGTACTCGGGTCTTGGCACAAAATTTTTCAGGGTCATTACAATCTACCCCCCTTAAAGAAAATTTCGTCCTCGAAATTCATACCTTCTCATATTCCTCAAGGATCTTAGGGTAGCTCTTCTAACCTCAGCTTCAGATTCCCAAGTAGCCTCTTCCTCACTATGATGGGTCCATAGCACCTTCATAAGAGGGATAACCTTGCTACGCAATACCTGCTCCTTCCTGTCCAGAATACGCGTCGGTCGCAGTACATATGTGGCATCCCCGCTCAACTGCACCTGCTCCCAACTGATAATATGCGAAGGATCAGGAACGTACTTCTTCAGCATAGAAACATGAAATACGTTATGCACGCCCGCAAGAGGTGTGGGCAAAGCAGGGTGGTATGCTACCACTCTCACTCGATCCAGAACTTGAAATGGACCAATAAATCTCGGCGTGAGCTTTCCCTTCTTACCGAACCGCAGAACTTCCTTTATAGGAGAGACCTTCAGAAATACATGGTCTCCAACCTCAAACTCAAGCGGTCACCGCCTCGTATCAGTATAACTCTTCTGCCTACTCTGGGCAGTCAGAAGTCGACGTCGAATAACGTCAACTTTCTCTGAAGTCACCTGCACCAACTCCGGGCCAAGCAAACTACGCTCACCAACTTCTGCCCAGCAATGCGGTGCTCTGCACGGGCGACCATACAACGCCTCATAGGGAGCCAAGCCAATACTCGCCTGGAAACTATTATTATACGCGAACTCTGCATACTGGAGACAATCATCCTAGCTGTCCTTAAAATCCAAAACACAAGCTCGCAACATGTCTTCCAGGATCTGATTCACGCGTTCCGTTTGCCCATCTGTCTGCGGATGAAACGCGGTGCTGAACTTCAATTTCACACCCATCGCTTCCTTAATACGAATCCAGAAGATAAATGTGAAATACGTGTCTCTATCAGACACAATCTCCAAGGGAACTCCATGCAGATAAGTGAAAAGTTTCAGCACTAAATGTAAAAATAAAGCTCATCCGAGCTTAAAGTGCTGACCGTTATAAATAAAGAGGACTGAGTCTTGGAACTCTTAATGAAATCCAGTCAAATAGGACAAGTGTTTAAGTAACGAAAACATTGGAAGGATTTCACATATATGAATGTAAAAGTGTTGCCGCTTCTTATGAGAGTTAGATTTCTCTAGGATTGTTCATTAAACAAGATAAGCACATGGCCATAAAAAGTGTATAGTGAGTAATATAAAGGAACACATAATGCAGAAGCTACTATGTGTGCAGTATTTTCGATTATGTTATTTCGGAATAACTGGTTCAACGATGAGACAACCAAAAATTTCGACATAACTTTAAAATACTTACATTAAAGAAAGATTCAAATTGTAAGATATCTTTCTTTATGCATAATGTCACACCCTAAACTCAGAAACCGGTCTCACAAAATTCTCAATCGCTGAATCAGGTGCCAATAGCCTCCATAGTACCCTATTCTCGGCTCCTAATGCGCATACACCAGATTCCGATCCTGGGATCCTACAAGGAGGATTTTCCAACGTACATTTATCTCATAAAAGTATAACCACAACTTTCCCAAATCACGAAAGCAACATCATCATCACATATCCACTAATATAAACTTTGAATACAATGCTGAAAGGGAAATACATATACATCGAAATCAAAGCTCCAGAGGTCCGCTACTTGCTCCAAGCTTAACGCTGCTGCAACCTAACGCCACCTGCATGTATCTATCATGTATAAGCTTATAAAAAGCATAATGGGTGGTGAAAGTGTGTGAGCAGTATATGCGTGCTTAGAGTGTAATATCAGAGTAAGTAGAAATACTGGTGAGTTTATAAAATATCATCAATCTCATCTAGCATATACAATGAAAAGACATATCAAGATAATGTCATATACTGAGAAATACTAACAAGCAATATCAAAGTAATCAGAATAAGCGGAAATACTGACAAGCTCATAAATCATACAATATCAGAAATACTGACAAGTTCATAAATCATACGATATTAGAGTAATGTGAAAACATACTGATAGGCCCATAAATACCATCAGCCTTATACAGGCTATGCGATGTAGAAATATAATAAAAATAATATAATATACTGATGAAGCAATGTAGATCAGCAAGCCAAATATCAGATTTTGATGATGCAATGCAATATGCAAATCCTGATGAGTCATGAATACCGTCAGCAGTATCTAGGCCATATAAATGCATAAACATAGCAACCCAAAATGCTAAATGTCGCAGATACTATGTAATATGCGGTGCGAATGAAATGACCAAGCTGGGGTGAAGTCGGGATGATAGTACGTAGTATCATAGGCTATGGGGTCCATCACAAAGGACTTCTATCCAAACCAGTCCCATACCTAAATTTGGATAGCCAGACTCAATGTAGTAGACTCCTAATCTCAAGTTAGTGTCGCGCCCAACCGAAATCCTTGCCGTTACGAAGGTACACAATAATTAGTTGCGCACCACCAACCCGAGTGGATAGCGAATGAATGAATGAATATGTAACTCCTACTCGATAAGTCTACATATCAATACGGTTTCTTTCTGGGATCATCACCGTGGTCTAGTACACTCTACACCAGCTTGCCACCCCATCAAGCGCACAACTGGGTAAGTGGAAGAGACCTCACTATCCGCTTGGCTAGTAGTCAGCCAATATCTACCCGGAACATCGATAGCGGACCCATTCACGAGCTAGTCAAACTCGGCCTAGTTATGCCTACTCCCTCAGGCGGGTAAGGCCACACCCCCTCCCAACCGACCACGACATAGTGGAAGACACAGCCTACATGTATATGACCCTCATGCGCTCATATATATCCACTCAGTCTTAATGTTGGGGCGTCCTCTGGTACCAAAAAGGTTTAGGAATTTTCACACATGGCCATCTATGGCAGCTCGATGCACGAACTAAAAATTTTTGGTGTCCTATCTGGCCACCCACGATATGTCTGTGGAGGCTATAGTCCTGATGTCACTAGGGTGCACAGTAATCACAACACATAATGCAAGATGCATGAGTCATACAATCCAGTCATGCATCAATCCTACGCATACCGTACGCTCATGTGAGATAACCTCCGCCTATCAGGGAGTCTCAAAACAACATACCCAATGACATATGCAATGGTCAACCACATCTCATAACAAATATGCAGATGATGCGTATGGGCATGTATCATGATGTTATGCTATCACATACTCATAATCGGTATCAATAATCGACATCAACAATCAGCCTCGACAATGTGGACATTTAACTAACATTGCCCTAAAGAATGGCCCACATAGAGCCTAACATATAGTGGACCCATGGCTTCGCACAAGGGCCTAATATATAACACTATGAGCCTTACTCAAGAGCTCAATGCACATCATGATGGGCCTTTGACATGGGTCTAAGATACATCACGATGGGCTCCATCGCTTGGCCCTCAAATGCACCACAATGGGCCTCATCACATAGGTCTAATATACATCACATTGGGCCTCAAACACGAGCTGAATACACATCACAATGGGCCTCAAATACAAACTGCATATACATCACATTGGGCCTCAAACACATGCCGAATATACATCGCAATAGGCCTCAAATATGGGCTGCATATACATCACATTGGGTCTCGATAATCTACTTCGATAATCTAAATCAGCAATCGGCCACAACAATCGAAATCGATCAATAATCGGCCTCGATGATCGGAATCGGCAATCGGCCACAACAATCGGAATCGATCAATAATCGGCCTCGATAATCGGAATCGGCAATCGGCCACAACAATTGAAATTGATCAATAATCAGCATCGATGATCGGAACTAGCAATCAGCTATAATAATCGGAATCGATCGATAATCGGAATCGGCAATTGGCCACAACAATCGGAATCGATCAATAATCGGCCTTGATGATCAGAATCGGTAATCGGCCATAACAATCGGAATTGATCGATAATCGACCTCGATAATCGAAATCAGAAATCGACCATGACAATCAAAATCAACAATCGATCACGATAAATAGCCTCAATTGCTAATCGGTAATCAGCTATGACAATCAGAATTGATCGATAATTCGGCCTCGATAATTGGAATCGATAATCGGCCACAACAATCGGAATCAATCAATAATCGGCCTCGATGATCGGAACTGGTAATCGGCCACAACAATCGAAATCGATTGATAATCGACCTCGATAATCGGAATCGGCAATCGACCATGACAATCGAAATCGGCAATCGGTCATGATAATCAGCCTCGATCCCTAATCGGCAATCAGCTACAACAATTGGAATCGATCAATAATTCGGCCTCGATAATCGGAATCGCCAATCAACCACAACAATCGAAATCAATCAATAATCAGCCTCAATGATCGAAATTGAAATCGACAATCGGAATCGGCCTCGACAATCAGCCTTGACATACGAAATCATCCTCGTCAATCGGACTTCACCTCGACAATCGAAATCAAAATCGATAATTGGAATCGGCCTCAACAATTGGAATTGACGATCGAAATTGAAATCGATAATCGGAATTGCCTCATCAATCGGACTCGGCCTCGACAATTAGGATCAGAATCAGTCCAACAAAGGGCCTAAAGGAAGGTCACAATGTGAACATTTAACCATTATTGCCCATCAATGTGGACATTCAACCAACATTGTTCCCAAGGAGTGGCCCACATAGGGCCAAACGTATAGTGGGCCCATGGCCTCATATAAAGGCTTAATATACATCATAATGGGCCTCATACAAGGGCTACATACACAATAGGTGGGCCTCATATATATCAAGTGAGCTGCTGTATATGGGCCTCATCATATGGATCAGAAATATATCACAATGGGCCATGACATATGGGTCACACATATATCACATCAGGCCTCGTCATATGGGCCTCATATACAACATATCGGGCCTCACTCATAGGCCACACGTACATCACAATGGACCTCGGCCACATGAGCCATAAATACATCACATCAGGCTTTGCCCATGGGCCTCGAATACATCACATTGGGCCTCACCCATGAGCCTTGCACATGGGCCTCGAATACATCACAATGGGCCACAAGCCATGGGCTTCAAATACACAATAGGTGGGCCTCACATATGAGCCTCAAATACAAAACAAGTGGACCCCATCACATGGGCCTCAAATATATCACATGGGCCTCATATATATCAAGTGGGCCAAATGGGGCAACCCATGGTTTAGCAAAATAGATGGACAACGTGGTTGAAACATATTCATCATGGTGCGCCCCACATACTAATGGGTGGCATGGTGAATACAAATGTAACGGCAGGTTCCTAGATCACCCTGGACAGATAGATGACTGGAGAACCACATACATTCAAGTGGGGTCCATGTCCTCAAGCAAACGGACGATTGGATATAACAATACATCATGGGGCCTCATGTCACTCGTCCAGATGGACGGATGGATATAGAGCATATACATCAAGGTGGGTCCCACCTGCCATGGACGGAGCGGATATTCAACACATCTTCAAGGTGGGTCCCATCCCACGTGTGCAGCACGTGTGGGGTGGGCCCCATTGTAAGCTGAAATGGATAGACAGTGTGCATATATGCACGTACATTACAGTGGAATCCATTCCACCGTCCAAGGCAGATGGACGTAATGGATATACAATACATTCACCAAGGTGGGTCCCACACCTACACGTGCCACACGTGTGGGGTGGGCCCACACCTCCAAATGTAAGGACGGTTTATATATAAAACATATACATCATGTTGGTACCACAGCAGCTGCTAACGAATGGACGGTTGTGTATATCTCGATGGCCCCTCACTGCATCGTCCAGAAATGGACGGTGTGGATATATGGTACATACATCAAGGTGGGCCCCACCTCCACACGTGCAACACGTGTGGGGTGGGCCCCTACACACTGCAAAATGAATGGACGGCTTGTGATGTAACACATACATCAGCGGGCTCCACAGAAACTGCTGACTTGATGCAGCAGCTGTGGCTGTTGGTCGTCCAGCAGATGGACGGCCCAGATACACACACAATTCACGGTGGGGTCTCATTGAACTTGCTGACGACACCACGTCAGCTATATTGCTGGTGTATGCGTACACCAACCAATTTCATTTATATCAGGTGGCTCCCACGTATGGCCCACCATATTACAATATATGTATATATGAATATTTATTTATAGCTTCTTCTGCCTTTTCTTTATTCTTTAAAAAAAATAAATCAACATCTAGCGTCCATATAGATGAACGGCTGGATGATATGCATAGGTTATCATGACCCACCATCTAAGGTATGGACGGTGAGGATAAACAGATGGATGGTTAGACAAATCATCGAGTGGGTCCCACATGGGAACAGTATGGATTAGGTGCGTGCACCGTGCAGGACTCACAGAGCTTGGTGAGATCACCAGCTGCTATACCTGGTGTGTGAGACCCGCCAATCCGTCCCATATCTAGTTGATCACAAAACATCTGTGGGACCCACCACTTATGTATCCTAATATCATATTATAATATAGATATATATAATTCATATAATATATATAGATCCAGCATGTGGGATGGGTCCCCACCGTCCAAGCAATGGACGGTGTGGATGCAATCCATTCATCAAAGTGAGCGATACATCCAAAAGGAGGGAGAGAGAGAGAGGGAACGATGGAGATGGGAGGGACCCCGCCACTATGGGTCCCTCTAAATAAAATGCATACATCAAGTGGGTCCCATTACAAGTGGGCCCTAAATATATATAAAAAAACAAGATAATAAACTCCCACATTTGATCTCCTCTTCCTTTTCCACCAATGCGAACTAGAGCTCTAAGGGGTGCGATTCAACGGTTGAGATGGACTTTGGATGGTGGGGATGGGAGGTAGGAAGGTAGACCACGTTAGGTTCTTCTCATGGAGAGTTTGGACGGTTGGGTTGCTTGAGAATGAGTGAGAGAGAGAATGAGAGAGAGAAAGAGAGGTGATTGGAGAGAAGTGATGGGAGAGAGGGATGGTGAGTGATGGGTGATGGGGAGAGTTGACTTTTGGGGATCGGTAGTTATACTTAGGGATGGGTGTGAGTGATAGAAGTGATGTGTACTTGATTGATGTGATTAATGGGATTGATGTGATGTTTTCTAGGGATTACAACGCATGGTGTTTATCCTCGAACTGAACGTGGGCCCACATCTCCTGGCCTGGTCATCACCTCGGCACGTAATACATGGCATCGAAACCGTGGTGACGGCGCGGTCGCTAGGGTACAAGTCTCGGGTTGAGCCGACTCTGAAATACGGGATCTGACTCAAGATTGCATGCAACTACTGATAACAAATCGTGGGTCGCCTGAATTCGACCGGGAGGCCTACGGAAGTCTATGGAATGGTATGAGCTAACATACGGGTCTTACACATAATAACTGTTCTTTATCTCTGGCAGATATTTTCTTTTGTTTTTAAAAATAATCAGTGGAAGATTGTTGGAATTTGTGGTTTTTTGTATAAATTAAATATTTAAAATATTTTTGGGATTTTCGTTTTACCGCTAAAACGCTTTTGAAAATTTCAAATGAAAAAGTACGGTGTGTATTTTATCCCACATCGGAAATGATAGGAGAAGATTTGGGGTTTATATGTGGATGTGTGTGTAGTATTCTTACTTGGAGCTTTGGAGGTTGAAACGCTCAGGTTGTGTGTTCCGCAGGCACCCGTGCGCGCTCGGGCTCGTGCTCGAATACTGGCGTGAGCGTGTGTAAGCACTACCAAAAAAATGGGCAAAGGCTACGGATAAAATCTGTAGCCATAGACCTATGGCTACGTGTAAGTGCTATAGTTTATATCCCTGTCTGTTGTCAAATTTGTGATGACAAAATCACTGTTATGTTTTATATAACTTGCTTAAGTGAAGCTCTTTCAAGGATCAACATTCATGAACAAGCTAAGCTCACAACAAGCAAAGCTCATAAGTACAAGGATCAATCTTGAATGAAAGAACTGCTCACAAGACAAGACTCAAGCTGCAAGACTTCAAGAAGACTTCAAGGCAGTTTGTACACTTTCAAGATTGAGCTGCATCAAGGTTTGATCTACATCAAGACTTCAAGGCTCACACTTCAAGGTCTCTTGTTCCTAATGTTTCAATGTCCATACTTCATGGTTGAGGTTTGATTGACCATAGGTTGACCTTAGAAGTAGGTCATTTCGGATACATAAACTGAATGTTTATTTTACATGTGATTGGTCTGTTCTTCGACTAGTCCTAGGCCTTCTTCGACTAATCCTAGACTTGCTTCGACCAGTCTAAGAAATTTCTCGACCAGTCGTGAGTTTGTTACAAATTCCGGATAAAATCTGTTAGCCTTCGACTAGTCCAGAACTGCTCGACCGATCGTAGAACAAAGTGTCGACCCGATCTTCGACGATTGTACAATCTTCGACTCAAGTCCAGAAGATTTGCAGGACCTACGACTACTCGAAGGATCGAAGGAGATCGTAGGTGACCTATGACCAGTCATAGGAGAGCTTCGACCAGTCGTAGAACGGTCAGAGCATATCCCGCCGGATTTTTCAAATATCTGTTGTTGCTTCGACTAGTCGAAGAGCACTCTAGACCAGTTGAAGACCCGATCTTCTCACCTATAAATAGTGCACGAATCTCAGAAGAAATCATCGAATTAATTAAAGTATTCAAACCAATCTTCGTCGAACTTCTGAGAGATAATTCTGTGCTCCATCTAAGCTAAGTGTGCTTATTTAATATTCTCTTTCCTTAGCTTTATTTAATTGATTTTGTTTCTACTATTCCAATCTGATTTGATAAGAGGAATTGTTATTCCCTTTCTTTGGAATCAAAATCAATTAAGGCAAGCCCTATTTGGTTTAATTTAAAATCAATTAGAATTAGAACCATTGTAATCGAGTACTGGACATTGAACTTGGACATTCAATCATCTACTTTAATTTGGTTCTACCGGGCTGCTACAACGAAGGAGATATTCAGGTATTTTACATATTGTAAATTCCTTTCTATTATTTTGGTTTCTTTCAAGATTTGCCAGAAAAATCTTGTTATATTGGTTATCTGAGGAAAGCCAGGAAAACTCAGAAGTGGGGTTTTTTTAATTGTGTAAGCCCATATACAAAGACACAATTGTAAGAGTTTTGGGTGTACTTGGGAAAACCTATTTTTAGTGAACGCTAATATCCCCTGTGTGAGGATATTAGGAGTGGAGTAGCTTTTTGTGTGGCTGTTGTTTAACAGTTGGTGAACACATAGGCGAACCACTATAAACCCTTGTGTTTGATTGATTTATTTTTCTATTTTTTAATTATTCTTTTGTGGGATGTATGTATGGTGGTGAATGTTGTAATTATTTAATTCAAGCTTTGTGTGAATGTTGTAATAGCTTAGAATTTATTTTCTGCTATTCCTTTATAAGCTTGATTTTCAATTTCATTTGAAAGTTGTTCCAGCAAGGTTGCCCTGCCATTTTTATGGTGTATGGCTGTCCCTAGAACAATACATTTTTAATTACAAGTTATTTCAATTTAGTTTATATTTATTATTATATTCCTCTTCGGTTTGAGACTTGATACAAAGATCTTTCTAGAAATAAGGTTGTCCTACCATAAACTCTGTTTTTGGTGTAAGGTTGTCCTTAGAACAATGTTTGTATCAACCTCTCAAGATCTGAATTTTGAGGTTATTTTAATTTACTGCATTGTGATTTACTTTGGCTATCATATTCATTTTAATTCCGCTGTTATAAGTTTTAATGTGGCACTGTCCTATTCACCCCCCCTCTAGGACATATAGCTTGGCCTTTTCACTACGGACTAAAACCGTAGCTAGTCCGTAACACGACCATCGTCGTAGGTGCCATAACAATAAGTCCGAAAGCTATGGCTACGGATTTAGTCCGTAGCTATAGGCTAAATAGCTACAGATATAATCCGTAGCAATTGTATCTATAGCAAAAACTTCAAACAGCTACGGATATTATTTGTAACTGAAAGTCCGTAGCAATGGGCCAAAATTGAAAAGGCTACACCTGTCTGATTAGTGGCTACGGATTTAATTCGTAGCTATAGGTTAAATAGCTACAGATATAATCCGTAACAAGTACATTTGTAGCAAAAACTTCAAACAGCTACGGATCTTATTTGTAGCTGAAGGTCCGTAGCAATATGCCAAAATTGAAAAGGCGACACCTATCTGATTAGTGGCTACGGTCAATATCCGTAGCTATTTTGTACATTGAAAAATTAAATCATTTGTTCATTCGATTACCACCTGTACAATCATTCATTCATTCAATTACAATCATTCATTCATTCAATTAGAATCCTTCATTCAATCAATTACATCATTCATTCATTCAATTATAATCCTTCATTCAATCAATTACAATTACAATCCTTCATTCAATCAATTATAATTACAATCAATTACAGTTATAATTACAATAATGCTGAAAATACAAATCTTTGGCTTCATTAGAGAAATGTGCTCGACTTCACCCTGAAATTTCAACAGCTACTAAAATTACATCATCCTACAAACAGTCATGTCATTCATAAATTAGAATGCCCATTGGGAAAAAGAAAGACGGTGAAAGTAGTACATCACATATAACCACTTTCTTCTTCTTAATGAATTAAAAATTTTTTTTAAGAGGAATGAAATTAACACAAAAGAAATGGTCTCACCATATGATTATAAGTTTTGGTTGAGGTTTAGGTTATAGGTTTAGGTTAAGGTTAGGCTATAGGTTATAATTAAGTTTAGGTTATAGGTTTTGGTTTAGGTTTTAGTTAAGGTTTAGGTTTAGGTTATAGGTTTAGGTTTAGGTTATAGGTTGTAGCTTTTGGGAACTTGATTATATGTTAAGGTTTAGGTTTAGGAAATTAGGTTTGGGTTCGCGATCGGGTTTAGGTTTGGGTTTTCAAATTTAGGTTTAGGTTAAGTAGTTCAGATTAGGATTAAGTGTAGGTTTGGGTTTAAGGATTTGAGAATACATTTAGGTTTTAAGTGTAGGTTTAAGTAAAAGGTTTAGGGAAAGGTTATAAGTTTAGGTTAGGTTTACGTTTAGGTTTAGGTTTAGGTTAAAGGTTATAACTTTAGGGAATTGAGAATGGGTTATGGTTTAGGTTTAGGAAATCGGGTTCAGGTTCGGGATTGGGTTTAAGTTTGAGTTTTCAAGTTTAGGTTTAGGTTTAGGTTAGGGAGTTGAGATTAGGATTAGGTGTAGGTTTAGGTTTAGGGAATTGAGTTTAGGTTATGGGTTTAGGGAGAGGTTAGGTTTATGTTATAGGTTTTGGGATTTGAGAATAGTTTTAGGTTATGAGTATAGGTTTAGGTTAGGTTATAGGTTAAAGTTTAGAGATTTGAGTTTAGGTTAAAGGATTAGGTTACGGTTTAGGTTTAGGTTATAGGTTTTGGGATTTGAGAATGGGTTCGGGTTTAGGTTAAAGGTTTTGGTTTAGGTTTAGGTTATAGGTTTTGGTTTAGGTTATAGGTTTTTGGATTTGAGAATGGGTTCGGGTTTAGGTTATAGGTTTTGGTTTTGGTTTAGGGAATAGGTTATAGGTTTATGTTAAGGTTTAGGTTTAGGTTAAAGGTTTTGGGATTTGAGAATGAGTTCAAGTTTAGGTTATAGGTTTTGGTTTAGGTTTAGGTTATAGGTTTTGGTTTAGGTTATAGGTTTAGGTTTAGGTTATAGGTTTTAGGATTTGAGAATGGGTTCGGGCTTAGGTTCTAGGTTTTGGTTTTGGTTTAGGTTATAGGTTTTGGTTTAGGTTATAGGTTATAGGTTTAGGTTAAGGTTTAGGTTTAGGTTATAGGTTTTAAGATTTGAGAATGGGTTCGGGTTTGGGTTATAGGTTTTAGTTTTGGTTTAGGTTATAGGTTTTGGGATTTGATAATGGGTTCGGGTTTAGGTTATAAGTTTTGGTTTTGATTTAGGTTTATGTTATAGGTTTTTGGATTTGAGAATGGGTTATGGTTTAAGTTTAGGAAATCGGGTTCAGGTTTGGGATTGTGTTTAAGCTTGGGTTTTCAAGTTTAGGTTTAGGTTTAGATTAGGGAGTTGAGATTAGGATTAGGTGTAGGTTTAGCTTTAGGGAATTAAGTTTAGGTTATAGGTTTAGGGAAAGGTTAGGTTTAGGTTATAGGCTTTGGGATTTGGGAATAGTTTTAGGTTATAAGTATAGGTTTAGGTTAGGTTATAGGTTAAGGTTTAGGGATTTGAGCTTAGGCTATAGGTTTAGGTTTAGGTCTAGGTTTAGATTTAGGGAATTGAGTTTAGGTTATAGGTTTAGAGAAAGGTTAGGTTTAAGTTATAGGTTTTGGGATTTGGGAATAGTTTTAGGTTATAAGTATAGGTTTAGGTTAAGTTATAAGTTAAGGTTTAGGGATTTGAGTTTAGGTTATAGGATTAGGTTTAGAGATTTGAGTTTAGGTTATAGGTTTAGGTTTAGGTTATAGGTTTAGGTTTAGGTTTAGGTTTAGGTTTGGGTTTTGGGATTTGAGAATGGGTTCGGGTTTAGATTATAGGTTTTAGTTTTGGTTTCGGTTTAGGTTATAGGTTTTGGTATTTGATAATGGGTTTGGGTTTAGGTTATAGGTTATAGGTTTTGGTTTTGGTTTAGGTTATAGGTTTTGATTTAGGTTATAGGTTAACGGTTTAGGTTAAGGTTTAGGTTGAGGTTATAGGTTTTTTGGATTTGAGAATGGGTTCGAGTTTAGGCTATAGGTTTTGGTTTTGGTTTAGGTTATAGGTTTTGGTTTTGGTTATAGGTTATAGGTTTAGGTTTTAGGTTTCGGTTTTGGTTTTGATTTAGGTTATAGGTTATAGGTTTAGGTTAAGGTTTAGAGAAAGGTAATAGTTTTTGATTTAGGTTATAGGTTATAGGTTTAGGTTTTAGGTTTCGGTTTTAGGTTTAGGTTTAGGTTTTAATTTATGTTATAGGTTATAGGTTTAGGTTAAGGTTTAGGTTTAGGTTTAGGTTTAGGTTATAGGTTTTGGGATTTGAGAATGGGTTCGGGTTTAGGTTATAGGTTTTGGTTATAGGTTATAGGTTTAGGTTAAGGTTTAGGTTTAGGTTATAGGTTTTGGAATTTGAGAATGGGTTCGGGTTTAGGTTATAGGTTTTGGTTTTGGTTTAGGTTATAGGTTTTGTGATTTGAGAATGGGTTCGGGTTTAAGTTATAAGTTTTGGTTTTGGTTTAGGTTTAGGTTATAGGTTTTTGGATTTGAGAATGGGTTATGGTTTAAGTTTAGGAAATCGGGTTCAGGTTCGGGATTGGGTGTTTAAGTTTGAGTTTTCTAGTTTAGGTTTAGGTTTTGTTAGGGAGTTGAGATTAGAATTAGGTATAGGTTTAGCTTTAGGGAATTGAGTTTAGCTTATAGGTTTAAGCTTAGGTTTAGGTTATAGGTTTTGGGATTTGAGAATGGGTTCGTGTTTAGGTTATAGGTTTTGGTTTTGGTTCAGTTTATAGGTTTTGGTTGAGGTTATAGGTTTTCGGATTTGAGAATGGGTTCGGGTTTAGGTTATAGGTTTTGGTTTTGGTTTTGGTTTAGGTTATAGGTTATAGGTTTATGTTAAGGTTTAGGTTTAGGTTAAAGGTTTTGGGATTTGAGAATGAGTTCAAGTTTAGGTTATAGGTTTTGGTTTTGGTTTAGGTTATAGGTTTTGGTTTAGGTTTAGGTTATAGGTTTTGGGATTTGAGAATGGGTTCGGGCTTAGGTTATAGGTTTTGGTTTTGGTTTAGGTTATAGGTTTTGGTTTAGGTTATAGGTTATAGGTTTAGGTTTAGGTTATCGGTTTTAGGATTTGAGAATGGGTTCGGGTTTAGGTTATAGGTTTTGGTTTTGGTTTTGGTTATAGGTTTTGGAATTTGAGAATGAGTTCGGGTTTTGGTTATAAGTTTTGGTTTTGGTTTAGGTTTATGTTATAGGTTTTGGGATTTGAAAATGGGTTCAGGTTTGGGTTATAGGTTTTGGTTTTGGTTTAGGTTATAGGTTTTGAGATTTAATAATGGGTTCAGGTTTAGGTTATAAGTTTTGGTTTTGCTTTAGGTTTATGTTATAAGTTTTTGGATTTGAGAATGGGTTATGGTTTAGGTTTAGGAAATCGGGTTCAGGTTCGAGATTGGGTTTAAGCTTGGGTTTTCAAGTTTAGGTTTAGGTTTAGGTTAGGGAGTTGAGATTAGGATTAGGTGTAGGTTTAGCTTTAGGGAATTAAGTTTAGGTTATAGGTTTAGGGAAAGGTTAGGTGTAGGTTATAGGCTTTGGGATTTGGGAATAGTTTTAGGTTATAAGTATAGGTTTAAGTTAGGTTATAGGTTAAGGTTTAGGGATTTGAGTTTAGGCTATAGGTTTAGGTTTAGATTTAGGGAATTTAGTTTAGGTTATAGGTTTTGAGAAAGGTTAGGTTTAGGTTATAGGTTTTGGGATTTGGGAATAGTTTTAGGTTATAAGTATAGGTTTAGGTTAAGTTATAAGTTAAGGTTTAGGGATTTAAGTTTAGGTTATAGGATTAGGTTTAGGGATTTGAGTTTAGGTAATAGGTTTAGGTTTAGGTTTTAGGATTAGTTTTAGGTTTAGGTTTAGGTTTGGGTTTTGGGATTTGAGAATGGGTTCGGGTTTAGGTTATAGGTTTTGGTTTCGATTTAGGTTATAGGTTTTGGGATTTGATAATGGGTTCGGGTTTAGGTTATAAGTTATAGGTTTTGGTTTTGGTTTAGGTTATAGGTTTTGATTTAGGTTATAGGTTAATGGTTTAGGTTAAGGTTTAGGTTGAGGTTATAGGTTTTTTGGATTTGAGAATGGGTTCGGGTTTAGGCTATAGGTTTTGGTTTTGGTTTAGGTTATAGGTTTTGGTTTAGGTTATAGGTTATAGGTTTAGGTTTTAGGTTTCGGTTTTGGTTTTGAGTTAGGTTATAGGTTATAGGTTTAGGTTACGGTTTCGGGAAAGGTAATAGGTTTTGATTTAGGTTATAGGTTATAGGTTTCGGTTTTAGTTTTAGGTTTAGGTTTTGATTTATGCTATAGGTTATAGGTTTAGGTTAAGGTTTAGGTTTAGGTTATAGGTTTTGGGATTTGAGAATGGGTTCAGGTTTAGGTTATAGGTTTTGGTTATAGGTTATAGGTTTAGGTTAAGGTTTAGGTTTAGGTTATAGGTTTTGGGATTTGAGAATGGGTTCGAGTTTTGGTTATAGGTTTTGGTTTTGGTTTAGGTTATAGTTTTTGTGATTTGAGAATGGGTTCGGGTTTAGGTTATAAGTTTTAGTTTTGGTTTAGGTTTAGGTTATAGGTTGTTGGATTTGAGAATGGGTTATGGTTTAGGTTTAGAAAATCGGTTTCAAGTTCGGGATTGGGTGTTTAAGTTTGAGTTTTCAAGTTTAGGTTTAGGTTTAGGTTAGGGATATGATATTAGGATTAGGTGTAGGTTTAGCTTTAAGGAATTGAGTTTAGCTTATAGGTTTAGGGAGAGCTTAGGTTTAGGTTATAGGTTTTGGGATTTGAGAATGGGTTCGGGTTTAGGTTATAGGTTTTGGTTTTGGTTTAGGTTATAGGTTTTGGTTGAGGTTATAGGTTTTTGTATTTGAGAATGGGTTCGGGTTTAGGTTATAGGTTTTAGTTTTGGTTTAGGTTATAAGTTATAGGTTTATGTTAAGGTTTAGGTTTAGGTTAAAGGTTTTGGGATTTGAGAATGAGTTTAAGTTTAGGTTATAGGTTTTGGTTTTGGTTTTGGTTTAGGTTATAAGTTTTGGTTTAGGTTTAGGTTATAGGTTTTGGGATTTGAGAATGGGTTCGGGCTTAGGTTTTAGGTTTTGGTTATGGTTTAGGTTTTAGGTTTTGGGTTTTGGTTTAGGTTATAGGTTATAGGTTTAGGTTAAAGTTTAGGTTTAGGTTATAGGTTTTGGGATTTGAGAATGGGTTCGGGTTTAGGTTATAGGTTTTGGTTTATGTTTAGGTTATAGGTTTTGGGATTTGAGAATGGGTTCGGGTTTAGGTTATAAGTTTTGGTTTTGGTTTAGGTTTATGTTATAGGTTTTTGGATTTGAGAATGGGTTATGGTTTAGGTTTAGGAAATCGCGTTCAGGTTCGGGATTGGGTTTAAGTTTGGGTTTTCAAATTTAGGTTTAGGTTTAGGTTAGGGAGTTGAGATTAGGATTAGGTGTAGGTTTAGCTTTAGGGAATTGAGTTTAGGTTATAGGTTTAGGGAAAGGTTAGGTTTAGGTTATAGGTTTTGGGATTTGGGAATAGTTTTAGGTTATAAGTATAGGTTTAGGTTAGGTTATAAGTTAAGGTTTAGGGATTTGAGTTTAGGTTATAGGATTAGGTTTAGGTTTAGGTTTAGGGATTTGAGTTTAGGTAATAGGTTTAGGTTTAGGCTTTAGGTTTTAGGTTTAGGTTTAGGTTTAGGTTTGGGTGTTAGGATTTGAGAATGGGTTCGGGTTTAGGTTATAGGTTTTGGTTTCGGTTTAGGTTATAGGTTTTGGGATTTGATAATGGGTTCGGGTTTAGGTTATAGGTTATAGGTTTTGGTTTTGGTTTAGGTTATAGGTTTTGATTTAGGTTATAGGTTAACGGTTTAGGTTAAGGTTTAGGTTGAGGTTATAAGTTTTTTGGATTTGAGAATGGGTTCGGGTTTAAGCTATAGGTTTTTGTTTTGGTTTAGGTTATTGGTTTTGGTTTAGGTTATAGGTTTTAGGTTGAGGTTATAGGTTTTTTGGATTTGAGAATGGGTTCGGGTTTAGGCTATATGTTTTGATTTTGGTTTAGGCTATAGGTTTTGGTTTAGGTTATAGGTTATAGGTTTGGTTTTAGGTTTTGGTTTTGATTTTGGTTTTGATTTAGGTTACAGGTTATAGGTTTAGGTTAAGGTTTAGGGAAAGGTAATAGGTTTTGATTTAGGTTATAGGTTATAGGTTTAGGTTTTAGGTTTAGGTTTAGGTTTTGATTTATGTTATAGGTTATAGGTTTAGGTTAAGGTTTAGGGAATTGGTTTAGGTTTAGGTTATATGTTTTGGGATTTGAGAATGGGTTCGGGTTTAGGTTATAGGTTTTGGTTATAGGTTATAGGTTTAGGTTAAGGTTTAGGTTTAGGGAATTGAGTTTAGGTTATATGCTTAGGGAAAGGTTAGGTTTGGGTTATAGGTTTTGGGATTTGGGAATAGTTTTAGGTTATAAGTATAGGTTTAGGTCAGGTTATAAGTTAAAGCTTAGGGATTCGAGTTTTGGTTATAAGATTAGGTTTAGGTTTAGGTTTAGGGATTTGAGTTTAGGTTATAGGTTTAGGTTTAGGTTTTAGGTTTAGGTTTAGGTTTGGGTTTTGGGATTTGAGAATGGGTTCGGGTTTAGGTTATAGGTTTTGGTTTCGGTTTAGGTTATAGGTTTAGAGATTTGATAATGGGTTCGGGTTTAGGTTATAGGTTATAGGTTATAGGTTTTGGTTTTGGTTTAGGTTATAGGTTTTGATTTAGGTTATAGGTTAACGGTTTAGGTTAAGGTTTAGGTTGAGGTTATAGGTTTTTTGGATTTGAGAATGGGTTCGGGTTTAAGCTATAGGTTTTGGTTTTGGTTTAGGTTATAGGTTTTGGTTTAGGTTATAGGTTATAGGTTTAGGTTTTAGGTTTCGGTTTTGGTTTTGATTTAGGTTATAGGTTATAGGTTTAGGTTAAGGTTTAGGAAAAGGTAGTAGGTTTTGATTTAGGTTATAGGTTATAGGTTTAGGTTTTAGGTTTATGTTTAGGTTTTGATTTATGTTATAGGTTATAGGTTTAGGTTAAGGTTTAGGTTTAGGTTATAGGTTTTGGGATTTGAGAGTGGGTTCAGGTTTAGGTTATAGGTTTTGATTTAGGTTATAGGTTAACAACTTAGGTTAAGGTTTAGGTTGAGGTTATAGGTTTTTTAGAATTGAGAATGGGTTCGGGTTTAGGCTATAGGTTTTGGTTTTGGTTTAGGTTATAGGTTTTGGTTTAAGTTATAGGTTATAAGTTTAGGTTTTAGGTTTTGGTTTTGGTTTTGATTTAGGTTATAGGTTGTAGGTTTAGGTTAAGGTTTAGGGAAAGGTAATAGGTTTTGATTTAGGTTATAGGTTATAGGTTTAGGTTTTAGGTTTAGGTTTAGGTTTTGATTTATGTTACAGGTTATAGGTTTAGGTTAAGGTTTTGGGAATTGGTTTAGGTTTAGGTTATAGGTTTTGGGAGTTGAGATCGGGTTTAGATTATAGGTTTTGGTTATAGGTTATAGGTTTAGGTTAAGGTTTAGGTTTAGGGAATTGAGTTTAGGTTATAAGTTTAGGGAAAGGTTAGGTTTAGGTTATAGGTTTTGGGATTTGGGATTAGTTTTAGGTTATAAGTATAGGTTTAGGTTAGGTTATAAGTTAAGGCTTAGGGATTTGAGTTTAGGTTAAAGGATTAGGTTTAGGTTTAGGTTTAGGGATTTGAGTTTAGGTTATAGGTTTAGGTTTAGGTTTTAGGTTTAGGTTTAGGTTTAGGTTTAGGTTTGGGTTTTGGGATTTGAGAATGGGTTCGGGTTTAGGTTATAGGTTTTGGTTTCGGTTTAGGTTATAGGTTTTGGTATTTGATAATGGGTTCAGGTTTAGGTTAGAGGTTATAGGTTTTGGTTTTAGTTTAGGTTATAGGTTTTGATTTAGGTTATAGGTTAACGGTTTAGGTTAAGGTTTAGGTTGAGGTTATAGGTTTTTTGGATTTGAGAATGGGTTCGGGTTTAGGCTATAGGTTTTGGCTTTGGTTTAGGTTATTGGTTTTGGTTTTGGTTATAGGTTATAGGTTTAGGTTTTAGGTTTTGGTTTTGGTTTTGATTTAGCTTATAGGTTATAAGTTTAGGTTAAGGTTTAGGGAAAGGTAATAGGTTTTAATTTACGTTATAGGTTATAGGTTTCGGTTTTAGGTTTAGGTTTAGGTTTTGATTTATGTTATAGGTTATAGGTTTAGGTTAAGGTTTAGGTTTAGGTAGGTTTAGGTTATAGGTTTTGGTATTTGAGAATGGGTTCGGGTTTAGGTTATAGGTTTTGATTTAGGTTATAGGTTAACAGTTTAAGTTAAGTTTTAGGTTGAGGTTATAGGTTTTTGGGATTTGAGAATGGGTTCGGGTTTAGGCTATAGGTTTTGGTTTTGGTTTAGGTTATAGGTTTTGGTTTAGGTTATAGGTTATAAGGTTAGGTTTTAGGTTTTGGTTTTGGTTTTGATTTAGGTTATAGGTTATAGGTTTAGGTTAAGGTTTAGGGAAAGGTAATGGGTTTTGATTTAGGTTATAGGTTATAGGTTTAGGTTTTAGGTTTAGGTTTAGGTTTTGATTTATGTTATAGGTTATAGGTTTAGGTTTTAGGTTTAGGTTTAGGTTTTGATTTATGTTATAGGTTATTGGTTTAGGTTAAGGTTTAGGTTTAGGTTTAGGTTTAGGTTATAGGTTTTGGGATTTGAGAATGGGTTCGGGTTTAGGTTATAGGTTTTAATTTAGGTTATTGGTTGACAGTTTAGGTTAAGGTTTAGGTTGATGTTATAGGTTTTTTGGATTTAAGAATGGGTTCGGGTTTAGGCTAGAGGTTTTGGTTTTAGTTTAGGTAATAGGTTATAGGGTTAGGTTTTAGGTTTTGGTTTTGGCTTTAATTTAGGTTATAGGTTATAGGTTTAGGTTAAGGTTTAGGGAAAGGTAATAGGTTTTGATTTAGGTTTTAGGTTATAGGTTTAGGTTTTAGGTTTAGGTTTAGGTTTTGATTTATGTTATAGGTTATAGGTTTAGGTTAAGGTTTAGGGAATTGGTTTAGGTTTAGGTTATAAGTTTTGGGATTTGGGAATGGGTTCGGGTTTAGGTTATAGGTTTTGGTTATAAGTTATAGGTTTAGGGAATTGAGTTTAGGTTATATGTTTAGGGAAAGGTTAGGTTTAGGTTATAGGTTTTGGGATTTGGGAATAGTTTTAGGTTATAAGTATAGGTTTAGGTTAGGTTATAAGTTAAGGTTTAGGGATTTGAGTTTAGGTTATAGGATTAGGTTTAGGTTTAGGTTTAGGGATTTGAGTTTAGGTTATAGGTTTAGATTTAGGTTTTAGGTTTAGGTTTAGGTTTAGGTTTGGGTTTTGGGATTTGAGAATAGGTTCGGGTTTAGGTTATAGGTTTTGGTTTCGGTTTAAGTTATAGGTTTTGGGATTTGATAATGGGTTCGAGTTTAGGTTATAGGTTATAGGTTTTGGTTTTGGTTTAGGTTATAGGTTTTGATTTAGGTTATAGGTTAACGGTTTAGGTTAAGGTTTAGGTTGAGGTTATAGGTTTTTTGGATTTGAGAATGGGTTCGGGTTTAGGCTATAGGTTTTGGTTTTGGTTTAGGTTATAGGTTTTGGTTTAGTTTATAGGTTTTAGGTTTAGGCTTTAAGTTATAGGATTTGAGAATGTGTTCCGTTTTAGGATATAGGTTTTGGTTTTAATTTTGATTATATGTTTTGATTTAGATTATAAGTTATAGGTTTAGGTTTTAGGTTTTGGTTTTGATTTTGGTTTTGATTTAGGTTATAAGTTATAGGTTTAGGTTAAGGTTTGGGGAAAGGTAATAGGTTTTGATTTAGGTTATAGGTTATAGGTTTAGGTTTTAGGTTTAGGTTTAGGTTTTGATTTATGTTATAGGTTATAGGTTTAGGTTAAGGTTTAGGGAATTGGTTTAGGTTTAGGTTATATGTTTTAGGATTTGAGAATGGGTTCGGGTTTAGGTTATAGGTTATAGGTTTAGGTTTAGGGAATTGTGTTTAGGTTATATGTTTAGGGAAAGGTTAGGTTTGGGTTATAGGTTTTTGGATTTGGGAATAGTTTTAGGTTATAAGTATAGGTTTAGGTTAGGTTATAAGTTATGGCTTAGGGATTTGAGTTTAGGTTATAGGATTAGGTTTAGGTTCAAGTTTAGGGATTTAAGTTTAGGTTATAGGTTTAGGTTTAGGTTTTAGGTTTAGGTTTAGGTTTAGGTTTGGGTTTTGGGATTTGAGAATGGGTTCGGGTTTAGGTTATAAGTTTTGGTTTCGGTTTAGGTTATAGATTTTGAGATTTGATAATGGGTTCGGGTTTAGGTTATAGGTTATAGGTTATAGGTTTTGGTTTTGGTTTAGGTTATAGGTTTTGATTTAGGTTATAGGTTAACAGTTTAGGTTTAGGATGTAGGTTTTTGGATTTGAGAATGGGTTCGGGTTTAGGTTATAAGTTTTGGTTTTAGTTTAGGTTTAGATTTAGGTTATAGGTTTTTGGATTTGAGTATGGGTTATGGTTTAGGTTTAGGAAATCGGGTTCAGGTTCAGGATTGGGTTTAAGTTTGGGTTTTCAAGTTTAGGTTTAGGTTTAGGTTAGGGAGTTAAGATTAGGATTAGGTATAGGTTTAGGTTTAGGGATTTGAGAATACATTTAGGTTCTAGGTTTATGTTTAGGTTTTAGGTTTTAGGTTAAGGTTATATGTTTAGGTTAAGGTTTAAGTTTAAGTTAAGGTTGAGGTTTAGCTTATAGGTTAAGGTTTTAGGTCATAGGATTTGGTTTAGGTTAAGGTTATAGGTATAGGTTAAGGTTTAGGTTTAGGTTTAGGTTTAGGTTATAAGATATAGGTTTAGGGAATTGAGAATAGGTTAAGGTTTAGGTTTAGGAAATCGGGTTCGGGTTCGGGATCGGGTTTATGTTTGGGTTTCAAGTTTAGGTATAGGTTTAGGTTAGGGAGTTAAGATTAGGATTAGGTGTAGGTTTAGGTTTAGGGATTTGAGAATACATTTAGGTTCTAGGTTTAGGTTTAGGTTTTAGGTTTTAGGTTAAGGTTATATGTTTAGGTTAAGGTTTAGGTTTAAGTTAAGGTTGAGGTTTAGGTTATAGGTTAAGGTTTTAGGTCATAGGTTTTGGTTTAGGTTAAGGTTATAGGTATAGGTTAAGGTTTAGGTTTAGGTTTAGGTTTAGGTTATAAGATATAGGTTTAGGGAATTGAGAATAGGTTAAGGTTTAGGTTTAGGAAATCGGGTTCGGGTTCGGGATCGGGTTTATGCTTAGGTTTTCAAGTTTAGGTATAGGTTTAGGTTAGGGAGTTAAGATTAGGATTAGGTGTAGGTCTACGTTTAGGGATTTGAGAATACATTTAGGTTCTAGGTTTAGGTTTAGGTTTTAGGTTTTAGGTTAAGGTTATATGTTTAGGTTAAGGTTTAGGTTTAAGTTAAGGTTGAGGTTTAGGTTATAGGTTAAGGTTTTAGGTCATAGGTTTTGGTTTAGGTTAAGGTTATAGGTATAGGTTAAGGTATAGGTTAAGGTTTAGGTTTAGGTTTAGGTTTAAGTTATAAGATATACGTTTAGGGAATTGAGAATAGGTTAAGGTTTAGTTTAGGAAATCGGGTTCGGGTTCGGGTTTGGGTTTATGTTTGGATTTTCAAGTTTAGGTATAGGTTTAGGTTAAGGAGTTAAGATTAGGATTAGGTGTAGGTCTAGGTTTAGGGATTTGAGAATACATTTAGGTTCTAGGTTTAGGTTTAGGTTTTAGGTTTTAGGTTAAGGTTATATGTTTAGGTTAAGGTTTAGTTTTAAGTTAAGGTTGAGGTTTAGGTTATAGGTTAAGGTTTTAGGTCATAGGTTTTGGTTTAGGTTAAGGTTATAGGTATAGGTTAAGGTTTAGGTTTAGGTTTAGGTTATAAGATATAGGTTTAGGGAATTGAGAATAGGTTAAGGTTTAGGTTTAGGAAATCGGGTTCGGGTGCGGGATCGGGTTTATGTTTGGGTTTTCAAGTTTAGGTATAGGTTTAAGTTAGGGAGTTAAGATTAGGATTAGGGGTAGGTTTAGGTTTAGGGATTTGACAATACATTTAGGTTCTAGGTTTAGGTTTAGGTTTTAGGTTTTAGGTTAAGGTTATATGTTTAGGTTAAGGTTTAGGTTTAAGTTAAGGTTGAGATTTAGGTTATAGGTTAAAGTTTTAGGTCATAGGTTTTGGTTTAGGTTTTAAGTTTTGGTTTTAGTTTAGGTTTAGGTTTAGGTTATAGGTTTTTAGATTTGGGAATGGGTTATGGTTTAGGTTTAGAAAATCGAGTTCAGGCTTGGGATTCGGTCTAAGTTTGGGTTTTCAAGTTTAGGTTTAGGTTTAGGTTAGGGAGTTAAGATTAGGATTAGGTGTAGGTTTAGGTTTAGGGATTTGAAAATACATTTAGGTTCTAGGTTTAGGTTTAGGTTTTAGGTTTTACGTTAAGGTTATATGTTTAGGTTAAGGTTTAGGTTTAAGTTAAGGTTGAGGTTTAGGTTATAGGTTAAGGTTTTAGGTCATAGGTTTTGGTTTAGGTTAAGGTTATAGGTATAGGTTAAGGTTTAGGTTTAGGTTTAGGTTTAGGTTATAAGATATATGTTTAGGGAATTGAGAATAGGTTAAGGTTTTAGGTTTAAGAAATCGGGTTCGGGTTCGGGATCGGGTTTATGTTTGGGTTTTCAAGTTTAGGTATAGGTTTAGGTTAGGGAGTTAAGATTATGATTAGGTGTAGGTCTATGTTTAGGGATTTGAGAATACATTTAGGTTCTAGGTTTAGGTTTAGGTTTTAGGTTTTAGGTAAAGGTTATATGTTTAGGTTAAGATTTAGGTTTAAGTTAAGGTTGAGGTTTAGGTTATAGGTTAAGGTTTTAGGTCATAGGTTTTGGTTTAGGTTAAGGTTATAGGTATAAGTTAAGGTTTAGGTTTAGGTTTAGGTTTAGGTTATAAGATATAGGTTTAGTGAATTGAGAATAGGTTAAGGTTTAGGTTTAGGAAATCGAGTTCGGGTTTGGGATCGGGTTTATGTTTGGGTTTTCAAGTTTAGGTATAGGTTTAGGTTAGGGAGTTAAGATTATGATTAGGTGTAGGTCTATGTTTAGGGATTTGAGAATACATTTAGGTTCTAGGTTTAGGTTTAGGTTTTAGGTTTTAGGTTAAGGTTATATGTTTAGGTTAAGGTTTAGTTTTAAGTTAAGGTTGAGGTTTAGGTTATAGGTTAAGGTTTTAGGTCATAGGTTTTGGTTTAGGTTAAGGTTATAGGTATAGGTTAAGGTTTAGGTTTAGGTTTAGGTTTAGGTTATAAGATATAGGTTTAGAGAATTGAGAATAGGTTAAGGTTTAGGATTAGGAAATCGGGTTCGGGTTCGGGATCGGGTTTATGTTTGGGTTTTCAAGTTTAGGTATAGATTTAGGTTAGGGAGTTAAGATTAGGATTAGGTGTAGGTCTACATTTAGGGATTTGAAAATACATTTAGGTTCTAGGTTTAGGTTTAGGTTTAGGTTTTAGGTTTTAGGTTAAGGTTATATGTTTAGGTTAAGGTTTAGGTTTAAGTTAAGGTTGAGGTTTAGGTTATAGGTTAAGGTTTTAGGTCATAGGTTTTGGTTTAGGTTAAGGTTATAGGTATAGGTTAAGGTATAGGTTAAGGTTTATGTTTAGGTTATAAGATATAGGTTTAGGGAATTGAGAATCGGTTAAGGTTTAGGTTTAAGAAATCAGGTTCAGGTTCGGGATCGGGTTTATGTTTGGGTTTTCAAGTTTAGGTATAGGTTTAGGTTAGGGAGTTAAGATTAGGATTAGGTGTAGATTTAGGTTTAGAGATTTGAGAATACATTTAGGTTCTAGGTTTTAGGTTAAGGTTTAGGTTTAGGTTAAAGTTGAGGTTTAGGTTATAGGTTAAGGTTTTAGGTCATAAGTTTTGGTTTAGGTTAAGGGTATGGTCCCTGCAAATATAGATATAAACACGGCCATCCGGCGTAAATGGCCAGGCCCTTCCAATGCTGTCCATAAAAAAATGAACAACTTCATCATGGTCATAATAGCGGTTCCCTCTTTCCAGGGAACCTTGCTCTTCCGAATAGCTCCGACGCACATCCGGGTCTGCTCCATTAATTTCGATCAAATACATAAACACGGCCTGTCCAAATGGCCAGGCCCCTCTAATGCTGTTCATAGAAAATGGACAGCTTCATCATGGTCATAACAGCGGTTCCCACCTTCCAGGGACCCCCGCTCATCCGGATAGCTCCGGCGCACATCCGGGTCTACTCCATTAATTTCGAGCAAATTTAATGGAGCAAATACATAACCACTTGGTCCTAAATATTTACTTTATAAAAGAAAATCTCCCATGTTTTCTCAAATTTTCATTTCGATCTTTTTTGGCCCAAATCCCTGTCAATGCATGAGAATCATGCATAAACATGGATTTTAAGCAAAATACATGAGGAAAATTACAATATAGATATCATGCACACAATATCACATAATGTATTGTTTAATGAACTACACATGTGCATTCTTGACAAGAGACGTACCAGATACTTAAATCTAAAATATGCAGCTCCAACCCTCCCACATGCAACATCCACCTGAAAGAATGCGTATAACCGTTATGCTTGAGTAATCAATACAGGAATGTACAAGTAAAACTATAAAACCAGAGATACTCACTGCATTTTCAGGATCTCCTCCATAGTTGACGATTCATTCTAAAGCCCTTCTCCCTCCTCCTTTACTCGGGCTTGGGACCGGCAATGTAAGGAGTTGCATTGGCGGAGTTAAAAAAGGGCTTAGGCTCTATTTGGTTTTAAAAAAAAATGTTTTCATAAATACTAATGTGATGACCAAATGGAGCCTAAGACTATAAATACGTTCAAATATAGAGTACAAAATTCATTCAATATTAGAAAAAATAAAAAAACAAGTGCCAAATTAGTTCAAAATGCACACAAGTTCAAAATTTGTTCAAAATGCACACAACACATGTTCAATTATACAGTACCAAATTTATTCAAATTATTGAATCCTCAAAGCCTCTTTCCCCCATTGCATAAATGATCCTGGACCGGCCTCTCCAAGTGTAGATGCAAACCCATCTTCTTTCCACAAAGGAGCATGAGGTTATATAGCCTCAGTTAGGACAACAACAAAAGTTCCATCCTCCAACGGCTCACAATGGACAATTGCATTTGGATTAACTTCGTGTACTTCACCACGAGCAACTACACCACGTTTTCCAAAACCAAGCAAGTCGCATCTTTTACCGATATATATAATGTCCGGCTACATTTACACATAAAATGGCATTGGTATTGTTAGCGTTTATAATATAATTGTAAGCTCATTATAATAAAAAATTTATACTTGCATACCGACAATGCCTGAGTAGATTTAGCGACTGTTGGTGATGAGAGATTTTGAGTATACTGTCTATCTTTCTGCATATCTACCAATGTTTTCTTCATCTTAACTATATCTTGAGTCATACCATCCAATTTTTTCTTCACCTGAGATAACTCTTGAGTTACGTTCTCTTTTTCTTTTGTCACATTCTCTACCTTTGAACGAGTAGGGGCTTACTTCTTCAGTCCTACCTTGCTTATTGAGCAACCTAGACCCCGCATTCTCCCTCTATTGTCAGAACCAACCAACTGTAAAACATTGTAAATCAAGTTATTAGGATATTCATAATTACCATAAAACTTAAGTAATTTTTAAATTTTATTAGTACCTCTGTAAGGGCATCATCCATGCCGGTCATCCTAGAAGCAAGATTGCTACTATAGAGCTCATCTAGTTTTTTCTATGAAAAAATACAAATGAATGCAATATAATTCAAAGTTATACATAGGCTTTTCATAAGGGTACTAGTTAGTGGTACGAGGGATGCACTTACAGCAAGGTCAGGATATTGGACAAGTTTGTCCTTTCTTGTATGGGCTCTTAAAAAGACTTCACATCTACCTATCTCGACATCAAAGGTAAGATTCTTCTCCATCGCCTTTCGCACATTACATATCATTCAAATACACATCATTAATAGATTTAGATGAATGATAATTCAAATTTAAATTCAATTTTAAACTATAATATCTATTTTTAAATACATACCATCTTATGACGAGTAACAGTCATGCTGTGCCTCCCAAGACACGCAGTGTAAGCCCCGTATCCTAGACCGTATCGTTCCATAGGCTTCCGTGGTCTTCCCGGTCGAATTCCGACAATCTTCGACCCTTATCCAGTATTTGCGCGCGACCCTGATTCTCGTACCGTCAACCCGAGTCGACTCAACCCAGGGCTTGTACCTTAGCGACCACGACTCGCGCGCTGATGCGATGCCCTGGTCGGGAGATGTGGGCCAACGTTCGGTGCGAGGAAAACGCCGCGCATGCGAATTCCGAGGGAATCTCTACAAGGTGTCACATAAATCAATCAATCCCATCAATCCCATCATGTCAAGTACACATCACCTTTCACCCTTTCCCAAGCAAACCCCAAAGTCAAAAAGTTCTTACACCACCCATACCTCTCTTACAACTTTTGCCAAAAAAGTCAAAAAGTCTCTTACACCCATCACTCCATCACCCATCACTCTCTCTCTCTCTCTCTCCCTTACAAGTCTCTCTCAATTTCAAACTCTCCCATAAGCAAAAAAATCTCATACGTATGAGTCCTCCCATGGTGAGAAAATGCATGTGTGGCCCACCTTTCCATCCCTAGATCTCTCATCTCAACCATCCATTTCTCATCTTCCTCCATCAAAGAGGAGCACAAGGAGCTAAGGAAGCCAAGGGAGCAAGAAGATCAAGCGGTGGGTGCTTTGATAGGGTAGTTTGTGATGTTTTTAAGATGGGCCAAGTGAGGCCAACCAATCAATGGTTTGGATCTCACTTTGGACCCTAAGATGTGGCCGATGGCCCACTTGGATCATCATGATCATTCCATGATGGGGCCATTCTCCATGGACCCCATCATGATGTTTATTTTCTTACATGCTTAGGGTCATCTAGACCGTTTATTTTAAGTAGAGAAGGGATCTCCACCGTTGGATTTCGATTTCATGGACCCACATGTAATGGGACCCACTTGATGTATGATTTAGTGCAAAGGAGGGCCCATAGTGCCGGGGTCCCTCCATCACACGGACTCACTCTCTATCTCTCTCCCTTTTTATTTTATTTTTATTTTATTTTTTTTGTTGTTATGATGATGAGGTTGTGTGGCCCACTTGAATGGACCCCACCACAAGGTATGTATCCCATCCAAATCACCTACAAGTGGGGCCCACTTTGCGTGTATTGTACCCACACCATCCATCAGTGGTGGCCCACATGAGCAGGCCCACCTTGCATGGCCAACCCTCAGACGCTGGACGTTTTTGTAGAAAAACACAAATATTGGCTTAGATTCCAAGCCAATGGAGGAGGCCCACCCATTTTGGCCCCACCTTGATGTATGTCTTCAATCCACGCCATCCATTCTGTTCCCAACCTTCTTTTAGGCGTTGAACCAAAAGATGGTGTCAATCCGAGGTCTTGGCGGGCCATACCATACCAAATGGCGGTTTTCACCATTGAAATCTTCCCTGATTGCCTATATGCCGAAATATGCCCAATATTGGGCTTGGTTTGCTTGTCTTGAGCCATGGAGGGCTACTGGACGGAGTGGATTCACTGGATGTGGACCCCACCTGTAAAATCCACGGATTTTCTGAAAATAAAAAAAAATAAACATTAACACAGCAGCTGCTGCTGCTGTGTCAGACGCAGCAGGCGCTGCCTGCGCACAGCGCCCGGACGGGCGGACGCACAGCCACCCACGGCTGCAGCCGTGGGCCCCACCTTAATGTTTATCTCCCATCTAATCCGTTCATAGGGTGGGCCACCCCCTGACATGGGCCCACTCCAAAAATCAGACTGATCCAAGACTCAGGTGGCCCACACCGTGGGAAACAGTGGGATTGAACCTCTACCTTTGAAACCATTTTTTGGGTCCACAGAAGTTTTGGATCAGGGTGAAATTTGTTTTCACCCTTCATCTAGGCCCACGTGGCCTTATCAACGGGTTGGATGGCATATCAACATTACGGTGGGCCCCACATGGAGCCCACATAGATGTATGTGTTTCATTTCCACCGTCCGCCTGGACGGTGGAGCCCACTATGATATGTGGAGCCCACTGTGATATTTACAGTGGGTGTGTGCTTGCGTGTGGGTGTGTGCGTGCGTGTGTGTATATATATATATAATATTATATTGTATATAATATTTTATGTACTATATATATATATATATATATATATATATATATTATATATTAGATTATATATATAATATAATGGTGGTGGGAGGCCCATCTCAGTTATTTTTGGCCCATGATTGAGGCCCACTTTGATTTATATGTAAGGCCCATGGGTCGAGGCCCATTTGATGTGTTATGGGCCCATGGGTCGAGGCCCATTTGATGTGTTAGGGGCCCATGGGTTAAGGCCCGTTAAGATGTATTAGGACCTATGGGTTGACGCCCATTTGATGCACATATGGGGCCCCATTTGGCGAGGCCCATTTGATACACATAAGGCCCATGTGAGTAGGCCCATTTGATGCACTCTAAGGCCCACGGGTTATAGCCCATTGCAATGTACATAAGGCCCATTGGTGCGGCCCATTGATGTGGCCCACTTAATGAATATAAGGCCCATGTGATTTAGCCCATTTAATGTATTTACGGCCCAATGGGATGTACCTAAGGTCCATTGCAATGTGTGATCCCAACATGGGTTATGTAATGATGTTTACGTCGGGTTATACCTTGGGAGCAATGGCGGTTTGATGTCCCCATTGCAAGTATAGTGTTGGTTAAATGTCTGCATTATGACTTTCCCTAGGGCCCATTGTTAGGCTCGTACGTGTTATGTGTAGGCCGTCTAGGCCCATCTTCATTTTGCACATCATCCATCCTATATAACATGTTTAGTTCCATGATTCATGATCATATGCATCATACGTATGCTTGATATGAGAAATGATTGATCACAGCATATGCCTTCGGGCAGATTGTTTAGGGGCTCCCGTACAGGGGGTGTTGCCCTACATGAGCGCACGATACGCGCAGGATTGCTGCATGACTGAATAGTGTATTCATGCATTCGCATTGTGTGATATGGTTACTGTACGCCTTAGCGACATCAGGGCCGTAGCCTCCACAGACGTATCGTGGTTGGCAGGATTGGATACCGAAAATACTGTTCTACATGGGGTGCGATAGATATCCCTGAGTGAAAGTCCCTAAACCCTTATGGTACCAGGAGTTGCTCCAACGTCTAGACCGAGTGGGTGCATGAGCGTTGAGTGCCGATTACCAGACGGTTGCGCTTTCCACTGTGTCGTGGTTGGTTGGAAGGGGGTGTGGCCTTACCTGCCTAAGAGTAGGGGGCAATGCTAGGCTGAGTCTAACCAGCTCAAGGAATGGGTCCGCTATTGACGAGCCGAGCCCGATATTGGCAGGCGGATAGTGAGGTCTTTTTCACTCACCTTATTGCGCGCGATGGGGCGACAATCTGGCTTGGAGTGTACTAAACCCCGGTGATATTCCAGATTTTTAGCTGTATTGATATGTGGACTTAGATGAGAATTTGTATGCTTGAGTTGCATTTCGCATTGCATGGCCTTGGTATGGTCGACATCATCCTTTGCACCGTATGGCCTTGATACGGCTAATGGTATTCTTGTCATTCATCAGCATGTTCCGCATTACTCTGATACGGCATAGCTGCATTACCACCTTGAGCATACACTTTCACCACCCTCTAAGCTTTCTATAAGCTTATGCACGACTGTTGCATGCAGGTGACGTTGGATCGCAGCAGCGCTGAGGCTTAGGCGCGTGGCAAATCATTTTTGGAGTTTTGATCATCTTCATTGTATTTCCCTTATGCTCATTGTACTTGTAAAGTTTTTTATTATAGTGGAAATGTGATGGAGTTTTTGGTTGTTGTTTGTGAGTTATGCCTTTGGTTATGCTTATTACGAATCAAACTGATGTACAAAATCCTCCTTGTAGCATCCCAGGATCGAAACCTGGCGAATGGGCGCTGGGAGCCGAGAATGGGGTTCTACGGAGGCTATCGGCACCGGATTCGGCGATCGGAAATTTTGTGAGCCCGGTTTCCGAGTTTGGGACGTGACACGCGGGTCCTTTTAGTTTGGCCCGATTGACTTTATTCCTTGCGCTTACCCTCTTGAATTCCTCGGTGGTATGTTGATCCACGAAGGCTCTCCAATCCTCCATAGGGATACCTGGAGGGGCAGGACCATCTCTTACAGCAATAGGATCCTTGTTTGTAATATATTTTGCAGTCAATCTTCTCTTGTAATTCCTTCACGCTTCATTGATGCATTTTGTAACATAATCAAGACTTGCAGCCCAACTTTGACCCTCAAACTCATAAAACTGTGACAATCTTTCTGTGACCATATGAATTTGTTCATGAGGCACTTGGCAAAAGTCCAGGTATATGATCGGGATATGAGAACGGGTGAGGACACCGACATGCGATGAAAAGTCTGTGATCGAAACAGTCCTCATTCGGTTGCCCGAATTCATTCGTCTTTAGGACTTTTTTCCTATTAGGTGGCACAAGTAAAGAGACACCCCTAGTAATGCCTCTTTTTTTAGATGAAGAAGAAGCTGACACAATTACATAAAAAGAATAACAGTTATATATACACATCATTGATTACTGCCAATATATAAGGAACAGGAAATTTACATATATAATTAAGGAGAAGTATCTTATTACCTTTGGTGTTGCTTGAATCTGTACTCCCAAGCACCTGCGCACCTAATACCTCTGGTTGTGAATCCATGTGCATATTTCTTCCCTAATATGAAAATATAAGAAAAGAAAAAAAAAGCTAATGGTTAAGAAATAATTTAAATCACAGATAAAGTACAAAAATTCACTATATTATCCAAACCTTGTTTAGATTTCCTCCAATAAATATCATTCTGTTACATGCTTAGAAAATACAAACAAATCAGTAGATTCTCTTCGATCATTTTCTTTTCTTTGTTTTCTCGACCACAACACTGACATCTTCAGATTCATTGAATATCAACTCATCAACCATTGCTAATGAGGTGAGATCAGGTCCTGCATCGGCATTACTTACAGCCTTTAATCGTTCCGATAGAACGCACGTCTCTTCTTCGACAAAAATTTTTTTGGGAACCTCCAAGACCACATGTCAGTCATGATTTTTTGGATCTCTAGAGTAGAAAACTTGCGTGGCATGCTCTACAAGAATGAAGGGCTCGTCACCGACTTTGTCTGAACTGTAAAGACTAGCCAAATTTACTAATCTCAAATTCACTTCTGCATCAAAAGAAACACCATGATGTGTCACTTTCACCCAATCACACTTAAATAGGATGGGCTTGTACCCTGTTCGGTACTCCAATTGGATAATTCTACGAAGGACTCCATAGTAAGGTTAATTTTCATCCACTGTATTGATATCCTTAGCACTTGATCGAAAGGTTGTCATACCCTCTGACCTAACCCCACTGTTTTGGTTCATTTTATTCTCCTCATAGTCCTTAGTGACAAAGAGGAAACCATTAATACAATATTTATTGTATTGCATAGAAAAAGCTAGAGGTCCTCTCACAACATCTTTAAATTCATTATCGTCAGATTCAATGAACTCTGGTTCCCTCTTCAACCAAGATATGAATTCGTCCTCGCTAGGCACCCTGTTGATCCTCTTATAGCATCACTGCAAGAAATCTTTATGCTTCCTGCGCGATATTCGTTAACATTGTTATATTGAAATTGCATAAAGTAAGGAAGATATATATATATATACATATATATATATGAGCTTATTATACATACCATCCCACTCGTCGTAGCTGGGATAACTCTTCAGTACCCATCTACGAGCTTGTTCGTATTCGATACCCGCTAGGATAACACTTTAACCCGAACCTACTGGACCAACATCGTCATCATTAGGGTCATCATCAACGATATCTTCCAACTTACGTAGTCCTGAAATGACTCTGTTGAACCGTTTTTTCAGTTTTTCCAGTAGGCTTGTTTTCTGTTTTCCTTTATATTGGTTGCAGAATATAACTGTCTCCTCTTGGATGTACTGCTCTGCAATACAACCCTCAGGTCATGTCTTGTTACGGACATAGGCCTTGAATGTCTTCATGAACCTGACAAAGTTAATGATACATTATATATACATGCAAATGTAGATGTTAAGCTGATTTATTCTTATTAAGCTTACAACGTACCTTTCGAATGGATACATCCATCGATAGTATACAGGACCACATATGCGAGCCTCGTAAGCCAAATGGATCGACCAATGCATCATAATGACAAATATTGATGGCGGGCATATAGTCTCAAGCTGACATAACGTCCTAGCCATGCCCCTCTCGAGAGTAAGGAGTGTTTGAAGGTCTACGGTTGTCGAGCACAAGGCATTAAAGAAGGTGCAAAAGCTTGTAATTATAGGACGAATGACCTTTCTATCCCTGAATGCATGCTGGATGAGAACTGGGAGCAGATGTTGCATCAACACATGGTAAGAATGAGACTTCATTCCCTTTAAATCCATGCAATCTTCCTTTACAATGGTCCTCTAATTCGCACTAAAACCGATCGGAACACGCAGCTCATGCAAAGTCTGGATGAAAAGTTTTTTCTCTTCTTTTCTTAGACAGAAAGGACTTTGTTTCTGAATCACCTTGTCATTGTTCTTTTTCAGCCATAGACGCTTCTTAATTCCCAATTGTTTTAAGTCCCTGCATGCATTAGCATCATCCTTAGTTTTGCCAGGCGTGTTCAACATCAAGGTAACAAGGATTTCAAATATATTTTTCTCAATATGCATGACATCAAGGTTGTGACGCATGGGAATATCTTTTCAATACTCCAGATCAAATAATATAGACCGTTTGAAGAACCACGGTGATTCAACATCATCCGCTAGCTCTTGTCGGCCTCCATCAATACCCCTTATATTACTCTTCCTAGTCTTCCCCCATTGCATATTCAAGTTCACGGTTTGTCTTTTGACCTCAATCCCATCCAGACGGATCGGTTGACGTCGTATCTCCACCTTCTTGTTGAACATGCCAGCACTTGTGTCCTTCCTAGCCTGTTCTGACATTGGCAACCATCGTTTGTGGCCCATATAAACATGTTTCTTTCCATATTGGAGTCGCAAAGAATCTGTGTTAGGACCACATACAGGACAACCATACTTACCCTTTGGCCTACAACCAGAAACGTTACCATATGCTGGAAAGTCATAAATTGTCCAAAGCAGAATGGCACGCATGTTGAATTTATTTTCATGGTATGCATCGAACGTCGTGACCTCTTCTCGCCATAACTTTTGCAGTTCATCAATCAATGGCTGTAAATAAACATCAATATCCTTTCCCGGTTGTCGCGGTCCCTCAATGAGCAAAGTCAACATAGTAAACTGAGGTTTCATGCAAAGCTTTGGTGAAAGGTTGTACATCACACACATAACGGGCCATGAACTATGCGACATACTGAAAGTGTCGAATGGGTTAAACCCATTTGTAGCCAAACCCAATCGAACATTGCGAGGCTCAGTTGAAAAATTTGTATACTTATCATCAAGATTCTGCCATGCAATAGAATCAGCCGGATGCTCCATATTTTCATGTTGAAATTTCCTGGTTGAGTGCCAAGGCATTTCTTTCGGCAACCATGGCACACTAACATTCTTTGTAGCCTTAGTGTTAATGGAAAATACCTTAACACCTTCCTAGGTATTGTAGATTGTTTTTTCTCAGAATCCATTTTAGTCTTGTACCTAGAAGTTTTACAATTTGGACAAATGATTTTCATCTCGTTCTCTCTCCAGTATAAGATGCAGTCATTTGGACAAGCATGGATTTTCACATAATCAAGACCCAACTTTGTAATGATCTTCTTCGCTTGGTAGGTATTAGTTGGGGCCTTGTTACCGGAAGGTAACACCTTCTTTAGTAGTTGAAGGAGCTCTGTAAAGCTTTTTTCACTCCATCCATGATTCACCTTTAATTTGAAAAGCTGTACAATGAAAGTCAGCATGGTGAAATCTTGGGCCCCAGGGTATAGCTCAGTCATTGCGTCTCGTAGATTTGCTTCAAACTCATTAGTTTCATTTTCTCCAAAGACGCCTTCAACTATAAGGGTCACGTTGGGCTCATCCTGTACAACTTCATCTAGGTTATTACCACCAAGTTCTTGAATGATCGCGTTGTGAACCTCATTTAAGTTCGAGACACTGGTATTATTGGGAACTTGATTCACGTACAGTACACTTAGGTGATACATGCTCCCATGCATGTTCCAAACCCTATAGCTTGGGTCGAATCCATTTTTCATTAGATGTATTTCGATATCATCATAAGAAACCGGAAAACGTGCACATCTGCAAGTGGTGCATGGAAAAGGAATGAATTCTCTACCAGGAACATTTTCTTATGCAAACTTTAAAAAACTTCTAATTCCAGAAAGAAAACGTGGGTCTGGGAAACTTAGTGTTATCCACTCCATATTCATTACCACTACCAAAAAAAGGATCAAAGGCTACGGACTATGCTAGTTTTTGGCTACGGATATAGACCGTAACTAAATTACTACGGCTTAAAACCGTAGCTAAAAAAGATCAAACCGTAACTAAAAGCTAACACCTCCACACTTTTACATAGCTTGGGACAGCCCTATAAGGGACTCTACGGGGCCCATTAAAATGTGTGTGCTTCATCCAATACATCTATCTATTTTGAAAGAGCATGTTAGGGCAAGAGCCCGAAAAAGGAAGTAGATCGAACGCTCAAGTGGACCACACGGTAGGAAACTGTGGAGATTAATACCTACCATTGATCGATGGTGTGGTTCAATTGGACTTCAATTTACATATATGTTGGGGTCATTCCCTATTAAAAAAATTATAAAATTAATGGATGGAGTGGATTTATCAAATGCATCACGATGGACCCCACAAAGCCCCTGACAGAACCGTCCGTCCGAACCCGTCAACTTGTGCGAATGCAGAGGGGTGGTGAAGGATGGCACAATGGCTACGGTCCAAAGGGGTTTTAGCTACGGTTTAAAACCGTAGCATGACTGTAGCAAGTACAAAAGCGGAAACCACGCTGCCCTTTTTCCTTTCCCACTCTCACGAAATTATTCATTTCCCTCCGCTCCTTTCCCTCCACTCCTGGGAAGAAAAACCCCATTCTCTCTCACGAAACTTTTCATTTGGCGTCCCTTTCTCTCTCTTGATCTCTCGCGTCCCTTCTCTCTCTCTCTCTCTCTCTCTATCTCCCTTGCCCCTTTTCTCTCTCTCGATCTCCCCTCTCACAAACCCCTCCTCTCCCTAACCATCCCCCCTCTCTCGATCTCGCGAAGAGTTGCCTCTCTCACGCCATAATTCGCATCCATTTTAGGTATGTAAGATCGATTTTCTTTTTTTCTCTTTTAAATATTCATATTTCTGTCCTTTTTTTGTGGAATTGGATTGGGGGTTTCTCATGCAATTTGGTGTCCAATGAATGAATGAGCTTAATTCATGGATGGAACACAGCCCAGAAAATTTCATTAATAGAAAATGGTCAGGCATCCAATGGATAGGCTTATTCTGTGCAACAATGCCAGTTATGACCATTGGTCAATGGATCATCGCTATTGAATGGCCACGTCCCACCAATCAAACATATTAGTTACCTTCTAAAGACATTGCTCCGAGCTATTGGTGTCACAGAACTAATGGTGGACCTAGAATGTTTGATTTTCTACATTTAGTGGAGAAATATTATGTATTTGGGTTATTTTTACTCTGTTTTTTGGCTATTGCTATTAAACTTCTCTAGGTGAACAAGGACCATTGCAGATATTCATTTTCACTATATGTCATCATCTAACCATGATCAGATGATGAGACTCTTCCAGCTATGGCCCACTCACCATGGTGACAGATCATGAGACTGATGTGCCACATTATGATGAGTGCAATGTGTTTCACCCAATGCCATTTCATTAAACCAAAGATAGATTATCTCAAAGACAACTTTATTTAGACCCATCATTATGAAGTTTCTTGGTTGTAGTTTCAAATCCTTATTCATCATTTCCATTATCACAAACATTCAAAAACCGAAAGGCGAGAGCATGATCATTACAGTTGATTTCTACATTATTCCTTGAATTGTAAATCATTCATGCTCAGTCACTTTGTAAAACTAGATTAGGACATCCTTAGAAACATTTGACAGTAAAAACTGATGAATAGCATTTTTCATCTGTGATTTTCAACCATCTACGATGAGTATCATTGGTTGGACAGTTTATATGGACTGCTCCATTTGTAACATATCATTCATTAAGCCATCAATGCCAATTTATTATCCAATTCAAATTTTCATCAATGCACTTCCCCATTTTCTTCGAAATACTTTCCATACTGCAACAAAAATTCAAATACATCCATGCATGAGATAGATAGGAAGAAACAAAAATACTAGGCAATAGCTCCCCATCTAAATCTCATTGAAAAGCACTTATTGTTGAAGAACACATTTCAACAGCAGGTGGGGCATCCAAACCTGCTGAGTCCATATCAAATTTAGCCATCCACTTTACCACGACAACCACATATAACACAGAGTCCAAAAGTTCCCATATTCTTAAGCAACATGTAATAAGAGGTATGCTAGAATAAGATGAGGTAAGATATCAGGAGCAAAATGACAATTCCAACGAGCAAGCTATAACTAGATCCTCTCTATTATCTTCAGTGGAGAAGGGTCCTTGAAGGTGGACCATCCAAGGCCACTGAGAAATTGTACATGGACAGTAACTCAATTAAACTGAGTAAATTGCAAAACACAATATTACAAATTAACAATTCTAACCTCTCATTCATGGACACTTGTTTGTTGAAAGAAGACCATTCGATATCTTCAACTTTCAGCCATCCAATAAATATCCACAAATCCAATAGTCAGTTGATGAACTGAGCTAATTTTTGGCCCATAATACATTTTAAACTTGCCAGAGAGTGTTTTATTTGAATTACTTGTATTCCACATGCAATTTCCAAGTGCCTGTGTATCATCCATCACACTCAAACAGAGTATCAAAGTCTTCTCTTAAACAAGGGTTGTAAATTTGCAAAGAGGACAGGTCTAGTATACAATTATCCATACTAAAAGTTGGCTATGTGTGAATCCTATCATTGGCTAACCAAGGGTGGAGAATGATGGAAAGTGTATTGGACCCAATTGGGGCCCACTTCCCACCCCTGATCAATCTCAGGTATATTAATCATAACAAAATTAAATCTCTACATCCAAGCAAATAAAAATTGAAGACAGTGCACTAAATACATGTGATTTATAACCAGATTTTCGAAATAGGTTTCATTAACAAATACAATTAAAAAAGAAAAAGGAAAAATCATATCTTTATATATTTATAAATGCCAATCGAGATCCAAGCCATCAATTAGGTGGCTCTCCATATAGACCATTGTGATTTCTCATCCTTGAGATAAGATTTCAAAACTCTTTGGTGTTTTAGATGGTTTCAAATCAAGATCATAGATGCATGTGTTTAGAATTAGATTCGTGAATGGGTGAAAAATATTTTATTTTTTTGGTAAGGTGCATGTTCAAAATGGACCCTTTTTATTGTTGAAGTTCAGATTTCTTGCATGCCTATCTTACTATGTATAAGAAATTTTAGATCTAACCTTTCCATACAGCTGTAGCGGTATTCACAGATTAAGATTCACTGTTTTTGATCATGTGTTTTCTTACTTCATTGAATAAAATGTAGGATGGAGACATAAAGACGTGTTTGTGAAATTTGAGCCTATTCTTGAAGTTGACAATGACCCTGTCATGGTTGTTGTTGCTGACAACCTCCATAATGTGGTTTTCAACTTTGAAAAAAATGGTTTGTACCTACTAACATCTCTTTTTGTATTCTTCTTCATCATACCTACAAAATGAACCTCTCCAAACATTTCATATCCAAATACACTCACATTCAACACTCATGCATGTATTTTCTCTTATTTCTTAATAATGTTTAACATCTTTTCTCCTTGTTGGTGCAGGTCAAGTGCATCATGCAAGATTGAAGGGTCAGGTCAGGTGCATATGGTATTCCAATTGGTTTTAGCTACAGATGCTCTTCTTCAACCCGAATTTGGCACTAAAGGTAATTTTCTACAGTTGAACATTCAACTAGGCCGATTGCAGCAGATTGCATGCATTCCATTGCAGTGCTGCTTGGAATGAAAGATGCATGGTTGAGCTAAGGTATGACAACGAGGAAGTACATTTAACATGTTTGAACTTTGAATATTGGTCTTCCTTATTCATATGCATTGGGCTTCAATCAAATACAGGGATATTACTCAATGGCTAAACAACCATCTAACTTTGAGTTTCTCATTCAGGTAACAATCACATGTTGTCCTCTATCATCATTGTGTTTTCTTTTTTGTATTTCTATCTTCTTCTTGGCAGTTACTCCTAATTACACTAATCTGTTTACTCTCAGCACAATTGTCATTTACATATTTATTTTGGGTTGTTTTGGTTAAGGGAATTTGTATTCTTTTTCCGTGGTTTTTCAGGGTGTTTTTCTCTAAATTATTTATGAGAGATCAAGTTACATATTCTGGGATATAGTTACAACCCAATAACCAAAAATTGGGCTGTAACTATATCCCAGAATATGTAACTTGATCTCTCATAAATAATTTATTGGTTTATCTATTTAATAGATTGAATTTTTTGCAGGTTGATAATTTTGGCACGGTGAACCTTGTGGATGCATGCCAAAAAATCGGGGTGAATAGGTTCATTCTTATCAGTTCAATTCTTATGAATGGAGCTACAATGGGCCAAATCCTTAATCCGGCTTACATCATTCTAAATGTGTTCGGGCTCACATTGATACCAATCAGGAGATCTGGTATAAACTACACAATTGTTACGCCTGGGGGCCTAAAAAATGACCCGC
Organism: Magnolia sinica; assembly: GCF_029962835.1. NCBI lineage: Eukaryota > Viridiplantae > Streptophyta > Magnoliopsida > Magnoliales > Magnoliaceae > Magnolia > Magnolia sinica. Next base: position 63,900,401 of record NC_080575.1, on the reverse strand, counting down.
CTAGCGGAAATATAGTCATGGAGTTTGAGGTACAGAACACTCATTCGCTCCTACTTGTTTCTGTTTGATAAGCACACCTATGCTAAGATCATTTCTTTGGTAAAATAGACTAAAATGCCAGTTCTATTTATGATCTGTCTCTTGGGGTTTCTTTCACAGTATACTCTTTACGAAGGTTCTATATCCAGAGTTCAGGTTGCAGAAGTTTCTGTTGAGGCATTGCTGTACCCAGAGTCTCATTACAAAGTGGTGGAGATGGTTTCTCGTACTGAAGCTCCTAAACGTTCATTTGAGGACCTATTTGGTGCTATTAGGCAAGAGTAGATTTGAAGATGATTCAAAAGGTCCAATCTGGCATGCAAGGTGAGATTTTGGATGTTCTTCTTTCATCTTTCCAATGATTGTCTATTATTGTACATGTCCTCATTGATGTGTAATTCCATTATTTTGCCCATGAAAAGAAGAAAAACCCAAACATGTCAAATTTACAAAATTGCATGATATATCAAACTTATAATTTACAATTTATGCATATTCAAATTGGTTGCATTATTATCTACATATTAATATATATGTAAGCATTAAGACTTTGGTTGAATGAGACCCAAGATAAATCGTTTTGCTCAAAACCTTCAACAAGATTGGTGTAATCTAGTTCACACGCAGTCCAATTCACATTAATATTTACACATTGTGATGATTTGAAAAATAAAATAAAATTACAAGAGAGTTTCTCATACCCTGATAAATAAGTATAACCTTGTGTTCAACCTCATCATCGAATTCAGTCTGCACTTCTACCCCTCTAACGGTTCCAAGTTTCCGAAGTTGTTGATCTTCCCACTAGCATTATCAGTAGTAAGTTGTGATAACTTCTTGTTCTATGGAAGTGATATCATTGTTCCATCATTGTATATCTGTAATCCACATACATACCATATACATAAGTACTGGGACTAAAAACTTAGCTTACATTTGACTTGTAATCCTCTAGGTTAAGCCCAAACCTGGCTAGGGTAGACTCAAGCTTGCCGCAAGCCAATCAAGTCCATTTGCACCTCTAGCTATAGTTTTGGGTTCTAAGAAGTAGCAACAATAGTACAAAAGTCTCAGATGGTGATGTTGCCTACATAAGTTCTAGCTAGTTTCCTACATACATGTAGTCATGAGAAAATACCTACATCTAAGTAGGGAAAATGTGAACCCAACATCGCTTCTTTCTTCTTCTTTTTTCCTTTTTGAACTAAGAACCCTCAATCCCATGATCCAAAAGTCATGGTTTGAAGGGATTGGTCAAATCTATGACCCTGCACATACGTTGTATCTGAAAGGGTGTCTTGAACATCCATGTCATGAACAAGACAAAATGGAACTGAGAAAGAAAAAATGAGCAACACATGTTATTAGAAGCTAGCCTCAATTTGGATAACAATCAAATCAAGAAATTCAATGTCCAATGCAGATGAGATCTATACTACTGTTTGGTGATCTGATGAAAATTTACATTTATATCATATATGTTAGTGATAACTCATGTTTATGAGGTTTGGGCTGCTTGAAGATGACTTAAGCCTAAGCATAACACCACCTAACTTGACCTAAACAACAAATCTGATTTGCAAATGTGGTTTTTGATGAAACCCAAGAAGCATCACCCTAATGGAGATGCAGCCCAATGGAATGGTATAATTCCTTTTTTTAGGAGCATTTTCCACTAACTTTTAATGTCCATTGAATGAGTACAGCCAATGTGTCACATGTATACAACATCCAAGCTGTAGCTGTTTAAAATATAAGTCCCACCTTGAGAACTCGAGTGCAAAAATTGGATACTTTCATCATGACGGCTACACATTACATTTGATTAAATCCATTGGCCAACCGTTTTATTCATTCCATCCATGGTTTTCTATGGCGTGGTACCCCTTGAAATGAATGGATGTCTTTTGTTTATATTCTAAGTGCAGCCTCCCATCTCAGAGGCTGCCATATCCCATAGATATTTTCTGTTGAGCAAGGCTTAGTTCTGACTCAGCTTGGACACGGATTGCATGGTGACCCAACACCAAATAGCTCAATGGTGGCCATGAGCTGCAGTCAGAAATGGAGCCCATACAAAACATGTTTCTGAGTTGTTAGGTCGAGTATGTACTTGACCAGGCTCATTTTTGACAGGAGTCTTGGCCCAATCACATGCTACCATGCCCCAACACCACTTTAGCTGTGGTGTTGGAGTCACCATGCAATCTACATCCAACTCAATGGGCCTGTGTCACAATTTGCTAGATGGTGATTGGAAACTGTCAAGCTGTTGTTAGATATGAGCTTGGTTGAATATTTACTCAATCAATTACTTGTAAACATGCTTTTACATAGGCCCATCTCCAACAGCGGCCAGCTGTCCAAACAAACTCCACCACATCAAGGATCAAGGGAGCTAGGAACAGGTGGGGCCAGTGCCAGATTCCTCTTAGGAATTTCATCAAACACCCCACATGCACACGCAATCTCTTCATATTTCACATAGAAACTGAAAATAAAGATTTTCCTTTTCTATTGATAACTAAAAATTGCATTTCCACTCACTAAATTTTGTTTCCACTAGCGTACATTTCAATTAAATACAGGAAACATGAAACTAGGAGATCACCTTCAAACATATGAGAATGTAAACATTCACCATCCCCTCTGAAAGGTCAGTTAAGAATTTTCATTTTTGCAAAAAAAAATTGCACTATAGTCAAAATTATAGTTGGATTTGTTTATGTGAACATATTTCTTAAAAGATGCATGCAGTTATTTAGGAAGAAAAGAAATTTTGAAAAAAAAAATGAAAAGAATTTGAGAAGACAGTACAAAACTTACAAAACAGCAAGAGCTTGCATGAGTCCTATCACTTCTGGAATCTTCCTAGTAAGCCTATGTCCCTGAAGAGACCTAATAATAGAAAGTTTTTTTTCATTAGGGTCAGCACACCATTATCAAGAAAAACAAACCTAATTAAATGCAACAAGAATGGATGACAACTGGAGCAAAAAATAAAAGAAAAAAAGTTGCAGATTGTCAGCTGTAATAGAGATTCAGCGGAGTATACTACAGCAAGCAGTTTAACTAGAAGAGTTCGAAAATATCAGTAGCTAAATGATTCTAGTTGGTTGATTAGTAGATGAAACGAATAACTATTTGCAGATGGAAAGAGATACAGCAAAGCTTTTGAGAGATGGAAACATACAATGTAGCTACTTGCAGGAAACCAATGTTGTAAGGAATCTCTCTAGTGATTTGATTGTAAGAAATATCCCTGGAAGTCATAACAGTCAATAGACCATAAACAATTGAAGAAAGAACAAGCACAACACCCACACCAAAAGGAATGCCAGCCATCTTACAGGATTTCGTAGCTCGTACAATTCCCAATGTTGTCCGGTACGGTTCCTGAGAGGTTATTGTCCCGATCACATCACTGCAACAACACCGGTAGAGATGGTTCAAACAAGGGTATGAACAAAATCTCAAATATAAATTCCCAGACAACCATTGATGCAGGTTCCATTAGTATCCACGTACAAGTACCATAGGCCAGTCAATTGGCACATATCAGGAGACAATGTTCCTGTCAGCAAATGGAATTGTGACCACAGAAAAGCTGGCTGGTGTTACAGTTGCATAACAGTAAAGGCCATGTGAAAGCAAAAAATGGGTATAAATGAATCATTTTCCAGTTGGGTCACCCACCTTCCTTTTCCCCTCCTGCCAAGCTGAGACTGATGCTCTGTGTAAATGAATCATGGACCTCACTAGTATAAACTGAATACATGAGTATATCATGTGTATTCTTGAGTTGAAGTCCATGTATTCCTGATAAAGTAAAAACAAAAAAGCTAATGTAGCATACTTGGAATTCTTTCAAAGCTAATAACCTGATCAGTCTCAAAAAACCTTGAAATGAATTAAACAAACAGAAGACTATCGAATTAAAAGCGTGAAAATATTTAAAGAATCCATAAACAAATTTAAATATAGTCTAAATTTTTATAAAGCTAAATGCAGAACTTTAGTTGACTGTGTATGATGTAGCTTATACCCATTATATCTCACAGTTACAACAAAGTGGGTTGCTTAAAGGGGATGATCACACGGATCGCTTTTTCCGAATCCTCATGGTAAAGTTTTTCTATGGTTTTTATTATGTTTCCATGAGAATCCTCCAGACCCTCACAGTTGTTAAGAGTTTTCCTTCTCTTTCTACCTATAATTTCAAGAAATTTCTGTAGCAAATTGTTTGGCCACTGACATGATTAATCCAAGCTCATTGTCCCTACAAACGCCACAACAAGTCCAGCATCTCTCATTTGCTGTTATTGATATGTATGCAAAGCTTGTGGTTTTAGTTATTAAGGTAGCGATCTTTTTTTCTTTTTTTTTTTTCTGACTGAGCTTCATGCAATGAATGGAAACTAAAATGATGAATGTTTCCATCATAGTTTGGGTATCTATGAACAGTATCAGGAGCAATGGGATGATCTGTTGCAACCCCATGTGTGAGTTCTCTCTTTCCCTGAGGAAATACCAAGTTCATCATTCTTCTCTTCCCTCAAGTGATCATAATAACCATGCTCTTGTCCTGAGAATCCTAAACCATCACGCCATTTCGACTCATGATAGCTTGTAGGTCTCTCCACTTGATCCTTGTAAAATGGACTGTTGTCATTAGGCAAAGCTGGAGATAATGATTTTGTTCTCAATCTTGCCTAAGAGTAATTTAGGTTTGTTGTATATGATTAAAGAATTCTTTTAGTTGCTTACTTGATTGCTAGTTTAACTGGTTGTGGTTTTTTCTTGGCAAGTTGTGGGTATGTTGTATATGAAGTTCGATCAACAATGGTAACTCCCTCTCCTTTTTGTTGCATTGTAAAAACAAATGCATTTACTTGGTTTGCTGGTTGTAGGTGGTTTAGCTGGAAATCATATCTACTTTGCAAACCATGTCGAGATTTCTGGAGGTAAGCAGGCACTGAACTCTACTTTGCAAACCATTGGGTTGAAACTCAGAAGACAAAACAGAATCATGTAATGAATGTAGCATTCTTGGGTTGGTGTTCTCAACAATGGGATGAGAGGTCCTATTTAGGAGGGTCCACTGAACTCTACCATGGAGATAAAGGCAAACCATCAACATGATTGTTTTATTTGTACACAGAGATAAACATGCTCTAGGGAGTAACATGAAGAAAACGTAGAATCAGTATATATAGGACTTGGTGGTTTGATCCATCATTAGATTCTGAAACCATCTGATTTTTTTTGCTCCTCGGTTATGTATATCTGAGGTTTGAGTGCTTTTTTTTTGTTAGCTTGTTAGTACACCCAACTGTCAATTCAGAATTCAGAATCGACTCTACAATGGATTCCAATTTAACTAAATCAGGAAAATGTTTATAACCTTTTATAACTCCAAAAACACCCTAATGAATTAAAAAAGAAGAAGAAAAAGCAACTAATGCTCTGAGGCAATGAAAGTTGCAAGATTGCCTAAAAATCTTAGAACTTCCTCTCACAATGATGGGATTAGTTCACTCTAACATGAAAAGTCCCATTTTGTTAAAAATTTGCTATTCGTAAAAATAGTACAATGGGACAGTCACACTCTAAAATCCAAAAGCATTGTAATTTGCAAGTCATAATTCTTTAGATGCTTTTGGGAAAGCACTCCACGAGTCTGTATTGGATGTTTTTGGGAAAGCAGGGCAGAGTGAAGAAATTGAGCAGCTGTTTGAAGAGAAAATGGGTATGATTGCCAACTCACCACCTGTAGCTCCTCAAGCTGAACAGGTAGCAGCTTGATCTATTTTTGCTAGACCCAGTATCACAACACATTGTCCTTCATGTTTTTGAGTCGAGTGATGAAAATGGCTGGTTCATTGTATCTTGGATGTTCAGTTGACATCAGTCTAAATGGGCGTCCATTGCCAATTAAATTATTAATTATTGTAAGGGGGTCATTGTTGGGAGTATGGGTTCTCGTCTTAGGTGATGGGTTGTTATATTAAACGTAAGGCGTGTTTGGATGCAAGGCATGCTCAGTTGAATTGAACTAAAGGAAACAAAGAAAAATGGAAAAAAAACAATCTTGAATTAGGTATCATTATTCTAATTTGAATGAGGTTGGCATTGCATATCATGTATTTTAATTCAGACTCAAAATCATCTAAATTTGCAGTTTCGGCCTTTTCCCCTCTAGCAGCATGCTTGTTACTCGTTTTTTGTCAAAGTGAATGCTTTTTTGAATTTGATTGAAATTAAGGGCCTGCTTCCCACCTAAATGAAACGAAATGGCGATTTCGACTACTACCCATTTAGCATATTCATCTTCTTTTTCTTTTTTCTTTTTGCATGCTCCAGGCGGCAGTAGAGATCAGCTGTGAGCCATCAGTCAGGATTTTTTTTTGTTTTCTTAACATAGAAATCGATTGAATTCTTATATGAATTGTATTGGCAGGGTGTTAAAAGAGCTGATCTCACGGAGGATGAGACTGCCTTGCTTGAGCAAGCCCTAGCAATGTCAATGGATGATCCTAGATCTAGTCAATCTGGTGATATGTTTGTGGGAGATACAGATATGTCAGAGCCAGAATGACATGAACAAGGTGCTTGGAGACCAATCTTTCTTGTCATCTATTCTTGCTTCGCTTCCTGGAGTTAACCCTAATGATCCTTCAGTTAAGGATTTGTTGGCATCTCTCCAAGGTCAAATAGAGCAAAAGAAAGATGAAGATAAGCCACCAAGTGAGGGTGAAAAGTGATGGTGCTCTGTAAGTTGTCCATGCCTCCACATGCTCTCTAAAGGTCAGGTTTGTGATATACATATAGAAGGCTCCTAGGAAAGTTTGTGAGAAGTAGACGTCTCTTTTCAACCATGAATGAATTTGATTTAAACAGTTTCAATGTTTCCAAATTATGATGACTTGAAGTGAAGCTCACTGATATGCAAGTTGTTCTTGTTTGCGACTTTGATGGTGGCAGCAGCAACAGCAATCAGGGAGGTTATTTGTGCATTCAATTAGAGGCCTTGGTAAATTCCTCCTAGTTTGAATTAATCAAACAACCACCTATTATAGGTTATTTATTTCCAAAGCACTGGTTTAAAATGGATGCATGCCTGTCATCGAATTCTTTGACACGGACCATGCAAACACGCCATCAAATTCTGAGGTTTTGCACAGTGAATTTGAACATTAATCTAGTTTGAACAGTGAATTTGAACAGTGATTGGCATTGGTATCATCATATCATGACCCTGGTATGAGCACTGCATGAATAATGTTGTGTTCAGTTCATTGCTATCTGAATCTGGGTTCTGTTTTTCATGAAACCAAAAATGACAAAAAACAAAAAAGAAAAGAAAAGAAAAAGACATGGCACCAATCTCTACATCATTGTTTGTAAATGAATATGTCATAGCCTATAAACTTGAAATTTTATGGAATGTGTAGCTACCTGATTGAGAACTTGTCACTAATGATGGCTTATATATATTTGCAGCAAAACCAAGGACGTTTGTTGGATCGGTTTTCAGCCAAATGCTTTCAGGTTAGACAGAAGTGTCTATGGCCCTCAGACCTGAGAATATATTTTTATACGTGGGGCAGGCCCGTGGTGTAGTAATCTAGACTGTTGATCTGATGGCCCATTTTGGAATTGGGAATTTCTAGAAAATCTCACTGATATGACAATCCTAACTGATTGGGAAGAAAAAATAACAACAGCTTCAAGGTGAGTTTTATCATTTCATTTTATTTTTTCATTTTTTAAGCTGTTATAATTTTTGTGCTAGAACTAGCATGTGTGGATTGGCAAAAGTGCGAATGCACTTGGCGTTTCAAATGCCACCCACTGTTTTGATAGAAAGATATTATGTTTTAAATAATATATTTAATTTTAGCAATTATTATGTTTGATAGTATCAATTGTTTCAAATGCTACCCACTGTTTTGATAGAAAGATATTAAGATTTTCAAACCTCACCTCTTCTCTAACCTTATCTTGCATTTTATACCAGATGTGCCGAGCTCTCCAAGCCCGACTGGCTGCTACAGAGGCAGAAAGGGTAGCGGCTGAACAGGAGAAGTGTGAAAAGGAGGAATCTTTTTCTTTTTTCTTTTGCTGAACAAGAACTCATCATGGAAAGGGTGTTCCAAGAGTCAAAGAAACTTCAGCAGGAAGCAGAGGAGAATGCGAAGGTAATGATAAAGGTGACAACTACGAGCAACAAAGACTAATATAATTCATAGCACTGTCTGATCGTCTTGATGCTCTGTTGCAGCTACGGGAGTTCTTAATGGACCGTGGTCGTGTTGTCGATGTATTGCAGTAAGTCTCCATTCCCTCATTTCTTGAATTATAGAGCTAGAGGTTTCAGTTACTTTTGGACTGAAATCCCCAAGAAAAAAAAATTCATGTGGGACAGTCCAATCCAGTCCAATGTTGCCAATATTGTAAAGAGTGGGTGCAATTTGAGACAACAAACGCTTTTCTTATGTAGTATATCATGGGATTAGCTATCTGTTGATAAATTTTTCTTGGGTATTTTAGTCCAAATGCAGCATAATCTAACTTTGATTTATTTGAAAACTTGGCTGGTCATTCATTCATTTCCTAACAATGAAATTCTGTCATAACTGGACAAAAAGCAAGCGTCTTCTGGTCATAAATGAACTATTATTAGCATTCCTTTCTTGTCACTGTCTTGGTCCAGACTCTTAGTTGGCCCCAGTAGCAGCAGATAAATGGATCTGACTCTGCGATATTGTGATATTGCATTGAAATGTTTCTGCTTTAGCTTATCGATCAGAAGAGAAGGATACACTGTAAAGGCATGTTGTCATCATAGTAGTAGCCTTGTCCCAGCCATTTGGGGTCAGCTTTCACACGGAATGCATGAATCTTGATGTTTTCCTCGGATGAAAATAGTTGAAAACGGAACTTGATTTCTCAAACCTGATGAAGTTTGAAGGATAAATCTTAACTGTTTAAAAAATACATCAATTCTTTTTTACTTGACCCAATTTCTGATGAATTTACAAGGATAAAGATGATGTTTGGCCGAACAAAAAGGTGTTTTTAGTTTTGCTAGCAATGGTGCTGTTGGCCTCCACATTTCTGTGACCTGACCATTCATCTGGTGGCGCCATCATGAATTTATTCCCAAAGTTCACCTCTGGAAAATCTTGCACATGCATTTTGACTTTTCCAATTGAATGTGGACATGACATTTTAAGGAAATTGGATTGGTAGACCCCACAGTGATGTTTATTTGTCATCCAACCTGTTCATAAGATCATACAGACATGGATGAATGGAAAACAAGAATATAAGCTTGATCCAGCACTTCTGTGCCCCCTAAGAAATTTTCAACCGTAGTACATTTTATCTGTTTCATGTGGTGTGGTCCATTTAAACAAAAATATAAGCTTGATCCAAAACTTTTGTGCCCCCCAAGAAATTTTCGACCGTAGAACATTTTATCTGTTTCATATGGTGTGGTCCATTTAAACCAAAATATAAGCTTGATCCAAAACTTCTGTGCACATACAAGGATACTTTTTTCGAGGTGATTCACATGCTTTATTTCATTGCCATTGTATGAATGAACTTGTCCTAAATATATGCTGCATTTTTTTTCTCTTAAAGCTTCTTGAACATGAAAATGTTTAAGAGTCCACTCATGGACGTCTTTCTTTCTTTTTTTCCCAGGATTGCCTTAAGTTCTTAAAAGAAATACCTTCTGCAGCAACAAATGATGCATCTGCCAATCCTTTCCAACATTCCAGCTCTGTCATGAATCTTTATCTAGAGACAAGTTCTACTCTTTTAAAGGTTTTTACTTCCAAAATTTCTTTTTCTATTACCTATACATAGCGTCATAGAGAACTATTATGCACATGAATATTTCACAGGTCCTTCAAGCCCATTCTGGCCAGCTCATCTCCCACCAACTTTCTAAGGAATTGAGAAGGTTGCAGGCATCATCTGTGCATGCTAATTCAAGACTGCAAAATGGTAGAGCTACAGATTCATGAACACATGATGCATCATATCTGATTATTCACTGGAATCTTCAGATCAACAGAAAATAATCTTTTTTAGCATCTCTGTCCAAACACAGTTCAAAATGTATGATTATTCACTAGCCCTTCACTCACCGTTGTTGTTTAAATATATCTTAATGCTGTTGTTGTACAGAACAATGGTAGCAAATTTTTAAAGTGTGTGGAACAGTTGTTGGAGTATGAAGGGTTTAGTTGAACAGTTGCTGTTGTATAAAACAGTTGGTGAAGGGTTTTGTAGATTTTCAGAGAGAGATTTGAATTTAGCTTTGTTCTTTTGCTCTTTTTTCTTGAATTTGAGGTTGGGAGTTTGGAATTTCAGGTCCTCGGGGAGAGCGAAGGATTTCAATGTGATCTTTAGTCTTTCTTCATGAACTGAAAGTGGGTATTTGGAATTATAGTTTTCTTTTTTTCTGATAGAGATTTGAATTTTAGATGTGTTGCTCTTTCCATGTGAATCTGATTTTCTTCTAACATCGTTCTTACTGTAGATGGGGTGTTAAGAAGCCTCAAATCATGAAAATTTTTGTCACGATATTGTCGAATGCAGGTCTTGGGATGGCCATGTTCAGTCTCGGTAAGATCATTAATATGCTCATCATGTTCAGTCTCGGTAAGATCATTGATATGCTCATTCGACGTGAGGGGTGTCATCAAGAAATATGACAGTCCCAAACAAAGTAAGCTTGCTTATTCTATGTACTTGCTATGAATTTCTTAAATCTATATATGCTTTCTCATCACCGTGCCTTCTTTTCTTGCAGTTCTTGAAGAATTCTTTCATTTAAGACTTGAGTTCTATGTAAAGAGAAATGTGAGCTTTGATCTAGGCCCCCCATTTTTTCTTTTTGGTAATTGAGAAGATGGTAGTATTGACTTGCTACTTTCATGCAGAAAGTAATGTTGGATAAGTCAATCAGAAGAAAAGGAAGAGACACCGGAGGTGGGAATAGTTGTAAGAGCAAGTGATTATGAGTATTTACTGTCGATGCCGATTGGATCTTGTTGTTAATGAGAACTTTCAATAGACATATAACTATTATTATGTTGGCATTGTACTTTTGTGAATGGAAATGAATGATTGTGTTTGATTGAATGAATGAATGATTTATCAGGGTGTACTACAATGGTAAGAGCTGCCATTACTAATTAAATTTTCTATTAACAACAAGCATTAGCTACGGCTATTCACCGTAGCCCTTTGTTGAAACCGTAGCTCTTGCTAAAATTAGCTTTTTGCTGTGGTTCTCATTCTACTTTTAGCTACAGATAAAATCCGTAGTTGTATGTAATTTTAAACTACGGACAATATTGCTACGGATTTAATCCGTACCTATACTTTCATTAGCTACGGCTATTAACCGTAGCATTGTATCTGAAAATCGTAGCTGTTGATAAATTCAGCCTATTGCTACGATTCTTGCCCAACTTTTGGCTACAGATATAATCCGTAGCCGTAAATCCTTGACCGCTACAGAAACAACGGCTACGGCTTTAATCCGTATCTATTATCTCTATAGCTACGGATTTTATCCGTAGCCATAGCTTTTAGACCTATGGCTATGGCATCAATGGCTACGGTCGTGCTACGGATTTTAACCGTAGCCATAGGCTTTTAGCTACGGTTTTTATCCGTAGCCTTTTCCCTATTTTCTAGTAGTGTACAGTCAAATCTTGATTAACCAACGGGTCCATTTTCAACCTGCACCTTACTAAAAATTAAAGTTGGAAATTAACCTAATGCACCATCCTCCTCAAAAGTTGAAAATGAAGGAAGTGCTATCAGATGATTAGACCCATACAGATATTATCTACCAAATACAATGTATTAAGGAGTTTGCAATCATTTTATTTTTATAATAAATTAATAATGTAATTTATAAGTAAAATCTTAAACCACTTGCATAGATGAAAAGTCTCGCATGCAATTCTAATATATCAAGCTAAATGATGGATCGTACCCGTTAAAGACTTCACACCACAAGGGCAATGGAATGCTTACAAAGACCTAGGATGAAGAAACCACACAAATATCAGCTCTATCTAAAATTTCTTCAACCCACATTAAGTTTTAATGGTGAATTACCACTGTTTCCTGTGCATCCAATCCATTCATATAGTATTGGCTCATCATGATGAAAAAAACTACCCAAAAATTGTACTATTCCAAGACTGAAGTAAACCATACGATGTATATTTAGAATTTTTAAGTATAATTTTATAAGTGGCCAGACTAGGAGTTGAAACAGCCTGATTTTTCAAATAAAAGCCAAAAATGTTTACCCCCAAGCTTGATTCCTGATGAATGCAATGCAGTGGATTAACATGTTTTATGACACGTGTGGTGGATGAGTCAGCAACATTTAAAAAAATGGTATAAATGCACATGCTAGTCTAGCACTTCAATCATATTTCTCAATATATATATGAATGCTTGTGCCAGTAACATAAAAGACATTATAAATAAATATATATATATATAGAGAGAGAGAGAAATTCAAATTGATGTCACAATCTGACAAACCCAAAAAAAATAAAAAATATTCTGGAATTCCTTTCAGGATCTTAAGACAATCCACTGACATCACCATCATTACCTTTAAATCCCATCTAATCCACCCTAATCCCTTTAAAATTGATTGGGACGTGTTTGGTTCAAGGGATTAAAAGGGATTGGAAGGTTTAATCCCAGGATTGGCCAGACGTCCCAAATAGACCAGAAATAACAATCCTGGGATATAGCAATCCCATAGATCTTGCACCAATCCATTGACGCAACTATCATTACCTTGAAATCTGTACAATCTACTCTAATACCATCCAAATCCATCCAATCTACCGGGCCAAACAGGCCCTAATGGTGGGCATTCAATCACCACAGTTTCCTATGGTGTGGTCCACCTGAGATTTGGCCCTAAAATGAAGTTGAAAAAATGAATGGCCTGCATACACATATTATGGTGGAGCCCACAAAGCATTTTTAGGGCCCGTTTGGTTGGGTGGATTGAAAGAGATTGAATGGTATTATGGTGGATGGCCTGGATTTCTAGGTATTTATGGTGTTGTCAGTGGATTGTCTTCAGATACATGGGATTGCTATATCCCTGGATTGATATATCCAGTCTGTTTGGCACACCCGGCCAATACTGGGATTAAACCTTCCCATCCCTTCCAATCCCTCAAGCCAAACACGTATTAGGGATTGGGATCAGATCACCGACTCTGTTTGGCATGCCCAACCAATCCTAGGATTTAACTTCCAATCCCTTCCAATAACATCCAATCCCTTCCAATCCGACTGGCCAAACAGCCCTTAGATTTCAGAAACAAAGAGAGGGGAATGCGGATTGAAGGATTGAAAGATTTGAGAAAGAGATAAAGAGGGAGAAAGAAAGAAACTAACCTACGTGCTTCTTCTTCTTCTCCTTCTTGCAGCGAAATGGGTTTTTGAAAACAGAGTGGGGAATGCGGCCTTGAGACAGGGAGAGAGGGTGAGGGAGATCGGGAGATCAAGAGAGGGCAAGAGAACGAGAGAGACTGAGAGAGAGAGAGAGAGAGAGAGAGAGAGAGAGAGAGAGAGAGAGAGAGATGGGTTCGTCAGTGGGCAGGAGAAAATGGGGATGGGGTTTTGGTTTTGGAGGGATTTGGGGTTTTGGAGGGGCGCGTGACGGACGGCCCCTGAGAGGTTTTATGATTTTAGGACCGTGGGGCCCACTGTGATGTATTTCAGATATCCACTCCATCCAATAATTTTAAATTATTATTTTAAGTGTGATAAAAAAATGAGTTAGATCAAATCTGTAAGGTGATCACACAACAAATTAATAGTAAAATTTTAATTTATATTATTTCTTATGGTGTGGTCCAATTTTTGGGCTCATGCACTAAAATTATATATTCGAATTTTTGGACGGCTTAGATCAAACACATATATTCCAATGGACCTCATGGATCTCCCTAAGCACCATCTATATTTAATATGCTTTAGGTAGAGAGTTACGCTTTAGCTACAGAGCACTTAGGCTATAGCTACGGATTAAATCCGTACCTATTTTGCTACGGATTAAATCTGTAGCTAAAAGCTTTCAACCTCCATAGCCATTGCTCGATTTTTTGGTAGTGGAGGGCGAGGGCGTGGGTAATGTGCCTGTAGTGACGCTAGTTGGCTCACTTTGTACTTCGCGATGCAAGTGGTCTAGTATGAGCTTAGGTGCGATGGGTTTGAAATGAGCCAGGTCTTTATAGGCGACTGAGAATGGTTAAATTATTAATCCAAAATAGTCAGTCATTTCTGAAAACAACTAGCAGGCTTGAAAACCACAACGATCTGAAAACGGACGGACCATGATGAACCAACAGTTAGATCTTCCTATCCCATGACCAAAAATAGCTGAAATTAATGATTAATGGTCAGAAATATTTTTCAAATATTTTGAACCATTTATGGCCACCTAGCAACGGTCTACTCCCTAGTGCCTAAATAAACTGGACTATTCCGGTCCAAATTCCATCATCTCAAACTCACATCTTTCCTCATCCATCAGATCTTACGGATTGCATCTCCATTTTAGAATATTGTTAACACATTCTCTGTTTGAATTTGCCAAAAGATCTGTTGCGTTGAATTGTTCCTATGTCGATCTTTCTTTATTGTTGAACGTAGGATCTAAATAAGCTTGTCTTATCTTGAAAGCAATTCGTTTATAGCCCATCAACAATTTGATAAGGGGACGAATCACGCTTTAAGAATAGCATATATTTCAAGTGATTCAACATAGTAAAATGAAGATAATTTATTTTATTTTTCAGCATTTCAGACATGCGCCCTGGCCAGACTTTTAGGTTACGGCACACTTACCGGCTGACCCCTCAGGTTAACATTTCCCAAAATGCACACGTGCACCACGTCATGCACACGTGCACCACGTCAGCACGTATGGGCACTTCGGTTCGGCGCACCACGGGCGACCACGTGCAATGCTGCGTGTACAGAGATTATGCTTGTCCTAGGCAATTTCTCGGGAGGTTTAAAAGAAATTGCTTTTATCGTGATATCATGGAGAAGATATGGCTGAAAATAAAATATTTACTATTTAAATTTAGAAAATAAATGTATAAACTGATTTATTCTGAAATGGCAATACCTTGGCATAAAATCACCACAAAAAAAGTGTCTAAGTTTTGAAAATCTCGCGATATTAGATATTATATTTTGATCGTTATTTATCGATAGTATCACACTGGAGCCTGCGAGTAGGCATTCTTCAATAGTTGAGGCACCCTTATCTATTTAAGGCCTGAAGCTCTTATGCAGTGGCTATACTCTCTCTCTCTCCAGAAGATGGAAAAAAACATAGCTTCTGATGCTTCCATGGCGCCAACGAAGATAGAGAGGCCTCGATGGAACAAATACGCATTTGCATGCACCATGTTAGCCTCCATGGCCTCAATTCTCTTGGGTCATGGTAAGATCCTTGCATCTTGATCTTTTGTCTCTACGTGAAAGGAAATAGTGGAAGACGCACACCATTCTATCTTCCATCTTTTTGCCTTCCTTTTTTATTGTTATTTATTGGACAGACTGGGCGCGACTTGGTTGGAAATCTGGAACCGGCGATATGTCGGTAGTACCTTGACTGTCGGGCCCACATCAATGTATGCGTAGTAAATATATCTACGCCCTCCAGTCGTTTTGCCAACTGATTGTATGGTTTAAGCCCAAAATGAAGCAGATACTGCATATCTCAAGTAGACCACACCAAAACAAACAGCGGTCATTCAAAACCGAGCAATAAGAACTTCCTCAGGCCATTGTAATGTTTATTTTCTATCCAAGCTGTTGGTAAGGTCATACTACCCTGGATAAAGGAAAAACAGAAATATTTGGACGATCCAAAACTTTGATAGCTTACAAAAAAATCTTTAATAGTCATTCACCATTTTTTACTGTGGTGAGGTCCACCTGAGATTTGTACACGCTTCATTTTTGAGCTCATGTGATGAAATGAGTCGGAAAAACAAAGGACAGTATAGAAATACAATACATACTCAAAGGTGGGCGGCAGGTTCAGGTTACCACTCCCGTGGCTGGTTGCGAGGTCACTGCCAAGCTGTGCACGGAGGGACTACCACATGTCATCCCCTTTCTGGGCGCCGATTAGGTGAGTCTAGGATAATAGCTTGGTGGGTGAAGGATGCGGATTCCCTGCTAAAGGAAAGTTCATGTACCGTGAACTTAGGTGGGGCCACTGTGATGTTTGTGAGAAATTTACCATGTCTATCTGTTTTGTGAGCTCATGTTACGATACCTGACAAAAGTAAACCCAATCCAAGACTCAAATGGGCCACATGAAAGGAAACAGTGGAGATTTGGACAACCACCATTGAAACATTCTTATATGGCCCACTTGAGAACGGCCTTATTAAGGGTTTGAATGGCATATAAAAATCAACGTAGAGGCCACCAAGGTTTCAACGGTAGAAATTTCATTACCCATTGTTACCTCTTGTATGGCCCACTTGAGTCTTATAGAAATTTCTTTTTCCACTATTTCCTCGATTATGGCCCACTTGAGTCTTGGATCAAGTTTTTTGTTTTTGTGGCATGTATTAAAATGAGCTCGTTAAATGGATAAACGGGGTGGATTTCTCACAAACATCATAATCGGACCCACCTAAGTTCCCAAGGCAGGAACTTCGTGCAAGAGGCTTTTGCAAGAAATCAGCGTCCATGGGGGAGTCTATGACCGGCCTTTCGCTCTCTACACCCCGCCAAAAGACCGCGCTAACCATGATGGAGAAACAAATACTGATTTTCATGCACCATGTTTCTCTTGTGCAATGGTGAGATTATTGTATCATATAGTCTTTTGTCTCCACATGGAAGCCTAGAGCTTACTGTTCCTTCTGTTTCTCTTCTTTTTTATCATTATTTACTAGACAGACTACTACACGTCACTTCATTCTTAACCTTAAGCTTCTTTTTTCTCTGTTTTTCTACGTTAAGTTTTTAAAAGCTTTCTTGACTTCTCCCACCAAAAAGACAGATTTTCAGCTTTTGTTTGCTTTATTTTGGTTTTAGCAATCATAGACGTGGGATTTCCTCACCTAAAAAGACGTGGACAGTTTTCAACCATACGCACGCAAGGCGTAGTGATACGCCAATCCAGGTTGTCCAGCATGCTGAGCATGACCAAAAACTTGACTGTCAATATAATATTAGCCATCTACCTTAGAAATTGACCACTCACCATTTTACCAATTGATATTGATTAATTCTTTTAACAAACACCCACCTACCACACGGGCACTCGAACCACGACCTCTATGTTAAAACGCTCTCCACCTACCTTTTGATATTCATTACTTAAATGGTTTGGATTGCTTGATCAGTGTGATTCTAGGGATATACTTCATCCACAATGGGACCCGCAATTTGGATGGCATGAATGGCTGTCAATCAGTGACACCCATTAGGAGGATGAGTCACCGCTATTTTATCAATTGTGCAAAAGTATCATCCAGTCTAGCCCTTAATAGATTATATATACTTGTACGTGTAGCGTTTTGAGAAAAAATAAAAATTTAATTGTCTTTAAGCACTATATATACAATGGATTCAAAAGTCGTATTCTTGAAAGAGAAGTTTTCAAGGAAGAAAAAAAGCTAACTGCTCTCTCTCTCTCTCACTCACTCACTACATCTTTTTATAAGAAAGACTGCAATGACTCTTTTTGTAGATAAAAGGCTTTTTTTACTTTGCGTGTGGGTTAGTTACGTTGAATACTTTTTATTATTTATTATTTATTTATTTATTTATTATTTTTACACATGCAAGCACCGACACTCCACACACACTCATACACGCACCGAAATTATTACGAGCCTACTCTTATGACTCTCCCATTGTGGAATGAGTACAGACTCACTGACACCCCCATACACACCCATGCACTCAGACCATGGTGAAATTTCACCTCAATGGATATTAGGACCCAGGACCTCATGTTGAAACTCTCATGAGTCTACCACGGTTGAATGATTGTGGGAGATTTAAATACCCAAAAGATAGGTATGCATTTTATTTTATTTTCCTTTTCTTAGTAAGAAATATTTGTTTGGAGAAAACGAAAGGAAAATATTTCAAACAGAGAGACAAGACGAAGAAAACATCAACACACACAAATATATAGGGTGAGAGAGAGGAATGCTCACCTGCGCACATTTGCACACATGCCATGGGTACAAAATCTGAACGGTCCATGTGATACAGCACCCCCTGAAACCTTATGTGCCCAATTTTCAGCCTGATCCAAAACTTTAGTGGGCCATAGCAAAGAGAAATGCAAATCAAGAGAGGAAACTATTTCCTTTTTCCATGGCCCACCAGAGTTATGTATCAGACTGAAAGTTAGGATCACGAGGTTTCAAGGGGTGCCACATCACGTGGACTGTTCAGATTCTGTGCCCATAACACGGGTACAAAGGTGTGCATGGGTGCCAATGTAAGAAGGTGCGCAAGTGAGCATATATATATATATATATATATATATATATATATATATATATATAAATGAGCTCACCCAAAGGCCCCAAACTAAGTACAAACACACACTACCTAGGCCATGTGATCGTTCAAAACAAGTTCATTGTTTCTCATAGACAGTACATGAAATAATTGCAACCTTCTGCACCAGGAGGCTTGATAATTTGTTATATGCACCTTTGGAGAGAGAAAATCTCATCGAGAAATTTTCCATTATTCTCTCAGAGTAGTATAAGCTATGGCTCTTAGTTGCCTCGCTTTCACTTGGCAGTCCGGTCGATTGATCTGAACTGTCCATTGGCTCCGGAACACATTTTACTAGGCTACCAAGCAAACATCGCCCTGACCAGATGATCCAATTCATCCTTGATTTGGCCTTATTTTCTCTGACCATCCATTAATTTCGAAGCCATGGGTGTTACAATTGGCAACAACAGTGATTTTCTAGAATAATAAGAAATTCATGATAGTGCCTAGCAAATAAATCGATCAAACTGTTGATTGGATCTATTTTTGTGAATGATCTTGACCGTCCATATTAAAGTCCATTGATCAAATGATTCCTATTTCAAAGATCGGTGCAACTTTTGCATGATAGCCCATGAAATGTATGTTGGACCTGATGAACAGTCTTCAAGAAAGGGTGGGACTATCTAAGTGACCCCGTGCAACTAGGACTATTATAATTTACAGTGCTCTCAGAGAGATGGAGGATTTCTCCTCAAAGGAAATGGAAAGATTCTGAGAGCAATCTTCAAAGAATCCGTAGAGAGTTTCTGTTTTTGCCAGTTGTCTTCTCTGGTTGGCTCTCTCTCTCTCTCGCATATTATTTAAAAATTATTCTTTTTATATAGGAATCTTCTAGTTTCTTCTTTCTTCTTTTACTTAGGATAAGTGGAAATTTTCTTTTATGTGCTAACAACTCACAATTTCATGTGGATTAAGAACTTATCTCTCTCTCTCTCTCTCTCTCTCTCTCTCTCTCTCTCTCTCTCTCTCTCAGATTTTTCGGTAATGAGTGGAGCTGCACTGTTCATCAAGGATGATCTTAAGCTAAGCGATACCAAGATAGAAATACTGATGGGAATTCTCAATTTCTACTCTGTGGTCGGGTCCACCCTTGCCGGAAGAACATCTGATTGGATTGGCCGGCGATATACACTCATCTTTGCCGCCGTGATCTTCTTTGTGGGCGCATTGGTGATGGGCCTTGCACCTAACTATGCAGTCCTCATGTTCGGAAGGTTTGTGGCTGGTGTGGGTGTGGGCTATGCTTTGATGATTGCACCGGTCTACACTGCTGAGGTTGCACCCGCCTCATGTCGAGGCTTCCTCACCTCCTTCCCGGAAGTCTTCATCAATGTAGGACTCTTGATTGGATACATATCAAATTTTGCCTTTGCCAAGCTCCCAGAACACATCAGTTGGAGATTGATGCTTGGGGCTGGAGCAGTGCCACCGATCTTCTTAGCCGTTGGAGCTCTTGCCATGCCAGAATCACCACGATGGTTGGTCATGCAAGGCCGGCTTGGTGAAGCGAGACGGGTTCTGGCTAAGACCTCCGATAGTGAGAAAGAGTCTGAGATCCGACTCTCAGAGATCAAGGAAGCAGCCGGAATCCCAGAGCATTGCACCGATGACGTCGTCCAAGTGTCCAAGCGTAATCACGGGGAAGGTGTGTGGAAGGAGCTGTTGATTAGGCCAAAACCATCCGTCCGTCGGATCCTAATCGCGGCAGTTGGGATCCATTTCTTACAACAAGCTTCCGGCATCAATATCGTGGCCCTCTACAGCCCTAGAATATTTGAGAAGGCTGGAATTAAGACAAGGAATGGCCTTCTAGGAGCAACTGTAGCCGTTGGATTTACCAAAACTATCTTCATCTTGGTTGCAACATTCCTTCTGGACAAGATCGGAAGGCGACCACTCCTACTGAGTAGTTTAATTGGTATGATCATTTCACTCTTAGGATTAGGGTTTGGGTTGACAATGATCAATCAATATCCTGAGAAGAAGCTCATCTGGGCGATCGGCCTCTCCATTGCGACAGTCCTATCTTTCGTGGCATCCTTCTCAATCGGGCTGGGCCCGCTTGCATGGGTGTATGGCCCAGAGATCTTACCGCTGAAGCTGCGAGCTCAGGGCATGAGCTTGGCGGTGGCGGCGAACTGTATAATGAGTGGGGTGACCACAATGACATTTCTATCACTGTCCAAAGCCATCACAATAGGTAGGACCTTCTTCCTGTTTGCTGGAGTGGCGATGTTGTCATGGATCTTCTTCTACACCTTCTTGCCGGAGACTCGAGGCAGAACCCTAGAAGAGATGGAGAGCCTCTTTGTTAAGCCTAAGGACAAGAAGGAGCGAGACAATCCCCATGTTGAGTTAGGGAATGGTAGAGGAACAATCAACGGTCATGATCAGCCGTGAAGGACCCCAACCTTGTTAACTTGGCCCACTACTGTTAGTGGTAGTAAGTCCCGTAGACAAGATACGACTACGAGAAAAGCACTTCGAACCAAAAAAAAAAAAAAAGTAACTGAGACTGGGTGAGAATGCCCGATCTAGTGCACTTACGTCTCAAGTGAAACAAAAAAAAAATGAACACGTGTTTAAGATCGGAGTCGCTCATCAAGCTATACCTACTTTACAAATACCACCTCTAAAACTATTCTAAGTTAATCAGCAAGTGAATTACACACGTACATATAATCTGTACCGTTATTCAGTATTCTCTAATGGATTGTATATTTTGTGCATGTGTCTCACCTAGTGATCAAATCACCCTCAATTCCGAGACTTTGCGTCCATCTCACCCATGGATCCGATTCCATATACAAGCATCCGTCCCTACGCGTGAGGCGAAGTACACTTTCGAAGTGCACTCGTGCAAGTATGTTATGCGGATCCTCTGTTTGCCAAAACCACAGCTTTTCTGCTTTTTTCTTGAGAAAATGACCACTGTAGACAAAACCTTTTATCCAGCGGCTTTTATGAAGGAATACAAACTTAAGTTACCAACTTAGACTAGCACGTGTGGACAGCCACTTTGAGGACGAAACTACCCCTCCTTTGCACTGCGAAGACGAGCGCTGACGCTCCTCCAACTGAGAGTTGTACGAACGGCTTAAAAGAGATCAAAGTTACATGGCCCCACAGCTATGTATTTATTATATCCACAACGTTCATCCATATTTCGAGATCATTTCGGAGCATTATCCAAAAATAAATAAAAAAATCATATCCAAAGATCAACTGGACCACACCACAAAGTGCAGCGGGGAAATTGATTTTCACCGTTAACAATTTTTTAGGGCCCACCATAACATTTATTTTCCATCCAATCTATTCATAAGTTCATTCATAAGAAGGCCTGGATGAAGAGGAAAAACAAATTTCATAATGATCCAAACTTCTGCAACCCCTAAAAGGGTTTCAATGGTAGATGTTCAATTCCTCACTGCCTTTTATAGTGTAGTCCACTTGATAGTTAGATCTGTCTTATTTTTCATCTCAACCCTTAATATGAGCTCGCCAAATAGATGGACGGTTTGGATATAACACAGACATCATGATGACACCCACAAAAGCAACGAAAATTCCACAGCAAAAAAAAAAAAAAAAACCGGACTACTGCGGCTGGGATACTGCTATAGCTACGGTTATAATCTGTAGCCATAGGCCTTTTGTTTGAATCGGCGATGAATCGCGAATTCTGCGATTCCACCGCAGCTCGCTGTAGAATTTGGGGATGGATCGTGGAATCTCCGATTCATCGCCGATTCAAACAAAAGGCCTATGGGTACGGATTATAACTGTAGCTATAGCCGTATCATGTGCACTTTTTTTAATTATTTTTTTAATTTTTTTTACATGGAGAATTTGATTCTACCTACATTTTTCTCTAACACATATTTATCTAAATATGTATATATAAGCATATTAAAAAAATTTCTCTCCTCTTTTCATTTCTTTCTTTATTCATAAAACAAGAATATCTTCTAAACCAAAATTAGTTACTTGACGTACCATATATGATTTTAGGGCTGAAAGTTGGGCCTATGGCTACATATTATAACCGTATCATAATTGTAATGCTATGCACTTTTTTCTCTTTTTATTTTTATTTTTTACATGGAGAACTTTATTCTACCTACAGTTTTCTCTAATACATATTTATATAAATATGTATATATATGCATATAAAATTTTTTGTATGGTATATGTTGTAATACTTTATAATTTATTTAGTGTTTTGTATGGCATACTTTGTAATTTATTTAGTGTTTTGTATGATATATATTATAATATATTTCCTCTCATGCAATAATCTTTTGGTTTGTCTGGCTCAATTTCTAAGTTGTCTCGCTCATTTTCAGTTTGTCGTACTGAAATTCTTATGCTGCCTTACTTAATTTCTACTTTTCCTTGCTCAATTTGTAGGTTACCTCGCTTAATTCCTCGGTTCCCTCGCTCGATTTCCAGGTTGCCTCACTTAATTCCTAAGTTCCCTCGCTGAATTTCTAGGTTTCCTCGCTTAATTCTTCGATTCCCTCGCTCAATTCCTAGGTTCCCTTGTTGTATTCCTAGGTTTCCTCGCTCATTTTCTAGGTTCCCTCACTCAATTCCTCGGTTCCTAGTTGCTGCTAGTACCTCACTGGTTTTAAATGGCTGATTTGAATTTAGAAGAAAACCCAGGGCAATTTGACAATGAGCAAGTTGCAACTTCCACAATCACAACACAGCAAGAATTCTGGTCAGGTCAGGTGAGGTTGGTACAATCACATGTACTTCAGTTAGTTGGAATGATGCTATTTGTTTGGATTGCAACAACATGAATTCCCACATTATAACCATAAAGTTGATTCCAGTAGCATTTTTCTATTGCAATATGAAAAGTGACAGTTGCGATTTGAATACCATTTTTCTAATGCAAGATGAAAACAACATGAATTTGCAAAACAAGATGAAAACAACACAACAAGTTCTAAAGCGTAGATCGCAACTCGTGATCATTATCTGGGCCCTCAGGGGTCGATAAAATGGTAACCTAGGGTTAATAGTTAGCGGTTTCGAAGTAGGAGTTCGACGCAGGGCGTAAGGATCTATACAATAGACGTAGTCTATTAGCAATTGTGAAAAAAAAAAGGGCTTCAATAGTCTAAGTTTTTGGGTCGAGGGTCGGATCTCACCTGTTTGTGGTCCTACGGAACCCGAAAGGAGTCCTGGTCGTGACACGAAGTCTTCCCAAGGAAAAGGAGATTAATGTTCCTTGATTAGATCCCACTTCTCCGAGCTTTCTCTTCTCTTCTCTTATTTCTCTTTTTGAAATGCCCTATGAAAAAATAGAAAATCCATACAAGGTAGAGAGGTGTGAGGAAATGAGGTTATATATAACTCCAGTTTTAATGTAAATGGCCCTAGTGGCACTTGTACTGCCATACTAACCCTATATGGGTCATTTTTTGTCAGTAAGGTTACGAGGGGAGGCTCACAAGGTAATCCGCGCTTAGGGCTAAGGATTCTAGTAATAGATAAACCAAGGTACGTTGTGGGCTAATGATCAGGCTTAAAAAATCGCCGGGAATGACCATGAAATGCATGGAAATGACTATGAACTGCAGCGAATTGACCGTGAAATGCGTGGAAATCAGGACCACACACTCATAGGAAATGAGCGAGGCAAATCGCGAATTAAATGAGGCAACCTAGGAATTGAGCGAGGGAACCTAGGGATTGAGCAAGGCAACCTAGGAATTGAGCAAGGGAACTTAGAAATTAAGCGAGGCAACCTACGAATTGAGCGAGGGAACCTAGGGATTGAGCGAGGGAACTTAGAATTTGAGTGAGGGAACCTAGGGATTGAGGGAGACAACCTACGAATTGAGCGAGGGAAGCTAGGAATTGAGTAAGGCAACCTAAAAATTGAGCGAGAGAACGTACGAATTGAGTGAGAGAACCTGGGAATTGAGTGAGGGAAGCTAGAAATTGAGCGAGGCAACCTAGGAATTGAGCGAGCGAAGCTAGAAATTCAGTGAGGCAATATATAAATTGAGCGAAGGAACCTACGAATTGGGCAAGGCACCTAGCAATTGAGCGAGACAACGTAGAAATTCAGTGAGGCAACCAACGAATTGAGCGAGGCAACCAACGAATTGAGCGAAGAAAGCTAGAAATTGAGTAAGGGAACCTAGGGATTGAGCGAGGCAACCTACGAATTGAGCGAGGGAAGCTAGGAATTGAGCGAGGCAACCTAAAAATTGAGCGAGAGAACCTTGGAATTGAGCAAGGGAACCTAGGAATTGAGCAACGCAAGCTAGGAATTAAGCGAGGCAAGGTGAAAATGAGCGAAAAACCTAGAAATTAAGCGAGGCAACCAAGAAATTCAGCAACGGAACCGAGACAATGAGCGAGGGAATCTAAAAATTCAGCGAGGCAACCTAGGAAT
Source organism: Magnolia sinica (assembly GCF_029962835.1). Taxonomy (NCBI): domain Eukaryota; kingdom Viridiplantae; phylum Streptophyta; class Magnoliopsida; order Magnoliales; family Magnoliaceae; genus Magnolia; species Magnolia sinica. The sequence goes on along the minus strand of NC_080575.1, from coordinate 63,875,302 downwards.
TGAGCGAGGAAAGCAAGAAACCTAAGAATTGAGCGAGGAAAGTAAGAAATTGAGCAAGGAAAGTAAGAAATTGAGCGATGGAACCTAGAATTTGAGCAAGGCAACCTATCAATTGAGTGAGGTAACCTACGAATTGAGCGAGGGAACCTAGGAATTGAGCAAGGGAACGTAGGAATTTAGCAAGGTAACCTAGGAATTAAGCGAGGGAAGGTAGAAATTGAATAAGGGAAGCTAGAAATTGGCAACCAAGGAATTGAGCGAGGCAACCTAGGAATTGAGCGAGGCAACGTAGGAATTCAGTGATGTAACCTAGGAATTGAGTGAGGGAAAGTAGAAATTAAATGAGGGAAGCTAGAAATTAAACGAGGCAACCTATGAATTAAGCGAGGCAACCTAAGAATTCAGCGAGGCAACATAGGAATTCAACGATGTAACCCAGGAATTGAGCGAGGGAAGGTTGAAATTGAGCTAGGGAAGCTAGAAATTGAGCGAGGCCAACCTAGGATTTGAGCGAGGAAAGCTAGAAATTGAGCGAGGGAACCTAGAAATTGAGTGAGGCAATGTAAGAATTGAGCGAGGCAACGTAGGAATTCAACAAGGTAACCTAAGAATTGAGCGAGGGAAGGTAGAAATTGAGCGAGGGAAGCTAGAAATTGAGCAAGGCAACCTAGGATTTGAGCGAGGAAAGCTAGAAATTAAACAAAGGAAACTAGAAATTGAGCGAGGCAACCTAGGAATTGAGCGAGGCAATATAGGAATTGAGCGAGGTAACGTAGGAATTGAGTGATGAAACCTAGAAATTAGTGAGAAAAGCTAGAAACGTAGGAATTCAGCGACGTAACCTAGGAATTGAGCAAGGGAAGGTAGAAATTGAGTGAGGGAAGCTAGAAATTAAGCGAGGCAACCTAAGATTTGAGCGAGGAAAGCTAGAAATTGAGCAAAGGAAACTAGAAATTGAGCGAGGTAACTTAGGAATTGAGAAATTGAGCAAGGCAACCTATGAATTGAGCGAGGCAACGTAGGAATTCAGCGAAGTAACCTAGGAATTAAGCGAAAGAACCTAGAAATTGAGCGAGATAACCTAGGAATTTAGTGAGGGAAGGTAGAAATTGAGCGAGGGAAGCTAGAAATTGAGCGACGCAACTTAGGATTTGAGCGAGGAAAGCTAGAAATTGAGCAAAGGAAACTAGAAATTGAGCGAAGCAACCTAGGATTTGAGCGAGGCAATGTAGGAATTCAGCGAAGTAACTTAGGAATTGAGCGAGCGAACCTAGAAATTGAGCGAGGTAACCTAGGAATTGAGCGAGGGAAGCTAGAAATTGAGCGATGGAAGCTAGAAAATGAGCGAGGCAACCTAGGATTTGAGCGAGGGAACCTAGAAATTGAGCGAGGCAACGTAGGAATTCAGCGAGGTAACCTAGGAATTGAGTGAGGGAAGGTAGAAATTGAGCGAGGGAACCTAGAAATTGAGCGAGGGAACCTAGGATTTGAGTGAGGGAAGCTACAAATTGAGCGAGGCAACCTAGGATTTGAACGAGGGAACCTAGGAATCGAGCGAGGGAACCTAGGAATCGAGCGAGGCAACCTAGGAATTGAGCGAGGCAACCTAGGAATTGAGCGAGGGAAGTTAGAAATTGAGCGAGGGAACCTAGGAATTGAGTAACGTAACGTAAAAATTCAACGAGGCAACCGAGAAATTGAGAAAGGGAAACATGAATTTGAGCGAGGCAAGCTTGAAATTGGGTGACGCTAACATGAATTGGAATGAACTTTAAGTGTAATTGACCTAGCCTAACAATTTACTCTTTGGTGAATTTGACCAAGCAGTTAATGAAATTGACCGAGATTTACATGAAATTCTCTTTGGTGAATTTGACCGAGCCGGTTGATAAAATTTTCCATTTTATTACATGAATCCGTGGAAGTTCCCCATCATATTTTTATGATATCTCTGTCAAATTTACGAATTGCTTAGGAAATTTCACCAATCATGAACCGAGAAGTAGGTCAAATGGACCAATACCTCTCGCAATTTGGATTTATAGTTTGCTCAGTACGCACTTATAGTGTTGAGTTAATTGAGTTGGGCACACCCAAATCCATAGCTCACTTGGCAGACTGAGTGGAGATACCTCGTATCAACACATGAGGTCTTGGTATCGATCCCTAGCGTGGGTGGCTAACATGGAGTGTGTGTATTGACATGGGTGTGTACTAATAAGCTAACCCCCAAAAAATAATAATAATAAAAATAAATAAATAAAACTAAGTTGGGCCCACCTTGAATGTACGTGGACTATCCACGACGTTCATCTGTTTTTTCATCTAAAGTAAGGGTTTCAGCCCAAAATGGTGGCATATTGAAATATCAAGTGGATGACACCATAGGAAACAGTGGTTCCACCGTAGAAACCTTGTTATCCCCCACAATGATGTTTTACTTATAATCCATCACGTTCATAGGATGAGTTTTGCATGGATGAACCGAAAACCAAGATGCCAGTTTCATTCAGCAGTTCAATGGACCACAAAAAATTTACACTGTTTAAGTAAATGTACTATATTATACCTGTGGTACGTACTTTCTTCTGTGGAGGGACTATTTTCAGCAAAACGCCCTAATGCTGATGAATAGAGAGGGTGGGATCCAGCTAGAGCGTGGTGCGATCCAAGCAACAGATGTAGTGATGGAGTTTTCGTCTTCTTTTTTTTTTCGAAAATGGAGCGAGGCAAGGGAGGCAGAGGAAACGACGCAGCAGTGAAAAGTGAAAAGGAAGGGTAGTTTCGCCCTTAAATTTGCTGTCCGCGCGTGCTAGTCTAAGTTGGTAACATAAGTTTGTATTCCTTCATAAAAACCGCTAGATAAAAGGTTTTGTCTACAGTGGTCATTATCCCTTTTTTCCTCCGTTGCTGTATGGTCTGGTCTTTGGTCTGTCTCAGTCAGCGAGGCAAAACCAGGACGCGGATTAGACACTGACAGTTTGAGCCGCGAGTCCGCTACTGAAGTGACGTCACCAAGTTTTGTGGGCCCTACTATGATGTATGTGTTGTATCCACACCGTCCATCCATTTTGAGATATCATTTTAGGCATGATCTAAAGAATGAAGTAGATAAAAAGCTGTAGTGGACCCCACCACAGAAAACAGTGGGGAGAGTGATACCCACCGTTGAAACTATCCTAAGGCGCACCATATTGTTTATTTGAAATCCAACCTGTTCAAAAGTTTAAAAAGACATGAAATAAAGGAAAACACAAATATCAGCTTGATCTAAAACTTTTGTGGTCTTTAGAAGTTTTTAATGTGGGTGTCACTTTCCCACTGTTTTCTGTGCTGGGGTCCACTGGACCTTTGGATTTAACTCATTCTTGGGATATTGTCCTAAAATAATCTCTACAAACGGATGAAAGGTGTGGATATAAAACATACATCATAGTGGGGCCCACGTAACTTGGTGACGTCACTTCAGTAGCGAGTCTGGCTACTAAACCTGTCAGTAGCTAATCCGCGCCAGCAAAACCAATGCATTCCACCGTCACACGGTCCAATTACACTGCAACAGCCAGCTTGACGCAAACAGAGTGCATTGCATCAGTTTTGGACGTTTCTACCAAACTTTTGAAAACTGAAGCGTTTGGTTTTTGGAGTCATTCGTTATGTCCACCACACACTTTCATCTTTTTGAAAACTGAGGCATCAGTTCTACCATACATTAGGGAAATGAGGGAGGGATCACGGAATTCAAGTAGGGACAAGGAGTTTCTGACAAAAGCAAGAACCACAATGTAAAAGTATGCTTTAAACCACTGAGTTCACACATCTTGGCCCACCTGAGTTTTCGAATAAACTGATTTTTGTATATTCCCTTCATCCTTGTGAATCAAACCTGATGAAAGGGTTTGATGAATGACAAAGACGGTTGTGGTCCCAAAAACAAACCTATAGTTAGCTTCCATCATTTAACCGTTCCCTGTGGTTGGACCTACATAAGTTGTGGTTCTGGACGATTTTTTGCCTTAGATATTAGCATGGAAGATTACACCTGATGAACGTATTGGATTTCACATATGCAACATGGTGGTCCAATGAGCATGGGTTTTGTAAACTGATTAAAACAGGGTTTTGCGGAGGATTCCAGTCCCCACGTGTCCTATTCAAGTATGACTGCGGTACTCGAGCATGCATGTGCATCCGTGCATGCACATGGGTCATCTGATCATCTCCGGCAGACCAGATCACCAATTAGTGGCTAGATGGGTTGTGTTTTGTTCTGCTGTACCAGTCACTGGACATAGGGGCCATGGTTCGACCATCCAGATCATTCGTTTGATGGTACCTGCCACGGATTGTGGACGCTGAAAAAATCTGCCGTTTTGGGAGATCCTAGTATTCCAATCCTTGTTCCTGGTCTCTTGACCGTTGCTACATTTTTATATTTGCTTTTTTTTTTTTCTTGGCTATTTATTGAAGGGTTAGGATCTTCCACGGAGACTTTGGGTCATCTCCCATCTATTGATGGGCACATCAGATCTACGTTCTGGATCACTTAACGCTGGGCCCCACTTGTAAGGAGTGGATGAATCAAGACGGTAGAGGCACGTCATGTAACGATGATTGCGTCCCACCCCGCCCGTCTCAAGCTGGGAACGGGCAGAAATTTTTAGTGGGCACTGTGATGTATGGATTATATCCACACCGTCCATCCATTTTTCAGTGGCATTTCAAGATATATGAAGAAAACCGAGGAAGATCCAAGAAACAGGTGGACCACACGATGGGATTAAACTCTTACCGTTGAAAACTTCTAGGAAGCCACAGAAGTTTCGGATTTACGTAATATCTGCGTTTTCTCTCCATCCACATCTCTATGTACCTTTATGAATAAGTTGGGTGGAAGATATACATCACGGTAGGCCATAAGAAAGTTTCAACCGTGAGAATCATTATCACTGCTTATTCATGTGGTGTGGTCTACTTGAGCCCTTGATCTACCTCACTTTTGGTTTGCTACCATAAAATGCCACGAAAATAATAAAATTGCCATTAAATTTTTTCAAAGAAAATAAAATTAAAGACTTTTCTACATGCCCCAATATGGTGTGGCCCACCTTATCAACAGCTCCAATGCATTAGTAATATGGGCCATCCGCCCCTGATGCTTGCCTTGAAAGTAAAATGCTTGTAATGCTATTGCGTGAAGCAATAATTGCGTAAATCTATCAAAGTTGTTTTCGTAAAACGATGGGACAATGGCAGGACCAGGAACAATCAACGGGCTGTTTTCACGGTTGCCAGCTATACGTTTGAGATTGACAATGATGGCTCACCCTATGCCCAGTTAAATCATTGTAATTACAAGATTGTGCAGTGTTTGAGAAAATTACCCTTTTCGTTCTCACACTAATGGCCCGATTTCGATGACCACTTCCCCAAATGACGAAACCAGGGTTCATGTTTCGAGGTCCTTTTGATGAATCTCATTTTGGATGGGGAATGATCTAAAAATTTCCCAAGTGAGAAAAATTGAACCTTTGGATTAGTGACCTAAAAGTATATGGCTAACAAAAGAGCCATTAAGAAAAGATTAAATATGGGATGGAGAGTGTTAATGCCTGTTCAATCAAACAAGTCCACCCGAGTAAACAAGGGCCTATATTCATATATTGAGTTTTGGTGCGTGGTTATGGTGCGCGAGGTAGGTTTGATTCAACTTTTGAATGAATTGTTGCTCTCCCCATTCAAACGTTCAACACGGGTCGTGGTCATTATTCAAGTAATATATGAAAGGATAAGGGTTAGCTATTTCAAATGAACTCTTTTTGTATCGTGACCATAGAAGTGAGTCTATGTACTTAAGAAAATTTTCTTTCACCTATATATACTTTCAACTAGAAAATGTACAGGCAAATAATAATTTTTTTAAAAAATACTAAACAATGGCAATTTTATTAATATTTGAATGTATAAGCTATTACAATCGGTAAAATATTAATCAACTAAAGAAATAAATGAAAAAGAAAGATAAATACCTGATTCTTCTATCAGAATATATGATAGAGGTAGATTCTCAGCAGGATGTGACCGGATGAGTATGATTAGATAAATCAAAACTTAGTGGATATTTAATCTACTCCCAATGTACTGTAGTGAAAAAGATAAATGTAAAGTCAATAAATGTGTTTGGCGTAGGGCCTTAAGTTCTTCTTCTTGTACTCTTTTTATAAATTGTTGAGGTAACATCAATCCTCATTGGATTTTCTTGCTGATCTTGGATCTTCCACACGCTTTCTAAATAGGAAAATCTCCTGGACATATCTAGAAGTATTGTGTTCTTGAATCTTCTCCTTGTAGTTAGTCTCGCTACGGAGATCTTCTTGGCCCGCTAAAGATCAGGCCTGGGAACTACAAGATCCATCTAATGAAGACATTCAGGCTGATATCAAGTAATCTCAAGGGCTGATCTCGGACCTAAAATCGATCATGGCTGATCATATGATGGCTCACCTCCTGCTCTTTGGTTTCAAGGTGTTGGATGGTCCTGATGGTTTCAGATGTTAGAGGGATTTTCATACATAATACTGATTTATTATTGGACTAGATCAAATCTGCTTCTCCTATTCTCTTAATTTTGATTAGACCACGGCCATAGGTGGAGGTCATCAAGCTATCTCTTTCTTTTGATTTCAATTGATGTACAACTTGGGACATGATCTGGCTGATGTGTCTGTCTCTCCTGACTTGGGTCCAAATCAAAGCCGATTTCTCTTGGATATCAGTTCGATCTCCCAATATTCAAAACCTTTTTTTATGCTACATAGTCTCCAAACTTCTTTGTGAAGATCTTTCATTTTGGAAGGACTATGAGAGATGGATTATCTGTGGGTATTATAGCTAGATACATAAGATCTGTTCTCTCGGTGGGTCTCTTATAGACATACTAGAACACTATCTCATTAATAGGTACGATAAACTTGGCCAGATGGCATTTGTCAATTCGTTCAGCTAATGACAAATGTACAAGTCTGACCCTCCGCATTAATACCAACAGAATGTATAATGCCTAGGGAAGATCGAACCAAGATAAGATTTTTGCCGTAATAGCCCCACAATATCAACACATACCAGACTTTCATTAATCCATATTAGGGCACCGTAAATGAGTGTAAATAGTGAGCATATTTTAATCTGAAATAGATAAGATTTTTGCCCGTAATAGCCCCACAATATCAACACATACCAGACTTTCATTAATCCACATTAGGGCACTGTAAATGAGTGTAAATAGTGAGCATATTTTAATCTGAAATATTTTAGAGGCGTCCGCCACCCATGTGTGTCCTACCAGCTCAATGGCTCCAACTACCGAAGTTCAACTCAAATTAACCCATCGAGATAGCGGCCCTAGTTTGGATGGATAATTATACTAAAAAAATATCTCAACCGGTTGATTATTTAATATATGTCAGAGTGAAAGTGAAAGACAATTAACCATTGGAATTTAAGAAACATATTTTCAAAGATCAGAGATTTTAGTTTTATTTATTTATTTAACATATCAAGAGAATGGGCTATGATTTCGATCGCATATTATTTTAGATACGTAATGCCACGCGTGGCAATAGGGCCGACGTGAGCTAAGTACAACTAAGGCCCAAGTAGTTTAAAGGTGGGCGAAAAGGCTTTTGCAAGGGTGTCCATAGGTTGAGCACCGTAGTGAGTCTGTGCCATCCCAATCGTTAGGCTGGTCCGATCATCAGATGGACCATAAGGATAATAAAAGGTCCACATAAAACGCCTTTGTAGCCCACCTCAAGAAAGAACCAACTCAGCTTTTGGTCTTTGCGGCCATCCCTAGAGCTTGTGTGATGAACTGTACAATAGCCGGCGTGGGGTGCTTTACGCATCAACAACCAAGCCCAAGGTTGTGCAAGCCCCTCTCAGTTGCAAGATTCATCAGGCCCAAGGCCCTGGGCAGAATTTTTATGGGTCAATAAATGGGCCCCTTTCATGGTTGCCATATACTGAAGGTGGACTATCTATCTTGCAGTTCAATTAAAATGAACGGAGGTTGTAAGCCTGGACTTTATGTGGGCCATTTGATATGGCCCATATCCCCACTTTGCTTTGGGTACAATCAATTAGATTGATTAGGAGTGCCACTTTTCCAGAATTGTGTTTTGGCCCACTTCTCCACTAAGGCACAATAATTTACAAAGTGAAGATTTTTTGAACTGCATACCTAGTGGGCCCCACTGAATTTGCAAAATTCTGGCCGACAATAAAACTGTGATCATGTTAAAGGAGGCTTGTAGAAAGAAAGCTTAAAGTAAGAAAGCACCCAGTCCATTAGTGTAGTCCATTCAGAAACTAAGTCATATGCATACAATTGAGTGACTCGACAGGAAATTTCATTGAGTAAACTTGCTATCGGTTTCAGTTGAGTCACAGAGATTTAGACCAATGTTAACATACATTTTTCAGAAAATTGTCTTGCATTTTGTAGGCCACACTAAAATCCAGCCCACGGTAGAACTTGAGCCATTAAAGCAGTTAAAGCAAATGAGGCCCACTGTTTTTGCCGATACCATCGGTGAACTTCTACTATGTTAGCTATTGTGAAAACAGACCTTCACACATGGGGTGCAAGCAACATAAAACACTAAAATAGAGATTCAAACCATAAACTGAAAAACCTTGAGCAAAAGTTAATTTGACAAAAGGTACAAAGATTTACATTTCAGTAATATGCCTACATCAACAGAACCGCTAAGAACAATGAAAAATAAGAAAAAAAAAAAACAAACTTCTCTTGGTTAGTGCACTTATTTTTTGCACCCGGTTTGTCAATCACACGAGTCGTTATATCATTTAGTTGGTTGAACCTTTGAAAAGTGAAGACCGAAGATACAAGCGAAACTGAAGCATATATCTAGGAAGCAAGATACTACCAAAAAATCGAGCAAAGGCTACGGAAGTTGAAAGTACTTAGCTACGGATTAAATCCGTAGCTAAATTTGCTACGGATCCTAGCTGATCTGTAGCTAAAACGTAACTCCTCTCCTAAACTGTATTAAACATAGATGGTGCTTATGGGGCTCCATGGGGTCATCTAAGCCGCCCATTAATTCTGATATATAATTTTAGTAGATGAGATCAAAAATTGTATAAATTAAATGTTTAAGTGGACCACACCATAAGAAATAATAAAAATTAAATATCTACTATTAATATGTTGTGTGGTTTCCTTACAGATTCGTTCTGACTCATTTTTTGTATCAACATTTAAAATAATAATGTAAAATTAATAGACGGAGTGGATATATAAAATACATATCCAGTGGGCCCCACGGTCCTAAAAATCAATCCCAAAGGGCCGTCCATCACGCGTCCATTAAGAAACTCCCTCAGTGGAGTTGCGTACTGAGCTGTACGCTCTTATCGTACTGAGTATACTCAATTGGGCCCACCGTGAATGCAATTGTCGTATCCGCTCCGTCCATCCATTTTTTTAGATCATTTTGGTGGTTGATACCAAAATTGAGGTATATCTAAAACTCAAGTGGATACATACCATAGGAAACCGTGTGAATAATGATTTCCACCATTGAAACATTTCTATGGCCTGCAGTGATGTTCATTTGTCATCCAACCTGTTCATAATATCACAAAGACATGGAAGAAGTGAAAGCACAAATATCATATTGATCTAAAACTTCTATGGCCCCCACGAAATTTGCAATGGTATATGTTGAATTCACACTGTTTCCGGTGGTGTGGTCCATCTGAGCTTTGGTTATGCTTCATTTTTAGGCTAAAGACCTAAAATTATGTTTTAAAATGTATGGATGGAGTGGATAAAATTTACGAATGACTGTGGGACCCATAGAGTTTAGTCAGTACGCTTAAGCGTACTGCGTTACTCAGTACACAATCTGCTTCCAAAAGGCCCTAAAAACTTTCCGTCCACCATTTTCTCCCGCGCGCAGGTAGACGGAAACCCATCTCTCAATCTCTCTCTACATCTCTCTCTCGCACTCAGCCTCTCTCTTTCCCTTGCCCTCTCTCGATCTCCCTCTCTCCCTCACCCTCTCTCCCTGTCTATTGGTCGCATTCCCATATCTCTGTTGTCAAAACCCCCTTTCACCGCAAGAAGGAGAAGAAGAAGGAGAAGGAGAAGAAAAAGAAGGACGGTAAGTTTCTCTCTCTCTCTCTCTCTCTCTCTCTGTTTCTGAAATCTGTGGTGATTTTTTTTTACACACGCACACACACCCCTACACACTCACGCCACACGCACACACACCCTACACATGCACGCCGTGGGATTTCACCACTATGGTGATTGAATGCCCACCATTAAAGCTAAATACAGACCACTGCTGCAATGGGAGGGCTTGTATTGAGGGGATTTTTGGGTATGACTCGTCTGATGGGTTGATGGTTACTGTTGAGGGCCAATGCGAACCATATTGGCCTGTCTAGTATGGTTCATATTGGCCAATGCGAAACCGTATAAACCTAATACAATGCCAGAAATGCATTGCAAATAGGACGCCCTGAAAACTGATTTTTAAACACTGGTGTAAATCTCGAGTGACCCATATGACATGAAACAATATTAATTGAATGCCTACCATTATAATTAAACTTGGTTGCCTTGAAAGTTTTGGATCAAATTGATATTTGTTTTTTCCCTTCATCAAGTCCTTATGACCTAATCAACAAGTCGGATGTCAACCAAACATTACAGTGGGCTGGAGGTTTTTAATGGTGGACATTCAATTACTACTGTTTCCCTATGGTGTGGTCCAAAACACCTACAAGATGGTCTACCTCACAGGGCACTAACCATTAGCCACCACATAGCTATACCAGTACCATCTAAAGCCTTGCCAGATATAAAATACATTATATTAAAAAAATGATGAAGAGAGGGTTTTAGGGCATCCCTTTAGTGTAGCTAGAGAACTTATTGGCTGCTGCTGCATCATCCTAACTCACTTTTTTATAACTAGGGCTGAAAGTCCTGACATTAGGTTGGGCTCGGGCAAAATGTATTGGGTTTGGTCTCAAGCTTGGGTATATAAACACCAACCTGATAAAACTTGGGTCTGGCTCAGGTTGAGGTATCAGGTTGCCCGAACCCGATCGATATATAAATTATAATTGAGTGCAGATTGTCTTTCTTGAAGGCACATGAAATTCTTATGTCTCAATATTGATATTCTTAATAGGAAGAATTTTTATTTTTATTTTTTTGATAATTCTCCACTCTAAATATTTTCTATCCGGATTTCTTCCTTGTATCCCCAGCTATATAAAATGATCTGGCTTCAGGCGTACTATAATTATATTGAATCTCTTCGTCCCCCAATTACTTGTAATGGCGATCTATAAATATATGAGCCCTTCCTGACCTCATGGGGTCTCATTGGTCCATGCCATTTCAGATGACTTGAGCTAATAAAGTATGTTAGATTTCTCTCTCCCAAATAAATTGCATGCTACACAACATAACTTCTAAAGGAGTAGTTGTCCTGTATTTTACCTTGTTTGTTTAGAAAAAATGAAGCTTTTTTACTGTAAATAAATGAATATATAATTAATAAAATCATTAGTATAAAAAATAAGATGGGTATTGAAATATAACGGATTAATTTAATAACAAAAATATTAGCATGTATCCACCTGACCAATCTGACCCGACTTTCAGCCCTACTATAACTTTTTTACATTTTACAGAAGTAAAAGGCATCCAAACGGCCCTTATAGAGTTATAAAACTTTTAAATGAAAATCCTCAAAAGAAATCTCTCTCAGTGTCTATAAGTACGGATGATTTATTTTTTGTTCGCGCTGGATGGTAAGACTATTGGCCTGTTATAATGAGTCTTGATAGAAAAAAGAAAAAGAAAAGAAGGGTGTGATGATGCAATAGAAACGAAGAAGAGAGAAAATTGGAACATGCCTAGGTACCCTGCCTGGGTACCTTGGGTTTCTTTTACTAGCTTGGGGGTAAACATTTTTGGCTTTTATTCGAAAAATCAGGCTGTTTCAACTCCTAGTCTGGCCACTTATAAAATTATACCTAAAAATTCTAAATATACACTGTATGGTCCACTTCAGTCTCGGAATAATACAATTTTTAGGTAGTTTTTTTCATCATGATGAGCCAATACTATATGAATGGATTGGATGCACAGGAAACAGTGGTAATTCACCATTAAAACTTAATGTGGGTTGAAGAAATTTTGGATAGAGCTAATATTTGTGTGGTTTCTTCATCCTAGGCCTTTGTAAGCATTCCATTGCCCTTGTGTGGTGAAGTCTTTAACTGGTACGATCCATCATTTAGCTTGATATATTAGAATTGCATGCGAGACTTTTCATCTATGCAAGTGGTTTAAGATTTTACTTATAAATAACATTATTAATTTATTGTAAAAATACAATGATTGCAAACTCCTTAATACATTGTATTTGGTAGATAATATCTGTATGGGTCCAATCATCTGATAGCACTTTCTTAATTTCCAACTTTTGAGGAGGATGGTGCATTAGGTTAATTTCCAACTTTAATTTTTGGTAAGGTGCAGGTTGAAAATGGACTCGTTGGTTAATCGAGATTTGGCTGTAATGAATAAGGAATGGATGACACTAAGTTTCTCAGACCCACGTTTTCTTCCTAGAATCAGAAGTTTTTCAAAGTTTGCACAAGAAAACCTTCCTAGTAGAGAATTCGTTCCTTGTCCATACACCACTTGCAGATGTGCACGTTTTCGATTTCTTATGATGATATGGAAATACATCTAATGAAAAATGGATTCGACCCAAGCTATAGGGTTTGGAACATGCATGGGGGAGCATGTATCACCTAAGTGTACTGTACATGAATCAAGATCCCAACAATACCATAGTGTCTCGAACTTAAATGAGGTTCACAACGTGATCGTTCAAGAACTTGGTGGCAATAACCTAGATGAAGTTGTACAGGATGAGCCCAACGTGACCCCTATAGTTGAAGGCGTCTTTGGAGAAAATGAAACTAATGAGTTTGAAGCAAATCTACGAGACGCAATGGCTAAGCTATACCCTGGGGCCCAAGATTTCACCGTGCTGACTTTCATTGTACAGCTTTTCAAATTAAAGGTGAATCATGGATGGAGTGAAAAAAGCTTTACAGAGCTCCTTCAACTACTAAAGAAGGTGTTACCTTTCGATAACAAGGCCCCAACTAATACCTACCAAGCGAAGAAGATCATTACAAAGTTGGGTCTTGATTATGTGAAAATCCATGCTTGTCCAAATGACTGCATCTTATACTGGAGAGAGAACGAGATGAAAACCATTTGTCCAAATTGTAAAACTTCTAGGTACAAGACTGAAATGGATTCTGAGAAAAAATAATCTACAATACCTAGGAAGGTGTTAAGGTATTTTCCATTAACACCAAGGCTACAAAGAATGTTCAGTGTGTCATGGTTGGCGAAAGAAATGTCTTGGCACTCAACCAGGAAATTTCAACATGAAAGGATGGAGCATCCGGCTGATTTTATTGCATGGAAGAATCTTGATGACAAGTATACAGATTTTTCAGCTAAGCCTCGCAATGTTTGATTGGGTTTGGCTACAGATGGGTTTAACCCATTCGGCACTTTCAGTATGTCGCATAGTTCATGACCCGTTATGTGTGTGACGTACAACCTTCCACCAAAGCTTTACTGAAACCTCAGTTTCCTATGTTGACTTTGCTCATTGAGGGACCGCGACAACCTAGAAAGGATATTGATGTTTATTTACAGCCATTGATTGATGAACTGCAAAAGTTATGGCGAGAAGGGGTCACGACGTTCGATGCATACCATGAAAATAAATTCAACATGCGTGTCATTCTGCTTTGGACAATCCATGACTTTCCAGCATATGGTAACGTTTCTGGTTGTAGGACAAAGGGTAAGTATGGTTGTCCTGTATGTGGTCCTAACACAGATTCTTTACGACTCCAATATGGAAAGAAACATGTTTATATGGGCCACAGATGATGGTTGCCAATGTCAGAATAGGTTAGGAAGGACACAAGTGTTGGCACGTTCAACAAGAAGGTGGAGATATGGCGTCAACCGATCCGTCTAGATGGGATTGAGGTCAAAAGACAAACCGCGAACTTGAATATGCAGTGGGGGAAGACTGGGAAGAGTAATATAAGGGGTATTGATGGAGGCCGACAAGAGCTAGCGGATGATGTTGAATCACTGTGGTTCTTCAAACGGTCTATATTATTTGATTTGGAGTATTGGAAAGATATTCACGTGCATCAAAACCTTGATGTCATGCATATTGAGAAAAATATATGTGAAACCTTGTTGCCTTGATGTTGAACATGCCTGGCAAAACCAAGGATGATGCTAATGCACGCAGGGACCTGAAACAATTGGGAATTAAGAAGCGTCTATGGCTGAAAAAGAACAATGGCAAGGTGATTCAGAAACAAAGTTCTTTCTGTCTAAGAAAAGAAGAGAAAAAACCTTTCATCCAGACTTTGCATGAGTTGCGTGTTTCGATCGGTTTTAGTGCGAATTGGAAGACCATTGTAAAGGAAGATTGCGTGGATTTAAAGGGAATGAAGTCTCATTCTTATCATGTGTTGATGTAACATCTGCTCCCAATTCTCATCCAGCATGCATTCAGGGATAGAAAGGTCATTCGTCTTATAATTACAAGCTTTTGCACCTTCTTTAATGCCTTGTGCTCGACAACTGTAGACCTTCAAACACTCCTTACTCTCGAGAGGGGCATGGCTAGGACGTTATGTCTGCTTGAGACTATATGCTCGCCATCGATATTCGTCATTATGATGCATTTGTGATCCATTTGGCTTACGAGGCTCGCATATGTGGTTCTGTATATTATCGATGGATGTATCCATTCGAAAGGTACATTATGAGCTTAATAAGAATAAATCGGCTTAACATCCACATTTGCATGTATATATAATGTATCATTAACTTTGTCAGGTTCATGAAGACATTCAAGGCCTATGTCCGTAACAAGACACGACCTGAGGGTTGTATTGCAGAGCAGTACATCCAAGAGGAGACAGTTATATTCTGCAACTAATATAAAGGAAAACAGAAAACAAGCCTACTGGAAAAACTGGAAAAATGGTTTAACAGAGTCATTCCAGGACTACGTAAGTTGGAAGATATCGTTGATGATGACCCTAATGATGATGATGTTGGTCCAGTAGGTTCGGGTCAAAGTGTTATCCTAGTGGGTATCGAATACGAACAAGATCGTAGATGGGTACTGAAGAGTCATCCCAGCTATGACGAGTGGGAATGGTATGTATAATAAGCTCATATATATATATATATGTATATATATATATATATCTTCCTTACTTTATGCGATTTCAATATAACAATGTTATCGAATATCGCGCAGGAAGTACAAAGATTTCTTGCAGCGATGCTATAAGAGGATCAACAGGGTGCCTAGTGAGGACGAATTCATATCTTTATTGAAGAGGCAACCAGAGTTCATTGAATCTGATGATAATGAATTTAAAGATGTTATGAGATGACCTCTAGCTTTTTCTATGCAATACAATAAATATTGTATTAATGGTTTCCTCTTTGTCACTAAGGACTATGAGGAGAATAAAACGAACCAAAACAGTAGGGTTAGGACAGAGGGTATGACAACCTTTCGATCAAGTGCTAAGGATATCAATACAGTGGATGAAAATCAACCTTACTACGGAGTCCTTCATAGAATTATCCAATTGGAGTACCAAACAGGGTACAAGCCCATCCTATTTAAGTGTGATTGGGTGAAAGTGACACATCATGGTGTTTCTTTTGATGCAGAAGCAAATTTGAGATTAGTAAACTTGGCTAGTCTTTACAGTTCAGACAAAGTCGGTGACGAGCCCTTCATTCTTGCAGAGCATGCCACGCAAGTTTTCTACTCCAGAGATCCAAAAAATCCTGACTGGCATGTGGTCTTGGAGGTTTCCAAAAAATTTTTTGTCAAAGAAGAGACGTGCATTCTATCAGAACGATTAAAGGTTGTAAGTAATGCCGATGCAGGACCTGATCTCACCTCATTAGCAATGGTTGATGAGTTGATATTCAATGAATCTGAAGATGTCAGTGTTGTGGTCGAGGAAATAAAGAAAAGAAAACGATCGAAGAGAATCTACTGATTTGTTTGTATTTTCTAAGCATGTAACAGAATGATATTTATTGGAGGAAATCTAAACAAGGTTTGGATAATATAGTGAATTTTTTGTACTTTATCTGTGATCTAAATTATTTCTTAACCATTAGCTTTTTCTTTTCTTTTCTTATATTTTCATATTAGGGAAGAAATAGGCACATGGATTCACAACTAGAGGTATTGGGTGCGCAGGTGCTTGGGAGTACAGATTCAAGCAACACCAAAGGTAATAAGATACTTCTCCTTAATTATATATGTAAATTTCCTTTTCCTTATATATTGGCAGTAATCAATGATGTGTATATATAACTATTATTCTTTTTAT
Source organism: Magnolia sinica (assembly GCF_029962835.1). Lineage (NCBI taxonomy): Eukaryota > Viridiplantae > Streptophyta > Magnoliopsida > Magnoliales > Magnoliaceae > Magnolia > Magnolia sinica. The sequence goes on along the minus strand of NC_080575.1, from coordinate 63,858,760 downwards.
GTAATTGTATCAGCTTCTTCTTCATCTAAAAAAAGAGGCATTACTAGGGGGGTCTCTTTACTTGTGCCACCTGATAGGAAAAAAGTCCTAAAGACGAATGAATTCGGGCAACCGAATGAGGACTGTTCCGATCACAGAGACTTTACATCACATGTCGGTGTCCTCATCCGTTCTCATATCCTGATCATATACCTGGACTTTCGCCAAGTGCCTCATGAACAAATTCATATGGTCACAGAAAGATTGTCACAGTTTTATGAGTTTGAGGGTCAAAGTTGGGCTGCAAGGCTTGATTACGTTACAAAACGCATCAATGAAGCGTGGAGGAATTACAAGAGAAGATTGATTGCAAAATATATTACAAACAAGGATCCTATTGCTGTAAGAGATGGTCCTTCCCCCCCAGGTATCCCTATGGAGGATTGGAGGGCCTTCATGGATCAACGTACCACCGAGGAATTCAAGAGGGTAAGTGCAAGGAATAAAGTCAATCAGGCCAAGCTAAAAGAACCTGTGTGTCTTGGGAGGCACAGCATGGCTGTTACTCGCCATAAGATGGTATGTATTTAAAAATAGATATTATAGTTTAAAATTAAATTTAAAATTGAATTATCATTCATCTAAATCTATTAAAGATGTGTATTTGAATGATATGTAATGTGCCAAAGGCGATGGAGAAGAATCTTACTTTTGATGTCAAGATAGGTAGATGTGAAGTCTTCTTAAGAGCCCATACAAGAAAGGACAAAGTTGTCCAATATCCTAACCTTGCTGTAAGTGCATCCCTCGCACCACTAACTAGTACCCTTATGAAAAGCCTATGTATAACTTTGAATTATATTGCATTCATTTGTATTTTTTCACAGAAAAAACTAGATGAGCTCTATAGTAGCAATCCTGCTTCTAGGATGACTGGCATGGATGATGCCCTTACAGAGGTACTAATAAAATTTAAAAATTACTTAAGTTTTATGGTAATTATGAATATCTTAATAACTTGATTTACAATGTTTTACAGTTGGTTGGTTCTGACAATAGAGAGCGAAGGTAGACTGAAGAAGTCAGCCCTTGCTCGTTCAAAGGTAGAGAATGTGACAAAAGAAAAAGAGAGCATAATTCAAGAGTTATCTCAGGTGAAGAAAAAATTGGATGGTATGACTCAAGATATAGTTGAGATGAAGAAAATATTGGTGGATATGCAGAAAAATAGACAGTATACTCAAAATCTCTCATCACCAACAGTCGCTAAATCTACTCAGGCATCGTCGGTATGCAAGTATAAATTTTTTACTACAATGAGCATACAATTATATTATAAGCGTTAACAATACCAATGCCATTTTATGTGTAAATGTAGCCAGATATTATATATATCGGTAAAAGATGCGACTTGTATGGTTTTGGGAAACGTGGTGTAGTTGCTCGTGGTGAAGTACACAAAGTTAATCCAGATGCAACTATCCATTGCGAGCCATTGGAGGATGAAGCTTTTGTTGTTGTCCTGACTGAGGTTATACAACCTCACACTCCTTTGTAGAAAGAAGATGGGTTTGCATCTACACTTGGAGAGGCCGGTCCAGGATCATTTGTGCAATGGGGGAAAGGGGCTTTGAGAATTCAATAATTTGAACAAATTTGGTACTGTATAATTGAACATGTGTTGTGTGCATTTTGAACAAATTTTGAAGTTGTTGTGTGCATTTTGAATTAATTTTGAATTAATTTGGCACTTGTTTTTTTTATTTTTTTAATATTGAATGAATTTTATACTCTATATTTGAACGTATTTATAGTCTTAGGCTCTATTTGGTCATCACATTAGTATTTATGAATTTTTTTTTTTTGAAAACCAAATGAAGCCTAAGCCCTTTTTTAACTCCGCCAATGCAACTCCTTGCATTGCCGGTCCCAAGCCCGGGTAAAGGAGGAGGGAGAAGGGCTTTAGAATGAATCGTTAACTATGGAGGAGATCCTGAAAATGCAGTATCTCTGGTTTTATGGTTTTACTTGTACATTCCTATATTGATTACTCAAGCATGACAGTTATGCGCATTCTTTCAGGTGGATGTTGCATGTGGGAGGGTTGGAGCTGCATATTTCAGATTCAAGCGTCTGGTACGTCTCCTGTCAAGAATGCACATGTGTAGTTCATTAAACAATACATTATGTGATATCGTGTACATGATATCTATGTTGTAATTTCCCTCATGTATTTTGCTTAAAATCCATGTTTATGCATGATTCTCATACATTGACATGGATTTGGGCGAAAAAAGATCGAAATGGAGAATTTGAGAAAATAGAGGAGATTTTCTTTTATAAAGTAAGTATTTGGGACCAAGTGGTTACGTATTTGCTCCATTAAATTTGCTCGAAATTAATGGAGCATGCCCGGATGTGCGTCGGAGCTATCCGGATGAGCGGGGGTCCCTGGAAGGTGGGAACCGCTGTTATGACCATGATGAAGCTGTCCATTTCCTATGGACAGCATTAGAGGGGCCTGGCCATTTACAGATTATAAATGTTTAGGTTATGGTTTTCAAGGCTTTCAATGTCAGTAATTATTTATGCTTGACTTGATTGTAGCCAAATAATATTAGTTACGGCATTTTTTTTATAAACTATACATGTGTGAAATATGTGAATGTAAAATGCATTCTATGTGTTTGTTGAAATGTTTGAATAAATGTGAAATCCTGGTTTGCGTATATAGTAAGTTTTAATCTTAGATACATGTTTGTTATAAACTTTATGACGATGTTGTGAAATGAATAGCTATAATTCTGGTCGTAACAAGTCTAACCTATATAATTGGAAATATTTAGTCTAAGTGTTTGTTAAAATGTCTGAATGAGATTTTGTGTTCGATTGTACTTATTAAGTGTAGTAAGATAGGATTCTTAGTTTCCTTAGTCATATGAATAGTTTTCTTCTTGTATTGTAAATTGTCACTATATGATTTTTGGATGAAATGCATATGTATGTCAACTTGACAAATGTGTATGATAAAATGCTCAAATGAGATTTATGTTCGTATTATTTGTTAAATGTTGATATGAGTAGCATATGTGATTCCCTACTGTATTTGAGTATGTTTGGGACTACCACTTAGTCCAGGCAATCCTTAATGGCTCCTGATTGAGTGGCCGAACTAGTTTCGCCACATTAGATATGTTTAATGAATCTGAGCCGTACGGTGATTGTCGATAGTGGTTAGGCCACGCGGAGTGCTTATGCGCTCAATGTTGATTAAGTCAATGTGCGCTCGTACCAATCGTACTTGTCAATTAACACGATTGGCTTATTGTGTGTTTACCATGTATGGATGCTACTGCTTGAATCTAAGGCACCACTTACCATTGTAAAGCCCGTTTAACCATGGCACCAAGATCCGCTAAGACTCATGAGTCAGACATGGTGGTGTGCAGGACACCGTGGCCGAGATGTCGGCCTACGCTGGGGTGACGACCCTCCCCATAGTGACCAGTGAGCAACTCAAACTTGTGAGCTGAATATGGTGGTATATGGGACATCGTATTCGAGCTGTCGACCTATGTTCAGGTGGCGAGCCTCATGTAGTGACCTCGAGTACAAATTTAGGCCTACGCTGAGGTGACAAGCCTCTCCGTAGTGACCTCGAGTGTGAACTTGTGAACTTACCTATCCACTGTTTTTCATCAGGGGTGGTGCCCTACAACTTGCTTATTGTATATGATTAACTAGGACTGACGACCCTAGATGGATCATTATTTGGGTAAGTGATATAAAGGGAGGTACCTTAGCTTCCCAAATCTGCTGTATGAATAAGCCTAATAAATTACTTGGCTAACACGACCATGCACCACATTGCATATATTTTGGCGAGGAAGTGCACGTTTAAGGAGTTTGTTATGCGCGATTGTGAGATGATGTCGCTGAGGGAGTGCAGGTGAGGGCATGCATCATTACGCATCTCATTCATGCATTAACAAGAGTACTTAAGATATGTTTATTATATTGTTTTATCATTACTGCTTGACTGAATTGATAACATGTTAACCTTTGCCTTATAGTACCACTGAGTTGATCACTCACTCTCACTCTGGGATGGTGTTTTAAAACGCCAACCAAACTCTGATTTAAATGCAGGTTGTGATGCGGCTTACGTGATAGAGCCAGACTACTTTGACAAGGAGGAGTTCTCCTACATTCAGCTCTCAGGCGAGTCTATGTAAACCTAGAGCTGCAATCGCGGGGATTATAGGGATATTGGATTAGTGGAACATTTACATTTTTATATTTTGTATATTTGGAAATAAATTATGTATTTATTCAGCTTGATAGCACGTTCATACTCTGGAGGTTATGAAACACGTATATACTATATATATTTATCTCAGTCTTCCGCTTGCTCATTTACCTTAACTCTGGAGTATGATATGCTAATTTAATGTAATCTCACTCATGTTTAATGCACTAATATCGACCATATTTATACATCATTATCTATGTTGCATAAGTGATGCGTTAGAACTCGGGAGTTGAGCTCTGCTCGACCCCCAATTTTTGGGGCGTTACACTCTTTGAGCTCATCACCGCCATTTTCTCTATCAGAACGTTCCTTTCCCTTATAAGGAAGAAGTGAGCAGCCCCGAATGAAGCCGGGCCTATCATCTAAGCCGTTCTAAGAAGAGGACAAGTGCCAAGATAAGTGTAAGCGTCGAGCGAAGGTCGAAAAGGGACCTCGACCCTCGAATCCCGATAGAAAGATCTCTACCGGCAGGCGCCGAACTCAGTAAGTTCCATGATCGCAAGGTTGAGTTTGAAGCTCATGTTGATGAGAACTTATTTAGGTTGTATCCGGTAATTGACCTCCTTTGGGAGACCGAGTGGGGTCCCATGTTCGAATGGAAAACTCATGCAAGTGATGGCACCGTACAAGCCTTCTATGCTCACATACGGGACCCAACTCTAGAGCCTCTTTAGTTTATCATACCGTTGGGAAGAACTCACGGCAGGGTCGATGTGGATGTTATGGCCCGTCTCATGGGAATAGAATGTGGAGTTGTACATGCCAGTGAAGCTAATCTCGCTAGTGAGCGGGAGAGAAATCGCTGCACACGTTTCCTTTGTGGCTAACTTGAGGAGTGGAGGCGAGGAAATAGCCTCGCATCAACCAGTGTGACAGAGGATTTCTGCCTACTCCATGATATATGCACGTACAACATGTATCCTATTGGAGTAACCACACAGAATGCACTAGGTTTATGGTGGATTTCCTGTACCGAGTTGAACAGGGAGAAAAAGTGTGCCTTCCTACTCTCACCTTATCTCAAATAATCAACACTGCATGATCTACTCGAGGGGACGCATCCCTCCCTTTCAACTGACTCATTTGCAAGGTCGCCCGAAATTTCAGATTCAGACTCCATATGGGTAACCTTGCCCCAGTCCATTTTATCAATGAAACTACACTCAACAATATGAGAATAGGCCCTAGGCAACGCGAAGCTAGAATTGATGAGTATGGGGATGAGATAGAAGAAGAGACTGAAGAAGAGGAAGGAATTGAAGAAGGGGAAGACAGTGAAGAAGAGGAAGGAAATGAAGAAGGGGAAGGCAATGAAGAAGAGGAATGTAGTGAAGAAGAGGTGGACAATAGAGAAGAGAGACATGAAGAAGAAGAGGAGGCCCAGGACTCAGATGGGGGACGTCCTACTGCTCGTGAGGACCGCCATCATCGGGCCGCCCTAAAAGCCTGCATGGCCAAGATTTAAGATAACCAAGACCTTGGGAATGAGGATTATACAAACCACAACGACCATCAAATGTTGGGACATTTAGAGTTTTAGGATCTAAAGTCGGTACCCCTATATTTCAAAAAAAATCTGGCAGTTTAGGAAACCCAATAAATTAATAACATGAACCAGAAGACCTCCTTAGCTGGTATGGTCATGTGTGAAGTGCTCGAGCGCAGTTAAATTCAAGTTCGGGCAACTCAATTTCAATCAGACAACTTTTGACCCTAAGCGATAAAACAATTTCTTGTATTAGAAATGGTATGAAATCATCTAGCGTATGAGCGTAGACTTTGGATTACAACTATTGGATTACCGCTACTCATAAATTAAGAATAGGCTACTAGTTATACTAAGGAATGTAATAGATGATTATGCTAAGATAATTGAAAGATAGACTTAGTTAGATGGCTTGATTAGGTTGGATTGAAACCCCATTCCTTCGTTGGATCCCCTCGATACTTATAGGCTTCTTTAATAACTCTTAGGAATGTTGTTTTGATTAGAAACTATTCACGCTCAGAGAAAACTTATATATCCCTCAGATTGAACGTTAAGTCAAATCAACACACCCCTTAGAATTGCCTTTTCAAGGACTTAATACGATCGGCAACACGGAGTAGAGAAACTATATATAAGCAAAGTATTCACGGTTTGAATCGAATTCTCAATCTTGGTAGTTACCAATGAACTCAATGATCTGATCAAGCAGAAGATTGGGATCAACTTGGATTAAGAATTGATACGAAAAATTTTCTGTCATGGCTAGGCAGAAGGTCTATGTATCCGGCTCAGACCCACTACACAACCTTCCTTCTGTGTTGCTCAACCACTTACAACCAAAAGTTTATTACTTTGCCTTTGAGAAGTATTAAAAACATATAGCCAATAGGGATATTTTTAGGCCCAAGAAATTTCTCAAATGGGCAATAGACAATTAGGAATTAGGTTCCGAATCACAGACCATTCTAGCATATATATTGTACATATGAACTTAGAAACATAGTCTGTCTGTTAACCTATTTTGTCCAAATTCCTTATGTACTAATAATGTATAGATTATCTTACGATATTAAACTAGACATGATTAGAGAAGGTAAGTCGGGACCGTGGCAAAAGTCCTTCTTGGGTAGAATTAGGCATCTTGCCACAAACTCACACCCGTCCCTGAAATCAACCACAACACCCACAATTTTTTTTAGCTCCTATCTATAACCATATGTACCAATGCTATAATACAGATCATTGATGAAAGGAAGACCAATGTATTGAGAGATCGTTTCCTATTTCATGTTAAGGATAGGTCCTAAATTACACCTTGTTCTGACATACGGATCGAGACATAGATTCTTGAGCCTTGAGAGTAGAAATAATTTTAAAGGTGGTAGAACATTATGAACTCAATCTAGTTAGGTCGGTTTATACACCCATTTGACCAGAGGGGCGCAGTAGAGCGTGGTGGGCCCATGCCTCACTGGCCCAAGATCGTCAATTCAGGTAACACATATGCTTAGATTACTAAGTAAGATCATATTCGTCCTTGAAACGTTAGTAATAGACTCATCAAAGGGAAACAATCAGGACTCTATAACTAGACAAAGTCACATAAGTAGATCGAATCACTAAAGAATAATAGGCCCAACTATAACGCTCTGAAATTCGGGGGTCGAGCATAACTCAGCTCTCGAGTTTCAAAACACCACTTATGCAACATATTTAATAATGGATGTATGTTGTCCGTATGAGTTTGTATGTTTCTGTATGAGTGCATAAAACATGGAATAGATTAAGCCAAACTGCAAACATAATTCAGGGATAAGTGAAAGACGCAAGCGGAAGACTTAAAGAAACATATGTATACATGTGCAAGTCCCTGAAATACGTATACTCTGCCAGGTCATAATTACGAGTGTTGTTTTCAAAATATATGTATCAAAATGACATCATCTATTACAATTACAAAGAAAACCCAGAATCCCCGCATATCAGGACATGGCTCACATGAACCCGCCTGAGAACTGCATAAAAGAAAACGCGTCTTCATCATCCTCATACTCCTGCTCTGCCTCAGGGGTCACTTCATCATCTGCATCTAAGACAGAGTTTGGTTGGTGTTGAAACACCGTCCCAGAATGTGGGAGTGAGTGATCAACTCAGTGGAACTATACAGTAAAAGTTAACATGTTATCAAATTAATCAAGCAGTAATAATAAGACAATACAATCAAACACGTCCTAATTACTCTTGTTAATGTAAGGATGTATGCAGGAATGATGCATGCTCTCGCCTGCACTCCCTCAGCGTCTTCATCTTACGGTACACATGACAACCTCCCACAGTGCCAACAACTCCAATGCACATGTAATGCGATGCATGAACATGATTACCAAGTTGTTATTAGTCCTTTTCATATAGCAGGATTGGGAAGCTAAGGTACCTTCCTCATATCACTTTCCAAACAGTGATCCATTCTAGGGTCGTCAGTCCTAGACAATCTCATACGATCATATGATTTTAGGTCACTGCAAAGGGCTCGTCACCAATCAATGCATGCCTATCATACCTTACTTACTACCCTAAGGCTCGTCGCCTCAATGCAGTAGCAAGGTATGCTCGAGGTCACTACAAAGGGCACGTCACCAATCAATGTAGGCCGACAGCACGAATATAGCGTCCCATACCACCATAATCGGCTCACGAGTCTGGTGTGCTCACTGGCCACTACGGGGAGGCTCGTCGCCCCAGCGTAGGCCGACAGCTCGACCATGGTGTCCCATACCACCATGTCCGGCTCATGAGCCTTAGCGGATCAAGGTACAATGGTTAAAGGGATTGCATTGGTAAGTTTGGTACCCTAGATTCAAGCAATAGCATTCATATATGGTGTACATCCACCGGGATAATCGGGTTACTTTGACGAACTCGACTAGTACGAGCGCACGTTGAGTTGAACGACATAGAGTGCGTAAACACCCCATGTGGCCAAACCACTGCCGACAACCCTAATACGACTCGAGTTCGTCAAACACGTCTTGCGTGGCGAAAACGACCTCGGCCACGAACTCAAGGATTGTTACCGATTTCCTGGACTATTCCATAATCCCAAACATCTTCAATTATCACAGATATTCACACTAACAATTTAGAACGGTAATGGAACAACCATGCTAATCGTACAGTATGTGAGCATTTAAAGAATATCAACTTAACATGAATTACACATAAGTAGTGCTTGAAGTTAAACAACAAAGAATGTAAATTGCATGTAGGAAATCATACACACCAATAGGATAGTTGAGAATCTCTTCTCAACGCCCATAATAGGTTAATATATTACACACTTAACCATTCAGACATTTCTACAAACACTTAGACTACATAGTCCAACATACATGACGTATGTTGGTGATAACACACATTTGGACAATTCCTTTCGCGAAGGAGTTGACACATATACAACTAGCACAAGTACACGACAATTAATCATGGCAAACACATGTTCATATTTTATACGTATACGATACTTCCTACATATACATAGAATACACAAATCTCAATATAATTCATATATATCAGGAACGCAAAATAAACATCACGGTTGGCATGTGAAATTGCATCCACAACAATAATAAACCATTACCCAACATTGAAAGCCTTGAAAACCATAACCTATACGAATATAGTCCGCACCTTAAACCAGAAAAACACAATAGATCTGATTCAGACGATAAGTCTTCATCAACGGCGACTAGATAACCTAAGGCATGAATAGAAATGAGCTACATCAACACTTAGACAAGTCTAAGCTCTAAAATAGACTAGGGTTTGATTAACTTACCTAAGAATGAACTTAGCATCGTCGAAATAACAATTCAAAAGTGATGGTTTAGGTATGCAGAATAACAAGAAAGAATCTCAAGATGATTCACCAACTTCTCTCTCACTTTCTCTCTCACTTTTAGCTAGGGTTAGAAAATTCGTATGGAATAGAGAGTGAGGGTTTTAAGGTCTTTATATAGGCTTAAAATAGATGAAAATAGCCCCAGGGCCAAGGTATACTTAGGTCATAACCAAATCAAGCCTATATTGGTCCAACAGAACACTTCTAGTGGTCCTTTCTCCACGTGCGGTCGGACTTAAGCTCACTGACCATGGATCTAGGTCAAAGTGAGTTTTTGTACCGATCGGATTTACAAATCAGCCATGGTGGACCACTCTCAATTCAACGGTCACCGGAACTCGATCAGGTCCACCGGCACTATGACATGCCAGGGCCATCTTCCCTGATCCGAGGGTGAAATTGGGTCAAAATCCAATGGTCAAAAAGCTTAGAATCGGCGCGCAAGCGACACGACTCAGATTTCATAAATTCATATTTAATTTCTCAGCTTTCTCACACTCTTTACTCCTGACTCAAGCAAATCGACTCAGGACATCATCTGGACTTGATTTTTGAGGTGATGGTCAAGCCCAACGAGATGACCAAAATTGTCTAAGATCGACGCTATCAGACTTTCGACGCGCGGTCCAGGTCCGATACAAAGTTTTCAAGTACTCCTGAGAGTAACTGGATTTAGCGTTGAATCCTAGATTTCGGGGTAACATAGCGCTAACGATTCTATAGGTTTTGGGTCCTGTAGATTAAATTTAAAGTGATTGGTACTAATTTCACAAGCAATTGAGTTTAACGCTAATTAACCCACACATAACTTCTAAGGAATTCGAGGTGGTACTCGAGTCTTTGCACGAAATTTTCCAGGTCATTACAATCTACCCCCCTTAAAGAAAAATTTCATCCTCAAAATTCGTACCTTCTCATACTCCTCAAGGATCTGAGGGTAGCTCTTTCTGACCTCAGCTTCAGTCTCCCAAGTAGTCTCTTCTTCGTTGTGATGCGTCCATAGTACTTTCACAAGAGGGATAACCTTGCTACGTAATACCTGCTCCTTCCTATCTAGGATACGTGTCGGTCGCAGTACATATGTGGCATCCTCGCTCAACTGCACCTGCTCCCAACTGATAATATGCGAAGGATCAGGAACGTACTTCTTCAGTATAGAAACATGAAATATGTTATGCACGCCCGCAAGTGGTGTGGGCAAAGTAAGGCGGTATGCTACCGCTCCCACTCGATCCAGTATTTGAAATGGAACAATAAATCTCGGCGTGAACTTTCCCTTCTTACCGAACCGCAGAACTCCCTTCATAGGGGAAACCTTAAGAAATATATGGTCTCCAACCTCAAACTCAAGCTGTCGTCGCCTCGTATCAGCGTAACTCTTCTGCCTGCTCTAGGCTGTCAGAAGTCGACGTCGAATAATGTCAACTTTCTCTGAAGTCGCCTGTACCAACTCTGGGCCAATCAAACTATGCTCGCCAACTTCTGCCCAGTAATGCGGTGCTCTACACGGGCGACCATACAATGCCTCGTAGGGAGTCATGCCGATACTCGCCTAGAAGCTGTTGTTATATGCGAACTCTACATAAGGGAGACAATCATCCCAACTGTCCTTGAAATCCAAAACACAAGCTCGCAACATGTCTTCCAGAACCTGATTACATGTTCCGTCTGACCGTCTATCTACGGATGAAACGCGGTGCTGAACTTTAATTTCACACCCATCGCATCCTGGATACGAGTCCAGAAGATAGATGTGAATCACGTGTCTCTGTCAGACACAATCTCCAAGGGAACTCCGTGCAGACGTACCATCTCCTTGATGTATAATCTAGCCAACTTATCTACAGAGTTTGTGACTCTGATTGGTAAGAAATGAGCCGACGTCGTCAATCGGTCGACGATCACCCAAATAGAGTCATGTCCCTTCTTCGTTCTCGGCAACCCTGAAATAAAATCCATAGAGATGAAGTCCCACTTCCATTCAGCTATGGGCATGGGCTGAAGCAGTCTAGGAGGTTGGCGATGCTCTCCCTTGACCTGCTGGCATGTGAGACAATAAGATACAAACTCAGCAATGTGAACCTTCATGTTGTCCCACCAACAAGATCTCCTCATATCTTTATACATCTTCGTGCTACCTAGATGCATCGCAAGCTTAGAATTATGGGCTAACTCGAGAACCTCCCGTCTCAAGTCAGGAATTTCTGAGACACATAGCCAGCCACGATATCGTAGGCCCCCATCTGAACCAACACTCCACTCGGAGTCCTCATCTGTACCAACCAGCTCTCTCACTTCGCCAATAGCTCATCATCTGCCTGAGCTGCAATGATCCTCTCGTCAATGAGGGGTTGTACTCGAATGTGTACAATAACCTCATACGGCTCTTCCTCCGTAAGTTTCTACTCAAAGTCTCACACAAACTCTATCATGTCTCATTCTGCTATCATTAGCGGAGCCACAAACTCTATAACCTTCTTGCGAAAATGAGGTAATGTCTCCAGAGCTTTAATGCGAAAATGACAGCTGCCAACTCCAAGTCGTGTGTAGGGTAATTCTCTTCGTGTTTCCTCAACTGTCTCGAGGCATATGCAATCACCCTGTCCTTCTGTATAAGGACACAACCTAGACCAATGCGAGAGGCATCAGTATATATCATATACTTAACCCCTTGCTCTGACAATACTAGCACAGGGGCAGATGTCAACTTGTCCTTCAGCTCCTGAAAAGCAATCTCCACCTTTTCATTCCAAGCAAACTTCAAATCTTTCCGTGTCAACTGAGACAACGGTCTGGCTATCTTCGAGAAGTCTCGTATGAAGCGTCGATAATAGCCTACTAGACCCAGAAAGCTTCTCACCTCAATAACCGAACCAGGCTGCTTCCAGTCCTGAACTGTAGCTACCTTAGTGAGATTGACAGCTATCCCTTCCTTGGACACCACATGTCCTAGGAACTTGACTTCCTCTTTCCTGAAATAACATTTCTTGAACTATGCAAAAAGCCGATTCTTCCTGAGAGTATCCAAGACTGCTCTTAAGTACTCCTCGTGCTCTTCCCGACTCGCAGAGTATATCAAAATGTCATCGATAAAGACAATGACGAATCGAAACAAAAAACGGCTGAAACACCCTGTTCATCAGATTCATGAACACGGCCGGTGCGTTCGTAAGACCGAACAACATCACAAGGAACTCATAATGGCTGAAACTAGTCCTGAATGCGGTTTTCTGCACGTCCTCATTCTTAACGCGCAACTGATGATACCCTGACTGCAGATCAACCTTCGAAAAGTACAGTGCCCCCTTCAACTGATCAAATAGATCATCGATCCTGGGCAAGGGATACTTGTTCTTCATAGTCACCTAATTTAACCTATGATAATCTATACATAATCGTAAGGAACCATCCTTTTTCTTGACAAATAGAACAAGTGCTCCCCAAGAAGACACACTAGGTCGAATAAAACCCAGATTCAACAAGCCATCTATCTGCTTCCTCAATTCCTCCATTTCACTCGGAGGCATATGATAGGTGGGCAAAGAAATGGGTGTCGCACCAGGCATGAGATCGATAGTAAAATCAATCTTGCGCTGAGGGGGTAATCCAGGAATCGACTCAAACACATCTTTAAAATTCCAAACTACCGGCGTACTTTCAAGTGTCGAACTAGCAATACTCTCCAACAGAGAAGTATAACAACAAAAATGGAAAGGGTAACTGACCTAAACAGGGAAAGTAAATGTCTCGCCCTCAGGTCCATGGTTGTCACCGGCCTATCTTCACAATCAATCTCTGCTCGCATCTTCGCCATAACTCTCTTCCTCATCGCTCTCTATCTCATCCTCACTTTCTTCAGGTGAGGCTTGTCGTCGACGAGGCCCAATGTCCATCTGATTAAGGGTCATCTCATTAATGTAACGAATAGGTACCGGCTTTTCCACCCCAAGCATGTAGCCAGACTTATGTGTAAGCTTACAGATGAGTTGGCCAAATGGGAGCGATTCGGTCCTCCTATTTGAACGAGCGATAAGGATAATATGATGCAAGATGTACGTTGGCACACATAGCTTCTCTCCTTGCCCCACCTGATACAGGAAATCTACCATCAGGCACGTACACTCACTGCGGTTGCTCCACGTTAGATAAACATTGAATGTGCACATGTGGTGAAGCAAGCGGAAGTCGTCCGTCATGTTGATAGCTAAAAGGCTTCTGTTCGGCTGCCATTCGACTAGACGACCACACAGGAACCGCGTGCGGCGATCCCTCTCGCGCGCACTACTTAAATTCTTCTCACTCGCATGAACCTCGCCAAGCAGCACGTTCGGGAGTCGAGATATCAAAGCGACGTTGATCGTGGCCTTCCGATCTCTCCCGCAAGGGATCTTGAACTGCAAAAGCTCCAGCGAAGGTTCCCAAATGTGGGCATAGAAAGCTCAGACAGTACCCACATTGGCGCGGTATTCGCCCTCGAACAGGGGGCACCAACCAGCCCCTTCTAAGCGCTCCAATAAGAGAAATTCGCCAAATAGCCGCGGATCTACATGAGCTTCAAAAAGGACCCTACGGCCTTCATAAACTCCATGAGATAGCTCCGCCAACAGAGTTCTTCCAACGGGAGCTTGAGGATCAAGGTCCCACTTCTTCTGAAACTCTCGGGTGGTGGTCGTGCTCGCAGCGGCACCTCTCGACCTCCATGCACGGGTTGGGCGGCTAGGCCCGGCTTCATCAACGAGCGCTCTCTTCTTCCCTATGAAAGAGAGAATGGTGGAGATGGAAAATATGGCCGTAACAAACTCAAATAGGGCCATGAAAAATGAGAGAAAAGAGGGAAATGGGAAAAATAATGAGGCCTCCACGAATTTGAGACCCAAAGGATTTGAGTGCTCAGATGAAAAGGAAAGAGAGGAAAAGCAGCAATAGAGATGGATTTTGAGATGGATAGGATGGGTGTGCACGAAAATGGAAAAAGAAAAGGTTTGGGGAGGGCTTTTTATGGGGTTTTGAGAAAAAATTTAAGAAAAGGGAAGCTTGGAGGGTGGGTTTGTGAAGGAAAAAGGGTTTAGGAAGCCTTAAAATTGTGCAACCATGGATAAGTGGGCCACACTAGACCCCACATGCGTCGACCCGAGCCGGCCCCCCCGGCCTGGCCCATTGGGCGGCGAGGGCTCGCCGAACCGACGAGGTCATTGCCAGTCTCTGGACATTTCGGTGATGACTCGCCATTTGGGCGAGGTCCTCCTGGCCCCTATGCTTCAAAATGATGTGGGTCCCCCCCTGGGGCCCCAAGGAATTGCCCCGATTGGGCCCTTAGTCCGATTCGACGCATATCAGGCCACTAGGAATAGAATCTGATACAGATTCGAGTTTACAGACATTTTAATGGTTGGGATGGGATGATACTGTAATATCCCAAGTAAATTTTAGTGGTATAATTTATTTATTTATTTATTTATAATTTTAAAAAGAATTCTCCTATAAATATTAAAACTTGATACTAGTAACTATAATAGCATAACACTTTCCTTGGGTAAACCCTACATCACATTATCATATATCCCTTATAACTTTTTAACCACTCATTCAATTGATAAACTATCCGTACACTTGCTTATTCATATTTTAAGGAAGCCAACCACCTATTTATTTTTTTTCAATCTTAAATTCTAAATATTTTTTTTATATAAATCAAGGGCCACAATTGCATAAGTCCACTTAATCGAATTCCTAACTTTCAGATTATGATATAATTTTCATAACTAAGATTCTTATCAGGTTAGATTTCATTAAACGTGATCATACATATCACAGGACCAATACCATAATAATGATTCAAATGGTATATGTTAAAAACGACATATATCTTTTAAATATTTTGTCCGATCGTAAAACCCTCCGTACATTTACCTTGAAATCACTAGATATATATTACATTCCATCTATAGGATTTTTGGACATCTCTATCATACCAAACAAAATGTCATATGATTAGATCCACCATTTTTGGAACCCGAAAAAATAGTTCGACATGACTATTATGATTCTTATATTTTTCTAAGAAACCATACCAATGAATTAAGATTCTAACAACTACAACTCGATCAATTTGGGTGCCAAGTAATCCCAGAATAAATACCCACATGTACAGACCTTTCTCAAAAACTACTTTCTAGAGGCCCTATCAAAAAAAACTGTCTAGACATTTTGTAAATGGCTATATGAGAATTCCAATCATCTATTTTGTTTTCCAAAAAATGTCCATCCAGTGGGTACTTATCAAAATCTAACGGTAGAGACCCAATTACAAAATTGAATTCATCATTTCGTAGCGCTTAAAAACCCTTAACTGGGAATTCGTTCATTTAAGTTAAATCTTCAAAATGCGAGGTCCATCATCGATCCAAAACATCTAAGAGTGTAGATGCCCATGCACATAGACTATTCTTAAAACCATATTTGCACATGCCCATTTATATCCGAACTTATACCAAGACCTATTCACCTAATTTAAACCAAAATCCCTTAATTTCTACACTTAGATCCATTATCTCACCATCCATTGCAAATATGGATCATAACTCTCAAGTGGTCCATCTAAAAACTAACATTAATGGTTCATCATGAAGATCTTGTTATGCCCAACGCTCTTATCGGTCGGTTCTGAGAAAATATCTCTTACGAGACAATTAGACCCACAAATCAATGGTGATCTAGGCTTAGAAAGTTAGTTTCGATTTTATATTTTAAAAGAATGTGTGTATACTTATATATATTATTTCACCCTGTACATCACACAACAAACTCTTATACTTTAAACCATCCATGAAACCATCTGTACACAAACTTCGTCTCCTGTCAAGGAACCTAGTGGACCATACACTTCCCATTTACAAAATCATCCAACCGCTCATCATTCATTTTTCGTTATTATCATAGATCGTCTTATCTATTCAATCGATCATCGAACCAACAGTACACATTATACAACTTCGAATATCATAAAACCTTACCGGTTTAGTTTTAGCGTGAGGGGTCATATTTCATATCAAATATGCGGTTCATACCAAACTTTGGATAATTTTCAATATATATGAAATCCATAACTCACTTACGTTTTATCCAGCAAAGGAAAAAAAAACACGTGAAGATGAAAAATCACGTGTGAAACCTCCCATGCATTAACATAAAGTGGGACCCACCTTATAATATAAAAGAGAAGAGGGGAGACGTAAGTGACATCTCACTACCAAGCAGGAGAGAGAGAGAGAGAGAGAGGAAAGAGAAAAATGAAGAAAGAAAAGGAGGAAAGAGAAAAAGGAAAAAAATATATATATATACTTTTTCTTTTTATAAAAAAAGTGAGTTTTCTCTCACTTGATATTTATGAAAACTCCATATAATTTAATTTAATTCATTTTATTTGTTAATTCAATTGTACTTATAATACAAAATTGCCATCTTGGATGTACTTTTTAATTTGACGTAATTACTTACCCTGCTTCTTAAAATGTTGTTTAAATTATTATTTATCTTGAGTTTATATATATATATATATTTTTTTATAGATCTTAAATCGCATAAATCATGTTGCATGCTTATCTTTTTAATTAAGATTTAATAAATCACGTTGCATGTTTATTTTTTACATTGTATTTTAACCATGATCTAATAGATTATGTTAAATGTTTATTTTATTTTTTATGTAAAATTTTAATTATCTACATACAATTTACATTGATTGAAATTTTTTTTTTTTGTTTATTAAATCATGTACATCAAGTATTATGGATTGACCGAAGAATAGTAGTCATTGAAGATATTTAGAAATATTTGATTTATGCAATATTAAAATCATGCATCATTAAAATAGTTATGAAACACCAGAAAATAGGTGAGACGATCAAGTCCTCTGGGTTGAAAATCCCTAAAGCATAAATAGGTGGGGCGATCAAGACCCTTGGGTTGAAAGTCCCAGAAACCCAACTAGTACCTTTTGGAACCTCTACCGTACCCTTTGAGTGGGTGAGCATGTCGGGATTTCAAAAGGTTCCCACTGCCAGGTTCGGTAGCGTAGTAGTCTGACCAGCTAACGTACAAATGGGTCCCTCACCAAGTGCCCTTTGGATGGGTGAGCATGTCATACAAGAGGTTCCCATTGCCAAGCTAGGTGTTGTATTGGCATGGGTGTTGGCCAACCGGTGTAAACTGGCCCTGGTGTTAAAAAGAATAAACTGCACATGTGATTATGGAGTATAGCATATGTTGATTTCATTTATTCATTTTTCTTTGAATTTACATGGAAACATTTTGTTTATTAAATCTCCTCATTTGTTATTTTGCCCAACTATGTATTGTATTTTTATACAGTTTTATTCATATTAGATGAGATTATTTTGAAACCTGTGTTGAGATTACTCACTAGGCTTCGCAGCTTACCCTGTTGGGATTTTAAAATTTCAAGATCGGGATCATATGGAGGAGCTTAAAGAGATTTTCTTTTATTTATTTTTGTTTCTTTACCATTTTCTAAATAAGTGTAATGAACATTTAGTATAACAGCATTACGATGACATGTGTTTGATGATAATCTTGAATAGTCAGAACATTGACATTTTTCTTTAAATAAATGTTTGATTATTCAATTTTTGGATTGTTATATTTTATGAATGAGGTTACTTTGTCAATATATGTGTAAAATATGAAATGTAAACATACAAAACATAAGTCATGCCTGCGGGTACGGAATCGGGGTTGGATAAACCCAGGTGCCGGATTTCGGGGCGTGACACATTAACACTCTTAGAACCCCTTCAATAATCAAGGACTGGTGAAGAAATCAACATAGGAACATACGTTGAGGTGATAAGCCACCCCATAATGACCAGTGAGCAAACTCAGACTCGTGAGCCGGGCATGGTGGTATGGAACACTGTGTTTGAACTATTGACTTACGCTGAGGTGATTAGCCACCCTGTAGTGACCGCGAGTATTAACTTTTAAATTTGCCTATTAACTGCTTTTCATTAGTAGTGATGACCCTACAACTTGCCTATCATATGTGCTTAACTAGGAGTGACGAACCTAGATGGATCCTTTGGTTTGGGTCGATGATATAAAGAGTGGTACCCTAGCTTCCCAAACTTGCTGTATGAATAAGCTTAATTAACAACTGGGCTAACATGACCATGCACTACACTGTATTAGTTAGGACGTACTTTAAAGGCGTGGAAGTCGCACAGGAGGTAGTGTTGTCATATGCGATATGGTGTCGGCATCACTTGTTGAGGGAGCTTTTGATGTGAGGGCATGCATCATTACCTACACTCCATTCCTGCGTTAACAAGAGTAGTTAGGAAGTGATTATTATGTTGCTTTATCATTACTGTTTGATTGAATTGATAACATGTTAACCTTTGCCTTATAGTACCACTGAGTTGGCCACTCATTCCTACTCTGGGACGGTGTTTTAAAACACCAACCAGACTCTGGTTTAAATGCAAGAACTGATGAAGACTATGCGATAGAGCAGGACTTTATGGATGAGGAGGAGTTTTCCTACTTTTAGCTCTCGAACAGGTCTATGTAGACCTCGTACCGATGTGCAGGGACTATAGGGATATTTGGCTTAGTTAGAAACATCTACTTTTCTGCATCTTGTTTATTTTAAAACAATATATGTATATATTCAGCCTGGTTGCATACTCATACCCTAGAGGTTGTGAAACACTTACAGGCCTAAATATATATATATATATACATATATATATATATATGTTTCAGACTTCCGCTTGCTTAATTTAATTACATTGGAGTATGATATATTGTTTTAGTATAATCTCACTCATGCTTAACTCTTGGAAAAAATCTGAACATCATCATCCATACTACATAAGTGATGTTCTGGATCTCAAGAGTAGAGCTTTTCTCGACCCTCGAAATTTAGGGCGTTACAATATCACTTGCACTTATAGAGAACAAAACTGAATCATGGTAATTCTGAAATATTAAGACACATGCCCAAACCTTAAAGGTAAATAGCATGAAGGCTAGTAAAGTAAGGAAGAGAGTAGCAATGGCTAACTCATAAGAGGATAGTGACAATGGTTAACTCAATAAAAGGAGAGCAGCAATGGCTAACTCGACAAATAGGAGAGTGACAATGGCTAACTCAATAACAAGGAGAGTGACAATGGCCAACTCAATAAAGAGAAGAGTAGCAAAGGCTAACTCAACAAATTGATAAAGGCAAGGGCAAGGCTTGTATCCATCGCCCCACATAAATTTCTAAAGATCACTTGTAATTAACATCATATCATAATTCCCTAAAAGGGTAGATAACTGTTGCTGATAAATTAAATAATTGCAGGAAGGAAATCACGACTGCATGTGAAAAGGCAAGGTAATTCGCATCAACTTAAATTAATGTCAACGTAAAGGAAAAACCTTCATATTAATTTTGAAAGGCCATGAACGAGTATCATTATAACTTAACCATTATTCTCAATTTGGTGTTGATAAATTAAACAAATACAAGGAAGTTCACAGTGTCATGAAAGAATGTAAATGTCAAGATGATATTATCTCTAGATCAAGTAAGCTTAAAGGATAAAACCCTCACCTCTAGTGTCATTCCTTCCTTAAAGGTGGTTATGCATTGAAGGATTAGGCCCTTAATCTAGTATTTAAGAATTTAGATTGTTAAATTAGATTTAACTGATTGGTCTTCTTAGCTCGAATTCGGTATCAAAGCATTGAAAGAGGAAGGAGGAAAGAATTTTAGGAGAGGAAGGGATCTAACAGGGAGGAAGAACTGGATGTGGGTCTACCTCGAGTCTGGCTTAACTTGGAGACCTCATTTTCTCTTCTTTTTCTTTCCTTTTCCTTTCTTTTCTTTCTTTCTTTCTTTTTCTTTTCTTTTCCTTTCCTTTCCTTTCTTTTCTTTCTCTTTCTCTTTCTTCTTTTTTTTCCCTTTCTTTCTTCCTTCTGCTTTTCTTGTTGATATGTCCAGCAGGGGGCTGGTCGTTGCTCTCTCTCTCACATTTCATCTTCTCTCTTTATTACTCTCAATTTTTCTCATGTTGTGAACATCCTCCAGTGGTAGGAGGGAGTGTCTTTTAAAATGTTGGAGGATTCCTAGGCTTCCTACGAAGCTCATACGCAGAGTGCATCGTGTAAGAATGGACTCTGCAATCACGGTGTTGTTGCGCACAAACAGAGCAAGGCTATCGCTATCCATTTCTTGTTGATCACCTCTTTTCCTTCCGAGATCTGGTCGGATCTGCAAGTGTCATTGTCTGGATGATTTAGATCCTATGATGGAGTCAGCATCCCCATTTAGATCGTTACTTTGGATGAGGAAAATGATTCTTCTTCAAAGGCAGATTGTCCCCTGATCTATATTCATTTAAGGAGCTTCTTCTGGATGGTCCAGATTCATCAAGGAAAGCTTGGGATCTGAAAGGGCTGACCTAAAGTCCTAGAGGGGGTGAATAGGACTATGCTAAATTAAAGTTTAAATGCAAAATAAAGAAGGAACTAGAACAAGATAGCACTTAACAATCCCAATTAGCAGAAATAAATAACAACCTCAAATGCACAAGTATTGAGAGGTTGATACAGATGTTGTTTTAAGGACAACCTTACACCAAAAACCAATGGCTTGTGGTAGGACAACCTGATTTCTAGAGTGGTCTGTGTATCAAAATCCCAAACCGATACAGAGGAAAAAAATAATAAAACAGAAATAAATTTCTACTGCTATTACAACATTCACCACATATGCAGAAAGAAAATTACAATCATTCACCACAAATGCACAAAAATAAACATTCACCATAACTCCAGCAATTATAGTGGTTTACTTGTGTGTACACCAACTGTTAGAAAATAGCCACACAACTACTCTACTCTCAATATCCTCACCCACGAGATATTAGCTTTCACTATGAAATAGGTTTTCCAAGGTTCACCCAAAACCTTCACAATTGTGTTTTCAAAGGGCTACTACAATTAAAAACCCCACTCACTGAGATTTTCTGGCTATCTCAGTCAAAACCAAAAATGAAAGATTTTCTGTCAATCTTACAAACCAAGTACAGAAAGTTGAAATGTACTTATATGAAGATTCTCCTTCTGATGAAGCCCGATAGAACCAATTCGATGTAGATGTTTAATGTCCAATCTCACATATGAAAGGGTTCTTAGGTCTAAATGATTTTTAGATTAAAACAATCCTGGGCTAACTTGATTTGATTTTGATCTCACAAAGGGTAAAATCAATATTCCATTTTCAAAAGAAATAAAATTGAATAGAGATCTCAAAATCAATTGCAAAAAAAGCTATTAAAAGAATCTTAAATACTAACCAATTAGCTTCTAGAATGTGGGGACAAGTTTCTCAAAGTTGTGACTTGAATCACTTTGAAATGAATTGAAAAACTCTGAAAATCGTCCTCAATTTATAGGCAAAAATACTGTTCACTCGACTGGCCTAGTGGTCAACTCGACTGGCCTAGTGGTCAACTCGACTAGTCGAAGGACCAACAACTTTTCAAAATTTTTGGCACGATAAGATAAGATCACTACTCGACTGGTCGAGTGGCTTGCTCGACTGGTCGAGTGGCCTGCTAGACTAGTCGAGTAGGACTCAGAAATGTTGTTGAACTTTGAGTCGAGCCTGCTCGATTGGTCTAGTACTGTTCACTCGATTGGCCAAGCAGTCTCCAGGACTGGTCGAGGGTCCAACAAAAAATTCTAAAAATTCACAACAAACCTTGGACTGGTCAAGAGAATTCTTGGACGGGTCGAGCTAGTGTCTGGACTAGTCGAACCATGACTAGGACTGTTCAAAAAATGGCCTATAAAATTATCAAATGATTTATGATATTGTATGACCTATGCTAAGGTCAGTGTAAGGTCAAACAAACCTTACTTGTGAGATTGATTCATCACATATCATTCTCTTGAAGTAGTTGAAGCTTGAAGACTTGATCTAGTACTTGAACTTCTTGTTCTTGAACCTCTTGAACTTGTACTTAAACTTCTTGATGTTTTACTTGTACTTCTTAATGTTGTACTTGTACTTCTTGTTCTTGTACTTGAATGACTTGATCTTGTACTTGAATGTAGATAAGGATGACATAAAGTTAATCTTACAATACCCACTAAACAAGATACAGATTCTAAGAAGTTTTGGCATTATAAAATTTGACAAACCTAGGAGCTAGATAAGATAGCATTTACAGGATCTCCTACAAATGAAGGTTTGGATCACTCCGGTCGATGGGTCCCGCGACAATGCGCAGCCTCCAATTCTAATGCGGGTTGCAGAAGGATTTCGGATGAGGATACATTCATTTTCTTGATTGGTTTCCAATTAACAAAGACCAGGCTCTGGTCGGTTTTGATCCGTTTACAAGATGGATGGTCCAGATCTTTCAATTGGTCGATCATGGTGGGCCATAGTAATCACGATCAGGTGTTGTCTGTTCAAGTTCTTGTAGGTGAAACTTCTTGCAACTGTTGTTGCAGGCATGTGTGCGTGCATGGGTGCACGGGGCCAGCGAGGTTTTGATTGGGTCGAGCTCCTCTATAGGATGGACAGTGTCACGCCCCAAACTCAGAAACCGGGCTCACAAAATTTTCGATCACCGAATCCGATGCCGACAACCTCCGTAGTACCCCATTCTCAGCTCCCAGCGCGCATGCATCAAATTCTGATCCTGGGATCCTACAAGGAGGATTTTCCAACGTGCATTTGTCTCATAAGAAGCATAACCACAAGTATACTAAAATCACAAGAACATCATCATCATCCCATATCCACTAATATAAACATTTGAATATAATGCTGAAAGGGAAATACATATGTCAAAAATCAAAGCTCCAGAAATCCACTGCACGCTCCAATCTCAACGCTGCTACAACCTAACGCCACCTGCACGCATCTATCGTGCATAAGCTTATAGAAAGCTTAGTGGGTGGTGAAAGTGTGTGCACAAGGTAAGTGTCTAGTAAGCAATATCAGAGTAATCAGAGTAAGCGAAAATACTAACAAGTTCCTGAAGCATACAAGATCAAAAATACTAGCAAGTTTATAAATCATACGATATCAAAGTAATGCGAAGACATGCTAATAGGCCCATAAATACCATCAGCCTTATCCAGGCTATGTGCAAAAATATAATAAACCAATATCATATATTGATAAAAGAATGTAGATCAGCTAGGCAATGTGGAGGCAGTAAGCTAAATACTATGTGTTGAGGATGCAATGCAATATGCAATATGAATGAAATGAACAAGCTGAACTGTGAAGTCGGGATGGTAGTACGTAGTATCGCAAGCTACGGGGTCCATCACAAGAGACTTCTATCCAAACTAGTCTCATACCTAAATTTGGATAGTCAGACTCAATGTGGTAAACTCCTAGTCTCAGGTTAGTTGCGCGCCCAACTGAAATCCTGGCCATACGAAGTACACGTAATAAATAGTTACGCACCACCAGCCCGAGTGGATAGTGAATAAATAAATGAATGAATATGCAATTTATGCTCAATAAGTCCACATATCAGTACGGTTCCTCTCTGGAAAATCACCGGGGTCTATTACACTCCAAACCAGATTGCCGCCCCATCACGCGCAACAAGGTGAGTGGAAGAGACCTCACTATCCACCTGCCAATATCGGGCCCGGCTCGTAGATAGCGGACCCATTCCTCGAGCTGGTCAGACTCAGCCTAGCATTGCCCCCTCCTCTCGGGCAGGTAAGGTCGTACCCCCTTTCAACGGACAACGACACAGTAGGAGACATGGCCTAATGGTATATGACCCTCATGCGCTCATGCATCCACTCGGTCTAGATGTTGAAGCAACCTCTGGAACCAAGAGGGTTTAGGGACTTTCACCTAGGGATATCTATAGCACCCCATGTAGAACAGATTTTTGGTGTCCCATCTGGCCATCCACAAAATACCTGTGGAGGCTATGGCCCTAATGTCGCTAGGGCGTACGGTGGTCATGTCACACAAATGCGAGATGCATGAGTCACACAGTCCAATCATGCATCAATCCTGCACATGTCGTGCTCTCATGTGGGGCAACTGCTCCTATCAGGAAGCCCCATGAACAACCTACCCTATAGCATATGCAATGGTCAATCACATCTCATAACAAACATGCAGATGATGCGTATGGGCATGTATCATGATGCTATGTTGTCATATACTCATAATCGGTATCAAGAACCAGCATCGACAATCGATCTCGACAATGTGGACATTTAACCAGCATTACCCTCAAGGAATGACCCGCATAAAGCCTAATATATAGTAGACTCATGGCCTCACACAAGGACCTAATATATAACACCATGGGCCTTACTCAAGGGCCATATATACAGAACAGGTGGGCCCTGCTCATGGGCTTCAAATACATGAAATGTGAACCCTATACATGGGTCACGAATACATCAAATGCGTCATACATCATGGGCCTAATACATATCACAATGGCCTTGCCCATAGGCCACGAATACACCACAATGGGCCTTGCCCATGGGCTATGAATACATCACAGTAAGCCTCGACCATGGTTCGCATATACATCATATAGGTCTTGACAATCGGAATTGACACTTGGAATCGGCCTCAACAATCGGAGTCGGCCTATACAATCGACCTTGACAATCGAAATCGGCTTCAATACTCGACATCGACAATCGGGATCGATCGATAATCAAAATCAGTAAATCGGTCACGATAATTAGCCTCGATAGCTAATCAGAATCGGTAAATCGGTCACGACAATCGGATCGATCGATAATCAGAATCGGCAAATCGGTCACGACAATCAGGATCGATCGATAATCAGAATCAGCAGATCGGTCACGATAATAGGTTCGATCAATAATCAGAATCGGTAAATCGGTCACGACAATCGGATCGATCGATAATCAGAATCGGCAAATCGGTCACGACAATCGGATCGATCGATAATCAGAATCGGCAAATCGGTCACGACAATTGGATTAATTGATAATCAGAATCGACAAATTGGTCATGACAATCGAGATCAATCGATAATCAGAATCAGTAAATCGGTCACGACAATCGGATCGATCGGTAATCAGAATCGGCAAATGGGTCAAGACAATTAGGATCGATCAATAATCAGAGTCGGCAAATCAGTCACGACAAACGGATCGATCGATAATCAGAATCGTCAAATTGGTCACGACAATCGAATCGATCGATAATCAGAGTCGGCAAATCGGTCACGATAATCAGATCGATCGATAATCAGAATCAAAAAATCGGTCACGACAATCAGGATCGATCGATAGTCAGAGTCGGCAAATCGGTCACAACAATCAGATCGATCGATAATCAGAATCGACAAATCGGTCACGACAGTCGGGATCGATCGATAATCAGAGTCGGCAAATCGGTCACGACAATCAGATCGATCGATAATCAGAATCCGCAAATCGGTCACGACAATCAGGATCGATCGATAATCAGAGTCGGCAAATTGGTCACGACAATCAGATCGATCGATAATCAGAATCGCTAAATCGGTCACGACAATTGGTATCGATCGATAGTCAGAGTCGGCAAATCGGTCACGACAATCAGATCGATCGATAATCAGAATCGGCAAATCGGTCACGACAATCGGGATCGATAGATAATCAGAGTCGGCAAATCGGTCACGACAATCAAAATCAATAATCGGTCATGATAAACGGCATCGATCGGTAATCTACCTCGAGACTCAGAATCGACAATCGGTCATGATAATCAGCCTCGATCGCAAAACGGGGTCCATATGTGAACGACCGATGATGGACTAAGTAATATCAATGAGGCTCATTCGTTTGGGTTAACCCACTAGAGAATGATGAGGATGGGCCTTATCAGGCCTAAGGAAAAGTCACAATGTAGAATTTAACCATCACTACTCAACAATGTGGACATCTAACCAACATTGCTCCTAAGGAGTGACCCACATAGGGTTAAACATATAGTGGGCCTATGGTCTCTTACACAACATAGAGGGCTACATACAATTTCAATGGGCTACATGCATGTGCCTCATATACAACACATCGGGCCTTATCCATGGGCCGAAAATACATCGCGATGGGCCTTATCACATAGGCTGGAAAATACATCACATCAAGCCTTGCCCATGAGCCTCGAATACATCACAGTGGACCACATTCAAAAAGGGCCATATGTCCATCAAAATGGACAGACGACGTAGTTATAGAATACGTACAATCAAGGTGAGCCCGTCCTTCAAATGATATGGAAAACTGGATGGACGGCATAGATGTACAATACATAAATCACGGCGGATTTCGCATATAGCCGGCATGGATGCAAAACAGGTGGATGGCATTGATGAATTCAAAAATCATGGTGGGTCCCACTGATCTGGATAGATGGATGGGGTGGTCTTAGAGTAAACACATCAAGGTGGAGATCTAAAATATACACATCACGTGGGTCCATGTGTACAACAGATATACCAAAGTGGGACCCACACGAATGGACAGTTAGGATATAATTCGTACATTAAGGTGGCCCATACGGTGGACAGATGGGCGGTATGGATATATGGAACATGCTTTAAGGTGGCCCACGTCCCTGTAATGGACAGTGAATAAAACCCATACGTCAGTGGGTCCCACACGGATAGACAGTGGGATAAAACCTGTACAATCAAGGTGGGACCAACGGAACTTTGTGATCTATTATTATTATTATTATTATTTTATTTTTTTATTTTTTTTTATTTTTTTTAAAGGAAAACCACTCCAGCGTCCAGGTCTGTATCAGGGTGGAATTCATTGTTTCCAAACGGACGGACGGCTAGGATGTAAGGCATGTAAATCAAGGTGGGTCCCATCCCACACGTACAGCACGTGTGGGATGGCCCCACATGAATTAAAAATAGATGGACGGTGTGTGTGAAACACATACATCACCCAGGCGTCCACCGTCCTGGACAAGGATGGAGTGGATATAAAATAAATACATCATGTTGAGTTCCACAGAACTTGATAACGTCACCACCTGCTCCACCTGTCAGTAGCTAATCTGGTGGGTCCCACATGATCTGGACGGTCTGGATCATAGTACGTGGGACCCATGGAAAGTATGGATGGAACGTACATGGTATGGTGCATCCAGCATCGTCCCACGTTGGACCATGTGGTTGTGAAAACACATACATGAAATGACGACCCCACCGTCCAGGGGTCTGAACGATGTGGTAAAACACATGCATTCCAGTGGTGCCACGTGTGCAACTAGCACGATGCCAAGTGGGCCCCACATCCCATGTAAGGACGAGGTGGCTTTCATCTCAGTAACGACTCACCGTCCAGCAACTGCTGGACGGTGCAAGATACGGTCACACATCAAGTAGGCCCCACACGTGTGGCCTACACCACGGTGATAAAACCCCAACATCACAATGCGTCTCTCACGTATGGACGGCGTGGATTCTCCACACGTGTATGATGGTAGATCACGTGGATGGGATCCATAGACCACCACTTCCATATATATATATATATATATATATATATATATATATATATATATATATATTATCATCTGTACTATCATTATTATATTATTATTATATTATACATATAACAAGAAAATCAATCATCCAGATGGTTTGATGGCTGGACGTACTGATGGAGGGGTGGAGCCCAAAGAACTCGCTGACGGTCCAGCGGCTGCATACTGGACGTCCAATTGATGTACGGCCCGGATTCAATGCTCGCACGAGGTGGGTCCATGGGGCCCACCAGTAGCTTTAGATAAGCTGATATTTATGTCTTCCTCCAATCAGGCTTGTCCAAACGGTGGGCCCACTCGGAAGGCGGCATTGATAAAAATACATTCATCATGGTGGGATCCATCCGGGTAGGCCACACGGCCACATCACCGCTAAAGAAATGAAAGAGAGGGAGAGAGAGAGAACGGTGGAGATGGGAGGGACCCCCGCCACTATGGGTCCCTCTTTAATACAAGACATACATCAAGATGGGTTCCGCCATATGTAGGCCTTCAAATCATTAATATTACACAAATCAAATCATAACATGCACCCACCTTTGATCTTCTCGGACTCGTCCTTTCACCGATGCAATCTAGAGTTCCAAGGGTTGGATTTTAACCGTTGAGATGGACTTTGGAGGGTGGGGATGAGAGATATGAAGGTGGGCCACACCAATGTTCTCCATAGAAGCCATGGACGTTGGAGTTGCTTGTCTTTAGAGAATGAGAAAGAGATGGGTGATGGGAGAGAAGTGATGGGAGAGAGGGATGGTGGAGTGACATGAGAGGTGAGGTGCTTGTTGACTTTTTAGGGTTGCTTTTGTACTTGGGCATGGAGAGAGTAATGGGTTGAGTGATGGGTGTACTTTTGACAAGTGATGTGATTGATGTGATGGATTTGATAGACTCTCTTGAAATTACAACGTGCGGTATTTTTCTCGAACTGAACGCAGGCTTACATCTTCTTGCCTGGGTATCGCCTTGGCGCACGAGACGTAGCATCGGAACCGCGGCGACGGCGCGGTCGCACGGGTATAAGTCTTGGGTCAAGCCGACTCTGAATAATGGGATATGACTCAGGGTTGTTCGTAAACCCCGATAATAGAATGCGGGTCGCCGGAATTTGACTAGGAGGACCGCGAAAGCCTACAGAACGGTACAGGTTAGGATACGAGCCTTACAGACAGTCCTGATCTTTCATGTAGGCAACGATGGTGGCCCCTAGATCGTCACAGTAGACGATCGTCCGATGTTGGCCGGAGAAAGGAAACTAGTTTCCTTTCCTTTTCACAAGAATTGTCAGGTCAAACCTTGTTTAACCTGACTTCTTGCTT
The DNA here is from genome assembly GCF_029962835.1 of Magnolia sinica. Classification (NCBI taxonomy): domain Eukaryota; kingdom Viridiplantae; phylum Streptophyta; class Magnoliopsida; order Magnoliales; family Magnoliaceae; genus Magnolia; species Magnolia sinica. The sequence continues at coordinate 63,829,168 of NC_080575.1, read as the reverse complement.
AGTGCACTACAAGTGCATGTGCGATATGCACATGCATTGCAAGAGGGCCTTCATACCTCATGTTTAGTCCATATAATGTCAAATCCAAGTTGTCCAGGTGACTAGAAACATCCTACTATGTCCACATACTGGCTTTTCTCACTATATGTAGCTCAAAATCAACAGTCAATGGCTGATTTTCCAATTGGGCCACTACTACGATGATCCAACGGCTGAAAATCGACATGTATGGTTAATCTATGCTAATTAGGCCTGATATAAGGTTTCACATGAATTGGATCATGGGAACCATGTGATTCGGAATTAAGGGTCAAGGTTAATGGCATTTTCATAATTATTGTTGATATGAGAGTTTTGGGAAATCTAATAGTTCTACATGGTTGTAGGAACATTTCTAAATAATTCTTATAAATGAACTTATGTTTAAATCATTATGGATGAAAGGCTATTCATTGATTTAGTTAGGGGACTGTACATGTATCAAACCATTAACACCTCGTCCATTCCGTACCATTTTCTATACTTATGTACACAATGATCTATGCCCTTAGCCAAACCTGGACTAGTCGTGCATAGTGTACACCCAGTTGGCCGGAACCACAAGGCCTCAAAACCTATTTCATATCGACCGCCTCGTCATCAAGATCATGTAGGTACCACCCGTGCATCTGTATGATGCTCCGTTAGTGAGATACGCCGCGAAGTATCGTTAGTGTATCATGTGCGAGTGGCATCATGTACTCCATTCCACACATGTACACAACAAATGCCATGCACACATGCACATGCCACACATCGGTGAGAAAATCTTTACCCATGTGTGTGATGTCACACACCCATACCTCCCCTCTCTCATGTGCATGCGAGGTCAGCTCTTCTCCATTCCATACCCCATGTATGACATCCTCACACCATGCCATCCCATGTCCTTTTAATCCACCATTAATTACAAATCATGAATTAATTGCCATAATCCGAGTCTAAGCTAACTAAGATCACATTAATTGAATATAACCACATTTTAACAATTTCTCTACAAATAGTCCTTCATCCCTTAGCATTTCACCATTTTTCTACACAAGGAGAGAGAGAGAGAGAGAGAGAGAGAGAGAGAGGAGTGATTTTGGTGGACCATCAACTTTAACAATCCCATCCCTTCCATCCATCTCAACCATCGAATCCATCAAGGTGAGTACACCCCTCCACTCTTATGATTTGTTTTCTTTCTTAATTATTCGGATGGTTAATTGTGGGGATGATGTGAGAATAATGATGATGATGATGTAGGACCTGTTGATGGTAGGACCCATTACACACTATAGATGATGGGATGAAACAAATATTAGCTTGATCTAAAACTTCTGTGGGACCCACTAGCTGTGGGCCCAGCGTGATGTTTACTAACCATTATAAATGGGTATACAGTCACAATGACCTGGATGAAGAGAAAACATAAATACCAGCTTATTTAGGGCCAAGGTCCACTATGATGTCCAGGCACAATCCAAGCCATCTATCCATTTTCCTTGATCATTTTAGGTGGGACACACTGAAAACCAAGCCAATCAAAGATCGGTTGAGCCACGCTTTTAAAAATAGTAGGGACAGTGGCACCACCGTTGGAACCATGGGAACCCACCTTGTTGTTTGTCAAAAAAAAAAACAACAAAGAAAAAATAATAAATAATTAAATAATTAAAAATAAATAAATAAAATATATATGTGGACGCTACAGCAAGCAGCATCCTAGTTGCTTCACAACAGGGGCTGGGGTGTGGGTCCACAACGGGCCCCACCCATGACGTAGATATTTAATCTATGCCATCCATCCGATTCCCCAGCTCATTTTAGGCATTGAGCCGAAAAATGAAGCCAATCCAAATCTCTGGTAGGCCACACCATCAAAGAGACTATTTTAATAGTGATAAATTGTTAGGGACCGTTATGATGTTTCTGTACGTCAAAAAATTCTGAATATTGGGCTTGTTATATCCGTACCGGGCCATAGAATCTAATAGATGGAATGGATCATCCTAATGTGCACCCCACCTATGAAAAACTATTAAAAAATAAAATAAATAAATAAATAAATAACAACTGACGCTGTTACTGCCAACGTCCTGCTGCTTGGAATGTAGGCAAGGACGGTGGGTCCCACCACAGGCCCCACCATGATACATGTCGACCATCTACACCGTGCATTTGATAGGTCCCCTTTAAAAATGGGTCAGTCCAAAAAATCAGCCATACATGGAACTCAGGTGGCCCACACCATCAAAAATCACATGAAGACATGCCTAAAATATATAAAGGCACTTGTTGGGGCCCACCTGAAATTTGGATGCATCTGAAACTTGGACTAACCCCTCAACCAAGTAGGACACACATAATAGATGGGCTGGATTCATGAACCACGTCCCGGTGGCCCAATAAATGATTGTGAATGTTTTAATGGAGGATAACCCTCTCAACCTTTGTATGTGGTGTGGCCCACAAGACCCACAGATTGACTTGATTTTAAGCCCCAGGCCCCACCATGATGTATGTACTAAATCCTCACCATTCATCCATCTTACCAGCCCTATCCATTGCATGGTATCAAAAATCAGACTCATTAAAAGCTCATGCAAGCCATGTCACTTGGATACTGGAAATAGTACTCAAAATGCTAAGATTTTTCTGGGGCCCACCTTGGTGATGAAAAGTATATCTGGGCCATTCATCCACTCCTTTAGACCATTTTAAGACATGAGTAAAAGAATGAGGCAAATCCACGCCTTAGGTGGACCACACTATAAGAAACAGTGGGAATAAAAATCCCTACCATTAAATCCCTTGAGTTCTATGGTGATGTGTAACTGCCACCAAAGTTAGGTCGGTCATTGGACAGCAGAGTCAACTCGTTACATATATTTTATATCCAGGTCATCCATCATTTAGACCATCCATGTGTTGTGTTATGGGCCCCTCCCGAAGCATGTACCTTATAGCCATGTCATTCATCTAGTGGGTGGTATCAATTATGATGTTGTTTGTTGTACAAAATGTTCATGGGGTGGACCCCACCATGTCAATGGGACCCACAATTATATAAAATATAATAATAATAATAATAATAATAATAATAATAATAATAATAATAATAATAATAATAAGGAAAGAGAATTGCATGCTTACCAATGAAAACTTATGTGTGACATAACATGGTGCATGTGGAGCCCACCTAGGTGCATGTGTTGTATACCCACACCGCCTATATTTTCTAGTCACTTGGGAAGTGGGCCCACTCCTGCCCATGGACACAAGATAGAGTAGAATTCAATTTTAAGTGGGCCATGCTGACCATTGGAAATTCTTAGGCTCTAGTGTGGCCCCTATATGATGGGACGCTTCCTTAACCATAGACTTCACCTTGTAGTATGATGTAGATCCATGCTATTCATCGGTTCATCCTTATCATTTTAGGGTATGGTCCCATAGACTAGTTAGATCCAAATCTCATGCCACAGGAGCAATATTGATCACTTGTCCACCATTAAATATTTCGTAGAGCTGCAGTGATGTTTGTGAGAAATTTATCCATCCTTTTTAACCGATCATGGGCCACCTAATATACATGTTTTACCAAGCCATTCATCTATTTTGTTAAATCATTTTAGAGTGTGGGGCTGCCTATATATTTATTGTAATCTAAGTCATTTTCATGGTACCCATTGTAATGGTTATTCCTCATTTAGACCGTTAGTTGGTAGAAATCATGCGGATCACTACACCATAGGAATTTGGGATTTTGGGTGGCCCAACTAGTTATGTGGATTGGTGGAAGTTGTGTGGACCACCACACCATATGAGTGCATGTTTTTTATAGCCCACCTAACTGTATGAAATTGGGGCAATTGTGTGACTACTTGTCTAAGTAAATTTATAATTGTTGTAGCCCTTAACCATATGCTCATTAACAGGATGAATGGCAACTAGATTTAGCAAAATGGTGTTGAATATGCAGCTCATAAATCTTGTAATCATGCGTGACATGGATAGCCGTAAATCATGTGGGTATTTGGGGAATGTGTGGCCCAACCATATGATCATGAGGTGCTTAGGTGACTGCTAAACTAAGTGAAATTGTAGTACTGGCCGCCTGACTATGTGAAAGTTTAGTAAAGTGGTTGCCCCATTATGCGAGCTATGATATAAAATAATAATAATAATGATAAGTAACCATCTCACCTTAAGTCCCTTATTATGACAAGTAGAGTGACATTTGTGTGGCCACTCAACTATATGGACTTCTGATAATGGAGTGGCCATAAGACTATGTGGGCATATGGGAATTGTGTGATTACTCAAACTCGTGGACTATGCTGATGGTGTAACCTCATGGGTATGTGAACTTAGGACGCGTGTCAAATTGACTATGGACCCTACCTTAATGTAAGTATTGCATATTTCACCATTTATCCATTAGGCTAGCTAATTCTAAAACTTGATTCCAAAATGACCTAGATCCAATTCCTAAATAAGTTAGACGATATGAAATAGTGTTAATTGAACGTATAACTTTTGAACACTTGTAAACCCACTCAATGTTCATATTTATCTGCACTATTCAATTGTTTTACCAACCAAATAGTTCGATCATGGAACCCGCTAACATGTGCCTTGTACATCTGAACTGTTCTTCCTTATACTACCTTAATGTATGTGAGTTACCTATACTATCTACTTGTTGGGACCCACTATAATGTTTATTTATGAACCCATCTGCTTGCAGTACAACTTGGAAGTAGGACCCACTACGTTATATGAGACAAACCCACGTCATCCAACCATGATTAACTCTTATGTGTATATTATATACCTAAGTCGTCAACTTAAGACTCAATGTATCTTATGACGTTTACCCGTGTCTTCCAAACCATTGTAAAACTACTATGATAATTATTTACAAATCCAACCTACTAATAACCCACTTAAAGGTGAAGCCCACTACATTATATGAGTTTCACCAGCACCATCCATCATGTAGCTCATTTACTATATGTTATATCTATGCCTTTCATCTCATAACCACTTAGTGCATGTACTTTGCGTCATCACCACTCGTTAACCATAAGGCCCTGTTAGGGTATAATCATGTGGTTCTAATAGAAAAAAAAATCATGTTGGGCCAAAGCCGCTAATGGAATATCTATCTTGTGAAGGATATGGTGTAATTCTTAATACAATTAATGCTTGTGATTATGATAGCTATGGATGATATTAGTGATGTTAGTGATTACGGTTAATAGAAGTATATGATTTAATATCTTGATTAATGTTGTTCCACTTCCTAGTATACTAAATTCATCTACTTAATCATGTTGATATTGATCATACTCATGCACCATAGAATGATGGTATGTGCAAGTGTACTTCAATACATTTGTTCATGTGTAAGATATGTCCTCTTCAGTTTAATCACATGATTATGGATTGATATAGTTGATAGTGGCACATGATGATTATATGTCATTTTTAGCTTAAAGGTTAAGCAGACCCTAAACTCATGACATTATATGCATACCACATGCCCTTGAACGTATGCCTTATCATAATTGCTTGAATTCATGCATAATCATAATATACATGATGATCGAAATACCACAATCATGTCGTATAACATGAGTTGGATCTTGACAATGAAATGTACATCTATGATGATGACTTGGGTTATCCCTAAAAATGAACCAGACACCGGAAGTGTGGAAATAGTAGGGGATGATGTGCCCCTTGGGTTGAAAGTCCCTAAACCCCGATGCTAGCTAGGGATATCTCACCATCGGACTGAGTGGATACATGGGTCATGGATTTGACTCCCATTAATGAGGTTGGGTTGAGAAGAGGTGGGTCCAGCCTGCTTAAGGGTTGAGGTGCAAACAGGGACCGGTCTGACTCGCTAGTGAGGAGAAGCATGAATGAGGTCCGCTACTGGCATACCGGGTGGAAGTCCACCGCAGGGCGGGTATGCGAGGTTGATTACTGGTGTCTGGTGCATAGGTGTCGACCACGGTGTTTTCCATGATATACAGTTGGTGGAAGTTCACCGCAGGACGGGTATGCGAGGTCGATTACTAGTATCTGGTGCATGGGTGTCAACCACGGTGTTTCCCGAGATATACAATTATGATATGGCATGACAATATGATGATGATGTGACTACGGATGTGTGTAATATGGTTATGACTGTGGTATAGGAGAAATGAAAATATGAATTGGTAATGCTGGTAGCATTGACTTGGAGTATTACTATGTTGCATATGTATTGCATTGGCATTGACATCATACCTTACGTACTACACGCCTTTCACCATAGATGAATTTTTTGTGGTATATTTATCTTACTTGCATGTAGGACACACTTCACATGTATGTGTACTCACTAGGCTTTTTGCCTAAGCTTCCTATTTCTCATTTTTTTTCATGGCAGGAGTAACTCGGAAGACTTAGCTTTCTCGATGCATTGTATCTATTTTTCGATTTGGCAATGTTGACGTTATGTACCTTTTGGAAAGCATTATACTTATAACCATCAGGATTTATAATGGAGAGTATTGCTTAGTGTTTTAATCATATATCTTCATGCTTAGGTATTATTATTATTATATATATATATTAAAAAAATTAGTCAAAAATCTTCCTTGTGGTGTGCTAAACTCGGGACTTGGTGTATGAAAGTCGAGTGCTGAATTCGGAGCATCACGGAAGTTGTCAGTCCTTGGATTTGGGGCGTGACAAACCGCGTGATCAACGGTCGGATGACTTGATTTATGAATGGAGACTATTCTCAAGGGTTAGATTCATGTCAGGGAATAGACGTAAAGTTATGATAGTTAGCTTGGTATCGTACACATGTACATATTAAATTAACTTTATGGTAACACTCAAGAACTTTCAATACTCGAGTATTGAAATGTTCGGGGTGTTACACTATTATTCAAACGAAAGGGCCAACGCCATCCCCATACTGGTCGTCACGAGACCTCTCTTAGATTGTTTAGGTTAAGATCGACCCTTAACAGCAACTGATTTCTCATATTTTCCATGACCACATTGACCTTGAGGGTGAATGGGAATGGGTTTGTATCGATCAACATGTCTATCTCACATTTTTCAAGAAATTTCAGCAATTTGTGGTCAATGTAATCCTGGATGACGTTCTTGAAGACAACACATTTATTAGTTGAATGAGATTGAGTTTCATGCCATTTGTAATATTTTGTCATTTGCAACTCGTCAGTCGAGGGTTTCTTGTGATTCACAAGATTTTTGATAAACTTCCCGGTCAACAGAATGTCAAATATTTCATTAGCTCTTGCGATGTCAAAGTGTAAACCTTTTGAGCTTTCTGTGCGGTCGATACGGTTGATTCTGCTTTGATGAATGCCGAACATACCAGTGGCTTCATAGCCACCACTTTAACAATTATAACCTCATAATTTAAGTCATGGTAATACGTCCCTAATGACAAGTTCTTTTCTCTAGTTCCTTCTTCTAGTCCCTTCTTCATATTGAGAGACGTTTTTGGTTAAGTCGTATAAATCTGTGAACTCCGTGCCTATAAAATTCTTACGAAGTTTATACTCAAGCCCATCTTGTGCAAGTTGCACAAATTCTACCACAGTCGTGACTACCATATGTGGGCTCATCACCCATTTGAACCATGTGATGTAACTCTCACATGTCTCTCCAGGCAACTGCTGAAAGCAGGCAAGATCAACTATCGTTATCTCTCTACTTTTAGAGAAAAACTGAGTGTGAAACTTCTCCTCCATCTCTTGCCAAGTGTGTACTGAGTCTGGCAGTAGGTTTAAGTATATATCATGTGAAGGCTATTGCTTTTAGGGAATGACTAAACAATTGTAATTTATAATAGTTAATATTCACCAATTATCCGCATTGCATTGTAAATCGGCTGACGTCTTTGATAGTTGACTGACCAGGTTCACCTGAAAATAAGGCAAAATCCAGTCAATAGTTCCTTGGCAATGAGTGTTACTGATCTATCCATTCAGGGTATGGTTTATGATACATCGGGATAGTATTGTGGCGAGTACTTGACCAACAACTTTTTAGATGATTTGTACAATCTAGTCGCGCTTCATCCACTGAGGTTCAAAGACCAACGGCGGGTCGGAGCCGAATCGGTTCAAATTATCTTGGAATATAGGTTTCCTTGGAAATTGCTAAGGGTTAAATCCTTCAAGTAACCCTAAATTTTGATTCTTAGGTACAAAGTTCCTAACCTCTCGCTCCAGTTGCCTAGCCTCCATAGGAGGTAGAACATTTCTCAGCTCCTAAACTAGGTCTGGTGGTGGATTTCGTTATGAAGGCGGCATCAATGGCAGTGGAGCTGCATTATCAATAGAAACTCCCTTAGCATTGTACTGCATTACCGATGGCATTCGCTCGACCATCATAGTCATCAATCAATACATGGCCTCGATCTAGCTAGCCATATATCAATTAGTATTTTCAACTTAAATACGAATTGCTCTAATTGGGCCCTTCCATATTCTTATACAAGCTGAATGCTCAGTTGTACATATCGAAGTATGACAGCTATCTCGTTTGGAAGGACAGTCTGAGAAGTCGATGCTCCTCCCCAATCTCTAGTACCAGGCGTTGGACTATTATTTAGATTTAACGCCTCAAGGGCCGCTGGAACCAGTACGTTCTCAACTGGAGGTGGTGTGGTTGACGTAGAGGGATCGATCCGAGCAGTGTTAGCACTTCTTATACTTATAGTTAGCAATATTACGCTGGTAAGTTAGAGAGAGGTTCCCACCAGACGTGTTAAAAACTGTTTACGTGGTTCTATTTTTGGCTGTTCATGTGCAGGCGTGCCAGAATTGGAATTGTGTCTCAATTCAAACCGCTATGACCCCAAATGCCAAGATAGGTAGACACATGGTGTATGACCGAGATCTAATGAGATCGGCCACCTATTCAGCCATTCACTCAATGTATAAACATGATGGGTTGCACCTTTACCTTCCGTACAAAATAACTTTTCAATACAAATAAAGTGAAATGAAAAGGGGATTCTTATGGTCGGTCGTGGAGAACAACTGCAAAATATCTTTTTGAGTGAAGAACTGAATCCAGCATGCAAGCGTAGACTCAAATTATAGCTAAAATTACTAGCTACTTAATTAATGCTATGGATTACACTACGGAATGTAAACATAAAATTGAAAGTAAAAAAATTACACTAAAAAAATGTAATTTCCTTGGCGTGTTTGGACAGGCCCATCCCACGGGATTAGATTGTAATAGGGTGGATTGCATTCAATGATGGCTGTGTCAGTGGATTGCAGGCAATCCGATGGGATTGCTAAATCCAGGGGATCTACCACCAAGTATGTTCGGCCGGCCTGGTTAATCCCGGGATTACGCCCAGTCAATCCCTTCCAATTTGTTCATCCAAACATGTCCCAGGCAAAAATCATGGGATTAGGTGGGATTAGGAGGGATTGGGTGGATTTCAAGGTAATGATGGTGATGCCAGTGGATTGCTGGCAATCCTATGGGATTGCTCCAATCCAGGCAAAATTTCAACGTGCTTGTTTGGCACGCCTGGCCAATCCCGGGATTACTCCTTCCAATCCCTTCTAATACAATCTAATCCAATCCAGCCTGCCCAGCCAAACAGGCCCTAATGGTTCGGCGTCCGAAGCTTTTTTTTTTATTTTTTTAGTGAGCCGTGACGTGGACCAATGAGGATTAGGGTATCAGGAAATCTCAGTTGACCAGAGATCCGGACTCATTAAACGTCTCGAGCTCTTATGCATTGGCCATACTCTCTCTCTCTCTCTCTCTCTCAGATGGGAAAAAGCACAGCTTCTGATGTTTCCATGGCGCCAACGGCAACAGAGAGGCCTCGAAGGAACAAATACGCATTTGCATGCACCATGCTAGCTTCCATGGCTTCAATTCTCTTGGGTTATGGTGAGATCCTTGCATCTTTATCTTTTGTCTTTACCTCAAAGGAAATGGTGGAAGACTCACGGCTTTCTATCTTCCGTCTTTTCGTCTTTTTTTTTTTTGGTGGGGAGAGGTTTGAGGGGACCGGGCACGACTTAGCTGGAAATCCGGAACCGGCGATGGCGGTGGTACCTTGACTGTGGGCCCACGTCGATCTATGCCTTGTATATCTACACCGTCCATCAGTTTTTACAACTGATTTGATGGCCCCTGCCCAAAATGAAGCAGATACAGTTCTAAGTGAACCACACCATGGGAAACAATGATCATCGAACGCCTACCATTAAAAACTTCATAAAGCCCACTAGAATGTTTATTTGCCATCCAACCTGTGGATAAGGTCACACATGCATGGATGAAGGAAAAAACATAAATATTAGATCGATCCAAAACTTTATGGCCTACAAAAAGTTTTTAATAATCACTTGCCTTTTTTACTGTGGTGTGGTCCACCTGAGATTTTGATATTGTTCATTTTCGGGATCGTGCAATAAAATGAGTTCATAAAACCGATGGACGGGATAGATATACAACACATCTTCGAAGTAGGCCACACGGTCAGGCCCACATCACTGGTTGCGAGGTACCGGCCAAGTCGAGCCCTGAAAGACCACCACATGTCATCTCCTTTTTGGAGCGCAGAGCAGGGAGTCCGGTGTAATAGTTTAGTGGTTGATTCCCTGACCGTGGATCCAACCTCGATATATATGCTGTATATCTACGCTGTCCATCGGTTTTTCCGTATCATTTTAAGGCATGTGCCCAGAAATAGAGGAGATATAAATGTCATGTGCGCCACACCACACGAAACATTGGTGATTAACCGTTAGAAACATCTGTGGTACACCAAAGTTTCGGATCAATCTCATATTTTCGTTTTCCCTTCATCCATGCCCGTGCGACCTTATCAACAGGTTAGATGGCAAATAAACATTACGTGGATTCTAAGAAGTTTTTAATGGTGGGCGTTCAACTACGACTGTTTCGTTTGGTGTTGTCCGCCTGAGAATTCTATCTAAATAATTTTAGTTCCATTTCCTTAAATGAGCTAGCCAAACGAATGAACGGCATGGATATACAACATATACATTAAGGTGGGTCCCGGTTAGAGGATCTACCACTAAGCTTTTACCCCGGACAATTAATCCGCGCCCCTCATTTTTAGGAAGCCGATTGCGACCTACCTCCGTCCGTCACTAGCCTGGAACAGGCCTATCTGTTTTGGAGGCCACCGTGATCACTCTGTTTATCAACACCGTCCAACCCTTTTCTCGGAATGAGACCAAAGATGAGGTAGATCTAACTCTCGAATGGATCACACCAAATAAGTAAGCCTGGGTTGTATTAAATGCAAGAGTCATCTATAGTGTCGTCCACTTGAGCATTCGTTCTGCCTCACTTTTGAGCTCGTATCTTAGAATGATATGAGAAAAGGGATGGACGGCATGGACGAACAGATACGTCATGGTGGGCGTCACACAAATCTGCCTGTTCCGGGTTAGGACGGGGTAGGACGCAAAACCGCTTCCTCAGTTTCAATGTGATTTGGTTTCTTTTAATTTTTAATGTTTTTTTTATTCATTTTTTTTTCCTTCTATATTGAATGAGGCTCCCCGGAGATTCCTTGATTCTCTAACATAAAACAAAGACGGGCTGTTTTTTATTTTTTAGGTTTTATCCTTATTTTGGTTTTAGCACTCACAGACCGTAGATTTGCACACCTTAATAATTGTGGAGAGTTTTCTAACCATACGCTTGGCATAGTGGTGCACCAATCTAGGCTGTCTAACTCGCGGACGCAACTGTGGAGCATGGCCAAAAACTTATACCGAGAAGATATTATTAACAATTTGGCTTTTATCTTAGAATTTGGACCACTCACTATTAAATGGTTAGGATTGTCTAATAATTACTTGATCCATGTGATTTGAGATGTACTCCATCCACAATGGGACCCATAATTTCGATGGTTTGGATAGCCGTGAATCAGTGTCACCTACGAGGGGATGAATCACAACCATTTTTTTATGAACTGTGCAAAACTAACATAAGAGTCTAGCCCTTAATAGTTTATTCCTGTTTATGCAGTCTTCTGATGGTAAAGAGAGAGAACCTCTTTTTAGTGTCATTTGTAAGAACTCTGTAAGGTAGGCCTTATTGATCAACGGTCTAGATTGTCCTATTGTTGGACTGGATGATTGGTTAAACCAGTGGGCACAGTGTATCTGCGCAGGTATGCGTCTAAGGGTTGGAATGTTGTTGTTGTATTACGCAGACAACAATTTGTGTTGTGCTGGGATTGTGAATGTGTGGAGCCGGATGAAGAGTGTTGTGATGGGTTTCAAACTCTCTTCACTTCAATCATTATTTAAGAGAGCTGGGTCCCCGATCCTACACCACGGCGAATTCGAGTCCCATCTTTTGAGTTGCAAAAAGGGTGTGAAGGAGAGGAAGATCCTAAGCTATATGGATATTCTGGTATTCTTATTCTCAGCAATGGCGTCCCACTTAAGTAAGCCACCCTAACCGTTCGATCTCTATGTCCTATGCACAATCAGATCCTTGTGATTTCCGCATTAAGCTATTTTACAGTTGGTATCAGAGCCAACGTACATAGGAATGGATGATCGAATTCATCTATTTCAGATATAGATTCATTCACATAACTAGGGATTTTGGATTTTGATCCCCAAATCAGGATAATTAGGGATTTCAGAATCCAGATCCCCAAAATTAAGAAAATTAGGGATTTAGATTCGAATCCCCAAATCCAGATTCAGAAATTAGAGTTTCCAATCGAAACCCACATCTAATTAGGGATTTTGGTTTCCAACCCCCATATACATGCAGTTAGGGATTTGAATCCCAAATCAGGATATCAGGGATTTTTCATCTAATTTGGGATTTCGGATTTGCATCCCCAAATTCGATTAATAAGGATATCAAACCCAAATTCGGAATATGAGATTTCAGATTTCAGATCTCAATTTGGGATTAAGATTCCTTAGTTCTTACCTACGTCTTCAATGGAGCAGCTAAGGTCATCCCATTCACTGCCGGAGTTGTGCATCATCTTTTACACCAGCAGATCCGAGGTTACAACCTCCATTCATGGCCGAATGGATTCTTGTATCCACCATCTTCCATCCATGGCTGAGCGAGTGTAGATCTTGTTCAAACCCTCATGATGCTTCATTGAACACTGGTAGCGTTCTTCCCTAGCTGCGGTAGCCATCATCACGACTGGAGATTTCTCAAATCTATCTTGTGATGGATGTCGGTCGTTCGGTCCCAAGGATGGATGGCAGCGGCGACTGCTTCGAAAAACCATGAGGCTAGAGCGAGCAGCAACATCTGTTTTTAGAACAGCTATTAGAGGCAGGGATTTAATCTACCCGAATTTTTGGTGACGGGTTTGCGAACCCAATTGAATGTTAGCCGGGTCTGCAATGCAGGACCCGAACCGGATATATTAGGATCCATATTTCAATCAGTGGGCCTTGATATCATTCAAGGCCCATTGATCTGATAATCTGGTCCACTTGATATCATTCTATTATAATTTTTGGTCTGGGCCATATATGGGTTCAATCATGAATGTATAGTCTAACTCATTAAGGAGGATATGGACCATCTATTATGATCTGACCGTTTATTAGTTTGATCAGGAACTTTCATCTGACTTTTAACTCATCTGTTCAACTTATGGACAGCCATACATAGATCTGCCCATCAAATTATTCAGTCCATGCTATCTATCTATCATAAGAATGTCAGGAGCTCAATTTAATTATGCTCATTTGAACAAGTACATATCAAATAAGAGTCCTGATTCGGCCCTATTATTGGCCCTTCATCCATCTTTAAGTGTTGATATGGACCATTGGAATATAAGGTGTGAAACCTATTTATATGTTTCACTTTAAGGATTTCCAAAAGGTCAGTATCAACTAACTTATGGACAGCATTGGGCTAATTAATTTATAATCCATTGAGAGGTGGGATTGTAATTGTGATCCTAAGTCTATATTTGTAGTAATGGATTCGGTTGTGTTAGCCACCATAGTGACCTCAATCGATGAAAATTCTACAAGTACAAACTTGTAACATTGGGATAAGAAGGATTACATATAGTTGCGTTCACATTTTCCTGCATACGGTAATGAAAACACAGACGATTACCATTTGGCAGTCACATGAACGGGTGAAGTAAATGGTGATGGTAATGTAAGGCTGAAAGACTCATCTCACCCATAGGTGTCGCGTGTCTCAGATTTACATGACTGACATCACTTAGCTTTATGTTCAGGAGGATCACTGGCATGTCATTATTACCACCCACAGGAGGAATGATGATGATGTAACAGATCCTCACTAGGATGTGATGGTTGGGCCCATTTTCATCGTAGATAATTCAGTTGATGCCTCCCTTAACAACTGAATTGATTAATTTTGTCTGATATTTGTTTACATTCACGAAATTGTTTTGTGAAATTACGAACTAATGTGAGTGTATGTGTGTCTCTTTTATTTCAGTCTCAATTCCAACTAATCCGAATCAAGTCCCTACCCTAAATGGATCTAATTACACTCAATGGAAGAACGTCATTGAAGTTGTACTGGGCTATTTTCAATTAGATCTGGCCCTAATAACACCAAAACCACCAGAACCATCTGATAATGCAACTGAAGCTGAATATAATCGATGGGTTGCATGGTTTAGATCAAATGATACATGCTTGAAAGTCATAAAGTATTCGATTTATGAATCTATGAAGGGAGCCATGCCTGAAACAAATAAGGCCAAAGTTTTCCTAACTAAAATGGGAAAGCGATTTAAGAAATCTGATAAATCTTAAGTGGGTATTCTTTTGAATAAATTGACTCGCTCATCCTACGAAGGAAAAAATAATATCCATGAATACATGTGGACAAAGTTGTATCTAAGATCCGTTCTCTAGGGCTTATACTCACTGATGATTAACTAGTTCATTTAATCATGAACAACTTACCTCCCCAATTTGGTATGTTCCTGGTAAACTATAACACTCTGAATGACATGTGGACATCGGATGAACTTATCACCTAGTGCATCCAAGAAGAAGACATAATCAGGCAGATGGTTAAAGTTCAAAATGTTAATATGGTGACCTCCAATCATGGGCATGGGCAAGGGAATAAAGGTAAAAGGAAAAGGAAACAAAGTTCTATTAATGGATTCTCTGGTCCTCTATTTGGAAATCATGAGAATTAATATGGAAATGGATCTAAACGCAAACGGGTTAAAGGCAAACCGTGCTTCTTTTACAAGAAGGTGAGACATCTAAAGAAAGACTGCGAAGGGTTTAAGAATTGGCTAATAAAGAAAGGTAATCATTCTGTTCTTGTATGTTTTGAATCTAATCTAACCAATGTGTCAGTGGATTCCTGGTAGATAGATTCAGGAACTACTATTCACATATGCACTTCTATGCAGGAATTACTACAGGCCAGGCCACCAACTGATGCAGAGCGCTCAGTATATGTAGGCAATGGTGTCAAGGTAGACGTGGAGGCAATAGGAGTCTATAGGCTTAAGTTGAAGTCTGGTTATTTTTTAGATTTACTAGATATATTTGTGTACCGTCTATAAGACGCAATTTAGTTTTAATTTCCTGTTTGGATAAATTGGGATATTCATTTCAATTTGAAAATAAAAGTTTAGTATTTACTTTAATTTGATTAAAGTTGGGACTGGCTCTATAGTAAACAACTTATACCAGTTAGACTTGATTGCCTTTCACGTTTATAATATTAATACCTTGCATGGAAATAAAGTGGGATCCAAGCGAAAGCTAGACTATAAGAATTCCTTTATGTTGTGGCATAGGCGGCTATACTATATATCTCATGAGAGATTAGATAGGCTTGTGCGAGAAGGAATTTGACATTCTCTAGACTTTTCTGACTATAAATTGTGCAATGATTGCATAAAAGGAAAACAGACCAAAACTAGAAAGAAAGGTGCAACCAGGAGTATAGGTCTATTAGAGGTGATACATACAGACATTTGTGGATCATTTCCTATAGCTTCATGGAGTAGATGCAAATATTTTATTACCTTTATAGATGACTACTCTCGTTTCGGATACCTCTACCTTATTAATGAGAAATCAGATGCCCCGGATGCTTTTAAAATCTATAAGGCCGAAGTTGAAAATCAAGTTGATAAGAGGATTAAAGTTGTCAGATCTGACCGTGGTGGTGAATATTATGGCAGATATGACGAATTAGGATGTAATCCAGGGCCATTCGCTAGATACTTATAGGATTGTGGCATTGTCGCACAGTACACTATGCCTGACACTCCAAAGCAAAATGGTGTAGCTGAGAGGCGTAATCACACCCTTATAGATATGGTGTGAAGCATGGTCAGCAATTCGACATTGCCAGAATCTCTGTGGGGTGATGCGATCAAAACCACAATTCATATACTAAATAAGGTTCCCACCAAAGCAGTAAGCAAAACTCCTTTTGAGTTGTGGAATGAGAGAAAATCAAGTCTCCGATATCTACATGTTTGGGGTTGTCCTGCTGAGGCTAAAATTTATCACCCGCATGAAAAGAAGCTTGATCCTAGAACAGTAAGCTGTTTCTTCATTGGATACCCAGAAAGATCAAAAGGCTATCGATTCTACTGTCATTCCCACTCTATTAGGATTGTTGAGACTGAGAATGCCAGACTCATTGAGGACACTGAAAACAGTGGGAGCAAAAACATAAGAAATTTTATATTTGAGGAACAAAGGACTGTGACTCCTGTCATAGTTAATCCAGATCACGTGGATATTAATAATGCAACCGATTTTATAGTCACTACAGAACACCACGTAGAACCTCATATACCAACCACTGATGAGGAAAATAAAGATAACACCTAACAAGAAGAACCATTGAGAAGATCTGAAAGAGAGAGATGACATGTAAATCGAGAGGATTACATCGTATACTTATAAGAGCGCGACTTTGACATAGGGGTAGAAAAGGATCTTGAATCCTTTACACAAGTCAAACAAAGTGTTAATCCTTCTTGTTGGTTTGATGCCATGGAAGATGAGTTGAAATCCATGAGGGACAATAAAGTATGGGATCTTGTAGAGTTACCCACTGGAATAAGGCTGATTAGTTGTAAATGGATATTTAAAACCAAAAGGGACTCCAAGGGTAATGTCGAAAGATATAAAGCCAGACTTGTTGCCAAGGGTTTTAACCAATATGAGGGCATTGACTTTAAGGAGACGTTCTCACCAGTATCTAAGAAAAACTCATTCAGGATCATAATGACTCTTGTAGCTCATATGAATTTAGAGTTACATAAGATAGATGTAAAGACTGCATTTCTCAATGGGGATCTAAATGAGAATGTGTACATGTTGCAACCCGAAGGTTTTGTAGCTACTGGCTCAGAACATTTGGTTTGCAAACTAAAGAAATCCATCTATGGGTTGAAACAAGCATCGTGATAGTGGTACCTAAAGTTTCATGAAGTAATTTCCTCATACGACTTTGTAGAAAACACTGCTGATGAATGTATCTACATTAAAATCAGTGGGAGTAAGTTCATTATGATGATTTTGTATGTTGATGACATTCTGTTGGCTAGCAGTGATATCATGATGTTGAGCGACATAAAGAAATTCTTATCTCAAAGATTTGAAATGAAAGATCTTGGTGAAGCTTCTTATGTCATTGGTATTGAGATTCACCGTGACAGAACACTTGGACTGCTTAGCCCGTCATAGAAGGCTTATATTACTAGGGTACTCAAAAGGTATGGCATACAAAATTGTGCTTCCTGGCAGTCGCCCATTGTGAAGGACAACAAATTTGGCCTATTTCAGTGTCCAAAGAATGATCTGAAAAAAATCAAATGAAAGAATTTTCGTACGCATTAGTAGTGGGGAGCATTATGTATGCTCAAGTCTGTACACGACCGGATCTTGCCTTTGTCACTGGAATGTTGGGAAGATACATATCTAATTTAGGAATGCAACATTAGATAGCTATAAAGAAAGTATTACAGTATTTACAGAGAACGAAAGACTTCGGACTCACATATAGAAGATCTGATCAGTTGAAGTTGATCGGATATTCAGATGCAGACTTCGCAGGCTGTGTTGACACTAAAAAGTCTACTTCAGGATACATTTTCATGATGGTGGAAGGAGTTATGTCGTGGAAAAGCATGAAACAGTCACCACAACCTCATCCACCATGGAAGCTGAATTTATTGTCTGCCATGAGACATCTAATCAGGCATTATGGTTATAGAGTTTCTTCTCAGGTTTACGAGTACTGAAGCATATCTTGAAACCATTGAGTATATTTTACGATATTTCAGCTAATATTTCCTTCTCTAGTAACAACAAGCATTCGTCAAGGTCGAGGCATATCAACATCAAATATCTTGTTGTAAAGGAAAGAGTTCAGAATCATCAAGTGTCCGTTGAATTTGTCGGCATTAAGCAGATGATTGCAAATCCGCTCACTAAAGGGCTCCCTATCACGCCATTTTAGGAGCATGTGACATCCATGGGAGTCATTAATCCCACAGATGTTTTCAGTTAGTGGGAGTTGAGCGTGTTCTGATTTTCACAGACATTTAAAGATCTCATTTTATGCAGTTTGTTTTTTGGATGATTTTGATATAAAGATTTATTTCTGCTTCTCTATATATATTGTAAATTTTTGAGTTAGTAAAACTATAGTCGCGTCTTATATGAGACATGTAAATGCTTCAGGACCTCTTAAGGATTGACACATATTATCACACTGAGTGTGTAATCCTTATACCACATTTCCTAGCATCAGATCTATGTCGCCAAGGTTGTTGATATTTGTGACCGTGCTTAGCCTCACTTTGCCTAAATTAAATGTTGTGACGACTATCGCGATTCGATACTGACAACTTTGATGGACCAACTGAACAGCATAACCCATATTGTCCAACAATTCATTGGTTAACCATTTGGATTTTTTCTTAAAATCAAAACTTGTTTTCAAAATTGTTCTATATACGACAATCATTGACATTACTCAAAGAGGCCCAAGTGGGCCTTATTGATCAACGGTCTGGATTGTCCTATTGTTGGACTGGATGATTGGGTAAACTGGTGGGACCTATTTCATGTGATATGCTCGCAGTGTATCTGGGAAGGTATGCGTATAAGGGCTGGAATGTTGATCTTGTATTACGCAAACAGCAATTTGCATTGTGCTAGGATTGTGAAAGCGTGGAGCCAGATGAAGAGAGTTGTGATGAGTTTCAAACTCTCTTCACCTCAATCATTATTTAAGAGAGCTGGGTCCCCGATCCTACACCACGGTAGAATTCGAGTCCCATCTTTTAAGTTACAGAAAGGGTGTGAAGGAGAGGAAGATCCTAAGCTCTATAGGTATTCTGGTATTCTTATTCTTAGCAATGGCATCCCACTTAGGTAAGCCATCCTGACCATTCGATCTCTATGTCCTATGCACAATCAGATCCTTGTGATTTCCACATTAAGCTATTTTACATACATTAGATTGATAGGCTGTATCTCTAAGGGACGGTTTGGATCATAAGTTGCTTAAGATAAGTTACTTATCCTACAAATAACTTATATTAGTTTCTACTTATTAAAAAGATAATTATGTTTAGTAAACAACTACTTATCAACTTCTCCTCTCTTTTCTCTCCTATGCCACTCTTCAGGAACTTATAAAAAGTCAATAAGCTAAAAAATAATAATTGAAGTTGTTGACTACTTTCAAGTAAAAAAAAAAATACTTATAATTGTTGTTGATGTCTTAAATCTGTCAGTAACAGGGTCTCTTAATGTCATTGACAGACCACTAGATATCATTGAGCAGATGTAAATGCCATCGACAAATGCTCGATCCCATCAAGAAAATCCATGTTGATTGCTGAAAAGTTTTGGTGTTGCTACTCAATAGCATCGAATGAGTTCAATGCTATCAATAAATCCTCAATGGGATGTCGATGCCATTAAAGGTCTCATCAAATAAATGCGCAGAATTGCATAAGAGCATAAGTTGTTTCATATTACGGTTGTAACACTATATATATCAAGTATAATAAGGATTTAAAGGGGGCAGAGAGAGAGAGAGAGGTGTTCTGTAGCATTCTAATTCATTCCTAAGGGTTCAAGGGAAAATTCAAGGCTTGTTCGAATTAGTAAGATACTATCTCTTGTAATTTCTGCTTTCATGGTGCATTACTTGTCACTTTGTGCCATGGTTTTTTCTCGCAAGGATTTTTTCACATAAAATTTGGATTGTTCTAGTTTGGAATCAGTTGTACGATTGTGTGTACTTTGCTTGATTTGTCTTTGGGAGTTTCTGTGGTTTCTAACAATTGCTATCAGAATTAACATTGGGAAGCAAATCAAATTTGAAAGCATGGTATCAATGGTATCTAACCTGAAGTTCGATGTAAACAAATACTCAGGTAAAAAAAAATTGAACTATGGAAAGTTAAGATGAACGGTATCCTAATTCAGCAAGGATTAGACGAAGTTCTCCATGAAAAACGACATGAATCTATGACAGAAAAAGAATGGAACATAATGGATAAGAAAGTTAGGACCTTTATTTAATTATGCTTAGCGGATGAGGTTCTTTATAATGTTATGAGAGAGAAAATTGTAACAAGTGCGTGTGAAATTAGAGAATATCTATGTGAAAAAATCTCTTAAAAATCATTTGTTCTTAAAGCTATAGTTGTTCAATCTAAAGATGACAGTGGGGGCTGATGTTAAGTCCCACATTAGTAACTTCAATAGGTTGATTTGTAAATTGTTTGATATAGAAGAGATTAATGTATATTATTAAATTCTCTCCTAGCATTATATGAGTTGTTCAAGGACTCTTTGTGCACCAGTAAAACAACCATTAGTGTTGAGACTACTATCTCAACTCTTCAATTTAAGGCGATGAGAAAGAAAAATAGTGATCTGTGTTGCTTCTAGAGATGCACTAGTTACATGGGGGGAAATTATGAGCGTGATAGTGGATCTTCATGATAAAGGTCCAAACCTAAGGGCAAGGGCTGAAGGTAAGTTGAAGTGCTAGAACTGTGTGGCATGACCAGGCACATGAAGAAGAATTGTCAAAATCCTAAGATGAAGAATGAGAATTTAGATAGTTCTTCTAGGGAGGCCAATACTGTGGAATCTAATGAGGAAACAAATGGTAGTGACATGCTGAGCGCATTAAAATCTGGGTACTTTGACAAAGAATAGATTTTGGATATGGGGGCTTCATACCACATGACCCCTCATCGGAGCTGGTTTGCTAGTTATAATGAGTGTGATGATGGCCAGGTGTTTATGGGCAATGATAATGCATGTAAAGTGGTAGGTGTTGAATCTGTGCGCATCAAGATATTTGAGGCATTGAGAGTATCTTGACTGAAGTGAGACACGTTCTTAATTTAAGGAAGAGTTGGATATCTCTGGGAGCACTCGAGGCACTGTGGTGCAAATTCATTGATTTCGATCATATCTTCAAAGTTTCAAAGAGGGCACTCATAGTCATAAAGGCATGGAGGAATGGAAACCTTTACAGGTTGGTCAAGAGTACTTTATCGGGTGGAGTTGTTGCATTTATAGTGAATTTCACGTCTACACGTATGTGTCATATATGCTTAAGTCACATGAGAGAACAAGGTATGAAGGTACTTTATGACTGTTGTTTAATTCTAGCTTTTAAAAAGCATTGATTTGAGTATATATAGACATTGTATATATAGTAAACAATCAATGTTATCTTTTAAGTCTATGAAACATGTTTTTAAGAGGATTCTAGATTATGTGCATTCTAATGTATAAGGGTTGACGCCGGTGGTTTCTGGTGGAGGGTCGTCATGGTTTATCACATTCATCGATGACTACTTCAGAAAATTATGGGTTTATTTCATGAAAAATAAATCTGATGTTTTCACCAACTTCAAGCAGTGGAAGGTGATGGTAGAAAAATATTTAGGGTGAAAGGTGAAAGTGTTAAGGATAGGTAACGGGGGAAAATTCACTTCTGGGGATTTTAACCAGTATCGTAAAGATGAAGGGATTGAGAGGTATAACATAGTGCGTCACTGTAACGCCCTGAAATTCGGGAGTCGAGCATAACTCAGCTCTCGAGTTCCAAAACATCACTTATGCAACATATTTAATGATGGATGTATGTTGTCTGTATTAGTGCATAAAACATGGAATAGATTAAGCCAAATAGCAAATATAATTCAGGGATAAGTGAAGAACGCAAGCGAAAGACTTAAAGAAATATATGTGTACATGTGTAAATCCCTGAAGTACATATACATACCGGGTCGTAATACAAGTGTTGCTATCAAAATTACAAGTATCAAATTACATCATTTAATTCCCAAAAGAAATCCCAACATCCCGCGCATCAGAACAAGGCTCACTAGAACCCATCTGAAAACTACATAAAAGAGAAAGCAGCCTCATCATCCTCGATCTCCGGCTCTGCCTCAAAGGTTGCATCAACATCTGCAACATCAGCAACTAAGACAGAGTCTGGTAGGTGTTTAACACCGCCCCAGAACGTGGGAGTGAGTGATCAACTCAGTGGAACAATAAAGCAAAGGTTAACATGTTATCAATTCAATCAAGCAGTAATGATAAAGCAGAACAATCAAACATGTCCTAAGTACTCTTGTTAATACAAGAATGTATGAAGAATGATGCGTGCCCTCACACGTACACCCTCAGCGTCTTCATCTTACGTTACGTATGACATCGCCTCAAAGTGTGCCACATCTACAAAGCACATGCAAATGCGGTGTATGAACATGATTACCAAGTTGTTATTAGTCCTTTTCATATAGCAGGATTGGGAAGCTAAAGTACCTTCCTCATATCACCATCCAAACAGTAATCCATTCTAGGGTCGTCAGTCCTAGACAATCTCATATGATCATATGTTTTTAGGTCGTTGCAAAGGGCTCGTCACCAATCAATGCACGCCTATCACACCTTCGTTACTACACTAAGGCTCGTCACCTCAATGCGGCATCCAGGCATACTCGAGGTCACTACAAAGGGCTCGTCACCAATCAATCTAGGCCGACAGCACGAATATAGTGTCCCATACCACCATAATCGGCTCACGAGTTTGGTTGCTCACTGGTCACTACGGGGAGGCTCGTCACCCCAGCGTAGGCCAACAACTCGACCACGGTGTCCCATACCACCATGTCCGGCTCATGAGTCGTAGCGGATCAAGGTACTATGGTTAATAGGATTTCATCGGTAAGTTTGGTACCCTAGATTCAAACAGTAGCGTCTATACATGGTGAACATACATCGGACAATCGGGTTACTTGACGAACTCGACTAGCACGAGTGCACGTTGGGTTGAACGACATAGAGTGCACAAACACCCCGCGTAGTCAAACCACTACCGACAACTCTAATACGACTCGGGTTCGTCTAATCACGTCCTACGTGGCGAATGCAACCTCAGCCATGAACTTAAGGCCAATTACCGATTTCCTGGACTAACTCATAGTCCCACACACATTCCACTACAACAGATATTCATATCTACAATTTAGAATAGTAATGGAACAACAACTCAAATCATATGGTATGTAAGCATCTGAAGAATATCAACTTAACATGGATTTAAGCATAAGTAAGACTTGAAATTAAACAACAAGGAATGTAACTTGCATGAAGGAAATCATACACACTAGTGGGAGAGTTGAGAATCGCTTCTCAACGCCCATACTAGGTTGATATATCACACTTTAGATCATTCAGACATTTCTACAAACACTTAGAATACATAATACAACATACATGACGTATGTTGAAATACACGCATTTGGACAATTCCTTTTACCAAGGAGTTGCCGCACTTACAATAAGCATAAGTACACGACAAATAATCATGGCAATCACATGTTCATATTTTATACGCATACGGTACTTCCTACATACACATAGAATACATAAATCTCAATGTAATACATGCATATCAGGAACGCAAAATAAACATAACATTTGGCATGTGAAATCTCATCCATATCAAGAATAAACCATTCACTGGCATTGAAAGCCTTGAAAACCATAACCTATACGATTAAAGTCCGCACCTTAATCCAGAAAAGAACACCGAACTGATTTTAGACGATTTGTCTTCGTCAATGGCGACAAGATAACCTAAGGCAAGAATAGAAATGAGCTACAACAACACAAAGACTCTTCTAAGCTCTAACACAGATTAGGGTTAGGTTAACTTACCCAAGGATGAACTCAGAATCGCCGGAATAACGATTCAAAAGTAAAGGTTTAAGGATGAAGAAGAACAGGAAAGAATCTAAAATGATTCACCAACTTCTCTCTCACTTTCTCTCTCTGTTCCTCTCTCTTTCTTAGCTAGGGTTAGGAAATTCGTATGGAAAAGAGAGTTAGGGTTTTAAGGTCTATATATAGGCCTAACATTGATGAAAATAACCCCAGGGCCAAGGTATACTTAGGTTATAACCAAAACAGGCCTCTCTCGGTCTAACGAAGCACTTCCGGTGAGCCTATTACCACGAAAGGTCGGACTTAAGCTCACTGACCATGGATCTAGGTCAAGCTGAGTTTTCGTACCGATCGGATCTTCAGATCAGCCGTGGCTGACCACACTCAAATCAACGGTCACCGAATCTCGATCAGGTCCACAAGCACAAGGACATGCCTGGGCCACCTTTCCTGATCAGAGGGTGAAATTGGGTTAGAATTCAACGGTCAGATTGCTTAAAATCGTCGCGCAAGCGACATGACTCAGATTTCATAAAATCTCATTTAATTTCCAACCGTTCTCACACTCTTCATTCCGGACTCAATCAAATCGACCTAGAACATCACATGGACTTGAATTTTGAGGTGATGGCCAAGTCCAACATGGTGACCGCAACAGCCTAAGATCATTGCTATCGGACTTTCGACGCGTGGTCCAGGTCCGATCTAGAACTTCCAAAAATTCCCAAGAGCAACTAGCTTTAGCGATGAATCCCAGATTTCAGAGTAACCTAGCGCTAACTATTCTACAGATTTTGAGTCATGCAGATCCAATTTAAAGTGATTGATGCAAATTTCACAAGCAATCGAGTTTAGCGCTAATTACCCCAAAAAGCTTCTAAAGAAAACAGAGGTAATACTCGGGTGTTAGCACAAAATTTTCAGGGTCATTACAATCTACCCCCCTTAAAGAAAATTTCGTCCTCAAAATTCATACCTTCTCATATTCCTCAAGGATCTGAGGGTAGCTCTTTCTAACCTCAGCTTCAGATTCCCAAGTAGCCTCTTCCTCACTATGATGCGTCCATAGCACCTTCACATGAGGGATAACCTTGCTACGCAATACCTGCTCCTTCCTGTCTAGAATACGCGTCGGTCGCAGTACATATGTAGCATCCTCGCTCAACTGCACCTGCTCCCAACTGATAATATGCGAAGGATCAGGAACATACTTCTTCAGCATAGAAACATGAAATACGTTATGCACGCCCGCAAGAGGTGTGGGCAAAGTAAGGCGGTATACTACCGCTCCCACTCGATCCAGAACTTGAAATGGACCAATAAATCTCGGCGTAAGCTTCCCCTTCTTACCGAACCGCAGAACTCCCTTCATAGGAGAGACCTTCAGAAATACATGGTTTCCAACCTCAAACTCAAACGGTCGCCGCCTCGTATCAGCGTAACTCTTCTGCATACTCTGGGCTGTCAGAAGTCGACGTCGAATAATGTCAACTTTCTCTGAAGTTGCGTGCACCAACTCTAGGCCAATTAAACTACGCTCGCCAACTTCTGCCCAGCAATGCGGTGCTCTGCACGGGCGACCATATGACGCCTCATAGGGAGTTATACCAATACTCGCCTGGAAACTGTTATTATACGCAAAATCTGCATACTGGAGAAAATCATCCCAACTGTCTTTGAAATCCAAAACACAAGCTCGCAACATGTCTTCCAGGACCTGATTCACGCGTTCCGTCTGCCCATCTGTCTGCGGATGAAACGCGGTGCTGAACTTCAATTTCACACTCATCGCTTCCTGGATACGAGTCCAGAAGATAGATGTGAAACACGTGTCTCTATCAGACACAATCTCCAAGGGAACTCCATGTAGACGTACAATCTCCTTGATATACAGCCTAGCCAACTCGTCTGCAGAGTTTGTGACTCTGATCGGTAAGAAATGAGTCGACTTCGTCAATCGGTCGATGATCACCCAAATAGAGTCATATCCCTTCCTCGTTATCGGCAACCCAGAAATAAAGTTCATAGAGATGAAGTCCCACTTCCATTCTACTATAGGCATGGGCTGAAGCAACCCAGGAGGTCGGTGATGCTCTGCCTTGACCTACTGGCACGTGAGACAACGAGAGACAAACTCAGCAATATGGACATTCATGTTGTCCCACCAATAAGATCTTCTCATATCCTGATACATCTTCGTGCTACCTGGATGCATCGCAAGTTTAGAACTATAGGCTAACTCGAGAACCTCCCGTCTCAAGTCAGGGATGTCAGGAACACATAACCGACCACGAAATCGTAGGCCCCCATCAAAATTAACACTCCAGTCAGAGTTCTCATCTGTACCAACCCGCTTCCTCATCTTCGCCAAAAGCTCATCATCTGCCTGAGCTGCAACGATCTTCTCGTCGATAAGGGGCTGTACACGAATGTGTACGATAACCTCATACGGCTCTTCCACCATAAGCTTCTGCTCAAAGTCTCGCACAAACTCCAACATATCCCACTCTGCTATCATCAGCGGAGCCACAAACTCAATAGCCTTCTTGCGACTCAACGCATCTGCCACAAGGTTCGCCTTGCCTGGATGGTAAGAAACATCGAATTTAAAGTCTTTCAATGTTTCCATCCATCGGCGCTACCTCATATTCAAGTCACGCTGCGTGAAAATATACTTAAGGCTCTTGTGGTCGCAAAAGAGCTTGAACTCCTCTCCATAGAGGTAATGTCTCCAGAGCTTTAATGCAAAAATGACAGCTGCTAACTACAGGTCGTGCGTAGGGTAATTCTCTTCATGTTTCCTTTACTGACACGAAGCATAAGCAATCACCCTGTCCTTCTGCATAAGGACACAACCTAGACCAACGCGAGAGGCATTAGTATAAATAATATACTTAACCCCTTGCTCTGGCAATACTAGCATAGGGGCGGACGTCAACTTGTCCTTCAGCTCTTGAAAAGCTTCCTCCGCCCTCTCATTCCAAGCAAACTTCAAATCTTTCCGTGTCAACTGCGACAACGGTCTGGCGATCTTCGAGAAGTCTTGAATGAAGTGTCGATAATAGCCTGCAAGACCCAGAAAGCTCCTTACCTCAGTAACTGAACCAGGCTGCTTCCAGTCCTACACTGCAGCTACCTTAGCAAGATCGACAGCTATCCCTTCCTTGGACACCACATGTCCCAGGAACTTGACTTCCTCTTTCCAGAAATCACACTTCTTGAATTGCGCAAAAAGCTGATTCTTCCTGAGAGTATCCAAAACTGCTCTTAAGTGCTCCTTGTGCTCTTCCTGACTCGCAGAATATATCAAGATGTCATCGATAAAGACAATGACGAATCGAAATAAGAATGGCCGAAACACCCTGTTCATCAGATCCATGAACACAGCCGGTGCGTTCGTAAGACCGAACGACATCACAAGGAACTCATAATGACCGAAGCTAGTCCTGAAAGCAGTCTTCTGCACGTCCTCATTCTTGATGCGCAACTGGTGATACCCTGACTGCAGATCAACCTTCGAAAAGTACCGTGCCCCCTTCAACTGATCAAACAGATTATCAATCCTGGGCAAAGGGTACTTATTCTTCACAGTTACTAGATTCAACCTGCGATAATCAATACATAATCGCAAGGAACCATCTTTCTTCTTCACAGACAAGACAGGTGCTCCCCAAGAAGACACACTAGGCCGAATAAAACCCAAATTCAACAAACCATCTATCTGCTTCCTCAACTCCTCCATTTCACTCGGAGGCATACGATAGGTGGGCAAAGAAATGGGCGCTGCACCAGGCATGAGATCGATAGTAAAATCAATCTCGCGCTGAGGAGGTAATATAGGAATCGACTCAAACACATCTTCAAACTCCCGAACTACCGGCGTGCTATCAAACTCCGAATCAGCCATACTCTCTAACAGAGAAGTATAATAATCAAGACGAAAAGGGTGACTGACCTGAACTGGGAAAGTAACTGTCTCGCCCTCAGGTCTATGGATTGTCACCGACCTTGCTTCACAATCGATCTCTGCTCGCATCCTCGTGAGCTAATCCATACCCATAATAACATCGTAATGATATAGAGGTGCGACAAAGAAATCAACACGGATCGATCCACTTCCTAGATCGACCAAACAATCCATACAACGCTTGTTCATAGCAGAGGAAATCCCCGTAGCGGTAGTAAGCATCACTCCTTGCATAGAAACAGTGCTCAAACCCAAACGCCTAACTGCCGCATATGATATAAAAGAGGTAGTGGACCCCGTATCCACCAATATAGAAACGGGAATACCTTCAATGTGTGCTGTAAGCTCGAAGGATCTCGGCACCAAGTCAGACATAGGCGCTTCAGCTGAGAGCGCATGAACTCGAGCCTACTGCTGATGATTCAGCGGAGGAACCATGGGCCGCTGAGGTGGCCTGAAGCTAGGTACTGCAGGTCTGAAGGATGGATGAGCTGGCGCTAAACGAAGAGGTGGAGGTGAAATAACTTGAGGCATCGGACGGCTAATCCTCTGTGGTAGAGTAAAACCACTGGCCCGCATACGCGAAAAGCAAAAACGATCCAAATGCCCCATCTTCCCACAATACGAACAGCGAAGATCAGCTCGCATCTGCTGAGCGGGCGGCACTAAACGCCTAGGAGGAGAATCTGCTCGTGGCCTCTTGTCGAGAAAAGGTGCACCCTGAAAGTCAGGTCGTGGCCTCGGAACCATAGGTGCTCGCATACGGGACGACCTGTCCCCATCCTGCTCTGCTCGCAAGGGCATGCTCACCAACTCTGCATAGGAAGAAATGCTAGCACAGCATATCTTCGATCGGATCTCAGGCCTCAATCCCTCAAAAAAGTGCCGCATCCTCATCGGCTGATCGCCCAGGATCAAAGGAACATACCGACCAAGCTCAGTGAACCGATTCTCATACTTCGTCACCGACAACCCTCCCTAGCGGAGGCGAAGGAACTCACTCTCCTTCTCATGTCGGTACGTAACCGAAAAATACTTCTCGTGGAAGCATGCCTCAAACGCCTGCCACGACCACTCAAATCCTTTCTCGATAGTGTGAAGAACACTGTCCCACCATAGACTGACCTCCTTCTCAAACATGAAGGAGGCAAGCTCGACCTGCTCAACCTCTGAACAATGCAGCGATCTCAGCATCTTCGAGATGCGATCGATCCAATACTTGGCCTCCTCGGGTCTATGAGAACCCGCAAACGTGGGAGGTCGTAAGCGCTGGAATCGCTCAAAAGTGCCGCTCGCACTGGCGCTCTCAGATGGGGGCATAGGTGAAGCAGGAGGAGTTGCCCCCACTAACTGAGCAAAGATGCCAGCCATGGAAGATAGGAACTGCTGGTGCTGCTGCTGCTGTTGGTGGTGGTGCTGCTGAATCTGCTACTACTGCATCAACAGCATCATCTGCTCAAACCTATCAAACGGTGGAGCAGACGAAGATGCACGGCTCGGCTCAGGAACCGAAGGCGTGACTGGAGGAGCCATAGGTGTCGGCCCAACACCAGCATGAGACGGGCCCGTCTGTGGATCCGTCTGGCTATCGCTCAAGGGAGGAACCCCAGCAAGCGACTCAACCAAGGAGAGACGGGCTGAAGTCTTCAAACCCTTAGGAGGCATACCCTACATTCAACAGAGGATGCAACCTGTAAGATTCTGCGTCCACATAATCCATCCACACAGCATTCACAGCACACTCCAAAGATAAACAACATGCATTCCATTAGATAAAATTGTCGCAATACAAGTAGTGCAGCATTACATGAATCACGACAGGGAAAGCATGTGAACTACAACATCTAAAACTTCAAACAACAACAAATAACTCCAATTACAAGCCAGCAACGGCTACACACAGAAAGAAATAACAAACAAAGCAAAGGACGACCACAACGACAACTACTCGTCGGAATCAGGAGATGGAGGCGGGGCACCCTTATCCTGCAAGCAACACAGGATAGACTTCAGAGTTCGAGTCACCTTCTTAAACTTATGCTTCACAAGGCCTCGAAAATCCATGATATCCTGGCGTAGAACAACCTGCCCTTCCTCAAGCCGAGCAATACGGGCATCCCTGGCAGCCTGATCTGCGCTTTGCTCTGGTGCCACAGGAGGAGAGCTCTCACTCGTATCCTGTGCCTCAACCTCTTCCTCGTCCTGCTCTGTTTCTTCTTCAATCTCAGCACCACCTTCAACATAACTCTCATCCTCATCACTCTCTGACTCATCCTCACTCTCTGAGGCCTATCGACGAGGACCAATCTCCATCTGCTTAAGGGTCGTCAGATTAATATGACGAACAGGAACCGACTTCTCTGCTCCAAGCCTATAGCCAAACTCATGTGCAAGCTTACAGATGAGTCAGCCAAAAGGAAGCGATTCGGTCCTCCTAGTCGAACGAGCGATAAGGATAATCTGACGCAAGATGTACGTCGGCACACATAACTTCGCTCCTTGCCCCACCTGATATAGAAAATCTACCATCAGGCGCGTACACTCGCTGTGATTACTCCACCTCGGATATACATTAAACGTACACATGTGGTGAGGTAAGCGAAAGTCGTCCGTCATGTTGGTAGCTAGAAGACTTCTATTAGGCTGCCATTCGACCAGACGACCACAAAGGAACCGGATGCGACGATCCCTCTCGTGCATACTGTTTAAATTCTTCTCACTGGCATGCACCTCACCAAGTGGCACATTCAGGAGTCGGGATATCAAAGCGACGTTGACCGTGGCCTCCCGACCGTTACCACAAGGAATCTTGAACTGCAGAGGCTCCAACGAAGGATCACAAATATTGGCATAAAAAGCTTGAACAGTACTTACATTCGCGCGATACTCACCCTCAAACAAGGGACACCAACTAGCTTCTTCCAGGCGCTTCAACAACAGAAACTCGTCATATAGCCGCGGATCGACATGAGCCTTAAAAAGGACCCTACGGCCTTCATAGACTCCATGCGATAACTCTGCAAATAAGGTTCTACCAATGGGAGCTCGAGGATTAAGGTCCCGCTTAGTCTGGAATTCACGAGCGACGGTCGTGCTCGCGGCAGCACCTCTCGGCCTCCGTGCACGGGTTGGGTGGCTAGGCTCGGCTTCATCCACGGGCGCTCTCTTCTTCCCCATCAAAGAAAGAAGGGTAGAGATGGAAAAGATGGTCGTGATAAACTCAAAGAGGGCCATGAGAAATGAGAGAAAGAGAGAAATAGGAAGAATGGTGAACCTTCCACACACTTGAGATCCCAAAAGAGGATTTGAGAGACCAAATGAGAAGAAAAGGAGATGTAAACAGCAATGGGAGGTGAGGTTTTGAGATGGGTTGGTAGGGTGTGCACGAAAATGTAAGAAGAAGAAGATTTGGAAGAGATTTGGTGAAGTTTGGAGAAGAACTTGAAGGAAAGGAGAGCTTGGGAGGGAGGATTGTGAAGGAAGTAGGGTTTAGAAGAGGTTTTAATCAACAAACTGTGGAAGGGTGGGCCACACTAGGCCATAAACTCGTTGGCCCGAGCCGGCCCCCCCGACCTGGCCCGCTGATCGGCGAGGCCTCGCCGAACCGGCGAGGACATCGCCGGTCTCTGGACCGTCCGGCGATGGCTCACCGTTCAGGCGAGGTCCTCCTGGTCCCTTAGCTCCAAAATGATGTGGGTCCCCCTTGGGCCCCACTGGAAATGCCCCGATCGGCCCCATTGCATGATTCGATGCCTATCGGGCCATTCAGGCAGAAATCTGATACAAACAGAGATTTTTTAAAGATTGAAAGGTTAAAATGGGATGATAAACCATCTAATCTCATTAATAGATGGTCTAGGAGAGGTTTCGGGTCACTGTGTGTGATCAGGAGAGAGCACAGACTCGATCTCGGCGATCTTTTCAGTAAACTTTCGCCGATAGAAGCAGCGGAACACAAACACACAATCTACGATAAACTCGCACCCAAATACACTAAGGTGGCGACAACGTGCAGTGTGTAACCCAGGTCCGGTTTAATCCAATTCATGCTCTGATACCAACTTGTAACACCCTGAAATTTGAGGGTTGAGCATAACTCAGCTCCCGAGTTCCAAAACATCACTTATGCAACATATTTAAAGATAGATGTATGTTGTCTGTATTAGTGCATAAAACATGGAATAGATTAAGCCAAATAGCAAATATAATTCAGGGATAAGTGAAGAACGCAAGCGGAAGACTTAAAGAAATATATGTGTACATGTGTAAATCCCTAAAGTACATATACATACCGGGTCATAATACAAGTGTTGCTATCAAAATTACAAGTATCAAATTACATCATTTAATTCTCAAAAGAAATCCTAACATCCCGCGCATCGGAACAAGGCTCACTAGAACCCATCTGAAAACTACATAAAAGAGAAAGCAGCCTCATCATCCTCGATCTTCTGCTCTGCCTCAAAGGTTGCATCAACATCTGCAACATCAGCAACTAAGACAGAGTCTGATGGGTGTTTAACATCGCCCCAGAACTTGGGAGTGAGTGATCAACTCACTGGAACAATAAAGCAAAGGTTAACACGTTATCAATTCAATCAAGCAGTAATGATAAAGCAGAACAATCAAACATGTCCTAAGTATTCTTGTTAATGCAAGAATGTATGAAGAATGATGCGTGCCCTCACGCATACACCCTCAGCGTCTTCATCTTACGTTATGGATAACATCACCTCAAAGTGCACCACGTCTACAAAGCACATGCAAATGCGGTGCATGAACATGATTACCAAGTTGTTATTAGTCCTTTTCATACAGTAGGATTGGGAAGCTAAGGTACCTTCCTCATATCACCATCCAAACAGTGATCCATTCTAGGGTCGTCAGTCCTAGACAATCTCATACGATCATATGTTTTCAAGTCGTTGCAAAGGGCTCGTCACCAATCAATGCACGCCTATTACACCTTCGTTACTACACTAAGGCACGTCACCTCAATGCGGCATCCAGGCATGCTCGAGGTCACTACAAAGGGCTCGTCACCAATCAATGTAGACCAACAGCATGAATATAGTGTCCCATACCACCATAATCGGCTCACGAGTTTGGTTGCTCACTGGTCATTATGGGGAGGCTCGTCACCCTAGCGTAGGCCGACAGCTCGACCACGGTATCTCATACCACCACGTCTGGCTCATGAGTCTTAGCGGATAAAGGTACCATGGTTAATAGGATTTCATCGGTAAGTTTGGTACCCTAGATTCAAACAGTAGCATCCATACATGGTGAATATACATCAGACAATCGGGTTACTTGACGAACTCGACTAGCACGAGCGCACATTAGGTTGAACGACATAGAGTGTGCAAACACCCCACATGGCCAAATCATTGCCGATAACTCTAATACGACTTGGGTTCGTCTAATCACGTCCTACGTGGCGAACGCAACCTCAACCATGAATTTAAGGCCGATTACCGATTTTCTGGACAAACTCATAGTCCCACACATATTCCACTACAACAGATATTCATATCTACAATTTAGAATAGTAATGGAACAACAACTCAAATCATATGGTATGTAAGCATCTGAAGAATATCAACTTAACATGGATTTAAGCATAAGTAAGACTTGAAATTAAACAACAAGGAATATAACTTGCATGAAAGAAATCATACACACTAGTGGGAGAGTTGAGAATCACTTCTCAACGCCCATACTAGGTTGATATATCACACTTTAGATCATTCAGACATTTCTACAAACACTTAGAATACATAATACAACATACATGACGTATGTTGAAATACACGCATTTGGACAATTCCTTTTACCAAGGAGTTGCCGCACTTACAATAAGCATAAGTACACGACAAATAATCATGGCAATCACATGTTCATATTTTATACGCATACGGTACTTCCTACATACACATAGAATACACAAATCTCAATGTAACACATGCATATCAGGAACGTAAAATAAACATAACATTTGACATGTGAAATCTCATCCATAGAAAGAATAAACCATTCACTGGCATGGAAAGCCTTGAAAACCATAACCTATACGATTAAAGTCCGCACCTTAATCCAGAAAAGAACACCGAACTGATTTCAGATGATTTGTCTTTGTCAACGGCGACAAGATAACCTAAGGCAAGAATAGAAATGAGCTACAACAACACAAAGACTCTTCTAAGCTCTAACATAGATTAGGGTTAGGTTAACTTACCCAAGGATGAACTCAGAATCGCCGGAATAACGATTCAAAAGTAAAGGTTTAAGGATGAAGAAGAACAGGAAAGAATCTAAAATGATTCACCAACTTCTCTCTCACTTTCTCTCTCTTTTCCTCTCTCTTTCTTAGCTAGGGTTAGGAAATTCGTATGGAAAAGAGAGTTAGGGTTTTAAGGTCTATATATAGGCCTAACATTGATGAAAATAACCCCAGGGCCAAGGTATACTTAGGTTATAACCAAAACAGGCCTCTCTCGGTCCAACGAAGCACTTCCGGTGGGCCTATTACCATAAAAGGTCGGACTTAAGCTCACTGACCATGGATCTAGGTCAAGCTGAGTTTTCGTACCGATCGGATCTTCAGATCAGCCGTGGCGGACCACACTTAAATCAACGGTCACCGAATCTCGATCAGGTCCACAAGCACAAGGACATGCCTGGGCCACCTTTCCTGATCAGAGGGTGAAATTGGGTCAGAATCTAATGGTCAGATTGCTTAAAATTTTCGCGCAAGCGACACGACTCAGATTTCATAAAATCTCATTTAATTTCCAACCGTTCTCACACTCTTCATTCCGGACTCAATCAAATCGACCTAGAACATCACATGGACTTGATTTTTGAGGTGATGGTTAAGTCCAACATGGTGACCGCAACAGCCTAAGATCATTGCTATCGGACTTTCGACGCATGGTCCAGGTCCGATCCAGAACTTCCAAAAATTCCCAAGACCAACTGGCTTTAGCGATGAATCCCAGATTTCAGAGTAACCTAGCGCTAACTATTCTACAGATTTTGAGTCATGCAGATCCAATTTAAAGTGATTGATGCAAATTTCACATGCAATCGAGTTTAGCGCTAATTACCCCAAAAAGCTTCTAAGGAAAACAGAGGTAGTACTCGGGTCTTGGCACAAAATTTTCAGGGTCATTACAGTCACACATCAGAGTAAAATGGTATGGCCAAGCAAATGAATCAGACTCTCTTAGAGATGGCTCGATGTATGATGAGCAATGTTTGGTTGAGTAAGGAATTATGAATTGAGATCATTAACATACCTTGTTACTTGGTAAATTGATCCCCTTTTATGGTTATTGAAATTAAAATTCTAGAGGAAGTGTGGAGTAGTAAGTAAGTAAATTATTGCATGTATTTGGTTGCGATGCTTACTCTCACATACCATCAGTTGAAAGAGATAAGCTAAACCAAAGGGCTAAAAAGTATGTTTTTATTGGCTATGGTAATGGTGTGAAGGGGTATCAGCTATACGAGTGAACCACGCAAAAAATTATCCTTTGTTGCAATATCTAATTCAACGAAGGATCCTTATTCCGAAAGGATGAACACAAGAAAGCTGAAAGGTTGGTTATGGATGTTCAGTAAGACATTGATGAGAGATGGGCTGATATTAAGATGCTGATATACATATAAGAGCAGGTGGAGTAACTAACTATGGAGAAGGAATCTGTCACAGGATTGCAAGTTATCCACGAGATATAGGGATGACTCAAATGTTGCATTCGCTCTCATTACAGATGGGGGATATCTGTCTACTTTTAAAGAGGCTCTTATTGAGGTAGAAACTGAAAAGTGGAAAGCAGCTATGAATGATGAGATAGACTTCTTGTACAAGAATGAGACATGAGAACTAATGGAGCTTCTTGTTGACCGTAAAGTGATTGGGTGCGAGTGGATCTTCAAGAAGAAACATGATAAGTACAAGACAAAGTTGGTAGTGAAGAGATATGCTCAGAGAGAAGGTATGGACTTCACTAAGATATCCGTGCGAGTAGTAAAGAAATATCTACCATATTCATATTGGCACTAGTTGTCCAATACAATTTCGAGCCGAAACAGATGGATGTGAAGACTGATTTCCTGTACGGGGAATTAGAAAAGTAGATTTACATAAAGTAACCAAAAGATTTCAAAATACAAGGGGTGGAGAACAAGGTTTGCAGGTTGAAGAAGTCATTGTACGGCATGAAACAATCACCTAGGCAGTGATATAAAAATTTGATTATTTCATGATGAGTAAGAGGTTTACTTGGAATGAGTATGATCATTATGTTTATTACAAGACATTGAGTGATAGAAAGTTCATTATCTTAGTATTATACGTCAATGGCATGCTTATCGTCAGTCGTAGCATGTCTGAGATCGACATATTGAAGACTCAATTATTAGGGATATTCGAGGTGAAAGATCTGGGAGCTGCAAAGAGGGTTCTTGGCATTGACATATATAGAGATAGGAAGACGAGCAGGCTATGGCTATCCCAGGTTGAATACCTTGAGAAGGTATTGATGAAGTATAGAATGGACAAGGCAAAGCCGGTCAATGTTCCCCGCACAGCTTATTTTAAGCTATCTTCTGAACAGTGTCATAAAACAGATGAAGAAAAACAGGATATGTGGATTCTGATTATGCGGGTAGTGTTATAACGCCTTGGATTTCGGAGGTCGAGAAAAACTTTACTCCCGAGATCCAGCACATCACTTTATGCAATATGGATGATAATATTCAAATTTCGCCCATATTAATGGGTTAAGCATGAGTGGGATTACACTAAAACAACATATTATACTCCAGAGATAATGTAATTTAGTAAGCAAAAGACTGAAATATATGTATTGAGATAAGTAAGCGGTTATCTACCTCCAGAGTATGATAATGTAATAGGGTTGAATACATACATGTTTTATTTCAAAATATACAAAATGTCAAAATGTAAAGTATTAGACTAAATCATATATCCTTGTGATCCCGTCGAAGCAGCACGAGGTCTACATAGACCCGCCTGAGAGCTGGACGTAGGAGAATTCTTCCTCCTCGTCTACGAAGTCCAACTCCGCTGCATAGACTTCCCCATCACCTGTATCTACAATAGTGTCTGGTTGGTGTTTTAAAACACCATCCCAGGTGGGAATGAGTAGATAATTCAGTGGAACTATAAAGCAAAGGTTAACATGTTATCAATTCAGTCAAGCAGTAATGATAAAGCAATACATAAGCAATCTTAGCTACTCTTATTAATGTAGAGATGATATGTGGAAATGATGCATGCCCTTGCCTGCACTCCCTTAGTGACTTCATCTCACGATCACGCATGATAAATTCCCTAAATGTGCTCTTCCTCGCCAAAGCACATGTAATGCGGTGCATGGTCATGTTAGCTAAGTAATTAATTAGGATTATTCACACAGCAAATTCAGGAAGCTAAAGCATCTCCCTTTATATCATTAACCCAAACGGGGATCCATCTAGGGTCGTCAATCCTATTTAATCACATACGATAGACAAGTTGTAGGGCATCACCCCTAATGAAAGCAGTAGATAAGAAAATTCAATTGATTATACTCGAGGTCATTATGGGAGGCTCGTCACCTGAACGTAGGCCGACAGCTTGAATACAGTGTCTCATACACCACCATATTCAGCTCACGAGTTTGGATTGCTCACTAGTCACTACGGGGAGGTTCGTCACCCCAGCGTAGGCCGACAGCTCGACCACGGTGTCTTATACACCACCATGCCCGACTCATGAGTCTTAGCGAATCGTGTTACCATGGTTGAGACAGGTTTTACATTGGTAAGTGGTACTTTAGATTCAAGCAGTAGTGTCCATACATGGTAAACACACAATAGGCCAATTGGGTTATTTGACAAGTTTGATTGGTACGAGCGCACGCTAAATTAATCGATATAGAGTGTATAAGCACTCCACGTGGCCTAACCACTGTCGACAATCACTGTACGACTCAATTCATCGAACTTATCCAATGTGGCGAGACTAGTTCAGCCACTCAATGGGAATCGTTACCGATTGCCTGGACTACGTATTAGTCCCAATCATGATCAAATACAATAGGTATTCATATGTGATAGTCATAACAACATTTAACAAACAATTCAAATATAAATCTCATTTTAGCATTTTAATAAATATATTGAACATGTTATTATACATATGCATTTCATCCATAAACCACATAGTAGCAATTTAGATTACATGAAGAAAAATATAAATACTGATAAGGTAGTTGAGAATCCTATCTCAACACCCTTACTAAATACATTTTATCAAGTAATTTCTCATTCAGACATTTTATCAAACACTTAGACTACACGTTACTTTATACGTAGACTAAATTAGTTATGGCATATATTATGGCAAATCCTTTCACAGGGGGATTGTCATACATATAACAAACATGAATCCTAGTTTAATAGTCATGACAAACACAAATCAGGATTTCACACTCATTCAAACAATTTATCAAACACTTAGGCTACCCTTTTACCCAATATACAGACTAGGTTAGTTACAACACTTATCTTAGCAAATCCTTACACAGAGAGGTCAGCATGCATAAGACAACGATGAATCATAGTTTAATAGTCATAGTGAACATAAATCATATTTACATGTTCATACAAACATTTCAACAAACACGTGGAATGCATAATATATTCAACATAGTTTACACATGTATAATTCATAGAAAATGTCGTAACTAAGATCATATGGCAGTAATCAAGTCAGACATAAATCATTAGCTGACATTGAAAGCCTTGAAAACCATAACCTAAACGTTTATAGTCCACACCTTTCGTTGGATTGCTTGTTTCGAACTTGGTTCAAAACCTACGCTCTCGTCTACAGAACAATGGTTACCTAAATCACGAAATAGGTTAGTTATTTCGTCGATTCCTCTATTTGGATTCCTAAAACAAGATTAGGGTTAGAGTTTCTTACCAAAATTGTAGCCGAAAGAGGGTCGGATAGTGAAAGAAAATGACGATCTAGCACGTAGAGTCGTGTGGGAGGATTCCTGCAATGATCTCCCAGAACCACTCTTCTCTCCTTCCTCTTTTCTCTCTCTCTCTCTCTCTCTCTCTCTCTCTCTTAGGGTTTTGAGCAAATTCGTATATGAGAGAGGTGGGGTGAGATAAGGGCTTTATATATGCCCATAACTGATGCAAATGGCCCTAAGGCCATGGTATACCTGGTTTGTATCCAATGGGCGCTTATTTCCGACGAATGGGGCTCATCTGGAGGTCCATTACCTGTCTATATCACAGAGTAAGTTCCCTGACAATGCATCTAGGCCAGGTTATGATTTTGGTATGATCGGATTAGTGGATTGACCGTGGAGGACCCGTATTAGATCAACGGTCGTTGTCACTCGATCAGGGCCATAAGTACACGGACAGGAGCAGAGAAATTTTCCTGATCCATGGGTGAAGTTTGGTCAGAATCTGACTGTCTGAAGTCTTCAATTTCATCTACAAGCGAAAGACCTAATTCATTTAAGTTCTGGTTCATTTTCTAAAGATATTCACGTTTCTCACACACTTCCCTCAGGGCCTAAGTTGTGCGTTTCTGAACACTATTTGGGCTCGATTCCCGCAATGGTTGTCAAGCCCAATAAGATGGTCATAAGCCTATAGTTTCGCGGTAATCGGACTTTCAACGGGCGGTCCAGGCCCGATACGGAGTTTCAATATGCTCTCGAGGGCAACTGGGTTTTGAGATTGCTCTTAGGTTTTTAAGTAATGTTGAGTTAACGATTTTAATGGTTTTGAATCTTGCCATTTGTATA
Source organism: Magnolia sinica (assembly GCF_029962835.1). NCBI lineage: Eukaryota > Viridiplantae > Streptophyta > Magnoliopsida > Magnoliales > Magnoliaceae > Magnolia > Magnolia sinica. The sequence goes on along the minus strand of NC_080575.1, from coordinate 63,789,011 downwards.
GATAGTGGTTCAAGTTAAATTCAGAAATTATTTAATTTAGTACTTAACTAAATTCCACACTAATTATGACAGAATAAGGTCCTAGGGTAGTTCTATGCCCTTTTTTGGCACCTTTAGTTAGTATATTATTTTAATTTTCTAGTAGTTCGTTATCAAGTCTACTTTATCTCTACAAAATTTCAGTATATTTCATATTCTAGAAAAATTCTAAAAATTCTAAAAGTAACAATTGTCCGAACTAATAATTTTTGGATAGTTGTCACATCAACCTAGATTTAATTATATTAAAATTTTTATTATATTTTTGACTTATTTTTATATGAAACTAGACTTATCAAGCTTCAATCTAACTTTTAAATCACTTAAATCGGACTGTATTGAGGGAGATATGACTTTTTGAAGTCGGTCAAAAGGTGCAGAAAATCGTAGTGAGGGTCCACCGAAATCCGGTGCACTGGTGGCGCGCCTCAGTCAGGGCGGTGGCGCCACGCCCCGCTGTGCTATCTGGTGGTGGTTTTGCCATGCAGATTTTGAAACAAGCGTATCTTGCAAATTGGAATGAGTTATTCAACATGCAATATATGATTTTGGGGTAGGAGAAGTTGTTCTATACAAATAACCTATTTATTTTGTGATATTCCATAAGGTTAATGGTCAAAAACCTATTTTATTTATATATTTACTATTTATAGTAAATTTAGTTTAAGTATTGTTCTTCATTATTTAAACTTTAGGATTAATGTCTAATATGAAAGTACTTAGAAAAATTTAAAGAATAAGGTGGTGAAAGGTGAGATTAAGGAAATTGGTTGAAAGGGGATTTGAGACTTTAAGATTGAGTTTTGAGAAGTCGATAAGGTGTTATGATAGACCCATTACCCAAGGACGTTTAACTCCAAGTTGGTAAAAATTTGGGACGTTACAAGTGTGAACAATAGAACGTCAACTTTCGATTACTCATTTGTACTAGCGGATAGAACGATCAATTGAATGTTGAAGCTTTAGTCTGTGATGGGTCTTTCCACTATTGAAGCTGAGTATATGGTAGTGACAGAAACATTCAAGGAAGTTACTTAGTTGGAGGGGATAATAAATCAATTAGGACTTCAGCAAGAGGTTGTGTCAATCAATTGTGACAATGAAAGCGTGGTCAATTTGGCTAAAAACTCCATTTATCACTTGCGTACTAAACATATTAATATGCATCATCATTTTATCTGACAAGTGCTTGAGGAATGAGATGTGTATTTAGAAAAGATCCACACAAGCATGTATCCAGTTGAGATGCTTACTAAGGAGGTCCCCGTAGAGAAGTTCAAGTTCTGTACAACTTCTCTGGGCTTGACGAAAGTGTAAATGGAAGACAAAGTGTGCATGAGAATCAATGGTAGAGATATGATACAAGGAAAAATTAGAAATGGTGATTGATAAGGAGCCATGATGAATAGAGATGGAAGGCATGGTGATGATTGTTGTTGATGTCTTAAATCTGTCAGTAAGAGGGTCTGTCGATCCCATTAACAGAGTACTTGATGCCATTAAGAAGATGTCGATGCCATCGATAGATGCTTCATCCCATTGAGAAAATTCAAAAAATCCATGTCAGTTACTGGAACATTTTGGTGTTGCTACTCGATGGCATCGAACGAGGTCAATGCCACCTCAATGGGGTGCCGATGTCATCAAAGTTCCCATCGAAGATGGGCACAGAATTGTCTAAGTGCATAAGTTGTTTCCTATTTTGGTTGTAACACCATATATATATCAAGATTAATTGGGATTTGAGAGAGAGAGAGAGAAAGAGAGGTGTTGTGAGAGAGAGAGAGAGAGAGGTGTTCTACGGCTTTCTAATTCATTCCTAAGGGTTCAATGGCATAGTTAGGGCTTGTGTAAAGAAATTCGAGGCTTGTTGGAATCGATAAGCTACTATCTCTTGTAAATTATGCTTTCATAGTTCATTACTTGTCGCTTTGTGACGATTTTTTCCTGCAAGGGATTTTCTACATAAAATTTGGATTGTTCTTATTTAGACTTTGTTGTACGATTGCTTGTACTTTGCTTGATTTGTTTCTAGGTGTTTATGCGGTTTTGAACAATTACTCATCATAAACCAAGCTTACTTATCTAAAATAAGTTACTTATCTACTGTTGTATGTACAAAATGTAAGTTATTTGGTGGTATCCAAATGGGCCCTAAGCCGACATTTGGATCTTAAGTTATTTAAGATAAGCTACTTATGCCTCTCAAGTAACTTATGTTGATTTTTACTTATTAAGTTGAAGTAATTAAATAATTTTAAGTAAAAGTTACTTATAATTGATCATAAACCAAACTTATTTATCTTAAATAAGTTACTTATCTACTATTGTAAGTAGAAAAAGTAACTTATTTGGCGGTATCCAAATGGGCCTTAAAAAGAGAGTTTTTTATTTCACAAACAATAATAATAGTAATGTGCTCTCTCTCTCTCTCTCTCTCTCTCTCTCTCTCTCTCTTGTTCATTTTTTTTTCTTTTAGATAAAAGGGTTTTTTTTTTCTTTATTTGTGGGATAAATAATTGTAGTAATACTGTGAATATTGAAATGGTTGAATGATTATGAGAAATTCAAATACCCAAAAGGTGGGTATACATCTTTTCTCTTTTCTTGGTAAGAAATATTTTTTGGAAAAGAAAAGGAAAAGGTTAGAAACAGACAGACCAGATGAATGAAACCACAAAACACACACACACACACACACACACACACACACACACACCCCTAAATGCTCAACTGCGCACTAGTTCGCACCGAACTCATGCGAACTTTTTGAGAACTCATCATACGTGATATGAGTCCAAAATCTGAATGGCCGACATGATGCAGCACCCCATGAAACCCCCCGGTCCCAACTTTTACTTTTGATTCAAAACATTGGTTGGCCATGGAAAAAGAAAACAGCTTTCTCCCTTGATTTGCATCTCTCTTTTTTGTGGCCCACCAGAGATTTAGATCAAGGTAAAAATTAGTCCCATGGTTTTTCATGGGATGCCGCATTATATAGACTATTTAGATTAGATGCCCATGACATGTGCAAAGGTGTGCATGTGCACAGGTGAGCATACCTCTTAATATACGTTTGTATGTATGTATATATACACACATATACACACATACATATATGTACATACATATGTATGTATATATGTATATGCATATACATATATATATATCTACACACACACACACATATAGGAAATGCTCACCTGCGCACTAGTTCGCATGAAATTGGTGCGAACTTTTTTGAGAACCCATCACACGTGATGTGGTTCCAAAATTTGAACTGTCCATGTGAAGCAGCACCTCATGAAACCCCCCGGGCCCAAGTTTTACTTTGATCCAAAACTTTGGTGGGCCATGAAAAATGAAAATAGTTTCCTCTCTTGATTTGCATTTCTCTTTACTATGGCCCACCAGAATTTTAGATCGGGGTGAAAATTTGTCCCTGGGGGATTCATGGGATTCTGCATCACATGGATCGTTCATATTAGACACCCATGACATGTGTACAAAGGTGTGCACGTGCGTAGGTGCATAGGTGAGCATGACTCTACATATGTATACATATATACATATGTACATACATACATATATGTATATGTATATATATGTATGTATATGTGTATGTATGTATGTATGTATGTATGTATACAGACGCGCGCGCGCACACAGAGCGCATATATATATATATATATATATATATATATATATATATATATATATATATATATATATATATATATATATATATAGCCAATGAGCTTACACAAAGGCCCAAAGCTAAATACAAACAAACACAACCTAGGCCATGTGATCATACAAAACAAGTTCATTGTTTCCCTCAGACAGACCAAGTGGTGATGAGTTGTTATTACATCTTTTGAAAGTGAAATTCTCATTGAGAAATGCTACAGTTCTCTCAGAGCACAAGTACTTATAGTGCACCTAGTTGCATTGGTTCACTTTGGACAGTCCGGTTGATTGATCTGAACTGTCCACTGGGTCCAGAACACATTTAATAGATGCATACATTGCACTGATCGATGATCCAATGCATCTTTGATTTGGCCTTATTTTCTCCAGCCATCTGTTTTGAAGCCATGGGTGTTACAATTGCCTAACAACAGTGATTTTTTAGAATCATTAGCGATTTATGACGTCCCTGGCAAATAGAAGGATCAAATTGTCGATTGGACCTATATTTGGAAATGATTTTTACCGTCCACATTAATTACCATTGATCAAATGGTTCCTATTTCAAAGATCGGTGCAAGTTTGCTTGATTGCCCATGAAATGTATGTTGGACCTAATGAACACTCTACAAGAAAGGGTGGGATTAAGTGTTCCCGTGCAACTAGGTCCGCTATAATTTAGTGTGCTCTTAGAGAGCCGGAGCATTTCTCCTCGGAGAAAGCGGAAAGATTCTGAGAGCAATGGAGCATTTCACTACAAAGAATTAGGAAAGATAGGTTTCTGTTTTTGCAAAGTTGCCCTCTATGGTTGGCTTTCTGACGCGGGGATAAACTGATGAGCTAGATCACGGTCTTTCTCAAGGATAACTACTCTGAAATCCGAGAGCTTCTTACTCCCCACAGAGATTGTTCGAATTCACGAGGAATGAAAGCAAGAAAAATAGAAACAAATTCTATAAAATTCGTAATTTGATTGATGAATGAAATAAACTAGTTCACAACCCTTTAAATAGGGATACTAAGCAATGGAAGAAATTTTAAAATCAAACTACAACTAAAACTCCTAGAGTCGTGATGTCTACTAGTGCACAAGTTTTTCCGCCAAAAATAGTACGTGTCCTGTCTGGCTTCACTACGCTATTATTCTAATTATTCTAAGCTCTTTTCACATCGGGCGCAACTTTTAAAGCCCAACGGATGTAGAGTTATAATCAAACTAAGACTTACTATTTATAGTAAAAACGGAATTAAAACAGGGAAAGGACCGTTAATGTGATGGTATTTTGTAAATCCAGCTTACGCAACCTGTCATATTGGGGTTGGGTGGCTAAAGTAGCTTGTCCTAACCCAAAATCATAAATGGTTCGTCGAATAACTCATTCTGGACTCCAAGATACGGCCGATTTAATGTCCGATAGTCTTGATTACTTCTGCCATCGACCGGGCATCTTTTGATCCATCTTGGCCATGAAACTGTCTATGATCCACTTTATATCACTTTCCTACTCTCTCTCTCTCTCTCTCTCTCTCTCTCTCTCTCATGTTAATTACTTTTGTATTCATTATATAGAAATCTTATGGTTTCTTTGTTCTTCTTTTACTTAGGATAAGCGGTATTTTGCTTCTAACTACTTACAGTTTAATGTGGATTAAGTATAAACTGTGGATTAAGTACTTATCTCTCTCTCTCTCTCTCTCTCTCTCTCTCTCTCTCAGATATATCGGTAATTAGTGGAGCCGCACTGTTCATCAAGGATGATCTTAAGCTGAGTGATACAAAGATAGAAATATTGATGGGGATTCTCAGTCTCTATTCTCTCATTGGGTCTGCCCTTGCCGGAAGAACATCCGATTGGATTGGCCGGCGATACACACTCATCCTTGCCGCCATGATCTTTTTTGTGGGCGCATTAGTGATGGGCCTTGCACCTAATTACGCAACCCTCATGGTCGGAAGGTTTGTGGCCGGGATCGGTGTGGGCTATGCCCTTATGATCGCTCCGGTCTACACTGCTGAGGTTGCACCCGCCTCATGTCGAGGCTTCCTCACCTCCTTCCCAGAAGTTTTCATCAATGTAGGAATCTTGATTGGATACATATCAAATTTTGCCTTTGCCAAGCTCCCAGAGCACCTCAGTTGGAGATTGATGCTTGGGGTCGGAGTGGTGCCGCCCATCTTCTTAGTCATTGGAGCACTTGCTATGCCAGAATCACCACGATGGCTGGTCATGCAAGGACGGCTTGGTGAAGCAAGAAAGGTACTGGCCAAGACCTCTGATAGTGAGGAAGAGTCCGAAATCCGGCTCTCGGATATCAAGGAAGCAGTAGGAATCCCCAAGCATTGCACGGATGATGTCGTCCAAGTATCTAAACGTAGTCATGGGGAAGGTGTGTGGAAGGAGCTGTTGATTAGGCCAACACCATCCATCCGTAGGATCCTAATTGCAGCAATTGGGATCCATTTCTTTCAACAAGCTTCTGGCATCAGTGTTGTGGTCCTCTATAGCCCTAAAATATTTCAGAAGGCCGGAATTAAGACAAGGAAGGGCCTTCTAGGAGCAACCGTAGCCGTTGGATTTACCAAAACTATCTTCATCTTGGTTGCAACATTCCTTCTGGACAAGATCGGAAGGCGGCCACTCCTACTGAGTAGTTCGTTTGGCATGATCATGTCGCTCTTGGGATTAGGGTTTGGTTTGACGATGGTCAATCATAATACTGAAAAGAAGCGCGTCTGGGCGATCGACCTCTGCATCGCGACGGTCCTATCTTTCGTGGGATCGTTCTCGATCGGGATGGGTCCACTCCCATGGGTGTACAGTCCAGAGATCTTACCGATGAAGCTGCGAGCTCAGGGCATGAGCTTGGCAGTGGCGGCGAACTGTGTAACGAGCGGCGTTATCTCAATGACATTCCTATCATTGTCCAAAGCCATCACTATCGGTGGGACCTTCTTCCTGTTTGCCGGATTCGCGACATTGTCGTGGATCTTCTTCTACACCTTCTTGCCGGAGACTCGAGGAAGAACCCTTGAAGAGATGGAGAACCTCTTTTTTAAGCCTAAGGATGAAAAGGACGGAAACAATCAACATGTTGAGTTATTAGGGAATGGTAGAGGAGCAATCAGCGGTCGTGATCAGCTGTGAGGGAACCAAGCTTGTTAAGTGGGCCGACTACTACAAATACCCCTCAGACTTTGATTAGCATAGCAATTCCCAAAAACAAGACAGGACTCCGATAAAAAGCACTTCTACAAAAATGTAACTGAGAATGGGTGAGAATACTCAATCTAGTGCACTTACATCACACGTGGAAAATTGAACTCGTGTTTAAGATCGGAGTCGCTCATCAAGTTATCCCTACTTTTCAAATAACAACATTAAAAACTATTCCTTGTTATCATCCGGTGAATTGTACACGCAGCAATCATCTGTACCGTTATTCGGATTTCTCTTCATGGATATAGTACAATTCGTGCATGCGTTTCATCGAGTGATCAGGTCCATGTGCTATGTATGATGTGTTAGGCATGCCATAGCTAATGGGGACACAACTCAAAATGAACACTTTGTAACCCTAACCACCGAATAGTCAGATTAAGACTCAATCCATAAAAACCGGCTTACTTAGCTACCATTATGTAGAATCAAGCGATTTACCATAGAATAATTAGCTTGCTCTTTGATGTGTAGCCAGTAATCATATTATATTACGTGTCTCTATTGATCACGGCCTTAACTATACTGTACTTGTACATTAGAACTTTTCTCTCGTGTCTTAACTCTCTTATGGCTTCACGTGTGTCAGGTGCATCACAATTAAAGCAACTGTCCTTACTTCTAGACTATAGCATTTCTTGTATTACCCTGTGTCATTTAAAAACTTTTGCCCAGGCACAATGACACGCGACCCATGGTACCACGCTGCTTATGCTTCAGGATTTCCTCCCGTTAATTACATTATTTGTGAGGATCTGGGCTTAATCTTCCGTGCAATACTGTCGCCATATGTCAAACATGTCCAATCTAGCGCGTTCAAACCAGGTGGAAACACAACTGACCCCCAATTCTGAGACTTGGTGTATCCAGTGATTCAATTCTACGCACATGCATGCTTCCCCACTCGTGAGGAAGTAGACTTTTGAAGTGCACTCGAGCGAGTATGGTATACCTCAAGTGTAACATCTACTCATGCACGTGCATTACATCAGTTGTGCACGAGAAATTTACCACTGTACGACCCATTTATGGCCCATTTACCCGCTTAAGCCCACCCCATTTTACCTGACCAGAATAAAGCCCCATCTGTACGGACGACTTGCCAAAGGTCCAAAAGGCCCATGCTTTTTCAGCTTTTTGAAAAAGCAGTAGCTACGGATTATAACCGTAGCTATAACCGCAGCAATAATTGGGGGGTCAATGTGCCAAGGTCGACCGGGTTAGAGTTTCGCGTATCGCTACGGATTATAACCATATCGATAACCGTAGTGCTATGCACTTTTTTCTTTTTTTTCTTTTTTTCTTTTTTTTTTTACATGGAAAATTTTATTCTACCTACATTTTTCTCTAATACTTATTTATATAAATATGTATATACAAGCATATAAAAAAAAATTTCTCTCTTTTTTTTTCATTTCTTTCTTTATTCATTTAACAAGAATATTTTCTAAACCAAAATTAGTTACTTAACGTACCACATATGATTTTGGGGTAGGAGAAGCTACTTTAGCCAACCAACCTGGTTATTTTTCAAGATTCCATCAGGTCGATGGTCAAAAATCCATTTCATTCACTTCGCGATCAACTCAATTCATTTCACGGTCAATTCCCTTCACTTCACGGTGAATTCCAAGCATTTCACGATCAATTCGCTTCACTTCACGGTCAGTTCCATTCATTTCATGGTCAATTCTGTTCACTTCACAGTCAATTCGATACATTTCACGGTCAATTCCGGTGATTACGTTTCATTTCATGGTAATTTCCATGCATTTCACGGTCAATTCCCTTCACTTTACGGTCATTTCCATGCATTTCACGATCAATTCCGGCGATTTTGTTTCATTTAACGATCATTTCCATGCATTTCATGGTCAATTCCGGGGATTCCGTTTCATTTCACGGTCATTTTCATGTATTTCATAGTCAATTCCCTTCACTTCACGGTCATTTCCATGCATTTCATGATCAATTTCCTTCACTTCACAGTCATTTTCATGCATTTCACGGTCAATTCTGGTGATTCTGTTTCACTTCACAGTCATTTCCATGCATTTCACGGTCAATTCCCTTCACTTCATGGTCATTTCCATGCATTTCACAGTCAATTCCCTTCACTTCATGGTCATTACCATGCATTTCATGGTCAATTCCGGGGATTTCGTTTCATTTCATGGTCATTTCCATGCATTTCACGGTCAATTCCCTTTACTTCACGGTCATTTCCATGCATTTCACGGTCATTTCCATGAAATGCACGTGAAATGCATGGAATTGACCGTGAAGTGAAGGGAATTGACCGTGAAATGCATGGAATTGACCATGAAGTGAAGGGGAATTGCCGGGATTGACCGTGAAATGCATGGAATTGATCGCAAAGTAAATGAAATTGACCACGAACTGATTGAAATTGACCGCAAAGTGAATGAAATGGATTTTCAACCATCAACCTGATGGAATCTTGGAAAATAACCAGGTTGGTTGGCTAAAGTAGCTTCTCCTACCCCAAAATCATATAGGGTATGTCAACTAACTAATTTTGATTTAGAAGATATTCTTGTTAAATGAATAAAGAAAGAAATGAAAAAAGGAGAGATTTTTTTTTATATGCTTACATATACATATTTATATAAATATGTGTTAGAGAAAATTGTAGGTAGAATAAAGTTCTCCACGTAAAAAAAATAAATTATATAAACGGTTGTTGTGGCAGTCGGTCTATGGCTACGATTATAATCCATAGCCATAGGGGCTGCCAGATCGGCGTGGTCTAGCCGAACAGGCCGCTAGTTTGGCAAGCCCACCCCGGACAGTCCTCTATGGTTATGGATTATAGTATCTATGGCTATGGTTATAATCCGTAGCCATAGATTTGACCATAGCATACGACATTACCATTCTGCTTTGAACATCTACCGTTGAAACCCTTTTAGGGGTCATAGAAGTTTTGGATCATTATGAAATTTGTTTGTCCTCTTCATCTAGGTCTTTGTGACCTTATGAATAGATTGGATGGAAAATAAATGTTATGGTGGGCCCTACAAAACTTTCAATGGTGAAAATTAATTTTTTGCTGCTCTTTGTGGTGTGGTCTAGTTGATCTTTCTATGATTTTTTTTTTATTGATAATGCTCCGAAATGATCTCGAAATATGGATGAACATTGTGGATATAATAAATACATAACTGTGGGACCATGTAACTTTGATCTCTTTTGAACCGTTCGTACAATTGGGAGTTCGAGGAGCATCAGCGCTCGTCTTCAAGCACCAGCCAATCCGCTTGAAGGAAAAAGCAGGGGCATTTTCGAGCTTTGGCAAGTCGTCCATACAGCTGGGGCTTATTCTGGTCAGGTAAAATGGGGTGGGCTTAAGCGGGTAAATGGGCCATAAATGGGTCGTACAGTGGTAAATTTCTCGTTGTGCGCATTTCTTCTGTACCTTTGAAAACTAAAGCATGTCTTCTTGAAGTCATTCGTCAGATGACCAACACACACCATACATTATGGGAGAGAGGAAGCACATAATTCAAATAGGGACAGAGTTTCGGACAAAACATGCCCTTCAACACAGAGCAAGAGCCCCACGGAATCGACTACAACCTCTAAAATGGGTCACATGCATGTAAACAATATAAATTGCCACTAAAATCTCCAAATCTATATATCTTGGCCCACTTGAACTTTTGGACTAGGCAGATTTTCGAACATTCCCTTCATCCTTCTGAATCACACCTGATGAACGGATTTGATGAGAGATAAAGATCATGGTGGTATAAAAAATGAACCTGTGGTTAGCTTCCATCATCTCTACTTGTCCTGTGGTTGGTCCCACCTAAGTTTGGATCTGGATGATTTTTTTCCTTATCAATTAGCATAGAGGATTACTCCTTATGAACGTATTGGATATCACAGATGTAACATGGTGGCCCCAAACAACATGGGTGTTGTAGACGCTGCGTAAAATAGGTGTAGCAGAGGATTCCCATCCATCCTCTCGAGGGAGAGGTGGACGTCCATTATGCTTTCTTTCAATGTGGCTTACTGCATGCTACTGTGCGAGAGGTAGTGCATTGCCTTAGGCTCGCTCTAGTCAGCTCAACCCTAATATGTGGCTAGCCATTTTTAATAGTTATATTTTGTAATATCAGCTGGGGCATACCAAGCTAACCATGGACGAGCTCCTGTATTTGTAAAGGGCTAAGAGCAGCTCAAGTGCTCAGGGTTGGTATTATTTCTCTTCTTGACTGAACAAGGGTCAGGCCCTCATCACCAATAATCCTTCCTCTAATAAGGGCTGAAAGGACAAAGGTTCTTCGCTTTAGGGGAGTGGGAAGCCTTGACGATGGAGCTGGGCAGATTTTGTTCTCGGGTCCCTACCGAGTTTGCTTTCCCAGGTCGGAATTCCTGAGCTGAAGCTTTGTTCATTGATTTCATTCTTCATTCTTTTTTCTTTTTTTTTTTTGGTTCTAGTTGATACTAACTATAGTTGCTCCTTTTTGCAGCTTTGTCCTGATGCTAGCTCAAGCTCATCTAGTTGTAGCTCCGCCAGGTTAGGATCGCTTGGGAGTGTAGTCTAACCAGAGAAATTGGAGGAAGCTGATCACTCCGACTCACTTGAAGCAATCTAGCTTGGTAGTAGTCGGGTCGTAGGGTATGCAACTTTTGCTTTATTTTTTCTTTTCTTTCTTTTTCTTTTTTACTTGAAGTGCTAACTGTCCCCCTTCTATGCATTGTAGAGATGGTAGACCATCCCCGAGCGAAGAGGTTGAGGCTTCCCTCCACGGCTGAGTTGGAGCAGTTGAGGAGGAACGCCAAGAAGGACGCCTCTTCATCCTCAGTCTGCCCGGTCAAGGTTACGGAGATTGGCACTGACGTCTTGTCGTTCGCCCTTGGGACCCTTCCCTAGGTTGGGCAGCCCGCATATACGGAGGAGGCTGCCTAAGCTGGTGTTGAGGGACCCCTAGAGGCTACCCTAGATGGTTCAATTTGGGGCGCCCCCCTTCAGATTCAGCCCCGAGGAAGGTTGTCGACCTTAAGTCATCCCCAACCCATGCAGAGGCAGAAGGGCGGATAGGGGCCGAAGGTTGGAGCTAGGAGCAACTCCTGGAAGCAAGTGCTTATAAGGGTTGCAGGGTCAGAAGCTCCCACTCCTTTTCCCTGGCATATGGCAGTGTTGGCCACTGAAATCATCGTAAAGTGAGTGAGGAGGAGATCAAATTTATGCTCACCCTACGTAACACCCCGTACTTTCCAGTACTCAAGTGTTACCATGTAACCTAACTTAGTGTAAATACAAGCTTGGCTTAAGGGGAACGTTCACCCTCACTCTAATCTAAATTCGACCATCGAAAGTAATCCCAATTCACATATCAAACCATCCATCTAATTGATCCTCAATACGGTCCACTACAACTTCAGAGACATCTATTCTAGGATCTCAATCACTTTGGTACACCAATTAAACTGATCACCTTCGACTTCAGGACATAAACATAAAGAGATCCACAATCCATCAAGCATGTGGCATCTTGTTCAACGATCCAATACTAAATGATGTGAATCCGACTATCAGATGGTAGTGTTGACTATACGGAGACACCTAGATTAGTTTAGGGCCCTTAGATCATTGGAAGGAATCACCACATCTTTAAATCAAGTGATACATCTGCTAATCTTAAAGATGGACCATCACATCATAATGGGATCAACACCAAACATCAAAAGACCTAGTTATGAGAATCTGATCATGACAAAACTTCACATAATGCTCTATAAAAATAATTAAAACCTACATCGTCAATTTTTTGGACCCAACTCAGCAAATCCACCGCACATCAAGTCTACATAACTTTAGATTGCATTTGTAGACCATATGCTAGTGAATTTAACCGATGAATTTCAATGTAGACTTTAGATTGCATTTGTAGACCATATGCTAGTGAATTTAACCGATGAATTTCAATCGGGCAGCCTTAGGAGCCCTTAAAATCAATAAAGATTTTAATTAGAAATGAATTAGTCATCAGAACAAAGGATAGTCACAATCTACGTTGGAATTCAATAGTGTGGCTACCTGGACCTTTTGATCGGCCACACATATATTCCCTTTCCCTAACTAACCCTGCTAAATGAATGAATGGACTAGATTTGCTGACATACCACCATGGGCCCCCACATCTCACTAACCAAATATGAAATTAGTAAGCACGACCCACCTAAACTTTGGATCTGCCTGAATTTCGGTTAGGGGCCCTGGTAGTGACCACCAAGCAAAATGGACGGAGCGGATTTATCACAAACATTCATGTGGACCCCACACTTGAGTGCAGGTGCACCTGAGTGCATCTTCTCTCGTTGTACACGGGATCAGCCAGTTAGGTCAAACGGCCGCTGACCCGGCATTTCCAAAAATGGGAAAGCATCTCCCACCTGCTGCCGTTCAAAAATGGCACGTTTGTGCTTTCTCCTTCCTTCCTGTTTGATAGAGATGTGGCCCACCATCTGTCCCCATCCCAACAATCCGCCCATCTGATAGAGCATCCACGGTTGACCAAAACCATGGTTGGTCTACCCAATGAAGTGCGTACATGTGCTCACAAATACCAGCGCAAGAAGGCTGTTTGCGCTGCCATTTTTGCCAAAAACAGAGAGATCTATTTTTCTTCCAGCTCAGCGATCTGTGTGAGGGAGATATGTGCGATCTCAGCCCTTCCTGTTATAACACCTGGGCCGTCCAATACCAGCAGATTTCTAGCTGGGTGGATAAGAGAAAAAGAAAAAGAGAAAGAAAGAAAGAAAATGTCGTTTCCTTCTCCACCAAAACCCACCGCCGGAAGTTTTTCTAACCTCCATTCCAACGCATTCAGAAGCTTCGTAGGGTCTATCTAGACCATCCATAAAATCTAGATCGAAGAAAACAACACCATCTAGAAGACACCATTATAGCTCCAACATCTTCCTCGGCCAAGCGCACCGGGTCTATCCGAATTTGACGTTGTTGGACATTTCTAACAGCAGCAGGAGGAAAGAAGAAGAAAGAAAGAAGAAAAATGTGTTTGACATAGGCCAGTGGGGCCCACTGGTGAGCAATCACTAGTGGGTGGGTCCCACATGTTTAGGCTTCTTCTTGCCTTTTCCATTCAGTTGAGATTTCAAATTCAACTTTGAATTTGAAATATGATAGGAGATAAGGATTTGACCGGATGATATGGTTTCATCCTATCTCATCCGATCTCTCCTTCCTTTCCTATAAAAAGGGATGCACTCTCTCTCGCATTGGATCATCAGAAATACCGAGGGTATACGGAGAGAGATAGTGTACAACAGAGTCTGTCCATTTTGGCTTATCCTTGGGACGATCTAATCCATAGATCATGATCCGGGGCCACTTATACTGTAGGATCAGAGGTGTGAATAAATCCATTTGCTCCAGTAGTAGATAGGCGGGCCGTTGGAGCATCAATCTTCTACTTTGTGAGGGTTCCAAAACTCGTGTAGACCGTCAAATCTTGAGGGCTCACCTTTCGCGCTTCCCTACAGTGGTATCAGAGCAATCAACGGTGGATTTTTGATTATTATCATCTAAAAAGGTAAGTGGCCCATCTTTTCCTTTAGGATTGGAATTATAGCCCAACCCCTAAAATCATATGAGGGAAATGGACAGTTCAGATTTTTCTCAAACAATACGGTGGCCCCATGATCACGACAACCATCTCCTAATAAAATATTACGTGGAGTCAGATATGATAAGCGTCAGTCGTTATCAAATCTTGGTGGGGCCTACTTTCGTGCTGGGTCAGACAAATCCAGCCCCTTTAGTACTTTGGCCATCTAATTTTAGGGTGTGGACTGAAAACAGAGGTAGATCCGATACATAGTTGGGTCCCATAACAAGAAAACGTTGGACGATGGCTTTTAACAGTCCATTGTTTAATGGTCGGTAGCCCACTTAAGTGCTTAATCTTCCTCATCTTTCAGTCCATCTGATAAAATCACAAGGCCAAACTTGTGAACGGGGTGAATTTCTCTCAAACATCACAGTGGGCCCCACGATCATGGAAACCATCTGAATGATATACACACATAAATAACGTGTACAACATGTTTTCACATGGAATCAATGTTGTAATGAAAACATGTTTGAGAAGTACATGTTTTCACATGTTTTCATGTTTGTGATATATTAGTTGTTGTACACGTGCAAATTACCACTTGTACACGTGTTGGATGCACACACGCTGGCATATGTTGATGGCTGCATATCAAGAGTTGTGTTGATAGATATATTATATTACAACACAAATACCTCTTGTAAACGTGCACACGTGTTGGATGATGTATTATAGTACAACATACATTAAAGTGTGGTGGCCTAGTATCCATTACTGACGTGTTGCCAATAACACGTTACTAGGTAACAAGCTATGTTACAAACATAACATGTTACTATGTTACCAAGCTAACGTGTTGCCTATATGTACTATAACTAGAATACAAGCCCTATACTACACGTGATCTGATGCTTACTATACACGTGTGATATACACGTGTGAAGTACATCACATGTGATATGAAAACATGTACATGTCATCATGTTGACGTGTACAGTGACGTATATAGTGAAAACGTGTACAGTGACATGTAATCTTGTCGACGTGTATAGTAAAAACGTATACAGTGACGTGTAATCTTGTTAATGTGTACAATTAGATTGTTGTAACTTGTTACTATACACGTTACTGTTTCATTACAATAACATGTTTCCTAATTATAACAGTAACATGTACTGGTTCTACTGTACACGTGTTGTGGTGTTATACATGTTTCCTAATTATTTGTGATGTACACGTTTACATATTTGTGATGTACACGTTTACTCATGTTGCTATGTGGTTTAAAGCAACACGTTTACACATGTTGACAAGCTACAACACGTTTACTGTACAACTATTGTTATGGTGCAACACGTCACATGTATATTCTGATATGTACATCTGTTGAATAATGGTACACATGTACACGTTACATGTAGAAATCTAAACCATCATTCAACACGTTGATGCACTATAACATGTTGGCTGATATGCATGAGTAGATCTGTAGAAAATCGAGTACACATAACTGATGAATGTTACAACCTGAATCTATAAATCAATGGTGTGGCCCACATTCACATATGTTGCAACCTGAATGTGTTATCCTGTTTTTGGATTTGATCATATATATGAGATGATGGACACATATTTAGAATCCTGTTTCCTTCATACCATCTTCTTCACTGTTGATCTAGAGCTCATTAGTGATCGAAACGATCATCAACCATGATGATCAATGTTGATGAAAGGATCCATCATCAACAATGATTATTAACGGTAATGATTGGATCTATCACTAATGGTCATGATCACAGGTGAAGATTGTACTCTCTTGATATCTTAACACTTGTTTTTTCCTTTCTGATGATGATGTTAATATGTATGAGAATATTTGGCTTGATGTGTTTAAATCTTAGTCCCCTACATTTTTCATTAGAAATTACAAAACTTAGTGCTTAAATGCTCCCTAAAATAAAGGTTGTGCATAACCTGAGTGGGAGTTTAATTCTCCTCCACCAAATGATGCATGCAACCATATAATGGAAGGTTGCATGTTATACAATTGTAATTTTATAAAAGTACCAATTTCATCTTAAATAGAGAACTTGATTGTTCTACACCGCCCATTCGGGTATGTGGACTTTCAGATCTCGTTAAGATGTGTTGACTATTTTTATATTCTAAAAATTTGTATAACACGTAGAAATGCTGATGAATAGTATCAATAGCTTAGATTTTAGCTAAGTAGTGATACTCATGCAATGTAGAGATGGCCACCAAAGCGTTAATCGCTAAACAGCTGAAAGGACAACATTTCGACGGCAACAACTACGAAGACTAGTCCCGTGTGGTGCGATGTTTTTTCAATGAGGACGACATTTCGCACACACTCGA
The DNA here is from genome assembly GCF_029962835.1 of Magnolia sinica. Classification (NCBI taxonomy): domain Eukaryota; kingdom Viridiplantae; phylum Streptophyta; class Magnoliopsida; order Magnoliales; family Magnoliaceae; genus Magnolia; species Magnolia sinica. The sequence continues at coordinate 63,772,072 of NC_080575.1, read as the reverse complement.
TGTAGCTCAAGAGGAACCCATATTAGCTGAAAATGGGAATTTACAAGAACATAGGATTGCGATAACTCGCTACAATAAGTGGCGAAAAAAGAATCGTTTAGCTCGTAATGTCTTTCTTAGCACTATGCACAAAGAACTCATACCTACGTATGAAGTGTATGAAACCGCTAAGGGAATCTGGAAAATACCGACAAATGCCTATGCGCAGAAGTTAGATGCAAGAGTTAGGGCAATAGAATTAGAATTTCAAGAGTATAGGATGCCAGTCGGCTGCCCCATCAAAGATCATATTCGTAAGATGAAGCAAATGATAGGTGCCCTTAGGAATGTTGGGTGTAAATTGACTAAAAATCAAAAGATTATAGTCATGCACTGTTCCTTGCCTGAATCTTTGGCCCAAATCAAAAGAATTATGAACCATACTGATTCTATCAGTACGTTCAGAGACTTTTGTGGCCACTTGGTACGTGAGGTTAAAATGAATGCAATTTAGCCAGGTTCGGCCAAGACCTTTGTAGCAGAGACCCATAAGCGGAAAGCTAACAATAAATGGTTCAAAGCTTGCAAGAAAGCGAAGAAGAATAATTAAGAACAGAAGATCATAACACCTTCTCCAAATCTCAAGAAGGGGAATGGAAAGAAGAAGCAAAAAAAGAAAAATATAGTTTGCTTTATCTATGGAAATTCTGGCCATTATGCTCGGCAGTGTGCCCATAAAAAGACGGTAATTTCTTAGTCACAAGATACTTTGTATGTAGGCATTTGTTCTGAAATCCTTTTCGTTGATACCATATCTAACGAGTAGATTTTGGATTCAGGCGTAACAAAGCACGTGACATAGATTCGTCGAGGACTCGAGGAATTCTAGCCTGTAGCCAAGGAAAGTTACAAGTTGTATATAGGCAATAACGCTGTTGAAGACATACTAGGGATTGGCGTTCTCCATCTCCATACACGCATAGGGCAAATAATAATCCTCCGTGATACTCTTTATGCACCGGGGATGCGTCGGAATTTAATTTCTGTTTCTAGGTTATTATTTGATGGCTTTGATATTCGATTTTTCAGGACAAGAGTTTCTTTGAGACTGAATAACCTCATCTTTGCATGGGAAAATTTAATTTCAGATTTATTTATTCTAGACGTATATTGTGATAATTTTTCTCTTGCTTTATCTGCTATGTCGAATAAAAATGTAGTATCTGAATTTCAAAAATGACACACAAGGTTAGGTCACATCGAAAATGATCGTATGACAAGACTAGTACGTTCTGGTCTGTTAGACTCCGTATCCAAAGTTGATTGTCATTTTGTGAACATTGTGTGTCCGGAAAGACTTCGAAGAAACCATTTCCCAAAGCGGCTAGGTCCAAGGGCAGACTAGAGATAATCCATTCAAATATCTACAGACCCTTTAATGTACATGCTAAAAACGGATGTCAATATTTTGTTACTTTCATTGATGATTACTTACGCTATGGATATGTGTATCTCATCTCACACAAATCTAAGGCTTTTGATTATTTTCTTAATTATAAAGCTGAGGTGAAAAATCAGCTTAAGAAAAAGATTAAAATTCTTTAATCTGATAGAGGTGGCGAGTATACATCTGAAACGTTTAAATCATATTATGAAAACGTTGGAATTGTTCAGCAGTACACAATGACTTACACTCCACAACAAAATGGTATTGTAGAGAGAAGGAATATAACACTATTAGACATGGTTAGATCGATGATAGCAGAACTCAATCTCTCTACCACATTTTGAGGAGACGCACTATTAACAGCCGTCTACATCCTTAATAGAGTCCCATCCAAATCCATTCCTAAGACCCCATATGAGATGTGGTCTGGGAGGATTCCATCTCTAGCCAACCTACGCCCTTGGGGATCTTTGGGATATGTTTTGCTGCCTACTCCGCATAGAGATAAACTTGATAGTAAAACTATTGAATGCGTGTTCATAAGGTACCCTATGCATTCAAAGGGATACGTTCTAGTTTATGAGGACCATGGATGATGGATTGAGATAGAATTCCGGGACGTGACCTTCGTTGAAGATAGATACTCGAGCCGAATGCAGCTAAAGGTTCTCATAGAACTCTTTGAAATACCTGATATATCTCAGGAGAGTGGGAGTTCTGCTTCTCCAGATGATGATACTTCTATGATTCATCAGGACAGTGGGAGGACATCTCAGCAGGCTCCTGAGTTACGTCGAAGTGAAAGAGGACTGATTCCTCGAAGATACTTCGATATTGAGGGACAAACATTCTCTTACATTGCAGTTGATGATGATGAACCTGATTCGTATCAGGATGCATTATTATCTTCTAACTCGGCCGATTGGGTGAATGCTATGAACGAAGAAATCGCTTCTATGGAGAAGAATAAAGTCTAAAAACTTGTTGATCTGCCTTCCAATCGCAAAGCGATAGGTAACAAATGGGTACTAAAGATCAAAAGAAAGGCAGATGGTACAATGGACAAGTATAAAGCACGATTAGTTGCTAAAGGTTTTACACAACAAGAAGGCATAGATTACGAGGAGACCTTTTCACCTGTTGTAAAGTTCTCCTCAATCCGCATGATCTTGTCCATTGTCGCAAGTTTAAACTTAGAGTTATATCAGATGGATGTAAAGACCGCATTCTTAAATGGTGACTTAGATGAAGAAATATATATGCAACAGCCCATGGGTTATGTGGACAAAAAGCATCCAAAAAAAGTCTGTAAGTTGTTGAAATCTATCTATGGGCTGAAGCAATCTTCAAGACAGTGGTACATGAGGTTCCACTTGGCCATCACCACTTTTGGATTCATGATGAGTGAAGAAGATGATTGTGTATACATGAAACGGTGTGGAAGATCTTTTCTAATACTATCTCTATATGTAGACGATATCCTGTTAGCTGGTAATGACAAGCCATTGTTGATATTGACCAAAGATTGGCTATTCTCGAACTTTGAGATGAAAGACCTCGGTGAAGCCAACTTTATTCTTGGGGTAAAAATCATCAGTGATCGCCCTAATAAATTTTTAGGCTTGTCTCAAGCAACCTATATACAAAAGATGTTAAAGCGGTTAAGGATGGAAAATTCAAAAGTTGTTGAAACTCCTATGGATATACCTACCAAACTAGACAGGAAATCGTGTCCCCAGACTGAAGCTGAGAAATTAGTTATGTCTTCCGTACCTTGTGTAAGCGCAGTAGGGAGCTTAATGTATGCTATGCTTTGCACCAGACCGGATACTAGCTATGTAGTTGGCATAGTTAGCCATTATCAGAGTAACCCGGGACAGTCTCATTGGCAAGCCGTCAAACATATATTCCGCTATCTCAGAGGAACAAAAGACCTAATATTGTGTTATGAAGGCCCAAGCCTCGAGCTCAAAGGATATTCTAATGCTGGTTGGGGTAATGATGCCGACGAGGGAAAGTCTACTTTAGGATATGTATTCTTACTCAGAGGAGGAGCTATCTCATGGTCGAGTAAGAAACAGACATCCACAGCTCTTTCTTCTATAGAGGCCGAGTACATTGCATGTTGTGCTGCAGTTCAGGAAAGTGTATGGGTTCACAGATTTTTATTGAGTCTAGGTGTTGTATCGAGTGTTCATCAGCCTATATCGCTGAAGATAAACAATACTTCTGCCATTTACTTGGCAAAGGACTCTAAACACCACTAGAAATCTAAGCACATTGAGATCAAGTATCATTACGTCCGTGATCAAGTGAGAGATAAGAAGGTCGCCCTCAGCTACATTTCTATTAAGGAGATGATGGTTGATCCCATGACGAAACCTATAGCAAGAGATCTAATTCATGTTCACGTCAGGCAGATGGGATTGAGGAAAGTTTGACTCAGTACTTATTTTGTAATACATTCGATCTTTCATGAATAATATATTCCATTTATTCAGTATTGAACACTAATATAACTAGGTATGAAGATCATCAGCATTTACCTTGAGATCATGTAGGATTTTTATTTTTGTCAGCAGGTCGGTCACCCACTTGCACGGGTTGACCAACCTTGAATGTACAAGAGAGGTACATTGGGGGTCATGTTTATACATTGAGGTATGAACTTCTCTTTATTTTGAATAATAAAGGATGAGGATATGAGTGAATCGTATCCACCTACAATCTTTTAAGATTGAAGATGAGACTGATAAAGTCGAATAACATAATCGCACCATTCTTTTTATGCGATTAATGTTATGGCCTGAATTTAAAGCCAGGTTATAAGGTTATGAGATGAGTCATACCTCATGTAAAATGACCTGTGTATTGTAGACCCGATATTCACCTAGTATTGTCTACTTTACGACGTAGATTGTAGCCACGTGTTGGGACCTTTTACCTACAGATTGCTTTGATTCGATCTAATCATTGCAATGTGTGAGAAGCAAGTCCCTTAGGTGACTCTTTGTGTCCTTAGCTACCCTCCTCTTGTGCATATGAGGATGAGATTGAGTGTCGCTACTTTAGTGTACTATGACGAAAGGTCCTTGATTGGCCAGACTCAGTTACGCTAGGAAAGCGGCTTGATTAATTCCAAATTAGACATCTGCGTGGAGAAGATCTCCTGATAGCTACACCAAGTTTCTAGAACTATAAATACGCACTTAAAGACTTATCCGCCAGCAGTATCGAGTTGTTTTTATTAGACTTTTACAAACAATATTTTTCTTAGAAAGCATATATATATAAGTATTGTTTTTAATTGGTTTTAGTCGAAGTTTATGAAAAATTAAGTTTTCAAAATAACTCGATAAGTTGAATAAGTGCGTATGTTGGCCGAGTACTCCAGGTCGGGAGTCAACTCCATCTGGTGTGGTCATGTGGACTAGGACAGGCATTGCAAAGCTTGGGTTATTGAGTACTAGTTAGGTGGTCACTTAGTACTTAAGCACCAGTGAGAAGATTATAGTAATCCAACTGGTCCCACACCTCTGATTCTTTTGATTGCGATGTTTGGTCTTTGATTGTTATTAGGCGAGTTAAATAGATAAATTTTTGTGCCTATCCCACAATGTGATTGAGTGGGAGATGTTGGACGTAGGCCAGTGGGGCCCACTGGTGAGCAATCACTAGTGGGTGGGTTCCACATGTTTAGGCTTCTTCTGGCCTTTTCCATTCGGTTGAGATTTCAAATTCAACTTTGAATTTGAAATATGATAGGAGATAGGGATTTGACCGGATGATATGGTTTCATCCTATCTCATCCGATCTCTCCTTGCTTTCCTATAAAAAAGGGATGCGCTCTCTCTCACATTGGATCATCAGAAATACCGAGGGTATACGGAGAGAGATAGTGTGCACCAGAGTCTGTCCATTTTGGCTTGTCCTTGGGACGATCTAATCCATAGATCATGATTTGGGGCCACTTATACCGTAGGATCAGAGGTGTGAATAGATCCATCTGCTCCAGTAGTAGATAGGCAGGCTGTTGGAGCGTCAATCTTCTGCTTTGTGAGGGTTCCAAAATTCGTGTAGACCGCCAGATCTTAAGGGCTCACCTTCCACGCTTCCCTACAAAATGAAGAGAAGACGGAGAGAGGGAGACTGCACTGGGTGGTAACGACTCAAACCGAGCTGACTTAGCTGACGTTGTGGGCTGCCCAGGTAATGCCCTACCCCCTGACCCTTTCATTTTCTTCCAGTCATGGCTACCGTGGCTGGGACCACTACCGTCCTCCAAGCCGTGAGCTGAGCTGAAACAGGCTTTCAGTTGGCCCACAATATGGGCTGAAAATGTTGCTCAGTCAGGCGAAAACGGCTCCTAGACCGGTAGTGTAAATGGGCTGGAGAAATCCTCACCTAGGCAGTGTAATATCTGGACTGAAACAAGACTCTTAGTGGGCTAGAAAAAGGCTGAAAACAGGCCTTCATCAAGTCGTGCAGATGGCTGAAAGTGGGCCTTCATCCGGGCCATGCAATGCACAAAAAAATGGCCTTCAACTGGACCATGAATTGAGCTAAAAATGTCCCTCACCTGGGCTTGTTGCTGGGCAAGAATCGACCCTAAAACTGGGCTGAAATCAGTCCCAGAAACGGGATGAAATCGGCCCAAGTCCAAGACAAAATCGAGCACAATGTGCCTATGCAAAGCCTAGGTCCATTAAAGTCCCAGTTGGGCTGTCCATTTTTGGGCTTGGGATCGCCAGCCCAACCCAGTCTCTGGGCCTTGATTGTATAACACGGGATGGGCCAAACCAGCCCCAGTTTGGGCCTCGATATTAGGCAATTTCAGAAATAGAACCATGGAGTTATGAGGAAGTCCTATACTTCATATTATTTCATTTGTATACAGATTTTTGAATTACATTTCCACTACATGAATGTACTCATTTTTAGGGTTCCAATCAAAGATCTTTGTTTAATAATCACAATCCATAAGTCAGGAAGCATAACAATGGATTCATTTCGCTCACAGAAGATTCCTTCCACCATGATATATATACAACCATCATACATTCATTTGAAGTCTACTTAGTTGAACCCTATTCTTCTGATTAACTTCGATGAGAACAACTCCAATAGAAGTGTTAGTAATCTTTATCGATAAGGAATTATATGACATGTGTCGCAAATCTTTGCCCATAAACATGAGGATCTTCAATTCTAATAGGTGGGGATCATGTCTAGATAATTCAGACTATTGGTGGTGTGATCATATCCCGTAGACATAGATTCCTCACCATGGTCAGTCCAGGCCACCTTGTTGGATCAAAATCTGGTGGGCTTGGTCACCCTAATGTAGGCCCAAATAACCTTATTCATGGTAGACCATTGTGTCTATTATCATGGATAATTACGACTATTGTCAATAGAAAACATTATTATTTCCCTTATGGGATTAGTATAATTCTGGCTAATAAGATTATTAGTATTAGCCCTCATTATATTATTATTAGTAAAGAATTTCATTATTATTACTTGCATTATTTAAGGGATTATTAGTCATTATAAGGATATTAAATGATGTTAGTATATTTAAATATGAACTTGCGAGTCATCATCATTAGTATTGACGGATTAATACTTCTACTACGAATATTAGATATGAATAGCCATTAGTAAATTACCCATACTAATGTTAGTTATGGTAGACAAAAATAAAATAAAATAATATCATTATTAAATATTAGTGTTTTGTTTTGCCACTCTTAAATATGATTATAAATAGTGGATCGTAATATTAATTATTATCATAATGATTATTATTAGTATGTTAGCTACAATAAATCATAACACTAACGCTAATAATTACCGTATAACTATTAAGTTTAAATTGTAACTAACACACCAACTAGAGTCCAAAACCTAAAGCCTAAGCCTAGACCTAAACTCTAGGGTGAAACCCTAAACCTAAGTGACCCAAACCCTAGGTTATAAGCTTGACCATAGATAGTATGTAGAACCTTAATCTAACCATACAACCTTATGGTTCATGGTAGGACTTGAATCAAAGGGCGACCTAGTGACGATGTGGGCGGTTCAAAGTATAAGGTGATGATTTCTTCCCCTCGAGCTTTCCATTTTTCCATTAGCTTAAGTTATAGTTTTATTTTAATTTATAAATGATATCTCCATTCTATAACCACAGTTGTTAATTGTTGGAATTGAGTTGCTATATCACATGCTTAATGTGGATTACTTTTGAGATTTAAACTGGTACATTAATGGGAAACCTCCACTTATAAATGTACACCGATACTTGGGATGTAACTCGACTGATGGTGATTTCAATGGACCTTCGATCTAGTGGTTATTGAGTGGTGGACTAGATGGATCATTGATGTGGGCTTACCATCCAGGGTTGTTCTGTCTAAGTGGTTTTTAAGGATGGTCTTTTATTGCATGGTTTTGATACTCACCCTATGTGGCTTATTTTAATATTTACCCTATGTGGCTTGTTTTAATATCACCCTACATGGTTTTCTTTTGGTATTTTCCCTATATGGGTTCGATATTTTATACTGTGCAACCATGCGATAGTAAGCCCCATATATTGTAATATGATTGACCACTAATTGATGGGGTTCCATTAAACATCCTAAGGTGGTAGTCTCATGAGCCGGGGATTGTGGTATGAGACCTATGCCCGAGCTATTGGCCTACGCTGATGATAAGCCCCCATAGTGACCTTTGAATGTATTTAAATTAGCTGGTTGTAATTGGACTAATAACGAGTTGACTAATCATGCATACATGGCATAGACCAGCATCAATTGCTATCATATGTGATGTACGTATTTTTTCGAGTGGATGATTTTCCCAGGTTCGATGATTGCATGGGTGACGAGCCCAACTTCTGCATGGATGTGCACCCCCAGGGTGATGACTGCATTTATGCATCCATGCATCTAATAAGACATGTATCATGTATTATTTTGTATACTTTGTTTTATGATTATGCTTACCTAATGCGGTGTTGTGTAATCTTAAGGAGAATTCACACTGAGTTGGCCACTCATCCATCAAATATATAACCGTATAGGTAGCACAGGTGGCTTAATTGATTTTCAGGTTCAGACTAATGAGGAGTAGAGTACCACTGTTGAAGAGGTATGATTGTATTGTTAACAGTTGCTACATGGTTTGACAGTTCCATATTTGTTATACTTTACTTATTCACATGTAATGTCATTTCACTTTGTAATTGTAAGTTTGGGACATTTGTTTGTATAAGTCATTATGGGCAGCTTCTTGTATATTTCAAATGTAAATGAAAATTTTCTTTTATGTTAAGTTGTCCATCCTACGCTCATCTGCTTACCTGATAGTTGAAATATATATATATATATATATATATATATATATATATATATATATATATATATATATACTCGAATTTAACCATCCTTTAAGGTTAACACTTGGGATTTTGGGAAACGGGTCATATACTCGAGTCCTGAAAAGTCAGGGCATTACACCCTATAACCCGAACCCCTGATGGGCGAGGTAGCATTGACGTTAATTAAGGTGAGGACATGCATCCCCTCTTCTTTATATGTGCCTAACTTTGATGGTAGGCTTGCATTTCAATATTCTGTCTTTATAGGTCGCTATCGGGATTCTAGTTCCCGCCACGCTTTCCTTGAGTTGAAGGGTCGCTTCGAAGAGGTAGCTCGGAGGCTCGAGGCAGCTAAGGCCAATATTCAGGTCTAGGATGCTGAGCTAAAAGTAGCTGCAATAGCTTGAGCTAAGGTCGAGGCCTTAAGGACAGCCTTGAGGGTGGTCGAGGAGAGCGGGGCTGCCAATTATGCTCTGTTGGTTGTGGGGCAATAAGAGAAGGTGGAGCTGGCTACCTGGGCAATGGAGGTTGAGTCCCGTCTCTCTGAGGCGAAGGGGCCAGTGGCTAGTGCGGAAGTTAGAGTGGCTGGTGCGGAAGCTGGGGTGGCCGATCATGAATCCTTGATTTATGTAAGAGAGGTAGTTGCTGTAAGTGCTAGGATGTTAAGCACTCATAAGTTGTTAAATTTCATAAAGACAAAACTACTTTAAAACAGATCTCCAAAGATCAGTCTATGTTCAAGAGAAGATCAAGCTCACGATCAAGATCAGTTTATGTTCAAGAGAAGATCAAACTCAAGATCGGTCTATGTTTAAGAAAAGATCAAGCTCAAGATCGACTAATGTTCAAGAAAAGATCGAGCTCAAATTTAAGATGAAGTCTGAGACAAAGATCATGCCAATTTGAATAAGATATTTGATATATCTCAGGTGGTATAAAACCCTATAAAGACCTTAGGAATAGGTGCTTTCAAATTTGTTTAATTATAGGTTTTTATACTTGTTTTTCCTAGAATTCGATCAGCCTAACTTTTGGTTTGGCCAACCTATGCTTCCTCGGCCAGCTCAACTTTAAACTCGAAGTGAATAACAACTTTTGTTATAAATTTAGCTACCCTGAGTTTTAGTTCGGCTAGTCCAACTTTGAAATTCGGCTATCCCGAGAAAGTTCAGGTCAAATTCTAATAGCTTTAACTTTTGAAATTCAGGGGAATTCGGCGAATTGAAGGTCAAATTCGACTAGTCGAATTGTGCTATTTGGCCAGTTGAAGTTGACCTCAGGCCAGCCGAATTTTGGATAATTCTTATCCCACGCAATCCAAAATCCGTTGAACTCAATCTAGTTGAAGCCTATCTTAGGCTAGCTGAAGTTCTAACTTCTTTGCCTATAAATTTAGTTTTTCTCTCATTTCAAATTACACAAGTTAATTATCAGAATTCTTCTGTAAGAGAGAAAGAAGCTCAAGTTATTATCAAGCTATTGAACGATATGTATAGTTTATTTAAATAGCTTTTTCAATTCCCTTTAGTCTTAGATCTTTCAAGTTTAAATTTAAGAGAGTAAACTATACTCCTCTTTGAGCTTTAAGAGAATTGAATTAAGTAGTTTTTTGGGTTTAACATAATTAAAATCAATATAACCTTATACCCTTTCCATATGACTGAACATGATACCATCTACATTTAAGAAAGAGGTCATTCCATGTTCACAATCCCAAGTGTAGGGTCGTGACGTAGTAATAATCTCGGTAAGACCGAGGTCGAATCCACAGGGACTAAACTTGTATGTCTTCTGAATTTAACTAGAACTAGAGCTAGATGAAGAACTAAAGCAGAAATCTAAATTTAAATGAGAAATTTTGAGTAATGAGTAAAGTATCAATTAAAAGTGGGAACTAGGGTGCCTAGGATCCACTTGTAGTAATTGAGATGCTATCTTGCTTAATTCAAGAAATCCAACTAGAATCAGAGTCCTATCTTATCTAGTAGGAAGAAGAGGCAGTCAAATCTCTGAAGCTCTCATTGATCTAGCCTTAATGAAGGAGAATTGTAGTGAATTGGAAGGGATTCCATCACCCAACAATGCCCATGGGATGATGGCAAACAACAGGATTTACCAAAACTACAATCTCAAATAGAAAATAAGATATTTAAAGCTATTGCAGATCTATTATAATTTGAGTCACAACAAACCATTAAAAACAGAAAATATTCCTTAGAATCAACTAGAATTCAATGAAGTTTGAACATAAACATGAATCAAAGCAAAATAAACATCCCAATCACGTTACAAGCATTACCTCTTAGCACTAGCTAAGCGGTTTAGCTAACCATAGACATGATTGAACTAAAGTCTCTCAAATAAAGCATAAAACAAACTAAAGAACGAAGAAGAAAGCTCTTGGACGATAGCTCCACCCTTTTGCTCTACTCCTTGAACTCTAGAAAATTCCTAGGAATGTCCTAAGGACTCCTATTTATAGTTGTGAATCCTCCTCTTACAAACCAACTTGGAATTTCTGCAAACTGCCTCAAGTTACGTAATTCGCATCGGCCCTACGCAAAAACTCTGCCACCGAAATCGTATCTAAAACTTTATCGCATCTAAAATTGTATGTGCAGAGTACTTAGGTGGCATTGAAATTGGCTTAGGTGGCATCGAAGCTGGCTTTGGTGGCATTGAATTAAGCTCAGGTAGCACCAAATTAAGCTGTTTTCTTGCTGGACTGTTTTATGCACTTTCGATGGCACCGAAGTTGACTTAGGTGGCACCGAAATGTCCTATTTTTTTACTACTTAACTTGTGTTTTTGCCAATCTTTTCTCCATCCTTTGTACTTGGTTTCATAAGATCTTTGGCATGAAAATTCTCCAATCTTGGTCTCCTAAGATCCCTCTTTTACCTTGGTTATTCTTGAATATTAAATCCATGCTTTTAGCATTCTTTTAAATCCAAGCTTTCAGATTCACCTGACAACACAAACATGCATAAAATACAACATTAAGCAGTATCATGTTCATAAAACCAAGATATAAATGAGGAAAAATATGTAATATATGACACTTAACATTTTGCTACAAGCTTCTACTACATCTTCTACAATGAAGATAAGTATACCTTTCATAAACTCTTTTTATGTTTTTCTGAGATTTCTTCTAAAAATCTCAGTTATTGTTTTATTTAAGATAGCTTGGTAAATTCTCAATTTGGGTTTTTATTGTGATAACTTGTGAAAATCACAAGGAGTTGTATAAGGTTATTAAGGTGACCCTAAGAAAAGCTTTTCATAGTGAAAGCCAAAATTACAAGGGAAGTAATTTTGGGAGTGGAGTAGGTGTGACTATTTTTAAAGCACCAAACCACTATAATTCTTTGTGCCATGTGGTGAATGCTTTATTTTTATTTGTAGTGGATTGAATGTATTTAATTTTACTTGTGTGGTGAATGTTATAATTCTTCAATTTACTATTGTTAGTTAGAGGTTTTGATTTGGTTTTAATACTCAAATAATTAAGATCTTTATTTTATTTACATATTCAACACTTTTTTTGATTATTCGGTATTGTCCCATTCACACACCCCCCCCCCCCCCCCCACACACACACACACAAGGACATCATAAGCTAATGCAAATTTTAATTTTAAAGAAAATGAAGATGATATGACAATGTTAGTAAAGAAATTTTATAGAATTTTTAAAAATAGGAAAAGAATAGATTTTTAAAAACCATTTGATAAACAAAAGGAAAATCAAGTTTTTTGGAAATCTAAAACAAAAGACAATCAATGTTTCAATTGCTATAAATATAGGCATTTGGCTTATAAATGTTCTAAAAAGGATAAATCTAAAAGAAAAGGCATGATAGCTACTTGGGATGAATCATCAGAGTCTGAAACTAATTCTAAATCTGATGAATCAAACCAAGAAAATGCAAACGATTTGAAAGCCTTTATGACGATAGCCAAAGTCACTTCTTCAGATAGTTGTGATATGTTTGACTATGAATTCATGCCCCAAACTCGGAAACTGGGCTCACAAAATTTTTGATCGCTGAATCCAGGCTGACAGCCTCCGTAGTACCCCATTCTTGACTCCCGGCACTCATATACCAGGTTCTAATCTTGGGATCCTACAAGGAGGATTTTTAAGATAAATTTGTTTCATAATAAGCATAATTAAATGCATAATGTCAGACCCATAACCTAGTATCCATTCCATTCCGTTAGGTCCCGTGGTCCTTCCGGTTGAATTCTAGTGACCCACGACCTGTAGGTAGTATTTACAATCATCCCTAAGTTCCACCTTGTAAACCCGAGCCGATTCGAAACCTATGCATTTGTGACCGCATCGTTGTCGCGGTTCTAATGCCACGTCTCGTGCGCTAATCTGAGGTGTAGATCAAAAGATATACCCCATGCAATATTTGGACCATTGATCATGATGTGGGACCACCTTGTGCTTGTGCACGTTTTCCTAGATGGGTGACCTCACTCTAGTTCCATCATTACCTATGATATCTACCTAGCCATTACCTATAGCCCTAGCCTAGCAATCTCATTATGAATTTTCTTCCCAAAACCATCATTGGATTCTCTACCCCATGTGCTATGATGGGTTATCTTACCAAAACTCATAATGACCTTACACCCTCATCATTCCACTCCTACAACACTCCTTCTCCCTCTCTTTCTCCCTCATTTCCACCTCTCCCTCCATTGCTAAAGAGGTTGGAACGTCTCACCTCCCTCCATTATTCCAACCCTCTCTTCTCTAAAATCCCACCTAATCTAGCCCTTGTAATCCAATCTCAACCATAGATCCTTCTTCCTTGGAGCTAGAGGAGCATAATATTGAAGAAAGAAGAAGATCCTTAAGGTGGGTGTTCTCCTAGGGTAGATTTTATGATTTTTCTTCCTTAGATCTTCATCTTTCCTTCATGGGAGTGTGTAGGACCCATCAATCAATGGTGGAGATCCTACATGACTCCATGAGTATAGCCAATGGCCCACTTTGTGCATGCATGTTGCCATGATAGGGCCATTCTCCATGGACCCCATTATGATGATTTTCTTTTGATTTATAGTTTATTGGGTCATCTAAACCCTAGATCCATGGTGGGGATGGTATCCCCACGTTAGATTTTTGATTGTAGGGCCCATGCATGCATGGGACCCATGTGTATTTGATTGTATGGTGATTGCTTGAGGAGGACTCATAGTGGCGGAGCCCTTCCTATGGTCGAGATCTCCTTTCTCTCTCCTTCTCTCTCTCTCTCTCATTTCTCTAGTTTTTTTATGAGTGTGGCCAACCTGATGTTTCCATCCATCTAGACCATCTAGTTGTAGGGACGTCCAGGCCTAAGCTGTTGGACGTCCAAGACCATCATTGTTTCCATGGTTTGGATGGCCATTAGGCCTAATTGTATGGTTGTTTTGAATGGGGCTTGGGTTTGGAGTATGTGTAACCTATCTAGGTGGACCCCATCTTATTGAATCTGAGATAAATCCCCCAATCAACCACATTATTGGCTGGAATGGACAGCAACATGTTGCTGTCCAGATTTCTGGCCCATTGTTGTATGATTGTGTGTGGACTTTAAGCCAGGTTTATATGTCTTTTTCTCCCTAATTTTTCTTAGTATTCCTCTGAGGTGTGGACCCCACCCTATAGTGTGATGAAACCCACTCCATCCACCCTTGATTGGAGCCCCATGGAGCAGGCCTAAGAGGGCTAGACGGTCCAAGTTTCTGGACCGTCCAACAGTCCTGCATAAAGGAAAAACATATATATCAGCTTGACTTTTGGGGATGGTGGGTCACTCATGTGGACCCCACTTGTTGTTTATTCATGGGTGCATGTAATCCACCCATTTTTCCCTTAATTGAGGAGGCCTGGGCCCACTCCATTAGGCGTACAAGATGGGGACAATAACATTCTAGCAGCAGATTTTATTTAAAAACCTTGCTGTTAAGATTTTTAATTCCTGTTTGTATGTATTTTTAGCTTCTCCCCTTACCTTCCTTGTGGCCCACCTTGCTGGGACCCATCTTAAGTGTATGTGGACCTTCCAGAATGCCCATTTTGGGGGTTACTGTAGCTGGGTTAGCAGCCCACCTGCTGGACGTTCCAGCTACCCCCCCCCCCCATGTGGCCCACCTTGATGATGTGTGTTGTCCACGCTGTCCTCCCCTTTGTGTGGTCCACGCCCACTTGGACGTGGCCCACACCCCTAGTGGGATGTTCACAAGTGGGGCCCACCTTAGGTGTTTGTAGGGCCACCGGTCCAGCCCCATTGGGACGTCCAGACCATTTGGGGTGCTACTGGACTGCACTTTGATTTATGTGTTGTATCTTCACCTTCCATCTAGTGGGGCCCACTGCAATAAATATGGGCCATCATGAAGTTTATGTTCGCTCAGAATTACCATCTACTGGACCCCAGTAGGCCCAAGAAGTTGGGTGGGCTGGATGTCCAGTAAAGGCCTTAAAAAAAATTCTGTATGTAGCTAGAAGCTATGAGATTGTGAGGCCCACTAGAATAAGGGTATAATGTACTCACTCTATGTAGGTATTTTCCTATGATTATTAGACCCCATTAGTGCCTTGTGAGGCTCGCCTTTGGCAGATTATTTGAGGACCAAGACAGTCCAAATTTTTGGATGTCCAACAGGCCCAAATGGATTGGATGTCCAGCCTTGAGCCCAGTTTTGTGTATGGGCTGCCTACCTATTGTGCCGGACCTTGTGGGTTGATATGTTGCATGTAATTGGATCCTTGTTGCCCATCTATCTTGCCTAGTCTTGGGCTAAATTCTAAGGCCCATCTTAGCAAATCTTGGATATGCCTTACCTATGTATTTAGGCATATCGGCTGCCCATGAGGCCCATCATAATGCGTGTATTCATTGGCCATGATACTTGGGCCATGGTTTGCCCCGTTAAGCCCACGTTGATGTATGCAAGCTTTAGGTCATTTCTTGAGGCCCATCATGTGGTATGAGATGTTATGGATTGCTGCCCATTTTCGTTTCATAGTTGTATCCGGGCCATAGGCCTTGTTTTAGCTAGATTCCTTATTGGGTAGCCTTCTAGGGAACAACGGTGGTTAAATGTCCACATTGTGAACCTCTCTAAGCCCTTTATTAGGCCCATTCTCATCTATTAGGCCCAAAGTATTGCTCACCTAAACTTTATGGGTTACCCTAAACCATTGGGCCCCCACTATTAGTTATGTTTCTTTCATACCATGTATAATCGTCTAAGTACCTAGATCTAACCTTGTTAAGAGGAGAGTACAACATCAATGCATGTTATGCTTAGTTATCTTCATGATTCATTCCCATGTGCATCATATGTATGCTTGGTTGAGGAGTGATTGATTATGGTATGTGCCATTGGGCAGGTTGTTTATGGAACTCCCTGAGTGATGAAGTCACCCCACATGAGCGTGCTATACGCGTAGGACTGATGCATGGTTAATTGGTGTGATTCATGCATCTCACATTTGTATGTCACGGTTATTATTCGCCCTAGCATCATCAGGGCCATAGCCTCCACAGGCACATCATGGATGACCATATTTGGACACCAGGAATGCTTGATTCTAGCACTATGGGCATGAGGATGTCCTTGGGTGAAAGTCTCATAACCTTTTTGGTACAAGGAGATGCTCCAATGTCTAAACCGAGTGGAAACTTGAGCTTCGGTGCCGAATACCATTAAGCTGTGTCTCCCACTATGTCGTGGTCAATTGGAAGGGGGTGTGGGCTTACCCCGCCCCAGTGAGGGGGCTGTAAGCTAGATTGATTTTGACCAGTTCGCAAATTGGTTCGCTATTGATGAGCCGAGTAGGTATTGGCAGACTATAGAGGGTAGTGAGGTCTCTTCCGCTCATTGGGCTACGGAGCTAGGGGAGCGGTAGTTAGTGTGGAGTGTATTTGACCCCAATGATTGCTCAAGGAGGAACTATACTGATATGTGGACATGATATGAGGACTAGCATGATCGCATTGCATATTGCATATGACATTTAGCTAAATAGGCCCCGCATCACATAGCCATGGTATGTATGATAGCATTCATGCTTGGTGTAGCATAGCCTTGGGATGGCTGATGACATTCCTACCTTGTATTGCATAGCCTTGTTACAGCTGGTGGTATTCATGGTCTCGCTCGCATATTTCGTATACTCTGATATTTCATACTTAGCACCTATCCTACACACACTTACACCACCCTCTAAGCTTTCTATAAGCTTATGCACGATTGATGCGTGCAGGTGATGCTAGGCAGTAATTGAGCAGGATAAGGAGTAGGAGTGTGTTGTAGAGCTTTTGAAATTTTATTATAGCTATTGTATCTTTCCCTTTATGTGTCTTGTATTGTAAAATTTTTTATTCTTAGTGGATTTTATGATAATGCCCCTGTGGTTATTATTCGTGGGTTATGATCTTAGTTATGCTGATTATGAAACTGACTTATGTTATAGAAATCCTCCTTGTAGGATCCCAGGATTGGAGCTTGGTGTATGGGTGTTAGGAGCTGAGAATGGGGTACTACGGAGGCTGTCAGCGCCGAATTCAGCGATCGAGAATTTTGTGAGCTCGGTTTTCGAGTTTGGGGCATGACAGGAGTTGGTATATGAGCATATCCCGGGAATAACTCAGGACAATATCACATATCTGCTTCGAGCTTAGGACAAGTAGTGTC
Organism: Magnolia sinica; assembly: GCF_029962835.1. Lineage (NCBI taxonomy): Eukaryota > Viridiplantae > Streptophyta > Magnoliopsida > Magnoliales > Magnoliaceae > Magnolia > Magnolia sinica. The sequence goes on along the minus strand of NC_080575.1, from coordinate 63,754,554 downwards.
TTGAGTGCGTACTCTTTTGATTTGGTTCTCTAATATCTAAGCCTTCGAGGGTTCTGTTCTTAAGGTTGATGGATGCCTTTGTTCTTTTTTTAAACCTTGCAGCCTAGATGAGGCACGAGAGGCACCAGTGGTACTTGAGCGACCTGAGCGCATCCCGCTCCACCTCTTGAGGATCCTATTCCTGAGGTTCTCATTCCACCTCTAATTACTCCTGTTCCTCTGCCTAAGCCTGTTGTACATATGCTAAAGGCCCCTGCAGTTCCTACACCTCCGCCAGAGGCGAGTAGAGCCCCTACATTCCCTACCATACCCATTGGAGCAGAGTAGTTGCAGCAGATGTTGCAGGCTGTCACAGCCACTCTCTAGGGGCAGTACAGACATCCAGTGGAGACTCCAAAGTAGACAAAGCAGGTGTGCGCGAGCACTCTTCTACGAGCCTTCCGTTAGCATGATCCCCCGCATTTCCAGGGTGAGCCAGACCCTGCACCAGCTGAGTTATGATGCTCCGAGGTGGAGAAGATTTTTGACACCATGCGATGCACGACTCAGTAACAAGTCCCATTGGCAGTATTCCTTCTTCAGGGAGAGGCTTAGCATTGGTGGGCATCTGTTTCTCAAGTGGCTGGGCTAGATTTTATGTGGACTTAGAAGGACTTTGTGTTCCCCGAGCATGTTCAGCAGCAGCATGCATTGGAGTTTGAGATGCTTGTCAGGGGGGACATGACCATCTCACAGTATGAGGTACATTTTGTCGTATTGTCTAGATTTATGACTTATCTTATGGATGATGAGAGGCTAAAGGCCCCTCGTTTCGTGAACGGCTTGCTTCCCGTCCTCAGGAGTCGTGTGGTCGGACACCTGCTTACGTCGTTCGATCAGTTTGTTTAGAGTGCCTTGATCTACGAGGATCATTGGGCCACCTTGCAGAGGACCTGTGATCGGGGAGGAGACCAGAAGAGGAAGGCACCCTCGTGTAGCTCCCATCAGCAGCAGCACCGTCAGTGTACAGTCCACCAAAGATTTCGAGCATAAGTAACCCATCTAACATCATCTTTGGGACCATTCACGAGTGTTTGCTTTGGTTGTGGTAAGACGGGACATTGTAGGCACGAGTGTCCACATCCTCAGCAGCAGCAGCAGCAGAGGGCACTGCAACACCCCCCTCATCAGCCTCCACAACAGCAGCAGCGCGACCACAACACCAGCCTCAGAGGCCTCCTCCACAGCAATAGAGGCAGCAGATTAGGTCACTGCAGTAGCAGCAGCAGAGGCCATAGAGGGGGCAGGCACCTCCCCTGCCGACCTAGGGAAGATTTTATGCCACTCAGTAGGACCCTCAGTCATCAGGAGGGGTAGTCGAGGGTATTCTTCCTGTTTCCACTTGCATTGCACGTGTGTTGTTTGATTTTGGAGCATCTCATTCTTTTGTGGCTGAGGAGTTCTCCCGATTAACTGGTCTACCATTGGAGTCCACTCATGAGGCTTTGTCGGTATCGACTCCCTTAGGGAAGACTGCAGTATTGGGCCGATTTTGCTCATCTTACCCCTTTCTGATTGGGGACATCTTTCTGCCTGCGAATTTATTTGTGTTGCCAATGTTCGAGTTTGATGTTATCCTGGGCATGGATTGACTCACCGAGTACCACGCCATATTAGACTGCTCCGCAAGAACAATCACGTTTTGTATACTCGGCTTGTCGCTATTCTAGTTCGTTACCGAGCTTAGAGGAGAATCGTTGTCTAGTTTGATGCCGTGTGCAATAGAGGAGCTAGTAGCTTTGTCCATCGATCAATTGTTGATTGTCTATGATTTTCCCGATGTGTTCCAGGACATTCCAGAGTTACCGCCACCCTGACAGATTGAGTTCTAGATTGATCTTGTGCCTAGTATCACTCCTATCTCGAAGGTCCCATATCGTATGACACTGATGGAGTTACAAGAATTGCAGGAGCAGTTGGACGAGTTGGGGATTTAGGCTTTATCCTTCCGAGTAATTTGCCGTGGGGAGCCCCAGTACTATTCCTGAAGAAGAAGGATGGCTCATTGAGACTCTATGTGGATTACCGCGAGCTTAACAAGGTCACGGTCAAGAACAAGTACCTGCTTCCAAGGATCGATGATTTATTTGATCAGCGGCAAGGTGCACAGTTCTTTTCAAAGATTGATCTGCGGTCTAGCTATTATCAGATTCGGGTCTGAGAGGAGGACATCCCGAAGATAGCCTTTTGAACACGCTACGATCATTTTGAGTTTCAGGTCATTTCCTTCAGACTGACCAATGCACCCGATGTCTTTTTACAGTTGATGAACGAGGTCTTCCGGCCTTACCTCGATCAGTTTGTTGTGGTCTTCATCGTTGACATTCTAATCTATTTGAGGACACATGAGGACCATGAGCAACATTTGCAGATTGTTTTGCAGACCCTCCGTGCCCACTAACTCTATGCGAAGCTGGAGAAGTGTGAGTTTTGGCAGGAGGAGGTGAAGTTCCTCGGTCACGTAGTGACGAGGGAGGGTGTCACTGTGGACCCCTCGAACGTAAATATAGTGCGTCAGCGGGGCCAGCCCATGAACTGTCCGAGATCCGTAGTTTTCTTGGTTTGACGGGATATTATCGACAATTTATTGAGGGATTGTCCCGCATTGCAGCACTGCTGATCAGGTTGACTCGGAAGGGCGCCGAGTTCATCTGGAGTGACACCTGTGATCAGGCATTTATGGAGCTGATGGACCACCTCATGTCCACTCCTATCCTCACTCTTCCCTCTGGGAGTAATGGATTTGTTGTTTTTATTGACGCCTCGAGAGATGGATTGGGTGCTATCCTGATGCAGCACGGGAAACCAACGGCTTATGCATCGTGCCAGCTCAAGGTCCATGAACTGAACTACCCCATGCATGATTTGGAGTTGGCAGCAGTTATTTTCGCACTAAAGGTGTGGAGACACTATCTTTATGGGGTTAGGTTCGAGCTCTTCTTTGACCACAAGTGCCTGAAATATCTATTTTCTCAGTCAGAGCTGAATATGAGATAGAGGTGCTAGATGGAGCTCCTAAAAGACTATGCTTTTGTCCTTCAGTACCACCCGGGCAAGGCGAACGTGGTGGCAGATGTGCTCAACTGTCAGCCATGAGGTTAGGTGGCACAGATGATGGTCTGGGAGTGGAAGATGCTCGAGGATGTAGTAGAGTACGACTTCGAGTTTAGTATGTAGTTTTCCATTGTTCAGCTATCGAGCCTGTCGATTCAACCCGTCTTGTTGCAAGGGTGATCGAGGCTCAATAGATAGACGAGTCGTTACAGGGTTACCGAACAGAGGCCGCATCCATGGAGCAGTCAGATTGGCAGATTGATTTTGATGGTGGACTTCATTTCAGAGGCCAATTGTGTGTTCCGGATGTGCTAGAGTTGTATAGAGATCTGATGACTAAGGCACACTGATCGTGACTTACTATCCACTCGGGCCCCATGAAGATGTATCGTGACATGATGAGGCAGTATTTTTGGTTGGGGATAATGCGCCAAATTGCCAGCTTTGTGGCCGAGTGTGACACGTGCCAGCGTGTCAAGGCCGATCACTAGAGACCCCCTGATCCTTTGCATCTGTTGAGTGTTCTGTTGTGGAAGTGGGAGCATGTATCCACTGATTTCATCATGGGTTTGTCGAGGACTCAGCGCAGTCACAACGCCATCTGGGTTGTCGTCAATCATCTGACGAAGTTGGTGCATTTTATTCCAAATCGTGCGACCTGGCCATTTGTAAGTGCTATGGTTTGTATCCTCCTTTGGTTGTCAAATTTTTATGGTGCCAAAAACACAATCTTTGTCTTGTGTAGCATGTTGTGTTATATGTTCAAGACACTACATCACTTTGCTTCAAGTCAAGAACGAAGAACTAATTCAATCCATGCTAGTATAAGCTACATAAAAAGAAGCGATCTTATTCAAAGACTCAATGTATACAATTCAAGATGAAGTGTAATTCAAGCTCTAGAAGATCTTAAGTTCAATGCTACATTAAGTACAGAGATCTCAAGTTTTATAATCTTCAAAGGTCAACTATCATCTGAAGAACTGAAGTCTCAATGTTCATACCTCACTTCCAAGGTATGATTGACCTTAGATTGACCTTAGAGTAGGTCATTCTGGATACATAATTCAAATTGAATCTATTTACATGTAATTGGTCTGTTCTAAGACTAGTCCTGAACCCTGTTCGACTAGTCCTAGCACTAGCTCGACCAGTCCAAGAAATTTCAGGACCAGTCCTAAGTTGTAATTTTTTAAAATTTTTTGGTTGAGCTACGACTAGTCTTGGAGACTGCTCGACCGGTCGTAGGACCAGTGTCAACTCCAACCTGGACCAGTCGTGGAGATATGACTCAAACTACAACAACCATTTTTGGTGTCTCACGATCGGTCTTAGGGTGTTCACGACCAGTCGTGGGAGGCACACGACCGATCATAGACTACCTTCGACCAGTCGTGGAACGGCCTGATCCGATAGCACTTAAAATTTCAAAAATCTGTTTCATCTACAACTAGTCGTAGAGTACTCAGGACCAGTCGTAGACATGATTTCTGCAACTATAAATAGAGGATGAATTTCAGAGTTTGATAATCCAATTCAAGAAAAATCAAGGCATCACTCTGAGATAAGTTTGTGTTCATTTTTAAGCTACATTGTGCTTATTTAATATTCTCTTTTGTTAGCTTTATTAATTTGATTTTGTTTCTACATTCCAATCTGAATTGAAAAGAGGAATTGTTGTATTCCTTCTTCTTGGAATCAAAATCAAATAGAGTTATGCCTAATTTGGTTTAATTTAAAATCAATTAGAACTAGAACCATTTTAAAGTGAGTATTGGACATTGAACTTCTATATTCGAACTTCTACTCTGATTGGTTCTTCCGGGTTACTTCAAACAAAAGGAGAAATCCAGGTATTTTACATTATTGTAATTTACATTCTTTTTGGTTTCTTTTGGGATTCGCCAGAAAAATCTCATTATGTTGGTTATCTGAGGAGAGCCAGAAAACTCAGAAAGATGGGTTTTTGAATTCTGTAAGCCTATTGAAAGACACAATTATGAAGGTTTAGGTGAACCTGTGAAACCTATTTTGATAGTGAACGCTGATATGCCCTGTGTGAGGATATTAGGAGTGGAGTAGCAAGCTGTATAGCTGTTTTATAACAGTTGGTGAACACACAGGTGAACCACTTTAACTCTTTGTGTTTTATGGATGTGTGATTTATTTTTCCTATCTTTTATCATTCAAATTTGTGGAATGTATGTGTGGATGTGAATGTTGTAATATTTACATTTCAAGAACAGTGGGGAATGTTGTAATAATTTAGATTTAAATTCTTGTAATTTATTTAAATTCCTTGCTATTTATTTGTCTTTTTAGTTTAAGTTTTCGATACAAAGAACGTTTTAGAAATAAGGTTGTCCTACCATAAACCCTTTGTTTTTATGGTGTAAGGTTGTCCTTAAAACAACATTTATATCAACCTCTCAATACTTGTTTATTGAGGTAGCTTTTTATTTCAGCATTGTGAATTGATTTCCTTTATTTGGCTATCTTATTATTAAATTTTAATTTAATTATTTTAAATTTGGCATAGTCCTATTCACCCCCCGCCCCCTCTAGGACACATAGCTTGGCCTTTTCAAGTGATATCAAAGCCTAATAGCTCATTTTTATTTCTTTACTCTTGGATTCATTTCCTGAGCTAACGATCTAAGCTATATATAAGATGTCAAATTTTGATAGCCTTTCAATCACTAGGCCTCCACCATTTGACGGCTCCAACTATGCCTATTGGAAAGCCAGGATGATGATTTTCGTCAACTCAATGGATGAGAGTGTGTGGGAAGCCATAGTGACTGAATGGACCCCTCCTATCATGGAAGTAACTGGTGTCGATGGTTCAAAATCAATAAAAATTTCACCGTATTTCTCATGGACCACTCTTCAGAAAAATGAGAGTAGTGTCAATGTAAAAGCACTAAATGCAATCACTTGTGCACTGTCACTGGATGAATTCAAAAGAATTATATCTTGTGATACTGCAAAGCAAGCTTGGGATATTTTAGAAATGACACACGAGGGTACAACAATTGTCAAGAAATCTAAAGTCCAACTCCTCACAACCAAATTTGAGGAAATACATATGGAAGAAAATGAAATGTTTATGAACTTTTATACAAGATTAAATGACATTGTAAACTCTCTGTGGGGTCTTGGCGATAAAATCCCAGAAAGTAAAGTGTGTGCAAAGATACTACGCTCACTTCCTGAACGGTTCAATTCTAAGGTAACCGCGATCCAGGAATTTCGTAATACGGACAATATGAGGGTAGAAGAACTAGTTGGGTCTTTACAAACCTATGAATTAAATTTTAAAGCTCCTAAAGGCAAATCTATTGCTCTTAAATCTTCTAAATGTATTCCTCAAGAAAATTCTAATTTAGAAAATTCTCAAGACGATATGGCGCTTTTAGCAAAAAAGTTTTACAAGATTTTCAAAAGTAAAAAGAGGGTTGATTTTCAAAAATCAAATGATAAGAAAAGATCTAAGACTAAAACCTAAAAATCTTTAAAAGATAGTCAATGTTACAACTGCCAAGAATACGGGCATTTAGCAAACAAGTGTCCTAAAAAGGACAAACCCAAAAAGAAGAGTATGTTGGCTACTTGGGATGAATCCTCTAATTCTGAAGCCTCTTCTGAATAAGAAGATTCTGAAATCGAGTCGGGCAATGAAGTTAAAGCCCTTATGACTCTAGCCAAATTCAATTTTTTAGATAACGATGATTCAACAAGTGAAGAAAATTTGAATAGTGATTGTGAAAATAAAGTTGATCTTCAAGATGCTTCCAATGCCTTATACAAGGAAAGTTGTAAAATTGTTGTCAAACTTAAACTTCAAAAAGAAAAATTTTCAAAGCTTAAAGAAAATTTTGAGTCTCTTATTTTAGAAAAATCCCATATTTCAGATTATTTTGAAAAGTCTAAATGTGATTTAGAATTTAAAACCTCCCTGGTTGAAAATTTTAAATCTGAAAATGTTAAACTTAAGCTTGAAAACTCTTCTCTTTTGAGTTTAAATGATACATGGAGGTATGCTCAAGGAGATCCAAAGTTTAAAAAACTTCTATCCAGATCTAGAAAATGTGGCGACAGATCCGGGTTGGGTTATCATAAGAATATACCTTCTAAACAGAAGAATACCCCTCCTAAGTTTGTAAGAGGAGAAACCTCTAACTCAAAAGGGAAAAGTACTTATCAGAGTTTTTCTAAAAAGGTTAAAACTTTTTAAAAACCTAAAACCAACTATATCAACTATAAAAATCAAAACAAAACCCTTTAGCTGAAAAAATAGTTGATTTGCTTAAGGAGCTCTTAAAATCTAACTCAGTGGGTCACTCATACATCAATTACAAATACAAGAAGACAAACTATACTCCTAAACCCAAAAGAGTTATGAAATGGGTTCCTAAGGTTGCTTGGTTGCCTACACTGCTTTCAAAGCTACAAGCGATTCAAAGTGGTACCTTGATAGTGAGTGCTCCAGGCATATGACAGGCGACGAGGCTTTATTCACCGATCTTAAAGATATAACTGATGGGTCAGTCACATTTGGTGATGGTAGCAACTGTAAGATTATTGGCCAAGGTACGATTCAACTCTATAACCTCCCCTTATTTAAGAATGTTTTATATGTTGAGGGGCTAAAAGACAACCTGTTAAGCATATCTCAAATATGTGATAACAATCATAGCATGAAATTTTCTAATAAAGGTTGTGAAATCTTAAATAAAAAGGGTTTTGTAATATTAACTGGTCACAGGACTTCTAAAAACTGCTATATTGTAAGTGATGGTAGCTCATCTAATCAATCGCGTTACATTGTCTATACCGATGAAACAGAATTATGGCATAAACATCTTGGACATGTATACTACTGTAATTTATACAGATTAAGCAAAAGAGAACTAATAAGAGGTCTACCTAAATTACAAAAAGTAGACAAAATATGTGATGAATGCCAGATTGGCAAACAAATAAGGAGCTCTCACAAAAAGGTGAACTCCAATGCCACATCAAGACCACTTAAGCTTCTCCATATGGATCTTATAGGACCAACCAGGACAGAGAGTCGAGGTGGCAAAAAATACATACTGGTAATCATAGATGATTATACCAGATTCACTTGGGTAGCTTTTTTAAGAGATAAATCAGAAACCCTTGTTGAAGTTAAAAGAGTTCTCAAATGAATTCAAACTGAAAAAGGTTCTCGAGTTTGTAAGATCCGTAGTGATCATGGATCTGAGTTCGAAAATAGCAGTTTTGAGAAATTCTGTAGTGATCAGGGAAAATCGCATGAATTCTCTGCGCCCAAAACACCACAACAAAATGGAATTGTGGAGAGGAAAAATAGAGTGCTTCAAGAAATGAGAAATGTAATGTTAAATAGTATAAAGCTCCTTAAAAAACTTTGGGCTGAAGCCATAAATACTGCTTGTTATATAATTAACCGGGTTTATACAAGTAAGTCAAATAACAAAACTACTTATGAAATGTGGTTCGATAAGAAGCCTACTGTCAAATACTTTTGAGTTTTTGGCAACAAGTGCTATATGTTACGTGACCGTGAAAATCTAGGAAAGTTTGACACTAAAAGTGATGAAGGCATCTTTTTAGGATATTCTTTAAACAGTCGCGCATATCGCGTACTGAACAGGAGGACTGGTGTGATTCAAGAATCTATTAATGTGATCATAGATGATCATTTGAATACACCTGCCCCAACTTCAGATAATGATGAACTTCTTTTAATCGACAAACTAGATACTTCATCAAATCAAACTAATACTGAACAGAGGACTGTTAAAGATCATCCAACTACTCAAATTCTTGAAAACCCTCTCACTGGTGTGTGCACTCGTAGACAACTAGAAGATATGTGTAATTACGTGTGCTTTACATCCCAAATAGAACTGGCTAACGTAAAAGAAGAACTTACTGACGAGAACTGGATAGTAGCTATGCAAGAAGAACTTAACCAATTTGTGAGAAATGATGTTTGGTGTCTAGGATGTTTGGTATCTTGTTCCTAGACCCAAAGATAAACATATTATAGGAACTAAATGGATTTTCAAAAATAAGTCTAATGAACTTGGTAATATAATTCGAAACAAGGCTAGACTGGTTGTACAAGGGTACACTCAAATTGAGGGTATTGATTATGATGAAACCCTTGCCCCAGTAGCTCGTCTTGAATCAATCAGACTATTCATATCAATTGCTTGCTATAGAAAATGTAAAATTTATCAAATGGATGTGAAGAGTGCCTTTTTAAATGGTGATCTACATGAAGAAGTGTATGTTGAACAACCAATGGGTTTTGAAGACCCTAAGAACACTGATCATGTGTATTGGCTTAAAAAGGCTCTCTACGGTTTAAAACAAGCTCCCAGGGCATGGTACGAAAAATTGACTAAGTTTTTACTAAGTCATAAATTTTAAATGGGAAGTGTAGATGGGACTCTTTTTATTAAAAAAACATAACGATGATATCTTAATGGTTCAGATCTATGTTGATGATATTATTTATGGATCTACCTATACTAACATGACTGTTGAGTTTGCAGATTTAATGAAATCTAAGTTCGAAATGAGCATGGTTGGGGAATTAAATTATTTCCTAGGGTTGCAAGTAAAACAACAACCTGATGGCATTTTCATTTCTCAAACTAAATATGCTCTGAACTTAATCAAAAAGTTCAAATTTGAGAATGGTAAGAATTTTGATACTCCTATGAGTACAACTTTAAGACTCTCAAATGACTCTACAGGTAAATGTGTGGATCCTAAATTATATCGCAGTATGATTGGTAGTTTACTTTATCTAGCTACAAGTATACCTAATATTGCTTTTAGTGTTGGTATTTGCACTAGATATCAATCTGATCCTAAAGAGTCACATCTAACTGCTGTTAAGCAGATTATTTGATTTGTCACAAGTACTGTTAATTTGGGTCTCTGGTATCCATATGATACTAGTGTTCAATTGGCTGGGTACTCTGATGCTGATTCGTCTAGGAATATCGATGACAGAAAATTAACCAGTGGTGGTTGTTCTTATATTAGAAATTGTTTGGTTTCTTGGTTTAGCAAGAAACAAAGTTCTATATCGCTCTCAACTACTGAGGCTGAATACATTGCAACAGGAAATGCATGTACTCAGTTTGTTTGGATGAAACGTATGTTAAGCGATTATGGAATTGCACAGGAATCAAGGATATTATATTGTGATAATTCCAGTGCAATAAATATTTCTAAAAATCCAATCCAGCATTCACGTACCAAGCACATCGACATTAAGTATCATTACATTCATGAATTAGTAGAAGAAAAGCTGATTTCTTTAGAATACATTCCTACTGAGACTCAACTTGCGGACATTTTCACTAAACCGCTCGACAAAAGCAAGTTTAATAAATTAAAATGTGATCTTGGTATGTGCTATCTAAATTGAATATTCATGCATATGTGTATCATAATGTAAATATATTTGATAATTTATTAGTTTAAATTTTAAATTTTTATGAAAAATGCATATTTATATTGGTACACGACCAGTCGAGGACATGCTCGACCGGTCGGTCGTGGATGGGCCAAGACCGGTCCTGGAGCGCGCTGATCTCTTTTATTTGGGGGAAAAAAACATTTTCTTCTTCATTTCTTCCTTCTTCTCCAACAGGTGTGGCATGACTAGTCGTACCCAACTGCTTCATTCTTCAAGGTAAGTGCTTCATTTCAGTTCCTTGTAGATTTATGCTCTATTCACTCCATTTTCTTCCTTGGAGTGGTTGATTTCAAGTTCTCTTGATGATTTTGGGGTTTTCTACTCTCAAATTTGATTTTTGTAAATCCCACTCTATCCTTTTTACATCTTCTTGATTCTTTGAGTTTCTTCATGCAAATGGATGCTAGAGGGAAAAAGAAAATATCTCGTGGTCCATCATCTTCTAGATCAACTCCCATCTCTAGGTGCCATCTTTAATCACCCGAAGATGATCCCTCACATGTGCAGGATTTGTGTATACGCAATGTTATTGTTGAACGTCCTGTTGATCTTGAGCACATTGCTCCTTTTGGTATCCTTCCACTCCTCTACGCTGTAGGATGGGCTAACATCTTACATTGGGGTGCGCTTGCATACCAATCTATTGCTCAGGCCATGTTTGCATGTATCTTTTAATTTTCATCTGAAAATTTAACATTTAAAATTGATGCCAGAGAAGGTCCATTTGATGTAGACCATCATCTGATATCTGGCCTTATGGACATACCTGTTAATGATGATGGTATTCCTATTCATACTTTAACTGAAAAACCCTCAGAATCTGAAAAATGCATGTTCACTAGAGATCTCTGCAATATGGATGTGCAATGGACACATAAAGGGAATGCACTCCCCTCAAAGTATTTGTTACCTAAATACAGGGTTCTCCATAGAATTTTTATTTCAAACATTTATCCTCGTTCAAGTAACAAAACTGAACTGACTGCGTTTATGGTTTGGATTTTGCATTCTATTATCTTTGGTACTAAAATCTATCTACCTTCTTTGATATGTCATTTCATCATTCAGCTTCATCTCCATCCAGGTCATAGTGATATTCCATTTACTTTTCTTATGACTATGTTAGCCATTAACATGCAAGTTGCTATGCCTGTTGGAGAGGTTCATATCCATTATCTTATTTTTAACATTTCTAATATAAACAAGATGAAATTGGAATTGGCTCCTGGCCAAGTGGATGTTGGTGTTGGTGGAGATGAAGCTGGAAAGGCAGATGAGGCTGATGATCTTCCTCTTGATGATGTTAATATGGATGATATCTTTGATGAGCTTGAATCTGATTCTACTAATGATCCGGATTACGTGCCATCTGATTTTGATGCTCGTCTTCGTGCTCTTAAGGAGAAGGTTGAAAATATGAATGTTGCCCATGATCTACAGTTTAAATATATGTGCAAGTATCTTAGGCGCTTAAACAAGGGCCTTCATCTACTTGGTCCTACTATTCCTGCTCCTTCATCTGGATCTGATTGAGTGTTTTATCCTTTGGTCTGTATTAACTTTAATACTATTTTACCTTGTGTTGGTGTGTGAACTTTATTTGGTTTGCTAATGTTGGTTTAAACTGGTTAATGGTTTGTGGACTTTTAACTTGATTATATCCTGAGTAGTTCATCTCTTTATTACTCTTTTGTTTCTTATTCTATTCCATTTATACGCTTCCTTTGTCATATTGTGACAAAAAGGGGGAGAAGATTTAGTTTGGACTTTTTGGAATGGATATAGGGTAGTAGCATTAGTTTTATGGATATATATATGTGTGTGTGTGTGTGCGCGCGCTACTCAGGGGGAGTAAATAAGGGGTGTTGAATTGTTGGTGCTAATTAATGACAACTGGTGCATGATTCTTTAACTAGGCTGTAACTAGTTTTCTTATATAACTGGTGCATAATTCGTTGTTGAGCATGTTGTGCTTCTCTTATTTTTATTAAAGTGTGTTTTGTCACAAATTTGACAAAGGGGGAGATTGTAAGTGCTATGGTTTGTATCCTCCTTTGGTTGTCAAATTTTTATGGTGCCAAAAACACAATCTATGTCTTGTGTAGCATGTTGTGTTATATGTTCAAGACACTGCATCACTTTGCTTCAAGTCAAGAACGAAGAACTACTTCAATCCATGCTAGTATAAGCTACATCAAAAGAAGCAATCTTATTCAAAGACTTAATGTATACAATTCAAGATGAAGTGTAATTCAAGCTCTAGAAAATCTCAAGTTCAATGCTACATCAAGTACAGAGATCTCAAGTTTTACGATCTTCAAAGGTCAACTATCATCTGAAGAACTGAAGTCTCAATGTTCATACCTCACTTCCAAGGTATGATTGACCTTAGATTGACCTTAGGGTAGGTCATTCTAGATACATAATTCAAATTGAATCTATTTACATGTAATTGGTCTGTTCTAAGACTAGTCCTGAACCCTGTTCGACTAGTCCTAGCACTGGCTTGACCAGTCCAAGAAATTTTAGGACCAATCGTAAGTTGTTGCAATTTTTCAGAATTTTTTGGTTGAGCTACGACCAGTCCTGGAGACTGTTCGACCGGTCGTAAGAACAGTGTCGACTTCAACCTGGACTAGTCGTGGAGATATGACTCAAACTACAACAACTATTTTTGGTGTCTCACGACCGGTCTTAAGGTGTTCACGACCAATCGTGGGAGGCACACGATCGGTCATGGACTACTTTCGACCAGTCATGGAACGGTCTGATCCGATCGCACTTAACATTTCAAAAATCTGTTTCATTTATGACCAGTCATGGAGTACTCAGGACCAGTCGTAGACACGATTTCTGCAACTATAAATAGACGACGAATTTCAAAGTTTGATAATCCAATTCAAGAAAAATCAAGGCATCACTCTGAGATAAGTTTGTGTTCATTTTTAAGCTACATTGTGCTTATTTAATATTCTCTTTTGTTAGCTTTATTAATTTAATTTTGTTTCTACATTCCAATCTGAATTAAAAAGAGGAATTGTTGTATTCCTTCTTCTTGGAATTAAAATCAAATAGAGCTACGCCTAATTTAGTTTAATTTAAAATCAATTAAAACCTAGAACTATTTTAAAGTGAGTATTGGACATTGAACTTCTATATTCGAACTTCTACTCCGGTTGGTTCTTCCGGGTTGCTTCAAACAAAAGGAGAAATCTAAGTATTTTACATTATTGTAATTTACATTCTTTTTGGTTTCTTTTGGGATTCGTCAGAAAAATTTCATTGTGTTAGTTATCTGAGGAGAGCCAGAAAACTCAGAAAGAGGGGTTTTTGAATTGTGTAAGTCAATTGAAAGACACAATTGTGAAGGTTTTAGGTGAACCTATGAAACCTATTTTGATAGTGAACACTGATATCCCCTGTGTGAGGATATTAGGAGTGGAGTAGCAAACTATGTGGCTGTTTTATAACAGTTGATGAACACACAGGCAAACCACTATAACTCTTTGTGTTTTGTGGATGTGTAATTTATTTTTCCTATCTTTTATCATTCAAATTTGTGGAATGTATGTGTAGATGTGAATGTTATAATATTTACATTTTAAGAACAGTGGGGAATGTTGTAATAATTTAGATTTAAATTCTTGCAATTTATTTCAATTCCTTGCTATTTATTCATGCCTTTTCAGTTTGATTTTTTGATACAAAGAACGTTATAGAAATAAGGTTGTCCTGCTGTAAACCTTTGGTTTCGCTAGGGTGCCGAGTGATCATGTCACACAAAATGCGAGATGCATGAGTCATACCATCCAGTCATACCTAAAACCTTCACGTACCACGCGATCATGTGGGGCAATTCCATCTTACAAGGAGTCCCCCAAATAATTCAGTCCAACGGCAAATGCTATGATCAATCATTCCTTATAACAGGCATACGAATGATGCGTATGGGCATGTATCATGATGTAATACTAAGTATGTTCTCAGTGTGTCCTACTAAACTAAGTATACTAGAATGATTATCAAATATAGCAGGCGATGATCAGCTTTAATTGGTATGTTACTTACAAGAGTAAGGCCGAACAATATGCCCCACTAGACATATAGAAGTTTATATGGAATGGTCCATGTTAGACTATCATAACCTACTCAAGGTACTAGCATGTCATATATCCTAAGGTAGGGTCCCCTGCAAGGATGGTGGATCTAACCCATGAATCGAGATAAGCTTCAATAGTGGATATACCAAATTTGATACCACATATTCTTTCATCTACTGAAAGGGGTGATGATGTACTAAACAATGGATGGCCTAGGCATCATACTTACATCAAGAATGGTCCTCGTGGGTGAGTCTAATGGCTATATGACAAGGTGAGTTGAGAGGGTGAAACTATGTACAACAAGTGGGATTCCTAACTCTCTCTTATCTTATAATAAACTAGGCCTTCCTATGAGGCCCGATCAGTACATAAGGTGGGCTCCAAGGTTTGGATAATTACTAGAAGTCATGGTGGAAAGCACGATCATCAATGGGGACCCAATAGTTTGGGTTAGCCCAATGGGTATCATTAATATCAGTGGGGACCCAACTGTTTGGGTTAGCCCAATAAAGTAAGGGTAGAAATGGGCTTAATAATGGGCCCTAGGGAGGTTTATAATAGTGGACATTTAACCACCATTGTCCTAAAGTGCAGTT
This sequence comes from Magnolia sinica, assembly GCF_029962835.1. Taxonomy (NCBI): domain Eukaryota; kingdom Viridiplantae; phylum Streptophyta; class Magnoliopsida; order Magnoliales; family Magnoliaceae; genus Magnolia; species Magnolia sinica. The sequence goes on along the minus strand of NC_080575.1, from coordinate 63,739,252 downwards.
CATTTGGGATTGGAATCGGAATCACAACGGGGCCCTTGGCCCTTATAATCTCTAGAAGGACGGATGGTCCGCGTGTGTATCACATACATCATGGTGAGCCTCACACATCACAATTGGGCCTCACACATAGGCATCATCACATGGGCCTTACACATCATAATGGGCTTCACACCTACAGTAAGTGGGCCAGCTGGACGGTCCACTGATGGACGGCGTGGATAAAACACATCATGGTGGGCCACTGCCCTAGACGGCATGGATAAAATACATCATGGTGGGCCACTGACCTGGCCGACGTGGATAAAATACATCATGGTAGGCCACTGCCCTGGACAGCATGGATAAAATACATCATGGTGGGCCTGTAACACCATGGTTTTTGGAACCTGAGTATATGACTCGTTCTCCAAAAACCCAAGTGTTATCCTCTAAAATTCAGTAGAAATTTAAACCACTTTATCATTAATTAGCAGTAGCCGCAAACGTAGCTAGAGTAAACCATGCATTGTATAAAAACATTCAAACCATGATAAAAATCCAAGTGTAGCGCCCAGGCAGGACTTAAAAAATCCTAAATAACAAAGTTCATTAATAAAGATAAAAATCTATCGCCTAATGATGGAACTCAACATGGGCCATAGGGACCCCATCTAGCTCCCCAGCTACCCAATCTGCTCCAGTGACCCAGTGGACAACATTGTCTCACTCCGCACCTGTATCAACTGTTACGGTTTGATAGTGTCAATGGCTATCGCAGTGAGGAGCATCCTCTAAGATTACACACTAATCATTCATAATCCAGCATAAGTCACAATATATGAGGAGAGACATATTAAACAATGCAATTTAAAATCATGATTATATGTTCAGAAATAAGCTAGTTAACATAATCTCAACATTAAGAAAAGTTAATAGAAGTCACAATGCAAGTGGACGTTTCTAGATAGTCAAATAATCAACCTTACAAACTCCATAAAATGTCTAAAAAAATCAAGCTTTAAACCTCTACTTTACCCGGAAATCATATCGTATATGAACACCGCAAGATGGCTAGGAAATTGATAAGTGAACACCCGCTCCACCCGAAAATCACAATACGACTGAACACTGCAAAATGAAGAGAGAACAACATACAAACATCTACTTCACCTGAAAATCATATCGTACGTGAACACCACAAGATGGCTAGAAAATCGCTAAGTGAACACCCGCTCCACCCGCAAATCATAATACGACTGAACACCACAAGATGAAGAAACAAGCAACATACAAACTCTAAACCACCTGGAAATCATATTGTACGTGAACACTGCAAGATGGCTAGGAAATTGCTAAGCGAACACTCGTTCCACGTGAAAATCACAATACAACTGAACACCGCAAGATGGCTAGGAAACCAACATGCAAACTCTAAACCACCCGAAAATCATATCATACGTGAACATCGCAAGATGGATAGAAAATTGATAAATGAACTCCCACTCCACCTGGAAATCACAATACGACTGAACACCGCAAGATGGTTAGAAAATAACAAGATATGCAAATATAATCAACAAGCCACAAAAGGGCACCAATAATCCATCAAAGCCATGAAGGGCAAATAAATGATCCAAGTCGTGTAAGGAAAATATGTGATCCAAGCCGTGTAAGGCAAATATGGACTGCAAGATGGTGAGCTTATGACAGGTGTCATTCATTACATCACTTAATCACAGACAGCAAACAGATAGTTAATTAACAATGTACAACTAAAGATGGCATGTTATCATCAATCATTTGTGCTTGTTATAATTAAAGAGATATGTTCATTATTTAACACAAGAATCAGGTGCGTAACATATTATCATATTCACATATTCACATAATAAGTTAAGTAACTCAATCAAGTAACTTAGGAGATACTAAATGGGAGGGATTAAGGCATCATCTATAATTAGATTAAAGAATTTAAGTGGGAAGCTCAAAGGGTGAGTCCTCACCTCTAAGTAGGGGTTCCAAGGTTCAAAATGTTCAGAGGAAAGTTTTAATTTCTCGAACGTGTTGATTCCTAACACAACCCAGCCCGATTATAAGATTCTAGAGCAATGCTTGGAATCTAAAATCCCTACATCCCACAAGAAGATTTAAGAATAGATTATTTTAATTCAAGATAATATTAGAAACCTAAAATGAAGGAATTAGGCATACCTTGGTAAACTGAGTTAAGTCGACTCAGATTGCCCGCCCCGTATTGAACCAACTCGCCCTGAACCGGGTCAACTTAGCTCCACATGCATAGATCTGTCGAGTTGGCCCGATAGCTCAGCCGAGTTGACTCAGTAAGAGCACAACCACCCAAACCATTCTCTCTCTATCTTCTCCCTTTTTCCTTCTTCTTTCTCTTACTCTCTCTCCCTTCTGATTGGAATTCTAGCTAAGCCTAGACCAGGCCCAAGCCCAACTCAGCTCAACTAAGCTCGGTTCTAGCAGAGGTGACTCGACAGCCACCGAACCCAACTCCCTCTCTTTTTCTTATTTTTCTTCTCTCTTCCTCTCCTCTCTCTCTTTCCTCCCCTTCTCATTTCTCTTCTTATTGGACTAGTTAGTGTCTGGGCTCGACCAGACATCACCCAACTCGATCCGGACTCAGCCCAGACCCGGAGATAACTTGGTGCAGCAGTAGAGAGGGAGAAGAATGAGGACAGCGTCCTCACTCTCTCTCATTTTCTTTCTTTCTCCCTCCTTCCTTTCTCTCTTCTACTTCCTTCTTCTTCCCTGCTTTTATTTTCTTCTTCTTTCACTGCAATAACTAGCAGTGGTCTGGATGGACTTACCCGATCATCAGTTCGCACTCGCGAGTCAGTGTGCCATGGCTCGGGCAGCAGCCCAGTGAGGCACCACTCCTCCCTCTTTCTCACTACCTTCTTCTTCCTTTGGAGGGAACCAGAATGAGTCAGAACTTCGCTCAGGCACCCAAAACCTGGTGCGAGTTATGATAGCTTGGTGGAGAAGACAAGTTACCCGATAACGGTAAATCTAAATCTGATGAACCTTCCTCCATTCTACATTGTAGGATCGATTTTGCTTGATCTCAACATGCTTCCCAACCACTGGTTTCGAAGCTTTGAACTAGTTTGGATGGTGGGTTTGAGTTTTGAAATATATGGCTGAGTTATGGAGATGCGGCTACAAGGAATAGAGCAGCAAACCCCATGCAATATATGTGCCCTGTTTTGATGCCCGAATCTCCCTAAGCCATCGGATGGAGGATGTATGGCTTGGATTGCGCCCAGCTTGCAAAAACCTTCAACTACGGCTGATAAACCAAAACTGGCTATGGTTTTCGGTTGCTAAAGAAGCCCTAAACCACGCAGAAACAGACGGTCAGATGAGCTCGCTCTAATGGTTAAGATGCGTTGATTTAGCATCACGCAGATCGCTAGCATGGAAGAAAAACAGAACTTTCTATTCTTGGAAAGAAGAGAAACACGAACAACCCTCTTGCGATGGTATTTGTGAGTACATGTGTGCGATTCATCAGGTGGACCAACCAAGGTTTTGGTCAAACCCTCGTTGCGCACAAGATGGACAGATCAGATCGACCATTTGGGTCATGATGGTGGGCCATAGTTCATCGAGAATGGACCCTATCTGTCCATTTGTTTCAGCAGGAGAAGGTTAAAAAGGAAGGAAGAATCCTTCGTCTTTTATATCTTATGGGTCAAACCGAGTTTGACTAGCACCTATGTTCGGTGCTCCTCGGTTGTGCGTGAACTATGCACACCCACCCTACAAGGTGGGGTCCAGCATGATGATTTTGATGGATCCACACCATTCATTAAGTCTTGTGGATCCTATTAGGGCATCTGGTCAAAGGTGGGACAGATCCAAGGCTTAAGTGGGCCATATTTTATGATTTCATGATCGTTATAGATCTTTGCAAATCTTATGGTCGGATTGTTTGTTAGGCCTGATCATCACTGATCCGAGGGTTTTAAGAGCCTAAGGACTATCCGCTTAGTGACTTATGGCTAGATTTGCGGACCAATTCCTACAGTACAACCTTGTATCGTTCATGCCCCCTTTCTAGGGCTAAGGATTGATGGATTCAATGATCCAGAGTTTAAACACAAGCAATGGATGGTTTGACTTGCTTGTCAAGGAGATTAAAATCCCAAAAGTAGGTCCACTTGGTGGTGTGATGGTCCGCATCGAAAATCAACGGATGGATGCACTAGTTTATGGTTGGTAACGATCAATTTATGGTTGGATCAATTTTTAAGTTGGTCATTAGTGACAATTAGGGTTCTTAAGGGAATCTTAGGTGAGATTAGACGGTTTCTTGAGTATTTATCAGCTGGATTGCATGGTTTTAGGTGTGGATTGATCATTGGGTCGTCATGGATATAGTGGACGGTAGATCTCAAATCTCGTAGTTGCTCTACAATCTCGACAGTTGGATCTTATGACTTATCAATGCAATCATTTCAGCTTCTATCCTTAATAGTTCTAGATGTCCTAAAGACAAGATAAGTAGAGATCTGACCATTGATCCTATGCTTAGAGGGTCGAATGGCTCGATCTACGGATGAAGATCCTCCTAATGGTTGGATTAAAGTTTGAATGGAGGCGGGTATTTAGATGAATTGGCTTCATGATTACATTAAGGTAAGTTCTCATGGTAACACCCGAGTATTGAAAAGTACGGGGTGTTACAGGGCCGCTGCCTTGGACGGCGTGGGTAAAATACATCATGGTAGGTCACTGCCCTGGACGGTGTGGATAAAATACACCATGGTGGGCCACTGCCCTAAACAGCGTGGATAAAATACATCATTGTGGGCTGCTACCCTAGACGACGTGGATAAAATACATCATGGTGGATCCCACACGTACAGTAGGTGGACCTCACACATGGGCCCCACTGAGTGGACAACGTAGATATAGAATACATACATTAGGTGGTTCCCACAGTCCCATGTATTGGACAGTGTGGATAAAACATACATCAATGGGTCCCACTGTCCCATGCTGGACGGTGGACGATGAAGATAAAATACATATATCAAGGTGGATCCCACCGTCCCATCTGCTGGACGATGTGGATACCACACATAAATCAAGTGGGTCCCACCGTCCCACGCTGGACGGTGTGGACAGAACATACATCAGGTGGGTCCCACGTGAGTGGGCCACCCTCTACATCAAGCTGACATTTGTGTTTTCCCCTTGTCCAGGCCTGTCCAAAATGGACAGCCGGGTGCCGCTGGACGGTCAGCAAGGTGGGCCTCACAAATGGGGTGGCATGGATACAGTACATATGCCGAGGTGGGTCCACGTAAGTGGGCCACCCCACTTAAATCAAGCCGATATTTATGTTTTCCTATACACTTGGGCCTGTGTGACCAGCTGGTCATGCAGGCCTAAAGTGGACAGTGATGTGACTGCCATTGTGGACAGCAATGCAGTCCCACTTGGGTAGACAGCATGGATGAAACTCATGCATCAAAGTGGGTTCCAAACATGGAAAGAGAGAGATAGAGGGAGAGACGCGTGGTGGAAGGGAGCTCCGCCACTATGAGCTACCTTTGAGCTATATTACATACATCAAGATGGGTCCCAAAACATGTGGGCCCTCAAAAATGGAAATCAAGGTGGGGACATCATCCCCACCACAAATTCAAGGTCTAGATGACCTCTAAATGTTGATCATCAAATAAACATCATGGTGGGGTCCATGGAGAATGGCTCCATCATGGATTTACATATATGAATCATGGTGGGCCATTGGCCACACCTTGGGTCCCAAATAGGATCTATACCATCAACCAGTAGGCCCCACTTGGCCCATCATCAAAAATCAAGATCAAGACGTATGAACACCCACCTATAGCTTATCTTCTTGGCTCCTTGGACTACTTGGCTCTTATATTTCCACTTTAATGGTGGATGATGAAGTTTGGATGGTTGGATGGTGAGATTTGGTGGTGGGGAGATGGGTTTAACACTTAGCTTCTTTTCTCTCCTTGGGATTTCTTCTCTTTATTGCTACGTATTTGGATAGAGAAATGAGATGGGATGGAGTGAAATGAGAAAGAAGTGGTGTTGTGTAAGAGGAATAATGGGTAGAAAGCATGGGTTGTGTAAGAGGAGTGACATGAGAGTTGACTTTTGGATGAGAGAGGTATGGGTTGCCATGCCTTGTTGGTAAGAGAGGATGGGTTACTTGTCTTGGTGGGAAGAGAGGCATGGGTGAGTGATGGGTTGTACTTGATTGATTGATGGGAAAGACATTGGTAGAGATTCTCTGAAATCTCTTAGAATTCACCACGCGCGGCATTCCCTCAAAATATACCGGGCCCACTACTCCTAGTCTAGGTATCGCATTGGTGTGTAAGACGTGACATTGGAACCGTGGCGGCGGTGCTGTCGCAGGGGTATAGGTTTCGAGTTGAGTCAACTCAGATCTTCGGGATGTGACTTAGGATCGGGCGCAATTATTGTTTACAGGTCGTGGGTCACCAAAATTCGATGGGGAGGATCGTAGGAGTTGGTGGAAGGGTACGGTACTAGGATACGGGCCTTACATGTTGTGACTCAAATTACAATAGATCTACAATAGTTTTGAGTATCTTCTCTTTCTTATTTTGAGATTGTAGGAATGGTAAATCCTGTTGTTAGCCATCATCTCCAGGGCATGGTTTGGTGATAGAATCCCTTCTAACCCTCACAATTCTCCTTTATTAAGAATTAGGTTAATGAAAGTTTAGATTTGATTTTATGGATATATGTTCCAACTGGATAGGATAAGACTCCAATTCCAATTATGTTCCTTAAATCAAATAAGGAAACATCCTGATAGCTGCAAGTGGATCCTTGGAACCATAGTTCCCACCTTTAAATTCACAAGTTTTAATTAAACAATTCATGATTACTCTTCCAATTATTCAAATTTAGTTTTACATCTTCTTCTAGTTCTGCTTTTAGTTATTTTCAGAAATGTACGAGATTAGTCCCTATGGATTCGACCTCGGTCTTACTGAGACTATTACTACACCGCGACCCTACACTTGGGGTTGTGAACAATTTTTGGTGTCATTGCCGGGGACTAATGGTTGCATTTTTCTGAATTTAATTAGTTTTAGAATTAGGTTAAGAATTTTTCTACTTTGTTTTTAAAAACTAACTTTATTTTCTATTTTTTAGGATTTTGACCTAGTAACTCCTATCCGATAACTTCATCATAACTCTATCTTTCTTAGTTCTTAATTGTTGTAGTTTTCAATTCCTAGATCTTAGGTTAAAAATTCTGAAATTAAGGGTTGAGAGTATTTCATGCCCAAGTGGGTCCGTGATAACACTCGACGTCTCTTGAGTGAATGAGGATTGGTCGAAGGGTTGCCTATCCATCATAGGATTAGATACCACCAGAGATCCTCAAAGTTGATAGAAATGATGGGTAGAAATCAACCTACAGATCAACCTGCAAATCCACCTCAACCTCCGGTTGAGGAAATTCAGGATGAAAACGAGGTACAGAATGCACCCCCGCCTCGTACACTACGAGATTTCTTACAACCAACGGGGGTGAGCACGCCTTCCTATATAGTTTTTCCAGAAAATATAGGAAACATGGATATCAAGCCAAGAGTGATCCAATTCCTTTCAAAGTTCCATGGACTTGAATCTGAAAGTCCATATTTACACATGAAAGAGTTCGATGAGATAATAGTCACTTTATATTTTCCTAATGTGTCTGATGACACAGTCAAGCTGAAACTTTTTGCCTTCTCCTTGAAAAAAAAAAAGCTAAGACATGGTTGCACTCACTACGTCCACGATCAATTGGCAGATGGAACGACATGACAAGGGAGTTCTTAAAGAAATTTAACCCTGTGGACTTGACCTGAAAGAGAAAGCTAAGACGTGGTTACACTCACTATGTCCACATTATATTTAGTTTTAACCCTTTTTTTCTAAATCATTGGATTAAAATCATAGAGAATTCATTAGATTTAGATTAGTTCTAAACTGTGCTCCCCATTCCCTGTGGATTCGACCTCGTTCTCATCGAGTTATTACTGCAGCGCAGCCCTGCACTTAGGGTTGTGAACAAATCTTTCACACGGTCCTCGAAAACGGGTGTTATCAAATTACTTTCCATTGTCGATAACAATTATATGTGGGATGTCGTATCTGCAAATGATGTTCTTCCAAATGAAGTCGGTAGTCCTCTCCTCTGCAATTTTGGCAAGCGGCTCGGCCTTGTCCCATTTCGTGAGGTAGTCGACAATGACGATGGCGAGCCTAGTTTGTCCCCTGCATATGGGTAGGGGTCCAATGATGTCAACACCCCACTGAGCGAAGGGCCAAGGGTCGGTTATCAAAGTCAATTGCTCGGGCAGCTGTCGAGGTGTTGTAGCAAAACATTGGCACTTGTCGCATCTTCTCGCGTATTATTTCATGTCCTTTTGGATGGTTGGCCAATAGTATCCTTGTCAAATCACTTTATGGGCTATGGTTTTTTCGCCTCATTGATTGTCGCAGATGCCTTCATGAATCTCTTTCCGGAAGTACTTGGCTTTGTCTGGTCAGAGGCATCTCAGATAGGGTAAAGAGAATCCCATCTTATATAACATGTCTCCTATCCTAACCTTACATCTATTCTCCAACATGAATCTGACCATTGAGAATGATCTTCATCCATAGATCAAGTCATCCGACCGTTGATTTTAAGACAAGATCATTATATGTCCAAGTATTCCCACTTGTCTATCATAACCAACTGTTCAACCAACTATCCACCGATAAGTAAAGATATCTGACTGTCCACTTTGAGTTTAGACTACCCGATCATAGTAAACTAACTACTTGAAATTTGCATCCGCTTATACATATATCAAATTAAGATTCTGATCCGTTCATCATATTCATCACCGACGAATATGCTTAACCCACCATCAAAACTATAATCTAAGAAACTTACACATGTGAACAAGTCACTTGAATCTAACGGTATGCATGTTCTGCCTCTTGATCACTCCAAAAACCCACTTGTGATTATCCAGTTACAAAACTGACCTTACACCTACTTACATATATGACCAGAGTAATAACCATCAAGTTTTTCTATTTTTAACATGTCATCTGACCATCCATTATGTTGGTTGATATATGTACATTCCCTTAATTAATTTGCTGAATAATTTTTTATTCATAATGATTTAGATATAAATTCTTTTGTAAGAATTACTTAGAAATGCACCTATAACCATGTAGAACCATTAGATTTCCCAAAACTCTTGTATCAGCAATAATTACAAAAATGCCATTAACCTAGACCCTTGAATTCTAGATCACATGGTTCCCATAATCCGTTTAATGCGAAATTTTATACCATGCCTATGTATCATAAATTAGTCATACATGTAAAATTTTAGCCTTTTAGATCATTGTAAAAGTGACCTAATTGACAAATCAGCCCCTTAATTGTTGATTTTGGTGTCCATCGAGTGAAGAAACCTCGTGGGTAGTCGTAGTAGAATATTTCTCTTCATATGAACAACTTGGATTACCGATAATATGAAACAAGTGTGAAATATGAAGATCCCACTTCGGTAAACTTTTCCTTAGGCACAAAGTTATCCTTTCGAAGCTTACTAACTTATTATAAATTTAGATCTTCTGATTTAACCACTTCATGTCGTCCATCGTAACTCAAATTTAGACCACACTTTGGTCTCATATGATGATGAGGTTATACAAAATTTAGACCCCAATCTATGATCCTACACTGTTAAAGGTTGAAGCCAGTTCCTTCCTTTTGGTACAAAAGGTGAAATTTTAGATTTAAGCTTTTTCCACCATCGATTAACCACTAAATTTTATCCAACCGTTTATCTATCCTGACTATACATTGCTCCCAAAATTAGGCCCTGATTATCAAGTGTAGATCGTTAATTGAAATCAAGTTTGTTTTGGCACCTATAGGGAGAATTTTCAAGATAGGTCAATCTAAATTTTGGATCACCAAGAAAATCATATACCTAGATTCTATTCGACAACTCTGACATAATGGATGAATTATATTTAAAGAAAGATCGTTAGAAAAAGAGAAAATTGGAGAAACCTAATCCAAGTGGGATGTGAAACACATCCCTCTCACACGCCCACTCCTTTATAAAAGAAGTGTGCATCCTCTCTTCACTCACACACCCAAATCTCCCAATGCCCAAGGAAGAGAGAGAAAGAGAAAGAGAGAGAGAGAGGAAGAGAAAGAGAGAGAGAGAGAGAGAGAGAGAGAGAAACCCTAGACGCTATCATCATCTTCCTTCTCCACACTTTTGGTGTCTCCCTCTTAATCAAGCGATATCGTGATTCATGTAGAAGCTTTCCCACATGGATATCTACCTAGGGTTTAGATCTAGGGCTAAGGTAAGGGTTTTTCCTTTAAAATTTACAATTTGATTGATTACATCTTTCTCAGATGTTTCAAGTTTTATTTATTATTTATCTTTACCATATGAATCGGTGTTACATAATTTACATCACTACATTATTATCTTGCATGTAAGTATGACATTGGAAATCCCACTTCTGGTGATCAATATAATATCGTGGACATAATGCGTTATGGGTAGTGGCCCTCTTAGTCAACACGTAATCCCATGGGTTGGTGAGTGATGCACAATCGATGTAAGTAAATTGTCATGCATGTTACATCACTTTTTGAGATTGGATGTCACAAATAGTCACTTCATGAACACATCGTATCACGTAAATCTCTCAATCGCATTGTTGTGTCTCCTTGAGATGTTCGCATAAATCCACGTTAAAATTGGACACGCCGACGAATCTCTCTAGTATGGGATGCGGGGTGAGCCAGGTTTTCTATAAAGTATATTCCACATTTTGATGACTACTACGTATGATAGACCGCACACATTATGCTAGGCATGCATTCATGTAGATTAGTTATGCATACTGATACCACTCATAGTGGTGGAGTACGAGACGTATCAGAACCCTCATATTATTCTTATGAATCTCTTGAATTATTGTTAATCTTAAAGGATAACCATCACTATGAGTAGAGCATTGACCCTCTCCAACCATACAGATATTGCAGGTGAATTAAAGGTTGATGATATGGTAGATAATCATTCTATAGAAGATTCTTTCGAAAAGAAAAGAAGAAGGATAACTCCATGAATTATTTTATTTATTTTCCGCTACTATAACACCCCGTATTTTTCTATACTCAGGTGTTACTATGGAGATCTAAATAACTTTATACATGTGTGAGAACGCATGTAGTTTAGACCACACACCTCCATCCAACAATTCTCAATCTATCCATCTTGACCATTAGATTTAGACTGTGACAACCACAATGTATTTGCAAGGTACTTCGAGTTGACCCTTGACCTTTCAACCTAAGATTACATCAACAATGATGATCCAACTGACAAGTATATTCATCATCCATAGATTGAACCATCCCTCTATTGAATTTCAAGTAAGACTAGCACATCATCCATGATCTCGATCTTCGTGATAAGAGGAATAAGCCATCCACCCTCAATAAAAAACCGCTAATCATCGAACTCACCGTTTATCAGGTCGTAATAACTAAGATTTATAATCCACACTCAATCATCACCTAAACATTTTAAGATCAGCCCGTAAACTCTAACATACATTAATCTAACTGTGTAAAACAACCTTCATCTGTAAGTCAAGTCATCTGACCATTGGTTCTCAAAGACAAACAAACGTCCCATCACAAAATCAACATTGGCTTCCATGAACCCATTTCATGTCTGGGATCCCAATGCTAATGAAAGCCTAAACCCTGCTGTAGTGGGAAAGTTGAACCAAACATCATCGATCTTGGCCCTTAGATCACTAGATCCACCATTCATTAGACCCACTACGTCCAACTTAAAGGCCCTTCACTTAATCACCACACCTAGGCCATTAAACCACTAGTTTAACCGATGAATCGCATCTAGATAAATCCTTCGGACCATTTTGACCATTGACGTTCAATTTTAAAATGATCTAATCATCATATCAATAAAAATCGCTGGATTAAACCACTAGGCCATTAAACCACTAGTTCAATTAAATCACAAAAACAAAATGAAATGGATTTGAATTTTGTATCTGCCTGGATTTTGGTCAAAAAGCCTGATGGAGACCCCCTAAACCGAACGGATGGTGTGTATCCATTGATCACCTCATTATGGACCCCACATGAGGGTGCATGTACACGTACCTGCACCACACCAGACCGGGAAACCCAGTCAAACTGGGTCTAACCCGATGAAAATTTGAAAGAGAGGATTTCCCTCTCCTTTCTTTCTTTTGCCGCCAGCGATGGACAGTCGTCCGTTGTTTAAATCGGTGGGCCAACATAATAGCCCACTTAAATGATCTAAATAGTCCATCTTGTACAAGATGGATTTTAGACCAAACCCACCTATTTTTACACACGAACGTGAGCACGAGCTAGGGTTGCTCACGAGTGCCATTCCAAAAATGGAAACTTTGCATCCTTGATGGCAATTCAAGAGTGATATTCTCCTTCCTTTAAGACCATTAGATGCAAATCATGTCAACCCTTCATGGGCTTAGGGTTTTCTAATGAAGGATGTGCAACTAGAGGTGCCTTTTGTCAAAACTAGTTGCCCTAAAAAGAATTTTAGCCATCCGTGGGTTTCTAGAAGCCACTCCAGATCAATCCCGACCCTTCAAATTGGGATATAATATCCCAAATAATCCCAGAACCCTAACGACTGGGAGAGAATCCGCAGCTGCAATCAGTTTTTCCTAGCTTTTTTGAAAACTACCCGATTCCTTCTTCATTCGAACCCACTAAGAAAACTCGTCTGGCACTCTGAGTTCTTGCATCCACAAGCTTCATTGCGATGAGACCACCTAGAAACTCTGTTTCAAAGAAATACCTAAGTCAAGATACGCCATTGAAGGCAGTCTTCTTCTTCGTCGTTTTTGCACCACCACATGTTCTGGTGGGAGCTTTAATCTGAAATCCAATCCATCCAAAAAGAGGCCTACATGGTATGCATCTAATTATCATTCATCAAGCCAATAAAAAACCCATCAGTAGTTACCCCAATCCAAAGGGAAATCGAGAGAGTTTGAGGGCGACAACAGCGCCATAGCTCAAGCAGTCATGTTACGACTCTATCGAGTCACTGTGTGTGATGAGTGGGGTTCAAGGCTTGGCCCAGCCCGTTTAGAGGTAGAAGAAGAAAGGAAATGAAGGATAGACTCGCTGTCGATGCAAGCTAAAACTGTTGAGTTGGCTCGACTCAATGAGCCAGTCTGTCGTGGGTTAGATTTGGAGTCTAGGCGCAATGCTGATCGTCTGAAGGAGAGAGAGAGAAGCAAGAAGGAAGAGCACCAAGGAGAGTACAAGAGGAGATGATGGGCGAGTTTGAGACTCGCTAACTCAAGTTGAGGTGTGTGCAGGCTGAGTTTAGACTCATTTGAGCATGTAGAGAGTGAAAGAGAGAGAGAGAGAGAGAGCAGGGGTGGAGGCTTCGGTCCGGTCTCACTGCCGCATTGCATCACCCTAATGAACTTGCTAAAACGGGTTCCCCTAAGTCATGAGTTGACTCGAGTCCTGTTGAGTCGAGCCGGGTCAAGCCAGGTCAGGCCTAGCGTCCATTGCTGGACCAGTTAGAAAAAGAAGGAAAAGAGAAGAAGAAAGGAGAAGAAAGGAAGAAAGAGAAGTATCATTTTTTAAATTTAATTAGGATAATACTTGTCATTATTATTTTTATTATTAATTTTGGGTATTATCATTATCATTAAAAGTGTCATTATTAGGAATTCTTATTGAATTATTACTATTCACCATTTTTATTATTTAAAATTAATTTTAATATTTTTAATTAGGCTATTATGATAATAATAAATATCATTGGTATTTTAATTTTTAATTCTTGAAACATAATTACTATTGATTTGTATTTCAACTTCAAATCCTCAAATTCTAAATGGTGAATCAAAATCCTAAATCCATTGATCGAAATACCTAGCTTTTAACCCTAACTGTATAAATTAAGTGATGTTGGGATCTAACTCACTAATAGTGTTAATCAGTTAGATGTCGATCTTAAAGTGAGAGCATTCAACTCTGTCAATAGAGGTGTACACAAGTCGATCCAAGTCGAGCTTTGCCCAGCTCGTGCTCGACTCAGTCTGCTCGAGCCCTGACTTGTACTTGGCTCAGCTCGAGCATGAGCAAATTTTGAGCCGAGTTCGAAAAGAACCCAAATTGATGAACTCCAGCATGTCTTTCAAAAGTTCGATGCCAACGGTGATGGAAAGATATCATGGTCGGAGCTAGGCTCGATCATGAGCAACTTAGGCCACCCTGCTTTCGAAGAAGTCCTACAAAGGATGGTGAGAGAGGTTGATTTCAACAGCAATGGATTCATATATTTGAATGAATTTATAGAGCTTAACACTACCAGTGTGGATTCATCTGCAATCTTGGAAGACTTAAGGAATGCGTTCTTGATATTCAATCTCGACAGGAACAGATTGATTTCGCCGGAGGAATTGCAGAGGGTGCTGAGGAGCTTGGGTGATGAGAGCTCGATGGCAGAATGTAGGAAGATGATTCGTGGGGTGGATTGCGATGGCAACGGTCTTACAGGGGTAGGGTTTTTTTGTTTAGGAAGGGGTTAGGCGCACGAGCGGGGTACTTTTCAAAAGGGGTAGGGTTTTTTTATTTGGGAAGGGTATATATACCCTATACACGAGTCGAGTCTGAGTCAAGCCAAGTCATGCTGAATTCGAGTATAATTCGAGTCGAGCCGAGTCGAGCTAGGTTAAGCTTGAACTCAGCTCAAACTCATTTCGAGCTCCAAAAATCAGCTTGAAATCAGCTCGAGTCAAGTAAGTTTCGAATCGAGTCAAGCTTTTTCGAGCTAAGTCAAGCGAGTTACCGAGCTTTTGTTGCTTGTGTACAGCTCTATCTAACAACATTAAGGGATAATTCAACTATAAAGGTGAGGATCACCCTTCAAGCTTTTCTTACATCATGATGGTTATCTTAGTTCATTTACTTCACTAATTGCTTAATTTAATATTAATAGAAGATGATGATAAATGTTAGTTCCATTCATATAATTCTTCATAGATGATTGATGGCTAGATTTAGAATTTAAGTATGATATCAAACATTCCTATTCTGATTTGAACTGAATGCTTTATATGTGCAAGTACTTTTGATATCGCACATGACTTGTTTTACCACTTTTAATTTCTTTATGGTGTATTTAAAGGTCATCGAATTAGTGGCCATTTGCGTAATAGATTAAATGGAATTATTTGGTGGACTTGCCATCTTTTGGATCATTTATTGCCTAAGTGGCTTTTGGGATATTTCCTTTTTATCAGATCCTTGAGATGGATTTGTTTGCGCCATGTGGCTTGATGTAATATTTGCCCTAAGTGGCTTTAAGGAACCATCTTCATATAACCTTGCGATGATAAGTCCCACTTATAGAACTATAATCGGCCACTAGTTGTGTAGGTTACCTTTAAACATCCTATTTGTTAGCCTCATGAGCTAAGGATGGTGGAATGGGACAATATGCTTAAGTTGTCGGCCTACGCTAGGTGATAAATCCTTCATAATGACCTTTAAGCTTTCTTTAAATGATTGTTTGAAATTGGAATAATAATGGTTGGGCTAATCAATCATTTTCATGGCATATGGTCTTTTCCAGGTGACTAGTTCTCCTTGGGCATATCTTGAGTACTTTTTCAGGTGGCTAAATCTCCTTGGGTCATCTATATATTATTATGGTCTTTTCTGGGTAGTTAATTCTCCTTGGGCGTACATTTGTGTACCTTTTCAGGTGACTAGTCCTCCTTAGGCGATCTATATATCATTATGGTCTTTTTCGTGGGGTTAGTTCTCCTTGGGCATACCTTTATGTACTTTTTTGGGTGACTAGTCCTCCTTGGGCATCTATATATCATTATGGTCTTTTTTGGGTGGTTAGTTCTCCTTAGGCATACCTTTATGTACTTTTTCGGGTGACTAGTTGTAAGACCCGACCCGAGTGGGTGGGTGTGTGTGTACATTTCATTTTTTCTTTATCTCGCAGTCTTACCTGTGGAATCCTGATGACCTGCGACCGTCGGATAGTGTTTGCGGTCATTCTCAAGTCCGATCATATTGACCCGACCCGGATTGACCCGAAACCTATGCCAGCATGTTCCCATCGTCACTACGGTTCCGATGTCACGTCCCTTGCACCCATCTGATGTGTAGATCATAAGTTGTTGGCATTTCATTTATAGTCCTTTGATCATGATCATGCGGCCCACCTAGTGTGGAGAGCACGTTTTCCAAGGTGGCCCACTCCCTTTGTGTAGTTTCCAACACACACCACCCAAACTTCCATCTTTTACACTACACACACAACCAACACCACCCATCCCTACCCTATAGCCCCTATATAGCCCTTCTTTTGCTATCCCATGATAAGCTCTCTAACCCAAGCCTCCCTTCCTTAGAGAGAGAGCATGATGGTTACTCTTTTCAAGCCTCTTGTAATGATGGACTTTCTACAACTCCCCTCTCTCTTCTCTGCCTCTCATTCTCTTTTCTCATTTCATTCTCCCCCTAGAAAGAGAGGCCTTGGACGTCCCCACCATCCCTTCCCATTTTAGCCTTCCTCTCCTCCATTTTCTCTTCATCCATCCATCCCAAACCCATCCTACCCATTGATCTTGCTTCCATGGTGCATTAGGAGCTTGGAGATTGAGTTTAGTGGAGATCCAAGGTGGGTGTTCCTCTAGATGTACAAATCTGATTTCAATAGTCTAGATCTTCTCATTTCTTCATGAGGGAGGTGTAAGACCCACCAATCAATGGCGGAGATCCTACACAATCCCTTGGATGTGGCAAATGATCTATCTTATGCATGCATGATCCATGCATGGGGTTTCTCTTCTATAGACTCCATCATGATGGTATCCTTTGATTTCACAGCATGATGGGTCATCTAGACTTTAGAATCATGGTGGGGATGGCATCCCAACCATTCATCTTATTTTAGGTCATACATGTGCTAGGTCTATGATGTAAATTGCATATCAATGTTGATGTGTGGTGTGATTGTTCTTAGGAGGGCTCAATAGTGGCGGAGCCCTTTCCCTATGGCCGGATTGTTCTTCTCTCTCTCTTTTTTTCTTATTTTTCGCTGTTGAGTGTGTGTGGCCCATTTGGTGGGCCTGGGACGTCCAGAAAATCAAGCAATGGTGGGATGCCCATACCACCTACACCAAGATTTTAGGTGTCCTACTTGCTACCTATATGATGCATGTAAAGTGTTTTGGTTTGAGTTTATGATCTGGACACCGGTGGGGCCCAATAAGGAAGGCCACGCCACCGTTTATTTGATGTGTATTTCCAAATATGGGCTAGTATGTCCAGCCATATATGGCTGTCCAGAAATTCTGGACTGTTTTTCTTGGACCGTTATAGCCGATTTTTTTCAGCTTGGGATTTTCCCATGTATTTGATCCCATTTCTTCCTAATGTGGGGTGTCCTCTGGAGGAGTGGACCCCACCTTGAAGTGTGATGGACCACACCTCAGATTGTCCATGCAATGGCACTCAAAAGGAGAGGCCCATAGGGGTAGATGGTCCACCTTGCTGGACCGTCTAGCCTTAATGAATGAAGGGGAAACACTAATATCAGCTTAATTATTTGAGTGGTGGGCCACTTTTGTGGACCCCACCATACTGTATTTTTCATAAAAATTATTAACCACTCATCTATTCCCTCTTAGATAAGTCTAGGCCCACTTTTATGGGTGAACATTGTATGGACAACAACATATTTTATGCAGCATATTTTAAATTCCTACCTTACTGTCCATGTGTTTTCTTTATGTTTTGCTTGGGTTTATGATTCCCTAATTGGCCCATCTTGTGGCCCATCATGTTAGGACCCATCTTGGGGGTGTGGGCCGCCATTTTTTCACCCAAATAAGAAGTATTGCAACTGGACTGGCAGCCATAGCTGGATGCCCCAACTGGGCTGGCGTCCAGCCATGGACTGGCCGTCCACTATATTTTGGCCCACCTTGATGTATGGCTTTATCCACGTCGTCCCTCCATATTGTGGCCCACCTCCTAGTGAGACATCCACATGTGGGGCCCACTTTGATGCCTTTTAGGGCCAGCTGACCATGACCCCAAGACCGTCCACCCTAGGACGCCAGCCATATTAGGCTACTGCTGGACATCCAGTCCAGCAGTTTACCCACTTGATATGTGTGTTGTATCCACTCCTTTCATCTTGTGGGACCCACTGTGACATGTGTGGGTCACCAGGGAACAAAATATTTATATAAATTAATTATTGCTGGACTCTAGCAGGCCCAGAAAGTGGGTGGGTTGGAATTTCAGCAATATGCCCAAAGTAGCTACCCATAATTTTTGTTTTGGGTCAGTATGGCCCACTAGATTTAAGGATGTTTTGTACATGTATCTTGCCATCTTCCTACAATATTTTTTGGGCTTAATTAGTGCACTCTTGAGGCCCACCCCTGTTGGATTTAATTGGGTCCATGTATGTAGCTAGTTATTAGATTCTTTAGGCCCATAAAGGGCTGGAACTTTCTAGATAGGCCCCTTAGACCCTTAGGCCATTTTTACCATATCATTATGATGGGTTTATGGGCCAGATTACACAAATGGTTGGGCTCTTAGTTGCCCACCAAATTAACTCTATGCTTGGGCCGGGTTGTAGGCCCAACTCACCTGACTCATGCATGTGAATTGCCCATGTGGTTGGAGTGATGAGCTGCCCACTAGGCCCACCACAATATATGGATTAATGACCCTTAAGATTGGGCCCAAACCTTGCTTATGGGGCCACGATATTACATATGGGTTGGGCTATGTGTGTTGCCCACTAGGCCTAGGCATTGGTATAGGCCTTGGGCCTTGATCTGCAATTGATTATAGATGGGTTACCTTTTGGGACCAGTTGTGGTTAGATGTCCACATTAGTGGCCCTAAGGTAGGCCCATAGATTTCTATGGGTGGTTAAAGGTCCACTATAGACCCTTGCTATGACCGTTTATCCTTCAGGCTTATGTCTTATTCTCCTTAGCTTTGTGGGCTAACCCAAACTATTGGGCCCCCCACTAGAGGATGTCTCCTTAGAGGACCTATCTAAGTTCCTAGACTTGATCCCTCCTTGGGAAGGAGGAGTGTATTCCACGTCATCATTGCCGTATGGCACACCTATTTCAGCCTCATGACTCATGTGCATCATTGCGTGGTTGGATTGCTTTAGTGTAGGGTCATTGGGTTGGTATGATAGAGGGATGGAGTTTTCCCCTCTTGTGCACATTGAGTACTTGGAGTTAGTGCATGATTGATATGCATAATTCATGCATTTGGTATCGCATCTCATGGATATTATCGCCCTTGCTTCACTAGGGCCTTGCCCCCACAGGTATATTCGTGGATGGCTGTATGTGAACACCGAAAATATATTATTTGATCATTTGGGGTGCATAGGATATCCCTGGGTGAAAGCTCCTAAACCTTCAAGGTACCTAGAAGATGCCTCAACGTCGTGGCCGAGTGGAAATCATGAGCGCCCAAGTGCCTTACACTGTTAGGCCGCGTCTCCTACTGTCGTGTAGTCGGTTGAGAGGGGATGTGGCCTTATCTGCCTAAGTGAGTGGGCATTACTAGGTTGAGCCTGACCAGCTCGTGAATGTGTCCACTACCGTTGAGCCTCGTTGGTGATTGGCTGTCCATAAGCGGGTAGTGAGGTCTCCTATGCTCGTTTGACTGTGCGGCAGTCATCCAACAGTGTACTTGACCCTGGTGATTTTCTTATGATGGAACTACACTTGATATGTGGATTGGATATGAGGACTAACATTACTTCGCATTGCATCGGCATTGGCTCTATTAGCCTCATGTTGCATCGCCTTGGCATGGCGTCCAATACTCATGTATTACATTACATAGCCTTAGTACGATTTACTAAATTTATAGTTAGGCTCGGTGCGGCTAGTGGCATTAGTATCATTCATGTTTCCTTCTGCATTTTCCCGTATCCTCTTCTAAGCACCATTGTCACACACCTTACACCGCCCTCTAAGCTTTCTATAAGCTTATGCATGATTAATGCGTGTAGGAGATCCTAAGTCACCATAGTAGTGGAGGAGCCGTGGATTTGGTTGGCGCGAGCTGAGGACCTGTTGTAGACCTTTCCTTTCCCTTCTTTCTATATTATGTATTTTCTTTTGAGCCTTGTACTTGTAAAGTTTAAATTCATAGTGGATTTTGTAGTGTGTTCCTTGGTTTATTTCTAAGATTTACTTGCTATGATCTTGGGTATGCTCGATTTGGTTTGGGATTGTGATATGGAAATCCTCCTTGTAGGATCCCAGGATTGGAATCTTTCCTTAGGAGCTGAGAATGGGGTACTGCGGAGGCTATTGCGGCCAAAATCGGTTATTAGGTTCCTTGTGGGTCCAGTCATCAAGTCTGGGGCGTGACACTAGTCCTTCTTGGGCAATCTATATATCACAGTCTTTTCCAGGTGGCTAGTTCTCCTTGGGTGACTTTTTACCAGTTGGATGTGCATCCCGAGGTCTGTGAGCATGCCCATGCATTCATGTATTTAAACAAGATTATTTTGTGTGATTTATTTAATGAATGCATATCTGATGAACCTTACTCGATTCCCATGATAATCATTATGTAATATTTGTTATATACTGTCTCTAATAACTATTCTTAATTATCTTGATGCTACGATAAACCTTGGGGGTTATACCTCACTAGAAAGCCATTGATGCTATTAAATTGTACTCAGTGTGCAGGTGACGCAGATGACATTAATGATGGCATTCATGTGAGAATGGGGGAAGTCAGAAGATCTTGCGACTCTCTATTTCTAACTTCATTTGTAATTAAATTTCTGTTTTGTGAAAGCTAAGACATTGGTTTATATAAGTTTTTAGGTAACTACTTGAAATCTTGGTTATGTATATTTGGACTCCTTCTCATAGTTGATTGCTCATATTCCGCTAATTTATTTACTCTGGTAAGGAAAAAAAATGTACGTGAAATTTGAGTTACAGTTAAAGGTTAACACAGGGGTTTTTAGAAAACGAGTCGTGAACTCAGGTTTCGAGAACCGAGGTGTTACAACTGCAAACTTTAATAATGTAATAAGCTTCCATTGAGAGGAAATTAAAGAATTATTTATACACTTTTTACTCTAATGGAATAATAAATACAGTTGATTTTATTCTCATAAATGGTTACCTTTGTAAATGTAACTGGATGTGATTTATCTACTAAAAAAAACACAAGGTGCGATTTTGAAGCATCCAATTTTTACATTATTACCACCCGAAATTCTCGGGCATGAGTATGTACTCAGGTCACAAAAACTTGGGATGTTACGCTTTTGGTCTTTTTGGTCCAAATATACAGGCTTTTTAAGACTTGGTCACAAAGACTTGCAACCTAGAAATGGTCAATGCAAAAGTATTTAATTCCCATATAAGGCCATTACTTCAAAATTCTAAAAGAACGTCAGCCAACGTCGTCGAGGAAGAAAAGAAAATGAAGAATTATCAGAGCAGGCAAGGAAGTTATAGTGGAAAGAATAGGAATAATTCCGTAGCTTTAAAAAAAAAAAAAAACAAAGAATGGACCTGGAGGATACAAAGATTGTGAAAAATATACATTTGAAGAAAACGATATAGTTCCCATGATGAATCAATTGTTAGCCACAAAAAAAATATATCAAATTGCCATGGCCGAAATATCTAAGGGAAATGAGGAAAATAAGAGAGAATAATTACTATTATTATCATCGCTTTCTAGGGCATCGAATTAAAAATTGCCTGATCCTAAAAAATCTTCTACAAAAAATGATTGACAGTGGTGAAATTGTTATAAGAAAAACGTACAACATAATAGAAAAAGTGATTGCACATAATCCTGATTGAAAGTATTCATGATCATTTGAAGGAAAAGCAGTTTTCTAGTGTGGAAATGACCCTTCATATTCCTATGTGTGATCAGGAAAATAAGATTTAGGAAGCTAATTAAACAAGTCTAAAGATGGCACCTGAAGATGAAATGGTTACAGGATTCAAAATTTCTTTGGAGGATTTGTTATTATGAAATTATGTCCTATGGCCTTGAGAGCGGCGGTGTGGAATATATTTCAAGATGTGATACACAAGCATGTGGGGTGTTATGTTGACAATTTAATGGTCTAGTCGAATGATCATGAAAGAGAGCATGAACATATGTCCTCGGTCTTTCATCGGCTCAGAAAGGAACAGTCGAAAGTGAATCCAACAAAATGCGTTGCCGGTGTCTCGTTAAGAAAATTCCTTGGTTTCATCATCAGACATGAAGAAATTGAAATCAACTCAAGGAAAATTCAAGAATGACATCACTAAAAAAATGTTGAAAGAATTAAAAAGCTTGCAAGGAAAATTAGCATATATCTGACACTTTATCTCCAGTCTATCCGGGAGATGTCAGCCATTCCCTCATTTAATGAAGAAAGGAACAAAATTTGTAATAGATCAATCATGTCAAAATACATTCGATTCTATTAAGAAGTTACTGAAACAGCCTCCAATATTAACAGCTCCTATAAAAGGCAAACCTCTCATTCTATATATCTCTGTAGTCGAAAATTCTCTGGGAACTTTGTTAATATAGGTGAATGAACGAGGAAAGGAAATCACCCTCTATTATCTGTGCCGGACTCTGATAGGTGTAGAATGCAATGATTCCCCCATTGAGAAAAGTATACAATCTCTTATGAGCTAACAAAAATGATAAAAGGACAAGCGGTGGCCGACTTTCTAGCAGCTCACCCAGTGTCAAATAGTGAAACAATCATTGATGATTTCCCAGACGAACAAGTAATGACGATTGAATAGCCTAATTTGTGACAAATATGTTTTGATGGTGCTTCTTGAACTTCAGGAACAATGGCCAGAGTGATATTCATCTACCCCCAAGCATTCGAGATAAGAAAGCAAGAACTCCTATCATATTATCGACGGTCACAGCAATTACTGGAACAATTCTGCAACTTCGAAATCAAGCATATATCGTGATGTGAAAAGGCAAGGGCAGACACTTTAGCTAGCTTGGCTACAACTTTATCCTATCTGATCAGAGTCCTCTTCAGAGATCACTATAGACAATTGGCGTCAGCCATTTGTTGATTATCTCGAATATGATATACTGCCAGAAGATCCATCACAGAAACTACAGATTCAACAAAGATCGAAGAAATTTATTATGTGCAATGAAGTGTTATACAGAGGATCATATAATGAGATGCTATTAAGATGCCTAGACAAAGAAGAAGTGAGTTGTATGTTAAAAGAAGTCCATTCAAGTGAATGTGGAGCCCACCAAGTTGGTTGGAATTTATTCGATCAGGTGCATCAAATGGGGCATTATTGTCCTACAATGTTTAAAGATGTAATCTCTTATACAAAGTGATGCCATGAATGCAAAGTCCATGGCGATGTCATACATGTTCCCCCTGAAGATCTCCACCAGTTAGTAGTTTCTTGGCCCTTCACAACATGGGGGCTTGATGTCATCGGCCCTATCAAACCACCTTCGTCTAAAGGACAACAATACATCTTGCCAGCAACAGACTATTTCTCTAAATGGACCAAAACAATCGCATTACAAAATGTGAAGGAGAAGGATGTTGTAAACTTTATTTGACATGCAATAATATATCGCTATGAAATTCTGAAAAAGGTCATCCCCAACAATGGAACTCCTTTCAAGAATAGGGGTATGGAGAAGTTATGCCAGAAATTTAGCATCCAGCATTCGTTCTCAACGCCGTACTATCCATCGGCCAATGGATTGGCCGAAGCCTTCAATAAGACGATTGTGAAAATATTGAAGACAACTGTCATAGGAAATAAACGTGACTATGATGAAAAACTGCAGGAAGCACTATGGGCTTATTGAACTACTCATCGTATCGTAACAAAAACTATGCTGTATTCACTCGTTTATGGTGTCAAAGTTATCATTCCCATCAAACGCAAGTCATGTCACTCAGGGTAACGCTACATCAATCAATTACAGATGATAAAAATGCTAAAATAAGGTTAACCGAGTTGGATATGCTTGATAAAAAATGGCTAGCAGCCCAGCAGTGATTGAAACTATATCAGGAAAGAATTTTTACCACCTTTGATAAGAAAGTCAAACACCACTCCAAAAAAGGCGATACAGTGCTAATGTTGAAAAGACCCATAGTAGTCACCCACAGAACATGAGGTAAGTTTGACCCTAAATGGGATGGTCTATATATAATAACAGAAATATACTCGAATGGAGCTTATCGAGTTGTAGACCAGAATGGATGAGGCATCGGTATACCCGTCAATGCCCGCTTCATCAAAAAGTATCACCCTGAAGATCGCTGAGGTTTTGATTTTGAAGATTATCAGGATAATCTGTCCCAATCAAAAAGGGGAAAGACAAGAAGAATGATGAAAAAGCCTCAAAAGGTAACGTCGTGTATTCTCCTTCATATATAAATAAAAAGGCAAATCCTCGAGCATATCAAGCACATCAAATATTGTCTTTGCAAAATATCGCCAATTATCTCCATGAAAATATCAACAACTATCTCCATGAAAATATTGCCGATTACCAAACGTTGATGATTATCGCCAAAATTAATATAATCATCGAATATCTCCAAACGCCACCGATTATCGCCAAATTAAAAATATCGCAAATCATCACCATCAAACTAATATTATCACCATCACTAATTGTTGATTATTGTTACAAAAGTCATTATCATCAAATTGATATTATCGCCAAGCTGATACATTACCTTAACCATAAATACGAAGGGAAATATTATCAGCAACGGTGATTTATCATTTACATTTGCGGAGCGTACCTATATGGCTAACCATGCATAAGCCCTATGACAGCGATGGCGATTTATCAGTCACGACAGCAGAGTATGCCTATATGGCCAACCACGCATAAGACCTATCATGACCGGCGATGCATGATTTATTATACAGGCAGTAGTGAAAAGCCAGTGGCCCTAAAAAGCCCGCGAAGGCAATCATATGCGTGAACTCTAGAGAGTTACTGTGGCCAACCCTATGCGTAAAACTTACCGAGTTCACTACCCTAATAGCTTCACTGGGCACCTCTAATGGATCGTCGTTTGTGAACTCCCTGGTTGCAATGGTTCAATGAACTCATAAGAGTTATAGGGACCATTCGCGTAAGACCCCGACTCCAACTACTTAAGATTCTAAAAAAACTATGATTGTTCCAACTACTCGAGAGCTTAAACTATGTGTGGCGCACCTTTAGTACTAACTGAACTATAAACTATTTTGTCCATTGAAATGAATACCACATAAATGATACTAACAATAAGTTATGTTGCTATTTCGTTGAATTATGAATTGCATAATGTGATCATGGGCCTTAAATTAATGAATCAGAATATTACATAAGCATTCAATGTATTTCTGAAACATGCTTAGTAGGTAGAATGATATATCTACCAATTACTTGTTACAGTAAAATGAATCATGAAAATTTTAAATAAGCATGTGAGAAAATTATTGTAAATTACTGCAAAATGATATTATAAAAAACACATAAAATATTGTATTTCCCCTTAGATGTTCAAAAATATATATGTGTTGTTACAAAATCTGTTTGTAATTGAATTCAAATTACAGTAAGTATCAAACTTATGCTCAAAAATGTTTGCCACTTCTTACTTAAAAGGAGGAATAATGAATGATTTGTCTTCGTAAAGAGTTAATCTTTCAAGATCAACTATAGGTCTTCATTTATAACTTGCTTACCCTTCTGAAGAAGGCACTGGCATCTTTTTGTCACTTGCTCTCTTGATGTTGAAGAAATGTTATCTCGTAGAATCCTCAAGGGCAGAGGAAGGTGAAATTCCGAAGGACTATCATTCTCTTCTGGATGATTCGATGACCCGAATGCATCTTTTGAACTCTTTAGAAGAATTCTAAATGTTATCCATCCTTCAAGGGTATCTACAGATTTCACTTCGCAAATAGGGTCTTCCAAAGAGTTCTTTATGCAAAGCTAGCCTGAAAAGGGGGCATGATCTGTCTCTTCAAAGTAGTCTATGCCTTGATTCATCTGATAATTTCTTATGCATGGAGGAGGAATCCATATAGCACAATCTACCAAATAATAATTGTGCACTAAGAACATTGATGGGCCCACCAACGCATCCAGCAATAAGAAGCATGAACCGGATAGTCATAGCTAGGAATTATAAAGTGTGACCTAGTATGTACATTTAAAAGCTAACTCCATATCAAGGCCCGGTTATATGGTCCAATACCATAACGTCTCATTGTCCTTGTAATAATATCACAAGTCTTTGATACTGTCTGATCGAAACCAAATTGATGAGCAAATCTACTCAGATAATACGGTTTTCGCCAGAATTTGTTACCCTCTCTCAATGGAAGAGTATTGGACCTGATGAAAACGAGGAATGAATGTTCGCCGGAAGAGATAGAATCATCATCGATAACTTTTATATCCTCTGGAAAGCTAGTGAGCGAAAATTAAAAGAAGTAGATAGGATCACTACTCTCTATTTTCCTAGTGACCCAACCATTTGATTTTTCAATCATCTTCCTCAGTTAATAATATTGGAGTGGGAGCCAATGAGGATTTAAATAAGCTCTTTCTGAATTAGCAAAGGTCCAAGAAAAATATACTCCTAACCAACCTCTAAAGAAATGCTAAGGAGCATAGACTAAAGAAGATTCGAAGGTAGAACCTTCAGAGCCAGAAATGACATTTCTAAAGGCCCAATATAATAAGAAAAGGATCGAAGAAGGTAATGAATATTTCTGACCTTCCGCCACCGCACCTGCAACCACGAAGAGAGCTAGCCTAATAATTCTTACTTGTTTTGAATTGGGAAATATCACCAAGCTTAGCTAATAAGCTATGAAAGCAACCAATTCGCAAGAAGAACTATATTCAGCAGTATTCTTGATATTCTCGCGGATAATTTTGAGGTCTTGATGATTCTGACCTGTGAAGCTGTCAAGATAATGATACGATTATCAAACAGATAACATAAATGCATATAAGATGAAGATTCTAAAAGATTAATATATATATATATATATATATATATATATATATATATATATATATATATATACATACATACATACATACATACACTGTAGGTTTCGACTGAAATGAGCCAACCAATCAAGAGAATGAATTTCATTAGGCTATGGGAAATCAGCCATTTCTCTGAAGAGTTCAAGAGTAGTTTTTGAAACCTTGGATCTATCATTTCCTACGAAAGTGAGAATAAATTCTCCGTTCAAAGGCACATATTCATCGAAAATATTACCCATGATAGGAAGACCTGCTATACAAAGGAGATCCCACAAGGTGATATTGATCTCACCTAAAGGAAGGTGGAACGAATTGGTAATTAGAGACCAATGATCGAGAAAACCTTTAAAAATAGCTGCATCCCCGTAGAAATGTTCTGATGTAGCTATGATTGCATCAAAAATATCAATCTGATTTAGGATGACAACATGTTTTCGGGTGATGGCTTGAGCCCAAACCCTATAATAATCTCGAGGAGATAAAAGACCCATCATTAGGAATCCTTTTGTGTTACAGGGTAAGCTTTCAATGAAAAAGTGTTGTTGAGCAGTCTTAAAATAATGATAGGGAAGAGTTGCTGAGGATCATAACATAGGTGTAAGAATCGCATTTTATGAATTCTACCAATTCTTTGATGGGACCCATTCTCTTCCAAATGTCCTTTTAAAACTACTAGTTCCGTCATAATCCAGTTATCTACAGAAATAAGATTGTTTTGGACCATTTGATTAATCGGTTCACTGCGAAGAATTGACCAATGGCGTCGTAGATTTATAGGGATGGTGACAGTTTCATCCTCAGAAAGATTATGAAATTCAAAGGTTGCCTCATGAATCTCTAAACAATCCCAAGTATTTTGGAAATTTTGTCTAGCTTCTGAAGAGGATGAATTGTTCTTCTTTCTTAAAGACGAAGCCTTTGATTGCATCATGAATTTATTTGTAGATTAAAGATTATTGGACATGTTTTCTTTCTTATCTATAGTCATTACAAGAAAGAAAGATGAAAGAACTTTAAGTAGAATTTGGCAGTGCAGGGTATGAATGGCAAAGATATAAAGTTTCAAGAAGTTAAGGAAGAATTCAAGACTTAGAAGATTATGAGACTTGGAAAATTTTCAAGATTTAGAAAAATTCTGCAAAAGTTCTTGCGCAAAGCAAGTTCGTTGCGCGGAGGCGTGTAAAGAAGAATAGTTGCGCGGTAAAATATGCAGTGCGTAAAGGATAATGGTTGCACAGTGGATTGAGCGCAATGATAGTTTGCTGCGCAGAGAAAAGTTGGTTCGCAAAGGACTTGGGCAGGAAGAGTGAAAATGAACAATGAAATGACTAGTCCGGTATTTATAGAGTACTAGAACCGGCTGGTGCTGCGCGGGATCTAATTAATGTTGCACGGGCCCGTACAATGATGTGAAAATGCATGTAAAAATGGATAAATTGATCCTATTTCTTTGTTCTAGAAGAAGAATAACAAACAAAAAATCAAGGGGGCATCTGTTGGAGTATAAAAATGGTGATGATCGAGTGTTCATAAAGAAAATCAAGTGGAAAGGAAATAATGAGAAGGCTTGTGTTGCGCGTGACTGCACAAAGAATATTCATTGCGTGGGACCACGCAACACTGAAATAGACAGGATATTGGTTGCGCAGGTCCGCACAACACCACTTCGACTGCAACAATTTGGTGAATTGAAGTGTTGAGCAAGGTGGGCCCCATGGCACAAGATCGAGGGTACACACGTGTGAAGGCCTATAAATACCCCACTCTTTCTCTCATTTGGACACAACAACAAGAGATCAGAGCCTCGAGAAGAAGAAGACCTCTGAGTACCCTGACAGGTACTTAGAGAAGAAGGAGAAGAAAGTGGAATATATCCACTTGCGCTGGACTGCGCAATAACATGTTGTTGCATAGAAATGATGTATGTAGTGGATAGATACGCTATCAAATTTCTGATTATTGCAAGTAATCGCTGCAATATAGTGTTCCTACACAAGAAGCTTCTATCTAGTCTAGATGAATTAAAGGAGAGAATAAAACATGTTGAAATCCGCACAACACTTCTTTTGCTGAGATGAATACATTGCAAGTTGGAATGCTGCCAGAATTGATATCCGAACTTATTTAATACTTGTGTTTATGTAATTATGTATATTTTATCTTAAAATCAAGGGACAAAGAGAATGTAAATGAATTCAAAGTAAATGAAATATATTGCGATGATTGTTCTTTCTATCTTTTCTTTGTTATTATTAAATAAGATAATCTTCAAACCAAATAGAGGTTAAATAGAACTAATCAATATTTTCTTAATTTTTGAGAAAAAAAATTCAAATTTTTAATTTTCAATTTCAAAACTCTTTTTAAAAAAATTGATTTCCTATTGCGTAAACTACTTCAGCTTTAGATCAGCTTGATTTTTGAATTCCGATACTAACATTATCCATTGTAACCGATGAACGGAGGGGATGTCGAACAGACATGACGGTAGACCTCACAGAGCATTTTTGTTGCGTGGTCAGTCGGTCTCCCTGTTACAGGCAATGGCGTCCTCTTTCTTTGATGTCTGATCAATGCAAATCTTCTCTACGTGCCCCTACAAGGGGTGACCCACCCTATCAACAGCTCCAATGCATTAGGAGATATGAGCCGTCGGCCCTTTATGCTTGCCTGGAAAGGACGCCGATTTGACAGGTTGAGCAGTGAAACTCACTACTGAAGTGACGTCACCAAGTTTGTGGGCCCACCATGATGTATGTTTTGTATCCACACCGCCCATCCATTTGGTGAGATCATTTTAGGGCATGGTTGGAAAACAGTGGGGAGAGTCACGCCCACCATTAAAAACCTGCGGGGGGCTATAAAAGTCTGGGATATTTGTGTTTTCCCTTTTTTCATATCTGTGTTTATGATTAAAAATAAAAAATAAAAAAGGCGTGAGAGGAAGAGGTGATCAGGACCAAACAACTTTAAAACAATTGTATCCTGTAACTCCGAATGAGTTTTTGGACATATCATATATGATTTTGAGCTTTAAAAAAAAAAAAAATAAATAAATAAATAAACAAAACAAAAAACAAAAACAAGAACTCAAGAATAGGTTGGATTTCAAACAAAAATAACGGTGGACCTTAGGAAGGTTTCAACTGTGGGTTTCACTCTCCTCACTGTTTTCTGTGGTACGGTCCACTCTGCTTTGGATCTGCCTCACTCTCCAGCTCGTGCCATAAAATGATCTCTTCAAATGGATGGACGGTGTGGATACAGCACATACATGGTCATGGTGGGCCACAGAACTAGGTGACATAACTTCAGAAGGGAGTCTCCCTTCTCAACCTGCCAATAGCTAATCCGCGCCCCTTTCAAAAGGTAAAATGCTTGTAATATTGTTGGCTGAAGCTGAAAATACGTAAATCTAGCTATCAAGGTTGTTTTCGGAAAACGACCTTGACAGTGCAAGGATGAGAAGAATCAGCGGACTGTTTCCACCGTTGCCAGCTTTACGATTGAGATTGGCAACGATGGCTCAGCCAAAGCCCAGTTAAATGACTGAATTACAAGATTGTCAATGCGTGTTTGACAAAAACACCCCTTTCATTCTCACATTATTGGCCCATGTTGAGACGGGTTACATGATTAAGTGATCAGAACCGTCCATTTGATGAATCTCATTTTCGATACGGATATTTGATTTGATTCGAGCATGACTAAAACAGACCAAAAATAGCATTTCACTCAAATTCAATCATTCGTGTAATGCGTGTGTGCAGGCCAAGCATACTAGAACCGAATACAGCTCCAATTGAACCAAAATACCTTGTGATCCTAGGTATCAAAATAGAAAGATTAAGATAGGAAGATCGGTCATCCATCCGGTTACGGATTGCGTAGGATTAGGAGGCCGTGAAAAGGGAGGGTCTGTTCTTTTAATGAGTTCTTTTTGTCTGCATATAAAGGACTTTTAATTAAGTCGTATGATAGTTTGAACCATTCAACAATAGAACAATATAACTTAAAACAAATAAATTAAGCCAAAGCAAATAAAATTAATACTATAAATGTAGCTACAATAAGTTAAGAAAGAAACAAAAGAAAAATAAAAAGGGATAACTAACAATAATTTCCTTTTGTCATTCAATAAAATACCAGACTTCTTAGATAAAAAGGCCATCGAGTATGAAAGCTTGATCGCCTGCTTAGTTGTTTTGTAATAAGATGATTGTTAGGGATGACAGTCCGTTTGTTGCATAGCTACGTTTTGTTATGCAAGAGAATTATTGTTCATGAGAGGAATGTTCGTATGTTCATCTCTTGCTTGGTTTTGTAGCAAGGAGGTCACTGAAGACTACTACCTATTTGTTACACAAGTCCAAATAAGATGGCCAATGATAGGCCTATCTTCGATAATTTATTTGTGGACAGCTGCCTTTCGTGATGAGATGGTCGTTGGGAATGAAAGTCCATTCATTATCCTATATAGCTGAGCTTTTTGGGTGAGTAGATCGTAGTTAAACAATCGACCGTTTCTTACTCAGCCTCATACTTCATAGAGGGAAGGTTGGTGGCATGATAACTTGCTCATGACTTTTAAGTCCTCTACCCGTGACAAGAAATCATGAAACAACTATCCGTCCATTTAGTGGAACCTCACTCTGTGGGCAAGGCTATCGTGGGATGACTACCTATTCATCACTCAACTAGAATAGTGAGTCTGCACTATTCTAATTATTAGGCTGGTCTGATCATCAGATGGGCAACACATGTACAGTCATTTTCATGAAAAGGATAATAAAAGGTCCACATCCAACAACTCCGCCACCCACTTCAAGAAAGAACCAGCCCGGTTTTTGGGCCTGGGGAATCTCGGTGCAGGGCTTGTGTTTTTAAAACGATACGATAGCGTTCGTGTGGTGCTTGTTGCGCAACAAAAGCTGATACCAACGGTTGTGCAAGCCCCTGTTACAAGCAAGATTCATTAGGCCCAAGACCCATGGGCGGCATTCTTTATGGGCCAATAAAATGCACGTTTCATGGTTCCCATATGCTGAAGGTGGACTATCAATCTTGCAGTTGAATTAAAATTAATGGAGGTCGTAAGCCAGCACTTTATGTGTGCCAATTGATGTGGCCCATATTCCAACTTTGCTTTGGGTAAAATCAATTAGATCGATTAGGTGCCACTTATCCTGAATTGTGTTTTGGCCCACTTCTCCACTAGGGCACAATCATTTATAAAGTAGTGATCCACCCACCGTAGGTTGGCCAATCTGTGAAAATCTGGCCGACAATTAAACTTTGGTCATGTTAAAGGACGGTTGTGAAAAGAAAGGTTAAAGTATAAAAGGCAACCGGTCCATTTGTGTGGTCCATTCACAACCTACGTAACGCAATATCGAGTTTTTCAGTGACTGGACAGGAAATTTCAGGAAACGGATTGGCTACTTCCCTGGCTGGTGGTCGGTGCTATGTGAGCCCCACCATGATGAACGTTTTTCATCCATGCCGTCCATTTTACAGATCATTTTTCATCCAAAAATGAGGTATGTACAAATCTCAAGTGGACCACATTACAGGAAACAGTGTTGAATGAGGGTCGACCATTAAAAACATTTTAGGGCCATAAAAGTTTTGGATCAAGATGATCTTTTCTTTTCTCTTCATCTGGGCCTGTATGACCTAATCAACAGGTTGGATGTCAAATAAACAGTATAGTGGGCCTTAGGAGGATTTTAATAGTTGATATCCAATCACTATTGTTTTCATGTGGTGTGTCCCACCCGAGATTTATATCCCTCTCATTTTTGGGATCAAGCCATAAAATGATATGTAAAAATGGATGAACGGAATGGATGAAACACATATGTCATGGTGGGGTCCACAAAGCACCGTCTACCAGCTACGGAGCTGGTGGCAGGGGAGTAGCCAATCCATTTCCGAAATTTCATCAACTCCCCCACACTGGAGTTCTGGACAAAAGTTAACACGTGTTTCCGAAAATTGGGGCGCGAATTAGGTGTACCCGGGTAACAGCTTGGTGGGTGTTACCCTTACCGAATGGCCCACCTTGATGATATGTTTCCCAACCCATTTTAGGACGCTATCCCAAATATTAAGCACATCCAAATCTAAAGTGTGCCACACCACAAGATATGGTGATGAATGCCCACCGTTAAAACCTTTCGAAGGCACACGGTAAGCAATTTCTTATTATTTATTTGTCATTCAACCCGTTTGTAATGTCAACCAAAACAAAATGAAGGCAAAATACAAAAATTAGCTTGATCCAAAACCTTTTTGACCTACAGAAAGCTTCTAATGGTCATTCATTACTTTCTTCAACGACGTGATCCACCCGGGATTTGGACCTGCTTAGGTTTTTTGATAAGCCGATGTAGAGCTGTCCCGGACACTTTTATGTCCAAGATGGATCAAAGAAGGCCCGATCGGAGGTGGAGGTCATCTAGATCATCAGAACCTTACACTAGGTGTATCTCGCAAACCGGAATGGGTTACTCGACATACCATGTATGATTTTTGAGTAGGAGAAGCTACTTTAGCCAACCAACCCGGCAAATACCGGTTGACCATGCCGAATTTGCAAGATTCCATTAGATCGGCGGTGGAAATTTCATTTTAGATCTATGTTTACTATTTATAGTAAGTTTTAGTTTGATTGTAACTTTTCATCCTTTGAGCTTTAAAAGTTGTGTCCAATATGAAAAGTGTTTAGAAAAGTTACGAGAATAATGTGGTTAAGCCACATAGGACACTTACTATAAATAGTAAATTTACTATTTATAGTAAGTTACGAATTTTTGGGAGTTTTAGTTGTAGTTAATTCTGAAACTTCTTCCAAGGCTTGGTATGCCTATTTAAAGGGTTGTAGACTCATTTATTTTAATATATCAATCTATTTAAAAATTTAATGAATATTATTTCTATTTTTTTACTTTTTCCTCGTGGATTCGAGAAGTCACTATGAGGAGTCCAAAGAAGGTTCATGGATTTGAAGTTGTTATCCTTAAGTAAGACAATAATCAACCTCATCACGTTCATCCTTGTATCAATTGGTATCAAAGCGAGGACTCCCCTCGAACCGATGACAAATAACAAATGTATGGGCTAAAATCCTATAGACAGTGATCTAGGGATTGTTATCTTTTGGAAAGAATGGAAACTTTCCACCGAGAGAGTTAGATGATCATGTAAGGGCTGCAGGCAACCCTCGACCGTTTGCAGATACGCTAATTCCATCCTGAGCCCAAGGCGATGCTCAAACAGCTGTTGAGGGTCAAATATTGCATATTAGACCCCAATTATTACCTGAATTTATGAACATGATGTTGTTTAATGGCCTATTTTAATCGTTTTTGTGTTGCAAGGTGAATTTAGGAGCTTGGACTAAAAATGTACTAAAAGCATGGATTTAATGCTCATAAATCACCACGGTAAGGGATGGACCCCAAGGGACCATGATCGAAGAATTTACATACCAGAAATCCGAGAAAATCAAGCAATTCACGTTAAAGAGGCCTGAAAATCGTCCAGAATACAAGATCACAGGGTTCTCACCATCCATTCCGCTCGAAACTTTATATATGGGCTGAGGACCCTAATTTAACCGTACATGTCAAATTTCAGTCATTAGATCCTTGTGGAAGTGTCCCAATGGACAGATCGGCCCATAAAACATTGATCTGGGGCCACCTAATATCTGGATATGCTTCAATTTTGGTCTTAACCCCTTCAATGAGGTGAGAGAACGAATGGATGGAGTGAATTTTTCATAAACATCTTAGTGGACTGTACACGTGATGTGCATGTACATAGTATACACGCACCGGACGGTCAGTCTAGTCAAAGCCGGGCTGACCCGACTTCCTTCGCAGAAACGTCCAGTGGATGAACGTCTTCCATCAGGTTTGAGTAGTGGGCCACCATCATTGCCCAAACGAAAGATCTGGACTGTCCATTACATCCAGAGGGTGGTCACGACCCTGGTCACGATGGCCTTTTGGCCCCATGCACACGTACACACGTGGATCACCAAAAAATGTAGGATGAATGGCGAGTTGATTTAATATAATGGACCACACCAAAACTCGACCAAAACTACTCCTTTCTGATAAGTTTTTTGCCAGGAATAATGAGCGGGGTGGATTTTCCCGAAAACATCACTATGGGGCCCACTGAGCATCACAGCGTAGGAATTTTCGCACCCTACTCATGTCTAGTTTTTTCGAACGATGCAGGGTGTTGTGGGCCACTGTTTGTGGTCGGTTGGATGATCTAAACCATCCAAAAGATCGGGCAGGGAGTTTTTCCCCCAACCATGGAGTCCAAATTGATTTCTTGGACGTCTATTGGCGAAGAACTCAGTCCAAATACACTTTGGCTCATGTTTCGCGGCTGTGCACACACATGCTTTGCGTAAAACGTTCCACCGACTTCAGCAACACCGACCTCCTCTTGCTCTCTATAAAAGGGAGACGGCAAGAGAGAGATTCATGATCCTGAGACATGAAGGGAGAAAGTAAGAGAGAGAAAGATTAGCATGGAGAGGTTGGCTATCAATAAGATCCTCTTTCCTTTGTTTTATTTTTGTTTATGATTTGTTTTTACTAAGATTTTAGCTAGATCATGTCTAGCTAAGCCTCCTAGCTAGGGCTAAGAGGTGAAGCTTGTAGTGTGATGGGAGATTTTTCTATATGCCTTTTGATTCATGTTTAAATTGAGCTGATTTTTATTCTAGTTTGATTATAAGGAATGCCTTTAGTTTTTAATGGTTTGATGTGACTTAAATTACAATAGATCTGCAATAGCTTTGAGCATGTTTTTTTCATTATTGTGTTTATGAAGTTAGGAGGCCCTGTTGTTCACCGTCATTTCGTAGACATGGTTGGATGATGGAATCCTTCCTAGCGTTCATAAATCTCTCAGAATGGATGTGGATTGGTTAGATTTTGTAATTTGCTTTGTCTTATAGGCATGGCCTTGTGATGAAATCAAGTCTAATTCTCGTCGTACCTCTTATCCATTGATAACTAGATCAAAGGACATTCATAATTATTTTTAATGAATTATCTTCCATGTGGATGAGGATAGGACTCTGATTCCAGTTGTGTTCTTGAATCAAGCATAGATCTTCCTGATCTCTACAAGTGAATCCATAGAAACCCTAGTTTCCTACCTTTGAATTATACAAGTTTAGTTAGAGTTATTCACTATTATTCTCTTAAATTTTCCTGATTTAGATTCATCTTCGTTTAGTTCTAGTCCTAGGTACTTTCAGATTACGTACAACGTTCAGTCCCTGTGGATTTGACCTTGGTCTTACCGAGATTATTACTACATCGCAACCCTATACTTGG
This sequence comes from Magnolia sinica, assembly GCF_029962835.1. Classification (NCBI taxonomy): domain Eukaryota; kingdom Viridiplantae; phylum Streptophyta; class Magnoliopsida; order Magnoliales; family Magnoliaceae; genus Magnolia; species Magnolia sinica. Next base: position 63,702,619 of record NC_080575.1, on the reverse strand, counting down.
GGTGGTGAAAAAGTTTTTGGTGCCATTGCCAAGGATTGATGGTTACGTTTTTTTGAGATTAATTAGTTTTAGAATTAGGTTAAGATTAGGGTTTTTCTAGTTCTTAATTCTATGATTATGTTTTTCTATTTGATTTTTAGAAACTAATCTAACTTTCCTGTTTTGTAGGACCTTGACATAGACTTTTTAAATTGGTAATCTCTTTCTAATTTTCTAGTTTTTCTATCTTCTATTTTTAGATTAGGCTTTATTTTCTATTTTTAGAAACTTTCTAATCTAGGATTTCTTTTAATTTTAGAAACTAACTTACTTTCTATTTTTAGTTTAGAACTTTCCTAATTAGTTTTTGGAAACTTTCTACTTTCCTTTTTTAGAAACTAGTTTACTTTCTATTTTTTAGGAATTTTCTAATTTTAAACTTTCTATTTTTAGAAACTGACTTGTTTGTTTTGTTTTATAGGTTTTTAACTTAGGAACTTCGAATTTGGTAACTTCTTTCCAACTCTTCTCTTCTTTCTTTCTAGATTTCTATTTCCTTTCTTTCTTTTAGGTTTAGGTTTAGAATCTAAATTGAGAGTTGCAAGTGTTTCGTGCCCAAGTAGGTCCATGACAACACTCGACGTCTCTTGACTGAAGGAGGATTGGTTGAGGGGTTGACTATCTATCGCAAGACTAGACACCATTCGAGATCCCCAGAGTTAATTGAAGTAATGGCTGCAAACCAATCTCTTTTACCCCAACCTAGGGTGGAGGACATCCAGGATGAGAATGCGGTGCATCAAGCACTCCCGCCTCGTACTTTACAAGATTATTTACAACCAATGGGGGTAAGCACGCCATCATGCATGGTTTTTTCAGAAAATACATGACACATGGATATCAAGCTAGGGGTGATCCAACTCCTTCCTAAATTTCATGGGCTTGAGTCAGAAGATCCATATTTACACTTAATAGAGTTTGATGAGATCATAGGCACTTTATATTTTCCAAACGTAACTGAGGACACAGTCAGGTTGAAACTCTTTCCCTTTTCCTTAAAAGAGAAATCTAAGAGGTGGTTGCATTCACTACATCCTAGATCTATTGGCACATGGAATGATATGATAAGGGAGTTCATAAATAAATTCTTTCCACATCATAAAACGAATACCCTTAGAAAGTCAATCATGAACTTCGCCTAAAAGGAGGATGAAACATTCTTCCAGTATTGGGAAAGGTTCAAGGATCTTCTTAGTTCATGCTCACAACACGATTTTGAAATGTGGCGCATTACACACTTTTTCTATGATGGACTGACATCTCTCATGCACTAATTGGTTGAAACGATGTGCAATGGGGAGTTCATAAATAAAAATGTCGATGATGTGTGGGATTACTTGGATAGACTCGCTGAAAACGCACAATCATGGGACACATACCCAAAACCAAGCACCATGTCTAGGCCGATTCATCCAAGGAGAGGGGCGGAATGTATCTCTTGAAAGAGGACAATGATATTAATTCTAAAGTGACTAATCTCATAAGGAAATTCGAGGCCATGGAATTAAAGAAGGATAAGTTTAAGGAAACTGATTTCAGTATATGTGCTTGCAACTTTCACATAACTAAAAATTGTCCAACAATACCTGCCTTTCAAGAGGTGTTGAATGAGCAATCAAATGCCCTGAACAATTACCAACGACCTTTCAATGAACCTACCTCTAATACATACAATCCTCGTTAGAGAAATCATCCAAACTTCAGTTGGAGGAATTGTAAGACCCGTATCCTAGCCCGTACTGCTCTGTAGGCTTCCGTGGTCCTTCCGGTAAAATTCTGGTTACCCGCAATCTGTTATCGGCAGTTGCGTGTAACCTTGAGTCGTGTCCCATATTCCAGAGTCGGTTCAACCCGAGACTTATACCCTAGCGATCGTGCCATTGCCGTTGCTCCGATGCCGAGTATTACACGCCAAGGCGATACCCAGGCTAGGAGATGTGGGCCCACGTTCAGTTCGAAGATGAAAGCCACACATTGCAATCCCTAAAAAATATCACATCAATCAAGTACACATCACTCCCATCACTCACACCCACCCCAAGTACAACCACCCCCCTTAAAGTCAACTCTCTCCCTTACACAAGTACACTCATCACCTCACTCACCCATCCCATCCTCTCTCTCTCTCTCTCTCTCTCTCTCTCTCTCTCTCTCTCTCATTTCCTTCATTTTCAAGCAACCACGACACTCCAACGTCCAAGCCTCCATATGAGAAGCCATGTGTGGCCCACCTTCCTACTTCCCATCTCCACCACCAAAGTCCATCTCAACCGTCGAAATCGTTTCCTTAGAACTCTAGATCGTGTTGGCGGAAGAAGTCCAAGAAGATCAAAGGTGAGTGTTCATCATCTCGATCTTGATGATTTGAAGGTCCACACATGGTGAGACCCATCTTGATGTATACATGATATAAGGAGGGCCCATGGTGGCGGGGTCCCTCCCCCTCTCACATCTCTCTAACAC